>NW_024429266.1:24621319-25949653 GCF_017639785.1 Mesocricetus auratus | reverse complement strand
ACTCACACACTCACACTCTCACACTCTCACACACTCACACTCTCGCACACTCACACACTCTCACACACTCTCACACTCACACTCTCACACACTCACACTCTCACACACTCACACACACTCACACACTCACACTCTCACACACTCACACTCTCACACTCTCACACACTCACACTCTCACACACTCACACTCTCACACACTCACACACTCACAGTCACACACTCACAGTCACACACACTCACACACTCACACATACTCACTCACTCACACACTCACACACTCACACACTCACTCTCTCACACTCTCAGTCTCACACTCACACACTCATACTCTCACACACTCACACTCTCACACTCACACACTCACACTCACGCACTCATACACTGTCCTCTTTCTGTGGAAGAAGTGGGGTATTATAAAGCACCAGGCAATTTGTTTTTAGACAGTGCTCCATTGCACACCTCTCCGGGCCAACACATGCAGACCTACTGTGAACATTGCATGTAACAAGATAAATAAAAGACCCAGAGACTGATATTGGGGTTCAAGCTACAAGCTGAAGATCAGAAAAGCAAAGCAGCTGGCCACTAGCTCTTACTCTACCTCAGACTGAAAGGGGATCCTGGCTCCACCAAACCTCAACTGCTGCCTCTAGAATCATGAGACTTCAATGTCTTCCTGTCCTCAATGTGGCTGGAGAATAAATGCCTGATACTGACTGCTGAGGACCCTGCTCCTGTCTTATACCCCTCTAGTGCTGGGATTAAAGGTGTGATCCCAGGGCCTGAGATCATCTTTGTGTGAGCTGTTTCTCTTTAGGACTGGATCAGTCTTGTGTAGATCTGGGTGCCCATTAATCCTGCCTCTTAATCCTGAGTCCTGGGATTAAAGGTGTGTGCTGCTACTGCCTGACCTCTACAGCTTGTGGCTGACTTTGCTTCTGAATCCTCAGGCAAGCTTTAATAAATCATAAATAATATATCACCACAGTTGCACAACGGGGCAACTCAAGTGTTTCATACTGATGGATATTTAGGCTGGTTTCATTGCGTGTTCCGTTTTTGTTGTTGGTGTTGTTGTTTGCTTTTTGCACAAGCTATATATTTTGTGTACATGTATATATAAAATTATACATATAAAGATTATATATACACGGACACATATACAGTTTGGGTTCTCTTAATACCTGGCCTGTCTTTTGGCATAAGATTTCAGCGAGTTGTAAGGGAAGTGGCAGGAACCCGTATGATCTGACCTGGTTCTGCTGGTCCCCCAACCACACTCCTGTTCTTACACCACTTCTTTTGTTGTTGTTGTTGTTTTTCGAGGCAAGGTTTCTCTGTAAACAGTCCTGACTGTCCTGGAATTCACACTATAGACCAGGTTGGCCTCAAACCCATAGATATCTGCATGCCTCTGCCACCCAAATGCTGAGATTAAAGGAGTGTGCTACCATGCCCCAGCTGGACCAGTCACTTCTAAAGAGGAGCAAATTAACCCGAAGAGTGAAGGATACAAGTTTAATTTGAGAATATGAAACTCCTTGAAACCAGTCTTTCACTTTTAAAAGAAGACCGTTGGCCAGGCATTGGGGGTGCACGCCTTTAATCCCTGCACTTGGGAGGTGGAGGCAGGCAGATCTCTGTGAGTTGGAGGCCAGCCTGGTCTACAGAGTGAGTTCCAGGACAGCCTCCAAAGCTACAGAGAAGCTCTGTCTTGAAAATCCCCCGCCCCCCTCAAAAGAGACTGTTTTCGTCCTACATGCCAATAAACTCAGCCAGATTCTTCTTGAAAAGTTTTCCCTCTCGGTGTCTTTATAGCCGGATGCTTTTTAAATAAGAGAGGCTTTAATTATTCGGGGTGCTTTATTTTGGGCAGGCTAAGCGGCAAGCCCCCCAGCCTTAGCCTTGTCTAGATCACCTTCAGAAAGCCACGAAACCAAGACCTAGCAGCCTGTGAGCCAGGTAGGAGTCTTGTTCTGGCCTCTGGCGCCCTCTGACGTCCTTTAAAGGGAACAACCGGCATCGGAGAGCTTTGGAACCTAAATCATTCCCTTCAACCCTCTATTGCCTCTCCCCCAGTAAATATGCAGATAACATCTTCATACTGCTTGGAAAACAGGCCATCTGAGAACAAGACCCCCTCGCGCACCAGTACTCTTAGCCCCTGCACGTGGGGGATCGTTAAACTAGATATGATGCGAGGTCCCAGCTGTTTGTGATCGGAGCGCTGGCGATCTGGAGAGGGAGGACAGGGGTGTGCCTGGGGTGGGGTCAGGTAAGAAGTTTAGGGCCTGTGGTCAAAGGCCTGTAGCAAAAGATCTCAACACAGTCCCCGTGCAAAAGCAGATCTGCCTTGCTGGCCATCACCTCCCTCTCCCCCACCTCCTCCTGCGGGCAGTTTCTGGAGTTCCTCCTCTTCGCCTCTTTGCCAAGAAGTCTAGTCTTTGACCATGTCCATTTGCTTTTTATGCTTCAGCAGTTAGTCTCCAGAATTCTCCTTCCTGCTTCTGTCCTGTGTCAGCCCCCTGCAAAGAAAACCTGCCACTCCACTCCACCACTTAATCTCTTGGGATGTGTGGGAGTTTGCCGCTGAGCCTCCTGCTAAAAGCTCGCTGCCGGAGGGTGAGGCTAGCTAGGTAAGAGCACAGAGGGAACCACTGTGGGGCCCAGGAGAGCAAGTGAAGCCCAGCGAGAGTACACAGAGGGTTAGTTCGTCCACCCTGCACCCCTGGGGCTGCTTGCTGGGCCAGCAGGATGGGCAGGAGGCTGACAGTTAGCAGCTGCTGGCAGGCCTCCTGCCCACCTGCTCCTGCAGGCTTGCCTTTGATCCTCAGATGCCTGGGTTTTGTTTGGCAATAAGGGAGTGCCTTTAATGTGCCTGCTGGTTCTGTACCTGGCTGGCCCAGCTGTGTTAGCAGATGCCAGACACTCCTAATAACAGCCTGCCTGTTGCCAAGAAGAAACCCTGCAGCTGCTGGGCTGGAAGAGAAAGGAGAGTCAGGGACCGTAACTTCCAGGTGGGCTGAGGCTGGCACTAACCCCCAGGATGGGTGGCCGAAGCGAGTCATCCAAGAGGGCATGCAATAAAAGTAGAGGGGGTAGGCCCACTACCCAAGGACATCAGTGACAACTTTCCACTGTATGTTCTCCATCTCTTACCCCTAAAAATGCTTCCTGAGGTCTCAGATACTTCCTGCTTCCCCCTCTACCTTACTCATCTCTGCTCTAATCTTGCCACCACCTTCACCACGGTGACCTTTAGGGTCATTATTCTCTGCAGCAGTCGCGTCCCCTGATCTGTTGTTGCTTGTCTGTTGTCCCCCATTGGATTCCTTGGCTCACTCTCAGTGTCACCCCAGTGCCCCGCATTGTTAGTCAGAACCCAGCTACCTAATAAGAGTCACAGAACCACCACTCCGCTCAGTGTGACAGAATCAGAACCCGGCTACCTAACAACAGTCACAGAACCACCACTCCGCCCAGTGTGACAGAATCAGAACCCGGCTACCTAATAAGAGTCACAGAACCACCACTCTGCCCAGTGTGACAGAATCAGAACCCAGCTACCTAATAACAGTTACAGAACCACCACTCCGCCCAGTGTGACAGTATCAAGGCTCAGGGAAAGCACAGGTTTAGAACCTCAAGAAGCCGGGGGCATCAAGGCCAGACTGTTGGCTCTCATTGCTGGGTTTATAAACAACTTCTGTGGCGTTCCTTTGGTTGCTCCTGCTCGTGTCTTCAGTCACATTTGACACCCAGCAGGAAGGCCTGCACCCCTGTCTAGCCACTTGTGTTGCTTCCATTTTATTGGCAAGGCAGGTGGAGAGGGCAGGCCCACAGAGAATGTTCTGAAGGAAGGCTGTAAAGATCATCTAACTAGTGTGAGGAAACCCTGGCCTTCTCCAGCCCCAGCCGGCTCTGCCCTTATGGTTCTGAAGCGTTATTAAAAGCAGAAACTGCAAGGGGGAGGGAGAAGGCTTCCAGAGGGAGGGCTGGGAGATAAACATGATCAAAATATATTGCATACATGTATGAAGCTTTCAAAGAATAAATAACATTATACACTTGCACCCCCCAAAAGCATCATTGGAGATAATATTGTAGACCACAGAACCTACAATTCCCATATGACCCTTTCCAGGACAGCCTTGGTGTCCCCTAACAATAGAGATAGGGAGCACTGTGATTCCTGCCGAGTCAGTACCAGAAGAGCTAGTGTGGATCAGTAGAGCAGTCGCTGGCTCTGGAGTCAGGAAACCTGGGTTCTAGTTCCACCCCAGCTAAGACCCAAGAACAAGTGTCGCTTCTGTGCTCCATGGCCCCCATTTGAATAATAGCTATGTCAGTCATGTTCAGACTCCCACAGTTCCAGAGAGCACAAGAAGCCACTACCAGCCAGCCTGTCGTGGGAACTGTTCCCCTGAGTAGTTTGTTTGTAAATAAACTTCACATGACACCAGTGAAAACCACCCTCTACGTTTCTACGGATGTTCAGCTTAGACAACTCATGATGCAAAGTGTGGGTGAATCCACAGTAGCCACAGCGCTGGAATCACACCTCCGCATGGACGACTTCTCCATGGCTGTGGAGATGGACAGTGCCCCCTTCAGTAAGCCTTCCACAGTCCATATACTCTAGCTCCTCCCGAAACAAGACCATGAGAATTACTTACAAAAGGCCGCTGGTGCTCCACAGAGTGGCTGGAAGCTCCAGTGAGAGTCCCACAGCCCTCCTGAGCCCCTATGAGGGCGTGTTAGCAGCCCACACGCCCGGCCTTGAGGGTCTCTGGTAAGCAGTCACAGCTTCTGTGATGAAGTTGACGCTGTTATGCTGGCAAGAGGGCAGGATGACAGTGGATATTTTGGGAGTGAGCTAACTTTATAATATCATACCTCACCACTAAGCTCTAAGTTTCTGCATACCTCTCTGTGTGTGCAATGGAAGAGACCGCTTGATGGATGGATATTGGGATGGGCAGTAGTTGTCCCCATACAATTCACGCCTCTCATTGTCTCTTTCCTCCACAGTGCCACCCTCCACGCCGGCCTGCGGCATCGAAGGGGAGACAGTGATTGGGAATGACATCAAGTTGACATGCCTGTCTGCAGAGGGCTCTCCGAGCCCGCAGTACAGCTGGAAGAGCTACAATGCACAGAACCAGCAGCGGCCGCTCACCCAACCAGGTGACAGGGCAGCAGGGAAGGCGGGTGTGCCCCACATCCGGGTGCACCTGACTGGCTAGGGCTGCCAGGGGAGACAGAGGCTGACCAAGCAATCGAAGACCCATTTCCCCAGTCCCGTCCTTGTGCTGTCTTGGACCATCCCTCAGAGCATTGGTTTCCCATAAGAACGCCTACCTCAGCTGCCAAGGACGGAAGTGGCTCCCGGAAGGCACATAGTTTCTGTGCCCCCCGCCCCCATTCTCTTGAGGATGTATGTCCGGCTGAGCATTCTTTGTATAAACACTGGGGCTTGTTCTTTAAAGCATCGTGGCCTAAAGTCCACCTTTGAGGTGGGGAATAACCCCTTTCCTATCCAGACCAGTCCATGTCAGACACCACCACAAACACGCCATGACTTAGAGCCCTCACTCTCAGAGCAGGTGATGGCAGAGTTAGCCATAGTTGCCCAGAGACCCATTTAACCCTGGGCAGCCAACATTTGACCTTTTAGTCAGGAAACAAACTAAGAGGAGGAAAAGGAAGAGGCATAGGGGCCGAGAGAGGAAGAAAAGGGAGGGAGAGGAGAGGCATGGAGCTCTGCTGCCATTATGTCCCCGGCGTGGAAAGCCCCTGGGCCCAGTGCCCACCAGCTGCCACGGCTGCACCAGCGGTCTGAGACAGGAACCAAGAGGCCCGAAAGATGCCCATAGGGTTTCGCCTTGGGGTCTTTCAGCCCTGTGTGTGTAGAAGTGGGGCAGAGAACAGAGCCTGTGGTGGACACTGTAGTCGGAGTCTTCTTTGGGCCTGCAGCTCAATAACAGACTATTAAAGTGTGAAAGCTCGGCCTTAGCTTAGGCTTCTTCTCAACTATTCCCCCCCCCCCCCTTTTAAATTTATATTAGGAATAAGTTTCTTTTACATGTCAATCCCAGTTCCCTCTCCCTCCCCTCCTCCCTGGCCCCCCACCAGCCCCCTCTCCCATTCCCTTTCTGCTTCCCAGGGAGGGTGAGGCCTTCCATGGGGGGATCTTCAAAGTCTGTCATATCATTTTCAACTAGTTCCTATAATTCAAATTAACTACGTTCTGCCACATGGCCTTTCCTTTCTTCTCAGTGTGGCACATTTGACTTGCTCCAAGTCTGCTGGTGAAATACATGTGTCTACATTCCTTCTTCTCGTCCTCTCTCTCCCCAGAAATCCCCCCCATCTCTCCTGCCTAGCTATTGGCCATTCATCCCTTTATTAAACCAATCAGAAGGTGCCTTAGGCAGAGCCCCGCCTTTACAGCGTACAGGAATACTTCACAACAGGACACACCTATTTTGAGACGCTGACCTGAGGGAGGGAAGAACATCCAGCCCCTTTAGGAAGCCAGATGGATGAACGTCCCACTCCTTAGGTTTCCATCGAACCAGAGTAGATTTTATCATGCTACCTATCACTCATTTGGAAGCCAAACAATAGCTTCTTAAAAGCAAAGTTAGCAACTGGCCAGGTGGTGGTGGTGAATGCCTTTAATCCCAGCACTTGGGAGGCAGTGCTGTGAGCTTGAGGCCAGCCTGGTCTACAGAGGGAGCACAAGCTCATCACAGTGAGAGGTCAGAGGGCAACCTGTGGGAGTCACTTCTCTCCCATTACATCAATTCCAAGGACTCAGGGTGTCCTAATTGGCAGTGGCCCCTGGATTGCCAGTTTCCAAATGTTGGGGATTTTTGTTGAAATCACCTGGTAGCTGGCCTCAAACTCTGTGGCCTCCTGTCTCTACCCCTCTTCTCCAATCATGGTCTGAGGACACAGTGATATGCGACTGTCCTCTATGGAAGTGCGCCCAGAGGGTCCAGGTCATGAGGTCGTGAGCCACAGTGGCTGAGATACAGTGGTGTGATGCAGAGAGTGTGTGAGGGACCCAGGAAGCTCTCTTCCAAAAGAGGATGCTTGAGTTGCCAGGTGACCTGGTGCTTAAGAGCAGCGGGGGGGGATGGTGGGGGTGGGGGTGGTGAGAGAGGGAGGGGCTTGGATCCATCCTGGCTGTGCTGCTTGTTACTTAGCCAGCTGTGCCTTTGTCTCTACATCTGTCAAATGGGCACAACACCAGTGTTCATCGCATGCTGCTACTGTGAATTGAGAACTAAAGTACATACAGCACCAAGATGGGTGCCGTGGGCAGCACAGGGCCAGTCAGCTCTAGGTATCCTTAGCCGTCTTCAGCAGGCCTGTCAGAGTGGAGAACAGCATGGGTCAGTGTGGCTGACGGGTAGGATGCCTGTCCATGCGGAAAGGATGGAAGAGGCTCTTGATGGGAAAGATAGGAGAGATGGAGAGGGGCCTGGGTGTCAGCCTAGGAGGTTGGACTTTCCCCTGTAAGCACAGGACTCCTCCTAGGAGCCTCACAGATGGCTTTCCAATCAGGGCTCCCCACTTCCATTACAAGAAGGTGTTAGGGGCCAAAACTTAGTTTCTTTGCTGACTAAAAGTGAGCGGATCCTGAGGGCACAGGAGGAGGTTAAAGCAAGATTTGCTTCTCTGTTTTATCTAGGCCTGAGTTCAGATTTCCTCAGCTGGAATTCAGACCTGGAGTGACGGCAAAGAACATGGCTGCTGTGGTGTGATGTCTCGATAAAGGGACCGGCCACATTCCATCTGTGGCCAGGCGGCAGGGGGCGGGGCACAGAGACAGTCACAGAGATGCACAGAGAGACAGAGAGAGGGGACTGCGGCTACTCTTTTTCTCTTTCTCCTTTTTATTCAGCCCAGGATTCCGGCCCAATGGCTGGTGTTGCCCACAGCTAAGGTGGGTCTTCCCACCGTAAATACCTTAATGTAGATGCCCCACACAACCATGCCCAAGGCCAGCTTGATCTGGAATTCCTCACAGGCATGCCCAGAAGCTTATCTGCTAGGTGATTTTGATTCAGATTCACCACGCAGCCTGGTGCAGATGGAGGCAGGGTGCTGCTCTCAAGGCCTCTTTTTCCTGGAGTGCCCTGCAAAGAGATCCCTAGATCCTGTTTAACTTTGTAGCTGCAAGTACGTAGCTTACAAGGTCATGGATCCTGAGAAACAGACTAAAACCACAAAACAACAACAGCAGCAACAAAAGGTAACAAGAGCTGAGATGCTGCTATTACCTTCCTTGAAGGAAGAGGCAGCCTCCTACAGGAGGGCTCTGGAAATGCTTTCAGAACTGTCCTCCAGCGAGTTGGTTTCAGGAGTGGAAGGTGCAAGGATTTGGATGTCAAGGAAGGAGACTGGAACACTTTAGGGGAGGAGGAAGTGAGAGAAGAGATGGGTTGACCCAAGAGCCCAGGATGAGAGGTGGCAGCCAGGGTTTACTGACCGGCCATGGTGGGAGGGGAGATCCTGTCAATCAGTGTCTTGGGGGTAGTCAGGGCTTCTTAGCATTTCAGCAGGGGTCAGATGACTGTCCTGTATCCCCAGTACTGACCACAAGATGTCGCCACAACAACGAGAAACTGGGTTTCAGAAACTAGAGGGCTCTTTCCAGAAGGGATGGGAGACTGGGGTCCCCAGTTCAATTAAAGCCAATTGGTGGCATGGGGTGTGTGCTATTTCATGCAGAGAAGTTTCTAGAACCTATTGTTTGCTTCGGAGACTAGGGGAAGGATGGTGCTGGCATCAGGAACCTCCCTGGCCCCACCCATAAGCAAGGCCTAGAGCTGCCCTGGGGTGCTGTGGACACCTGGCTGTCACTGAGCCACACACTTCCAAGGGAACTCTGATGCCAGCGCAAGGCCACCTAAGCATGCTGGGGGTCACAGAGCATTCTTCCTTTAAAAACCTCTTGAAAATAACCAAGTCCAGTGGGGTGGAAGAACAGAACGTTAATACTCTGAATCCCTTCCAGGAGTTCCCACTGCTCCACGGCACAGTAAAACACCCATAGGTCACCCCCAAAACTTCCCAGCCACACCGATTTCTGTGCTTGCTTTGCTTGAGGCCACTTCCCCAGCATCGTATGTAAATGTCACAGATAAACGGTATACCAGAAAAACTCAGGAGTGGGGTTCTAGAATCCAAGGCCGTCACATTTTACAGAAAACAGGGCTTTGAGTTTTAAGGGAAGAGTATAAAGAAGGAGCATATTTGTGACAAGAAGAGAAGAAAGCAAAATCAATGGACTGCGATTAAGGGTGATTTTATCTTATTCTCTCTCCTTTCAGAGGCTTCCTCTGACCCCCCAGACAACAGTGAACCCCTGCACCATGAGTTCAGCTTCACCTCTATTTTGAACTATAACTACTCATACAATCACACTTGTTTCATGTGTGCTTTCCTTTGTAGATTGGAAACGCCAAAAGGACAGGAGCTCCCTCATTTTGTTTGGAACCATGACTGGAATGTAGATGTTAGTTTGGAGTGAGTTAGTTGACATGATAGTTTTGTTTGTTTGTTTGCTTTTTGTTTTGTTTTTTTTTTTTGAGACAGGGTTTCTCCATGTAACAGCTTTAGCTGTCCTGGGACTTGCTCTGTAGACTAGGCTGGCCTTGAACTCACAGAGATCCACCTGCCTCTGCCTCCCAAGCAGTAGGATTAAAGCCGCCGCCACTGTCGCCGCCGCCACCACCACCACCACCACCACCTGGTAGCATGATAGTTTTCTGTCATACATAAATACTTATCATAGGCATACATTGTTTTTATGGTGCATAAGTATTTTTAGCATTTATTTACTTATTATTGGTATGCATGCATGTGTACATACGAGTGTGAAGGTCAGAGGACAGCTTGCAGAAGTCAGTTCTCTCTTATAAAATTGGAGTTGGGGTACTTGTGTGGCAATACTTCCATACAAGAATGCTGGTAGGATGAAACAATATGATATTGAGAGACCATGTGACATAGATATTCCAGAGCGTGGAGGTAGGACCTTGTCCTTGGCTTTGCACATGGGAAGCAGTAAGAGATAAAACTAGCAGGATTGTAGGACCAGATCTATAGTTTTGTCACCATATTAAAAGCTCAGAATGCAGGGCCTGGGGGAGGGTAGTGCAGTCAGTAAAATGGTTGCCATGAAAACATTGGTTTGATCCTCAGCAACCCACATGATAGCTGAGCATGGCAGGACCCACCTGTAATCCCAGCCCTGGGGAGGCAGAGACAGGATTCTTCAGGGCTCACTGAGCATTCATCGAGCAGCTAAATGGTTTTTCAAGAGACCTTATGTCAAAAAGTAAGATAGAAAAGAAATTGAAGACACCCAATGTTAACTTTCTGCATGCACCCATGCGTGTACACACACACACACACACACACACACACACACACACACACACACACACGTGAGCTGGTTACTGAAGACTAGAGACCACTTCTGAAATGTCTACAGAGCTGCGACAGGTCCCTTCTTGATGATTTAGAATGTCCCCTGGAGGTGGATTGCAACACCTGGTGGCAGCAAGGTCCTGATGAGGCTGCACTGCAGTCATGACAAATGTCTTTGAGAAGAGAACACACACACACAGGCTGTCTGGGTACAACCCACAGAATCATGAATTCTGGGAGAGATCTCTTTTGTTTGTTTTTTCAAGACAGGGTTTCTCTGTGGCTTTGGAGGCTGTCCTGGAACTAGCTCTTGTAGACCAGGCTGGTCTTGAACTCACAGAGATCCGCCTGCCTCTGCCTCCTTAGTGCTGGGACTACAGGCATGCACCACCACCGCCCAGCAAGAGGTCTCTTAAAAGGACATCTGTGCCATATCCATGGGCTCAACAATGGCTGTTTTCACCCTTGCTTCCCACATGAGGCAGGCAGCTGCGGCTGAAGAATTCGACAGCTAGAGTGACGATGGGTGAGGAGGAAGAATCTAAACTGACATAGTCCCCCAATTCACACAACACCTCCCCCCAAAACTGTATCCACACCCTACACCACACACATCCCATAGACACATTTTCTTGTAATATACATAAGTGCATTCTACTGGGCACTTATATTTATTAGAAATACCTCATTTTAGGCTCACAAGTACCTTGCCAGGCAGGTATTATCATTTCTAATTATAGATGAATAAATAGATTCACAGAAGGCCAAGTCACTTGCCAAATACATCAAACAAGTGGACAAAGCCAGACTTGACACCCAGGGTCCTGACTGGGTTTGAAGCCATTCAGTATTTTCCCATCTGCCATGTTGATCCCCCAGTGGCCTTAGAGGTATTTTTTCCTACATCACTGATCCGCTAGCTCAGATCAGTGAGGCTCAGTAATGAGTTAGCGCTGGGCTGTGTCTACTCCACCATCTTTTCATCCTGCTGCTCTTCCTTTAGCCTCAGGTGAGCCCTTGGTTCTGAAGAACATCACCACAGAAATGGCCGGGTACTACATCTGCACCTCCAGCAACGATGTCGGGGTTGAGTCCTGCAACATCACCGTGGCTCCCAGACTTCGTAAGAGCAGAGTGGAGAGGGAGGGTGCAAGGCCCAGAGGTGGCTGCTTGGGGCCCAATTGGAGGTGAATGAGGTGGCCACTGTGACCCTGGAGAGATGGCTTCCAGCCCAGGCTTTCCTCTCCCTGAGGTCAGCCCAGCTCCTCCTGTTCTTTGGAAATAGAGCTTGGGACAGACTTCTGGAGACCTCTTCAGCCACGCCTGTCTCGTGGGCCACTCAGAGGGCATGAGAGAAGTGCCTAGAACCAGTTGCCTTGATCTAAATCCTAGTCTCTTTTTGTGGGGAGAAGAGAGACCACAGTTATCTCCAGGATAAGCCAGAAGTTGGCAAAGCTAACACTCAGGGTCTTTGCAGAGCCTGGGTAGCCCAGTATCAGGATGCTCTAGTCTGTCTCCTCCTCTTAGCTCCTCTGTCCTTAAGACTGTCCTCAGATCCATGTGTCACAATCTTCCAGGGTCATGACTTTTGTGGAGTGCTGCCAGAGGCTTGTAACCATTGCTCCCTAGGCTGGTAGAAGAACTGGAGCGGGCCAGAGGCTGGGAGCGACCAGCCTGCTGTGACTGGCACCAGAGCTGTGGTTCCTCACCTCTAAGCCTGGCTTTCTCCTCTTTTGCTGGGGTTGGGTGGAGGGGGGTGGAGTTTGGCTCAGAAGGTACAGCTAACTGTCCATCCTCTTGTAGCTACCATGAACATCGCGCTGTATGCGGGCATTGCGGGGGGGTGCATTTGCGGCCCTCATCATCATTGGCGTCATCGTCTACTGCTGCTGCTGTCGGGAAAAGGAGGAGAAAGCCGAGGACCGGGAGGACGCAAGGCCGTAAGTGTGCAGGGCTGGACAAGCGCTTGGAAAGAAGCAGATGGAAATGCACCCCGACTCCTTGGGCGCGGACCCAGGCAGTGTCCTGGGAGACCCCGTTGCTTCAGTCTTCCCCAGCTGCAGTTGAGGATGCGCAGCTCACGCAAATCAAAGGCAGACTGCAGTCCTGCCCGTGTCCCCTGTGCCTGTAGTTTGCATCTCGGGGTAGGCAAGCCAAGGCTCACTGCTTCCACAGTCTCCTCAGCCCACGAGTGAGATCTCACTGTGCACTCTTAAACCAACACTGCTGTGCAGAGTCCCTTTGCAGCTCCTGGGTGGGGATGGTGGTGGGACCACCTTACCCTGCCCTCCCCCCCATGAGGGCTAACCTTCTCTTTCTCCATTGCCCTGTAGGAACCGAGCTGCTTACCAAGAGCCTCGAGAGCAGCGGACAGAAGTTTCCAGGGGGAGGGAAGATGAACAGGACTACAGGCAAGGGGACCAGAGGAGCTCAGGGCGTAGCTCTCCAGACCAACCCTTCCAGTAAAGGGGGCCTGTCACCAAGGGGAGGAGGAGGCCTAGGATCCAGCCTCCCAGTTCTGGCTTCTTTTCTCTCTAGCCCCATAATCCTGCCTCTCCCCAGCCATTGGTGGAGTGCATCTTCCTGTGTGTGTGTTTCTGGGAGCATCATTGGCCTGGTTACATGGGTCCTGCCTGTGACCCCAGTGACCACACTGAAAAGACCCTTCCCTGTTGCTGTGACTCAGGGCTGGGACTTCCTAACCCAGCAGCACCCTCTGCCTCCCTTGTGACTGGCAGGGGCCTAGAAGCTTAGCATTGAGCAGGGGTGGCTTCTGTTTGGAGCTCCCCATGCAGCCAGTGCCAGCTTCAGAAGGGTGGGAGTCTGCCCTGCCGACCACAACCATCCCTCAGGGGAGAACCTGTGGATGGACTTGCACTCAATATTTTTGTTGAATGAAGGAAAGAAATCAAGAATGTGATGAAGGCCCTGTGATTTTCCCAGCTGAATTGTGCTCTCCATGCTTGGGGGCCACGGTGGCCTCCAGCTTCTGCCTCAGCCTCATCCCCCCCATATTGCTCCTGCTCCCAGACACATGCCTTCTTAGGACTTCCCTAACACAGTTCTATCCCTGCCTGTCAAAATCCCGTCTGCCCCTATAGCCTACCACTCTTGAACCCCAGTGTTTTTCTTACTCCTGTTGTGACCGCTCCCGCGCAGGGAAACAGCAAAGTCACTTTTTCCTACACCCAGCCCTGGACAACTGCAAGGCCATCAGAGCTCTGCTTCCCGCTGTAGGTCCTTGGAGCAGGGTCTGGGCCTTGGAGCCTGTCAGCTTCAGCTGGGGACTGTCCTCATAGTCATAGGCCGGGCTCAGCCTCTCTCTTGTGACTTGTGACCCTGATGATGCCACCCAAGCAATGTGCCGGTCTGGTAAGGTGAGCAGACTGGTTCAGAATGAGCAGCACACAAGCTTGCCTGTCTGCCACCCCTGCCCAGCCACCAGTCTCTGAATGCCAGCTGAGCCTCGCTGGCCTGCCCACAGCCCCCAAACCCACCCCTCTGGTAAGCTCTCTCACTCTCCAGGGCTCAGGCCAGACGGGCTGCTCCAAATGTGCTTTACCATCCAATAAACTTTTCTGGCTCACCAGAAGAGCAAGCATATAAATCCCTTTTCCCCTTCTGGTTTTATTTACACGTATATTTTTATATACTTTGCTAAACTCATTGTTTAATTCAAAATGTTTCCTTATCAATAAAGTTACCAGTGGAAATCCCCTTTCCTTTGTTCGCCTGCCCTTTGTTCATGCCACGTATACATGCTGCCTCGTGGTCTTTAAGGCAAGGTGACCAGGTAGAGAATCTTGGGATTCCTTTAGGTGTGGCCAAGGTAAGGGCAGGCAGTAATTCTCAGGGTGGTTGGGGACAGGAAAGAGCTCAGTCTGGTGGTAGAGGTGTGCTCTGAGTGTCAGAAGATCTAGTAGACCTGGGAATCATCCACGTGCTTCTAGGATGGTGAGAGAGATGCTCTAGTCCGTGACATCCCTCCTGAGGACATGGGCAGAGAACTGCTGCAGAGAACTATGGTGTGTCTCCCCCAGAGTAGCTTGGATCCATAGTCAGTGCTCAGCTTGAACACAAAGACACTTTCAGGGTCATCTCCTTCGTGTCCCTTCTGGTGGAGGCCGGTACTTCTCCTGTACCAGCATCTGTCACATGGTGCCACCACAACTTGGGCTTATGCCTTTGCCTCTGTCTCTGCCTACAAGATTCATGAGCATAGGAACTGGTCCAGGAAGGCATTGGGTAAGGTTAACTAAATAGATAATGGTTACGGTCACAGTGTCTTGCTCAAGGACTAGCTCCTAGTCCCCTGGCTACTTTGAGGAACCAGTATCCCTCATGGTTCATGGTTCCATAAGCATGTCTGGAAGCTATTCAGTCCTCATTGGTCCTTCACCTGTCCTGTTAGCTCTGGCTTAGAGAAGAGCACAGGTGAGACCAGGCCCTACTTCAGCATGGATTTTGTGAGCATCTGCTACCCTCTGTGATGCTCACTGGGTACTGAAGAGCTGGCATCCAGGGCAGGCAGCAGACACAGGAACATGAGACGAGAAGGACTGGGGCCAGGTGGCTGTGTGAAAGTTCAGGGTTGGGGGAGTGTTCCTCAGGGATGAGGAATGATTCAGAGGAGGCGACACTTGGCTGCATCTTGACAAAACAGAGCAGGTACTGACAGTTGTCCTCTAGTGCGGGGCTCAATTGCCTGGGTATCAACTTTCATCATCAATTGGCAATACTACAGATTCCTGCTGAATTTATTTCAGTCCAGAAATGGCGGCAATAAGATGGTTGTAGGTTCCCACGCAGCAGCCACAGCTAGTCCAGCACAGGTGCTCCAAGGCTTTGGGTGGTGCTTAGACAGGCCTCTGAAGAATGAGATGCAGCTTATAATTAGCTACTCTCCAGGGGCTTCTAATTAAGTTGCTTTTGTGGGTGACAAAGCACCAGCTCTCAGAGGCAGAGTTCACAGGGCCTGGTGTACACCAGTGGCAAGCACCTTGTATACATTTTCCACATCTCCTCTATGCTCCTCACAGCAGCTGAATGAGGCAGGTGCTGTCTCAGTCAGTGTTCCATTGCTGTAAAGAGACACCCTATCCATGGCGACTCTTATAAAGAAAGAAATTTAATTGGGGGGACTTTACAGTTTTAGAGGTTTAATCCATTGTCATCATGGCAGGGAGCATGGTGGCGTGCAGGCAGACATGGTGCTGGAGAAGTAGCTGAGAGTTCTATTTCAGGATCCGTAGGCAGCAGGAAGAGAGCAACACTGGCCTGGTTTGGGCCTTTTAGACCTTAAAGCCCACCCCCAGCGACACACTTCTTCCAACAAGGCCACACCTACTACATCATCTCAAGTAAGGCCACTCCCTAATGATCAAGCATTCAAATCTATGAGCTTATAGGGGTGGGGTCACCTTTACTCAAACCACCACAGGTACTTTTAGTATTCCCATTTTACAGTGTGGAAAATTCAAGTACTTAAAACACTGAATGCCAAGTTGCTATTTCCAGTTATAATATCTTTTTGTCCACCTGACTGGGGCATGCCCTCAATTGCTCACTCAACATGAAATCAGAGAAGAGAAGTTGGCTGCCTTCTAGGAACTCTCATCGTCTATACCAGCACTTACAAGCAGACATTAAAGTGCTGGTGAAGTTTCTAGAAGCTTTTCTGGTCTTGGTTCTATCCCTGTATATTGTTTCAGGGCCCTCTCTGGTCATCTTCACAGGTGATCTCTCTGGGAAGCAGGGTCCTGTGGGTGGAGCCTCTTTTGCCCCGCCCCTTCATTTGCATCCTGGGATTGTTTCTCTTCAGATGTCATCTACATTTCCAGAGGCACCAAGCTGGTGTCTGTGATAGCTCTTGCTTGTTGTACAACCACAGCAGACCATGTTAGCTAACTTTTCTCTTTCTTCCTCTTCACGCACTTTCTTAGTCTTGAGAAAACCTTCCTCCAGTTCCAATGAAGTCGGCTCTGCCTGCAAGTTCCTTAAAGGGGTAGATTTCTGCTGTAATCAGGGATATATCAGTTTTCAAGCTCATCTCACATGGGCACTCTTTCCACGACTGCCTGGCTGATGGATGGATTTTCGTTTCAATTAAGATTAACCCAACTGCTACAGAGATGGACTTAAAAATTTTGATGACTGAAAAACCAACAGAAGTTGTTTTCTCACACACTAACAATTTTTGAGACACTCAAGGTCTCCATCTCCTGTTTGTCTTTAAAAGTAATTTTATTATACATTTATTTGGTTACTTTGCATATGTGGGGCATAATTGTGGAGAACAGAGGACAACTTTCAGGAGTTGGTTCTCTCCTTGTATCATGTGGGATCCAACTCAGGTCCTCAGGCACCTTTACCCAGCCATCATCACTGAGTGAGCATCCAGTCTGCCTAAGGGGTGGGATATTCCACACTCAGGAACCAGGAACTGTTTGCCACCAGCCAGCAGAAGAGACAAAACACACGATAAAGTCCAGTGGTCTCTTTCAACTTTGGTCCTGAGGTGACAACAGAGATTCTGTTCAGGCCACACGTGAGTCACCGTGTCACACAGCATGTCATGTCAGGAGGCAGCAAGATGCCGGCCTGTAACATTGGCATGGAGAAAACAAGAATTGGCGGTTGGTTTTTGCCACCATCGCTTCATCCCATCCTCCCTGAACTTCATTTTACAGAGGAGACCAGGATGTCCAGGGGTTAATGTCATTAGAGGTGACAAAGCCTGTAGGTGGTAGGGTAAGGCTGAGATTCGGAGCTGATGGCTCCCGCCATCTGATCACACCTCCTCCTGGCCCCACGTACATGCAGAGGGTGGGCACAGAGTAAACGAGACCAGAGGCCAAATGAGGGCTGCTCGCTTTAAATTTTTATGTGTATGAGCTACATAATGAGAGCTTGCTCAGAAAGCAATCAAGTTTTGTAATGAGATGTTGCGTTTTCTGTGTCATCAGGTATGAGTCATCCCTTGCACCTTTTGAAGGGACAGGGTGACTCATTCAGCTTTGTGAAAATGTTAGATGATTCACTAAAAATTTCACTTACTGCGGAGTAAGTCCCTCCCCAAAGAAATCTCAGAGATGCTCAGATCCTATTTGGAGAGGACAAGTATCATTCATTGCTTTTCAAGATGCAGAAGAAGGTGGGTGTGGGTGTGGGTGGGTGGTGTCCTTAGCTGGCCACACCTGCAGCAGTGCATCTAGGTACCAGAAGAAGAGGGAGGAGGGAGGAGGGACGCCTACATACATGTACAGCATGCAGGAAAGTGGCAAGATTCTGTAGCACTTCCACCCTACATTTTTTTCATCTTAAACTATTGCAGTTTTTAATCTCAAACTTAAAAAAAGATCCAAGTATGATACAAAGACCTATGCTTGAATGATGGGAAGTTACTGACACACTGGACACTTTAGTGTGTTTCCCTTGTACAAGGATATTCTCCTATAAAACTACTGTATATCCACCAAAACCAGGAAAGGGCATCATCGCCATTTCATGACAGTCCCATCCCCAGAACCCATCAAGTCCACAGGATTTCCAGGAATGCCCACGAAAGTGAGAAGGCCCAAGTTAGATTTTCTCACTGCATTTTTACCTCACATATATTTGGTCTTCTTTAGGCTAGACCAATTCATCCTTCCTTCCTTCCTTCCTTCCTTCATTTCTTTTCTTTCTAGATTTTTGTGACTTTGACACTTCTGATGACTACAAGCCAGCTTTGTAAGACACCTCTGAGTTGCTTGATGGTTCCTCATGACAAAATCTGTGCATCTCTGATGAAGGAACCACAGAAGGGAAGCTTCGTTCTTGTCCCTGCATCTTCTCAATTGGGGCAGGCCTTATAGGATTCCAGTTTCCCTATTGCTGGGGATATCATCTTTGTTCACTGGGTCAAGGTGGTGTCTGCAAGATTTCTCTGCTCATTTCCCATTGTAAATACTTGTAAGTATTGGAAAGATCTCAGGTAAACAATTCTCCTCAAACTATTCACATATTTATGAAGTCTCTGTAGAATTTTGTGCTTCTATTTCATTCTCCAGGTTACAATTCACCACTGGTATTTTTTCCAGATATTTGAACCATTCCATATTGGCTAGGGAGTCCTTCCTTGGCCATTGATGTGTCTCTATCATTCTACAATCCCATGAGCTTGCTTTGTATCATTTCCATCCCAGCTCTGACATCAGCTGTTCCTCCATGGATCATCTGTCCAGTTTAGGATAATGGTTCCCAGGAAATGAGATGTGTTCATTTCTCCTAAGGAATCACTGCTCTCAGGCTTTCTTAGCAGTCAGTGGTCAGACGTAGTGGATGAAAGGCATGTGCTCTTGAACTTACATGTATGTTTTCATGTTGAAGACAAATGTTGCTACCAATGTCTTCATTTCCCATCCAACAATTCACAGGGTTCATTTGAGTTTCTTTTGACTGCAAGAAGCCAAAACCCCATTCTCTTTAATCTATTTACTTACTTAGGCAGTTTCTCTGTGTTGTAAACCACTTTCCATTCACCATCTTTCCCTCTCTGCCGTGTGTGACCCAGCATAGCCCATGTTCTGCCTTCCCTAGTGCGGAGCCTGGCTTGTGAAGATGGTCATTTGCACTTCAAGAAGCCTGTAGCCTCTGCTTTCATATTCAGTTACCCTACTCATATCGACTTCTGGATGTAGTGTGAAGTGTTCAAATACACGTTGAAGGCATTTTTGTCCATGCTATTGTATATACAATTGTGTCTATCATTTACTGAGAGGGTTCCTTCTCCCATGGACCTGCTTTGGCATCTTGACAAAAAATAAATTGAAGTGTGGGTCTGTTTCTGGACTCTCTCCCTTGAGATGTCTGTCTGTCTTTATGCTAATACTGTTCTACCTTGAATACTACCGTGCAGAATAAGCCGTGGTTAAAATCAGTTAAAATCTCTATAGTACTTTTTCAGGGTTGTTTTTGACCATTCTAGATTCTTTGATTTTTGGTATCATATGAGAATTAATTTTTACATTTATAAAATAAACTCTTGGAATTTTAGTTAATACATCAAGCTGAGAATGCTGACTCCTTCTAGCTTACGAAGAAGCACATTTCTCCTGTTGTTCAGATCTCTGGCCCCTTTTAGCTTATGAAGATGGCATTTAGATCTCTTTAATTTCTCACAGAGATACTCAGCAGTTCAAGTACAGAGATTTTGCAGGTGTTTGTTCCATAATAAAAATGCTTTATGGTTTTGCTATTGTTGTAAATGGAATTAGTTTTTATATTTCCATTTAATTTGCTTAATTTATTTTGCATCTCTATTAGATATACATTTAAAATAATTATGTTTTCCCATTTAATTGGTCATTTTGTCAGTAGCAAAACGTGTTATTATCTAGCTATGGTAATACTCTTTCTTGAAGTTTGTATTAGCAAATGCTAAACATAAACTAATATGTTTATATACTACAAGCCATTTGCTATCATTACTTGTTTTGACATTAATAAAACATATATTAAGATGTTATAAATATGTGAGATATAGCCCTGTGATGGTGGAGTAGGAACTATGATTAAAACAAAACTTTGCTTCTTAACAATGTGTGGTATATGTGCGGGTCTATGTGTGTTTGCCCTTGTGTGTAGGTGCCTTTGGAGGCCCGAAGGAGTTGTGAGCCTCCCCAAGTGAGTGCTGGGAACTGAACTCAGGTCCTCTGTATGAGCAGCAAATATTCTTATATTTTCGGTTGTGAGCCTAGCCCTTAATGGCTAAGCCATCACTCCAGCCCAAGCAGCAAACATTCTTAATCACTGAGTCATTGCTCCAGCCCATGAAAAAATTCCATGCTTCCTGTTTTTACGATACAGCCATTTTCATAATTTTACATTTAATGTACTTATGTAATTATATTTAAACTAGATTTCCCCCTTATAATCTATGCTGACAATGTCTTGCCTCTGCGTGGCCCACACTGGCCTTGAACTTGGGATCTGCTTACCTGCCTCCAGGGCAGGCTCATGGTTTCCTAGGCGTCAGTCTGCCATCACCTGGCGCCACTGTTTCTGGGCTCATGCATGGTGAGACAGAGCAGCCCTGTGGGGGGCATGTGCTTGAGGTAAGGGGCTCACATCATGGAGGACAGGAAGCAGAGACCAAGGCAGAATGGAGTCCAGGACAAGACACTGTCCCCATGGACACACACATCCTATTAGAGCCAGGCTATGCATCCTGAAGTTTACAGTACCACCCCCCAAAAAAATCTCTGGGGACTAAGCTTTTAATACACAAGCCTTTGTGTGTTTGGGGGACAGTTCATATCCAAACTGTGACAGACAGCCCCACCTAAAGGCCTATAGAGGACTTAGAGGTAAGGAGTCTTTCTGGGGCGGAAAGAGGTTAAAAGCAATCTGCTATAGTAAATACAAGGAAAGCAGAAAGTCCCTGACCTGATTTTTCAGTAGTCTTCCCCCTGGCCTGCTCTGAGCCCAGAAGGAAAGAAGAGAGGAAGGAAGGGATGGAGGGGTGGGAGACGGAGGAGAGAGGAGAGAAAAAGAAAGGAAGAGACAGTTCTCTGCTTGGTTTTCAGAAGCCATGAAGGAAGTCACTTGGCATTTTATGCTAGGGAGCACTCACTCAGAGCTGCAGAGGACTATAGCCCAGGCAAGAGGAGGAGCTGAAGAGGGCGTGATGTTGGGTTGGTCTAAGGAGCTGCCAGGGAGAAAGCTGAGATCTCTACACTCATTTTACTGCTGTAGTCATTCTCGTTAAGGTAGTGGTAAGTATCCCCACCTGTCATTTCACTACTGTAACCCTGAGCAGCATGGCATAGTTATGATCACAACGGCCATATTGTCCTCCCTGATCTTGCCAGGGGTCACATGCAGGTGAAACACATAGCCCATAGTAGTGCCTCTTCTTTTCATGGATGGAATCTATCCCGTTTCCATCCATCTCTCATGATGACTAGAAGTTATTAAGAGAGTTACAACTCCAGGTCTTAGTAAGGATCTGGGGCTGGGGATGTATAGCAGTAGAGTTGCTTCTGCAAATGAACCAGGCCCTGGGTTCTATCCTCAGCACTGAGAAAAGAAACACAGCGACCCAGAGTAATAGTAGGCTGGAAGCCATTAGGACAGGAGGCAACCAGTTCAAATTGAGACCTGACTGCTCATTAGGCTTTGCATATGAGGCATCCCCTAGGAGACTTATGAAGAACCATTGGAGCTGATAGGCTTGGGGGAAAGTGACTGGATCATGAGGGCTCTGACACAACCAGTAGATTTGCCTATTGATGGTTTCAAATTTGATGGCATCCTTGGGACATGGTGAAAACTATAGGAGGGAACTCAGCTGGAGGGAACAGCTTACTGGGAGCATGCCTCTTCAGGAAATGCCTTCCCCATGGCCCTTCCAACCTCCTGCTTCCTGCCCACCACAAGGTGAACAGACATTTCTCTCCACTATATAGGCCTGAGGTCAATGGAGTCATCCAGCCATGAACTAAAACTTCTCAAACTATGAGCCCTTTGAATCGTTTCTCTTAGTTATGTCATATAGCAAAAAGTCTGAGCAGTACATTGCCTTTCATCACCAGATGACAGGGGAGGTGACCCAACGTCAGGAAACATCCCACACCCGAGCTCCCTTTCCTGAAGGTAGAGGTTGAAGGAGTTATAAGAAGGCAGTGGAGATCCTTAAAAAGTTCAACAGAGATAATGACTTCAATCATTGCAACTATATCCTGTTTCCTCCTGGCAGTTGGCTAATGACCCATCTAGTCACTGGATCTTCTGTATTTCCCATTGCTTTATTCCTTTATGGAATAATTCTCTTCACACCACCTTATAGTCCACCGACTCCAGGACAGGGGATGGCTCAGTTTGGGCTCCTCTGAAAGCAGAGCCTATCATCAAGGTGTTTGTCTTCAGTGGTATCAGGGAATAGAAGTGATGGAGAAAGGAGAGTGGGGTAGGGAGAAAGACAGCAGTATGTTTTGGCACCTGCCATTGCTACAGACAAGGTTCCAATCTCAAAGGGGAACCATTGAGAAACTTGGAATTGCCTCAGGCTGTTGGTCCCACTTAGAGATGGGTAGGTGGAGCATTTACCTACCAATTGTCAGATTGCCAACTCTCAAATAATGACACAGTAAATATGAAAACTTGGTCTTAGCTTACGCTTGCTCCCAACTAGCTCTGAAAACTTAAATTGCCCCATTTAAATTAATCTACATTCTGCCACATGGTTAATTACTTCTCCTTAGTATCTTATGTCTGACTTCCTTTGTATCTGTCTTCCCATCTCAGATTCTTTCCCAGAGTTCCTATCTCTGCCAGGAACTCCCACCTATCCTCTCCTGTCTTCTTATTGGCCATTCAACTCGTTATTAAACCAATCAGAAGAAGGTACCTTAGATAGGTGAAATAAAACAGACACATATTTACATTGTACAAAAAGATTATCCTTATATAAGGACCTACAATCTAATTTAGTAAATAAACAAATGGAAAATCTAACAACTGAAGGATTGGTCTATAAGGAATAGCTGGATCCCAGCCATTCACAGCCATAAGCGTCAGCCAATCACAGGTGGCCAACTTTTCAAAGTACGGATAAGCAAACAACTATCATCAATCCACTTGTCTTTGTACCTGCTTCTGTTTTCTATATGTCATTTCCTTTTCTCTTGCTTTAAGTGTAATCTGTAAATGTGTTGAGTTGGAACATTCTCTTGTCCTGGCAGATTCTAGAATTGCAAATAAAGCTCAATTAAGACTGCAAAACTAGATTTGTTGTGATTGTCTCTCTAATAGGGTTTTTCTGTGGCTGTCATTTCCCTAATTCTTGCTATATGCTCCTGTGTAGGTAGGTGGCATTTGAGGCAAAAAAAATAATTGCAGTATACAATACAGTAGCTATAGAGGAATAATTCCTGGCCCTGTCCATTACAGCTGCACTGAAGTCAGGTGATCAAGGGAATGAGGTCTAGAGACCTACAAATGTTTGCTTAGGTTCTAGCCTTGAGACTACAAGTCTGCCCTACCTCCAGGAAACCCTGATACCCAGAGAGACCCTTTCTGGCAAAAAAACCTGAAGTTCCTCTTCAGAGATCCCCCTTCTCCTAGCTGTATGGAAGCCTCCAGGGAGCAGAGGCTGGAAGCCTGGTCAAGGGTCTTTTACTACTTCTAAGTTAGCACCCCCTTGATGCCTCTGGCCACTGTGGCATGTGCCCATGTCCAGAAGAGACTGATGACTGTGTCTTTTCATAATGTCTGAACACATTGGATAATAAAAATGTCACACACTTTATCAATTCTGTTAGCTTCAACTTGTCAGTTAATCTTGATGTTGTTAGATAGCTGGCTGTTGGCAATCATCGGTTTATTTCAAGTACTAATATTAACTCAGATCACATATTGTACTTAACACAGTTTTAACACACTTGCAGATTACAGGGTGGCAAAGAAAAGGTTAAAGTGGCTGCAGTTCAGAGGCCATTCTGAAGTGGGAGGCGAAAGGCTGACACGGGCATAGGGAAGAGCCTTTTTGTTTTGTTTTGTTTTTTTGTTTTTTTTCGAGACAGGGTTTCTCTGTGGCTTTGGAGGCTGTCCTGGAACTCACTTTGTAGACCAGGCTGGCCTCGAACTCACAGAGATCTGCCTGCCTCTGCCTCCCGAGTGCTGGGATTAAAGGCGTGTGCCACCAACGCCCGGTAGGGAAGAGCCTTTAGGGGACAAGGAAGGAAGTCTTAGATCCATGTGTGGATGTCAGATGTGGGCCAGGGGCATGGGCTATTTTGATGGTCAGCTTGATATTCACTGGCTGTCAACATGCAGGAGAAACTACCCTGGAACTAGAACTTGGGGACAAAGACAGGCATCCTTTCCTGGAACAATTTTCCTGGAAGAGGCTCATGGCAAACAACTGGCTGACTAGTCAGTCTGCTTGCCAAATTTCAGCCCTGGGATGCTCCTCGGTTAGAGGTTACATCTGTGTGACTGATAAACACATTTGTCTGGTGTTTCTGACATAGCATGTTTACAGGTACCATTATTTGTCAGTACAGATAATTATCAGTTTGTCTCCCAATGTTCTGACAGGTGGCAGTTGTTTATGTAAACAAGGTTAAGTCTTGTAAGGTTCAGTCTTCTTCTTCTTCTTCTTCTTCTTCTTCTTCTTCTTCTTCTTCTTCTTCTTCTTCTTCTTCTTCTTCTTCTTCTCCTCCTCCTTCTCCTCCTCCTCCTCCTCCTCCTTCTTGTGGTGCTTAGGCATGAAATGGAGTAACTTAGGTCAAAGCTCTTGCTTTACAAAATGGGATAATCATTTAATACAACACAGAGCAACCCAGGGCAGACCCAGCTTGGCTTCGCAGGCCTGCAGTATTGGGCTATAGCAGCCTACTTTCTCAGGTGTGACTGGATAGGGGATAACTTGCCCAAGGTAACACACTGAGGATAAATGATACAAAATGAACACTTTTCCAGTCTGAGAGGCCTAGATCTCCATCTCTTCCAGCACAGTTCTGAAGCCTCCAGCTGGTTCGCTTTTCTCCAGTGAGCTCTCCATTCTCCTGTCTGCGGTAGTACTTACTATTCTACCTTTGCACAGTGACCTGGTACTCACCTGCTGAATACTTGGCTTGCTAAAAACCTTGGAATGTGTTCTGTGTATCAGTGATCCCTCACAGCTCCATATAGTAACATGTGGAGGGCCTCTACTTGGGTACTGCTTACATCAGGCAGTTTAGCTTCCACAAAAGGATACCCTCTGACCTCCTTCCTGCCTAGGCTGGATTTTCCAGGAAGAACATCAGTACCTAAACTAGGCAAAGAGTATTTGTGGTCCCTAAACTTCAAGAGACTAACGTTGGGCTTAGTGCCAAACAGTGACTTCAAAATCCAGTTGAAGAAATTCTACTTAGAGCGAACTGTATGCAGCAGGCAATAGTTACTCTACTCTGTTCTCAAGGCAAGCTCTTGGATCTATATACTTGGTTGTACCATTTTGACATTGGCATTAATTTGACATAAATACTTGGCATAATTCCCCTGGATATTGTAGGAAGCTGTCAGAAATAGCATTAAGCCTCCACCTTTGTATTTATAGTTAGGATGTTGCTGAAAATGGCTTTGTACATTGCAAGTGATTTGTTGAAAAGAATCCACTTGGGAATTTTCTCTCAAATCTGCTTGCTAGGAAGGTCATTGCTACTCATAAACAATGGATTTGCTATGGATTATTTTAATTTAAAGATATCTTGCACCATAATTTGTTTTTTCTTTGCAACGGTTGCTAGGAAACTCAGTTGAACTATACAGAATTTTTCAAAATGGAGTTGGCGAAGAAGTTTTGTCCATAGTTTCATCTCCCTTTACCTTTCTTCCCCTTGAAGTAATGGTAATTCCTTAGTTTTCATGTTTCATACCTTTATGAATTTACCTTACAATCTTTGAAACGCAATGCAGGGCTGAATTAGCAATGAAGATGAATAGTAACAACAATTTTGGAGAATGAAGTTGAATGTGTGAGCTCTGGAGGGTTGTGGTTGATTTTGGACTTTGGGGTCATAGGCGTCAAAGAGTTTAGGAGCCAGGTATGGTGACATCCTGGGATCTAGAACTCTAGAGGCAGAAGCAGAAAAAATGGTCAGAAGTTCTAGTTCACTGTCTTAGTCAGGGCTCTCCAGAGTCACAGGACTTACAGAATGAATATATATTTCATATATACATATATATATATATGAATGAAATTTATAGAATGACTTACATGCCTCTGTCCAACTAATCCAGTGTGAATGGAAAGTCCAAGAATGGGTGTCTCAGCTGGTTTTCTGTATATGCTGGAATCCAAAAAAGCAGTTTCCAGGGCCAGTGCTGACAAGCCGAGGCCAGGCAGGCAAAAACCAAAAGTTTCCTTCTTCTACATTTTTATACAGGCTTCTAGCAGAAGGTGTGGTGCAGATTAAAGGTGTGTCATCCCACCTCGAGATCTGAACTGAATGCCTGTGTCTTCCAGTCTCAACATTGGGATCACAGGTGTGCCCTCATTTCTGGATTGTAGTTCATTTCAGATAGTCAAGTTGACAACCAAGAATAGTCACCACGACTTTCCTGGTCAGCACAGAGCAGCCTAGACTATAGGGTAAGACTTGTTTCCAAAAAAGAAACCAGTTTCCCCCTGCCCAAGATGGAATAAAAACAAAACAAAAGAAGGGTGAAGTGGTCCTGGGCATGGAAGAAGTATCTGGGTAGGGTGTGTGGTGAGAAAGGTGCTGAGGCCCTTTCTTAGGACATGTTGGACAGGAGGTGGAGGAACAGAACTCAGCGGAGGAGGTGGGAGAGGCCTACAGGCAGCTTGAGGAAAGCCCAAGGCAAGGTGGCCCACAAAACCATAGGACACAGCACTCTCCCCTTTAAATTATTTTTTTAAAGCCCTCATGTTTCTGTTCTATTCTTCATAAAACCAACCAGAGGGATTTCACATTAAAAAAACCTCAACCAAGCACAGTTTATTGAGGGTGTGACCCCCCCACCCATAAATCAATTTTAGGTTATTCACAGCAATAGGCTTTTCTTTTCCCCATGTTCCCACCAGCCTTGGCATACCTGTCAGTATTGTGTCCAGCCCCGGGGTGAGACAAGTCTTCCAGCACTTTCAGGCTGAGAGTGTGCCCAGGACCACAGGTGGATGGCCTTCCAATGAGATAGGTCCCAGTGCTCTCAAAGCATCGGAGGCCCAAAGGGATGCCCTTGTCCACTTAGCATCTCTGGAACAGCAGGGAGGCAGAGAGAGTTTCTGCAGGGAGACACCTGGACTCTTAATTCAGGCTGCTCACTCTCCCTGCCTCACTTAGCAATCAGAACCCGAGAAGCAAGAAGCTTTTGGTTCCTTTTAGCTGTCAGAGAAGGCAGGCTCTCTGGCTGATGGGCAATCACTCCATAGTTTTCTAGAAGGAGCAGAGCAGCAGCTGTCTTGGAGCACGGACTTGGTGGGGTGTATTCTGAGCATCTCATGTTGCCAGCATCTAGGAAGAGGCTTCAGACCCCCTCCTGAAACACTAACAAGCCATTTTCTGGAGACTCAGCACACCCCAGCTTGTCGGTTCCCTGTCCCCAATCTCTTGTTCCTGGCACTGAAGTTCACGCTGTCAAAGGTAGGAATGTGCAGGGAAATGGTCGCCAGGAGATAGAAGGAACACAGAACTTTATAAAGCACAGTGAAAAAACCCGACCCATCCCAACCTTCTAATAATGCCATTTTCTTTTCAGACTCTAGATAAACCGAGGCTCGGAATATTGAAGTGACTTCTCAGGAGCCATGAAAGGGTTAGTGACAGGTCTAAGTTCTGGGTTTGCTACTGAACCCTTCTTTTTGGGGTTGGTTGTGGGAGGAGCAGAAGCCTTAAGATTTAGTTGCTTACATATACTTTTCATATCATAAGCCTTAGCCTTCCCCTTAGTAAGAAACAATTTATAATATTTATCAGCTCAGAGCAGCCTTCCTGCCCCCTGGCATGCTACTTTTATCTTGTTTCTCCAACTTTTCTTTGAGTGGCTTTCATTGTCTCATTTTCATTGTCACATTGAAAACATCCTGTAATCCCTTTGAACCTGTTCCACGACCCTGTGGAGTTCTGTTGGTTGGCCCAGGAACAGTCAAACAGAAACAATGCCACCAAACACTGCATATGCAGCATTTAAAAGTCAGGCTGGCTGGTGGTCCAGGCTGAGGGCTAGGGTCGCAGCCCCACAGCTCTCTCAGCAACTCAATGGCTGATCCTGTAGAAATAGCTCAGGAAGACCTGAAAACTTAGATGCCACAAGGCTTGGTTAAGTGGCAAGATCTCTGGAATTTTTCCCATTTATTAATAATGAGAAAAAAAGGAAGCTAAAGATCCTTTTATAGGGTAATCTGTCATTTTTATGGTCTGAACCAGGACTATTACCGAATCTTTGGACTCTAGTGCCCATTGTTCCAAGAACAGATAACTAACCTTACTAACGAAAATAGAGACAGAGGGAACGAAATATGAGTATATCCTTAAGGCTTTATGTTTTAGCTTAGATCAGAAGAATGCCATGGTCTATCTATTGCTCCTTGAGAAAGTTGAGCGAATTTACTGTATTTCTAGTGCCTCCAACAGGGTTTGGATACAATATGCACAAAATAATTATTACATGAATGAATTAATGAATGAAATGAACCTGGATACCCAAGATATCTAAGTTCCATTGTTACTGTCTTGAGATAGGGTCTCACTATATAGTGCAGGCGGGGCCTTAACTTCTGATTCTCTTGACTTTGTCTACCAGGGTTGAGATCACATGCATGCACCATCATGCAAGGTTTCCAGCATTTCTTGTTTTATAGTTCAAAACTATAATCAATGAAAACTACTTTTGCTCTTGCAAATGTTTTAGAGTCCTATACTACTCCATGGTCCCCTACCACTCTTAACCCAATTTAGATAGGTCCCAAGGTCGTTTTGACATATCCTATACTTGTCATAATTTAAGACTATCTTAATTTATACAAAATAATTTAAAGCATAAGAAAATACCTCACATGAGATATGAGCTAACAATTCACAAGGAAAACGTGAAAATTAGCCCTAATTCTGTGAAATAACACTTACTAATATTTATCTTACTGCAAGATAAATTTTTTTTGCAAGATAAATTTAAGTGGAATCATTTCTCACGAATGAGGCTACAAAAACTCTAAAATCTGATTTGGTGTTGCTATGATAAAACAAGAACTTTGTTTTAGATTATTGGCAGAAATGAAAAATACATAATTTAGAGAAGCTTTTTGCAAAATTTAGAGAAATTTTATATGCATTTACCATCTGATCCAGAAATCACACCAGATATTTGTCATTAAGGGATCTAGATTCAAAGACATATCTGCAAAATATGGACAAGACAATGCACAAAGTACTATTTGATGTCATGTGTAACAGCAAAGGACTAACAATGCCTGAGTCAACAGGATCCCACTTCCAAAAGCAGTAGCCCCAAGAGTGAGCCCACTACCCAAATGACGAGTTATTTTAACAATGAAATGATCTCTGGAGCACATTCACAGAACTCAGAAAACTGGTGTTCTCCTGATTAAACTTTACACAATGAACAGCAGTGGAAAATGACAAATAGAACAGAGACCAAGGGCCAGATGCACGTTTCTAGGCATCCTCTCCCAGGATGGTCACTGAATTTTCTAGACAATGATGGGTGGCAACATGCATGAAGAATGGCTAACCACAGAAGGTTTGGTGTCAGTTTTGTTTTTTATTGGTCACATAGGCATGACCTTGAAATAGGTCAACCAACACTGTGACCTAGACTCCTACTATAGATCATATTGGGAGACAAAATAAACTAGTTTGCAACAGGGAGAGAAGTAAGTGATCCACGACACTGGCAAGGCAGAGACGAACTGTGTTCTGGCTGTGACAAGACAGGGCTGCTGGGAAGGTGTAGATACAATTTCAGTGGAAATGGAGCAAGTCCTCTCATCTCCACTAGGCAAACACAGCGGCACTTTGGTTTCTGGCAAGGTTTTTGGGTAAAAGCAGTACCCAGAAAATTTGAAGAATTCAAAAAGGACATTGATTGCACCTGGTAAAAGTCAAGGGTCTAATGTTACTAGTTAAAGGCTTTTAAAGCGCTCACTGCTCTCCTTTATGACCGGCTCTATCATTAAAGCAGTTGGGGCTAACATCATGGTGTGCTGGTAGGACACAGAAAATGTGTATTATTTTTAGCAAGTTCTAGTACAAATGTTAGATGCTTCTTGGACTCTGCTGGCAGATTTGCCTCCCAGCTCCCAGGAAGCCCAATTTATTTAAATTGTCATCCCTATCAATTTAAATGGTGAAATGAACATTTTAGCGTCCTCTAGCAATGCTGTGGTGGGTGAATAAAAATCCAAGGTGGCATGCAACTTGGAACAAACTCAAAGTTTCAGAGTATTTTTTTCTTCCAAAAATTACTAAGTAAGGATAAAGTTCCAACTCAGCAACTGAGGACACCTTGCTTCCCGAGAAAGCACACGCAGCTCTATCCTAACTTGAAGTCCCCAGGAACTCATTAACTGTAGCCCTTAGTGTGGCAAGAGGGAGAAACTATTTAGAACAGCATAAATTCCACTGGTTGTAGTGAACATGCCTATAATTGTAATTTTCATATTCTCTCCAGTTAGAAAACTTTAACAGAATGCGATTTCTTAAATTGAATATAGCTGCAGATAGCAGTAGTTTCTTTAGCAGTGGATTCTTTCGGTATTACATATTTTAAAAATCCTCATGGCCTGAGGATTAGAAGGTGTAATTTTCTTTTCTTTCTCTCTTTCTCTCTTTCTCTCTCTCTCTCTCTCTCTCTCTCTCTCTCTCTCTCTCTCTCTCTCTCTCTTTTTTTTCTTTCTTTCTTTCTTTCTTTCTTTTTTGGTTTTTCGAGACAGGGTTTCTCTGTATTGCTTTGGAGTCTGTCCTGGAATTAGCTCTTGTAGACCAGGCTGGCCTCGAACTCATTGAGATTCACCTGCCTCTGCCTCTGCCTCCTGAGTGCTGGGATTACAGGCTTGCACCACCAATGCCTGGCTGAAAGTGTCATTTTCTTCTGAAGGTTGTAAATGTTTCATTTTCACATACAAAGTCCTTAAACAAAATGGGACTGTTCCTAAATAGTGAGAAGTGAAATTCAGGCTTTCCCTTTATGCCACTCTGTCATACACCACTGTCCCACGAGTGGGTGGGACTTTTGATTCTGTTCCTGGCGTTACTGTACTTCCATAACTCAGAATCTTAGTATCATCATACATGATGTAACAAGTTAATGAAGACCTGGTGAGCCAAGTCCCTCCTTCACCGTATCGCTTCTCTATGGGGGCTCTTCTAGATTTTCTTTACCTTTATTCTTCATGGAATTGACATAGGTCTCATGAAAACATCACATAAAATGCATTTTGAGTGGAATTGCACTAAATTAATCAGCGAAGGGGATACTTTTAATGTTTTCCCATTAAAAATAATACTGGCCAGGGCTGAGGAAATGGCTCAGCGGATCACATGTATTTCATGTAAGCATGCAGACTCACGTCTGGAACCCTAGCACCCACATAGAAGTTGGGTGTGGTGGCTCACCTGTAACCCTACCTTTGGGAGTTGGGGATGGTGTACCAGGCTTATTATATTTCTTACTTCTCTATATCTTACTTTCACTGCTTCTCTGTGTCTGGCCGGTGACTGCCTGGCTTTTGGCCCCAGGTGTCTCCTTTGTTCTCTCCCCTCTTCTCTTTTTGAGCCTACATTTCTCCTCCTATTTATTCTCCCTGCCTGCAAGCCCCATCCAGCCTTTCTCTGCTTAGCTATTGACTGTTCAGCTCCTTGTTAGATGAATCAGGTGCCTTAGGCAGGCAAGGTGAAATAAATGCAACACATTTTTACATAATTAAACAAATGCAGAATAAACAAAAGTAACACATCTTTACACAGTTAAAGTAATATTCAGCAGCATAAAAATGTAACACATCTTTACATAGTTAAAATAATATTCCATAACAGGAGAGAGGCTAGAGGATTCAGGTTCTTGTTGGCCAAGGAATCAGCCAGTCTAGCTGAAATGGTGAGTGAAATTTCACTGATATTTGTTGTAACATCCTTTACACCTCTCATTTTACTAATCTGTTTTCTCTTTTTTTCTTTTCATTAGTTTGGATAGGACTTTATTAGCCTCTTTTAAAATAACACTTTGATTCCACTTATAACAACTATTTCTTGCATTTCTGCTCTGACCTTTCTCACCAGCTTCTGCTTTTGGGTTTGGATTAGTTGTCCTTATTTTTCCAAGACCTTCAGGTGTGCATCATTAGGTTGTTGGAGATCTGAATTTTTTTGAAGTCAGCACTTACAACAATAAGCTCTCCGTTTAGAACTGCTTAACTACATCTCAAAAGTTCTGATAAATTGTACCATCATTTTCATTTGATTATATGACCCTTTAAATTTCCACTGGTGTCACCAATGACTGCCAATGACAGGTATACTGTCCAGTCTCCAAATTTTTGTAGACTTTGTGGTCTGTATTGTCAATTTCTCATTTATTCCACAGGTGTCTATGAAGTCCACTGATCCACGGTGGAGTTTTCCTCTGAATTTTCTTTGCTGACTTAGTTTGGATGACCTATATGTCAAGATGAGATACACTGGTCACTATCATCAGAACAGAACTATCTGCCTGCTCATGTCATGTGGTGTTTTATGAAATTAGGACCCCTAACATTCGGTGCATATACATTTACAATTGCTCAATCTTTATGATGAATTGTACCATTACTAATTCAAAGTGTCCTTTTCTTGTTTTCTTGGAATATCTATGTCAGATTGTTTCTAGCTTCTGTTTGATAGTTTGACTTTTGTTCTTTGACTCCAGTTATTTTAAAATAGTGGATTGAGGCAATTTACATTTCTGGATATTATTGAGAGTTTTCCAATTTGTGTGTTATTCATTTCTTTTGTTTGGGTGGATTTTCTTTTCTTCCATTATCAGCACTAGGGATTAAGTTGGTTTATTGTGTGGACACGTATTCCTCTCATGTAATATATTTTTTACTATATCCTCATGGTTGAGACTGGTATTATTCCTCCTTTGTGTAGAGTATTACTTTGAATATCTTCTGTGGTGCTGGCTTGGTTATCATGAATTGTCTTAGTTTGTGCTTGTGTTGAAATGTTGACTTTCTCAATTTTAAGAGTTTCTCTGGATACAAATTTTTGATTGGGCAGTTTATTGACTCATCATAATTTTGTGGCTGCGGATGAGAGACCCAGTGTTCTGAAGTCTTTGCCTTTGAGTTGGCATCTTCCTCTTAACAGTTTTTATTATTTATATTTTATGTATGAGTGTTTGGCATGCATCCCTGTGAGCCAGAAGAGGGCACCAAACCTCGTTGTAGATGGTCATGAGCCACCATGTGGGTGCTGGGAATTGAACCCGGATCCTCTGGAAGAGCAGCCAGTGCTCTTAGCCATCTCTCTAGCCCTTTGCTTCCCTTTGTGTTTTTCACATCGTTGATACAGCATGGAAATGTTCTTTTCTGGTCTCTTTAGGGTTTTAAATGCTGCTTTTGTTTTGTTCATGTTTTCTAGATTTGGGGAATTTCCTGCTATAATTTCAGTAAACAGACTGTCCAAATGCTTAGTTTTTATCTTCTATCTCATAGATTCTTATTTTTGTTTCCTTTCACTTAATCTTTGGTGTTTTTGAAGTTTGGGTTACACTTCTTCCCTTGACTTTGTGCTGTATCCCTAATACACTTTCTTCTGCTCTTGTCTTCTTGGTGAAGATTTCCACTGTTTTATAGTTGAATGATTAATTTGTATTATTTCTATTTGTTCCCTCCCAGAACTTCAGTTTCTTCACTGAATTTGTTTCCCATATTGCTGACCTTTCCTCCCAGTTTAACTTTTCATCTAGGTGCCAAATTAATTTGCTTATTTAACTTACCTGCTTGAGTCCAGTAGGTAGTCCTCAGTCCTTGGTTCATTAAAATTTCTGGTATCTTAACTTCTTATTAATGATCTTTGCCTTTCCAGTGCTGAAGAATGTCACAGTGACTTTCTTTCTCATGGTTTGTTTCTGTTTTATGCCTCTGTTCAGAGGAATGGTGTACTAGTTTAGTTTCTGTTGCTGTGAAAAACACTAACTAGAAGCAACTTAAGAGAGAAAGCAGCTTACAGTACATTATGAAGGGAAGTAAGGGCAGAAACTCCTGGCAGGAATCTGGATGAAGCAGAAACCACGGAGAAAGGTTGCTTACTGGCTTTCTCAGCCTGCTTTCTTATGTACCTCATGACTACCCTAAATTGGCACTACCCACAGTGGATAGGGCCCTCCTGCATCAATGCTCAATCAAGAAAATGACCCATGGACTAGTTAACAGGCCAATCTGATGAAGGCATCTTCTCTTTTGAGTTGCCTCTTTCAAGAGGACTAGTTTTGTCAAGTTGATGCACCACAAATGTGTAGTTCTCCCCACCTTTCTTTTTGTGTCTTCTGGTGAGTTGTCTTTTCTTGAGGTTGTATGCACCACTGTTATTTAAGACACTGACTTGTAGCTGTTTTTTTTTTTCTTCCTACCCAGATCCCGACTGCTTCTCATCAATGCCATAGTTCTTATTTGAGAATTTTTGTTTATATAGGTGAGATTGTGCCAAGTTCAGCACATTTTTCACACTCCTGAGCTGCTGCTCACCTAAGCAGTGACAGGGTGATGCCTCCCATATAATCTTTAGGCTCCTGTGCCATACTTGTATGAAAGTCTCTATAGCTAGCTATAGTTGTATCTCTGCTCATGGAGTGTCTAGCAACTAGTTATATTTATTCTGCTCAGTATTTTTTAAAAATTATACTATTTTCTAGGATCTTCTTTATGACCTTATCTTTATGACATCTGTCCTTCAGGGTTTTTATTAGCTTTTCCTTGATTTCCAGTTCTTAAAATAGGTTGGACTGTATCATTTTTTATTCCCTGTTAATTTAGGAGAGGGGAGGTAGATAGGTGCTTAGTGCTCTAATGTGAATAATGTGAATCATAGTTCCTAACTTTTCATGACAAAAGCAAATTAGCACGGCATACCACATTCTTTACCTTTCTTCAAAATGATCTCTACATCCTGTACCTGCTCAGCCCTCTGTCCGGCAGACTTTATCCAGTGGCAATTCATGCCATATCTATTCCCCAGGCCTAGCATGGCCCACACTGTGTTCTGGACCAAACTGATGAGTCCTCACTCTTAACCCCAACCAACCTGCATTCTCCCAATATGCAGATGGAGCTTGGATAGTATATCTAGTATCCTAGGTTTGAGAAGGCCCACTCACATCTTCAAACCTAGGCCAGAACATACAGCCCAGCTTTCTGTGTCCTTATCAGGCACATGACAAGCCAATAACTTCACATGTCCAAGTCTCATAGCAAAAATACACAATACAAAAGGTCAGAGAGTATATCTTTCCCCACCCCAAATCTGCCATTCCTATGGAAATATTTTCCAATGAGAATTACCCCATTGAACCCCAGGACACAAATCTTAAAAAAAAAATCATAAAATTCATCAAAGAATTCAAGGAATTAAAAAAAAGCACAAAGAAACAGCACGAGAATAAACATATGGGTGATGGAACACAATCATAAAGTTGACTGAAGTGACTAAGGCAATCCAGAATTTGAAAATAAAATTCAATAAAGAGATGGAAAAACTAACAAGAACTCAAGCTGAAGTGAAGTTGGAATTGAAAACTCTGTAAGTCAATTAGAAACAGGGGGAGCTTATTAGTAGTATCAAATCAAATTAGAATATCAGGTCTCAAAGTTAGAATAGAGGAGTTAGACTGCACAGCAAAGAATATTAAAATATTCTAAAAATCCTAAAGGAAATGGGTAAATTTCTAAATTCATTCAAACAACTGAAGTTAAATCAAGATCAACAACTTAGATTCATAACAAGTAAGGATATTAAAACAGTAACATAAAACCTTTCAACCAAAGAAAGGTCCAGCCAGGCGGTGGTGGCGCACGCCTTTAATCCCAGCACTCGGGAGGCAGAGGCAGGCGGATCTCTGAGTTTGAGGCTGGGCTGGACCGACAGCCTCCAAAACAATACAGAGAAACCCTGTCTCATAAAAACCAAAAAAAAAAAAAAAAAAAAAAAAGAAAGGTCCAGGCCCAAATGGAGTCACAGCAGAATTCTACCAGACTTTCAAAGATGCTCTCCAAATGATACTTAAATTATTCCCAAAAGAAAAAACAGAAGGAACTCTTCCAAACCTCTTTCATGAAGCTAGTATCACTCTAATACTCAAACCCAGTAAGACACAACAACAACAAAACTAAAGGACACCTGGCCTGCTGAACAAAAATCCAAATACAGGCATGTATGAAAAAGATCTGCCATGATCAAGTTGGCTTTATCTCAAGAGCTGTGAGATAGTTCAATATAAGTCAATAAATGTAGTAAGTCTATATAAATGGGCATCAATCCACTCGGGAGGCAGAGGCAGGCGGATCTCTGAGTTTGAGACCAGCCTGGTCTACAAGAGCTAGTTCCAGGACAACCTCCAAAGCCACAGAGAAACTCTGTCTCAAAAAAAAAATCACATATTATCAATAGATGCAGGGAAAGCCTTTGACAAAAATCCAACCTGACTTCATAATAAAAAGTCCTAGAGAGAAGAAGACTAGAGAAAACATACCTCAGCATAATATAAAGGTCGGATATCACAAACTCACAGCTAACATTATCCTACATAGAGGAAACTCAAAACAATTCCATTAAAATCAGAAATAAGACAAGGGTGTCCACTATCCCCACTCCCTTTCATAAAGAGCTCAAAGCACTAGTTAGCTAGAGCAATAAAGGCAAGAAACAAAAATTAGAGGGATACAAATAAGACAAGAAATCAAATAAACCCTCTTTTTAGGTGTATGGTATTATACATAAGATATTTCAAAAATTCTATCAGACTTCTGAAAACAATTTCAGTCAAGTGGCAAGACACAAAAATCAGCTTACAAAAGCTAGCCGTATACTAGTTACCAACACCCTGAGAAAGAGATCATGGACACACTCCCATTTGCAACAGCTTCTAATAAAATAAAATAAACCTAACTCAGGAAGTGAAACCCTCTATATTCTGAAGGAGAAACACTAGAAAATCTAAAGACGTGGATTGGTAGAATCAATATGAAAATGATCATTCTACCTAAAGCAATTACAGATTCATTACAATACAAATCAAAATTCTCACAACAAAAGTAAGCTGAAAACTCATACAAAACCACAAAAGACCTGATGACCAAAGCAAACCTGAGCAAAAACAACACCGGAGGGATTATCATTCCAGACCTTAAGATGCAGTACAGTGCCAGAGTATAAAAACAGATTGTATCCGTAAAAAATTACATGTAGACCAATGGAACAAAATAGAAGACCCAAACATGAGTATGAGTGACCACAGCCATTTAATATTGGAAAAGATGTCAAAAACATACAGAAGAAAGACAGCATCTTCAGCATATGGTGCTTGGAAACTGGATGCTCACACACAAAAGAATGAAATTAGATCAGTATCTATAACCCTGCACAAAAATTAACTTTAGGTGTATCAAAGACCTAAATATGAAACCTGAAACTGTTGGAAGGAAACATAGGCAGTACCATATAGGCTATAGGTATAAGAAGGGATTTTCTGACTAGGACTCCATTTGCTCAGGGATCAAAACCAGTAATTTAAAAATTGGCTGTGGACTTGAACAGAGAGTTTTCAAAGGAAACACATATGACTGAGAAATATCCTTTAAAATGTTCATCATCCTTAGCATTAGAGAAATACAAATTAAAACAACAATGAAACCTCATCTCACCCCAGTCAGAATGACTTAGATCAAGAAAACCAACACAAATGCTGATGGAGATGAGGGAAAACAGAGCCTTCATTCACTGTTGATGGCACTGCCAACTGCTGCAGCCACTCTGGAAATCACTATGGAGACTTCTCAAGCTAAAACTAAACTACTGTCATGATACAGTTATACCACTCCTTGGCATATGCCCAAAGGACTCAATGGCCTACTCCTCAAATACTTGCTCAGTCATGCTCATTATCAGCATGGCAAGTTATCCCTAAAGGTGCAAAAGTAGCACACACTCTTTGCAGTAGATCCCCTTAGCAGGAGATAGATCATATCTGTACTGTAAAAAAATCATGTCTGTACTTGTCTAAACTACCTGTGGCTAGTGAGATCATGAATCTTAGAGATCTATTACCACCACTTTATTAGACTAGTATAATTTCTAAGTACATTCTAAATGCTTATCCTTATACTCTCAGAGAAATGCAGATGCCATTCCTCATCAGAGGCTTTGTTTTCAAAGCAGGAGATCATTATGAAGGTCACAGCCACTCAAAATGCAGAGGACAACTGACCAATGGGTACCCACCCCAATGAATACATCTACAATACAATCCGTTTGCCCAAGGCTTGGGAACATCATGGAAGAGGGTTCAGAAAGATTTTAAGAGCCAGAGGAGTAGGAAGTCTGCTGGGAGATTATTCCTTCTATGACAGGGAAACTACAATTGTGTACCTACTAAACAAGGCCTGAATAATTCCAACACCAGTTGACAGTCTAACACAGATGGGGGTAAATTTCACAGGGCTCCATCCCTAGATGAGAGCTACATGAATTAACATCTGCTGAGGGGACAAAGTCTTGGTGATGAGTCCCAATTGGTTATCCAATACTGTGTGATCAGTCCTAGAAACATATACATGTAGATATCTCTGGAAGCACCCAGCAGGCTGTATTTGTTTATTCATTTATATGTATATGTGTTAACAATGGTTAAGAGGGGGCCTTGAATTTAGGGTGTATGGACATGAGAAGAATAAGAGGGAGGACGAACTACATACTTTGATTAAATAAAAAAGACAAAGTAATCCTGGTATCAACCACATACACATAAAATTACTTTATATACACTAGTTCATTTCAAACACCTATGCTTTAACAAGTATTTCTTTTCCCACTTTGTCTGCTTTAATTTTTTATACTCTTTATGGCTGTGATCTCTCTCTAAAGTAATTTCAGACTTCCCTTTACGTTTTCTCCACAAAAGATGAAATCATCCTTTTGCCTACAACACCTTTTTTTGGGGGGGGAGTTCACACCTTATAAAATGTGCTTTTTAATAGTATGTACTACTAATTGTGCAATTTAGTTTTTAATACAAGCTCTTAAAAACCATCACTATTAATGGAATGTTTCTATCATAATCAAAAAGTGACACGTAGGGCCCCAGGCTACAACTAATATACTCTTTATGTCTTTTCTGGAAATTCTGTACAAGTTGAATCATACAACATATGTTGTATGTGTGCACCAACACAAGACATATATATATATATTAATAACATTTCATTGTACGAATATGCATTTTATCTGAGTTGATGGACATCTGCTTTCTACTTTGGTGGGTACTACAAGCAGATAGATATTCAAGTGTCTATGGGGAATTATGGTTGATTCACTTAATTAGCCACAAGAATGGACTTGAATTATATGGTAGTTGTGTAAGTATTTAAGAAACTGTCAAATAGGTTTCCATGGCAACTGCACCACTGCATATTCTGCCAACAATGTGAGTCCTGATTTTTCCTACATGGTTTCCCCTTTTTCTAGGTAACAAGTGTTTTGTACACTTTGTGGTTTTCACTTGCATTTACTAATGGCTAATGGAGTTGCCTTTTCACATGCTTTGGCCATTTGTATTTATCTTCTGAAGAAGAATCTATCTATCCTTGGATTCCTTTAAATTTCTTTTTATTGCTGAGTTTTGAGAGTTCTGCACATAGTCTGAATGATTTGTGAATATTTTCTCACATTCCATGGGTTTTCAGTCTTTTCATACACAATGATTTTCTTTGGATTTTACTGGGATGAATTACAATTTACCAAGTTTTTCCTTTGTTGTGTTTTTGGTGTCAATTAAGACTGTTGCCTCGCACACATCTTTAATCCCAGCACTTGGGAGGCGGGTGGATCTTTGTGAGTTTGAGACCAGCCTGGTCTACAAGAGCTAGTTCCAGGACAGTCTCCAAAGTCACAGAGAAATTCTGTCTCAAAAAACTAAGACTGTTGCCTCATCTCAAGGCATGGATATTTTAAGTGTTATATAGCTTTGGTATTTACATTTAGGTCTTTGATCCACTTTAAGCTAATGTTTAAGATGTGAGAAGGGATGTCCTCTTAATGCTTATATGTTATAACACAATACCCAGGACCCAGTGGTTTAAAAATAAAATTTCTCATGGCTCTGGAGGCTGTCAAGCACAAATTTAGGATGCCAGAAGGACTGATAATTCTTTGTTAAGAGATGCTGTCTTCTGGAATGGCTGCTGTGATTTCAAAGGATGAAAGGGACAGAGGTTACAGAGAACTCCCTGTTCAAATTGTCTGAGAAAGGTCAGTTCCCCATTAAGGAAGGCAGAGCCTGCATTGTCTTCCCTCACCCATAACTCAGTATAATTACTAGGATTAAATTTCAGCATGAACTTGAAGGAGACACCAAGTTTTTTTGAAGCTTTTTATTAATTTTTTTCTTTTTACTTACTAACCCCAGCTCCCCATTTCCTTCTCCCACCCTACCCTCTTCCCTCCTTCACTCCTTAGAGGGGGTAAGGCTTTCTTTGGCAGGACCAACCCCTCTTCCCTGTATCAAGGCTGAGCAAGGTATTACACCATAGGGAATGGGCTTCAAAAAGTCAGCTCATGTACCCAGTATAGGTCCTGGTGCCATTGCTAGATGCCCCCACAACAGACCAACATTTTTTTTTTATGTCAATGTCTGGCTGTTTGTGGAAGAGACAATTCTTTTGCCTCTTCAGTGACTTGGATGTTCTTGTGAAAAGCCACTCTAAGGATGCATTTCTGGATTCCCCCTGGTGTGTGTCCATCTCCCCTAATTCTGAAGAACATTTTTACTAATTCACACAACTGTTTATTACCTCTACCGTGCACTCCTGAACATCAGGAGCTGTCTTCCTTCATTTTACTGTTCTAAACCCAACATTAGGCAGACTAGTTTTTTAAATTTAAATTAGAAACATGTCAATCCCAGTTCCCTGTCTCTTACCTCCTCCCCTTAGGCAGACTCTTAAGAGCACATCCACTGTACAAATGAAATTATCCAGGATAAGAATGGAATCCACAAGAATGGTGATTGGTTCTTTTATCTGCAGAGTACTTCACTTTCTGAGGTGGCTTGGAAATTCTGTGTGTCTTCTTTCTCAGCAACAGTAACTACTAAGCATAGGAAGTGGAGCCTTAAAGTAGAGTGGGTAAGTCATGAACCCAAGCAATTACAACTGAAAGTATATGTGGGCACATGTACATTTATGGGTACATGTTCCATATTCCAGTGCTCAGGAGGCAAAGCAGAAATGTGAGTTTGAAGCTGGCATGGGCCACAGAAGTAGCACAACACTGTCTTATAACAGTTAACTATGTGACCTTACAGCAATCACTATCCTTGGTTACGGTCAAGGCAGGAGTCAGAGGTGATCCCTGTCAACCAGATGCCCAATGAAAATATCAGCTGACACTGAGTTTTCTAAAAGGATATTAGTATTTTTTAGTTCAGTACTCAAAGATTCTTTTTGAAGGGGAAAAAGGACTTGAATTATATTAATAATATTGTTTGGCTTTTTAAAATTTGCTCTGAAAGATAAAACCATTCTATGAAAATAAGTCTACAGGACCTACAATTATTTGTATGTGTACATGGTGACTGGGAGTAAGTGATAGCTCTCTCATCTGTCATTTTATATTTTCATCCTGTTAACTGATTTCTTTTGCGAAAGATAAATTACTTCAAAGACTATTTAAAATGGCACATCATTATTTTTTCTTAGTTATCTGCTATGCAAATAGCCTTTGGTCGCTAAGGCTTACATTTCATAATGGAAAGAATTAAGTTAATATTATTTTAGAGTCGTTTGTAACATTTAGTACCTTTACTTCAGGGGAAAGAACTGTATATCATTTTCAAATGCTCTGAAATTGCCAGTTTTGTTCTAAAATTCAAAACATACCCATCATACCACCAGGAAGTGTAAGTCTTAGAAGAAAATCAAGGACACACACACATACACACAAGCAGAATGCCAAAATCTTCTCCAACCACAATTATGTTTAATCTATGAAATAGTTTCCTTACAAATTAAGTAGTTTTTAGAGGAGTGACATTTACTATTGATGTGATCTGTTTAATATGACTATAGTCAGAAAGGAAGTTGGGCTTGTTATTTTTCCAGAAATTGCAAAAAGTACCATCATTAAGAAAAGGAAGAGAAGGATTTGTACCCATCTTTTTGGGACATGTAAGGTGAGAGTGAAGTCTCACAGTTGGAGAATCTGTGGATGTTGTTGGATGAGCTGGAGATGCTCTCTAGTAAGCGGGTAATCCCTCTTCCTCGAACACTGCTGTTGGGGCCAGAAATTTTCACCCCAGATGGGTAATAGCCTAGGATGTTGAAAAGATAATTAAACAGGCACAGCAACTTTACATTTGATTTATAAAGAGGTATTTCAGTTAACTTCATTCCACTGCAGGACTCTAAGTCAATTAAAAACCATCAGCAGAAGGCAAGTGGGTGAAGAAAAATGTTTCCTTTTGTTTTTAGGGCAAGAAACCCCAACTGAATTTCTTTAGATACCACTTGAAATTCCATGAACTAACTTTAGAAATTTCTCATCTCCCAAAACACATCATGTAATCATGTTTTTTTTTCTTTAAGAAACATCCTGTACAAAATGTCTGAGGAATGTTACATTCCCTTAGTAACAAAAATACATAAATTCAAATTGTTTTAACAGCTAATTCCAAACAAAATGCTGTATGGCCACCCAGAAATAGCCCAGGATCTTTTGAAGTTTAAGGTATAACCCAATTTTATAAAACTGAAGGTGCTCACCAGTGGATGTGTTTGCCCTTTGTTCCTGATTGTAGGAGTTGAAATGACAGAATCCTGGACTCTCAACTCTTAGCTTCTGTAAAGAACAGGAAAATGCCAGGAAAAATGTTTACTCCTTATCAATTATTAAATGGCTTACTTTAATTCCAAATTAAAAATGCAAACTACCATTAGTATTTTCCTGGTGTTTAGTCATGTTTCTGTAAAGTAGGAGACATGGTGACTGCAGAGACTTTAGGGTCACAGGTTTAAGAGTTTGCTTATTTGTTGTTTTTTAAAAAGATTAGATTATGACATGCTTATTTTGGTATGAGTGATTATAGAATAAGGCTGGCAAAATAGGCAAAGTTGCTTGTGTCAAGTTTGATGACCTGAGTTTGATCCTGGAGCCCACATGGTAGGAGAGAACCAAGTCCTGTAAGTTCTCTGACATTGGCATATATGGATAGGCATGCCTACACACAGACAGACAGACACAGACACAGACATGCATGCATGGGAGGAGCACTGGAGGGAGATACAAAACAGAATGACTCAGAATAGAGAGAGTCCTAAAGATTCAAAAAAGTAAAATCATTGCAGCCATGTCTTTGGTTAATGACAGAACAAGATCTATACATAGATTTTAGATAGGAACAGAGAATACTTACTAATATCAGAGTAAAAGAATAAACTAAAGTAGAAGCAGATAGATAAGGTGGTAGGAGTATGTAGAAAGTCTGTGCTTGACTCTGCTTTCCTGGAGAAGCAGTATCATCAGTATTGGCAGTATTGGCTACAGCAAAAGGGGGGAAAAGGTGATAGAAACTGAAAGATAATAAATGAGAAATCAGACTAGAGAAATGATGACTGCAGGCAATGCCAATGAATTGATGAAGCTGATCATAAAAGACATTTAATTAAATTAAGATTAGTCATGCCGGGCGTTGGTGGCGCACACCTTTAATCCCAGTACTCGGGAGGCAGAGGCAGGCAGATCTCTGTGAGTTCGAGGCTGGGCTGGACCGACAGCCTCCAAAACAATACAGAGAAACCCTGTCTCGAAAAACAACAACAACAAAAAGATTAGTCATTATGGTGGTTTCTCTCATGAGTGTATATGTATGTGTGCGTGTATGCATGCATGCATGTGTGCACATGTATTGACTAAACTTAGACTTGCATACATCAGGCAAGTGCACCCCTCCATTATTCAAGTTTGAGACCAAATACTCTCACTTAGCTGCCTAGGCTGCCATCAAACTTGCTATGCAGCTCAGACTGACCCTGAACTTGTAAACTTCTTACCTTTAGTCTGTAGAGTGGCTGGGATTATAGTTAGTTGCTGTAATATCTGGCAGCACTGTTGTTTCATTCTAGATTCATTTCAATTCACAAATATAAGGAGTGGAGGTAAAGAGTTAGATTTGATCAGGATTGGTCTATCAACCAAGCACGATGAAGAGGACCAATGGAGCAAAGCAGTAAAAGACAGACTAAAACTTCTAAGTTGGTATGGAGGGCAGTAATGGTGGGGATGGAGGTGGTAAAAAGACAGTATGAACAAGAGGTTACGATTTTATACACACAAATAGTGTCCTGGGGTTGTTCAATGCAGTAGCTCTATAAAGGAGCATAAGACAGCAGAGCTGTAAGTGAACTACAAGTCACAGCAGAGGTCAATAAATTGCTGCTACTGGGTTGCTAGAGGAAGATGGTGGGAGTCAGAGAAGAGGCTATTTTAAGTTGAGATTGGAAGCAATAGCACTGGGTACAGGATGATCATAGGAATGGTGTGGGAGAAGAGAGGAGAGGAAGGAAGGAAACAGAACTGGGAGCTGGAAGGATTACTTTGCGGGAAAGTGAAAATAAAAATATTGGAAAACTGTCACTCTCGTGGAGTCCTAATTAAAGTGCCTACTGATTCCCCAGTCAGGTTACCAAGCACTCTAGCATAGACAGCATGAGTGTCAAAACGTAGGACTTTTAGGAAGAAGGTCTGAAGAAGTCCAGAAGCAAACAAACCACAAAAACCAAACAAACAAACAAAAAAAACAAAACAAAACCAAACAACAACAAAACAAAAACAAATCAAAGCCACTACCTTCAAATGAGAGAGGAGAATATTTCTTCATTTGAAAATGCTTAGAATCAAAATAGAAACAAGAAAACAGATTTTCTCTCAGAGGTTACTTATATCCAAGCTTCTACATACAACAGAGGTTTCCTTACCTGATAACGCCCTGCATCCAATACAACCATTTTGGGGGTCACACTATTGCTGGCCTCATAGTCTTGTAGTGGTACATGAGCTCCAGTGAGCTGGATTCCAAAGAGAGTGGCTAGAGAATTACTGATGCAGTACCTTTAAAGAAGAAGACAGATCTCACTAGAGAAACTTCATCCAGTTCACTCTAAAAGTATTCAGGTTAAGTTTTCCAACAAAAAAAGCATCTCAGAAATATTCTAATTTTGAGGAAAATCTAAAGATCAGAGAGAAGAGATGGGAACAGGCAGCATTCAAACCATGAACATTATTCTGATCAGTGGATAAAAATTTCAGGTTTGCTATAGGGGATGGGAATGAGGGTAAATGTAAGTAGGATTCTCCAATGTTTAAGGAAAGAAGGCAGAAGTAGAAATAAAACTACAACCCCAAATAGTTAATCCTCAGAGCTAGGAAGCATTTGCATGGAGAGGAACTAGCAGAGTACCCAGAGACTTGGGGATTGTTTTAGTTGGCTTCTACTATCAACTTGACATAGCCCGGAGTCACCTAAGAAGAAAGCCTAAATTGAGGAATTGCCTAGTCCAGACAGGTCTGTGGGCATTGTCTCTGCTGTTAATGAACCCAGTGGGTCAGGCTACATTGGCAGCACCAACTCTAGACTGCATAAGAAACCTAGTTAAACATGAACCTAGGGTGACCTAGCAAGTAGCATTCCTCCAAGGTTCCTGTTTCCTGCTTGAGTTCCTGCCCTGACATTCCTCAATGATAGGCTGTGACCTAGAAGTGTAAGTCAAATAAATCCTTTCCTCCTTAAGCTGCTTTTGGTCATGGTGCTGGTCACACCACCAGAAAGCAAACCAGAACAAGGCTGTAGGTAATTTCACTACAAAATTGGTTTACAATTTTAGGGCATCATTACAAGAAAGTGATGTCCTTTAATGGTAGCAGGAAATTGTCTCTCCTTAAGGGACCCAAGAAGAAAAACCTCAGCAAATGCTTCTGAAGATTCACACAAATTGTTCAGAAGTAGTGATGTGGACAACAGTAAAAGTTAACAAAGAAAAACTGCCTTGTTTTCATTGAGCTTCAGTAAGAAAAGTGAATGTCTTTTACAGACAAGAGCAAGTACAATGGTACAAAGGACACACTGCAGGGCACAGCCCAGCCCAGCCCAGCACCGAGGGGGAACTCTTCCCCATACTTACGCGATTTTCTTGCAAACAGCTAAAGCACAAAAGAGAATATCATTTTCTTCATGCCACTTGCACCTGTACAAGAAAAAGGAGTTTAGTGTACTAACAAGTGGTTGAGGATGGAACTTGTGATAAGTCCCTGGTGACATCCCCAGTACCAAGAGAAACACAGCACTAACTGAAGTAGTTGAACTAAATTAACTGTTTAGGGTTTCATATGCCCAATTTCCAATTTACCTGAGATCATTTAATTAAAACTGACACCATTATTCAAAATTTCTTACACTTTTTATACCTATTTACTGTTTGTGCATGTGCTTATGTCGCAGTCAGAGGGAAATTTGCAGAGTTGGTTCTTTTCTCTGCCACATGGGTTTCCAGGATCAAAACTCTGATGGGCAAGCACCTTTACTCACTCAGCTATCTTGCTGGCACTCAAAGATTAATTTAATACAGATTTCAAAAGAGTTTGTTAACTCCTCCAGTGAAAATTCTTAATTTGCAAACTACACATACATTTTACCTTAAGATGAGGGTCTAGAGGTGCAGTAGTAACTAATGTTAACATATACTCAATCACTAAACATGAGTTGCACACACTTTGCTAGGCATGAAAGACACATTAAGGAATGAAATCATCTCTTACAACGCGTACTTTTCTAGTGGGGAAAGAAGATAAAAAACACATACAGATGTGCTTAATGAAAGTTCTAAAAAAACGGTGACAATACTGTGAAGCAGAAGACAACAGTTTAGATGCAGTGACCAGCAAGGTACCACAGAGAAAGTGGTGTTTGAATGGAGACAAGAGGAAAAGTTGGAAGGGAAATGACCAAAGTCAAATGATTCAACCCAGAGTTACAAACACAGGAATAACACACTTTCATGAGAGCCAATACAAATGTGGTTTTTCACTAAGTATCATTTACTAAGACTCAGAACAGTATTGCTAACTCTAAAGCTTACCTTAACTTAGCAAGAATCCTCATTTAAAACCACAAAAATGCTATACAGTAACCAAAAAAGTTAATTATGCCAAGTGGCAGTTAACTGATCTAACATTAACCTAAAAACTCCCCCTGTATTTTCAAAGACTAGTGATGCAATAAATATGATTTATAAAGCTCTAAATTGAGGACTGAATAAGTTTGTACACAATCATATAAAATTAGTAGGTTTTAGTTTTGGTTATTAGTTTTGTTCTTTGTCTAAAACTAAAGTCAAGAGGATCTACCCAAAACTGAACTTTGGTCCTCTGGAAGAGCAGTATGCACCATCTCTCCAGCCCTTCTGTATACTGGAGTCAATTTTCTTACCATCTACTCCCCAAACTCCTGATGCTGCTTCATCCATGTATATGCAGCATAAAGGCTATTTACAATTCTTTTTATTCCAAAAAGTCCTGGTAATTTCTTCTATACCTATTTCAGGTTAGGATTTCTCCTTCCAAGGAAAACTCCACAATCCTACAGCTGTATTTCTAGAGAGACTCATTGGCTTTTGCTACCATCCATGTATCCCTCCCGTATTCCTGAATCACCGAGGCTGCTATATACTGGCAAATGTCCTCTCTACTATCCAATGCTGTGCCCATAGAAATTCCATCTTTCCAAAGAAACAGACAAAATATTTACTCCATAAATTTTGTAGTTTGAAAGCCATCACATTGAAGTAATCTGAAGTGATCTGTCGTTAATCTGATTAGACATTACTCTCTGAAACTTTTAAAGGCTTCTTAGATAAGCAGTCTACAGTGTCTTCACATGTCTTACTGTTGTTATTAGACAGGAGACTAAGGATAAGGACCACCATAACAGTCTTTCCCACATTCCTATAGAACCTACTCTAGTGCCTCATGTATCATTATATAAGATTTGCTCAATTTGTTGTTAAATATAAAAAGCTCATTTAATTGAACAAAGGAAAGAATTCTAAAGTGATTATCAGAATATAAAACCTCATCTCTTAATACTACTATTGTCAAGGTTTCATCAGTTCAGATGGTGAATTAAATACATCCATATATTTATTTCTTGTCCCCAAAGTCTTTTGAAAATCACAGTTTAGTAACTAGATGTACAGAATAAAGGAGAAAATACAAGCAGGCTTCTCTATAAAAGACAATTTAATACAATTATAGAAATAAATTAAGAACAATGACTTAGGTAGTCACTTCCTTTGTGGCTCACAGAATAAGCATTAAAGACAAGATCTACCAGAAGATCACCACCCTAGTTCCAAATCATTTATTGCTAGCTCATTTAATAATCATAGGCTTCACACTTTTTTTGGTTTTTCGAGACAGGGTTTCTCTGTAGCTTTGGAGGCTGTCCTGGAACTAACTCTTGTAAACCAGGCTGGTCTTGAAATCACAGAGATCCGCCTGCCTCTGCCTCCTGAGTGCTGGGATTAAAGGCATGGGCCACCACCGCCCAGCTCCATAACTCAGAGACCTTTACAAAACCCAATCTATTTTCTTTCCTGCTTCGTAAAATCCTATTTCCAACAAGGCTCTCTTCATTTTTTATCTTTCTTCTGCTTCATTTCTTAGCTTTCATATTATAATTTAAATAATATCCTGGACCATTCACTTTGTAGTCTCTCCTTCCACACACTTCTTGGTTGACTTTTTAAAGCACTTATTACAAGTTAAAACGTCAATTTTCTTAATTAGTTATTGCAGTATCTTTTCTATGTTAGCTTCAGGAAGGCAGGTGTTTGGACAGGGTCCTGGTTGGCCTGGAACTCCCTAGGTAGATCAGGATACCCTTGCACTTGTAATAATCCCCCTGTCTCTGACTGAGTTCTGGGGTTAGAGGTGTATGCCATAGACTATACTTGGGTCATTATTTGTTGGTTAAAAGCTGTACTGCTTTAGTCAGCAGGTCATAGACTATAAGTGAACTCAAAAACAACTTGTTAAGAAATAGAACAGGACAGTTAATCACACTTTAATATTTGAGCCTCCACAACAGTATGATAGCTACTACACCTTATTACTTTATTTTATTTTTTTGGTTTTTCGAGACAGAGTTTCTCTGTATTGTTTTGGAGGCTGTCCTGGAACTCGCTCTGTATACCAGGCTGGCCTCGAACTCACAGAGATCCGCCTGCCTCTGCCTCCCAAGTGCTGGGACTAAAGGTGTGCACCACCAACGCCTGGCTTTTTTTTTTATTTAAATTTTAAGTTAGAAACAAGGTTGCTTCACATGTCAATCCCAGGTCCCTTTCCTTTTGCCTTCCCTCCTCCCTTGGCCTCCCCAACCCAATACCCCTTTCCTTTCTCCAGGAAGGGTAAGGTCCTCCATGGGGGTGTCCATAGTCTGTCATTTCATCCAGGGCAGGGCCTAGACCCTCCCCCAAGAGTCCAGGGTGAGAGTGCATCTCTCATTTACACCTTATTATTTAAGTACTAAACTGCATCGATATAAAACTTAGCCATTTCTCCGAGACCTTAAGATTATGTGCTATCAGCCACTTACTACTGTTTAAAATGAGTCCTACTGAACTATATTAACAATTTATAATTAGTTTCTAGTTTATTAAATGCAAATTCCCTGAAAAATCTTATGACATTCTAAGTGCTCAGTGAAAGGCAGAGGCATTTGGTCCAATTGCTTCATATACTGGCTGCAGCACTATATCATCAGTCTCTCTTTCTGAACCAATTCTGTGGCACAGGCCTCAAAAAATGCCTTACAGTAAATGTTAGTATTCAGGCATCTGTCCTGGCCTGTCCTTGGTGGGGTTCTGACAGGATTATGCCCTACCTCAGCTGCAGCCACTAAGAGTACCACCTGTGAACATTCACTAAGCTCCCTTTTAAGAGGGCCCTGTCCACCTCCCATCTTTCTCTCTCTCTGCTTCTCTGCCTGTTTGTCTCTCCATCTCTCTCTCCTTTGCCTCTCCTCTTCTGTTGCTTCAGTCCCCAAAGGCCAGTCTCCTCTCTCTCCTCCCCTCTTATTTGGCTTACAACTTCCATATTGCTGTTCCTCACTGAAGGAAGCCAGGACAAGGAACTTAGTCAGGGCAGGAGCTCAGAAGCAGGAACTGATTCAGAGGCCATAGAGGGGAGTTGTTTACTGGCTTGCTTCCTATGGCTTGCTCAATCTTTCTTATAGAATCAGGAACACCAGCCCCCAAAATGGCACCACCTACCATGGACTAGGCCCTCCCTCATTGGTCACTAAATGAGAAAATGCCTTACAGCTGGATCTCATGGAGGCATTTCCTCATGAGGCTCCTTTCTCTGGAGACTCTAGCTTGTGTCAAGCTGACACACAAAACCACCCAGTACACTACACTTCCTAACCATAACTCTGCTACTTTTATGAATTATTGTGTAAATATCTGCTATGTAAACAATCCCTGTGAAAGGATTATTCAAACCCCCAAAGGAGCTGTGACCCACAGAGGATAACTGCTGTACTAGATAACGGTGAGGAGGAGCCAAAAAATAAATTTAGGATCATGTAGGACACCCCCTCCCCCCAAAAAAGGAAAAAAAAAAACAAGGAAAATCAGCCACTTTCTACCCAAGTCACTAACAAATGTTAGTGTGAACCTGTATGTTGCTGCTACACTGACAGAAGAGGGAGCTCTTGAACTAAACTCACAAATCTGTCAAAAATTGCTGCCCAAGAGACAAAAGAAACAGAAGGCCTCATCCACAGAAAGCTATTAGAATATAAGAAACTAAGAAAGCACCTGGAACTTCAAAAAACATCATGGAGAATTCTAATATAATGTTGCACATAGGATTAAATATTCTTACAAGTGTGTAAATAAGAAAAACTCAGAGCTAAACAATTTTTAAAATGAGAAATAGAGTTGACTAGACTCAAATCAAAACCAGAAAAATCTAAATAGATTATGAACTGCCCAAAGAAATATTGATTCATTTTGAAAAAGAAACTAACCCCCCAAAAAACTGACAAATAATTAAAGAGTAAGAAGAAAATAAAATGAAAGAGAATATAGTAGCATATAATACAGATTTCCTTAACAGAAATTAAAGAGTGGAAGAAAAATTACAACCCATTGAAAAGCTCTAAAAACAGAAGTCAATTTTGCATACTGAAATGATTCATTAGACACCTCAGAAAGTGGACCTTAAATAACAAACTCAGAGGAGCTATCAACATAAAGGATGGCAAAGTAGTGAAGTCTTTAGCTAAAAAAGTCACAGTTAAAGAAAATTTTAATCTTTGTAAAAGGAATACACAACACAATGGAGTTGTATTTTCTAAGACTTCGTGAACACAAATCAGACTGGAAATTTAACCATGCCAAAACAAACAAACAAACACCCAAACAAAAAACCAAACCAGGAAATACCTTTTAAGTCTCCTTCAACCTATTATACAAGATACACCAAATTTTTTCATGTACAGACACGAAATAAAGTAATCAGCTTAAAATTACAGAATGTATAAGGAGGTATGAAAACAGTAAATCTCTACCATCAATAGATGATATATCAAGTTAACTGAAGATAAGAAAACCTGCAGACATGGTAACCTTTCTACTCTCAACACTCAGGAATGTGAGACAGAATTTCTGATCATGAGCTCAAGGTGCAGACTGATCCTGCCAAGGCCCATGCTTAGTGCTATTGGGAGGTGATAGAAATTAATGTAAGAAACAGGGTGTAGTATAGGGTGTGGTGGCATACACCTTTGATTCTAGCACTTAGGAGGCAGAGACAGGCAGATCTCTTAAATTTGAGGTCAGTTTGATTGACACAGTGAGTTCCAGAACAGTCTGGTTTACACAGTGAGACATTATCTTAAAAAGGAGTGGGGTAGCCAGGCGTTGGTGGCACATGCCTTTAATCCCAGCACTCGGGAGGTAGAGCCAGGCGGATCTCTGTGAGTCCGAGGCCAGCATGGTCTACAGAGTGAGCTCCAGAACAACCTCCAAAGCAAAAAAAAGAGTGGGAGTCCCTCAGGTAATTGAGGCTAGTGTGTATCCATGAAGACAACTGTAGAATACCAGTCCTCCCCTCCTCTTTATGTAACCTTTCCAGTAATGAGGGGAGGCAGTGTGCTTTACCACACACACACTCCACTGTAAGACATTGTCTGAACATAGCCACAAACTCAAAGAGGCCAACTGATTATGAACTTGAACCTCCAAAATCAAAATCATCCTTTTCTTTTTATAGGCTGATTATTATCTTGGGTGTTGACTATAGTAAAAGAAAATTGACTACTTAACAGTCAGTGTAGATCTTGTGGACAGAGTCAAATCCTATAACCCCAAACAAAGGGTACAGAATATTCTCATGTGCTCACAAAAGAGTTCATAAAACTGATTATATACTAAGCTATCAAAAATACCCTAAACATTAAATATCTTTCACAGAGTTTTTGGTATAGCAATTGATATTGTTTGGTCTTAATGCAAACACCCATAATTTACTAAAAGAAACGAAATCCAAGGCCTTTTTATCTGCTCATTTAAGATCATTTTAATTTGTTAGAGAAGGAATTAAACAGTACTTACTCAAAATGACATTTCAGAATCTATAGGATGTAACAAAACAGTGAAACTTTACAAACTTTTTTTGAGGCTACCTTCCTTACAGACATCTAAAAATATATTTACCATGTGTAGTTTTCCCAAACAATACCAATCAACCAAATTTACTCCATCAGAATTATGAAGCTTAATTAAACCAGTTTCCATAGAAGAACAAAGTTTCCTAAGGAACTGCCTGCCCCTCAACAACAGGCCTAGAAACGTGTGAAAAACAAAGATATCACAAAGACAGTGTTCATCTGAACAACAGAAAAACAACCTTTGTCCTTGGACACAACTCAATAGAGATTCAGTTCTCCCCAAGTTAATTTTCAAGCTTTTATACAGTTTCAATCAAGTGAGTGACACTTTTGAATATACACTACTGAACAATGTGAATGCTTTATACATCCAAAGGCTAATTAAGCCAACATGGAACATAAACAAGCAAACCACAATTTAGCTATTGTGAAGGTGTGAAATAGAAATAACCCAAGTAACTTTTGAGAAAATTATTGTGACTCTATCCTCAGACTAAAGTCAACTAGAAATGAGTCCTGAACTATCATGGTTCCACCAACACTTCATTTAGTGCATTCCCAAACTCAAAGAGTAAGACACATACTTCACAGGTTCTTACTCCAAATCATCCACCTTTGAAAGAACAGGGGCCTATTGGAGAAACTGCTAATCCAAGGTTAGAGTTGAACAATAGATCAAGTTAGAATGTACCAGAAGGCAAAAGCACTTAATTCACTGAATAAAATAAGAACCCATCAGTCTATACATGAAAAAAACGAAGGAGAAAAGCATTTTATTATAGAATTCTAACTAATAAAATACTGAAGGAGTAACTAAGAAAAATCGCTATCTTCACAAGCTTGGAAGGAGTCAGGAGTCATTTCAACTAGATCATCACTGAATGCCAGAACTAGTATTTAACCATTTAAGGAATTACATTTCTCTGCAAAAATACTTTACTTTTTGGGAGACCGAACCCAGGGCCTTATGTTATCCAGGTAGTACTCTACTGCTGAGCACATGTCAACCGATTGAGTTAGGTACACAATATTAACTGTTCAAAGGTAACTCTAACAGATCTATCTTAAGACAAATGACCAAGTTCTCAATATCAGGAATAGGAAAAACTGAGATAATATGCTTCTAAGTGTGATATGTTGAGAAGCCATAACATTTTTAAAAATTTTTGATGTACCTTTTAAAATTTGTAATCTTAACCTAGTCATCAGGAAATATAAACCAACTCAAACTGAGAAACACTTTATAAATTGGACTTTACTCTTCCAAGAAATAAAGATTATAAGAGACTAAACTCCAGGAGTGCATCCCTGTAGCACTTGGGAGTCTGAAGCAGAAGGATCATGAATTTCAGGTAAGCCCAAGCAAAACACATTCACACACATGACCAACAAAATGTGATCCAGGACTAGACTCTTGATACTGTCTGATCTATGAAAGATACCACTGGAAGCCTATGAACTTCAGTTTAGATAATAGTACTGTGTCAAATGGCAATATTCTGACTTTGGTAATTATACTACTGTAAGAGAAATGTTATTCTAAGGAAATATTGGTTTACCTAGACACACAGAAGAAGGGTGACTTCAATTTACACTTAAGTAGCTTAGAAAAAGTGTGTATGTATTTAGAGATAAATTATAATGAAAATATGTTAATATATTAACAATTAAGGAAGCCAAAAGATTATAGTTAATTTTACTAATCTTTAAAGTTTTCAGTAAATCTAGGATTATTACAAAATAAAAATTTTTACCAATTTAATTCACTTATATATCACTTTCTATAAATTATATATGATGAAAACAATTTAACAAAAATTAAATATAAAGTCTAAATAAATCAAAAAGAATTCTTTCAGCAGTAGAGAAATTCTAACTGGTAAAGAATAGTTTATTTAGTAGGGGTTTTTGTTGTTTTTAGTATAAAGCAGCAATGTATCTTTTCTACCAATTATCATAAGCTAAAAAAGTATAGTATTAAAAACAGTATCTAAAATTAAATTTCCCCAGGCCAGAGAGCACCTGCAAAGGCCCTGGGTTTGGTTCCCAGCAATAGAGTATCTGATACTCTGGTCTACAGGGTCACCAGGAACTCATGTGATGTGCACACAGGCAAAGACTCATACATGTAAAAACTATACATGAAAAAACTATTTTTTACAAGTTTATAAGGCTTAACTGAAAAGTGATTCACAGAAGGCAAAACCAAAAAGCCAAACCCCAAGCCTAGTCCAAGCTTATTTTCTCAGAATGTAGTTCAGAAAAGAAATCAACATCAGTGAATTGCAAAATCAAATACCTTGTGTTACTAGAATAGTCCCACATGGCCACATCTAGGAGGCTTCTAACCCAGGTCTTAGAGGGCTCCTTGAGGAACTTTTGCTGGTAGATTCCCACTACAAGATCCTCTACAGTGAGAAGTTCTAGATCTTGCCTGATTTCTTCCATTAGTAAATAGAAAAACACAATTAGTGAATTTGGGCACACAGAACACACATGTCAAACAAAAGTATGGGTTACACTTCCTGAATGACTCAGACTTTACTCACCTGATGCCCGCTCCATACGCTTCAAACACCAGTTGACTCTGGCTCTATCATCAGACTGTAAAGGGAAAATCATTACTTGTATTTTTTAAAATTAATTAACACTGTCCTTTCAAATTTGATTGTGTGTAGAAAAGACACTAATTAAAAAGCATATAAAAATAGTATACAATAGAAAACATTACTGCTATAATTAACTGGTTATAAAAAGCAAGTGACACAGGGTAGATCAATGATGAAATCAATGTTCAGATCATGTGATCTGGTCATAGTACTATTAATAATACGCAAAGCAAGTTTAGGATCCAATTCTTCACTACTATCCTGGAGAATTTGGATAAAGCAAAAAGTCTTTTCTGAACATCACTAACAAGGGTTAAGAAAATGAGTATCCATTTGTTGGGCTAAAAAGATATTGTAGGTATTTCAGGAGGAATAAGAAGAAAATACTATACTCAGCTTTTATTGCCTCCAAAGTTAGGAATTTAAAGGCCATACTAATTACACACAAATCAATTCTGAATGAGCATGTTTTAAAACGTAACATAAAACTGAAATTCTTTTATCTTTTCAATTCTTCTGATGTTTAAATGGGCATCTTAAAAAATTTCTTACTAGGTATTACCTTGCAGTAAATAGGTGGCCAATTCCCTGGGTTTGGATGAATAAATTTATAAAGTTTTTTTAACACAGTTGCTTGGTCATGCCCGAATTCAAAGTTTGAAATAGGAATCTTGTGACTAGAATCACCTGAGGGAAATAAAGAGGTAGACATTCAGTCATTGAGCAAGTATTATCAGATTGGGAATAGAAATACAGGAGGAGAGCAGTGGGTAATTTACCCATTCGTGCATTTACCAACCCTGGTTTGGTTCTCATTAGGTACTTTAAATATTTTAACCCAGAATCTTATGGAGATGGAAATACAGTCAATGAACAATGAAGTCATTATTGAACCCATGTTTCTTAATGACCAAGTCTACAGTGTTTGCATTGTTCCCATGATGCTTTTCAAAAATGTTTTGTTAAATAAGGCTGGAGTGCCCCACCCCCGCGTGCGTGTACATGCTGGACTGAATGGGGAGGGTGCAAAAGCACATGTCTATGCACATGGAGGCCTGAGAGTGCTATCAGGAATCATTCTTGATCTCTTACACCTTTATTCAATGTGGCAGGCTCTCTCAAACTCAGAGCTTGCTGATATGACTAGTCCCTGGGGATCTGCTGTCTCTTCCTGAGGCTGGAATTATAGGCATCAGGCATTTAGGTAGGTTCTGGGTACCTAAACGCTTGGTCCCACACTTTATAACCAGGGAGCAAAACACTCTAGCCTCTGTTTTCATTAAAATATTCACCCGTGTGTCTGTGTGTGTTGTGGGGTGTGTGTGTGCGTGCACGCGCGCACACACACACGCTTGTGAGTTCAGAGGGCAACCTATAGGAGTTGATTCCTTACCATGTGGGTTCCAGGATTAAACTCAAGTATTCAGGCTTAGCAATAAGTGCCATTATCCCCTGAACCATATGCTGGTCCATGGCTGCTGTTTAAAAAGAAGTATGTGGCTGAAGAGATGTTCTATGGTTAGAAGCACTGGCTACTTTTCCAGAGAACCCAGGCTCTAATCTCAGCATCTTTACAGGGCTAACCTTGTAACTCCAGTTCCAGGGGATCCAGCCCCCTACTTCTGGCCTCAGTGGATACCCATACACATTAAAAATAATAATTCTTTAAAAAACCAGTATGATGAAGAACTACACACCTCCAGGAAAAAAAAATGACCATGTAAATTCAGATGAACCTTCCCACAAAAAAATATTAAGTGATGTTGAAGATATTAGTAGCACAAATATGAAAGCAGTTAAGACTTACTGATAAACGAGTAAGACGTTAGAAAATTCCTAAGACTAGTTTTAGATCACTTGTCAATTCTAGAAACTGTTAATGGTTGAGCAAAGTGCTTTTAGATCCTATAGTCACAATTTCTAAGTCCATCAAGTGTCTCAAAGAGCAAATACATCTCTCTGATGAAGTTACTCTGAAATTCCTCTTTTCAAACACTGTAAAAGCAAGTACAGGCAGGAAGGAGAACCAAAACGAAATTCATAGAAAGGTACTCAAAAGTTTCTCTGGTGTGAAAGTTAATAGGCACAGATTTAAAAAGAAAAAAAAACTATGTTTATGTTTGAACAAAATTCATATATTATGCAAATTTAATATATAAGTATAAAATTGCAGACTATAAAAAGATGGAGTCAGCACTCGGGAGACAGAGGCAGGCAGATCTCTGTGAGTTCGAGGCCAGCCTGGTCTATGGAGTGAGTTCCAGGACAGTCTTCAAAATAATACAGAGAAACCGTCTTGAAAAACTAAAAAATAAAAAAAAAAGATGGAGTCCAACTTTGCATAATGACAGAGGAAAAGCTCAACAAGTGGAATGTCTACTTAAAGCACTACAGATAACAATGCAATGAGGAATTAGAAGCCTGGAATCTTGGAAAGGAATAAACACTGGCGAGCTGAGGAAGGAAAGATTTAAAGGCTCAGACAAGACAGAATTTTTAGCAGACTCAGTAAAAAGCTAGTATTTTTTACTACTATTGTATAAATAAAATGTTAAACATAGTGATACGTTTGTAGTCTCAGCACTTGGGAGGCTGAGGCAGGAAGAGCAGCAACTCAAGGTCATCTCTACAGAGTCTGAGGCTAGATGGGGTTATAATGAACAACAAAATAGTAATAAAATCTATTGTTTTCTGACTTCTACTGCTTATGCTACAAATTCTATGTATAATCCTTTGGTGGTAATCTCTCTCTCTCTTCATTAAAGAGAGATGGATTAGTCCTTGTGAAGTTCAAAGCATATTTTAAATTACCTAAATCACTGACCATGCATTAAGATAATCTTAGATGCCTCCTAATTCCAGTTTTCTGACAGACACAGCCTAAACATTCTTTGGATAAGAAGAATATGACCACTCACTGACACACAGTGCACAGGAGGGGTATATCTGACAAACATGATAGCCAAGAGACTATGAAAACAGATGAACAAAGATAATTGTAATAGGATTACTGACACAAGGCTCTTCTGTTCAAAGAAATAAACTTATTTATACTTTTCAAACACCCAGAAAACAAATTTAAAATGAAAATATATCCCACAATCCATTTCCCCTCATCTTTCATAATAGCAAAATAACCTTGACAACCAAATCAGATGTCAATAGCAACATAAATGCATTGGCTCTAAGACAATCATGAGCAACAATAAAGAGACCATGCTGGGTTTGCTGTCAAGTACAAAAACAGTTTAACATTAGTAAATCACCCTACAAATAAAATACTGGAGATTTTGAAAGAGCATACTTATTAAAATATTAACTGTCATCCATAATCAGGCTGGAAACAGAAGGAAGTTCTTCACTCTGATAAAGTGTGTACAGCAAAGAAGAGGGAAGAGGAAACTATAGCAAAGAACCTGTTGGTTAAAAACTGGAAACTTAAGATCCTAGCCTTTGTACAATGCAAACCAAATAAACATCCAGAAGATTCAATTCAAAACAGCACACAAGACAATAAAAATTGGCCTGGTGATATAGGCACTCAGGAGGCAGAGGCATGAGGACTGCTCCAAATATGATGATAATCTGTTTTAAATAGGGAGTTCTAGGTCAGCCAAGTGAAACCCCCATCTCAAATAAAAATTTAAAAAACTATTAAGATAATTAATAACTTTATTAAGGAAAATGTAGACCTGAAGAAACAAGTGTTCATGTTCACAGATGGAAAGGCAACATTATGAAGAATTATCTATTTTCTCCAAAACGACCTAAATATTTACAGATAGTCCCAATCTACTAACAAGGCTTTTTTGATGAAGTATAAAAAACTGATTCCAAATTGTGGATGAAAAATAGGAGTCAAAAATAGCTACGACAGGGGAGGGAGAGGGAACTGGGATTGACATGTAAAACAAGCTATTTAAAATAAAAAAAATTGAAAAAAATAGCTACGATATTACAGAACAAGGTCAGAAGAGCTATCTGAAGGTTTTAAAACTATTATGCTTAATTAAGAATATGATAGTCAAGCCACTCCTCCACAAAACAAAATGTTAGTAGACCAATAATAGAAAACAAGTAGAAGTATGATTTTACCTAAAAGACACTACATATGGGGGAAACAGGTTATTCAATAAATGCCAAGACAACTGGTTGTCTGTAGGAGAAAACAATGAAATTGCCATCTCATAGCATACACAAGTCAGTTTCAGGTGGAATGAACCACAAATACAAAAAACAAACTTCGCAAATTTTAGAAAAAAACAGGAGACTAACCTTCAACAAACAAAGATTCACAGTTGATGAAAAAAATTTTGGCTGACTTGCTAAACTAAAATCCAACACTTGTGCTTATTAAAAGACACTGCATAGAGCAAAAGATGTAGCTCACTGGTAGAGTACTTGCTTACCATGCACAAGACCTAGGGTTCAGTACTCAGTACTGAAACTTAAGAGAGCTCATATAGAGTAAACAATGCAAGACTCAGGCTAAGAAAAGCCAGTTTCATACAATGTAACCATAAACATGAAGGTTCTATAATAAACACACACAATGTAAGAAAAAATAAGTAGAAAAACGAGTAAAAGATAATGTACTTAAAATATAGGCACATGTCTATGAAACAAAAAACACTTAAATATATACATATACATAGCAAAATTATTCAGAAAAGATAATGACTAACACAAAATTCAGAACACTTATAAAGAACCAGGGAGAGAGCAGAGAGACTGCCAGTGGTGCTGGCCATGTGCTGTTTTCAGTTGACTGGTGGGTACAATGCTGTTCATTAATATTCTGCGCTGTAAGTCACCGTTACATTCTTTGTATTTAATTCACTTGAAAAGCCAATGGATCTTTCATATAGAAAGCTGCAATCAGGATTCAAAGCTCTGTTTCTTTTAAAACAGTACTTCTCCAAAGAAAAACCATTAAATAGTGAAATGCACAGAGGTTGAGCTCTTCTGGCTCAAGCCAGGAAGGAGAGTCAAGACCTCTTGGTCCCAGCTCACACAGTAGCTGAAGCACCTTTGTTAAGACCCTAAGTGGGGAAGAAGTCACTAGCCTCCAAAGTAAAATGTCTTTCGATCCTGAAATTCTTTACTACTCTAACATGTTAAACTATAATGCCCACCCATGAAGCAGTTACTTTCATAGTACCTGAATCATCAGGCAGCACAATGTCTTTGAAAGGTATTTATTTATTTAGGGAAGAAGTACATGTGGGTATTGGGATCGAACTCAGGTCATCAAGTTTGGTGGCAAGCGCCTTTACCCACTAATCCATCTCACAAGCCCTGAGAAATCTATGTGTATGTCCGCTGGCTACTGCTTAAACAGAGCACATCAACATGTAAATTTGGCTTCAGAGCACATCAACATGTAAATTTGGCTTCATATATTATTCTATACCCCTGGTCTTCTCCAAATCAGTGCAATTACATTAGCACAGGCATTTTTAGGTGCTATGTCAACACAGCTGTCACTCTAACTATCATTTATCTTATTTAATTGGCAGATTTCCCAGGGTTATTTAATTGGCAACTTAAGGCATGCTTAAATTGGCAAGCTCCAAACATTTTAAGTTTGTCAGAATGAGAAACACTATCCTGTTTCAATTAGCTGGAATAATAAATTAAGAAGTCATTCCCAGCTGTGGATGCAGCTCAGCAGGAGGACCTTCACCTGGCGGTACAAGGACTGCCTAGGTTTGATCCTCAACATGAGAAAAAAGAACGCTTCTGGCCTTAGTAAGATATAAATAAGATAGACACAGCTTTGGAAGGAAGGATATTTTGTGTTCATTTGTTTAATGTGAAAATACTGCAAAAACATGCAATAAAATATTTAAAGGTTTCATCAGCATCAAGAAAGCAAAGAAATGGTTTAAGTCTGTGATACTCTTAACAAATGAGTGTCACATAGCAAGAAGGCAATGTATTCATTCAAATGATGAACAAACCACAATCATGTTTTCAAGAACAAACATGAAAATAAAGTCAGAATCTAGGCTTCATCAAATTTGTGTTTGGGATTTTTTGAGTTTTTAGAAATCTTGCCCTACTGTAGCACATCCTGGTAATGAACTCTCTGTAGATTACACTAGCCTTCAACAGTGGGCCATCTGCCTCTGCCTTAAGTATTCCAAACTTTGGAATTACAAAGACTTCTTATTTTTGTTAACGTCTATGTGTGGATGCCTGTGAACGTTGAGTACAGGTGCCTGTAGAGGCCAGAAGAGGCAAGGGATTGCCCAGCTGTGAGCTGCCTGATGTGGTGCTCCAAACTGAACTCCCATCCTCTGCAAGAGGTACAGCATCCTCCTAACTGCTGGGCCACCTCTCCAGCTCCTCCATTTGTTTTTTAACTACCATCTATTTAGTAGCACAATACCCTTAAATAAAGTAACTTATGAGGGACATTATGAAATGTTTTTCTGTAAGTTTCCTATTTTAAATACATAAGGAAGCATAACTAAAAAAGGAAAAATATCTTAAATTCTTTAGTTCACAGTCTACAACTCTGGTTCTAGTGCAAATAATAGATCAATACTTTTCTTCTTTTTTAAACTAAGTCACACAAATTCAATATAAATTGAAAGTATAAAATATATGCAGTAAAAACAGCACGATAGGGCCAAGCAGGTAAAATTATTTGTCTTATAATCCTGACAACCTGAGTTCAATCCTTAAAACACATTAAAAAAGCTGGATGTGGTGGGCATCTGTAATCTTAGCATACCTACTTTGGCGGGGGACAGAGGCAACAATCTGCAAGAAGCTCATAATCTAGCTAACTTGCTTAACAGTGGCAGAAGCAAGAGGGATCGTGTCTCAACAAGGTGGAAGGCAAGACCTGACTACCCAAGGTTGTCCTCCAATCTGCACATGTGCATGGTGCACCCACATACACACACACAACTAGCTTGTAAAAGTTACCATAGACCTAACAAACATTTCTGTTGCTAATACTTCTAATAGGCTGGTTAACCACATTATTAAGTTAAACTAAACAAGTAGGAATTAAATGGTCCCTTAAACAATATACGGAATGAATCTCAATTTAATATAAAACTACTATGATTTTCATTTTAATCAAATAGGAAAACTGCTGAAAACTCTTTCTAGGAAGAGTTTAGCTCCAACCTTAGAAAAATTTAGTCATAGTCAACCTTTTTGGTTACAAAATACTTAGAAGCTTGATTTCCTCATCCCAAACTTAAAATTGCTCCACTCTGAACTTGAAGCATGAATTCTAAAAGAAAGTTTTAAAACAAACATTGCTAATAAATGTGTCTATATTTAGAGAATCTGAAACATCCCATGATTTTCCTAAGAGCCTGGCCACTAAACCAATGGGCTGACCTTGGAACTCTATGGATATATGAACATAAAATCTTACTTCCTCAGAACAAAAAGAGTTCATACACACATTCGAGTCAGTAGTTTTAAATATTTTGGGCTAGAGGTCCAGCTCTGGCAGAGTAGTTGCCTAGCACGTATGAGGCCCCAGTTCAGCCCCCAGTTGCAGGAGTGTGCATGTGTAGGTTTAAAGTTTTAAAGATCATCCCACCTCTCATTCCCTGCAGCTTACAAGTTCTAAGTTAAAAGAGAGAGTCTTAACAGGGTTGCACACACTCAGTCCCTCTTACCACAATTCCTTTATACTTACTTGCAGCCTGACAATGGAATCGAAATCCTCGTGGAATTTCACCTACAATACAAAGTGTTTTGTTGAGACCCAAAATTGTGGAAGTTCTCTGACTTGTGCTAAGTAACCAAGTTTCAATGTGGGTAATCTTTATTATGTTAAAATACAAGATTAAAATTTCACAATGTCTTTTTTTTGGGTCATTTCCTTTTGTCTTGGTTGTTGTTGCTTAAATCAAAGGTAGGATGACTAAAATAAATTCTATGTATTTTCCAAACTACCTCTTTATAGCAACTTGTTCCTTCCAGGGAAATTATACTAGGGAAAGAAAATTCATGCAAAAGGAATTCTAGTTAGGGGTCCATAAGGGTGGTGAAGCCTGTTATACTGCAAGCATACACAAAATTTTTCAGAATGAAGAAAAATATCAAAATTTTATCTTTTCATCGTTTCATAATCCACACACCCACAAAACATAAAAACTATATGAAAACATCCAGTAGCATAATTAATTTTTATGTCCTCTGAGAATAAAGATGTCCAAATTAATTTTAAAGCTCTTTCCTATCTTGATATATTTTCCTTTTTTGACTTCCAGGATATGGTAGTTCCTTTAACTGCTCTCTGTCCTCTTGAGAATGGAATAGATCTGACATCTTTGTAACTATCTGCTTTTCACTTGTTTTTGTTTGTTTTTTTTTTTTAGACCAAATATCAACATAGCCTAATCTTGCCTCATCCTTCTCCCTGAACGAGTGCTGGGATCACAGGCTTGAGTCTACCCTGGGCTACTGTTTTGCTTTTAGTGAAGAAATAATAGTGGAAAAGGAGATGGCTAAGGATGTCTAGAGAGCTGTGCTACCTACATACCATTTCAAATAGTTTCTAAAGACACTTTACAAATGATCTAACTTGTTCAGAAAGGTTTCCTCCAGGTTACAAAGCAGGTATCAGCTTTAAATTAACAACTAAGGTGAAGGATGGGATAACGAAAGAAAAGAACAAGGCATAAAACAGAAAAATCCCAAGATGTAAGGCTCTGTGTATGAATGGCAGGCTGTGCATTTTTGAGGTACTATATCCTCTAAATTATAAAGTTCACTGAAGAGGAAAAGATTCAATCAACCAGCCACATCAACACCTAATTCCTAATAGTTTGACACTTAGGTATTATATCTATGTGTACATCTTAAAAACTGAGCTGTACTTCAGCTTTTAAGAAAACTACTATAGAGCCGGGTGGTGGTGGCTCACGCCTTTATTCCCATCACTCAGGAGGCAGAGGCAGGCGGATCTCTGTGAGTTCGAGCTGGGCTGGACTGACAGCCTCCAAAACAATACAGAGAAACCCTGTCTCGTAAAACCAAAACAAAACAAAAAAAACAACAAAAACAAAAAAACAAAAAAAAACCCAAAAAACCCCACTACAATAAATAAATGAAGCCAATTAAAAAAAATCGTGTACTTTTAGGATCTATCAAACACTGGTTACTTACCTGGATGGATAAAGCTGTGGAAGTCTGCCATAATACCTTCCTGGAGGGAGTATTTAACACAGCCAATTTCACAAGGGAGGAAGCGCTGCTCACAATGAGGAGGTAGCTCACCATGGCTAAAAATGTTCAGAAAATAAAAAATGCCTCCAAGGAGAGCTGAAAAACAAAACAAAACATAAACCCAAGACTATTAGAACCACTTTTGTACAAGTATGTGTTCCTGTACTTCTTACTGCATATAAAAGAGAAAACTCAATTACACCAAGTAAAAACTTTACAATCACATTTATAAAGAATTTAAGTAGTAACCTTTTTTAAAAAAAGCAACAAAATTATTCAGTCTTGCCTCTACATAGTTCAGCTATAGAGTAGCATTGAATTTCAGCAATGTCATAATAAAAATTGTGACATCTATGCAACACACAGAAAGGTTTGGGAAATAAAGTCCAACAGAACAAGTAAAACTAGCTGTGGAAAATTCATTTCTCTGCTTTTGTACACTTTGCCAATATACAGAAGACCACCTATAACACAAGAGAACTATGTGGGCTGGTGCTGTCCACTGAAGATGTCCATTGAAGATCAATGTTAGAAGTTTGTTTAAACAAAGGCAGAACACAAAAGCAGCCAGAAGGAACCCAAAGGCCCTGTATTAGCTATGTTCTCTTCCAGGGTAGTGAAATAATTCATCCTTGCTTCATGTCTGCCCACCCCAGGATATTTTAAAATTCTTTACCCTCCCCCTTTTTGAGACAGGGTTTCTCTGGGTAGCACTGGGGGTTCTGGAACTTGCTCTGTAGATCAGGCTGGCCTGTAAGTCATATAGATCCTCCTGCCTCTGTTTCCCCAGTGTTGGGATTAAAGGCATGTGCCACCATGCCCGGCCAAAGCTCTTTATTCTTAATTGGCAAATATTAGCATACCTTTATGGTTGCCATGGGGCTTCAACAGATTTATAAATTGTGGGATGATTAAATCAAGTTGGTTAGCATATTCATCAACTTATTCTTGTAGTTCAAATTTTAAAGTTTCCTCTCTTACTAGGCTGTGTAACAGGTCAAAAGCCTTACTCTTCCTATCTACCTAAGTGTGGGAGCTACAAAGATGCCTAAGAATTATGTTTAATAATGTATGAAGTGGTTGAAACCAAGAGAAACTTTTGTCACAAAAAAGTTTCCAATATTATTTCCACAACTGCAAATTAGTTCATCCTGCATAACATTTGTGCTATAATATTTAAACCCTTATAGCCAATTATTTTGAAATGTAAGACCAATTAAAACACATTTTGGGGTTGGATGCACATGCACAGGTATGTCCTTGAGTGAGGCATTCAAAAGTCAACCTCTAGTGTCATTGTTTAGAAGATGTCATGTTTGTCTGAGATGGGACTTGAGGCTTGCCAATTAGGCTAGGCTGGCTAGGCATCCTACCATTGCCACCTCCCCCACACCACCACACCTCACTTTTTATATGGGTGCTGCTCCTCACACGTGCATGGCCAACACTTTACCCCACCACACAGAAGAATTTTTTTATTGCCCAATATGCCATCCAAATTCAAGCATAATATTTTAGGAATACTCTACCTTGATCACTTTTTATAGATAAATTTGACATATCAGGGGGAGAAACACTTGGTCTTGGTACAAGCATGCCTGGCCTCCTCAGTGGTGTAGATATGAATTTCTGAAAGAAAATTACCAGTCAAATACTTTATATAGAGCTACTGCTGAATACTTTACTTCACATACTTAACACAACCACTCCAAAACTGCCTGTGGACTACTTCAGCATTCTCTCATGATCATTGAAAACATATATAACAGCAGCAGCCAATGGCGGACAACAGCAAATTTACAAATATTATGATAAGAAGGCGAGTGGTAAATAAACTACTACAGCTGACCACCCATTTCCCTGAGTCACATACTACCAAATGTCAGGCTAGTTGTCAGCATAACATTTCTGAAAGAAAACCAAACCAAGCCTCCAATCCTGTAATCTTGTCTGGTTTTCACTTCAAAGTAAAAACCAGAGCACAGTGTGCCTCCAACTCTAACAAGATACAACTACAATATACTTAAGTTCTGAGAATTTTTAAAAATTATTTTCTTTTTTTATGTGTACAGATGTTTGCCTGCATGCATGTCATACGTGTGCAGCACCAGTGTAGGCCAGAAGAGGGCATCAGAACCCCCACCCCCCACCCCAAACTGGAGTCACTGTGACTGTGAGCCACCACGTGAGTGCTGGGACTCAAACCTGGGCCCTTTGTAAGAGTTAAGTCAGTGCTCCTAATCACTGAGCCATCTCCAGCCCCTTGAGGAGAAATGTTTTATATAAGAAATTATAAGGACAAGAAAAATCAAAGCTCACAAGCACATAACATCACAAATCCACCTGACTTAACACAGAAATCTACCGTATTAAGGACAATTTGCCAAACTTCTGAGTTTCAATCCAATGCCAGTAGTTCAAGAACGAAATTACAGTATGCACAAACAGAAAAGAACAACATGAGGGAGAAGAAAAAAAAACAAACTTCACTAATTACCTTGTTTAATTTCTGAACAGAAATGAACAGAAAAACAATTTCCTGTCCTACCACATGGGAAATCTGTTTGACTTTTTTGTCCGTAGTGTCTACAAACATTAATCCAGGTCTTCAAGTCTTGTAATTCCAACTATTTAAAGCTCAATAACAGGCGTGCTTCTAGGAATCATTTAAAAATGAAGTTCAGCTACTTCTAAGGACGAAAAGTGTCTGAAAAGCTGTCTAGCTGTTAACTGAAAGGGACTCTGGGAGGCCATTTACTGTAGGCCCTGAACACCATCCCCTCCTATCATCTGGGTTTCTGCACTGCCGGGAAGCTTCCCGATGGTTCTCGGGCTCCCCCTGGGCTGGGAGCCCACGGGCGGGCAGGAGGGGGGCTAGCCTTACCTGCTTCTCTGAAGGCCCAGAATCCTTTCCCTGGGCTGCTCTCCATTCCCGAGCCATTTCTGAGTATTTCTCCTTCTCATCTTCCCTCAGGAGCTTTGGGAGAAGAGGGAGACAAGGGAGGGAGGTGGTGAGGCGTCCGTTCCACGCCCCGGTTCTGGAAGGTTCTGTCGGTTGGTCCGGCTCAGGGGGAGGGCCCGTCCCCTCCACAGACGCCCGCAGGCTGGGTCCCCACCGCACCCTCCCCACAGCCCAACTGTCCGAGGCCTCACCGCCCAGTCGGCCGAGCAGTAGGGGATGGCGTCAGCCACGCGGGCCACAGGCAGGCCTCGCCGGCGCAGTTCGGGAATCTTCTCCTGCACGAAGAAATAGTAGGCATTGCGGCTGGCCCTGCGGTTGGGCATGGCGTCGTCGGGCCTCGACGCCCTCCAGAGGCACAGCAAGCGGCCGGCGCCCTCGGCGGGCTCCCGCCCTTAGTAACCGAGCTGGGCGCCTGCGCGCGCTCCTGCCCTGAGCTTGACCAATCAGGACGCAGCGCGCAGCCGCATTGGCCCCCGTTGGGGGTGGCAAAAAAAAACAGCCTGAAACTGGAAGATTCCACCTCGTGCGGAGGCCGAGGGGGCGGGGAGGAAGGAGGCGGGAGGCGCAAGTGGAGAGCGTTGTGATTGGCTGGCTGGCATGCCTGGTGGGCGGGGATTGTCACGTGGAAAGCCCGGTGCCTTTTCTGTATATTGTTGCGTAATGTGTCCAGTTAGTAGGCGGAGGATGCACCGGTGCTTTCTGTTCCCAGGTGTTTTCCAGCTGCAGATAGCGAGCGTGTGTGTGCAAAGCACTGAGGGAAAAGCCGGGGACACTAGGATGTCTTCCACACAACCACAAGAAACCCAACATATTTTAAAACTCCTGCTGTTTGTTAGCATTTGGGGAGGTGAGGACTGACAGAGCCTCTAACATGCTAGGCGAGTCCTCTCCACGGAGCTATGTTCTCAACCCTTCCCCCCCTTTTTTTTTTTCTTTCTGTTTTGATCTTTTGAGGCATGGTTTTTCTGTGCTTTGGAGCCTGTCCTGGAACTCACAGAGATCCTTCTGCCTCTGCCTCCTGAGTGCTGGGATTAAAGGTTTGAGCCACCAACGCCCAACCCCCAATTTTTAAAGTGCAAATATGTAAGTAGTCATAAGAAGGAAAAGAAACACAAGAGGCTGAGATTTCAGATAATGTCCCCGAATAAAGTTTTATAGGCTTTCTCATAAGGTCTCGGTAATTTTTGTGTTTGTTTTGGCCCTTTTTTATTACTAGGTTGCATTTTGGGAGTAATGAATGTTTTTCTCATCTTGTCTACCTAGCTTACTGCTGACTCAAGGTAGAGCCTGTGTTTACTGAGTTCTCCTATGGTTTCAAATTAGTGCTTGCTGATTTGCTTGAGTTTTCTCATATTTCCCCCAAAAATTCCTTTGTGTAAGTAGAGTATGCGTTTTAAAATAAAAAGGCAGTTGAAAATTCATTTTAAAATTTTCAGATAACCACCCTCTCTCTCTCTCTCTCTCTCTCTCTCTCTCTCTCTCACTCTCTCCATCCTGACTTCAGTTTTTCATCCTTCCTCTCCTCCCAGCACCCCCACCCCATCCACTCTTTTTCTGTTTCTATTCAGAAAAGGACAGGCCCATGGGTATCAACAAAACATGGCATATCACGTTGCAACAAATCTAAGCACCTCCCCTTGTATTAAAGCTGGTCAAGGCAACCCAGTGTGAGGAGCAGGGTCCTCAGAGCAGGCAAAAGAGTCAGAGACAGCCCCTGCTCCCACTGTTAGGACTCCCACAAGAACACCAAACTTACACAACTGTTACATATATGCAGAGGGCCTAGGTCAGTCCCATGCAGGCTCCCTTGTTGTCAGTTCTGTCTCTGTGAGCCCCTATATGAGCTGAGGTTAGTTGATTCTGTGGGGTTTCTTGTGGTGCCCTTGACCCCTCTGGCTCCTACAATTCTTCCTATCTCTCTTCAGCATGATTCCTCCTAATGTTTGGCTGTGGGTCTGCATCTGTTTCCTCTCTGATGACAACTGGCTAGAGTATAGCAGAATATGGTTAAGTATCATTACAATGACTTTTTTTTCCTCCAGTTGTGTTTGGTTGTATCTCTGGGCTGTCTAGCCTGTGGGTCCGGGCACTCCCAGACAAATGCCATTGGTGGGCTCACTCTTGTAGCATGGGTCTCAGGCTGAACTGACCAGTCAGTGGTTAGTCACTCCCACAGTTTCTGTGCCATATTTACCCAGCACATCTTGTAGGTTGAAGGTTATATGGCTGGGTTGGTGTTCCAGTCTCTCTACTGGAAGTCTTGGCGGTTATAGGAGATGACTAGTTCAGGTCACATACCTCCTATTGATAGGAGTCTTAGTGGTGGTCATCCTTGTTGATTCCTGAGAGTCTCCCTTGCACTAGGTTTCTCCTGACCTCGAAATGGCCCCCTTTTCCAGTTGTCTCTTTCAGTACCCCTCCCACCCATCCTCCCCACCTGATCCCTCTTGTTCCCATTCCCACCTGCCCCCAGTCCATCTATTTCCCCTTCCCAGGTAGAGGCCATGGGAAGCCATGGAGCCCTGCTAATTCCTCCCCCTCTTCTGTATCTATCTAATAGACACCCTGAGGTTCCAGGTTTCAGCAGGTAGGAAAACTCACCCAATCCCAGCTGCACTACAGTGACTGTCCTTCCTTTATTTCCTCTTGCCCCTCGGTAGGGAGGGTTCCATGACCCAAGCCATGCATGACTGGGCAAGTTTCCTTACTAAATATTGGTATCAGGGTTATTATCACTTCATAAAATGAATGCCCCTTTTCTCTTCTTGGAATTGAATAAGAGATGACAATTACTGATTCTTTGGAAATTTGGTAGTTTTCTTGTTGAAGCTCTGACACTGACAGCCCTCGGAGAGCAGCAGGGGGCAGAACCTTGAATCTGGCATGGGGTGTCTTCAGTCATTTCTCTTAGAAACCCATGTTATACTTGGGATTGTAAGTATATTGGTATAAAATTGGGTGAGGAGATGAGGTTACTGAAACTTTTGTAAATATTGATGAGACAACCCCTTGACCAAATCTGCTTATACATAGCTGAGTGACTCAGCATTTTCTGTGACACAATGGATACAACCCTTGAGAAAGGTAAGACCATACATATATAGTTAGAGAAATCAGATCAGTAGTTGCCTGAGACCTGGAGATATGGGAAAGAATAGGACATAGAAAACCTTGGAAGTGGCAAACTGTTTTGTAGTTTGTAGTGTTAGTGTGACAAGCAGGACTTGCCAAATTCATCAAATTATATTTGGAGATGTATGCATTTTCAAAAGTTATTATGTTATGTGTATGCATGTATTTCCTGCATGTATGTCTATGTACCATATGCATGCCTGGTACCCTTGGAGGGCATTGGATTCCCTGGAATTGGAGTTACAGGTGGTTTGTGAAGTGTCATGTGGGTACTGGGAATTGAACTTACCTCCCCTGGAAGAGCAGTAACAACTCCTAACCCCTAAGTCATTTCTTCAGTCCCACATTATGTGCATTTTATTCTATGTAAGCTACAGTTTAATAAAATTAAATTTAAAGACAAGATTGGCATAAAAATGAATGTAACACTTGTTTATAGCTTTTAAAGTTACATACTATCTACATACTATCTCCTCTTTTCTTCCTAATCATTTAAATCTTCCAAGCCTTTTCTTAATATTTTTAAAGTGTTTTATTGATCATTTAAATAATCTGAAATTTTGTTCTATTGAGAAACTTTAATGTTTTTTTCTTCACCCCTTTCTCCTTTAAATGTATTCATCCTTTCTGCTTGAGCCCGTTTTGCATTTCTTTTTCTAGTTCCTGGAATAAAATACTTCATCCTTTTCAATGTCTATTTTTATTGGTTTATGTCTCTCGTTTCTGCTTTAGTTGGATTGATCATTATTTCTGCTCTCCTTACTTTTCTGCTGACTTCAAAGCTACCCATTTTGTTTTTCTTCATTCCGTAGGTAGGTGTGGGGGCAGAGGACAGCTTTCAGGAGTCGGTTCACCATGCGGTATCTGGGACTTGATTCCCCGCCAGGTCACCAGGCCTGTACAAACATCTCTACCTGCTGAGCCATCTCTCCAGCCTCCATTCTTGCAAGACAGCTCAGAGACCCTTTTCTTTTGCCCAGTTGTTGGAGGGAACTGTTAACGAAGCATCCTCATATTTGGTGGCCTGATGGCCTGCCATCATGGTACTCCCATTGCAGAACACTTCACAGATGTCTTGAGGAGACTTCCCTCCAGCGGCAACCACGGCTGCCGCTGAAGCCACAGTTTCTCCTTCAGGAGGTCTTGCTCCACTGCAGCTGCACCAGTTTAGATCAGCAGCAGCGACATCAATCAGTCACGATGCAGCTTCTCTTCCTGCAACTGTTCTTGCTCAAGACTGGGAGGGGTATCGGTGACTCAGAAAAAAAAAGAACAAAGGCTTGCGATTGGTACTTAGGTGTAGGGGTTCACTCGCTTATACTTAGGTAAAGCCTAGGTGGGACTAGAAGCTTGGCCACTAGTAGAGGCTGTGATTGATAGAATCTGTGCATAGGCATGTTACACCTATCATTAGTGATATGAGCAGGATGATTCCCATGCCTTTGAAGTTCATTTAGGAGGGTTTTCTCCATGTGTGTCCCCAGGGCTGCAGCACTGAGCCTAATAAGGGCTTCTCTGAATGCCCTTTGGCTGAAATGTCATCTTGATCATTGGTATAATGGGCTGAACAGGTTTCATGAGGAGCAACCTTAACAATAGCAACAGCAGAAAAGAGGCCATGAAGAGGTCCAGACTAGCAACTGTGAGCTGAGAGCCCTGGATCCAAGCCCTGAGATAGGTTATTAAGAGGCAGCTGAGCGTTCCAGACAATCACCAAGGCCTGAAGCTACAATAAGCTAATCCTAGGAAGAATGTCATTGTGGTAAAGTCTCTGGATGGTGAGATTGCTCTAAGCCAAGGCTATTGGTACAGCAAAGCTTGGTCACTAGAGTTTGAAAACCCACTAAAGGTTAAAGAGTCAAATTGTAACTCCAGCCTCTGAGTCTTGGTCCTCTAGAGGAAAATGTAAGAATTTAGCAGAATCAATTGTGTGGGGGCAGATATTAGATGAACAGTGGTTTTTCAGAAGTACTTTGACCTTGAAGAATCCTTGTGGAAAGCAATGATTGCTGAAGGAGCATTATATCCATTCCATGACTTTGGTCACAAGACGCCTCTGGCACTTGGAAGCAACCTAGATGCCCCTCAACCGAAGAGTGGATAGAGAAAATGTGGTACATTTACACAATTCAGCAGAAAAAAACAATGGAATCAGCCGGGCGTTGGTGGTGCACGCCTTTAATCCCAGCACTTGGGAGGCAGAGGCAGGCGGATCTCTGTGAGTTCGAGGCCAGCCTGGTCTACAAGAGCTAGTTCCAGAACAGCCTCCAAAGCCACAGAGAAACCCTGTCTCGAAAAACCAAAAAAAAAAAAAAAAAAAAAAAAAACAAACAAAAAACAAAAAGGAATCCTGAGATTTGCAGGCAAATGGATGACACTAGAAGAAACCATCCTGAGTGAGGTAACCCAGTCACAAAAAGAGAAACATGGCATGCACTCTCTCATATATGGATTTTAGACATAGATCTAGGGAGTGCCAGCCTGCAATCCCGTGGCCAGAGAGTCTGGGAAACAGAAACTTTATTCAGTGGCTGATGGAAGAAGAGGCAGACTCCCACAGCTAAACACTGAGCTGAACTCAAGAAAGCCAGTAACAGAGAGGGAGGACTGATGACCAAAGGGATTAAGACTGGGCTGGTTTAACCCCCAGAAACAGCTGGCCTGACAAGGTTTAACTCTTGAATCCCAGGCTGATGCTTGGGAATCCAGCATGGGGCTGATCAAGATCCCCTGAATGGGGGTGTCAGTGAGGAGGCCTAGGCCTTTGGTAGTTGACCAGTATTTATTCCTGGCATACAAATGGACATTGGGTGCCCATCCCACAATGAGAGATGCACTCTCACCCTGGACTCTTGGGGGAGGGTCTAGGCCCTGTCCTGGATGAAATGACAGACTATGGACACCCCCATGGAAGAACTCATCCTCCCTGGGGAAAGGAGGGGTACTGGGTGGGTGGTGGGAGGGGGTGGGAGGAGGGGAAGGAAAGGGAGAGGGATGTGAGATTGACATGGGAAGAAACTTTGTTTCTAATTAGAATTTAAATTTAAAAATAAATTTTTTAAAATAAAAAACAAAAACAAAACAAAACAAAAAAACAAGACGCCTCTGGCACACCTGAGGCACTTTTATTATTGTGTATTGCAAACAATACATAATCGAGGACTATGGTCATGAGGGTGTGTGATGATCTCCTACAGTAAGGCATGTAAATTAGATTAGGGACCTTGGTATGAGAAAATACTTTGTGTAACTTTCAATAAATACACCGTTGTATGACTGTTGGGGGTTCAGTCCATCAGAAGAGGCTGGACCTTCCTCCTGCCACATAGGCCTTAAAATTTCATCTTAGAGTGCCTTCTTTCTTCAACCACCGTCGATACAAGGTACATCCTGACAGCTGTAAGCCAAGGAAGGCTATTGGGACAGCAAGGCTTGGCCTCTAGTAGAGTCTGAAAACCCACTAAAGGTTAAAGAGTCAAACCGTAACTCCAGCCTTTGAATAGTGGTCCTGTAGCCCAGAAAACTGCCCATTTTGAGCACATTCAACAATAAGACCTTGTCTTTAAAAACTTGGAGCCATAACCCTCTGGCATAAGCTATCCGTCTCTGCATTAGTAGCCTGGCCTGCAAGCTTCCAGAACTTAGGACCAGCAACATTAAGAGAGGGGCTCCCTGCTACTTGCAGTTGTGTTTGGATAAAGCAAAAAGAGCCCTTAGCCAACTACTGATGACAGTTTCAGGATTTTGCGTGTGTGTTTTTAAACAAATGTTGATAAATAATCAACACACAACAAACTGAAACATATCTGAAATATAACGTTTGATGAGTTTTGACATTTGCACACCTGAAAACTAGCCTGCAAATAAGATAAAAATACATCCATCCCCATTTCCTCATCACCCCCTTGCACTGCATGAAGTTCCCACAGTTCTCCACTCATTTTTCCTTCAGTCTTTTTCTGTCTCATCATGCATACTTTTCTTCCATTGCTATGTCCTCATGTTCACTCATATTTTCTTCTATATCCGATGCTAATCCTACCAGTATATTTTCATACCAGATTATTCCATTTCTATCAGGAGGAGTTAACGGAATCTCTTAAAAATACCTTCTATTTCTCTACCCAACATAGCGTTTCTTTTCTCTCCTCCACCCAGAATTGAGTTATAATATATAAAAGTCATAGTAACAACTAATTGTCCTTGTCTACTCATTTTGTCGTCTGAGTCACTTCTGGCTCTGTCTCAACAGGCTGATTTTTTTATTATGAGTTAATATCCTCTGTCTCTGTGTGGTAATATTTGGTTGATCGTTTTACTTTGTTAAGTGCTATGTGTTTCTATTTTCTTGTGCTTTGCTTTAGGATTTGGTCTACTATCTGGGAACAGTTAAATGCTTGCCTTTGCTCCTTTTGCTCCTTTCTCTTATGCTTTGTTATTTGAGAGCAACCACTAAGACTAATTTTCTCCACTACTGATGTGGCACCCTTCTGAGCACTCTACCTGATAGTCCATGAGTTGGAGGCTTTTCCATTTTGGCTGACAAGAACACAAACTATTTCTAGCCTTGTGTGAATTCCAAGGATTGTTCCTTCTTTCAATCCTTTCAAGTTGTTCTTTCCCTGGCACTGTGTAGTTTCCTCCCCCACAAGCTCATCAGTATTCAGCTAAAGCTTCAAGGGAGATCCTCACCAGAGCTCCAGGGCGCTTTTGGTTTTCTGTTCTTCATACTGCTTCCTCCTCCCTGGTACTCTGCCTGCAAGCTCTTCTCACTCTGGCCAACCTGGACACTTGGCTCCATTTGTCAACCCAAGGAGACGATAGCTCTGAGTCCTTGCCTTTCTTGATGCTGCATTCTGCGTCCCCTGTCCTGCAGCAATTGGTGTAGTCACAGAGCTTGCCTTGTTTCTGTTCTTTCGGGAATAATTAGTTACCTTGCCTTCCTGATGTCCAGTGTCCAAATTCATTTGTCTGCATATTTGGCTGTTAGATGAATTTATGTTCTCTGTTACTCCACCTTGATCCAAACGAGTTTCTCTTATTTTAACACTTAAAAAACACAACATTATACTTCACTACTAACTTTTTAGATCCATTGATGGTCAGGACAGATCACCTTGAAGAGTAGTAACTTAAAATGTGTGTGTGTGGGGAAACAATAGAAAGGAACAGAGAGAAAAGAATTCCAGGCACAGTTATGGTCTACATAAAGGCTCAGATGGTAAAGATCTAGGCATGTCCTTGGTACAGAGGAAAGCCTGCTTAGTAGTGCTGTCACAATTCTGTTCAGATAGAGAATGGGGTATGTTGAGGTTAGAATAATGAACAGACAAACAGCGACTTGGGTGTGGCCATTATGAAGAATTCAAATTGTTTTTTTTTTTTTTTTGGTTTTTTTCGAGACAGGGTTTCTCTGTGGCTTTGGAGGCTGTCCTGGAACTAGCTCTTGTAGACCAGGCTGGCCTCCAACTCACAGAGATCCGCCTGCCTCTTCAAATTGTTATCTCAATAAAATGGTTAAGGGTTTTATATTATTTTGATTGACAGAACGCATACATTTATTGCATATACACATTTTTATGTATGCACGCATCATGAAATGGCTAAATTGAGCTAATTAATATATGTATTATGTTTTCGCATATTTTTGTGGCAAGAACACCTCAAATCTCTCTTTAAAAATGCATTTATTTGGGCAGACATGCACAAGTCATTGTATGTAAGGGAAATCATAGAACAACTTGAGGAAATCCATTCTCACCTTTTACCATTTGGATTCCAAGGGCCAAATGTAGGTCTTCAGGCTTGGTGGCCACCACCTTTACCTGCTGAGCCATCTTTCTGGGCTGGAAATCTATTATTATTTAAATGCTCTAAAACATGTCATGATATGATTTATAGTTTAAGGTCAGTGTTACTGCTGTATGGAGAATGACTCAAGGCAGGAAGAGTAGGGGCTGCAGACATGGCTCCTTGGTTACAGATGCTGAGAAGTCAGACAACTGGAGTTCTCAGAACCACATGATGGTAGAAAAGAATTGACTCTTACAAGCTGTCTTCTCACCTCCACACGGGCACCATACCCCCCACCCCCAAAATAAATGTTTTAAAAAGTGGTAAGAATTGGCAGGGTAAGATCTGTTAAGAGGCTCCTTCAAGAGTCAAGGTGATAAAAGCTATCGGTGTGTCTGAGTGGTGCTTGCCCACATTCCTAGGGTCCCTCGTATCACAAGGTGAGGAAAGAGTCTAGATGAATACTGCATGAGACAAAAGCATCCCAAGCCCAAGGTCAACTGAAATAATGTATTGAGACCTGGACTCAAAATACAAAAATTGAAAATGCCCGGGGATGTAGCTTAATGACAAAGCTCTTGCCGGCATGGACAAGACCTTAGCATCCTTAAGATTCGATCCCCAGGACCTGGGGGAATTAAGAACGTCTAGGTGCAAGTGAACCCAGATGGCAACCTAGAACGGAAATGTACTGGCAGACGCAGAGAGCAAGGAAGGGCTAAAATTGTATTTCAGGGTGAAAACAGAATTTATAGATTGCGCATAAAAACAAGAGAAGTGGAGTAACCTAAAGGTATGTGTTTGAGTAACCAAGTGGCAAGTGTTGGGGGAGGATCTAGGGTAGAGGGTGACGGTGTTAGTGCCAAGGAGGGTCCAAAACACTGCAGAACTTCCAGTATCTGTCCATCTCACTCTTTGATACATTTTTTTTCATTCTTAAGTCCTAAACAAACACACAACTTTATTTTTCAGCCAGACCAGTTATGCCAATCAGAAGTTTTGGAGGATGGCAGGCTTTGGTTGGAGTAGTCTGGTGATTAAGGGATCCATTACGGATATGTTAATTTCTAGATGCCTATTATACATTCAGGTGGGGATATAAAGTGGGCAAGAGGCCATATAAGTTTGGAGTTCCGGCCTTGAGATAGAATTTGGAAGTAAGCCACATAAAGATGCTATTTAAATTCATGGAAATGGATGAGATAACCTAAGGAGAGAGTGGAGAGGCAACAAGAGAGAAGACGGGACCTAAGCTGGAGTGCTGGGGAACACAAGCGTTCAGAAGTCATAGAGAGAAAACCAAGTAAAGGTGCCTAAGAGGCAATGTAGGGAGAATTAGAAAAAATAGAGGAAAACCACGGGATGAGAGACCCCACCAGGCAGCAGCATACTTACTCAACACAGGTTAATAAGAGCCTCCTGAGTCCCCCTTCTGTTATAGTCAAAAGAACAGGCTCATTATAACAAAGGTTATAATGAGAAAAACAAGCAATGAAGAAATAAACAATTATGTGTCTAATTAGGTGTCAGAACATTGCATTGCATATGTCCAATGATGAAAAACAGAATGAGGGAATAGTAATGGACAAGGCCTGAAATTTAGGGTGGTCAGAAAAGCCCTTGGGTAAGACGGTAAAATGTAAACAGATTAGAAGCAATTGAAAAGCCAAACCCTGAAAGGACTAGACATCATTCCAGATAGGAAGGACAGCAAGCACACAGGTGACACAGGTGTGTGAGGTGTGTCTGAACAACAGCAACGTCACTCCTGTGACCAGAGTGAGGCGGAAGGCATGGAGATAGGACATTAGATGGTGATTGAGGACCAAGCCTTAGCCTTAGAGTTAGATTTCAGTCTAAATGAGGGAAAGCCACTGGAGATTTCGGTGGTCTCTCTCTCTCTCTCTCTCTCTCTCTCTCTCTCTCTCTCTCTCTCTCTCTCTCTCTCTCTCTCTCACATAGAACGTAGAAGGTGTAATAATCTTCCCCCGAAAAGCACTCAAGAACACCATAGTGGGTTCTTGAAAATGCAGCTGAGTGCCGGGCGGTGGTGGCACACACCTTTAATCCCAGCACTCGGGAGGCAGAGGCAGACGGATCTCTGTGAGTTCGAGGCCGGGCTGGACCGACAGCCTCCAAAACAATACAGAGAAACCCTGTCTCGTAAAACCAAAAAAAAAGAAAAAAAAAAAAAAGAAACAGATTCTTTGCTTAGCTTGTTTGTAGACCATGAAATTGGAGCCTAGAGCAGAAAACTGACTTCCCCAACGCACACTGTCCATAACTCTTAAGATCCATGACCCTTTAACACTATCAAAGCAACATGCTTATCATAGATGTGTTAAAAGTTTTAGGATCTGAAAATGTACCAAAGCCAAAGCAGGAATGTCTGAGTTCCTTTTCACACTGCCTGAATGTGTTCCCACATGTTGAGTAAATCAACCCCAACTGTTTATTCCTCCTGCCTACTGAGCCTGTATCCCTACAGTCTTTTGTTGGGTCACATGGATTTTGCTTCTTGCATTGCCCTGTAATATTTCTCTCAATCCCTGCTTATGGTGTGCCGTGGCCTGCTTTGGGTAATTTGTCCCTTCCTAGACTCTTGAAATAAACTCCCTTCATGGAAAAGACCTCTGTCTGTTCTTGCTCTCCTCAGCTTGTCCTGTGTTCTGTGACCAGAAACACAATTTGCTGAAACACAGGCCTGATGCTCTTCTGCTTAGAAGTTCTCATGAGTTAGTTCCTTTGCCTTGAAGTCCAGACCTGTCAACCCAATTTCCCCTGTGTGGTCTCAGCATTATTGCTCCTCTGTCCACGTGAGCACATGCTCTGGGAAGCAAGCCCTGCTCCTGCTTCTGCTTGCTGCTTATGTCTCTGTACCTCTAGCTTCTTTTTTGCCCTCAGAGATTCTGTCCCAATGATGCTGAAGATTTAGTCCAGGGGTTACCTTTCAATGAGGACATTTCTGAGCAACGCAAATGACCCATATCCTCTGTTTTCAGTCCCCCGACACAGTCCCTGTCACACCTTTGTATTTGCCTGCCTCCCCACACACATGGCTGCCATGCAACTGTATGCTCTTTGGTGGGCCATGACTCATTCATCTTTGAGTGCCTATTCATCTTGAATTTCTAGATATTGTAGGCCCTCAATAAGTGAATGACTTCACGGAAGAGAGAAGAAGGTAAAGGGAAGGTGAATATCCCGGAGTGGGTGGTAATACATATGGCTTCTCTCTGTGTAAGGCATCTATAGTTGGGGAAGAGGGCTACAGTGCATTAACACTTGTATGAGACTCCCTCTCCGTGCAATTCCTACATGAAAGTCAAGGTGGGTGCTTTCCAACCCTGCTGTCGACAGTTCACCTGCCCTTTGCTCATTGGGGATGCTGCCTTCCAGGATGCTCAGTGTTCTGCCTTCATGTTCCATCTCACCATCCCTGTGTGGTACACAGAAGAAGCCCTAGTGAAAGAAGGCCTGAGAGAATGTGTGTTGTTAACATTGGCATGGCTCCATAGCCTCACACCCATGAGAAAGTGGCAAAGCCTCCCCCAACACCCTAAGTTGAAGCTTGGAGGGATGTTGGACATTTATGACCCAAAGACTGCTCCCTTACAGACACTGCTCCTACCAAGTCCAGACCTTGTAGTTCAGTTTCCCTAGTCTGATTTCAGCTATTGCTTCTCTGCCTGTGTGAGCACAGGTACTGGACAGCAAGCCCCGCTCTCACTTGTTTGAGCTAAAACAGTCTTTTTGATCCAAAAGTAAGCCGTAAACCCTGCCTTGTTTATCTATATTTAAGAACCCACCCTCCATGTTCAATGGTATATAATAAACACACTGAGTTTCCAGTGTGCTGAGGTTTCTCTATCAGAGAGCCCAATGCAGCCCATCCAAGATATCTGTCTGTGTGTTTGTCTTTTTTTTCTTCCATTCCCTCACTGTCCTAGTCAGTCTGACTTTGGAGCTGTGTTGGATGAGGCACCTACCCATATTCTGGGAGTGAGGTCATCAGATGATGTACGGTTTTGTAGCTCACTTCTATCCCTTTTTTTTTTTTCTGTCTGTGACTGGAGTCAAGGAAAGCCTCTAGAAAAAATGCTTAGGCCTCTGAGCAAGACCCTTTCAGCCTAATTGTCAAGATCTAGTGCTCAAGGCATTCTGGGCTTGTGGATCCATCTGGCCAGCCCCCCCTTCTTGTTTCTCTCTTTGACTGTCAGGCACTGCTTGATCATTGGGGTCAGAATCGCCCTGTTCCTCACATTGGGAGTCGCCAGTGTTACTCAGGTTTCCAAAAGTTGCTAATACTGGAACAGAAACAGAAGCATAAGCCAAAATCAGAATCAGGGCTCATAACAGAGAAATAGCCTTACTTCATCTCTAGTCCTGTAAATTACAAACAATTTATGGGCTGAAGTATCAGTTGGTAAGGGTTCCCAGGGCTTCAAATCTTCATAATTAACTTGATTAGTGGATCACAGTTGAGACATAATGAGAGCAGGTGTACATTTGGGAGCTTTGTATTTGGCTAAAAATATAGGCCTGACAAAACACCTGCCACTCCTCTCTGCCTTTCTCCTTTCTCCAGGGAAGTCCTAGACACTGAATAAATTTTGAGAGGAGCATATCTTTAGTCAGGAACTTTTCTACTTTGTAGAAATAACAGTGTATAGAAAATTATAAAGAAAGTATAAATGAATGAAAATCTTGCCTAGAGATTATCTTTTTGTTGTTTCTTCTGTCTTTTTAAAAGTACTTTTTCCATATTTGAGGTCATGCTGCTCTGTTCTTTTGTTCTGCACATTATCCTTGGACGGACCCTTTTGAGAAAAGTATTCAGAAAGCTAATTCAGGCAGAGGAGGCTCTGACCCCAGGTAGAGCACAAAAGCACTACTTAATTCAGCATCCTGCACCACCCAAATTGGGAGTCTGAGACAGCAGGTTCTAAGATGAAACATCTCACAAATACTTGAACTACAGCATGCTTGCCCAGTCTTTTGCTTATGATATAATTGCCACTGTTCTTGGCAGTCGATATGGAGGGCATCATGAACTTTATATTCACATTGCTAGTCTTTAAAGCTTAAAAATATGAAACAATGTATCACTCATTTATAAGAGAGCTTCCAGATTGAAAATGTTTCCATTTCCAGTAGAGTCCTTGGTTTAAGTTTTTTGTTTTTGTTTTTAAACTCAGAATCACCAAGGGTGATTTTTTACTGTCTGAGGTTGGAGAGGATAACAAACCCAGTAGGTAGGACAAACAAAAGAAGGACAAACCAAACTTAGGTTTTAAAAAAATATGTGATACTTGCTTTAAAGTCCTACCACATCTATTCCTCCTGGAACAAAGAGCAGAAAGAGGCAGAAATACGATTTTTATCTGTGTGCTTTAAAAAGACCCACGTTAAGCAGGATTCGTGTGCATGCATGCCTGTGTGTCTGCAATGAAATCATATTTTAAAGAGGATTCAGCTGCATTATATTTATAACTATGTGTTGCTCCCAGCTTCCAGCTCCCAGCATGTCTCCTTGTGGTAGCTCACGTCTCTATTCTCTGTGTCCTGATTTCTGTTCTAAAGTATGTAGCTTTGAAGAAAGTAGACTGTCCATTCTCTCTCCTCACCAAACCCAATCCTAGTCTTGACTTTTTGAGACTCTGGTCTAACGAAGGATTTTATTCTGACATGTTGGGCTCATTGCAGGAGAAAGTGTGACTTGTTGGGGATCAAGTCCCTCCCTTTGTTGCCGTGCTTGGCTAGTATAAATGGACAATGAAAACTTAGTCATATCATGGGGTCATTTGCAAATACTAACTGAACAGCTCCCTAGGAAAAGAACAAGTATTACTTATTACAAACTAAAGTTTATTGAAAGTCCTTGAGGAAAGGAGTTAAAATGCAGATTTCCAGGTTGCACATTCATTTTGATTTCATTGTTTTTAATCGAGATTCTGGGTGTCCTGTATTTTACTGTCCACCACCAATATGACAAAAAGAATGCCATTGCCGCAGCATCCTTCTGGCGCTATCCTTTAGGTTACATGTTTTGTATCACTAGGGGTATCCTTAGTATTCTCATATTGACCATTTATCACCTTGATAACAATGTGCATTTGGGAGGGGCACATAGTTCAGTTTAGAATGTAGCTTGGGGTCCCACCTACTCAGGAACATTTGGGATAGGCTAGTGTACCTCTCTAATTATAAAGTAAACATACAGTATCAGACACTGAAAATAGTTTCTAGGGTAGTAGACAGAGCACCTGCATTCTATGATTTGCTCTGATATAGCTCTTCTGTAAGACTCCTGATTCCTGTTGACACACACATAGGGCCACTCCAAGAACACATTCGAAGTTCACGGTCTGTGACCATTCATTTTTCAATCCAGCCCATCTCTCATATCTCCCCTCTGTATAAACTTGTTCAGATGTCTAAGCTTTGCATAAAATGCTCAGCCAGACATTGTATGTACATACATAAACATGCAGTAAATAGAAGAGCATAACACAAATACATTGTTATCTCAACCCTTTCATGTAGACATACCTTTTGTAGTGGAAAGCATACATTTTTGGAGTCAGAAGACAAGGTCAAATTCTAGCTGTACCATTTATTTACTGGTTACTTATAATAATGCATTAGTTTATGTCTTATGCCTAAGTTTCCTCATTAGGGTTAAATGAGGAATCTTGTGAAACATCCATAACCATGTTTAGACTCTAATAAGAAGCCTACAGATGTTATGTACAGCCTTTGTTGTTAATTTTCTGGGTGTTAAAGGAAATAGTTCTTGAATTTCTCTCATAGAGCTGCTTCTTCAGGGCTCTTGGTGACATACATTAGAAATAATCCAGGCCAAAGTAAGCAAAAAGACCATTTTTGAGAATGTAGTGAGTGGCTCTAACACTCCCTAAGAATGCTGAAGATTCAGATGCAGGAGACAAGTTGGAACCCAGCGAAGCCATTCCAGGGCTGCAGCTCAGACCTCACCCTTGAACAGTTGCCCCTGACTCCCACAGTCTCTGGCCAGCTGCTGCTGCTCCCTCATGGCAAAACCAATTCTCCAGTGTCCCTGCTTCTTACACTACCAGATCCACGAAAAACTAAGGTAGAGGTCACCTGTCACCTCTACTACACTCCAGCTTTGGTGGTCAGGAGGCGACTAGACTTCTGACTTCTGTATTTGAAATGGTTCAGATATGGGGGAAGAACTCAGAGGGCAAGTTGTGGCGAGAAATTGGCCCCTCCCCCTTAGTCCACATATGTCCTGCTTTCACATACGCCCTAATGGGCGAAGGTGTTTCTGCTTCAGGAATTCAGGGCTATTTTAAGTCCTTCAGCACCTTTCTCCTTTCCTCTAGCCAGAATATGGTTGCCTGGTTCTTTACCACTACTAACCCTGAACAGCCCATATCTTGCCCCATCTTTCCAGTGCTAACACAGACACATCTTTTATTGTGGTTCTCAACCCCACTCCAAGACTAACTTGCTCTTTTCTCTGTCCACCAGGCCCTTTCTCTATGTCTTCCAAGATGACACTGGCTCAATTTTTTACAATGAATATGCATTATGCCTTTAATAGTCTGGCCTTCTTCCTCTCCTGGACCCAAGATGAGGCTCCTCAAGGACAGGAAGGCTATACTATTACTCATGTCCTGTGGTCTTAGTTCTTAGCACCCAGTAGAGCCTTAGTTGTTAATCCAAGCATGCATTTTTTTCAACGTATTTGGACGCCAACATACAGGACATAAACCCATTTAAAAAGTAGGCATAACCCATATAAATATGCTCTGCAATGTGTAGATATAGGCTGTTTCAGTCTAGTTTCTTACTTATTTTTCTATTAAAAAGGCCTTAAACTACACCACACTCCAGAAAAAGGTTGCATAGTGGGTTTGTCCCCTATGGATTCCAATTTTGATTGGGGACTTGCCTTTTGGTTCTTTGAACCAGACCCACAGGCCAGGACACAGCAAAAACAAAAAAACAAACAAACAAAAACAAAACAAACCAACAAAAATCCCCACATTGTTCTGCCTTCAGGAGTTGCTAGTCTAAGCCTCATGAGAAAGAAGTTAAGCCAGGTCCTTGCAGTCTTCTCTGTCCCTGTCACCCAGTTCAGGTTCAAACTGCCACTGGCATCCCGAGAGAAGAGTCCTAGCCTGCCTAGTGGCCTGGGTAGAGCACACATGGTCCGCAGCTCCGGGGTGCACTTAGCTGCTGAGCTCTGACCTCCGGGCCCCCCGAGAGGCAGCACGTGACCGAGAAACTTTGGCGGGCGGCGGCGCGGCGGCCGAGCTCCCCCGCCCGGCGAGCTCTGCTGCGGGGAGGTGCTCGCTCCGCACCGCGCAGCCTGTACGTGCGGGAACGGCCCCCGCAGCCCAAGCGGACTCTGGAGCCGGCGGCAGCGCGCGTCTCGCAGGCGGCGGCGTCCAGCGCCCGGGCCCGGGCTGCGCGGCCAGCCCAGAGGGCTGCGGCGCCAGGGACGCGCGGGGCCCACGCTCCGCCGCCGCCTGCTGCCGCGAGGTCATCCGGATCCTCGTGTGCCAGCCGCTGCCGACTGTCCCCACTCCCCATCTGCATGGGAAGTTGGGGAAGATGGACAAGATGGACAGGGTCCTGTTGGGGTGGACCGCTGTCTTCTGGTTAACAGGTAAGAGTCGTTTTCCACGGCGAAGGATAACTTTACATGTATTCCCACAGTGGTGGTGTTCCTCTCCACCCTCATTTTCCCCCTTCTTGACCATGTTAAAGCTGCTGCTGTTAGTGTGTGTGTGTGTGTGTGTGTGTGTGTGTGTGTGTGTGTGTGCGTGCGTGCGTGCGTGTGTGTGTGTGTGTGTGTGTGTGTGTGTGTGTGTGTGTCTGGTTGGTTGGTTGGTTGGTGAGGGAGGCAGGGGAGAAGCCCGATTGCAAAGGAGCTGGATGGAGATGCAGGTGTTAGACTCACTAGCGCTGTGAGGTTGTTCTTAGGACGTATATTTCCCCTCCAGACAATGGTTCTTCCTCTCTTTTTCCTTGAGTTTGTTAGGGCTATGAGTCCTGGGTAATGCCTGGGAAAGCTCTGATTCATGAAGAGGACTCGTTTTCTAGAGGTGCGGGCAGCTACTTCCCTAGAGAAGGAGGGAGACCCAGGGGCATTCTCTGTGGCTCTCTGGCTACAAGGGTCGGAGTTTGGGAAGATGAAAACAGGCTTGCTTGGTTATGGAATTTAAGGCCTGATCGGTCTCACTGGAACCATTATGGAGAAGATAATAGATCAACTCCCCTCCCCCAATAAGGTTAATTTGCATGAAGGTTCAGAGGCGCTGAACTTTGCTGGAGCCTCTGGTGCAGCCCTTCCCCCCTTCGTGAACTTTCTTCCCATCTTCTGGTGCTGGGAGAGGCCCTTGTTTGTAACACTTTATCCGTGTGGCAACTCTGGGCTAAGGAACAAGGTAGCCCTAGTGTGGCCGCCTCAGAGAGATTCACAGAGCAGCCCTGCTGGAGGTTAGAAGAAGCAGAGCAAGGAGGGTTTGGATGGCTTGGGATGGGTCAGAGGCAACCAGAGACAGAGTCAAGGAAACCGGACAAGGTGTCAAAAGGTCATAGGGACACGATGAGGGCAGTGGTGAAGAGAAAAGAGCAAATAGCAGGAACAAGAAAAGAGTTTGTATCCTCTAGGGCATCCACTAGGTCGTGGGAGGGGGTGAGGGGATGGCACAGGAATAAAGACACTGGAAATGGGAATCAGCTTAAAACAGCCAAAGCAACTCACAGAAACAGGAGAAAATACATTGTGGAGGAAGAAAGGCCAATGCTTCTATCTTCTTTAGTTCGGAATGAAATTATCAATTGCCTGAGTTCTTTTCCTATTGCAAATGATAGTCCCTAACACCGTTCCTGCCTCCAGCTGGGATGAGGTGGGGGGCACCCTCCACAGAGTTAGCCTCTTATCTTGGCTGCTCGGAGTTCATCCCTCCCACATTATTCAGTTATGAATCATCTAATTCTAGGGCTTGGCTGATCTGTGCTTCCCCCTCCTCTGGCCTCCCAGTGCTTTCCACCGCCACCCTCACAGATTCTGACTCTCAGAGTGTCTCTATTGCTCAGTGCCATCTTCAAGGGGGAACTTAGGCCTGCAGCCTGTGTCGTCAGGCTTTTCTGAAGTCAGCCAGGCATCTTAGGAGGGGTTCATGAGTCAGAGGTGCTTTTCTGGACCTTGTCCCCTACTGGGTCTGCCCAAGAGCAGACATCCTCCCGGGACTCACAGAGAGTGGGAGAAGAACATATGGTCTCTCTAGATGGCTAACAGTTTCTTATGAAATGGAATTCTATTAGTGAAGGGACCACAGGAACTCTACTTCAACCCCCTGGTTTATAGAAATAGAGGTGCAGAGAAACAATATGCACATTTGTGGCTGGGGCTAGATGTCAGCCCTGCCCTGACCCTAGCCAGCCTTATTTGCACCAGCTCCACCTGCTTCGCTGGGTTTCCTGTGGGAGGCTCTGTTGCTTTATTTTTGTTTGGAGGGAGGTGCTGCATTGTCTGTACCTTCTGCCATCTGCACCTGCAGAGCTGTTTCTGCCTGGAAACAGGCAACAGGTTACTTAGCAGGGCATCTCAGCTGTCAGATGGTAGGCATGATCTCTGCATGAGCCTGGTTCCTGTAATGCCATTGGCATCCCACGAGCATCCCCCCATTCCCTGTTGTCAGAGGTGCTGATGGACAAGGTGCCTCTCAGTCCCCCACAAAGTATGAGAAGCTAACAATGGCTGCCAGAGAGGGGGCCTGAGGAGAGAAAGCAGTCAAGGCTGAGAGGGATTTAGACTCATTCCTCACACAGGAACCATATGAGGAAAGGTAAGAAATTCCGGTCCAGCGCAATCAATGAATTCTTTCTTGAGACATGGTGAAAAGGGAGAGAGAGAAAGGGGAAAAAAGCAGATTAAAAATGACACAGAGAGCCAAGAACAAATCACATTCATTCTCTCCCGCCCTCCCCTCCCCCATGCTCTCTCACCACCATTCTACTCCCCTGCTTCGCTTTAAGGCAGGCTGAGCAATTTCTAATCAACACCTGGGTTCTTTTCCTCAGGCTGTAACAGCTCCTTCCTTGTCTTATACTGCTAAAATCCTGTACTTCTTCCTGCTAGAGATTTAGCCTCATGATTTCTCATTGTCATTGCGGCACTGCTTCCTGCAAGACACTGGTTTTGTTGTTGTTGTTGCTTTGAACAAAACAAAATGCTTACCAGCTGCTATTTTAGCAACAGGTGCCATGATGGCAAGAGGCTTGAAGGAGGGCTCATTCAGTCTTTGTTCTCCAATGTGGGTGATGTTTGCTTGTCTTCCCTGGCAGCAGAGGCTGTGAGAAATGCCTGCGATTCTACTGAGAGAGTTCACTCCATGAGCTAGCTATAGGTTTTCCTAGAGACTCTTGAGTGTCTCTGTGATGGAGACACTCCGTCAGCATTTCTGTTGGTACTCTTTCATCCACCTAACCCATTCTGAAGGCATGTGCTCAGTTCCTGTGGTGTCTAAGTGGGATGGTAAGAGACAATTCTTACCCTCCGAGAAGGATCAATCTAGTTGGTGATTCAGACAAGCACTCAGGTAATTGTTAGGATGGTTGATGGTTCTGTAAGACCTACCTTGGTGCTATGGCGCATGGAACAGGCATAGCCAATCCAAATCAGGGAATTCCAACCCACACTGACTCCGAAGTTCCTGAATTGGTGATGGCTGAATTGAGACTTTTTCTCATTCAGTCAGTGAGTTACTGTCATGTCTTGGGCATTGTGCTGGGATTAATAAAATGAGTAAGATGCAGCCTCTCCCTTCAAGGAGCCCAGTCCGGTGGCAGAGACACTGGCTGTGCAACTGTGGACAACAGTACCAGCACTGTGTAAAAGCAGTAAGAGAAATCTTCCTTCAGTATTGTGAGGTGCCTCAGAAAACCTCCAACCTATCTGAAGGAGATAGGGAGATATTGAGGTGGCTGTTCCCGGGGCCACTTTGCTACGTGATGACCATGGAAGGACAGTAGGTGTGGAGACTTAGAGGTTTTTTTTTTTTTTTTTGGTTTTATGAGACAGGGTTTCTCTGTATTGTTTTGGAGGCTGTCGGTCCAGCCCGGCCTCGAACTCACAGAGATCCGCCTGCCTCTGCCTCCCGAGTGCTGGGATTAAAGGTGTGCGCCACCACCGCTCGGCTTTTTTTTTTTTTTTTGGACTTAGAGTGTTATTAATGCTAGGAAAGGAAGACTCACTTTTAGAGATTGCTGGTACCTCAACTTCCATCATCCTCTTCCACATCCTGTGTAGCTCCTACACTCTTTCCCTTTGTGTTCTGTCTTCTTCCACAGAAGGGACATTGTTTACATCAAACTTTTCCCCACCATTTTATCACAGTGGTCCCCATGCCCACCATCCCCAACCTAGATGCTTCTCGGTGGATCAGAAGAAGGTTGCTGTTTCAGAACCCTTATCAGACACACGAATTTGCTGAGTGGCTGATTTGCAGAGATTCGAGTATTGGTACTTGAATGATACTAAGGTACTAGAAGCTTTACTCCAAGTACTTAATGCTTGGTCTAATGACAGCTGTCTTAGTCCTGGAACTTGGTGGATGGAAAGATCCTGAGAGTTGAAGGTTGAGTTCAAGGACTAGCTCTTCCACAAATAACTGTATAGTCCTGGGCAGGTTTATATCTTGATCTTATCGTCTCTTAGATGGGTGGTTTCTAGGGTGATTCAGAGTCTGAACTTTTTTCCCTTTAATTTTTATAACCTAGATATCAGAGCTCAAGAGTGACTGGTTCATTCATCCTTTTTATAAAGTCACCCAGTGATGGAAACAGAGACAATCTCAGTTTTCTTCAGTGTTTTCATTCTAATTAATGATGAAACAACACCAACTAGGAAGGGAGATCTGTTGCTGAAATTTTCAGGAGAACAAGTGGATTAGCATTCAGTTTCTGGAGAACAGGGTGGTCACTGTGGGGACGGTAGAGCAAGGTAAGTACACTGGACCAGGTGGGCTGACTCTTCCCGCAGTCAGCATGGCCCTGCAACATCCCTCCACCTTCCAGGACTCCTTTATTTTTCACTCCTTTTGGCGTTTATCCTTTTTTTGCTTTGGTTAAAAATAAACAGAAAAATAATGGTTTATGTTGGTTGTTCTTATTTTTGTTATGGTGTTTTTCTCTGTGTTGGGTGGCTTTCATATGCATTATCTCAGTGATTCTTATGCTCAAGAAGGCCAGCGCCCAGAGAAAGTAAGGGACTTATCTGTCCATGGTGTTTTATTTATTGAAAAATTTGTGAGATACAGTGTGTCACCTCTTTAGTGTAAATTGGCAGTTTCAAGTGCCATAATCCAGGAAATCATTCTATTTTGGTTAAGGTAGATCAAACTATAACTCTGGCCTTAAGTGAATATACATGGTGACTATTGTGGCATCTTGGATTAGAGTTCATGGAATTCAGGAAAATAGTGGAGGGGAAAGTGAGAAATATTGGTTGGTGGTTTTCCCTAAATCAAGTCCTGGGGTGTGGGATGGAGTGGGGAATACTCTGGAAAGGCAGAGACTGTGTCCCGGGGATAGCAGACACTGCTGAGCATTTGGGACTAGGCGTTGGTGCTATACACCCAGGAGGCATGCAAGATGTGACTGTGCTATATACAGGCTTCTAACGGTGGTGGTTGAGATAGGTTTTTGGCTCTCTGAAAATGAAAGAAAGCATTTTGGATGACTGGAGTTCTTTATGGGCCAAGAAACAAGAAAGAACTCAGAAGAACACGCTACTTCCTCTGTTCTCCTTCCGTGTCTGGAGCTTCCAGGATGCTGTGCTCTGGCTTAGGAGCAGGGCCCTCACATTATTACTCCTTCTGTACTGGGGCTTGCCAAGGTGCTGATACAGAGGAAGAAGCAGGCCAGAGGCCTCTCTCTCTCTCTCTCTCTCTCTCTCTCTCTCTCTCTCTCTCTCTCTCTCTCTCTCTCTCTCTCTGTGTGTGTGTGTGTGTATAGGGATAGGGTTAGCACTAACTGAATTGGACTTGAATGCTATATTAGTATTTTATCTTATATCCATTGGCTTTGACCTAGAAAGCTAACTCATTTCACAGTGCTAGTCACATAATTAAAGTTAAACCATGTAAAAACTCTCAGAACAGTGTTTGGTACATAGTAATAACTCAGTTCTTCTCATGAACCCAACTAGGTATATTCATTAGCATTTTGATACAGCATCAAGAAACAAATCTTGATAGTTCACTGTAGTTGACATTTAGTTTTTAATCATGTCACATGGAAGCTGCAGCTTACTGCGGGTAGCTGGCTTTTGGCTAGGCTTGGTGGACTTGACTCAGTACTAGTTGCCTTTTAATTCCAATACCAAGTATGAAAGAACAGACACTAATTGGTTATTTTGTTCTCACAGTGGAGGGCAAATGCTTGGGGCATTGGGTAGGAGTATAGAGACAGTGTGTAGAACCAAACCACACAAGTGCCTTCAAAACTTGTACTTAGACAGGTCTTATGGTTTATCTGCTCATATTATACTAAGCAAAGGAAATCCTGTGGCCTAGTGCATAGTCTATGGTGTTTGAACTGTACCCTTGTCTGTAGCGCCCAAATACAAGATTGAAGAAGGAACAAACAGTTCAGTCTGTCAGCTGGACTAAGTCATCTAAGACAGTAATCTTGTCATTACTGTGTAGCAGACTCTTTAGAAACCTGCAGAAAGGAACTGTTGTTAACAAAAGTCCTAGATGACTGAATAGGAAATTCTCAGGCAATGAGCTGTGATTCTGTGTGTACAGTGATTGCACCAAAAGAAGGAAGCAGCTTTTAGAGATACTAGAGGAAGTCCTGGAGAATAAGTAGGAGTTAGAAGGGAAGGGGTGCTATGGGGAGAAAGAAATGTGCAAAGGGAACAGGCTTTGTAAAGGCTGAGAATCAAGGGAGGACATGATATTTTCTGAAAACTACAAATATTTGTCTATGGTTGAAGCATTTAGTGCTGTAGGAACAAAGAGAAGCCCCTTTGTCCTCTAGAGGGCTAGAAGGAGTCTTGAAAAAAGAGTCTGAGGCATGGGAGTGCCATAATCAGATGTGCATTTTAGAAAGCTCATTTGTGCTCAAGGTGGGGAATAGATTAGATATGGGTAAGAAACCCTGTAGGTGAAGGTGTGATGTGACCTGAACCTACATGGTACAGTGAGATGAGAGACATCCATGCACAGACCAACAGGATGGTGGAAGTAGGATTGCCTGGATGCAGAGGTTGAAGGGGAAGGAATGTTAAAGATGCCTCCAAATTTGTATCTTGGAATTTCTAGGGATACCGTCCATGGACATGAATTAATATGAAAGGGGAAACACATAGATAAGGGGCATGAAAATCTCTCCCTCTCTTTTCTCAAAATTATATTATAGCCTAGGCTTCTATAATTAAGGTAACCTAAAACATAGTACATTAGCTGCTTTAGGCAAAGCTGGGAAAAATATACCCAACTTAAGGGAGAGTTTGTTTGGCTCATGGTTCAAGGCTACAGTTACCATAGTAGGGGAGTCATGGTGGCAGGAGCTGCAGATATTGACTACCCTGTGTCTGCAATCTGAAGCAGAAGGAAAGAAATGCTTGGGCTCAATCCCTTCTCCTTTTTATGTAGTCTGGGTCTCCAGCCCATGGCATGGTACAGTCTAATTTAGATTGGGTCTTCCCACCTCACTTAACCTCATCTCAATAATTCTTCATAATTCCAGACATGTCCAGAGTCTTGCCTTCTCAGTTATTTTAGGTCCTATAAAGTTGATGATCTTAATTATCACACACAATGACTAATATAAAATACTGTATTTCTCTAATTGCAGTTTGAATCTGTGGGGCTAGGACTATCAGAGTTGCTGACAGAGAGATGACCTAGAAGCTGTACACTTTACTTCTCACTTCTTAAATCTAGTCACATGACCACAGCTAGCTGCAAGAGAGTCCAGGAAATGTGTAGTTCTTGGTGGTTTGTCTGACCAAATGAAAACCCAGAATGTTCTGTTACCCAAAAGGAAGAAATGGCTGTGTCTCCCTCTAGCAGAATGAGCATGAATGTGCTTGTGTAACACTAAAATAGAGACTAAAGCTGTGTATTTGGGTCTGGAGCTCAGGGGAGACCTAGACAAGAAATACAGACAACAAGTTGACAAAGGTTGATAGGAACTTCCTTGTATGTTCTCTGCCTTTTCTAAATGGCTGAAGTCTGACCCATCTGAAAGAACCAGGATGGTTTCTAAAGTCCCTCTGAATTGCAGGATGAAGACTAACCCCTTTCAGCACTGCCTTGGTCCCATTGGCACAGCACACAAGCCAGCTAGACATCAGCCATAGTTCATTTCAGATCTGTGGATGATGAAACAAATCAGGTAGAAAGGAGATATGTGTCTGGCTTTTATCTACATGGTGGTGGCAGAATGGGAAAGCATGGCTCAGCTGGAGACATAGGAAGTATGCTTAATGAGTGGCAAGCTCTGTGTGCACAGGCATCAGAGCTATTGGTAGCAAATGATAACTAGGCCATGAACAAACCCCCCCTGGGTGGCAATGACCACAGTATTATCTGAAATGGGGCCATGGTGTTGACTTTTGAGATTCTTAGAAGGAAAACATACTAGAATGCTAGCATTAAAAAAAACTTGAAGTGATCTGTTTAGAACTAATGTAGATGCAGGATTCAGGTACTGAGGTAGCAAAGCAGAGATACTGGTTCTAGCCAGTTTAATCAGGGAAGAAATTTTTTTCTTTTGGAAAGAATCTGATTAACTTGGGGAGTCAATTAGGAAACTTAGAGAGCAAAGCTCAGAAAACAGGCAGGTTCTGAGGTCATGTCTACTACTCCTAGTAAAGACTTAATTTTTTTTAACCTTAGTTGATCAAGAAGATGGTTTCTACTTCTAGAAGAAAACTATCAAGCTGCATTTTCTTTGCTTGCAGGTAGACACTAGGCAAATGCTCCCATCCTGAATACTCAGGGATGCACAGTCTTTCTTTACTTGGCTGGACTATGGGCTGACCCCACTGGACTATGGGCTAACCCCACTGGAGATATGTGCATACCTTGTATTCTTGCCTACATTTAGAAAGCCTGTCCATTAATTGTTTCTTTCTTTCTTTCTTTTTTTTTTTTTGGTTTTTACGAGACAGGGTTTCTCTGTATTGTTTTGGAGGCTATCGGTCCAGCCCGGCCTCGAACTCACAGAGATCCACCTGCCTCTGCCTCCCGAGTGCTGGGATTAAAGGTGTGCGCCACCACCGCCCGGCCATTAATTGTTTCTTAAAAATGTCTTTAGAAGATTGAGACAACATGTTTAAAATGTGAAAACAAATGATAGATTTCTTAGGACAACTTGAGAGCAGAAGGAAGATCTGAAATGTCATACTGAATAGAGACACACCTTAGTTGTCTGTGGGATACTCTGGGGAATGAGAAATTTGTCAAATCTGCTTTGGAGACTTGAAGTTAAGTGATGGGTAAGCTTTATACAAGACTTCTAAAGATGCCTGTCTCCAAGGATACTTCTCTGTGACCTTTGGCAACGATTTTGCTTCTCTGAAATGGGGGTATGCTTATAGAACTGCCTCTCGGAGATGCAGGAGGAATCGCTAACAACAAGTGGGGAAAAGGAACTTGGAAAAAATGAGGATGCTAAAATAGGAACAGCTTTGCTTTAGAATTTGCTTTTGTTATTTCCATAAGAACACAGTTTGTCATATATAGAATGCCTTTCTTCACAGGAGAATCGGGGTAGGACCCTATTTTGCTGGCACTGTCTGTACTTGGAGCTGACTTTCCCGAGTCTGAAAGTGAGCCAAGAGGGTAGCTGCTGTTCTGAGCTGTCACTATTCACTTCCACTTCCAGGCAGCTTCTTAGGTATTGGCCAGAATCCATGCTCTGCACAGAGACCCACTTGCTGAGAAAGCTATTCAGACCCCCAGGTTCATGTGTGCATGCATTTGTTCATTCGCTTTACATGCTTTTAGACCTCAGCTATAGCCTATGGCTTTGCTAAGTGTTGGGGGTTCAGACTCAACTAAATTCTGGCAACTAACTTTGGGGACCTTAGAGTAATAAAATAAACAAGGTCAGATTAAACGTACTAAGATCTGGAATTTGTCTTTTCTTGGTGTTGCTTGAGCTTAATGAAGTATTTTAAATACACTTGACAGAATTAAAATGCTCATGTAATTTTTTTTTCTGGAGACCAGAAGACAAAGTACATGCAAGAATAGATAGTCTAACAATAATGGCTCTCTCCTCTGCAAACATACTACCTGTTATCTTTGGTAGCCATGAAATGCTCCCTTCAATCAGTGCTTAACGTTTTAAAGGATTTCTGAGTTTTACAGGTGTGCTCCGTACCACACACAGTCGCGTGCTCCCCTTCACTTATTTCTCTGTTTTCCTCACTTTTCTCTGCCTCTCTTCAGTTCTCCCCAATACCTACCTTAGTTTGGAGGGTGGAACAGATTTTTTCTGTATCTCTAAAATGATTTAGAAAACTTCAAAACTCAAGTTCCGTAAGCTGATACAAACACCTGAGCTTTTCTACTGCTAGTGCTCATGTTGAGAGCACAGCCTTCCCACTGTGTGCCAGTGCCCGAGCTCAGAACACAGCCTTCCCACTGTGTGCAATGACTGAGTCAGAACACAGCCTTCACACTGTGTGCAATGACTGAGTCAGAACACAGCCTTCCCACTGTGTGCAATGACTGAGTCAGAACACAGCCTTCCCACTGTGTGCCAGTGTCTGAGCTCAGAATGCCTGTCTTCCCACTGTGTGCTCAGAACACAGCCTTCCCACTGTGTGCCAGTATCTGAGCTCAGAATGCCTGTCTTCCCACTGTGTGCTCAGAACACAGCCTTCCCACTGTGTGCCAGTATCTGAGCTCAGAATGCCTGTCTTCCCACTGTGTGCCAGGGTCTGAGCTCAGAATGCTTGTCTTCCCACTGTGTGCCAATGATCAAGTTCAGAACACAGCCTTCCCACTGTGTGCCAATGACTGAGCTCAGAACACAGCCTTCCCAATATGTGTCAGAGCCTGAGCTCAAAATGTCTGCTTTCCCACTGTGTGCCAGAGCTTGTTCCTCTGTTTGCCACACCTCCCCTCAGTGCTTCTCTCTGGCTCCAGGAACACCTTTCAGCTATGTGTCCTTCTGTTATAGACAAAGGATAAAGAGAGAGTGGATAGCTGGAGAGTACATGGGGCCAGTCATGGGTAAGATTTATCTTTAAAGTGTGTGTGTGTGTGTGTGTGTGTCTGTCTGTCTGTCTGCCATGTATATGTGGGTGCCCCTAGGGGTCAGAAAAGGGCATTGGATCCTCTGGAGCTGGAGTTATAGGTGACTGTGAGCTGCCCAATGTAGGTGTTGGGAACTGACCTCTGGTCCTTTGGGAGAGCAGCAAGTGCTCTCAACTGTTGTGCCATCTCTTGAGACCCATGAATAAGATTGTATATCATACCAAGGCATTGGGATTTGGGGATTTTATCCTGGAGAGACCATGAGGAATGAGTAGTCTGCAAAGCAAGAAACCGAAATGTTTGGTAATAAAACTTATATGGATGACAATGTGTTTAAAAAAGAATGCTCTAGAAAAAAATGTGGAGTATAGATTGGGCTAGAAATGGTCAGACTACTCAGGACACTGTTCTCATACACAGATGGTAATGCTACCTATATAAAATGATAGTTAAGAACTTTGGAGCGTGAATTTCCCTACAGAATTTTAATGCTGCGAGAAGATAACTTGTGGTGATATCTTGCTTGTACAAATAAAGCCTGTCTGTGTGTCAGAGAATGGAGCTTGCCTCTAGCTAACCATAGAGGTCTGGAGGTCTGTACAGACAGACAGGAAGTGAGATAGTTGGGAGGAAACAGGATATAAGCAGGGAGAAACAGGAACTCACTCTCTGGTCTGCTGAGATGCTAAGGAGGTAAAGGTGGCTTTGGCTTGCTTCTTCTCTCTGATCTCTCAGCATTTTCCTCTGAAAAACAAACAAACAAAAACAAACAAACACACAAAAAAAAGAACTTTGGAGCCAGTCAGCCTGGGCCTCAGCCTGCCTGTCAGCTGCTACCCTGATGTATTAGATAGGGTATGTGTAATCTTTGAATATTAGTTTTTCATGAGTAAAATGAGTGTGAAAATAACTTTGATTTCATAGGATTTTGAAAGAATTCATTACATGCTATAGGAGAGGGGCTTGGCACATAGTGCCATACAACTATTACTCGGTAGGAGGAACTAGAAGCCTGGTTGTCGTGGGAATAGAGAAAATTCAAGTTTGAGGGGTATTTAGACTTAGTGACTAACTTAATGGGGTCAAAGTCAGAGAGAACAAACCATCAAAGCTGAAGTTTTTACCTAGGGTATGTCAGTTACTTTTGCCTCACAGTGACCACAGTTCCCAACAACTCACAGTTTTGTAGGGTTTCAGTCCATTGTGGAAGGGAAGGCATGGTGGATAGTACCATCATGGTTTCGGATATAACTCAACTATGCATGATGGGACATAGGAAAAATACCCAACCCTTCAGAGAAGGTGCTGTTATCAGGTCTGGAAAAGCAATTGAAGTTTAGGGCAGGGCAACTAGGGTGCAAATTAGCACACTGAAGTGGGAACAATTTCTGTATGAGCCAAGCATAAGCTGAGAACAGCAGATGCTGTCCAGTGGGCACAAGGGATCCTATCTCTCACTCTAGGCATTAGGGTTGGGGCCAGAAGAGCAGTTCTAGACCCTCGTCTTCTTGTGAGGGTGTGTTCCTGATGAATGGGGTCAGAGCAGTCTTGGGAGTTGAATGGTACTCATCTTACCATTGGAACCTACAGAGTAGAGACAGGGATTTTCATTTTTAGCTTTCAATCTTAATACTTACGGTCCTCAAAAGTCTAGGAATCTGACAGTCAGAACTCCTGATCCTGTCCTCTTGAACAGCCCAGTACACGGTCCCATTGCACCTGCATGGGCAATTACACCCATACAGTGCACACGTGTGTGAGCCTGCACACACACAACACACTCCACTCTCCATTCTGACTTCGAGGACATGCATTAGTGAAGTGATGAGCAGCCAGACACTATCACCCCGGAGCTCCTAATGGTATTCCAGCATGCTTATGAATTTTCTGCCCACATCACTCTCAGCGTCTCATACACGGCTGTCTACACTTGCCTAGCTTGGGGACCACAGCTCCACAGAAGCCAATAGATACTTCTTGGTAGTCGCAACAACAGCAGCAGGTGCTTATCTCCAGTGCTTAATATGTATCATTTGTTACCACCAGTATTTAGGATAAAATGTCACTTAACCTTTAAATGACAGTAAAACAGTAAAAGGCTGTTACTATTGTTATGGTTTTACTCATGAGAAATCTGAAGCTCATGCATTGAGTACCTTACCTAAGGCTACGTAGCTGGATTCTAATTTAGGACTGATTCCCAAACCCAGGCCTTTAACCACCATGCTGCAAAAAAGACGAATGTTTCTGAGAATGTGTTTCTGATTCTTCGGAGCATGAGTTTGTGTGTCTATCACACACAACTGAGAGCTGACTAACATCTATTAATAATTGATTAAGAGAGCTCAATGGCTTGGCTTGCTCAAGTGACTAATCTCATTAACAAAGAACAGAGCTGCTGAAGAGGTTATTCTCAGCAATCATCTAATGAACAAACCCCCAAACTTGACTCTCCTTAAAAAAATAAGAGTAACATTTAAAACCTCAACAAGCAATGCTTTTATGTTGCACTCTTCCCCCTTGCTGATTTTATTTACCCTAGAGAGGCCAGGAACTGTGATTTTCCCAAGTAGAGTCTCAGCAGGACACAGAGCGGAGAACTGGCATGGTCAAGTGCATAGTGCGTTCTGGCAATAGTGCCTGTGTCTCATCCCAGCACAGCCATTATTAACGGAACCCGTGTCGCCTCTCTTTATGTCTCCTGGAAAACTGGGATATGAATAAAGATTGGAAGTATTACAGGGTCCAAAATTGGTGCTGTGTAATTTAAGGAGTAACTGTAAAGTAATGTATGTTGATGGGGGAAGTCCTGTGATTATGTCAATAAAGCACTGTTGGGCCAATAGGGAACCAAGATAGGTGGGACTAGGAGTCCAGGAAAACTCTGGGAATGAGAAACACAGAGAGTCAAGATGTAACGCCATGGGGTAGGAAGCCCGGAAACTTCTCCAGTAAGAGACATACTTAGATTAACAATTATGGGGTAATTACTTAGGTCAGAGCTAGCCAGTAAGAAACAAGCAAGGCCAACAGCTTCATAATTAATATAGCCTCCTGTGTGTTTATTTGGGACTGATGCGGTTCTAGAACCAGGCTGGCGGGAAGGCTTCTCTCAAGGAAAAGGCTTTCCTTTACAATATGTTGCTATTACAGCCATATGAATCAGGGAGAGTGGAATTAGCTACATCAACTGAGCTTCCAGATTGAATTGTTACTTATCCCTCAGTGGGGCTGATGTACAGAATATGGATATGATCAAACCTGGTAGTAGGAGATGGTCCTTGACATGTGGTAGCAGCAGAACAGGAAGTGAAGACAAAGGTGAAAATGGTGAGGGGGCATTGCCATGTGAGACCTACCTATATTAAGTCTGCTCCTTGAAGGTGCCCAACGAGATAGCATGCTTGTGTTGTGTCCCTGGGAGGAAGCATGATGGTACTTCCTGGGTAGATGAGGAAAATGAGTCTCAGATTGCTACATAGATTTTAAGACCTTGCCACTAGTATGTTGCCAGATTATATTCCAAGCCTTTCCTGTTTGATGCTAACACTATTTTAATATATTATACACTCTATGATTCACTACTTTCCTCTACAAAGCCCTCGAGATTCTCATACTAATAATCATATATTTGCTCATCCATTCCTTCATTTATTCATGGGTAGCCTGTAAGCACATGGCTGGTCCAAAACACTCTTGTGCTCATTACCAAATTCCATGGAATGGAGAAATCATTTTCTCATAATAAGAATTAGGGTCCATGTTTCCCACTGTGCCTTTCATGGGGGAGGGATATGGGTCTGGAAAGCGGGAGACATGAGTACATCTTATCTTTGTCAACACTGCTTCACTAAGGAGGCAAATTCCTAAAAAGTTTGTTTGAGCTGTTGGGTGAGTTATCTGTACCGTAGACACAGAGGAGAAGGTTCTCAAAGGAAAGGTGTCCTTCCTCACCTGTCTCAAGTCTATGCTGCAGTTCTAAGGCAAAACCTTCTGCCCCAGGTTGGGCCCATGTGCTGGTGCAAGCTTTTAATCACAACACTCGGGAGGCAGAGGCAAGTGGATCTTTGAGTTTGAGGCCAGCCTGGTCTACAGAGAGAGCTCAGGGTAGCCAGGGCTACACAGAGCGATCCTGTCTCAAAAAACCAAAACTAAGGAAGGAAAAAAGCCTTCTGCTCGAAGGTACAAGAAGTTAACTTGGCAATTCTTGTATTCAGCTCAGAACCTCTTACACTTACCTTTGTATTTCTTTTCTGTTTCTCATCACCTTCCTTCCTTCCTTCCTTCCTTCCTTCCTTCCTTCCTTCCTTCCTTCCTTTCTCTTCTAACAGAAGCTTAGTCTAGGCTTGAAACTCTAGACTTTCCCATTCACTTAGAAAGTTGTGTTCTCGTTGCTTAGATTTTCTAGATTTTACTAATGAATTCACACAGGCTCTTGGTCTCTCAAATTCCCTTGGTCTCTCATTCACTATAATTACCCCGTTCTTTTGGCATCTCTTCTCATCTGATTTTTGTGTCATTTCTACTTGTGATTTCTCTTCAAAGCTATTCCACCTAGTCTACTGTTTTGGATCTGAGCTCTCCCTGTTGTGAAAATACTTTTTTCCCCCTTTATTTCTTCCTTTTGGGTCACCATATGGAACAGAAGTCAACGTCTCTTGAAGTCATACTTCCTAATTTCATTGTTATTTGTCAAGTATCTTTTCAGCACCTCTGGGCTTCATAATCAAGGTTGGTAAGACAATATACTGTCCTTTCCTGAAAGGGCATGAAAGGAAAAACTCATAACACTGTTACTATAACTGTGTACACAACAATGATATATGTTGCTGACACAAAGAAGGAAGAAGGGACAAACTGGTCGGAGAATGCATCCTAAGAAGACTTTGAATTGAGTTTTGAATGATGGAAAACAGATTTCCAAGGGAACTGAGGCAAAGCATTTCAGAAACAAGGATCGTCAAGTGCAAAGACGGAGAGATATGGGATAACATGGCTCATTTTAAGGTGTTTGATATTTGTCAGGCTTGGTGCTCAAATAGTTACATCAAAGGGGTGAAGCTGAAGGCAAGGAGCTAGCTGGTGGATATTGGAATGTCTGTGGGAGCCCGGCTTTATGGGGCTACAGTTAGAACCAGCCAACTTGCCCTGGTTTGTATCTGAGAGGGAGAGTGTGGATTGAGAAAGGCTAGGTAAAGACATTAAGAGAAAGACAGAGACACAGGATAGAGTCAGGAGGGCAATTCAGTGAATACTGAATGCCCCAAGTTTATTCTTCACCATTCTTAAATACCTTAACCAAAAAAGGGAGCTTGGTATCCTGTATACGGAACAAACAGACTTTCTTCCTAATTTCTCCAAGGGTTCAGTAACCACACCTTAGATTTCAATTTCTCGTTATCTGGTCTTGAAAGTCAAGAGTAACCACACTTCATACCAAATCTGTTGTTATTTAGATAAGACACCCACGACTAAGATTAAACATCCCACTGTAGCCATGCCTTAGATCTTTATGTCTTACGACTTACTAGGGGCAGTTTTGAACTCTCTTTGAGCCAAGATGAAACGGAGCCATCTTTATGGGCCCCAACAAATGTCTTGCCAGATGTGATGGTTAGTTTCAGCTATGAACTTGATGAGATCTTGAATGACTTGGGATACAGCCTCTGGGCATGCCTGCGGGGGTTATCGGGTTAGGTTGTTGTGGGAAGAACTACTCATTGTGGGTGCTTCATTCCCTGGGCTAGGAACCTAGACTGCGTAAGAAAGAACGGGAGCTAAGGGCACACACTGGTAACTCTGTTTCTCCACGGTGGATACAGTGACTGGCCGACTCAAGCTCCCGCAGCTCTACCTTCCTTACCACAATAGACTGTAACTGGGAGCTGTGAGCCCAAATAAACACAGAATAAAGGTGTGAGGAGGGACTACGCGATCACGTGGCGAGAGGTGAGGCCCTTGGTATGGATCTGGCTTGAGCGTGTTCATTCTGTTTTGCAGCCATGGCGGAAGGCCTCCAGGTGTCAGTGCCTGACAAGAAGAAGGTGGCCATGCTCTTCCAGCCCACTGTGCTTCGCTGCCATTTCTCCACATCCTCCCATCAGCCTGCGGTGGTGCAGTGGAAGTTCAAATCCTACTGCCAGGATCGCATGGGAGAATCCCTGGGCATGGCCTCTCCCAGGGCCCAGGCTCTCAGCAAGAGGAACCTGGAGTGGGACCCCTACTTGGATTGTTTAGACAGCAGAAGGACCGTTCGCGTGGTAGCTTCCAAACAGGGCTCAACCGTTACCCTGGGAGACTTCTACAGGGGCAGAGAGATCACAATAGTTCATGGTACTGATGCCATTTTTATGAGTCTAGGGAGTGGGAGGAGGCTCGGTTTGGTTTTTTTTTTTTCCCCCAGACAGAAGGGGAAGTCTCATTTCAGTTCCTCCAGGATCTAATTTTGTGGGAGTCGAGAGCATCATGAGCCCAGACATATAGTTTTGAATGGCTGGGGAGGGAGTGTAGACAATGCAATATGTAGGGAGCATAGAAATAAGCTCTGGAGTAGCCTTTCAGAGCCTGACCTCCAATCTCAGAGATTTTTTTTCCAGAACAATTTGAACTATAGTTTCAAAATACTATTTGAAATAGTTTTTTTTTTTAAATCAGAACTATTTAGTGGAAGAACTTGAGGGAGACATTTTGTTCCTGGACATTTCCCTTTTAGCTCTTTACTGAACCTGAAAAGTGGCTTCCCTAAAAATTCCTTTTTCTGGAAAAAGGGGTGTATGAGTACAAGCTTGAGAGCCAGGTAGATGGATCAATTCCACCCTCTCTCTAGTTCTCTTAAGCTTTAGATAAGAAAAGGTCAGAAGTCTCATGACCTATTGGATCATTAAATGACTTGAAGAAATCGGTTTATTTCTAGGAACCCAAAATTATTTGGGAAATTACCTGATTCTTAAGTGCCATCATAGGCCTGGTTCAAACCTCTCAGCTATTCCTGAAAGTGGACTAGAACCAGATGTGTCTGTGGCTCTACTCTAATTCTCTTGCCTTAAGGATGCTACTTTGTATTATTTTGTTTGAAATAAAGCAAGCATTTTTCCAACCACTGTCCAGGCAAAGAAACAGAACTGTGTAGATGTCCCAAAAGGGTGCTCCTGTTCCAGGGCCCCCATTGTTCAGTGTCTTTCTTCAGGAGTGGGTCCTCCTCTTTGTGATAACAGATGCAGATCTTCAGATTGGAAAACTCATGTGGGGAGACAGTGGCCTGTATTACTGTATCATCACCACCCCGGATGACCTGGAAGGCAAAAATGAGGACTCTGTGGAACTGCTGGTGTTGGGTAAGTGTAAACCAGGGGCGACATTTTCATCTTAGGCTGCTTGCATTGCATTCCCTTTCTCCTTGCATGTATTAGCAGGCTGCATATATGGTCTTAGCTTTTGTGCACAGACAGGCCTGTTATAGGATATTCTCTTTCTGTATAGTAGCTGTATTTATCGTGTCTGGCCTCTGGAAGGCTATGACTCTTTTTGGAGCATTGTCAGAAATGTTTCTCGTTTCGTCAGGGTTCCTTACTTTTCCACTGTCACCTTTAACCCTGATTTCCCTTAGCCTTTTCCGCTCTTTTTACGTGGTAATTAATTGTTCAAGAAAATGCCAGAGGCCTTTGAAGTATGGTAGAGTCTTAAAGAGAGAACTCATTGGTGTGCAAGCACTTCTGAAGACCCCAGGAGTCTTTTCACACTCAATTGTCTCTACTTAAGATACTCAGAGGCAAAATAACTATAAACTGGAGAGTCTAGTAATAAAAGGCATCCCATAGAGCCATGTAGACGTGTGCTAGTTTAACTAGAAGGGGAAACGTCTGAATTATTCTCAAGCAAACATCTCTAATCCTTATTAACTGCTTCATAACTGGAGATTCCTTATTTTGGCTACTTTTCCTCTTGTGGATTGAAGGACTGTTAGTGGGAAACAAACAAAAGCTTAGCTTAAACCAACACAGAAAACTCTCTATCAGTTGTAGGGGGGGAACAATCATTGGCATGTACCCTTTAAGCCATGAGCCAGAAGACATTGGGTTGGTTTTCTTATAGCCTCTAAAAGTTAGCTGACACTAATTTGTGGGAATGTGCAAGAGTTCCTTGTTTGAAAGGAAAATGAAGTTTAAGACTGATTTTACCCACTGTGAGAAACTCAATACCCAAGGATAAAGTAACATTTTTGATTTTAGAATTTTTAGGGTTTTTTTTGTCATGACTTTGACAAAACAATCGCTTGCATGTCTTAGCCTTACATTTTACAAACAGAATTGAGGTGATATTGGCCTTCCTTGTTAGAAGGTTGACTTAAACATGATCCTTAGTGTCAACACAAAAACTATAACTGCTGTGACTTGTAGGAAAATGGAAATTAAAGGAGTGAGTTAAAGAATTATTGACAATGTCAAGAACATGGTAAGACTTGAGATCTGCTGTGGCTTTTAAAATCAGACAGAATCTAAGAGATACATTTTTGCCTAATCTCAGAACTCTAATAGCCAAGTTTGCAGGAACAAAAAGTTTGTTGGAGCCTGCAGTTAGATAATTGTGAGCACAGCGATTTGACTGAGGCAGTCATCTGCAGAGAAGTAATTGTGTGTGTTTCAGGAAAAGGAGGCCAGGTAAAAAAAACTACTCTAGATAATTTGGTCCCACTTGAGCAGATGTGGGGGAAATGAATGGAGGGAAAGTTTTTGCCATCTAATGATATAGACATCCCTCTAGATCAAGCTAACTGTGGGTTGAGGATGACTTTCTTGGGGCCAAAAAGAGGTCAGTGGATGGTGAGTGAAAGGAAGGCTCGGACGACATTGGTCACCAGTGATTGGAGGAGAGACTGAGGAACAGGAATTAGCATTTCTCTGAGAACTGTGAACAAAAATGAGGGACACTGCCATCAGCGCTCTGCATAAATTCAGGGCTTCTACAACGGCACACCTGAGGGACACGTACAGCCCTGTTCTGCTCCACACTGATTAGAAATGTCTAAAACATGATAGTTTTGCCATGGACAATTTTGGGCAATACTACTTATGTCAATTATTTAAAGGACTTGGTTTCAGTCTATGAACAATTTTGACTGCACTAAAGTACTAAATGCAAAATTCTGAGTCTTGATTGTTGACACCCCTCTATAAAAATTTTCAAAATAATGTCACATTAAGACAATTAGAGTTGTTTGGTTGTTATATTTTGCAGGCTATTTTGTGTGATGGTCTTTTCTTCTGTGAGACAAGGAAAGCAACCCGATTTCTGGGTTGTCTGTCAAAGAATGGAGCTCCTGCAAATATTTCTGGGGTTCACAGTTTGATAGTTACAACTCCACGAACTAATGATTATTGAATTTCCTGTGAGGAATGGCTAGAGGGTTCATTCTAGTAACAAACAAACAAACAAAAGGACTTTAAGACCAAGGTACATGTTTTCAAATATTTGGAATGAAGTTTTGTACAAGAGGAATTGGAAACATACTCTGTATGCCTGGCAAGTAGTTCATTACAGGTAGGAGAGCAGCCCAGGGTTGGATATGGAGACTACCACTGCCGAGGCACAGATGAAAAGTGAGAGATTCTGAACCAGAATAGGAAATGGAGACACCCTAACAACTGTTCTGAGAGCAAAGCGGTCAGTCTTGGGGATGTGTGGAGAGGGCAGTGAGAGAGATGAGTCAAACAGGATACAAGGGTTTCTAACTAGGTGGGCAGCCAGCTATCCCATTGACTAAGAAAGAGGACACAGGTGGAAATACAGGTACAGAAGCAGACGGGTGAGTTTAGTAATGGACATGCAAAATTTAAGATGCCCGTGGAACACCAATAGAGCTCTAGGGTCTGTGTTTCATTAGGACAGTTTTCATAGATTGAATCCAATTCCTTTAAGTAACTAATGGCAAATTTAAGATGCCCGTGGAACACCAATAGAGCTCTAGGGTCTGTGTTTCATTAGGACAGTTTTCATAGATTGAATCCAATTCCTTTAAGTAACTAATGGCAAATTGCTTGCTGACAACTGCAAATGTAGGTCTGAAAATCAGGAGACAGTGGGTTTAAGAATCATGACCAACAGACAGGCAGAGCCATATGAGAGTTGATGAATCACCCCAGATACTGCTATAGGATGATCGAGGCCAAGAATAGAACCCTTTGGTGGTGTGTTCTGGTTTTACCTCATGAGAGTGGTAACATTGATACTATATGTGTACTTTTCTTCGATTCCTCACAAAACTGAGAGCTCCTTAGTAGCACTGAATGATGCGCTCTGCAGAGCCAAGGACCAATGCCTCCCCATGTTTGTAATGTTTGCATCTGCCCTGTCAAGGAGGGCTCTACCATAAAGATGCTTTAAAATGATGAAGGGCAGAATCTACAGCTAGTTCCTGCTTTGTGTCTCTTAAATGTTACTGAATACTGCACATGTCTTTGCTGATTTGGCACAATAGACATCTACAGTCTTGAGTGAGATAATATGGTTTGATTTCATCGGTCACAATCTTCATCTAGGTACTTAAGCAATTATTAGTGATAGCTCTGTCAGATTATGGTTGAGAACACTGGTTCTAGTGAACATAAGCAAAAAAAAAAAAAAACAAGAAGAAAAGAATGCATTGGAAGACACCAAAATTGAAAGGAGAGCTAAAGAATATATCTTCTTAGGAAAGAATTTATTAACTTTTACACAAATATCTCCCAAACCACAACAACTTTTCCACCCCAAAGTTTATTTCTACATTTGTTGTAGTCAGATGAGCAGTCCCCCTCCCCCCACACCTCAAGTGGTGGCTTGTGGTTCTAGGGTTCTCTTTTGTTTGACTTTGCTGTGCTGAAGACGCTTGTTCCCAGATCCAGGGAGAGTGGGGACAGCATGAAAAGGAGAATGTAGAAATACATAAATGCTCACCTGGGGCTTTTTAGGACCTAGATCTGGTTGTGACATGGAGCCCTTCTGTAGTCATTTTGTATATGCCCCAGAAGGAAATAACAGTGGTTAACATAGTAGCTATCCTATACAGTACTGTCAGGAATCTCCTGGGTTTATGTTGCCAAAATCGCTGAAAAATATCTTTAGGGCTCCCTTGGAAGAGACCAAAAACCAAGAAAACAAACGTAAATGTTATTTTCCACTCTTCTATTTTCCCAACAAAAAAAAAAGTAGCTTTAAGAGAGAAAGTACAGTTGGTCTAATTAGGTCAGTTGTCCACTGCTTAGCACTGGGAAACCAGAGCTTCTTGGGGATCATCCTCCTATGTAAAGGGAAGGAATACATGAATACTTCCTGTCACCTCACCTCCCCCTGGCCAAGTAAATATTAGCTGAAGTGATGGCAGCACTATGTCCACCACTAATGTTTCTATACACTGAAACGAACTCACAGTGCTTCCCTGGAATGCTTCTATGGGATAGGAAAGTAGCCATTATTCCCCCCATTGGAGTTAAAGAAAATCAACGCCATGCTTTTATAACTGCACACTGGTTTTTAGAAAGTGTCAGTGATTAAACCCCATTGTTTTGATCCCTAACTTTATCTGCTTTCACAATGTCACAAGCCCTGTGTGTACTGAGATACCATAGATTAAGCTATGCCCTAGAAAATGTAGTTGCTGCTTAAGGGCTTAGGTCATGATTTCTACCTGTCCCAGGCTTACTTCCTTGATTCTCTCCATTTCTTCCTTAAATGCTCTGTAGCCATTGACCTGGCCTCCACTTCAAAGGCACAGTTGCTGCTGTCTAGATTGCACACCTCCCCTCTGAGCATGACTCACCCCTCTTCCCACCCCATGCATCTGAGCCTCCATCAGTGGCTGTGAATTCTTCCTTTAGAGGTTTCAGAACTATCCAAAGACGTGTGATTCAGGGAAACGGGAGGACAACTGCTGCTTCGACATTAAACAGGAAAACTATCCCAAACACCCTTTGCTGTCTTTTTGATGATTCAGAAGGCAAAGTCATTCTCAAGTTGGAAAAGCACACAGTGTTTTGGTGCTTTGAGATGATGGTGACAGATACCTTAGAAATATTTAGACAGAGTGGATGATGTGGGGCTGAACCAGCAGACAGTCATAGAAGGTGGGGGTATCTAGAAATAAGCCACCTGAGATTAGACATTGGTCTGGGATTGGCTGTGTATAACCTGGAACCATGCCACTGTTTGGTTAGGAATGAAGTTCCCTGGGGCAGCTCCAGCTGGCAGGAAAAGGACTTCACCATTTCAGGAAGGCTCATGCAGGGAAGTTATTATTTTAAAATCTAAAAGCAGCTCGCCTTGTTCTTACTTCTTTCTATGTACAGTATAAGGGCCTGACCTTTTCTTTCTGATGTCGCTTGTGGTAGCTTGGTGTTTAAAGGCCTCTAATTTTAAAAAGGGGGACAGAGCCTCCGTGGAAATGAGGCTGAGTGAACACTCCAGCCGGGCATTAGAATACGAGGACATGAGCCAAAGGGTGCTTAGGGTCAAATGGGGGGGGCATTCCTGATTGCAAATAACAGGTTTTTCAGATTATTATAATGAAATTGTGGGTGGTTGGGAAAAATCACAGAAACTCCTCTGATGAGCTTCAACACACAGAACAAGTTCAGTCCAGGTTTCCTGGATCCAAGCATAAACAAGGTGGCATCCCAGAGACCTTTCAGTGATTTTTTTAAACTCCATTTCAAAGACCCCGGATTTCAAAATTAATTCTCCAAAGAAGACAACTCCTCAAATACCATTCACTGCTTTGTTTTGTTTTAATACTGTTTCTGTCTCAGAAAAAAGGATGGTTATGCTTACTGATCATACTTCAAACAGTAAAGTACAGAAGAAGAAATTATCCCTGAAAAACCAACTCTTTTGAGCTGTCATGTTTCCCACAATTATTTTGATTGCAAGGGATGGAGACTCTAACTAACTGAGGTGTACCTTTTTTGGCTTAGGTAACAAGTAAACCCCAGGGGTATTCCTAGCTTCAGTCAGTGAGTTCTGGTGACTGACTGATCAGTGTGTCACAGGGCTGGTCTTTCGTTGCCTCCATGTCCTGTTCAGGCAGGCTCTCCTCACATGAAGCAAAGAGGACATGGACAGGACCTTGCTTCTATCTACCTCAGGAGGATAGAGGTCTTCTCTCTGCAGCATTCCCGCAAAGGCCCTGTGTTTGAAGGGATGTAGTCAGCCCCCATTTGGGGCTGCAGAGGGAAAGAGAAGCAGTTTCCTAAAGGAAACTAGGCAGTTGTTTCCAAATGAAGATGAAAGGAATGCCAGGCAGGCAAAAACACACACTGTTAACATTTTGTGGAATTCATCATCAGTTTCTGCTTCTTCGTGGGCCAAATGTAGTGCTAACTGAGGAGACCAGAAATAGGTGTGCTCCCAGCAGGTCCTTGTGTGTGAGCAGGCACTAATTTGGGATTGATTCTTTCCCGTAAATACAATGCTGCAGAATTACCTTTGTTTTCCTGTCATGATCCTATTTTTTTTTCCATTGCCTCCTATGACTTACCCAAGAGTACAGCATATATTACCTAGACAAGTGAAGGAATGGGCAGACATGCTTTCTTTCTTTTTTTTTGATTCAAGCTATTCACAGGCCTATATCTAGTATAAATAAGTGTCTGTGTTCACTGTAATTTTAAAAAGCCATTACAAGCTGAATAATCAATGGAATTTTGGGAGGGGGCATCTCCCACGAGGTTACTCTAGGGATATTTAATGGAAGATTTCCTAAGACTGCAGGGTTGTCCTGGCACCCACCCCTGCTAGCACTCACCCTTGCATTCCTGCAGTTCCAGTTTGAATCCTGTCCCACATCCCAGTGATTTTAGTTCAGGCTGTTCAGCAAGGCTACTTGTTGCCAAGACTCCCCTCACCCTTCTCTCCCTCTTTGCCAGCCACAGCCCGGTGCAGCTAACCAGGGAGATTTGCCTATTAGAAGGGCCTCAGCTCTCTGAGTTCCCATAGCAACAGCCTCCTTGGAGGTCTTTGTTGTCTGCTAAAACTTTGAACTCAGAGAGTGGCTGCTGCTGTTTCTCTCTGGAAGATTTACAAACAGAGGAAGAAGGGCAAAAAGAATTGGGGAAGAAAAAAGTTTACTCCTGGCAGAAGGGAGAGAAATAAAATGAATTAAAGAGCCACACTCTGGCCACAGTCTGGAGAGAACCTTTGGAACATCTTAGGGTCTGGGCTGTGCCCACATTTCATTTGCAGACTTGACTATGTTTCAGTGTTTTGGACTCACCCATTACAACGTGGGAACATCCTACTTCAGCACACACCTGCACCTTCAGGATTCTAAAGGGGCTGAGAAAAACCCACAGACTCCTATGAATAGAAGGACAGAAAAATAGGAATGGGTTTTTCTAGGCAATGCCCTGATGTCTCTCCTCCAACCTCTTTGTCCTACCTCTGGCTGGCTCTGCCCTAAACTTACTTAGATGTCTCTGTTGTCCTTGTTTATATGAAGAATGAGAAAATGTGTTGAAAGGATAGAGAAGAGAGAAGAGCCAGAGGAGTTTTCCAGGCATCAAGAGGACTCTAACTCCCCTTAGTGACTGAAGCTATGATTCCTTCAAAGATATGGGGCCAGGCCTTTTACACTCTGCAAGAACTTCTCTTAGCTTCAAGAATTCACTGCACAATCCCTGTCTTGCTCATTGATAGGCACCACAGAGTGGATCAGTATTGCTTCAATTATGATTTCTGGTTAAAATTGTGATAAAAAATTTTAATGAGTATTTTTAGCTGTACTAGGATCCCACACAATGAAGACACATAAATAGCCATCTTGTCCCTGTTAAAATTTTGTGTCTTTTGTGAAGATAAAAGTTACAGTTTGGCAGCAAAGAAAGAACAGTATAAGAAAAGATTAACTCTGTGCTTGGATAGTAAATGCCCAGGCCACTGATTCTCAGTAGAGGATGCTTTGCCCCCGGGAGACATTTGGTGATGTTTGGTAATGCTTGGCTCTGCTTGCCACACTCACAGGGAGTTATGAACCCAGTGAGTAGAGGTTGCGGAAGCTTTGGAACCTCCTACAATACAGGCCAAGTCATTGACACCCACCCTTTTATCTGGGCTCTAGTGTCAGTGGTGGTGGGTAAATGTCCCTTCGGATACCAGACATGGTCCGATATGAACAGCAGAGGCTTTGGGGCCAGACAGCTCTTAGTGTGCTAATATGAACTCAGTTTTCCCAATCTGTAGAAGTTGGAGAGAAGTCATAAAGGTTACCCTGATGACCTATTGTTAAGATTAAAATCCCAGCAGATGTGCCATTCTCCACATGTCCTACCGGTGTGCCATCCCAATCCGAGAGAACCCTCTTTAGGAAAATCTATATTGAGGACTCCTGCTAAACTGTTGGTTTTCCTTAAGCATAGTCCATGGGCACTTGGAGATTTAGTGTGAACTGATCCATTAAGAACAGACTCATATTTTCTCAATAACACCTGAGCCCTGGGGAAATTTTCATGATGGGAGACTCGGGGCAGTTTGACCCAGCACCCTTCTTAACTTTGGGCTGCCTCATTTTGGTTTCTATTTGGAAGTCCCCATTTTCAGAGAGGATGGCCCAGCTGACTACAGGGATTCAAAGTGTTGAGTTTATTCAGTGTAAGCATGGTGCCTTCACCGAATGGTAGTTGATTAGAAAATATACCCTATGATTTCTGCCCGTCACAGCTTTTCACTGCCCTGTGTCGTTTAAGGAAACAAATGAGGCCTGGCAGACGCTCCGTACAGGTCTCCGCCAGTCCCTCAGCCATCAGGGCCAAAGCTGGAGCTGAGCCCCGCCTCCCCTCCCTCCTCACTGGCAGCTCAGCTCACTATTTTTGCCTCACTTGTTGCTCATCCCCGTGGGAGGAACCGGCCCTTCAATTAGCGTGCATTCCTGACCACCATGGTTGCCGTGGTTACCTCGGGTGGCGCTGGAGCAGCTGGGTCAACCCGCGCGCTCTCTTTGTGGTCTGCGGAGCCTGCGGGGGGTGGGGGTAGGGTGGGGGACGGAGATGCGGGGCTGGAGTGGGTGGTACTGGGAAATCGGCTCAGCCGGGGATGGAAATAATGGCAGCCCCTCAAAGCCGGTCAGGAGACAGTTTTTCGAAGCCAGCTGCGGCTATTCAACCATGCAGGTTTGCCTCAGATTTTATTGAACTGACTTCCATGATGGAAGCCCCTATTCTAACCGAGGGCTGACTACCAAGGAAAGGGCAGGAGCTCTGGCCTTCCATGACCTCTCAAATTGTGTATCCTCTGGCCTCCAGGCTTATGCCCAACCCCCTCTTGTCCCCTGTCCTCCCTCCCTGTTCCCAAGGAAAGTAGTGGCCCCTGAATATTGAATCTAATCTGGGGCATGCTTTTGAGTTAGTCTGTTTCCATCACAATTAAGTGCAAGAAATCATACTGATCCCCCCAAAACTCAGTTTCCTCCTTCGGTGGCATTGCACCCTCCTCATCAATTTTAAGTCAGTCTAGTTCTCTTTTGCATTTCACCTCAGACCAAATCAAGCATGTTATATTACTAATGGTATTTTCCATCCATTCACTCTCACAGGGTGGGAGGTTGGATCACTACAGCACTTTGCACAGGCTAAGTACCTTTGCAATCATTTTTATTATTGTTTATTAGTTTGCAGCAGCGGTGAATGCCTTTTAATTAGATCACACTGTGTTATGATATATCCAGTAATCATTTTTCTAGCTGCCACTGTAAGAGGCACTGGGAGTTTTCAACAATCTCCAACATTTTCTATATCCAAGCATTATACTTTCATTATGTAAGTAGAGGAATTCCAGAAGCACAAGCGGATTGCAGCCACTAGGTTCCAATGCAAGGAGACCAAGAGGGGCTTACTATCTATTTCTACAACAAGGATAAGCCAGGAATGACACTCAGGGGCATAATAGGGGCGAGGAACACGGGTGGAGTAAGTAGTTCTATTCCTAGCTTGATTTTTTAGGCAGTTGTACCACTTTCAGATTCTTAACCTCTCCATTTTTTTTTAAACATCAGGTGGGCAGGGGCTGTGGCATGCATGCACTAACGTCTGTGGTCCTTTTTCTTAGCTATAAAATAGGACTTTAAATGTGTAAATAGAAGAAGTCAATGCCTTTGACCAAGCTTGCAGTCCACTGCCAATAATCTGGAAGCATTTATTACCAGTTAATTGCAAATGATTCAGTAGTAGGCATTTTATAGAGAGAATTCATCAACAGAATTATTCTCTAAATCTGTAATTTAAAGTGAACTAAAATATAAAAGACACAAAAAATAAACACATGAAATGTTTAAATACGTAATTTATAAATATATGTAAAGGGAAAATCTATCCACACTTGTGACTGATAGTCATAAACTATATTTATTGGAAGCATGGTTGCCATGGGAATATAGAATAAAATCAGGCATGTGTGTGCCCTGGGAAATTTCCAATATATTGGTTATTTTAAATAGCCATAGAAACAACCCTCCAAGCATAGCCATAGAAACATCTTTACACGTACATACAAGGGCCCGAGAAAGATGTCCTTGGAGCTGCAGGAAAGCAACATTTTGGAGGGTTTGGAGCAGAGAACACAGAGGGTGGATACAGTACAGCCCTGAAGATGAATGCAGAGCATCTAAGGAAGCTTGGAAGCGGTGAAGCCGAGATGTGCATGAACAGAAGGGGGAGGTAGGGGGTTGCAAGGAGCTGCACAGGCCTTAGCTGTCGCCCTGAAGAGAGACCTCACTCACACCTGAGAATGTCTCTAGCTATTTCACTCAAAGAGATGGACAGAGATGACTGTGCTCAAGGATGAAAGCAGTGCTACACCCACCCTTGCATGAGTTTCTCAACACCCTGCCTTTGCACTCTTCTGTGCCAAGGAGCCAGATTTAGTTTCTGAAAACAAGGTTGTATGAAATCTAGAACTTCACCTTCCTCTACCCCTTGAAGGCTTGAACTGTCAGAACTTGAATGGGAGTATGAAGGGCATAGACAAACGCAATCTCTTGGGGGTGAAATTTATATTCAGATTACATCTCTATAATGAATTCTTTGAAAATACGCTAGCTCTGTTTATTTTCACTGGTGTGGAGTGGGATGGTGCTTCCAGTCTCTTACACGGCAAGATGTTCTATTGCCCAGAGTACATTCTTGGCATCGAACACTGACTCCAGGATGTTAAATGTTTTGCTGTACATTGAAAAGTGCTGCGTGGATGAATTGGCAACTGAGCAGTTCCTTGATCCTACCTATCAAGAGCCTACTGGATTGGGTAGAAGGTACTATATTGAGCAACACATCAGAAGCCTAGCTAGAAGCCCAGCCTACTAAACTGTGGGATTTGCTATTGGAAAGCTTCAAGGAATCCGATGGGTGGATGAAGGGCCTCCTGGTACCTGGCCACTGAGATGCTAAGCTCAGAGCATAGTCCCTGTTCTAAAGGGTCTTGCAGCCAGCTAACAGAGGCGCATGTGAAGAAATCACTGCAGAGAGGGGGTATGCAGTGTTCCAGCGGAACTTAGAGGAGGAAACATCTTCTCACAGCAGTCACATAGGACTCTGTCAGAACATATTTTGGAGTCTTGTAGACTGAACAGTAAGTACTTGACCAAAGCAGTTCAAATGCTTTGTTAAAGAAAGCAATGAACTTTTACCTTGAGGGCCCTGGTTACCAAGAAAAGAAGTTAGCACCCTGGGAGAAATGTCGGTAGGAGGTGGATTATGAAGTGTACAAAGACAAGCTATGAAATAGAGAAGTAGGAAGTGTGGCAAAGACTGCGTCTCTGGCTAAAGCCCCATGACCAGATGGATTTGGATGCCCAAAAGGCAAAGGAGATGGCTACTGGGTGAAAACACTTGCTGAGCAAGCATGAGGACCTAGAATCTTTGTTAGTGCCAGCTGAACAGACTGCCTATAATCTCAGCACACAGCAGCAGAGATAGAGGACACCAGAGGAACCTGGCTAGTTAGGTAAGCTCGAGGCTCAAGTGAGAAACCCTGCCTCAAAAACTAAGGTAGAGAGTAATTGGATAAGACTCCTGATGTTAACCTCTGGCCTGCATGTGTCTGTGCACACATGAAGACACCTGCACACACATATGTGCCCAAGCACATCTGAACCTGTGTCTGTGCATGCACACCACACATACAGTCAAAGGAGGTTGACATAAGCCACCATAGCAGAAAGAAGGTCCTTTGAGACTAGAAGCAAGTAAGTAAATTGGAGTTCTTATGTTGGTGTTCGAGCTGCACAGGTGTGGCTAAAATGAGCCTCTCAAGCGACTGTGCCCTGCTGCTGCTTCTGCCTCCACCTGACAGAATATACACAGCTTTATTTGAGTGAACGAACGAATGAGTGAGCTAGAGACATTCGGAAGTGAGCTGGTTTTCCAGGAATACGTACCAACAGCTCAACTGGGGAATAGCTTGAAAGTGGCAGTGTGAGGGAACAGCTGGATATGACAATTAGGAGGTAAGATATGCAAATCGGGCACTCACAGTGCATGCTTCTACCCTGAGCATTCAACTCCGGGAGCACGTGTGGCTGTGGAGTGTAGACCAGCCTGCTGTGAAGCTGGTGCTTGTATGTGTGCATGCAGAAGCTGTTAGGCTGCTCGATGCATTTGGCTTATTCATGTGGAAATTTCCTTAAAGGAATGGGTTTTGCAAGCTTTGCAGAAAACTGAGTGCTTACATGAAAACCGTGTTTTCTACTGATAGCTTGTGCTTTGATTTGAAAAAGTAAATATGGCCTTCTCGACCCACAGGGTCGGCTTCCCATCTTTCCCTCAGACATTAAAACTACTTGTAATTACCTCTCTTAAGCTGAATTCTGGAAGAATAACAGTGATTCGCAAGCATGGTAAAGTGCTGCTGAAACCCAGGGTGTATTTTACTGCTATTGTTTCCATACTCTTAAGATCAGACCCTCACTCGATGTGATAGAATAGAAGAAACGATAGTGCATTTCTAACTGACAGTAGCATTTCTTAGGAATTGTTAGGGAAGGAACTGGAAGCAAAATGGTTTTCAGAAATATAAAGATTCCAGTATAAATTCAATTTTTAAAATGCTTTTCACTCCAGTAAAATCAGTGTCATGGTGCAAAAGCCAGAGAGCTCTGCACGCCCATGCTGTTGATACAGTGGTGTTGCCTGTTATCCCCAATCTCGTACTATGTCTTGAATTCTGAAGACATTTAATTTCACCCACTTTTCTGCAAGACTCTCTCACCCACGCCTCCCTGGGGCTAACTCTACTCAAGGGCATTATGGGAAGCCTTTACCTCTGGAAGCATCAGCTGTTGACTGTTGCTTCAGGGAAAATAAGAAACTTGATGTAGGTCTCCCTGTTGGAGTGTCAAAGTTTGTGAGTTTCCCATGCATATTTCTGATACATTCCCTCTTTAGTTTATAATTTTCAATTACAAGAACGGAAAAGTCAACAGTGCAGAATAAATGTCTCTTCCATGGTCTCCTACAATGCCTAGAAATAAGAGAGGCTAAGGAAGCAGTGTGTTAGTACTGTTGCTTGAAATCTTAATTTGAACAACGGGAACTGGAACTGTCATTCTGCATGGAAAAGCCGTGTTAGAACACTGTAGAGTAACCCAAACAGCCTCTGGGGAAATCCATCCTTTTCTCTGTGCTTATACCCTTTGGAGGTTGCAAACTCATGATTCCAGGGTCTGTACAGCCCACAGATAAGATTTTTTTTGGCTTATCCACTATTTTAAAAATATATGAGTTAACTGGCTTAATGTTTTAAAATTAGAATATTTCATCAGCAAATCTGGCGTCTGGTGAAGTTGAGTAGAGGATTACCCAGTACATCCCATCGGACAATAGTTGGCTAGAGCCGAACAGTAGTGGCCCACTAATGACAATGCATTTGTCACCCCCCCCCCCCCAGCGTTCTCAGTTGTCTCACACATAGCTGTGCTCACTGGCATCACCAGCTTGTTCCTATGGACATTTGGGTTTGAATCCCACTCACTGAAAATCAGATTTGAGAACTAAACATGGTGACCATATTATTAGTTGTCCAAGTGAGGATAATCAGCACCTAACAATAGTTACATCAGGACCATGGACATAAATCAGGACTCTCTCAGAAAAAAAATCAAGATATATATACACCATTACATACATCTCAGTCCTCCTATCTACTATGAGAAAAATCAGAACAGGAAAGAGAGGGATTTGCCTGAAGCAATTCCCAAGTAAATCAATGGCAAAGCATCTCCGACTGCTTTGACTCCTAGTCCAGCATCTTTCTGATGTAACAAGTGGGATAAGTATGAAAACCAAGCTGGGCGGTGGTGGCGCACGCCTTTAATCCCAGCACTCGGGAGGCAGAGGCAGGCAGATCTCTGTGAGTTCGAGGCCGGGCTGGACCTATAGCCTCCAAAACAATATAGAGAAACACTGTCTCGTAAAACCAAAAAAAAAAAGTATGAAAAACAAATCCTCTTTGGCCATATGGATGTTTTATAGTTAATAGCTATTATAGCCAGATGTGGTGACACATATTTATAATCTAATCACTCAAAAGGCAGATGCAGGAGGATTGTGAGTTGTAAGCTAGACTGAGCTACAAAGCAAAACTCTTGTCTCAGGAAACCCAAAATGAATGAGTGAATGAATAATTAAAATTATACATGCATATATATGTATTTATGCACCTATCTATCATCTATAAATCATATAACTAATATCATGAGACAGTCTACAAATTGGTAGCTTATAGAAGGAGTAAATGTGGCCCACAGCATACCTGGTGATGCTTTAAACACTTGAGATCTGCAGGATAAACACAAGCACAGTTTCTTATTTAACTAGATACAGGACACACACACACACACTATCTGGGGAGGAAAACCGAACGAAAACTACCATTAAACATCTGATAACTGTTTTGCTAACAAACCTTGTATATTTCTCTCTTGATCATTGCCTATTATATGGTAATGAATACTAAGTATGTGTGAAAGAGATGTCTAAGATCCGAATTTCTTAAATCCTTGACCATCTGTTTATTTCCCTTGTTGAGCTTCCAAGGCATATTTTTAGAGAACATTCCGGATGAGACCACTGTGTGCTTTTAATCACGTGCTCAGATTTTGGTTCCAACTCCATCTCATCTCTTACCTAGGGAGCTGTGTAATCCTTAGGGCCACTTCTTAGCATTTTGTGAAAGCATGGGCCAAAGTCTATCATGAAAAGTCTCTATCAGGACACCTTTCTTCATGCCCATTTGGCTCTCTTTCTAAGACACCTTGCAAGTCTGAGAGTCATCTTCCCATGCCAGCTGTACAAAGATGGAGGAGGATCATGAAGAGAGTCCTTCTTTTCAAAGCTTGCTGTAACTGAGCTGGCCTAAAGCATCAGCCAATGAGAGTATTGCATCGGAATATGCATGTAGCTTTCCAAATGTGGACCTGTCTCCCTTGCAGGAGGCTTGACCAGGATGCATGTTACCATGGTACCCTCCTGCTACTGTGCAGAGTCAAGGGAACAGAGCAAGCATAGATTGCTTTTTCCTTACTCAGCACTGTCTTTCACCAGCTGCTGGATCCTCCCCTAGTGTCTCAGGGGTGACTTTCTCCCTTTGACCTTTGTCAGAGCTGCTTTTTGGGGGACTTCCTTATAGAAGAAGGAACCAATGACTTCTAGACTCAAAATACAAACCATACATTTAGTTTTCTACATTTGCTAATAAGGCTGGGAAGCAATACTGTTGTTTCTCAATGAGCAGAATACGTGTGCACAAGTTTTGTTTTTGTATGGAAATAGGACTGGGAATGGATGGATAGAAAGTTATAGCGTGCATTGTGTTTGTGTGTGGGGGGTGTTAAATCTGGACTAGTGGTACTTCTAACTATACTTCTTGTTGCATCTAGTTAAATGAGAAGATTCATTTGTGTTTATCATTTAGAATTCAAGGCTGCCAATGTTTTTAACATCTCTAGATATGTTGTGGTACAAGATATTCATAATGGAAATTCATCATTGGAATAAGCTAGAACCCTGCAGGGCTGTAGAAGTATGATGTTCAACAGCTACATGTGGTTACTGAGCCCTTGAAATGACTATGTTGTGGATACTGGTGTAAGTGAAAAAAAAAGATATTAAGTTAATTGTTTCTGTAGTACATTCTTAATGTGGTTGATAGAAAAGCTAAAATCACCATGTTGTTGGCATCATACTGTCGTTGAACAGTGCTGTTCTGGAGATGAAGAAAGATTTGGTTGTGTGCCTTAAATGTGTCACAGTGACCTTTTACCATCACAAGTCAGAGGCAAAGGGAGTTTGCTAATAAGGCGAAAACATGCAGGTTAGCTTCCTCCCTCACATCTTGTAGCATCTTATTTCCTGTACATCTTCAAGCATCTTATTTCCTGTACAGTTCTTTGCTTCACAGAGCCCCCAAGAAGCACCTGCTCCGACACCAGCTTTGAAGTGTCTATGCAATATCACACAGAAGGCAATTGGGTACATACAATGCCAGCTGTGGGCACCATATGGAAAAACCATACCATATACATATGTACAGAGTATTTCTGAAGCCAGAAGGAGGGTAGAGGAGTGTGGAACCAGTCTAGCGTTATCTCTTCATTGCCTTTGAACATTTTAATCATTGAAATATCTTTCAGCCATAAATAGAATCATGTAGCTAGTTAATTCTAAGTTAAAACCAAATATGTACTTTTGTTTTTATGTGGACATGGGGCTGTGTATGGACTGTATGAAAATGTAGATGGAATGTTTAGATACAGATGGGTTTGACTTGCCACTGAAGTGTGGAGAAGGCTGTGTGAATGCAGGGAGATGGAGATGGTGTATATCAGTCTGCTCAAGCAGGGTTTCTCATATGGAGGCAGAGATGTCCTCTTCCTATAAACCGTCAGACATAAGGTTCCTTTTCTGCTTCCATCTAGGCTGGGTGCACCCTTCCTTTGAGTGGCTTCCAGAAATGCTTGCTATAGTCATCCCCTTTGACTGAGCCGGCCTTGATGCACCTCTCCTACCACAGAGCATCCAGAGCAATGGCTCTGTGAGGTCATGGCCCTGGTGGGTGCCAGGAATTGGGCTGCATTTTCTTTGGAGTAACCTCTTTCCTTCTTCTTTTCCTTCTACTTCTTCTAGGCAGAACAGGGCTGCTTGCTGATCTCTTGCCCAGTTTTGCTGTGGAGATTATGCCAGGTATTCAATCATTTAACTCTTTGTTTGCTATCACTCTGTCTGCCTGCTTCTGCATTAGTCACTAACTATTGTTTGATTTGGGGGGGTACATTTATCTGTATAATGATTGTTGTCTTTTTCCAGGATGGACTAAACCCTTGGATAAGACTTTTGTATCTCTTCTGTTCCTAGGCCCTAAAAGAATAATGGGAATTGAGAATAAGTGGAGGCGGGGACCCAGACCCTCTGTGTTAGGCATGCAGCGTCATTGGTTATCTTGAGGTCCATCTCAGTGTTTCACCCATAGCCAGATAGTTATGTGTCCTTAAGTATTATTTATTTGTATTCCTTAGTTCCTAAATCATATGCTTACCCATTCACTATTGTGCAATCATGTTACACAGAAGTGACCTTTTGTAACATTATCAAAAATCTTTTTTAAACGTAGGAAAGACATGTCCTCTTTCCTCCTGCCAAAATATTCATTCACAGACCTGCATTACTTGTATATTTAAACACTGGAAATCCCTAGTTATCCATGAACTGTATGTCAAGATCACTTGCCCCAAATACATATATACATCTTTTCATGTAGCTTCAAGTGAAGGCACCAGCTGTACAAACCAATTTGATGCTTCACTGTAGCTTGTAATTGAAGGAGGCTCAGGGAGAGCTAAAAATGAACTATAGAAAGGTTTGTACCCATAGAAGGGACAGAAAAGTGTATAACTAGTCTTGATTTCTGCCAGGTCTTAAAGGTCTTCCTAATAGCAACAGAGAGATATAAAATATCACTGGCCACTGGTTTTGGCTTGATTGAAATTTTAAGAAATATCTAAAGTCTTCAAAGCTTTCTATGAATTCATCCAGCCCTTTACCTTTAGCTGGCCAACCAAACTCAGACTTTTCCCTTGTTGATGCTTCCCTAAGGACACAGAGAGACATTCTCTTTGTAAGTGCCCTTATCAAAAGTTCCTGCAATTTGTAAGCATTTATTTACCTTCCCTTTGACTCCAAGAACACTCTAACAGATTTATCTATCTATCTATCTATTATTGAGATGAGCTCTTGCTACTATAGACTTGGCTCATCTGGTACCTACAGTGTGTCTCAGGCTAGCCTTTAATTCATAGTAATCCTCTTTCTTGGGATTACAGGCATGCTCTACCAAACCAGGCTCCGATAGCATTCTTTTGTTTCTCAAATATTTTACCCTTAACTGCTTCTACTCCCTATAAGTTGACCTAAATCACCTGATAAACCCCTGCCTTCTTAAGTTATGTTGCTTATAAGTCCCCATCTAAAGCCTCACGTTATCTGTTATCCTCAGCAAGAATGTTCTCCACACAGCTCAGGTCAGACACAAAGCCTTCTCAGTCTCTAATAAAATGAGGTTAGCCTGGACTTGAATGTATTGCACATGGATAAGTGGGGGGCATTAAAAAAATGAACTGTTGGTTTTCTCTCTGAGGAGATGATGTCCCAACCAAAGGTCAAATGATTCAACCACTATCATAAAACTCTTTACATGTAAAAGCCACATTCTCAAGCTCCCAAATGAACAATTCATTTAATGGGAGGGACAGTTAATAACCCAACTTTAATAAAAACATTGTGTACTGAAGCTCATTATAAAGGGATTTTGGATAGATGGCTTTCAATCATTTTAGTCTTTTAGCTTTTAAAGAAAAGCACAGGTCATACAAGACTGTTCGGATCTCCAGGGACAAGGTGGACTCTTCCCAAGGCGAATAACGTAACATCAAGACAACTCACCTGAGAGTAACAGTCACTTTTATGTAAGCCAGATAGAATTTGCTTTCTTTTGAATCTTTTGGATGAGCAAATTAAAGAAAATTCATGTTCAGCCTCAGACAGAGCTATGAAAATTATAGAAGTTGACAAACACATTATCTATGTGTATTTCAGCCTTGCTATTCATCGACGCCCTGAGCCACTTAATTCTTGGCTGTACTGCCTGGTTGGCATAGTCATCCTGAGTGTGATCAAACCAAACCCATACCTTGGGCGTGGGGGCTGTGTCTTCTCTATTTAAAACTATGCCCTCCTCTCTCTCTTATTTTTCTCACTAACTGTGGATAGATATTGAGGTGCAGGAGATTTGGATCTCTGCTGTGGTGCTAATGACAGGAGAGGTGTCCCAGGGAAATAGATGAATACACATTGAGGGGGACCACATAAAGATGATCTACCCAGGCCACAGAGGCCCATAAACTCCCCGCACCTCAAGACTTAGATTTACTGATTTTGTTTGTTTGAGATCTCACATTGTAGTGTAGGCTGCTTTGATCTTCTGTCTTAGCCTTCTGAATGCTGGAACTGTAAGCATGGACCACACATAAGGCAAGAACTTTTAGCTTGTACACAAAACTTATAAAAGGTAAATACTTACAGACTCCACCAGTTAGGAGCCCAGCACACTGGACCTCACCCCCAGCTTTTGTCCCACCTTTATTCTGATACAGTCAGTAAGTGAACCTTTTCCTCCAATCAGGAACCCAAAAGTCTACAGTCACAGGACTGGCTACAAGGTGTACCTCAAGAGATACAGGTCACCTGACTCTCTTTTCTCTGTGCCCTAGCATTTGAGTTCTTTGTGAGTCTGGGGCCCCTTCATCCTGGTTAGACGTCCTTTGTTCCCCAGGTCCTTCCCACTCACCTCTTTTGCAGGGAGACACCCATCCGTGTATGCCGTGCCCTGAAGGGGGGCTACCTCGAGTAGATTTCTTTGTGCATCCTTCCAGAGTGGGTGTTTGTCGGCCTGGTGATCCTGGGGATCTTCCTCTTCTTCGTGCTGGTGGGGATCTGCTGGTGCCAATGCTGCCCTCACAGCTGCTGCTGCTATGTCCGATGTCCGTGCTGCCCAGATTCCTGCTGCTGCCCTCAGGCCTGTGAGTAGGGATCTGTGGGGTGATGTGGAGTGATCAGAAGAAATGTCATCTCTCCATCCGACAGCCATGTGCCCTGAGTTCCTCCTCTACGCCTTACCTCTGGGTTCAGGGAAGACCATTCTTGTTTCCCTCCTCGCCTCCATGCACACCTGCATGCTTTTTATCCATATCTATCATACATTCCTGATGCTCCTGGACACTGTAGATTAAAGGAAGGGCAGGATCAGAATGGTGAAGTTGTGGGGTTGAGCTTTTCATCCCATCCTCAGAGCATTCAAACAGAGAATGCACTGGTCCTTCTCCTTTGATGCAGAGAATACCCTCCTTTTATAAGTAGAGTGTAAAACCCGACTTTTGGGTATCACCCAGCAGGCACCCATATGTTTCCTTTACTCATATGATGAAAATGTCCACAACAGGGACCAATTATCATTTGGGGATTCACAGATTTAGTCTACTAGCCAAGCCCATGAAGGCATTGAGTTTGACATCCCAACCATAAACTAAATACATCTTGAAAAAGAGAGAAGTACACTCCATCTTTAAAATCTTTAGGAATGAAACAGTGTTGGAAGGAATTGAGTTACTGGCTTTGCTTTTGCAAACACAGACAGGGGCCATGTACACATACAGTGTTTGCTTTGCTCCCCCAGAAGCCCCTTTGCAGCACCCTCTGGAGGGACCATGGTGACTTATATACAAGATGGTTCCAAGTGGGGATGCTGCTGTGACAGCTCCAGATCCGCTCCAGGGTTGCTCAGTAGCAATATTCTAAACACTGTACTTCCTGATATTGCTGCCCTTTTCATGGAGCCAGAGGAATCCAAGGAAAAGTGGTTTTGGTGAGTCTAGTGAACTAGTTAAGTCTTGGAAAAATGAATTTATGTGGTCTAGGCACTCCCTTCAAAGACTGGAATCTCATGGATTTGGGGTTTGAGGGTTGTGGAGGGTGGGACTACATAATCTCTCTTGCTCTTCATCTCCCTCCACAGTGTATGAAGCAGGGAAAGCTGCCAAGTCCGGGTACCCTCCCTCTGTCTCCGGTGTCCCAGGCCCCTACTCCATCCCCTCTGTCCCTTTGGGAGGAGCCCCCTCTTCTGGCATGCTGATGGACAAGCCGCATCCACCTCCCTTGGCACCAAGTGACTCCACTGGAGGAAGCCACAGTGGTAAATGTAGTCCCAGACTGCCCCACCCCATGCTTGGCCTGGGTCCCTCCCTCATTCCCTGCTGATAGTCACAGTCAGTTCTTCAGTGATGTAGCTTTGGGAAACAGTGATCTCCATTCCAAATGTAGGACCCTTCCAGCTGAGGCAGGTATCTTTTGGAGTGCATATCAGGGTTCCCAGGGGCTACAGTACAGACATTCTGACCCCTGCTTTCTTTTTTAATGTTCTTAGTAACTAAAACTACAAAGGGAAGGAGTTTTCTACTTGAACTATGATTGTGTAGTTAAATAGTGATCTCATCCCCTCAGTTCAGGAGTATACTAGGAACTTTGAGGGACAGCAGACTGTAGACTATGGCTTCTCAAAGGAGGGAATAGATCTTTATTAAGGCAATTAGATGCTAAAGAATATGGTACTTAGAGTCCAAAAGATGGAGTAGCCGGAGTTATTACGGTCTTCATGGAGGAGATGAGATCTGAACTGGGCCAAGGAAGGATGAGGAAGATTTAGGAAACCTGTAGTTCAGTCAAATCCCAGAGCACAGATGTGAACATGTCAGTATCCTGCTTGTCGGGCTGCCTGGAAGAAGATAGAAGAGTTAATGGCTATTAGAGAGGGCCTTGATACCTCTCCAAAAGATCTGGGGCTTAGTGAAGCAAACAAGTGAGAGCCACCATGGGCAGATTGCTAAGTGGAGAGACGGCAGGTGGTGAGCGGGGAGAGGGGCTCCAAGGTAGAGAGCAAAGCTCTGACTACAATGTGCAGGTATGTTATATGAGCATCTGGTTTATGTTGGAGACAGTGGGAGTCGAAATGCCAAGTTAAATCTGAGAAATACTTTGAAAGAAATGAGATGTCAAGAAATGAAGCAAAGAAAAACTTCAGGATGAGGCCAGACAGTAGATGATTGACAAAGAGGGCTGATTAGAGGGACCATCAGCTTTATTCAGGGTAAGATGAATCTGTTCAAGTAGAGGCCAAGGGGCAAAGTAGGAGGCGAGGTAGAGAGATGTTAAGCTGTGAAGGTTAAGATTGTAAGCATCCTTGATTTAAGTGACTTCAGTCTGTATACGTGGGAGATGAGACAGGGTACCCAGCCCACATAATGAACCACCAATACCTGACTGTGGCAGGAGTAGATATCCTCAGTGAGTAATGGTGTTTGTGTTTGTCTCTTCCCTGGAACTATTAGTAGAATTCTGACGTCTGAGACTGAAAATGAGTCACAAACTGAGAAGGAAAAGCTAATGATCAAGGATGTGCAGGGAAAGCAAGAGATAAGGAGAGCAAGAGATAAGGAAAACATAGTCCATTTCAGTTGCTAATTTCTCTTTATGGCCCGTTTCTTTTTCCTGTCTGACCAGAACTCCTTCACCTTATTCTTTATTTAATGGATTAGCACAGTAAAATAAGGTGTAACAATAAACTAGCAAGTATTAAAGTATCCTCCCTTTTTAGATGGGGTTCAGGGGCTCAGGGGCTCAGGGGCTTACTGTGTAGCTCTGGCTAACCTGGAACTTGCTATGTAGATCAGGCTGGCCTTTATCTTTTCTCCATTACTTCTTGTTGTAGTTTCAGTTATTTGTGCCCATCATATTAACCAGCTAAAACTAGAAGCAGAAAAATGAATTGACAAGAATCCCAAGGCACAGTAGTTGCTGATTTGGCTGCTCACAGTTGGGTGGCATCCATGCAGGATAGAGTTCTCGTATCTTTTTGGCTGCTCACAGTTGGGTGGCATCCATGCAGGATAGAGTTCTCGTATCTTTTGTGCTGTCCTCTTTAGCACATGCTTCGTCCCCATTAATGACAGCGGTAGTTCTGGGCATTAGATACCTTTGGAGAGACAAAAGGTGTGTTTCTTCTTCGTGCCACTTTCCCCAAAGAGAGAAAATGCCTCCCAGGAACTCTTTCCTCTTCTAGAAAGCCCTTTTCCAGCAGTTTCATATGAAAATAAATTGTGTCATGTACCCATTCCTAAACCAGATAGACTTGAGCTCACGAAGACCCACCTCTCAGGCCTAAACAACTATTTGATTAGAAATGAGCAAATTCAGACTCCATTCTGTTAGCCAGGAAATAGAGGAAAGATGACAACTGGTACTGACTAGTGCTAGTCAGAAGCCATGTTATCATGACATGTGTGTCTTGTGGCATCAGGACAGAGTCATGGCCCCAGCATAGTGATGATGTTTGGCCAATTTTCATTTAATGAAGATAGATTGGGCCAATGTAGACTATTCTTTAAGGAACACAAAAATGTTAATAAATGATAATTTATAAAGACATGAATTCCACCTTTTTATATTTGTATGCTGCTTCATACATATTAGTGTAATCATCTAGCCATAGTAACTTTCAGGTTGTATTTGTACAGAACACTGTTTTGAACGTTAGTTAGGAAAGGCATCTGTGATGAGATATGTAGAAAAGAGTCTGTTAGTTACCAAATGGGAGAAGGTAAGGAGTACCCTGATTCTTTTTTCCATCATTTACAGCTGCTACCCAAGCCCTTCTCTGTTATCATGACAAAAGATAGGCTTCTCCTGGGCTCTGGGTCCATCAGGTTCTCTGCTTAATATCCACCCGTCATCCGTTTCTGCCTCTCTTCTCTCTTAGTGGCCCTTTCCTTTCAGCACTCAGAACGTGGTCAGATCTCTCCCACTGAAATGAAGCATTTGTAGGAGACCCTGGTGCTGCTTCTCCATTCCTTCACTGCTCCTTGAAGCCAGACTTCTTGAAAGTGTTTTTAATACTCAGAGCCTCTGTTTCCTTCCCTCTCACCAACAAAAACTAACTTCCATCTTGCTCCTGCCAAGCTGCCTGATTGCTAACCCTGATGCTACGTCACAGTCCTCAGCCTCCCCTGACTTCTCTAAAATGCTGGCCACCCCAGGTCAGCCTGGCGCAAGCCCTTTGGTTTGCATGGCTCTTTACACTTCAGCCCTTCTCTTATTATTAGTCTTCCAACTTTAACTTTACTAGAGACGGCACACCGAGACTCCCAATCACCTTCTCTTATTATTAGTCTTCCAACTTTAACTTTACTAGAGACGGCACACCGAGACTCCCAATCACCCTCCCTCACTTGATTCCCTACGTGTTCTGCCCTATGCTGCTTTCTCCCTGTGTGCATCTTCCTGACGTTGGTGTTCCTGCTTTGTCTGTGGTCCACTTTCCACACTCCGGCAAATCCCATCTACTCTCATGGCTTCAGCCATCATGTATTTGCTGATGCTTCCCAGTCATGATTTGTCCAGACTTCTCTTCTGGTGCTAAGTATCATATATCCAAATGTTTCTGAGTATCTCCAGCTGGATGTCTTACAGGCATTTAAACCTTAGCCTCCAGGAATCCAGTCTACTGTTTCCAAAAATATTTTTTGCTTTTCTTCTTCAAACCAGAGTCTATAGAACTTATTTTAGTGGGTAGCATCATTGCCTGCCTAGCAGCTCTAATCAGAAGCAGGAATTCCACTCTTATTCCTGTTCTTCACTTCTCAGTCACCAAGCCCTTTAGATTATACTTTAACCTCCATCTCTTCTGTAACTATCTTGGTCCTTACTGCATGGCCTTGCTTAGTGAAACTGGCTCCTAACTGTACTCTTGCTTTGCTCTACTCCATTTTATCTCGATATACCTGGAATCCATTCATCTTTTTGACTAAAGAAGTGAGTAGACAAGTAAGCTTTTGAAATGTCATTTTAAAATTAATAGAAATGTGTGCATATATACATACATATGCCTACTGTATGTACACAGAATATGCAAATTTTAAGAGTCACTTCTCCCACAATTGAGCTGCTGTCACCCTGGGGGTGGAATCAGGCAGCTGCTCCATTACCCATAAACAGCCTTACTGAGCTCATTAAGATAGGGCAGGAAGAAGAAGCCTATATCCATGGAAGTATGCTGTGGAGATGGCCTGTGCAGGTTTTCTAAGTCAGATTTGGGCTATAAATTGGGAAACTGATTGAAAATAATCCAACCTTAATTAGGTCAAGATAGCAGCTTAAATTCTTTTTTTTTTTTTTTAACCAGACAGGGTTTCTCTGTATTGTTTTGGAGACTGTCGGTCCAGCCCAGCCTCGAACTCACAGAGATCCGCCTGCCTCTGCCTCCCGAGTGCTGGGATTAAAGGCGTGCGCCACCACCGCCGGGCTCCAGCTTAAATTCTTTAATAATAGTTTTTTAGATTACAGTTTGTCATCACTGGGAGTTTTCTGTGAACTGTCTCTAGTAAAGTTAAAGTTGGAAGACTAATAAGAGAGGAGCTGAAGTGTGAGAACCATGCAAACCAAAGGGCTTGAACCAGGCTGACCCGGAAAACAGAATAAATCTCCAGTGACCCTGAGCTGAAACAGCTACAGGGAAAGCCATTTTCTAAATATGCTGGACTTCGGCCAACAGCCTAGGACATTTCTTGCTAACATACCACCACACTTCAAACAGTTCTCTTGCCTTTAAATTATAGATAAAAAACAACCTGACACCATTCCATATGGGTTTTGGTTGGTTGGTTTGGGGCATATATGCATATATTATTTTATGTATGCATATATTTATTTACCCTATAAAAGTATGAAATATATTATAGGTTATTAAGTAAATATAGTTTTTTCTCTATAAGACCTTGGATGACACCAGGCAGTGGTGGCGCATGCCTTTAATGCCAGCAGTCAGGAGGCAGAGGCAGGCAGATCTCTGTGAGTTCGAGACCAGCCTGGTCTACAAGAGCTAGTTCCAGGACAGCCTCCAAAGCCACAAAACAAAACAAAACAAAAAACCTTTGATGACTTCAAATGTGTTGTTTGGTTCAGGCTAGCTCCAACTCAGGGCAATCCTCTGGCCTCAGTTTCACATATGCTTGGATCATAGTTATGTGCCCCATGTTTTCAAATCCGGATAATCTGTAACCGGGGCTGGTAACACAAGCTTATAACCCCATCACTCAGGAGACAGAGGCAAGAAGAGCCACAAATTTGAGACCAACCTGGACTGCATAGCAAGTTCAAAGCCCACCATCTCAAAAAATTTTACAAATTTTTCCTGTCCTCAGAGAAATTAGAAAATTATAGTTTAACAGCATGCTTGCTAGAGGCTTGTTGATGAGAATAAAATGGGTAGGAAATACAGAACGGTATATAGAAAGACTGTAATGCAGTCAGAAAGCAAATCATGCTGTTGGAGAAGATCAGAAAAGGTTTTCTGGTGATTCATATGCTCTTGAGCACATATGTGACACAGAGCCAGACTCTATGGAAATGAGGGAAAAATTTAGTGCTGTACAATCAAATTTGTAGCTTATAATTTTATATAAAAATAGCCACACCCTTAAAGAGGAGAATTGTCTTGATTTTCAGCAGCTAAAACCAAATGGATGGTGCTCCTAAAGTCTGACGAGTAATCGTTTGCCTCTGTCTTTTGACAAATGAGAAGGACTGAAATCTCTGAAGGCTCCAGGCTGCTGTGATGGAGAAGTCCAAGCAGAAGTAATCTGCCGCAGTAAAGCCTCTTTATGATGCAATATTGAAAGCTCAAACTATCATCTTCCCTCAAGGCTGTAGTTACTGTGACTTCTCAGAGATTGATAACTCATGCGCACAATCTAATCTGTATCATAATGAGGAGTGTAACTTTTTCTAATGACACCAAAGACAATCTAAACTCTAGTCCAGGCTCCTCCAGCTGTTGCTCAGCATAGCTCCTCTCTCTCTCTCTCTCTCTCTCTCTCTCTCTCTCTCTCTCTCTCTCTCTCTCTCTCTCTCTCTCTCTCTCTCTCTCTCTGTTGGGGACAGCTGGCACCTAATTACAAATAGCAATAACTCCCCCTCATCAGTGACCTTTATTTTGGTGACACTGAAGACTTGCAGTAGAAGTGCTTCCCATATGAATAAGACGTGGGCAGAGCCAGGGCTGCAGGTAGAGTGAACCCCTTCCTAATGCCTGTAGCCATGATGGTGTTCTTTCCTTAGAAAATGATCAGCAGTAACGAGAGCCACAAAACCTTCTTGCTGCCTCAGGCTACCATTCAAACCCTTCCCTTCCTGGTTAAAATTCTCCATTAAATCATCCACATAGCTTCCTATGCCATACTTTGTAATCCACAAAATCTATTAGCTAGTCACAGTTTATTCATGCCTTCATTCATTTATTTGAATGTGCATGCTTTGAGTGTCTAAAATGTACCAGGCTCTGTGCTAGGTGCTGGAGATACATAGGTGAGCAGAGAAATCTAGTAATTGTCTGCTGGGAAGTTATGGCCTCTGAATTAATGCTTACAAAGAATATACTTTCCAAAGAAGCCACGAACCCTTTCTATTCCTAGACTGGGAGTAATTCAACCAACATTTAGTACTCATTATATGTAAAACACAGTCTTAGGCACATGGAAATCTTAAATCATAATATCTTCAGAATTTTTTAAGATTATACTTATCTGTATAAAGAACTTGGAATGGACCAGAATACATTAAGGCTTTATAATACAAATTCAAACCAGATGATTTTAAGTTAGGAAAAAGATTGGAACATAAAAGGCAGAATTATAAGAACCAAAGGAATCTCCTCGGCTGAGGTGGCATTTAAGATACCCCAATTCATTACGAGCACTCAAGTGCTCCACTAATTAGCTTTTAGTTGTCTTCCCTTGAACATGGAAACTGAGTCCTGATGGGTCTCCATTCTCTGGAGGTCCCTTAGTAAGCCAGCGTCAGCATGCCTGTAAGATGCCTAGACCCCTGTTTTTCAGCCCTGCACTTCATCCATCAGACATAACTGCCTTGGTACAGACATAGCAGTTCTGTGGGATAATTGCATTTTAATTGAACAGTCTGTACTTCTCTGTAAACGCCTCTGCAGAAAGGGGAGACTGTTTGGCTCGATAAATAAAATCGTTTCTGCTAGAAATTCCTTCTGCATAGGGCTTATGGATGAAGCTAACCTCTGGGAGAAGGCACCCCTCACTGCAAAGTATGTGCCGAGGACTTATTGTTTTCTAAGTCATTTCACAATTTGAGGTGGACATGGCCTGCCCAGTCCAGAAAATCTGTTCGCCTGCAAATGGGAATGTGGGTGGCTTTCTTCTTCAGTGCCTGGGTTGTGATTGGAGCCCTGAGGAATTTTATATTTTAATCTCCCATGTAAATAGCTGGAGGGGGGACTTTTGTCCACAGAGTAATGCATCCTGAGACATTAAGCATCATTTTTTATTGGATATATACACATTTCTGTGGTTTCCTTAGTTTTGTTATGTGCACCACTTTGGGAACAGGGAATGTTAGAGTGGAGTTATTCGCTACCATTTACATTCCTGCTAGCTAGAAGATAGGGCCATACTTCAGACCATACACTCTCTGGAATACCCAAGACTGCTACCCACTTTGGGCTTTACTATCTTGTCTTCTTCATCTGTCTCTTTAAAAACAAACAAAACAAACCCTATATCTCCTTCTATACTTTAGAGAGTCTGATGCCCTAATCCAGTTAAGCTTCATTCAATGAGACCACATGATTCCATGCCTGGTGCTGCCAAGCCAAATTTTCTGGTCATGTTCCAAAATTCCCCTTAGCCAAAGTTTTCCAACCACAAAATGTGACTGACAGCAGCCCTTGTAAACATTCAGCATAGTGCCTGGCAGATTGTCAGTGTCCAGTAAGCATTGTCTAACTGTCCCCAATGTCCCCTTTTCATCTACATTTCCCCCACTCCCATCTGTCCATTGTGTCTGTTACTGTCCTATCACCCTTTGGGCTGATGTTGGGCTAGACTAAGGGATATGGGGAGTGAACAACCTTTGTCTCTGACAATGTGAGTGATGGAGATGGAAGAGATGGTATTATTTCCCCTGCTTTGGTTTTGTTTTTTATTAAGCCCTGAAAATAACACCTGTCTCCAACCACAAAGCAGCAGGTCGAATTAAATTAGTCACATGTAAAATATGGCATTTCTTTTCCTAAAAGGAAAACGCTAAGGAAATAAAATGGAAGTGTGATTAGAAATCCATGTGTTGTGCAGCTTGTTTTGTGCTACTGTGTATGTAGTCTAGAATCTAATATTAGCTCTCAGGCATGCACCACCCAGCTTAAGGGATTTTTTCCCATCTCCCAGGCAACTGGAGGCTTTCAGTCTGTCTTTGTGAAGGTCTGTGATGCTTGGGGATCTGCCTTAAAGTTATGTGCACTTCTACCAAGTGACAGTGTGAACCTCATGCTGGAGAGTACATGTGCCCTAACCCCGGGAAAGGGGTATTTTTCTCTCTTTTCATTGTGAGCTTACTCCTGCAGTGGAACTCAGAAGCTATGCAGAAGTATAGCTGTAGAAGGTCAGACAACAGGAAGGAAAGTTTAACAACTGACTGAAAGAATACTGTAGTGGGGTTTGGTTGTTGAGCTCCAGGTCCTTTGTTCCGGTGGTAGAGGATCTCAAGTGTGCCTCCTGTATATAAACTGTAGTTTATTATTTCTGGATGACTCCAAAAGAGTTGTTCTAACTGTGAACCACGTCTTCTGCCTGGTAAAATGGATGGAGACCTCCTTTCCTTGCTGTTCTGTTTTTAGCTCACCCTCTGTGCTTCCCTCAACAGTTCGCAAAGGTTACCGGATCCAAGCTGACAAAGAGAGAGACTCCATGAAGGTCCTGTACTATGTCGAGAAGGAGCTGGCTCAGTTTGATCCAGCCAGAAGGATGAGAGGCAGATGTGAGCATCTGTTAGCTTCGTGTGGCCTGTGCTTCGTTCAGGATTTGGTAGCTAAAGAGGACATGGGGGAATCAGAGCTGAAGCTCTGAGTCAGCACTTTTTGTGACACCACCACAAAAAGTACCTCTGAGTACATGGAAGGGAATAGAAGGACTTCTGGTGGGAAGGATGGGACAGTCACATGCGATTCATGTTCGGTGTTGATTGCTGTGGCTTTGTGATCTGGGTTTAAAGTGCTTCATTACAACAGTCCTCTTACAACCCCATTTAAGTAATACTGAAAATAGCCACTTCAGATATGGGATGGCTCAGTCAGGAAAGTCATTGCTTGAGCAATTGTGAGGACCCATGCTCAGATTTCCAGCATCCATGTTAAAAAAAGCTGAGCTAACAGATAACATCTGTAACTCTAACTCTGAGCTGGCAGAGACAAGCCAATCCCTGGAGCTCAATGGGCACCCATTCTAGCCAGTCAGTGAACTCCAGGTTCAGTAAAAGACCCCTTCCAAAAAATAAGGTGGAGAGTACCAAGGAAGTTACTGTGCCAACCTCTTTGATTTACGTAGATGAGCACCCTCACACGCACATCTGCACAGCCAGGCATGCACACACAAGACGTGAATGTTCAGCTATCTCCAGCCTGAAGGACCCTAGTATGGAGCAACCCACATACCGACTAGCCGTGTGGAGGCTGCAATGAGAGTGAACGAACCCTGGTAAATGAATCTAGGAGAAAGAGGCTGGCAGTCCTCTGAGATGCCCAACCACAAAGATTGTGGGGTGAGCAGAGTCTGTGCCTCTTGTCAAAGAACGTTTTAATTACAAAGTCTGCTGGTGGCAGGGCCCCAACCCTTAACTTATCCACAGCCCTGGAGACTGCAGCTGACACTGCTGATTCTTTAGAGTGGGTTCCAAATTGCTGTCTACTTGAGGAGGCAGAACAGTGCAGGCCTGACTTGGATGGGCTAATTATCAAGAGGATGCTGGCAACCCTGGCAGTGAGGTCACTAGGCACTTTCTTTGAACCCTCTTCTTCTTGGAACCAACAAAAGACTTGATGGAGCTGTTGGGAAAACAGTCCCAGACTAGAGGAACTTTATTCAGATTAAGGACAACATATTCCACCCAGTTTACAATTCTAAATTCATCCTGTCTGTGTTGCAGCCATTGCTGCATCCTCCCACCAAACTGACTATAAAAAGACCATCTCCAGATTGGGATGTCAGGAATGCAGATGTCACTGCACTTGACAAGCTCATTGTAACAGTGTTGTCATGGATCTCTGTAAGGGGACAGTGACAGAGATCCTAGATCAAGGAGAAGCTGGGGCAAGAAATCTACCAGTATCATGGCTTAGAGAAAAAGTTAGTAACTAGGACCAAAAGTAAAAGATGGACTTGAGTGTATGTGATGTCTCTGGGCTTGACTACCTGGATCCAAACTGTGTTCAAAAACTGGCTGGTCTCAAAGTAGTGGAATCTTAGAGTTGAAAGGGATCTTAGAGATGGTCCGTGTCAACCTGTGCAGTGCTCTGATGAGGCAGCAGAGGGCTTGGTAGTAATGGATTAAGAAGAATTTAGGTGGTTCCCAATCTTGTGACTTATATACAAAAGCTTTTGAGCTAAGCTGAGATTGGCCTCCTTGCTGTAACACATGTTGAGACTATATGGTAGTTGAAGGTTGAGACCTTGAGGTAATTGTTGACTCCACCTCCTTCACAGAGGAGGAAATGATCCAGGGAGAGAAAATAACCAGTGACAAGACTAGAACCCAAATCACATAGTGCCTCCAGATTGACAGTACAACTGTGTTGAATGACTTGAGAATATAGTTCATTTTAGAGGTTGGTTCTGTCCTGAATAGCAGAGAAAGGCCCAGAGCAGGTAATTGTATGGTCAGTCTAGAAAATCTCATTATAAAGTAGGTATCTTGGTTTCACAGATTCTGTAAGAATTGGGTGTTTGAGGTCCAGGTTCATGAATTTGTTGGCCACTGTGATTCTCCTTTGAGTTACCCTTGTAAATGGTAGTTACTCCTGGATGTTTACATTCTTGTAATGTCTAGAGCAGGAGTCTGCAAACAATATCTCCTGGGCACAGGCATTTCAATTTCCGTTTTTTAAAAGTTTTATTGGAATGCAGCCAGGCTAATTCACTTACGTATCTTCTATAACTTCTTGTTGAATGGTGGAATTGAGTGGTTATAACCAGTTTGGCTCACAAAGCCTAAAATTCCCTGCTTGGTCCTTTACAGAAAATGTGTGTCCTAAACTGGCATTATTAGATGTCTGTCAAGGGTTACATTCATGTTCACCTTGGCAGAAATTTTAGTGTGGCATATAATCTGAACAGCTTGTTACTAGGGGTGGTCAGGTAGTAATAGCACTTACAATCTGGTGAAATGAAAATGTCAAGTATTACCTGAAATTTACAGAAATTTCTGAGCCAACAACATTGCTTTGCAGTGGTTTCATCAAGTGTGTTTTAAAACCCTTTTTGTATGCTTACTGAAATTCATGGAATTGTGAGGGAGTGTTCTAGATTTTAATCAGTAGTCTTTGAGCTGTTTACTTTTAAAATAGGCATAATGGCTGAAGAGATGGCTCAAGAGTGTTAGATGCTTGCTGTGCAGGCATGAGGACCTACCTCAGTTTGGATCCAGATATCTATCTATGTCAAAATCTGGACATGATTGCTGTTTCCAGGAACCCCAGCTCTGTGAGGGGGCAGAGGCAAGAGGATCATTGGGGTTTGGTGACCACCAGCCTAGCTCCAGATTTGGTGTGAGAATAAGGTGAACACAAAAGGTTCTCTGGCTTCCATAGGCATATACATAGGCATGCACCACACACACACACACACACACACACACACACACACACACACACACACACACACAGAGAGAGAGAGAGAGAGACATAGTTTATTTCTTTGAGAGATAGATACGTTTAAATTTTATCATAATTCAAAACCAAATAACCCCATGAGTAAATTGCCATTCCTGTGTGTTCTTGGTAAAACAAGACTAGGAAGTCCTGCTGTTGTACAAAGTCCCTCTGCTCCTCCCAGTGTCACTGGGATGGAGGGAAAGCAGAGGGAACCTGAGATACACATCGCTGCATTCCTAAATCTAATCTTGGCTTACCTTTCACTCTGCAGCAAGGACTTGAAACTAGTAAATGTTGCTTTTAATAATATTTTTGAAGTCTAAGTGAAAAGATTTAGAAAACAAGTGGATCCAGTTACATTGAAAATAGGTTCACTAGATTTGTTTTTTAGATAAAGTGAAATTCAATATATTTCTAAGTTCTGTAAATAATCAAATTTTCTGTTTTTTTCCCAGTCTAGATCAAAACTTCTGGTCCTAGTCCATAAATGCTTCTGCACAAAGCCACTTAGGGAACAAAAAAGCTGTGACTAGGCACCTTTCTTATATGTTTAGGCTGGGGCCAGAGTTCAAAGTACAGCCCAGTGTAGACGCAAAGGTGAAGTCCATCCTCCTTATCTCCAAACTTCTAGCCAGGCCCCAGGTGACCACACACACGGAAGGGGGAGGGGGAAGACCTCAGAAGCACATCTGGTGCTACTTGAACGGGGTATTGTAGGTCTCTCCATGAGCATGATCTAAAAGGTAAGCGCACTGAAACCAGGCACATGCATACTCTTTGGGGGCTGGGATGGCAGGAGAGCAGAATGGGGCGTCTTCTAAAGTATGGTGGTGACACTAAAGCCCCTTTCTTGGGACTGGGCCAGCAGTAGGGAAGATGCTATGATGGATGGCTTCTTCTCCCTCTTTGTCTCTTTTGGCCCAACATGACTAGGATCATCAAAGTTCATCACAGAAATTATACAGGGCAGAGAAAAACATTTGAACAAGGATGATGTACCAGGAGGCCAGCTGCATACAGCCTGGGTTCTGGGAAGCCTGCCTTAGGTGGAACAAAGACAATTGTCTTCCTATTCCAAGAACAGCATGTAGGAAGCCTCCCTCTCTGTAAGCAAGTTGGGGCTGGAGCCAATTCCTGCTGAGCTAGGAACACAAATACCACCCCTGCAGATCTACAGCAAGGCCCCAGACGGGAATTTGTGAAGTATTCAGTCTCAGCCCTTAACAGCATTCCCTTCCCAACACGTAGAAAACTCTGTGATGCCTGCTTCTGTCTCTGCAGATAACAACACCATCTCAGAACTCAGCTCCCTGCATGATGATGACAACAATTTCCGTCAGTCTTACCACCAGATGCGGAGCAAGCCGTTCCCCATGTCTGGGGACTTGGAAAGCAATCCTGACTATTGGTCAGGTGTCATGGGAGGCAACAGTGGGACCAACCGGGGGCCAGCCCTGGAGTATAACAAAGAGGACCGAGAGAGCTTCAGGCACAGGTGATGGCCGGCAGTGGGCAGGAGCCACCATGTGTTTATTCTAGGCTATTTTCCCACATCTCTTTCTATGTATATGGAATATCTCTTTCTTACATAGATTACACCCTTGCGTGCGTGAGAAGTAATCGTTGAACGCTTTTTGAACTGTGTGTCTTAGGCCCCTTAATGAATTCAGACATTGCTTTCTTCATCTGCTTTATCCTATAACCTTTAAAGATTCCCACCCGTTGTCTCCATGGTCATGCATCGTACTAACATCCTTATAATCAATCTGTATACTTCTAAAAGGCAGCTACTGTGAATGCCCCTATTTTAAGGCAAGGCAACAGAAAGTTCCAGGGGCTAAGGAATTTGCCCAGGGTGATAAGCCCAATCAACATTTAACAATTTGTGGGATGCCTTCCTGCCTGCCTGGCACCTTCACCCATCATTTGCCCTTGAAGGATAGAAGCCCCCCTTCTTTTACCCGCTGCAGAGGTCTTTGACCCCCTGACTTTTTTTTTTTTTTTTTTTTTTTTTGTTTTTACGAAACAGGGTTTCTCTGTATTGTTTTGGAGGCTGTCGTTCCAGCCTGGCCTCGAACTCACAGAGATCCTCCTGCCTCTGCCTCCGGAGTGCTGGGATTAAAGGCGTGTGCCACCACCGCCCGGCTGACCCCCTGACTTAATTGGTAACTTAGTCCTTGGCTTTGCACCGTCCTCTGTATGTCATCAAATATTCCAGTCTCCTGGGACCAGAGCGGTGTGTTGCTATTTGCTGTGGGCTGTTGAGGGTGGGTGAAGTGTGTGGCTGTGGACCAAGGGTCTCATCATGATCAAAAGGTGACCTGTTTTAGCACTACACAGAAACAAGCTACTTGGAGATTCAAAACTCCATTCTGATCGTTCACACAAACTCATGAAAGAGTTTGCTGAACATGTGGTATGAAAGGTGCCCAGGTGACTTATCTCTCTGAGTGGAGGGCAGAGGCTGGGCCTATGGAACGCCGGTTTCCCTGCAGACATAGTAACCAGTGACCATCTGCCTGCAGCCAGCCGCGCTCCAAATCCGAGATGCTGTCACGGAAGAACTTTGCCACCGGCGTGCCCGCGGTGTCGATGGATGAACTGGCGGCCTTCGCAGACTCCTATGGCCAGCGGTCGCGACGCGCCAATGGCAACAGCCACGAGGCGCGGGCAGGGAGCCGCTTCGAGCGCTCGGAGTCGCGGGCGCAAGGCACCTTCTACCAGGATGGCTCCCTGGACGAGTACTACGGGCGCGGGCGCACTCGCGAGCCGCCGGGAGATGGGGAACGCGGCTGGGCTTACAGTCCTGCGCGTCGCCGGCCGCCCGAGGATGCTCCGCTACCGCGCCTGGTGAGCCGGACCCCTGGCACCGCGCCCAAGTACGATCACTCGTACCTGAGCAGCGTGCTGGAGCGCCAGGGGCGAGCCGAGAGCACCAGCCGCGGTGGTAGCCTGGAGACACCGTCCAAACTGGGGGCTCAGCTCGGCCCGCGCAGCGCCTCCTACTATGCCTGGTCGCCGCCTGCCACTTACAAGCCCGGGGCCAGCGAGGGTGAAGATGACGACGAAGCAGCAGACGAAGACACGCTGCCACCCTACAGTGAGCTGGAGCTGAGCAGGGGACCGTCCTACCGGGGTCGCGACCTGCCCTTCCACAGCAACTCCGAAAAGAGGAGGAAAAAGGAGCCCGCCAAGAAAACCGTGAGGATGCACCCCGAATCCTCCGGAGCTGGGTGGGGGTTGTGGGGGTGTCCCATCCCCGACACACATACACCCCCGACACACACACACACACACACACACACACACACACAGAGAGAGAGAGAGAGAGAGAGAGAGAGAGAGAGAGAGAGAGAGAGAGAGAGAGAGAGAGAGAGAGAGAGAGAGAGAGAGAGAGAGAGAGAGAGAGAGCTTTGGATATCACTCTCTATGTCAAAGAATTTCTGTTCATCGGGTAACCTGCCTGCTGGGCATTTTGTTTTCTCCATTCTAAGCTGAGCTGCCTTGCCTGCCCACCTTCCTCCTGTCCTTCCTTTTCAGTGGAGCTCAAACCCAGGGCCTTGCTCGCTCGCTCTAGACAAAGCACTCTACCACCGAGCTACATCCTCAGCTCGGGGTCTCTTTTGAGTATGCAATATGGAGAGAAGTCAATGCGCAAGTCACAGGTGTGCAACTAAGTGCCTGTTCTTGAGCTAGAGAAACGCCATAGCCAAGGTATCATGAGCAAGGAAGGAACTTGTAGGTGGCTTCAGGTTAATGGTACACCACCCACACTTAATACTGTAGGGTTCTGTCATTATTTTTCAGACAATGGAAAATTATTCGTTGGTCATGGGACCAGGCTCCATCTGAGGTATATTGGCTTTAGCATTTCTGGGCTTTGGAATAATCGCCACATGTCTAACAAAGTCCTGAGTCAAGGTGCGCCTGGGTTTGAGCAGGTTCCCAACTCTCCCAGTTAGCCATTTGTTGTGTCTGTTGCTCTATGAGCTTGGGCTTTAATGTGGGTCTCTTTCTGCTTTTCCCTAGAATGACTTTCCCACCAGGATGTCCCTTGTGGTCTGATGGTTTCAAGACACCTCTCTGGATCACTAGAAAGCAGATGCAGACTTCCGGACGAGACACAAATCTGAGAGCCAGCAAGCCTAGGACCTTACCAGCAACCACCTTGGAAGATTTGCTAATCTCTGCTTTGGCAAGGGATAGGAGGCACCCTTTAAGGATGCTGATTCCAAAATCTAGTGCCCATCTAGCCTGAGAAACTTATCAAGAAAACAACGATGTGTAAGAACATACTACATAATAACCCACAGGGTTTATCTTGCCCCCCTCCATTTCCTTAGCAGAATCAAGACTCTGTGTCCAGTTTTGAAACAGGTAGCTTTGAACCCCTGACCTCTAGAAATTATCTATGCTTGCAGTCTGTTTTTCTACAAGTGCTGTTCTGTGCTTAGAGGCAGAAGAATTTATTACTACCGTTAGAGGACCCTCTGCTCACAAAAGAGATAACTTCAAGGTAAAATGTACCTTTTATCCCTATCACTTCCAGTCATTGGTCAATGAGTCTTGTTATGCTAAAATCAGAAGGCTTTTGGTGAGCTTAGTGGCAGTGACCTCCTGGGCAATCACAGAAATGACTTCAATTTGCTGCTCTGACTCACAGTTCTTAAGTGGCTCGGACAAACAGAGGCTAGCATTTTGAAATGCTGTCTAAGTGGTCTCTCTTTTTCCATTCAGAAAACGTAGGCTGGTTTTCATCCTTCTGTTGTGCACAGTGACATCCAAGCCTTGAATCCTAAGGTCTCTCTCTCTCTTCCTCTCCTCTCCTGAACTTTTCAGGGGCAGTGCATCTGAGGGTGTTCCACTCCACTCTGCAGTGTGAATAGCTTGTCATCAGGTGTCTTTGACAGTTGTTTAAAACACACACATGAAAGGGAAGGAGAAAAGGAGACAACAGTGAAGCAAGATCAAAAATGGGAAAGAATTGGAAGGAAAATAATATATAGTCTCATTATATCTTGAGTTTGGATTGTTTTCCCCACAAACACTCAGGTTTTTTTTATTGGATTTGTACTTCATTTAAAGATTATTTCTGCCATCGTGATTCTGCCACTGCAGGGCACCAGGGATGTGGTGTCAGCTTCTCTTGGCCTCACTGGCCTGCCACCATAGATGCTTTGAAGTCAAGAAAGACACTGATTTCTAGGCAAGAAGCACTTCCTCTTCCTACCCTTGCAGAAATAATTGGTTTTTACCTAAATACCAAATTGAGAAGGCTCTGGACTTTGTCATGTGTGTAAACTGCCAAAGTAGCCACAAGTTCTTCCCTTCTCAAGTTCCTGCGCATGGACTTTGTCCTTTCTTGCTTCTCACGGGCCCTACCAAATGTACCTGAACTATCTATCCCACATGTCGAGAGAAGAGCCTGGCCACTATTGTCATTGTATGTGACAGTTTTACCAACTCATCAGACACAGAAGAGCGTCTAGCCACAACCAACAAATGAACTGCCTAGCTGAGCCGAGCCCAAACTGGGGGTTCCCACTTGAGAGAAGTTTGGTACTCCTATGTCTCTATTAATCATCAAGGATAATCCCCCTCTCTTGTCAGAATATTTGACCCTGAATCAGTTACTCACCCAACCTTAGGTGTTATGCAGCCTTCACTTTCTTTGAGAGACTTTGCAGCCTGTATTCTTGTGGCAAGACAATGATTGGGTAAAACGACTGAAAGAAAATGATGCTTGACATCCCATAATCCAGCGGTAGTCTCTTCTCTACTTACTGGTCTATGTGTAGCCTTTGAAGAAGGTTGATCAGAATTTCCAGGGTCTCCAGATGGAAATTCCAGAGTCTGCTCTGGTAGCATCCATTGTTCTTCATGACATTTCCAAAAAATGTCCCGTGTGTGTGATGTAAGAAGCTGCCCGGCGAAGGTTGGAAGGATAAGCTAATATCGTTGCGTGGAGAAGAACTGACCTGCCAAGGATGTCACAGTCGCTTTGGCCTGCCCTTAAATGGAACAGAACGTTACTGCAGCCCAGTGCTGGCACTTCCAAGGGCTGGAAGACAAAGCCATAACTCTGGTGCTGAGTTCTAGGCTTGCTAGTGTCCCTGGCCTCAGAAAACCTACATCTGTTGTATCTGTTTGGGCTCTAAATCAGCATGACAAAAACATAATTTCTTAATCACCAGCTTTTGATTTCAACTTGCTCAGGCACTTTTGAAGAATATTGGATAGCTGCGGTAGCTATTGTTATACTGAGCACTGTGTCAGGCTTCTTACCACCAAAGAGCCCCATAGCACAGGCTACAGAGACCAAATATATTGCTTTGTAAAGCCAGGGGCGTGTGTGAGCTTGGTGAAAGCTGAGGGGAGAAATAGGAAAAAACTGTTAAAATTGGAAACATAAAGTTCCAAAGGCAACATGACTATAGGCCGACAATTAAAAAAAATCAATGTAAAGATGATAACAGCCTTTTGAAATAAGTGGGAAGGGGACCACAGGTTGCTCTTTGTGGGTCTGCATGAATCATTTGGGCTTCTAGGCCTTCAGTAGGGAGAGAAAGCGGTTGTTTCTGGGTATGTGGATAGGAGATAATGCTGGATGGAGAAGCGAAGCTGGCTGTCCTCTGTGCCCTTGGCTTTTCTTTTCACATCCCTTTGTTTTTTCTCCAAATAGTGTGTCTTGCATAGGAAGTGCCTATACATATTAGTTCCTTTTCTGTCTTTCTAGGGCATAAAGCAAGTCTGGTATAAGATGCGATCTCCATCCACTTGAGTCCCTACAGTTTAATAAGGAAGCTAAGACATGCCCAAGGAAGGATAAGGATAGTTTTATGCATATGATAGGAAATAGTGCTATGGATAAATTATAATAAACCCAGAGATTTAAATTTTTTTAAACTTAAATGGGAATATTTTGATATTTAAGTGTTGTGTTTGTCTACCCATCCCATTTTTTTAAGGACATGCTCAGTGATCTGCAAAGCCAGGCTGTAAAAATCTGAGCTGAGAAGAGGTGAAAGAGAATGGAGATGGATGAGTGTCAGGGGGCCTGGAGGGCTGGTGCTGGGGCTCCTGTCTTTGCCTGTGAGTCACAGCTGAGTCAGGGACAGGCTGGAGGAGGGAGTACGGAAGCAGGTGGCAGGAGGTGTCCTGCTGTGTTCAGAGTTCTTCTCTAGGCCATGTATAGACTCATTAGGAGACTGAGGACAGTTCTTCCACCCAAGCAAACCCAGGGGGAACTCAGTATCCGGTCCTCCCGGCCCTCCTATCTACAGCGTGGGGTGCAGTACTTGCACAAATGCCAGAAGTCTCACACAGGCTGGGCATCTCATCTCACTTCTTAGGACCCCCACTTTTCACTTGTGGGGCTGGGCACACCAGGGTGAGCAGGGGCTGCCACTAAATATAAAAATCTGGTTAGATCTTCAACAGTCTTTGAGAAGAATGAGGTAACCAATGCTGCTTTAGTTCATCCACTCCCCACCCCTTTTTGAGTAGATGGATAAACCGTCACTCCCATAAATGAAGTCACAAACCTGTCCGACCTTTAGATTCCCAATATTTAGGCTTTTCGTGTTGGATCTGTATTTCCCAAAATTGACTGGCCATAAGAATTACTTGAATTATCAGAGGACTCGAGTTTGGTTCCCAGCACTCTCATGATGACTCACAACTGTCTGTAACCCCAAATCAATTCCAGGGGACCCAATGATCTCTTAGAGCATCTGGGAGTGCCATACTCACATGGTGCACTTACATGAAGGCAAAACACAACATAAAAATGAATACATTCTTAAAAGTAAGAAAGGGGGCTGGAGAAGATGGCTCTTATGGTCTCTGCAGGTGCTGCATACATGTGGTGCACAGACACATGCAGGCAAAATGCACACTTGAAGAAGAGATTTAAAAATACTTGGTAAATAATTACTTGCCTGGAGAGCTGGGAATTGACTCTGTTGGTAGTACTTACTTAGTGTGCACGAAACCCCGATTCAGTGCCAACACTGTGCAAACTAGCAGCAGCAACATGTGCCTGTACTCCCAACATTTGGGAGGTAGAGACAGGAGCTTAGAAGTCCAAGGTCATCCTTGGCTACATAGTAAGTTCAAGGCTACATGACACCCTGTCTTAAAGAACCAAACAATAAATCAAAAACACAAGGATGACTTGACTGCCACTGTAAAAATGTTGTTGGGCCATGCCTTGGAGAATGGATGGGTGGATCTGGAGTAAAGATTTCTGCTCTGAACATGTACTTTCAGAGAGCCCTGTAATAGTTACCTTTGGGTAGTGTTACCCTGAACTGCACCTCTGGTGCACCCCTAACTGCTGGCTGTAAGTATTTGGGCTGTAGATTATTTTATTCAAATATCAAGGTGAGGTCTCTCTGACTCCCTTGGTTCTGGCACTGATGAGGCACCCAGCAGCCTGGCTGTACCACTGGAGACTGGCTCACCACAGTCCAGCTGAAAGAAAATATTCAAAGGGAGAGAGTTGGAAGTCCTCCCCAGGAGTCTGCTTGATATGTTCCAACCCCCAGAATAGTGATCTGTTGTGACAGGCTCAGATCAGACAACAGGAATTACAGGTAATTTTCTTATTCCCTTGATGTCATCCTGAATAAAACTTAGATCATGAATAGAAAGAAGAAAACCATTAGGGAAAATGGCAAATGTAAATCATTTTTAAAGGGTACAAATTAACAGCCTCGCTAATAATGTAATTTTCATGTTAGGATCAAAGGCGGGGTGGAGAAAAATAATAAGATATACAACATTACCCCTTCCAAAATCAGATTTAATTGCTGCCAGAATCTTATGAGAGTTTAGAAGTGATGTGTAGAAGAGTTTAGAAACCATCCATGGAAGGTCTAAGGTCCTAGAAGCAGAATAGTGCCTAGTTTTCCCTGCCAGGACCCTATCTCCTGGTCATGTGGGATGATGATAGATGCAAAGGCCCCAGTAGCATCAAAGAAGTTGAGTTGCCTCAAGCAACTGAGGTCAGCATTGCTGGGGTGATATGGTCAGTTTTTAATGCTATGTGCATCACTCTTGTGATACACTGCTGTTTACAGACCATGTCCACAAGCATTCTCTCATTTGTTCTTCACAGCAAGCCCTGTGATACAGACAGGGCAGGTGTTCTCCCGGCATTCGGAATGTGGAGCCGAGGTTGGATATGCCAAGTGACTAGCCCGTTGTCTAAAGGCTTTTAGAGTCTTTAGATGGCCTTCTGACTGTCTAGGGTTCTTTACAACCTGTGCGGTACTCACAGGCCAAGACTCCGGCTTGTTCTCTTCACAACCGGATGTGTAATGAGGAGAGTCCTGCACTCAGTGGTGAGGATTAGCCATGAAGACTTTCGGCATTCTGTTCCTAGAAGTCTGCCCTGAGGTGGGGTGCATCTTTGCTGGGAGAGTTTCATGCTGAGCACCATGCTGTGATGGGGAAGGTTTTGACAAATATGTTGCAACTTTCTGGATTCTTCTCAAAGATGAATTTCTAAGCCAAGCTACAAGTTCATCCAGGCTCAGAATTCCAGGGTTGTGGGCAGGAGCCATCATCTTCACTATATTTTTAGTTTTTTTAAAGGTGGAATTGAGGATCCAGGTCTAGAGGGAGACAAAGAAGGTGAGGAGAGAGTTGTAGCAGTTGAGACAAAAGTCTTGTTAGAGTTTTTGGTGGGGCTTACTGGACAGGGGGTAAATGTGGTCCTATTCCTTTTATCTAGAAGGCTGAGACAGATGTCCATAGCTTCTCTCCTGCCACATATATTAACAAAGGTGTTAGGCACTACTCCATGAGACATTTCCTTGTGAAAATAAAGAATGTGACTTTAAAACAGTGATGTGAAGAGAAGACGCCTACTTCACAAGAGTCACCTGCCCAGTTGTTTTTGTGCCTTGTCTGTGACATCAAAACTGAAATGTTTGTGTCACTGTTGCCCATGATATTTTCCTATGTCAGACATACAAAGTGCATTCGATTGTAATGTTTTAAAGTAAATAAAGCATTTTCATCTACTTTTGTTATATTCAGCATCATTATGGTTTGTTGTGATCTCATAGTAAGTGTTCTCTCCAAGATAAAGAATCATACAAAGTCACAATGTGTGGAAGTGGAATTATGAAGCCAAGTACTGATAACCTAATAATGATACAGTACACACTCTCCAGAGAATGGTCAGAATAGTCTAAGTGCTATATTGTAGAGGCAGACACAGCCAGCTACTATGTGTTCTAATAGATTTCAATGAGCTGGGTAAATTCTGTTGGCACTCACGGCCGTAGTATTCAGGGCACAAGGTAGACATGGTAGTTGGATAATGATGATATCTGACTCATTTTCAAGAGAGTCAGCATTTGCCCGATAGAACTTACATTTGGGGAAGAGAGGAGGGAAGCCATTTGTGGGAGGACATTTTCATTTCTAATGAGATTTGAGAAATTCCACAGCACCATAATTAAGGGAAGGCAATAAAAACCCTTTGTAAGCATAAACAGGGGTAACTACCTTGGGAAGCTATTAATCCCTTTGATGGCCAGGGTCTGCCAAGGGATTCCAGAAAACCCATCCTTGCTTAAAACATTTGGGCTTAACTCTCTTCTTTTAGTAATTCTATTAAAATATTCCCACATTGATTTAATTTAAAATTAGATTCTAAAGCTGTTAGGCTCTTATACCTCTTCTGGACTTCCTTGCTCTTTGGTTAATGTTTTAACTCCATCTTGACTTTTTCCAGCCCTTGTTTAAATAAATATATATATTTATATATAATATATATTATATATATAATTATATATATATAATTTCTCAAGTATGTTTAGAATTACCCCTACCCACTTCCCCCCTATATATCCTCTCTGGATGCATTTTAGATTTATTTGTAAACTGTTTTTCTTCTTGAAGGACGTTTTCTTTTGTGCTGGTCCCTTGATAGGATATGCTGCTGGTCTTTGTTGATCTCAGCCAAAGTGTTTTTGTTGTCATCCCTGAAAGGGACTCTCACTCATAAGTTACTTTCCATCACCAAAATGAAGTCACTGCTCCTCTTCCTCCTGATGCCCAAGGTGGCCTTTGAGAGATCAGTCACCTGCACAGCTGTTCTTTCTTTGTCAGCAGCCTACCTGGTTCCTCTGGCTTGGTGTCTTTCCTGCCATGTCTCCCAATCCCACCCACCTCCCTCCCCCACCCCAAATAAAACACAGCAAAACCGAAGAGGAAAAAAGGGGGTAAGTGGGAGAAAGGGAAGATCTCATCACGGAAGCCGCAGTGTGGCATGGTGAGTCACGTGGTAAACCTCTTCATCCACACATCTTTACATGCAGGCACTCATCACAGGGAGTCCTTGGTCTGATCTGAGGCCCCTGGTCTCTGCTACACCATCAGCTCTGGGCCCTCACTGGGACTCTTCCCGGACATCCTGCCTCTGGCCACTTTCAAATTTGCCCCTTTGTCTATAGCGTTCTTAGGTTTTAATGAACACATCACTGTGGGTTTCTTCGTATTTATTCAAACTGGGACTTGTGCTTCCCCAGTCTGTGGGTTGGCTTTTCGTCAAATATAGAAAACTTTAAGCTATTAACACATCAAATATTTCATCTTCAAACTCTCTTTTGACAAATCCAATTAAATGTTAACATCTTTTTGTTCTACTCTCTGTACTTCTTAATATAGTTCTTGTGTTTTCTCTTTCCTTGTCTTCTGCTCTCTATTCTGGGTAATTTCTTCATGTTTATATTACAATTCACTAATTTTCTCATCAGCTGCTTCCAGTCCAAATTCTAACAAATTTATCAGTTCTGGATATTCAACTTAGCTCTTTTTACAAATCCATGTGGTCATTTTGATAGTGTCACATCTTATTCTTATGTACAGTTTCCTTTTTATTTCTTTGCAACTATCCACAGAAATTTTACAGCCCATATCTCAATACCTGCATTGTTTGTACTTTTGATTTTAACTGTTGCTCATGATTTCTGTGCTTTTTTCTTTTATTTGTGAACGTGTGTGGTGGAATATCATGATATTTCAGTATCGGTCAAGAAAGACCTTTCTTACTTTTTCATGTACCCTGCTGCCCCGAATCTATATATACACAGCAACCAGAAAGTCTAAGGCTTAGTATTTTAAAAAGAATACTAAGCTAATAAGGGAGCTTGACTTTACATGTGGACTTTACATTTGGATATTTATAAGAGAATGACTACTTAAATAGGCACATGCCTTTAATCCCAGCACTTGGGAGGGAGAGGCAGGTGGATCTCTGCAAGTTCAAAGCCAGCCTGATCTACAAAGCGAGTTCCAGGGCAGCCAGAACTGTTACACAGAGAAATCCTGTCTCTGAAACAACAACAGCAAAATAAGGAAAGTCTTGACCTATCATAGCCCTATCGTATGAGATAGAATAAGGAAAAACGCAATTATCTATTTTCATTCACTTTGGCTAAATCCATTCCAAGTTTTTATATACTTTTAATTCAAAGAAATAAGAAATAGCCTGGTTTCAGATTCTCTTGGCAGAGGCATTTCTCCTAGCAGAGACATTCTAATTCTTATCATACTACGTAGGTGAAAGTTCCATTCTTTGCTGAATTGGTTTTAAGATTTCTTGAATGCCTTCCAGGTGGCCTTAGATGACTCACCCAATATGGCAGGAACAGAGGAGCTGGCAAGTCCATGCAAGGGATGTTGAGTTAGGTTGACTCGCCATCTAGTGGCATACGTTCACCAAAATGCCTGAATTTCTTAACTTTCCAGTAGTCAACGCGCTGGACAGAGGCAGTAGTGCAGGGTGCTACTTAAGTGGTATCTTCTTTAAAAAAAAAAAAATATATATATATATATATATATATATTATGGAAATTTTTGAACTCAGAAACCACTCAGCAAAGCTTACCACTTCCACATGAATAGCTCCTGGTACACATAAAATGGTTTGCTAAAAGTGAATTCACACATCTTCCTTAAAATTTAATTAATTTTAATTTAATTAAAAAATTTAAGAACTTCATACATGAGCACTATACATATATCACTCTTTCTCCTTCCTCCCACCATGTTCCCCTCTCCCAGATTCATGATCTATAATTACCGTTGTACACACACACATTTACACATGCATATACGCCTACTGAGTCCATGTAACATTGCTCACATTCACATGTCCAGGTGCCACTATAGTATTAGCACATCTTGCAGACAGAGCATCATTTATAGATTGCAGGGTTTGTGGCTGCATTTGTTCTCACCTTTCTCCTCTTGCAGCATGAAGAGCATCTTCTAGTACCATGAATACTAGTCTGTAGGGTCAAGGCTGTAGGTAGACACTAGCTTGACTTCTCCACATTCAATAACCATGTTATAGAGGTGTTTTGTTCAGCAATAGAGCCTTACCCTCAGTTTGTGAAGAGCAACCAAGAGCCTTGGCAATAGCCTGGGTTGTTTGGGGTTTCCATGGGGCCCCTTTGGCCAACAATTTGACTAGATGTAACCCATTCCTAGTACTGGAAGCTTCATTTGGTGATGAGAGATGTCCAATTGAGGCTCCATCTGCCCTATTAGGTGTTTCCATTTAGATTTATTTCATATGTGTGTATATAGGTTTCCAGTTGGCTCTTTGGATAGCCCTTAGTTTTAGCTGTCTCACTTTGTATTCCCTCCCTACTCCTTTCTTTCCTCCCCTCTGCATTTGATGCTCTCATTCAAGTTTTGTGTATGTGTTGATTTGAATATAAATGGCCCCCACAGGTTCATATGTTTTAATGCTTAGTCATTAGGGAGTGACACCACTTGGAAGGGATTAGGAGGTGTGACCATATTGGGCTAGTGTGGTCTTATTGGGGGAAAGTGTGTCATTGTGGGTAGGCTTTGAGGTTTCAAGGACACAAGCCAGACCCAGTGTCTCTCTTTCTTCTGTCTGTGGATCCAGATGTAGAATTCTCAGCTCCTTATCCTGCCTGCATGCTGCCATGCTTCCACTATGCTGGTAATGAACTAACCCACTGAAACTGTAAGAAATTCCCAATTAAATGTTTTCCTTTACAAGTGTTGTTGTGGTCATGGTGTCTCTTCACAGCAATAGAACACTGGCTAAGGCAATACCATATTTGTCTTTTTTTTGGGAAGGTCTGGGTTACCTCACTGAGGATGTTTTTTTTCTAGCTCCATCTATTTGCCTGAGAATTTCACTCATTCATCCATCCATCCATCCATCCATCCATCCATCCATCCATCCATCCATTCATTTATCCATCCCTCATTCCTTCTTTCCTTTCTTCCTTCTTTCAGTGACCAAGTAATATTCTCTCCTGTGTAAATATTCTGTGTAAATGTACCACATTAAAAAATACAGTCATCAATTGACAGGAGTCTAGGCTGTTTCCAATTTCTGGCTATAATGAGTAGTGAGCGTAGCAATGACCATGAAAAAGCAAGTGTCTCTGTGGTAGGATGTAGAATCTTCAGAGTATATGCCCAAAAGTGGTATAGCTGAATCTTTAGGTAGATCTAGTTCCAGCTTGCCACACCCATTCCTATAGTGGTTGTATAAGTTTTCACCCCCCACTAGTGGATGAATGTACATCTTACTCTGCATCCTCACCAGCATGAGATGCCATATTGACCTTGGCCATTCTGACTAGTGTAAGCTGGTTTTGGTTTGCATTTCCCTGCTGACTAAGGATGTTGAACATTAAGTGTTTCTCAGCTATTTATGTTTCATCATTTTAAAACTCTTGGTTAGGTCTGTACCCCATTTTCAATTGGGTAATTTGTTTCCTTGATGCCATTTTTTAGATCTTTATATATATTTAAATCTTTATATATGGGATAGGCCTCTATCCTATGTGTAGTTGGTAGAAATCTTTTCCCATTCTACAGGCTGCAGCTTTATCCAAATGATGGTGTCCTTTACCATGCAGAAGCTTTTCATGAGGTCCCATTTAGTAATTGCTGATCTTAGTGCCTGTGCTGTTGGCGTTCTGTTTAGAAAGTCTTTGCCAACTCTGACACTGCTCCGGTGACGAAGAACCTGAGACTAGAAAAGTCAGGGACCTGGAGGAAAATCAAACACTACTTTTCTGCTAAAGAAACATAGCAATAAAAAAACTAAAGGCATTCTGCTGTACTCACAGATCAGTGCCTTGCTCCTTCCTGAATCAGATGGGAACAGATGCAGAGACCCATCACTGGACAACGTGCTAAAAATGAGAGACCTTGGAGCATTCAGTCTTAAGTGGGATATTCCCTTCAAATCCCTCCCCTCCGGGCTCAGGCAACTAAATATTGTTAAGAGCCAGTGGTGTTGAAAGACACAGAAAGAAGCAAGGCCTTTGAGACACAACAAGGCCGATGGTACACAGGACTTCCGTGGCTCTAAGCCAGATGGGATCCCAATGCTGAGGGGGGAAGTAGACACAAGCGCCCATCTCTAACCCAGAAGCTATTTCCAACTGGTAACTGCTCTCAAGGGAAAAATTCTTAGTCTCCAGTGGAATCTGGGGTCTCACTGGTCATACCCACACAGAAAGGCAGACCCCATACCTGGCAGTAGATGGTCAATGCAAAACAGAGTCAGTGAAATTTTGTTAGATCTTTTTTATCTCATAATGCTTTGTCTGGGCAGTTTATCTTTAAACTTTACAGATACATGTGTGTGCGCATGCATGTGTGAGTGGGCACACACACACACACACACAGTTTCTGGTTCTGTGGGGTTTTTGTTTGTTTGGTGTTTCAAGACAGGGTTTGTGCAGCTGCTCTGGCTGTCCTGGAACTCGCTTTGTAAACCAGGCTGACCTTGAACTCACAGAGAACTGCCTGCCTCTGCCTCCCGAGTGCTGGGAATGAAGTTTGGGTCTGTGCTTTTATGAAATTTCTCTGTGTATGAATGTGTGTGGCTCTGCATTTATATGTATTTCTTATGTTTTTTCTCTACTTCTGTTTTTCTGTTTGTTTGTTGTGTCCTCTTCTGGTTTGTTTTTTATTTTTATTATTTTCCTAGATGCCTATTTGGTTTTTAATGAGAGAGAAGAAGGGGGTTTTGAATTTGGTAGGTGGAGTAATGGAGAGGATCTGGGAAGTATTGGGGCAAAGGAAATCACAACCAGAATATATTGTATGAAAAATGTCAATTAAAAGAGAATAATACAAAAAAAATCCCATTTGGTGACACATGATAGGATGCCAATTCAGAGTAACTTTTTTTTGACAGAAGGGCTGGAAGCGGCTCATTAGAAAGACCCCGGGCTGACTTGAGGAATGGAAGGTCTGTAGGAGTCGGGTGTGAATCTCCCAGAGGGCATCACGATCATTAGTATCTGCTTGTTCCTGCATCCCTGCTTTCCTCCAGGGAGATAGTCTTTCTCTACAAAGCAGGAATATGGTCACTGGAAGTCCAAGAGGAACATTTTGCCAATGTATTTAACCAGACAGAAGAACTTTACTTAAGAGAGCAATCCTAGACTGTGGTCTACCCATTTGAGTCACATGTTCATACCCTGATCAGACACTTATGATCAGGAATGTCACCCTAAGACCCCAGTATCAAATGCTTTTGGAACTACTGTGTGGCACTGGAACTCTGGGAACCAATGTCTTCTGGGAAAGGTCTTCTGATCATTAGGGGTCTTTCCTTTAAGGGTGTTGTGGGTGCTTAGCATTTCTTTGCTTCCTGGCTCATGATGTAGGCAGGTTTTGCACAGCCATGTGTTCCTATCATGATATGCTGGTCATCAAAGCAAAGGGACCAATTGACTATGGCTGGAACTTCCAAAAGTATGAGCCCAGGAAACCTTTACTCCTTCTAAGTTCATAATTACTAGTATTTCCATTATAGCTATGGTAATCTAACTAGCATAGTAGGATATAAACACTTGTCCAAAGGAAGTAATGTTTTTCCCTTTTCTATTATATCTATTGATTATCTATTGATATAATAGAAAAGGGAAAAGCACAGCACGTGTGTAATAACAGTTGTCCACTCTGCATCCACATTCTCCTGTGGTCATAAAGCATGAAAGCGCAGCCCTCCTGCTTTTGCTCCTGCCAGACTTCTCAGGCAGAACAACCATACCAGGGCTGCAGGGAGACTGTCTCCACTGCAGCGCAGTGAAAACCCCACCAAAGCCTTCCACACATCCACACACCTGGGTTCCACTCAACTTACTCTGAACTTAGAAACCTGTCTGTGTCACCACCTAAGTTAGAAGAGACCTTTAATCTCTCTTCTTAATTGTTCTGATGTCTACAGTTCTCCTTTCCCACCCCAGGCTCCATCTCCTGCATATTTATTTTTTACTTTGTTGCTAGAGGCTCTAGATGGTTTTGGACAAATACTGGTTGTTGGGCAAGGTGCCTTCTGCCCTCCCAAGTCCCCAGAAAAGGGGAATCTGTTTCTTTGAGCTATTTGTGGTCCCAACCCTGGTCCTCTGATCATGTGTCAGAACACTAACCCTGGATGTCATGGTTATGATCTTTGTATATATAGACCTTTGAGAGGTATTCTAGTTCCCTTCTGTTGTTGTGATAAAACTCTCTGACCAAAAGCAACTTAGGTAAGGAACAGGTTTATTTTGCTTATACTTCCAGATCACAGCCCATCCCTGAGAGAAATCAGGCCGGGAGCTCCAAAGAGGAACTTGGAGAGAGAAACCATAGAGTAACACTGCTTTTTTGGTTCACTTCCACTTCCAAGATCATGCTATCTTTATTACACCGCCCAAGACCACCCAACCAAGACATAGGGATGCCCACAGTGGGTGGGCCCTCCTCCATCAACTACCCATCAAGACAATTCCCCACAGACATGCTCACAAACCACTCTGATCCCTTGTCTGAGGACTTTAGGATCTGTCAAGTTGACCATTAAAGCTAGCCAGGACAGGAGGTAACTAAGTCATGATGGTGGAGACATAACATCCAGGAAAGCTTATTGTCTCTTGGTTACAGGAGAGCAACAGAGCGCCCACTACAACCCAGGAAACAGACCCTTCACCAGAAATGGATGTACTGACATTTTTTCCCTGGATTTTCTAGGTTATAAAACTATGGGAAATAAATTTGCAAAGTTTAGGATGTAGAATCTGTGTCATTTTTGATACAGCATCCTTGAATGACAAATACCCACCCTTGTAGGTATTTGTTACCCACCCTTGTGGTCTTTTCGGCACATGTAGGAAAGACATCCCGAGTTCACGAGAGTGTGAGGTTTGTTGTGCTATGCTCCAGTGTCAAAGCGAGTGACCCTGCCCCCCATGTCCCCCTCTCTGGCTCCATATCCTTTTATTTTTAATTCCCAGAGATGAATGACACCTTTGTGTCTCCTTTTCTCCTGTGGAGAACACACTTGGGCAGAATTCTCCCTACATGTCTCAGCTCTAGACCAAAGCTTCTTTCTCTAACATGGTTATGAGAAACCTTATACTGGGAAAGGATATGTCCATCCATGAGTTCCCTGCCATTGAACTGGTAAATTATAACTGAACTCACATGTATGACTTAACTTGTAAATTATATGTGACTTAACTTATAAATTACAGTTGAACTCACATATGACTTAATTGTGAATTATGCATGTATGTATCCTTTCATGTATATGACTTCCAACTAGATGTGACTTTTAAATTTAAAAAAAGACTCATTTTCTCCACATAAACAAAGGCTCAAACTACTCTAACCAATGCTCTCCATAACTACAGTTTCTTTCCATTCTAGCATTTGACATAGAAATTCAAACAACACTTTGGGCGATTTTTAACAAATCTATAGCAATAAATTCTTGTGGCAAAAAGCCACTTATTAAGAGAAGTGAATTGTGTGCTCAAGGCAATCTCCACACGAGAGCCTAGAGAGCCTATGCTTTCCCACGGCGACTCTTCAGATTCAAATGACTAAGAAATAAAGTGGGTTTTCATAATGAGACAAACTCAAGGCCCTCAGAGCAGTCCAAGGGAATCTTCAGCTGATACCGTTTCTCCAGACATTGAGGGCTGTGTGTGCACCTTCAGGGCTTCAGAGGGAAATACCTGCGAGAACTGACAACCAGTTCTTCCTCATGGTAAATGCGTCTCTCACTCCAAGGCACTTAATCAATACCTTTCCCCAGCTTCTCGAGGAATTTCAAAATGAAATTGAAAGCCTTAAATGTTTTATTTAAGGAGAATAGCATTCTGATAAAGTTGCCAAGTGAGCCTCGTGTTTTAAAAACTGTAAGAGGCTCAAGGATGGCAGCTCCTTAGAAATAGATTATAGATAGCCGAAGGAGGCCGTCAGTGGGCAGCACTTACAGAAGGAGGCCAGCAGTGGGCAGCACTTACAGAAGGAGGCCGTCAGTGGGCAGCACTTACAGAAGGAGGCCAGCAGTGGGCAGCACTTACACGGGGAGGCCAGCAGTGGACAGCACTTACAGAAGGAGGCCAGCAGGGCAGCACTTACACGATGAGGCCAGCAGTGGGCAGCACTTACACGAGGAGGCCAGCAGTGGGCAGCACTTACACAATGAGGCTGGCAGTGGGCAGCACCTACACGGGGAGGCCAGCAGTGGGCAGCACTTACACGGGGAGGCCGGCAGTGGGCAGCACCTACACGGGGAGGCCAGCAGTGGGCAACACTTACACGGGGAGGCCGGCAGTGGGCAGCACTTACACGGGGAGGCCAGCAGTGGGCAACACTTACACGGGGAGGCCGGCAGTGGGCAGCACTTACACGGGGAGGCCAGCAGTGGGCAACACTTACACGGGGAGGCCAGCAGGGGGCAGCACTTACACGATGAGGCCAGCAGTGGGCAGCACTTACACGGGGAGGCCAGCAGTGGGCAGCACTTACAGAAGGAGGCCGGCAGTGGACAGCACTTACACAGTAGACTCAAGCCCTGGACACTTACGAGGTGATGGCCCTAACTTGATGGGGTACTGGGCCCACTGAATGCTGCTGAGAAACTAGTGTGTCGCACACATCATCCAAGAGGGCATGCCCTAACTTCACACACAACCATGTCATACCTTAATTTCCCTCAGTGATGACGTTCAAGATGTGAGAATGTGCTGGGTGGTGATGGCAGCGCACGCCTTTAATCCCAGCTCTTGGGAGGCAGAGGCAGGTGGATCTCTGTGAGTTTGACATCAGCATGGTCTGTAAAATGACTTCCTGGATAGCCACAGTTGCACGCGAGTGTGAGTGTGTGTGCGTGCACACACACATGCACACACACACACACTCACACACACACACACACACTCACACACACACACGTCTGCAAGCCTTCCGGACCTCTTCAGCCTGTCTGAAACACTCCAGTGACTTAGGGCACACACAAGGCTCTCTGTAGGGAGAGACCTAGGCACCTGTGCTGCTGACCACACCCGTTTTGGGTGTGGCTACAGGTACGTACAGGCGTGTTGAATAAAGGGCTGATGATAAAGGCACTCGCACTCTTTTCCGGTTCCGGTCAAGTCTCAAGGCTGCAGAGACTAACCTAGGTTTTTGGTTTCTTGTGTAAGTGTTTTCTCACAATAAATAACTTACCCTTATTCTGTGTTCTGTTACGTTTTCTCATCAGCTGGTGTTAGGAGCGGGATTCTCACCCCTCCCCGGCACACCGCCAGCCCCACCCTGCCCGACCGCAGAGGTGCCTGGGGCACCAGGTCACATCCGTCCACTGCCCGGGCTATGCCGGAGCAACTGCAGCGAAGCCCAGCACTGGGAGCTCCGCGTCGCCCTCTGCGCTGCACCTCCTTCCCAGTGCCAGTGTCTTCCAGGCTCCAGCCGGGTGCCTGCCGCCAGCCTGTGTGCGTCCTGGTCCCGCGGCCACCCGCCTCCCGGACCGTGTTGCCCCGCGCCGGGCACGGCAGCCGCTTTCGCCACGGCCACTATCACCACAGCTGCGTTTGGAGCAGCATGACCAGCTACTGGCCACGTCCTGCTGCCTGCAATTTACATGGAGCTCATTGTCACCCCCTTTGACAAAAATCCCACCAGTTCTAACTTTGTGTGAGAGCCATGTAGGATTTTTCAGACTCTATTTAGAACAGAAAAACCATCCTTGGCTGAATTCTGCTTGATGGGACACCTGCACCACCTGCTGGCCAAACATAGCTATTGCAAGCTGAGATCCACAGGTTAAGAACAAACACCTTAGTCTTGAAACTAGGAAATCGCTGAAGGTAAGCATTCCATTCCTTGTATTTTAAAATAATAATAATGAAAATAATAACAATAATGGTGATGATGATTAACTATGCTATACCTATGGCAGATAATATCACAATGCAGGACATTAGGAATTTTCTCGTTTCTTGATGGATGAGATATTGGAAGGGCTTGAGAACCTGCCTGGAATATATTTTCTATCTGCTATGGTGGCTATCAGTTTGGTAATCCACATGATATCATTAAAGAAATGGTTCAACAATACGGCAAAAATTGAGCAACTTTTATGAATCATATGGTCATCACAGGGTAGTTATGAAAACCTAGTACAAAGAATTTAAACAATAGAAAATTCCTTACAGAATGGTAAGGAAGGTTTGGTAAAAAAGATTCAGAATATTCAAAATGATAATGAAGACCTAACAAACAGGATGTAAACTATAGAACATAATACTGAATTACTTCCAGGTAAAATATCTACTGATTCAACAGACAGAATAGAAAAAGTGGAACATAATAATGAAATACTTAAACAAAAAACCTGTTCTATGTCTGATGATTTAACTAACAAAATACAAAGACTGGAAGGTAAGATTGAAATACTGACAGACTGTTCCATGTCTGAGAATAATGACAAGCTATCAGATAGAACATTGTTTCTGGAGGGCAGTTTACATGCCATTCAGATAATATCTAAGGATGAGAATATTACATGTTTATAATCATACATGAATGCAGAACACAGAAAACTGACCAGTTCTATGAAATCTAAAGAAGCTTACATGGTCCAGGAAGTTCAAACATTCAGAGAAACAATGGTGAATAGATTACAGGCCTTAGAAGACATTCAATCTGATACATCAGAATCAGAGATACAAACAACAGGTCATGAAAGAGGTTTACCCACACTTTCAGATGCCAGGAAGATCTTCCTAAGGTTGTTATGCCCTCTTCTATGGTTTTCCCAGTGTCTATGACTGAAAAACACCCAAATGGCTTTGTTGCATATCAGTGGGAGCCAATACAGCTAAAAGATTTAAAAGGATTTAAGGAGGCTGTTGTCTCTTATGGTATGTATTCACTTTATGTCAGAGAGTTACTAAACTCATTGGCAAGCACGAATAGGGCAACCCCTAAGGATTGGGGCCATCTAATATCAGCAGTGCTTGAAAATTCATCTCAAATACAATGGAGGGCTTTGTGGAGGGAAGAAGCAAAAGTCCTCAGTTTCAAGGCTTAAAGAAAGATTATGAAGCTCTCCAAGATAAGATTCTTGGTGAGGGTCTTTATGCTGATCCACAAACTCAGGCTGCATATGATGAACACATCTTGTCTTTATGTTGTACAGCAGCCTTGAATGCTTGGATTAAGGTTCATGAACTTATCAAGAGAACAGTTCACTTAATTCTTACAAAGATTGTCCAGAGAAGTAGAATTTCAGGTAACTGATTCAGATTCTAAGTGAATACTCATAGACTCTCTAGCTTATGAGAATGCAAATCCACAATGCAAACAGGTTCTCTGGCCATTAAAGATCAGATCAGCACCACTGAAGGAATGAGTTCTCTGTACAGCTAGACTTGAGTATAATGATCATGACACAGAAGCTTGGGTAGGAGAAGAGATCTTGAAAGGTTTGAAGAGGCACCAAGATTCCAGATGCCTTAAATGTGGTGATATAGAAGCTTGGATAGGAGAAGCAAACTCCGAAGGTTTAAAAAGACATCAAAATACCAGATGTTTCAACTGTAATAGAATAGGACATCTAAGAAGAAATTGTAGGCAAAGCATTCCTAGAAGTAATGCCCCTCCTAGGAATGACTCAAACAGAAGGCCTCAGCCTTCTGGATTATGTAGGAAATGTGGCAAAGGCTGACACTGGACCAATGAATGTAGATTTACCAGAGATAAGCAAGGAAACCCTTTACAATTGGGAAACTCCTTGGGGGGCCTCTCGAAGGCCCCCATGTCAAAAGTAGTCTGGACATTCCCTGTCACTGTTATGGAGAATCTCTCCCAGGATGATTAGAAGATCTACTGCCTATTGTAAATAATACCACTCTGGATGATAAATTAGCTACTGAGGCTGAATAAAATGTAACTGGAGGAAACAAAAAACTTATATTTTGGCAAACTTCTATACAGGATCAGATACCTAAATTAAAAGTTAGGATGAATAACAAAGTGATTTTGGTATTTTGGACACTGGAACTGATGTAACCAGCATAACTCAAAAATCTTGGCTTCAAGATGGCCCCTACAAGAGGTAAATGTTCAATTCTTAGGGATTGAAATCCTATCTCATATAAAATAAAGAACGAGATGGGTTGAGTGTATAGGGCCAGAAGGACAAAGAGTAAGACTGAGGCCATGGGTCATAGACACAGCAATAAATCTCTGGGGTCATGATCTATTGCAGCAATGGAATGCACAGATTAACATTCCTCCAGTATCAGATATGAATCATGAACAAGTTCTTGGTGGTAAGGCAAATGCTGTAAGGCACTACAGAAAACAGATACCAACCATCCAGGCTGTACATAAACAGAATACAAGTACCGAACCTACAGAGGAACCAAAATCCCTACCCTTGAAATGGCTAACATATGAACCTGTCTGGGTAGGGCAATGGCCTATGACCGCTGAGAAGCTAGAGGCTTTACAAAAGCTGGTTCAGGAACAGCTAAATGCTAGGCATATTGAAGAATCTACTAGCCCTTGGAATTCCCCTGTATTTGTTATCAAAAAGAAATCTGTTAAATGGAGAAAGCTTACAGACATGAGAACCATCAATAAAGTAATTCAGCCTATGGGTTCTCTACAGCCTAGGATGCCCTTGCCCTCTTTTATACCTAAAGGATGGCCTATTATAGTCATTGATCTAAAAGATTGCTTCTTCACTATACCTTTACAAGAAATAGGGGAAAATTTGTCTTCATGGTGCCTACCTATAACAATTCTCAGCCAGTTAAGAGATCCCAATGAAAGGTCCTGCCACAGAGAATGTTAGATAGTCTCACCCTGTGACAATATTTTGTGCAAAAATCTTTGGAAATAATTGGCAAACAATTTCCACAATCCATAATTTACCATTGTATGGATGTTATATTGTTGGCTGATTTGAACGAAGGAACACTGGAAAAGATGTTTGAGACAGTAAAGGAAATTTTGCCCCTGAAAAAATGCAAAGAGGAGATTCTATCAATTATTTAGTTTATAAAATTGATCTACAAAAAAATTAGACCACAAAAAGTACAGATCAGGAGAAATCATTACCAGCTTTTTAAATGATCTTCATAAGCTCCTAGGAGAGATTTTTTTCAACTACAAACAATTATTGTAGTAGAAGGACATGATTTAAAACATCTAAAAATGGCCTTAAAGGGGGACAAGGACTTAAATAGTCTACAAATATTATCAGCTGAGGCTGAAAAAGAATTAGAATGGGTGGAAAAGAGAATACTAGAAGCACATGTGGACCGTGTGGATCTAGAACTAGACTGTATTCTGATTATTTTACCATCTAGAGAATACCCCTCAGGGATTTTGATGCATAGGGAAGATATCATATTAGAAAGGATATTTCTGCCATATAAACAGATTAAAAACCTCAAGACATATATAGAAAAGACCTCTGATTTGATTTTAAAAGGTAAATTATGGCTTTGTCAACTAATTGGAAGGGACCCAACAGAAATTATAGTACCTTTAACTAATGAGGAAATCTCCTCCTTATGGAAGGATAATGAATATTGGCAAAGGGCTTGCAGTAACTTTTTGGGAATGATTAGCAACAATTATCCTAAAAGTGAGAGAATAAAATTCATAAAGAAAACAATTTGAATCCTTCACACCAATCTTTGGAGTCCCTACATTCTACACTGATGCAAACAAGTCAGGTATAAATCAGGATATAAATCAGGAAATATAAGTAAAGTAGTTCCAAGCCCTTACAACTCTGTACGAAAGGCAGAGTAGTATGCCATTCTCATGGAACTTATGGATTTTACAGAGTCTCTCAATATAGCTACTGACTCTCAATATGCAGAGAGAGTTCTTTTACACAGACTACTGAATTTATTCCTGATGATACGGAACTAACTTCATTATTTATACAATTACAAGAAACTATTAGGAATAGGACTCATCCTATATATGTAACACATATCAGATCCCATAGTTACTGACTCTCAATATTCAGAGAGAGTTGTTTTACACAGACCACTGAATTTATTCCTGATGATATGGAGCTAGCTTCATTTTTTATACGATTACAAAAAAACTATTAGGACTAGGACTCATCACACACACACACACACACACACACACACACACATATATATATATATATATATATATATATATATATATATCACATCAGATCCCATATGTGTCTGCCAGGTCTTCTAGCACAAGGTAATGATGAGATTGACTGTTTATTAATAGGAAGTGTGCTACAAGTCTCAGAATTTCATAAAAAACACCATGTAAATAGCAAAACCTTAAAAAAGGATTTTTCCTTCACCTGGCAACAAGTCAAGGAAATAGTAAGAAACTGCCCTACTTGTTCATTCTATAATCAAGCTCTGTTACAGGCGGTATTCCCAAAGGTATACATAGGAATGAAATTTGGCAAACTGATTTGTTTCACTTTCCAGAATTTTGAAATTTAAAATATGTGAACCATACAATAGACCCATTTTGGGGGTTTCAATGGGCCACTGCTCTTAACTCTGAAAATGCTTATTCTGTTATCACATACCTCTTAGAGGTGATGGCTTTTAATGGTATACCTGCACAAATAAAAACTGACAATGATCCAGAATATGCTTCCAGCAAATTGGAACAGTTTTTCAAATATTATAACATAAAGCACATAACTAATATACCATACAACCCCACAGGACAAGCAGTGGTTGAGAGATCTAATTGCACTTTAAAAGAAATGCTCCATAAACAGCTAGGGGAGCAAAGATCCCCAAATGCAGATTACATATACTTTATTAATATTAAACTTTCTTAATGCTAATGAGAAAGGACAAACAGCTGCAGAAAGACACTGGACTACAGAAAAATCTTCTGAACTAAATCAGCTAGTGTATTTCAAGGATGTAAATGACCTCAGTATGGAAACTAGGATATGTATTATATTGAGGAAGGGGTTTCACCTTTGTCTCCACAGGAGAAGAAAAGCTTTGTATTCCATTAAAATTGATCAAGATTCAGTCTGAACAGGAAAGACGACAGTTATTCACAAAGTCATATCCCACAAGTTGCATGGAGACTTCACAAAAGGAAAGGGAAATATTTTGTTCTTGTCCTAACAGGAAAACCCATCTCCAAAAAGCAAGAAGACACTGAATGTGTAGATACCTAAAAAAGAGACGATAACTATCCTAAAAGAAAAATCAGGCAAAGAAGAATCTCATATTTGGTACCAATGTCTAATTCTCTTAACCTATATCTTTACAAAAATATATTTCTCCTTACTTCCTATTCCTTTTTTAGTCCCAATTCACTTAAACCAACACTAGCTTTGGAGTTGGATCTGGCTCTCTTCCTTTAAATCCAAGTATGTTGCTAAAGTAAAATTCAGAGTTTCTCTATTATATCAAGAAGTCCATTGATGTAAGACAGAAGAAAACAAAATCTAGGGACTGTCATTTGTCTATACTCAATTCTTTCTCTGAAAGCCTAATTTCCCTCATATTTATTATCTTCTTTATTGTTGCCTTTCTTGGTATGCATACCTATTAAAGTTGCAATTTCTTTGTTGGCATTAATGTTTAAGTCCTCCATAGAGAACAAAGAATGTCCTAACAGCAATCTTCGAACTCTCCGGAAAGAAAATGGGGCCCCACTTCTTCGATTCCACTTGATCCAATTTGATGCGTTTGAACCGACAATTACTACCCTAAAACTAGTTTGGGACTCCATCCCTCTAGACAACTCCAGACTAGCTAGCTGATGTTGTGTACTTTCTTATTATACTCTGGCCAGAGTCTCAGACAAGAACTTCAATCAAGAACTTCAATCAAGCATCTCTCACCAAACAGAGACTGGGTACAAATGTTGTAGCTAGTCCACTTGGGACTTTCACTACTCTAACATTTTCTTCCTACTGGATCATATGAGGTTATCATCGTCCCATTTCAGCAGGAAGTAATTCTGAGAATACTATGCCCCCTTTCCCTACCATTGACATTAAAGGACAATTTACACCTGTTGGAGTTAGTTTTCAATTCTTTAGGGTTGAGATTGGAAGCAGGTGTTCAGACTTGGGCATCTCTTTCAGATAAGTTTAGGGTTTAGATGGCATAGATATGCTTAGGATGGGATATAGGTAGATTATTATATCTTCTGATGATTTATAATTTGTATATCACAATTTGTTATACTATGTAAGGTCTTTCTTGAGAGCTTGGTTGGAGGTTCTAGCAGGGGAGTGGAGTTACTTGTCTGAAGACTGGTCCTCCTCTATTTGGGGAAGGTCATCCTTGTCGACTGAGCATGCAGCTTCCGGAGGGATGCACATGGAGCAGTGAGGGAGGAAGGGGACAACTGCCTAGCCAGCCAGATCAGTCGAATCAACCCTGGCGATCAATGGGGTGACAGATGTCGCAGCCAGACCACCCTCACATTTGTAAGGTCTTCTTTCTATTCATGATGTTTGATGCATAAATATCCTTATCATCTTTTTTTTTTTTGGTTTTTCGAGACAAGGTTTCTCTGTATTGTTTTGGAGGCTGTCCTGGACCTCGCTCTGTAGACCAGGCTGGCCTCGAACTCACAGAGATCCACCTGCCTCTGCCTCCCGAGTGCTGGGATTAAAGGCGTGCACCACCACCGCCCGGCTCCTTATCATCTTTTATGTATATATGCTTTATATATGTCTAAGACATTTTGTATATTGACAGATTAATTTTGTTTCGAGTCTAAATCTTTAGACTAAAAGTGGAATTGTAGGGAGAGACCTGGGCACTTGTGCTGCTGACCACGTCCATTTTGGGCATGGCTACAGGTAAGTACAGGCATGTCGAATAAAGGGCTGAGGATAGAGGCACTCACACTCTTTTTGGGCTTCCAGCCGGGTCTCAAAAAGCTGCAGAGACTAACCTGGGTTACCAGTTTCTCTTGTATTTTCCCACAATAAATACCAACAATACCCTTATCCAGTGTATGGTAATATTTCCATTCCAGCTCTTGGTGATCTGAGCTTGCTGCGTTCATGGATTAGTGCCAGTGTCTACATCCATTTTTCTTTTCCAGTTCCTGGCTATGCTCTACCATGAGGGCCTCTTACAGCTTTGCATAGTTTTTTTTTGTGCCCCTTTACTCCAGAATGTCTTCTGTGCCATCTTTGGCATGTTCCTGAACTGTGTTCAGTTTGAGTGCTGTGGTGGTTTGAAAGAAAATGGCCCCCAAAGGGAGTGGCACTATTGGGGGTGTAACCTTATTGGAGGCAGTGTGTCACTGTGGGGGTGAGCTCTGAAATCTCTTTTGCTGAAGCTTCCTCAGTGTGACAACCTGTTGACCTCTTGTTGCCTCTGAGTTAAGATGCAGCACTCTCAGCTCAAGGACCACATCTGCCTGCACACCACCATGATCCCTGCCGTTATGATAATGGACTGAACCTCTGAAACTGTAAGTGAGCACCTCAATGAAATGTTTTCGTTTATAAGAGTTGCCGTAGTCATGGTGTCTCTTCACAGCAATGAAAACCTAAGACTTACCTAAAAGTCCCAGCGCCATGTTTCCACATCAGTGTGTGTTCTGTCACCAAGTTCAACACGTGAATTCAAAACTCTTTATGTTTATGTACTCACTGTTCTAAAAATGATCCTATTTTTGTTTTAGCTTCATTTCTGTTGCTGTGATGAAATTACTCCATGAGCAAGCTTTCTTTGGGGGGAGGGGAGAGACAAGGGTTGTTTTAGTTCACAGTGCACAGCAGGGAAGTCAAGGCAGTGAGAACCTGAGTCAAACAGCTCGTCACATACCATCTGCAGTCAGGAGCAGAGAGAAATGATTGCACACACGCTCCTGTGACAGCCCCACGTTTCACTCCTACATAGTTTCTGGCCTAGCCCATGAAATGGCCCTGTCCACATTCATGGTGCATCTTCTCACATCATTTGACCCAATTAAGAAGAATCCTTGAAACATGTACACAGGCCTACCTGATCTAGACAATCCCTCATTGAGACCCCTTCCCAAACTGACAAGTACCACTGGTCATCTCATACCATGATGGTAGGGAGCACACAGCCTATTCAGAGACAACAGCATCCAGCTTCCTCATGTTCTCTCTCTCTCTCTCTCTCTCTCTCTCTCTCTCTCTCTCTCTCTCTCTCTCTCTCTCTCTCTCTCTCCCTCTCTCTCTGTCTCTCTCTGTCTCTGTCTCTCTCTCTGTCTCTGTCTCTCTCCCCCTCTGTGAGTGTGTGTGTGTGTGTGTGTGTGTGAGCCACTAGTCTAGTGACTGCTATCCCTAAATCTCCGATCTCCAGAGAACTGCAAAAGAGTAGAAGCTATTCACTCAAGACATTGGTGTTAGACAACACAGGAGAGTCTGGGAAATGCCATGACAGAGGGGAGGCACTGAGACACTGCAGAAAATAACTGAATGAATGAATGATACTCACCATCAGACAGAGTCTGTGCTTCTCTTCTCCATCATCTCTGAGACTCAATTTCTTTCCTTATAAAAGGCAACAAATCTAGGTGGTAAGTGGAAAAGATAAGCAGCAGCCAGCCCAGCACCTCCTGTTCATGGTGTAAATGAAGTAAAGAGGAGAGAAGTGCTCAAATGTGTCTGGTCTGACTTGATTGACTCAGGAACCACAGAGCGTGGGAGAGAAGAGAGTAAGACCTGGATCAGGATATTTGGGAGATGAAAAAACCAGGGATCTTTGAGGGGTAAACATCATTTATGTGTGTGGGTTTTGAGAGATACAGAAGAGGATTTTAAGGGTTTGTTTGTTGTGAATGCCACACTCTCGGGCTTTTCTGAGAGACTGTGACAGGATAAAACACTTGTGTTAAACTGATTGTAACAGCATTTAAAAACACCCCTTCTCAGGAAGGCCTCTATCCTCTCAAAAGGATATTTTTATTTCACAGCTTCTTTGAAGAGGTGTCTATGCTCAGCATCAAAACCAAGGGAGGGAGCCAGGATGCTCTATTGTGTACAGTGACGGGCATTCCTAGTTTTGGAAACAGGCTTCAGCGGATGTTCTCCATATCCTTCCAGTTCTCCTTGGCTCTGTCTGGAATTCTTCCTTCTATTTCAATAGGATTTTAACGCTGAGCCACAGAATACTCACGTTGTCACCTGATCTTCATGACCAGTCTACAAGGAAAGCAGAGTGAGGGGCCATCTCTGTTTTACAGATGAGAGCATCAAGTCCACAAACGGGAGTGACATTGCTCGGTTTTTTATTTTATGTGCGTTAGTATTTTGTCTGCATGTGTGTCTGTGTGAGGGTGTCATATCTGGCAGTTAGACAGTTGTGAAATGCCATGTGAGTGCTGGGAATTGAACCTGGGTTCTTCGGAAGAGCAGCCAGTGCTCTTAACCACTGAGCCATTTCTCCAGGCTCCAAGTGATGTTGTTTTTAAGCTTAGTTTATTCTATTTTCAGTGCTGAGTACTCCTGGAGTTGTCGTCTACACCTCCTGACCCTTTGTTCCTTAACTGCCTTACACTTAATTCATGTTGTGTACACAGATACAGAGGTTGCAGGAGTTCATTTGAGAGGCTTTTGCTGTAAACAAGAGGCATCAATTAAAGACGCATAGCACCTTGTACACCTTTTGATTTGGCACAAACTGCCAACTGGCGAGAGGCATGGGAAGAACCTGCTAGTCCACAGAATCGAATCCAAGAGAGATCTGAGACTGGGACAATGAGCCAAGTGAAACTGGAGTATAAGGCAAAGCCTGACATTTTGATCTACAAGAAAATTGTACAAGGACAAGAAGGGGATATATTGGTTAGAATAATTTTGCTTAACTTGTCTTAACAACTGTTTGTCAGACAATCACTATGTGCCATGTTCTTGGCACTCAAGTTACAGCAGTAAATAAAAATTAGACAAATAAGGTCTCCCTGCACAGACCTCAGCCCACAGTGAGGAGTTAGCTAATAAATGAATAATTCATAAAACCCAGTGCCAATAAAAAGTCAAGTGAGGTTACAATGAAGACATTGGCTCACAAGGAATAGGACCACATTAGGAGGGGTGTCAGAGAAGACATCTCTGAGGAGGACACATTTTCAAGCTGTTCCCCGAAGGGAACTAAAATGAAGATTATTAAGGAACACTGGGCATCATTCCAGGGTGAGAGCAAGATGCTTGCAATAGGCGTGGCCTTACAGTGTGTACAGAGCAGAGAGGAAGCCGCCATGCCTCAGAATCAGTGAAAGAAGAAAGACATACATAGGGGATGTCAGAGGGATTTCAGGGTCTGGGTAATTGGACTGTGAGGCACAGTGAGGATGACAGTCTACTGGCCACTCAAATCAGTTCTTTCCTTCCTTGGTAAAAGAAAAGGCATTTAGATACTGAATTTCCCAGTGTTCCTTGCGGTGGGGTGAAAGCTCAGGACAAAAGCTATTACCAGTGGAGTGTGAGCAGGAAAGATGTGTGTAATAGCATTTGATTGAAGGCAATTTTTTAACTGCTTTTCGTCTTCCTGCCTGGAGTGACAACCATTCAAATGAAGACAATGGACTTCAGGCCCAAACGACTATACAGAACTGTCCCACCAGGTGTGATGGTCAATTTTAAATGTCAACATGCCACAACTTAGAGTCATCTGAGAGGCGAGCCTCAGTCGAGGATTGTCTGGATTAGATGGCAAACCCAAGATATTGTGGGCAGCACTACTTCATGGGCTGGGCCCTGAACTGCCTAAAGTAAAGAAAACTGGGCTGGAGAGAGGACTCAGTGATCGCCAGCACGCGCTGCTCTTGCACAGGTCCTGGCTTTTGATTCCTAGCTCACAGCTGTCTGTACTGCCAGTTCCAGAGGATCTGATGTCCTTTTCTGGCATCTGTGGGCACTGCATGCTTATGTTGCACAGACACACATGCAGGGAAACAGCTGTACACATAAAACTAAAATAAAAAAGCTAGCGGCAAGTGAGCAGGCAAGGAAGCCTGTGCTCCTCTGCTCTTGGCCATGGGTGTGACGGGACAGCTGCTTCAATTTCTGCCTTGACTTCTCCAAAATGATGACTGCAACTTGGAATCATAAGCCAAATAAACTCTTTCTCCCCTAAGCTGCTTGTTGTCAGGGTATTTCATCATAGCAACGGAAATGAAAATAGAACACCAGTCGGAACTGCTAGGTGAGAGAGAAATAAATTATCTTATTTAAACTCCAGTATTTTGAGACCTTTATTACAACAATGTAGCTCTTACTATAATTAAATTGATGAGACATTTGTCCTTTTTAAAGCTGGAAGCTGCTAGAAACGTTCAAGCAGAGGACTGCTGGGTCCTGTGCTTTAAAAAGATTCTCTGACTCCTCTGTGGAGAGCAGATTGCAGGAAGCGTGCAGTGGAAGGAGGGCAGGTCTGCCGTGAGCGCCTGGGATGCGGTGGTAGAGGTACAAGGGGAGATGCCAGCCAGAATATGAGCGTTTTTGGCAGCAGAACAAGTAGGCTTGCTGATTCGTAATTTTTAGAGGGGAAAGGAAAGGAAAAAAACTGCTGAGACTGTGGTGTAATTTTCTGAAGTGTAGAAAACTAAGCGCAGGAGAAGAAGGAATGGGATATTGCAAAAATCTCCTACAACTGGACATAAACTGGCACAGACAGTAAGGAGAAGCTGGGTAGCTGGATTAGCCCTATCTGTGAGCTTCAGGTTCAGTCAAGACCATGCCTCGCACCTAAATAAAGAGGAGAACAATGGATAGGGTCCTGGTGTTAGCCCTGGGTCCTCACACTCATGTGCACACACGCTCTTGCACTAGCACACACATGCAGGCATGTAAACACATACTCACGCAGTCACACTATCACTGACACACCACACACTCACTCTTACACATTCAGTCTAACACACACATTCACACTCAAGAACGCACTGACACACTTATACAGACACATTTCACCACATACAATAATCCCTAATACAAATATACACTTCTCAATATATATTCTCACACTCCCACACTCAGATACACTCAGACACACCCCATACCCTGACATGTGACATTCACACTCACTCACATTCACACACTAAACCTCACCAGATGCTTGAACACACATATTCACACACCCAGTCAGACACTATCACATTCACAATCACATGCAACCACTTGCTTGCTAACACATTCACATAAAGTCTCACTGTTTCACACACTCACTTGTTCAAACTCCCATGCTTTCAATTTCTCACACACACTTATACACATTCACACTCGCTCATGCTCACAGGCTCACACAAAATACCTCCATGCTCACATCACACTGTTAACACACACACACATTCACAGGACACACACACACAAAACCAATACTCACACACTCACATATCCATGTTCAAACCATCACATGCTCACACTCTCACAATCTACATTCACACACTTGGAGATACATACACTTGCACACTTATGTGTGTCCAGACACATTTTCACTCAGCTCTGACTCACACACATAAACACACTCACACTTTCTCATTCAAACACATCCACAGTTAAACAAAACTCACACATTTCTATATTCACAAACTACTCTCACACTCTTATGGTCTCTCAGACATTCACATTTTGGTCACACACATTCACGTATTCTCAACACTGACCAAGATTCATATTCAGTCACACACCTACACTTCTACACATTCACACACCCACATGTAAAACAAGACACTTACAGCATCACAAACTCACATCACAAACACACACACTTCCACAAACCCACGTACTCACAACCTTAAATCCACTGAACTTGCAATCACAATCTCCAATGATTATACATACCCACGCACTCAGATATATTCCCACACCCAAATCACTCACACTCACTCATATACACACCAAAACAATATAAGCTCACACTTTCACACTGTCACATACATACACAAATTCAAGCACACATATACACACTCACAGTTCCATACATACTTGCAAACTCTCAGGCACTCACATGGATACCCTTACACATACTCAAACTTGTAATTATGTCTATAATCATACTTGCACATGCTTTCACACTCACATGCTCACATACTTTCATACAGAATCTCACACTCAGGCTCAACCATATACACATTTACACTCACACACACACATGATCTCACTCACACCCACAGTTTTACAAATACCACAACACTCACATTCACACACTCACACACTCACCCTCACACACTAATACACACCCATTCACACACGATTGCAGACATACACTCAAGCACACTCAAATACTCATATATACAACATCACACTCACATTTATACACTCACATAGACTCATCCCCAGACACACACGCACACTCACACACTTGGACATATTCATGAGCACGTATCCACAGTTACTCACTTGCACACATGCCCACACATACTCACCAGCTCTGACAACACACACACCCAGTCTCATGCTCACATACTCACATATACATCTTCTTACACCCTCACACTCACATCCTTACACCCTCATGCTTTCACACTCACACATACACATAAACACTTTTACTCATATACTCAACCATAAGTTTATGTTCGTGTTGCTGATTTTCCTTTTGATTGGTAGAGTGCTGGGAATGATTCCAAGGGAAGACAGTGTTTGTTGAGGGAACTTCTCACTACATAGCCTCGGCTGGTCCCCAAGTGGCCTCGGTTGGTCTGCAATTCCCAGTTTTCCTGTCTCATCCTCCCAGCCCTGGAGTTATACATGCTTGATTCAGTCTGAAAAAGGGATAAAAAGGGGTATATAAAGGAGTATATTAAGGGGTATACACATAAACATGGCAGAAGTGAAGGAACACAGAAGGGCTTTGCATTTGTCAAAAGAAAAACTAACTCCTGCCCAATTTCACTGGTAACAACAAAGAGACTCCTCACAGCAAAGTAACCCAAATTGCAAGAGTGCAATATGGGTGAGCCAATGTGAGCTGGTGACTATGTTTGGTGACACAGGTATGTTGTCTGTGACTGATGAGTCTGGGTGGCTCTGCAGGGAACCAGGGCAGAAGACAGCAAAATAAAAACCCTTGCTGGCCTTGGTCTTTGTGCTATAGAAATGCATGTCTTTGCTGTGCCGAAGACTGATCACAAAGGTTTCTAAAACTGTTTCCCTTTTGTAAGTCAGTTCTGTGACATTTTGAGAAATCAGACCTTGGATATGAAAACCAAACTGGGACAGTGCCATTGAGGGCAAAAGAAACATTGGTCCAGGCAGGATGAGGGAGATGAGAGAAATAGCCAGCAGTGGTGACATGCCATCAAAAGCCTCGATGCTCTGCTGGGATTGGGAGGGGGTGGGACCCTGGCGGGGCATCTTTCTTGTTTGTCATTGTGTGAATAAGAAAGCTATTAAAATTGTTTACAGTTGGAGTCACGGAGATGAAGTGCTCAGTCATCCTCCACGATGGTCTCGGAGCATCGAATGACTTCAGGTGGGTGTGGGTCATGGCTATGGTTTTAGTCTAAGAGGAAGGGAGCAGTTTATTGCACTGTGGATGTTTCTGACAGGAAGATTCAGGCACAGAAATTTAAGGTACTATTCAATTAGCTTCTATCAGATATGCAGAATCTGAACTTCCTTTACTTCCAAGAGAGCCAGTAGCCAAATGCTCAGAAAAAGGAATCTGTGTTTCCTTTGCTGCCAGGGTGCTTTTTCTGTGCTTCCTCAACTGTTTTGCCTTCCCTCAGAAAGAATATTGAAGTTAAAAAGTCAGAAGCAAGAGTCTAGCCTGGCCTTTCTCACTGAAGAACATTGCAGTAGTCTCATGCCTGCATTATAAAAGATACCATCCCATTACAAAATAAAATTAAAATAAACATCAGGCTTAACTGTTATGAAGATAGAACAAAGGAAGTAGAAAATGGAAAGTTGGCAATTAAAAAATAACCCTTAAAAATAACTGGGGAATTATGGGATTGGAGAGATGGCTGTGTGACTAAGACCAGGTCCTCAGAGTTCAGTTCCCTACATCCAAGTTGGGTGGCTCCCAAACATCAGTGCCTCTAGCTCCAGGTGATCCAGTGTCTTCTTCTGGTTTTTGTGGGCAACTATGCCACAATTTTGGGGACCTCTTTCCCTTGTGGTCTGTTGGCCACCAGTCCATGAGGACAGTTATAGAGAGCCTTGTACATAGCCTGTGAACAGGGCAGAGATAGCTCTCTGGGAGACAGCTTCAGTGAGTCAGCTCAACTTTATTCCAGAGTGAGGGGAGATGTAAAGGACGGTGGCAGTGGCTGGGGTATCACCTAATTTGCATCAAACAGCAAGCCCCTATCATAAGGCTCCTAGGACAAGTCTTAGTTACCATATGTGGAAGCATGGTCCTATTGTAAAGCTCCTAGCACAATGTCTAATTACCATATGGGCAGCAGGGGGAAAGCTTCTGCAGGGAACGTGTCAAGGGCATAATAAAGATAAGTCAGGCATCTGGACCTAGAGAAAAGTCTCCAAATAAGGTCAGGTAGTGAACAGGGCACCTTCTCCTGAGGGGAGGGAGCATTCCATGTTGTCAAGCTTGGTGAGAGCTGCCAGGCCATGGTAGACTGAAGCCTCTTACCAGCAGAGCCTCCCAGCACACATCCACACACATACATTTAATTCAAATATTGTCTTAGAAAATTGTGTAACAGTCCTGGCTGTTCTGGAACTCACTCTGTAGACCAGGCTGGTCTCAAACTCACAGAGATCTGCCTGCCTCTGTCTCCCAAGTGCTGGGATTAAAGGTGTGCGCCGCCATCACCCAATTAAATATTTAACCCAGTTAAAATATTTTTGAGATAGGGTTTCTCTGTGTAGCCATAACTGTCGTGGAACTAGCTCTTGTAGACCAGGCTGGCCTCAAACTCACAGATATCCATCTGTTTCTGCCTCCCAAGTGATAGGATTAAAGACTTGTGCTACCGCCTGGTTAACATAATTTTTCAAAGACAGAATTTAGGAGGTTTAAGGTGAGTAATCATAGCCTAGAACCATCCATCCATATTATCCAACCAAACAACTCAGTGAATTTATGCTGCCTTTTGCAGGGAACATCACATTGTCCATTCTTTTGGTATTCCTCACAACCCCACGGGACAGGCTATTGTGGAGCGCACCCATGCCACTCTCAAACAGTATTTTAAGAAAATAAAAAAGGGGGGAGTATGTTACCTCCCCCAATATTCAGTTATCCACCATACTTTACATTTTAAATTTTTTGACCATAGACCGTAATAATTTGTCTGCTATGGAGAGACATTGGAACAAACCCTCCCAGTCCTTGGGATGGGTCAGATGGAAGGACTTAATTACAGGAAAATGGCAGCAACCCACCCCCCTATTAGCTAGGGTCTGAGGGGCTGTTTGTGTTTTCCCTCCAGGAAGTGAGAAGCCTATTTGGGTCCCCGAACGGTGCATCAGGCATGTCGACCCCAATACTACTCCGGATACTAGGAATGCTCACCATGATAAAGATGATCCAACCATTGCTGAACACTCAGGTAAGGGAAATATGGGCGTTGGTGAGGATTCCCCCCCATGTTGATGCCAGTTAGTCATTCCAGCTCCCTGTTCATCAAATTGTATAACACCAATAATACATTGGGAGCAGCTGCCACCAATGAGATTAAAAAGTCAAAAACTAGACATTCTGAGTTTCCCCCCTCCTAAGCCTGATACCAGGGTCAGAAAGTAGGGGAATCCAAGAGATTGCCAGCGGCATACGCCTTTACTACCAGCGGCATACGCCTTTAATACCAGCGGCATACGCCTTTAATCCCAACACACCTTTATGAGGGAATATCCTGGGTTGAAAGTTGGATTGAAAATGGGTGAATAGCCGGGCGTTGGCAGCACACGCCTTTAATCCCAGTACTCGGGAGACACAGGCAGGCAGATCTCTTGAGTTCAAGGCCAGCCTGGTTCACAGAGCAAGTTCCAAGACAGCCTCCAAATAATACAGAAAAAAAAATTGGTAACAAGCTGGGCGGTGGTGGCACACGCCTTTAATCCCAGCACTTGGGGAGGCAGAGGCAGGCGTATCTCTGTGAGTTCGAGGCCAGGCTGGACTGACAGCCTCAAACAATACAGAGAAACCCTGATTTAAAAAAAAATGGGTGAAACAAAAAATTTGTAACAGTAAAAAGGTACTGGTATTAAGTAAAGAAAAAGAAAAAGACAAAGGTATATAGAATGGAAAATTTTTGTTTACATTTAAGCTCTATTTTGTGAGTCATTTCTAAAAACTTTTGGCCAAAAGCTTGGCCTTTCCACCTTGCATCTACAGTTACAAGGAGTAGGTATGGCTGTACCCCATGACTGTAGCTCAAATGGAGGAATGATAAAGAACATATAGGACTTTTTAACCTCTTAGTTCAAGGATTGGCTGGAGTTGTTCTTTTACATAGATTTCAATTAAGGAAGCTTCATTGCAACAGACTAATCATGACCTAGGGAAAAAGGATGACTGAAAGATGCATGTATGTTCTGAATGTATGGTGTGGCCACACCGGTATGTATGAAATGTGATTGTGAATGCATGAGAGTGAACTGCTTATATGATTAAAAGGATACTTAAATCCCTTCAAAAATAGTTAAGAAGCTACCTAGATTGCTTTAAATGTAGACAAAAGGAACATCCAGCCAGTCTGTTAATGTTTTTACAGAAAAATTTAAGATGCAAATGAGGCCTTGTCAGCTAGTGAGAGCTCTACAGGCTAGATTGGGAAAGACTGCTCACAGACTTCAAATAATTTTCACAAGTTATTTGGACACATTATAGTTTACAAACTTTGAGTGATTTTCAGAAGTTTTTGGGAAATATTTAATGGATATGTCCTTTTTAATGGTCATCTACAAATAATCTAAATTTATCTAGATAGTTAACCAAGGAGGGTAGACAAATCCTTCTACTATTATGGTCCAGCTTCAACAGTTCAAAAAAGAAAATTTTTTTTAGAAAATAAAAAAGGGGGAATAATGTCCCCAGTCCCCACATGACTCATCAAATAATACACTCCTCATTTAAAAATTTTATAATGTGAATGCCAGTGAGCTTCAGACAGATTCTGGCATGATGGAACTTGAACAACCATTGCTCAGGTCAAATGGAGACATCCATGCACTAAACAGTGGAGAAGACCCTAATTTGGGGTCGAGGGCATGTTTGTGTTTTCTTGTAGGAAAAGAATAAAAGCTTCGGCATGGAGCAGAGAAAAACTGGACCTGAGACCATGGGAGCCTACCTAAGCCAGTTTGAGTGAGATCTCCTAAATCAGTGTTCCTGACCCTTGCTGTCATCGAATCTAGAGCCCAAGAAAGAAAGAAAACAGTCGGTTCGAGATTTCCAGTTTCTCAACAGACCTGCTGCATCAACCTTCCAGACCGATGAGTTTTCATAGTGAAGCCAATAGAGAAAAAAGGACCCATTTAAAACCTTTGGACATTCGTATGGACTGTGATGAGGGACAAAAGCCTCTTTTCAGTAATCGAACAAGACATGGTCACTTGAAATATCAGGCTTGATGGTTCCTGTTTCTGGAATCACGACTAGGCCAGTGTATTTTTCTAGAGAGATGCAACTTGTCCTAATGCGACAAAAAGGAGACTTTGACTCAAGTCGCATAATCAGCTGACGTTAAATCAACAAACTGCATCACCACAGGAACAAATTGGTGCTCTGTGGATAGTGCAACAAGCCTATTGTTCATATTTTTTATAATGCTACATGTGTAACATCAATGATTGTACCTAATGTATCTGTGCAAGTGCACTTTCTAAATGCTTTCCTGAGCAGATCTTGGAACAATTGTAAACTTCATCAAATTGTAAATGTAAGTCACATGCGGGTTACCCTTGTAACAGAATGTAAATCACGTACATGTTACCCTTGTAACAGACGAAGGCTGGTAGAATGTTATGGCCCAGATCTGGTGATGGGTACGGTGATGGAGAGGCGCTATGTCAATGGGGGTCCTGGAAATGGTGGCAGTGGCGGTAGGCATTCTGGCTTTATGCCGAGCTCAAACGTGCCTTGTTCCAGAGGCAAGAGATCTGTAACCAAGTATTGCTTAGCCTAGCCCATGGCAATCCCGATAGCCATGAAGGTTGGTTACAGATGATTTAAAGTTGGGGTGCTCTGATGACGGGCCACCTGTGGGGAAGACCCCTCCCGCCTAAGACAGGGGTTCAAGGTCCCCCAAGGACGGGAAAGGGAGGGTGACCCTACTTGACCTAAGCCAGGAGTGCCTCATTTAAAAATAAAAAGGGGTGAATTGTGGGAACACCAGACCTTGAGCAGAGACCCACTTCCCCTTCTGCCTGGGAGTAGGCAGCTGTAAGACAATGTTTACTAAAAACATGTTTACTAAAAACAATACAATGCCTGGGGGCATTAAGTTCCTGGAAAAGGCCTGCCCGCAGAAACCACCCTGACCTCGACCTTGTCCAAAGACTAACCACCTCTTCTGCCACGCCCAGATCAGTTTCTGGGGTCAGAGGAGAACCAGCCAGGGTAGAGGAGAGAGCAGAAGCTTCTCTGGTGGGAGCCTTTCTTAGGAAGTTTTCTTGAACCTTTTTGGGGCCTGCTTAAAGTTTTCTTTACACCGTTGAACGAGTCTCTGTGTTGTCAATCCCCGACACCCTCCGCACGTTCTCGGACACAGGCCGGACACAGGCCGCGCAGCAGACGCGACAAATTTAGGTAAGTTAGAATCTTTTTGTTGCTGTGATAAAATACTCAGACAAAAGCAACTTGGGGGAAATGGTTTATTTTAGCATATAATTCAAGGTCATAGCCCATCTTTCTAGAGAATTCAAAGTGGTAGGAGTTTGAGGCAGGTGGCCTCATGGCATCCTCAGTAGATGAGCATGGGTAGACAATGCTACTCCCAGACAACTCAGGATATTAAATGAAAAATCCAAGGGCCAGACATGGGATATCTACTATGAATTATTGGTTAGGAAGTCCCCAGAAGCTCCCAAATGACACAGGCTCTTGCCATTGTCCTTAGTTGCCCACCATAACTGGATGGTAAACCCTATTGCTGAAGACACCAGACACTTTGGTTGCAGGATGTAGAGAGATCAGACTGGAATCTTCCTTGGTGTTTAGCTGTCTAGTGCCAGAAGGTGCCACATAGGCTACTAGGGAAGAAAAATTGCCAATGGTTTTTACACGGTGCTGGAGCCAGCATGCTGTAATACTGACCTGCCAGGTGACATTGGCCACTGGTGCAATAATGGTATGAAGATTATTGGGGCAACCAACTGTTTTCTGATTGGATTTGAGGCATATCCACAAGAGGGACTTCATGTCTGGTACTGTAAACCTGTAAAATCTGCTGACTATAAGACCACAGGGTCCACTGACTATGGACTAAAAGTTCTGACATCATGAGCCCAACCAAAGTTTCTCTTCTTTTAAGTTATTTATGTCAGATGTTACATCTCAGTGATCCAAAGAGGATCAACACACACACACACACACACACACACACACACACACACACACACACACACGTGTGGGGACACCAGACCTTGAGCAGAGACCCACTTCCCCATCAGCCTGGGGGTAGGAAGCTGTAAGACAATGTTTACTAAAAACAATACAATGCCTGGGGCAATAAGTTCCTGAAAGGGCTGGCCCATGGGAACTGCCCTGACCTCGACCTTGTCCAAAGACTGACCACCTCTTCAGACCCACCCACCTCCACCTCTGGTGTCAGGGTATATAATAACCAGCCAGAATAGGAATAAAGGAGATCCTTCTTTTTGTTTTGTTTTTACGAGACAGGGTTTCTCTGTATTGTTTTGGAGGCTGTTGGTCCAGCCCAGCCTCGAACTCGCAGAGATCTGCCTGCCTATGCCTCCCGAGTGCTGGGATTAAAGGTGTGGGCAACCACCGCCCGGCAAGGAGAGCCTTCTTGAGGAGCCTTCTGATCTCTGTGTCATCAATCCCAACACCCTCGCCACATTCTCGGATACAAGCTGCGCAGCGGACACGGCACACATGAGAACCTGAACAAACAGGCCTCGCTAAGTCTCTCTTTGTTCGCCATTATTTGATCACATCATCTTATTTTCCAATCATGTTTCTCCACTGTCTACTTGTCATCAAATTTAAACATAAAAGTACACATATTTATGTTTCCCTAAGCCTTTCTTTTATTTCTAAAAACTTACATTAAAATTTATATTAAAAACTCCTTTCTCTAAGACAGGGTTTCACTATATAGTCCTGGCTAGCCTGTAGCTTACTATGCAAACCAGGCTGGTCTCAAATTAGCGAAGACCTGCCCATCTCTGCTTTTCCAGGGCTAACATGATTAATGATATATATCACCATGCCTGACGGTCTCTCTTACTGCTTTTCATTAGAGGACCCTCAGCTCTGAGACTAAACTGGAAAATAAACGTATTCTTCTGTCTTGAATAGCATTAAATCCCAGCTTTATCACTTCTGTGACTACATCTCGGTCCTACAGGCTACGTCCATCAGAGTTACCTCTGAGCTCCCACCAGGCTTCAGTGCCTTGTTATAGTGAGCTGCTTTTTCTGCATAAAAGATTGCAACACATGGCTTGACACTGTAAGTGACAACTAGAAAGACAATTTGAGAATCAAGGAAAAGAGGTTTGTAATTATAGTACTTATCATGTTATATTGAATTGTGTTTATACACACCTGGTTGGTGAACTTCTGAAAGACACATCTATTCTTCTTCACCTTCAAATCCCATGTTTTAGTTTGCTCTCTCTCTCTCTCTCTCTCTCTCTCTCTCTCTGTGTGTGTGTGTGTATGATTCATGTACATGTGTGTGCTCTGTTCTTTGTGCACATATGTGTGCTCTATATTCATGTACATGTATGTGTGTGCTACTTTCATGCGCATATGTGTGTGTGTAGGAGGAGCACTTCCCTTGTGGGCATGTGTGGAGACTAGGAATGGGTGTCAGGTTGTCCGTAGTCATTCCTCTATCTCATTGTTTTTATTTTTCCCTTTTTTAAAATTTAAGTTAGAAACAAGTTTGTTTTACATGTCAATCCCAGCTCCCTCTCCCTCCCCTCCTCCCCACCAGGCCCCCCAGTCCCCCACCCAGTCTTCACTCCGATCCCCAGGTAGAGTGAGGCCCTCCATGGTGGATCTCCAGAGTCTCTCATGTCATCCAGGGTAGGGTCTAGGTCCTCCTTCAAGAGTCCAGGCTGAGAGAGCATCCCTCATTGTGGAATGGGCACTCAAAGTCTATTTGTACACCAGGGATAAATATTACCCATAGATTACCTAGGCCTCCTCACTGACATCCACGTTCAGGATGTCTGGGTGAGTCCCATGCTTTCCACACAGCTATCAATCTGGGGTATCTCACTGTTTTTAGACAAGGTCATTCACTAAGCCTGTAATCTGTTTTTTCCCTTAGATTGATTGGCCAAAGAGTCTCTAGAATCCAACTGCCTGAGATCTGCTTGTCTCCACCCTCCAGTGCTGTGATATAAGCTCATATGGCCATGCCTGGCTTTTTTCATAGTTGCTAGGAATCTGAACTCAGGTCTTCATGTTTAAGCAGCAAACACATTACTCACTGAGCCATCTCTCCCCAGTCCATATGATGATTAAGTCTTGTCTCATTGTACTACATGTAACTCTTCCCATGGGTGCAGCAGATACTTCTGGGGGAAATAGTACATAGACCAGCTACATACCCTATGAGTCCCTATTAGCTTCCCTCCATTCATTCCAAGGAATTCTTACACTGTTTATTTCTCTTCAAGATATATGTAATTGATGACCATGAGAATGATTAACAACCACACAAGGCTTTCACTTTGACAAGCATTCAATGGCTTACAGGAAGAGACATCGTCCAATAAGAGGGGAGAATTTGGCAGAGCAGAGAGCTTTTCTGGAGTCATAAAGCATACCTCATATAGGTGCTTCTTGGTACAAGATTAAATCATTTTTTAAAAATGTATGATAGTATAGCCACATTGGAAGATGGTTTGGCTGTTTCTTACAAAACTAAACATACTTTTACCATATGATCCAGCAATTACATTCCTTGGTATTTACCCAAATGAGAGGAAAACATATCCACACAAAAATATGCACATGGATGTTTATACCAACTTAATTCATAATTGCCCAAATCTGGAAGCAACCAGGATGCTGTCAGTAGGTAAATGAATAAGAAAGCCATAGTACATTTAGACAGTTCTGTATGTAAGTGACTAAGACATAAAGGACACATAAATGATGTAAGAAAAAGAAGCCAGACTGGAAGGCTACACACAGTAAGAGTCTAACAACTCAACATTCTTGAAAAAGCAAAGCTACAAAGACCACCTGTATCAGTGGTTCCCAGTGGAAAGAGGGGTGAAAGGCAGATACAGAGGGCTTTTAAGGCAGTGAAGGCATTTTGTAAGATAATGGTGGGTATTATCACTACACATTTGCACAAGTCCACAGAAAGAACATGAAAGGTGAACACTAATGTAGACTGCAGACTTTGGTTGGTAGGTTCATTGCAACAAATGTGCTGCTCTCCTGTAAGAGGATGACAGATGGGAGCTATACAAGAGGGAACTCCAAATATAACATAAAGACTATTAAAAACAGAAACAAACAGTATGGAATGAGAACAGTGCCTGTCTGTAAACATCTGTGGTGACTGAGGAAAAAGCAGCCTTCTCCATCACCCAGAAGACTCCCTGAGTTCCAAACCAGGCACAATAGGTACCCACTGCTTTCCCAGAAGTGTTGAATCTGCATTGCCTGGCACAAGGCTTGATATTTGGTGGTTCTGGGTGCCTGTGTGCACAAGAAGTGAATCACAGCATGTGGCTACTGTTTGTCTTCCAGGCAAGTTGATTGACTCCATGTAGCCTGACTTGGTGTGCCTTGTGCAGCGTGTGCAATGGGGCTCACCCTCAGAATCACTGGTGCCTTCTGCTCCAATGATGTGTTCAACCATGAAGACGGGGCATGATCCCCGAGTTGTGTTGAGTTTCTCATGATGGGTGAACCAAAAAGGAAAGACCCTTTCCTGGAGAGAGCATGGTAGAGTTCTTGACTGATTCGATTCTTTCTAACCAATGAGGATTGTGTCAGGCTTAGTTCTCTCACCCTTTGACTGAGTGGAAGTGCAGCTAGCCTGCTTCTTTGTGAGCACAATGAACACACACTTGGCTTGGCGATATCTGTGTTCTCTTTGCCATTGTGACTTCGTAAAACACCGTGGCAAAGGAATTGCTTTTAGATGTCTGTACCTTCTCTGAAGCGAGGCATCATTGGCTATCCCTACTATGTTTCCTTTCATCGCCTTGTTTAGACTAATTGTCACAGACAATGGCTTTTATTTCATCATGGTGCTAGTGCTCGGCGTGCCCCACCCCTGGCTACTGTGTGCCTTTTTATTGATCATTTGTGAAATTCACATCATGCATTCAACCCCATTCATCTCCTAATCCCTTTACATCTACTCTCTGCCCTTGCCACCTCCTCCCAAGATAAGATAAAATTTAAAAGAAGAAAACAAAAAACCTCATCATGAAAGCTTTAGTTTGACACAGTGAGTCACACAGTATACCTTTTAGTCTATACATCTTTACTTGCAAGCATTCATTGTAATGAGTAATTGGTCTGCTACACTATTGATACTGGGTCCTCACTGGGACTCCTCTTGGATATCTTATTGTTGTCCTGTGTCATGGAAATGTTGCAGCTTTGGGTCTGCAGGACTGGCCTCTTCATGTACTCTAGCACATCATAGATGGATTAGATGTTGGAATGGGCCACTTCATGAACCTGGTTCTGGGCCTGGGTGGTTGCTGGGTTGGTCAACCCACCAACTCTCCCCCATCGTCACCACTAGGGTGAGCTCTCCAGCACTGCCCTGAGACATTAATTTGAAAAATAAAGTAAGGAGAGGCATATTAGAGAGCTTGGAGAGAGAGATAAAAAGGGAAAATGATTTAACTATATTATAACTTCAAAAAATTAAAAAGGAATATAAACCAGGTATTATGGCAATGAATAAATTTCATGTTTTTCTCCAAAGAGGGGACCACCTTATGTTTAGTTCACTTTTACAAAGTCATTCCTCAGAGCTTACTTGTTATAGTTTTGTGTGAAAATAAAAGGGTTTATTAATATTTTTAAACATTAGGTTTTTTAAAAGGATACTTTTAAATTCTGTGTCATCTCTATAAAGGAAATATAGGCCAAGTACATTAGAATCATCTGGGATTTAAAAAAAAATAAAGGCACTCTATTGCTCTATTCTTGATGTACTGAAATTTAGTTATGAGTATTTTTATACAGAATCTCAACACACAGGGATTAACATGAGTATTTTGAGTCGTCTTGGTTTGGGTTCTGTATTACTTTTATTAATGTGGTAACATACCAGGACCAAATGTAACCTAAGAAAGAATAAGTTTATTTGGGCTTATGGTTCTAGAAGGAGAGTCCATAGTTGAGGGTCTTGGTGGCAGTAGGCAGCTGGAGCAGAAAGTTGGGGGGTCACATCTTCATCCACATTCAGAAATCAGAGAGCCAACTGGGAGTGGGATGAGGTTATAAAATCTCAAAGCCTGCCATTAGTAGCATATTTCTTCCAGCTAGTCTCCATCTCCTAGAGGTTCCATAAACTCCACAATCAGTGGCACCAACTACGGACCAGGTATTCACACACATGAGTGTAAAGGGAAGTCTTCCCGTCAGCCTGGTTCCAGAGCTGTATCAGTCCCAAATGAACACAAAGGAGGCTATATTAATTATGAAGCTGTTGGCCTTGCTTGTTTCTTACTGGCTAGCTCTGACTTAAGTAATTACCCCATAATTGTTAATCTAAATATTTCTCTTACTAGAGAAGTTTCCGGGCTTCCTACCCCATGGCATTACATCTCGACTCCCTGTGTTTCTCCTACCCAGAGTCCTCCTCGACTCCTAGTCCCACCTATCTTGCTTCCCTATTGGCCAACAGTGCTTTATTGACATATACACAGGACTTCCCCAACACATGAGCCTCTGGGAGAGCATTTTTTATTCTAACTACCACAGTTTCCCACAAAAAACATCCTGAATTAGGAATGTGAGGATAAAGTAAGATTTAGAGAAAGATGGTACTTAGGAGAGGAGTGTGGATCAAGGAACAGAAGGGAATCAACAAAGAGTTTGTCATCAACTGATAGCAACCATTTCTCACAACAGCAACTCAACGTCAGCAGGGATTTTTTTTTGAGACTGTAGGAATGAATCCCTGATTTTAGAAGTGAGGGAGGGATCTGGATTTACTATCCCACTACCCCCTGTTTCTCTATCCTATCTTTGGTTGAAAGCTGCGTCTGAGGACATGAACCCTTCAGCATGTTATGCTCATCCTCCAACTAGTCATTCTAATTCTTGAAGAAAGTCAGGGGGTTTATGGTGAGCATGGCCTGAACAGGAAGATAATAAGGGTACAAGTGAGGCACTGTCTTAGTTACTGTTTTATTGCTGTGAAGAGACACCAAGACCAAGGAAACTTGTAGAATAAAACATTTAACTGGGAGCCTGCTTAGCTTCAGGAGATTAGTTCATGGTCATAATGCATGGAGCTAGAGAAGTAGCTGAGTGTTCCATCCTGACATCCTGATCCTCAGTCATCAGGGACAGAGGGAGGGAGAGAGAGAGAGAGAGAGAGAGAGAGAGAGAGAGAGAGAGAGAGAGAGAGAGAGAGAGAGAGAGAGAGAATGAGAGAGACTCTGGCATGGGGTTGTGAAACTTCAAAGCCTACTCTGAGTGACACACCTCCTCCACCAAGGCCCCACCTCCTAATCCTTTCCAAACTAACTGGAACCAAGTATTCAAACATATGAGACTATGGGAACTAGTCAAATCACCACGGACACCAAGAACATTAATTTAATGTCATAAAAGAAAACGGAAGTTAGATTATATTATGTACCCCCAAAGTCTTCCTTTCTTGCCATGGTTGAATGGCTGGCAACGTGATTCCCTAAGCTACTGACCCTGGGTTTTCAATGTAACTTGTGGTATGTAATGTAAGGCTAAAACGTAAGGTGTAAGGTGAGGTGAGAGTTGAGGTTTTTGATGTTTTTTATGGTTTGACCTGACCTCCTTGGGTTGCATTATCTATGTTTTTAACTAGAGTTCCCTAACACTAATGTGGGTTGAAATAGAGATATACAAAGAAGTCATGCCAAATATAGTTATTGCACAATTTATTGTAGAGGTAAAAATTTAGAAAGAGCAGAAGAAAGGTGAATAAAACTTATGAAGTTGTAGCATATTCTTACTATGGAATTTTTGTGATGTCTTTACATGGACAGATATGAATGGTGTAAACCAGAAAAAGCAATTTCCAGAATTATTAATGGTTCCATTTTTGTAGAAATGAAAATTATAATCATGTATAGTTAAAGATACATATTTGCATCTTTATTGTATACACAGAGAAAAAAAAGCTGAATGCAAAGACTATCTCTGGCCATTGCAGTAAAGAAAAGGACCCCTCTGCTGGCAGATCCAAAATGCAGTGCATGGACGCCTGCATAAGCTTTTAATGAATTAAAGGTAAAAAAACAACAATAACCGCCCTCTCCTTTTCTTCACACTAGCTTCCATCTCACTGAACACTGTTTCTTGTAGCTCATTTTAGAAGCTCTTGTGATGCACACAGCCACCTCATATATGCATCTATTTATCTGTCCCTCTTCACTATGTGGGAACTGATTCCTTTGCCTCTTGAGAATTCTGAGCCACCTTATCGTCCTCACAGAGGTGTCATGAGTCCATCTGAATTTTGTTAGTCGAGCTGTTCCTACTAATGAATACCAGGTGTTTCCAGCATTCTACTTTTGCAAAAACCAATAAAGAAAAACTATTCTTGTGAATACATTTTTTTTTTTGCTAATCATACCCAGCTACATGTGTCAGGTAAACTTCCGTCAAAGGGATCATCAGTAGAAGATGTGCATTTCACACTCTGACACATGTTGCCAAATTCCCCAGAATGGCCACATCAATATCCATTTCCACCAGCAATTTGTGAGAGCACTTGCTTTGGGCTTGTAGTGTTGGGCATCATCTTAGAGTTATGTTTGTCAATCTGAAAAGCAGTTAAAAAATCCCTCTCTTCACAGTTTTATTTAATTGTGCGTGAAGTCATGTTCATTTTTCTCAGAGGTCTCAGGCCATTCTCCTCCTGGATTGGCCGTCCTTTTTACAGTAACTTGTAAAGGTTCTTTGATAACTGAAGGAGTTCTACAGTTTGTCATTTATTTTGTAGATACAATGTTCCAGTTTGTCATTAGTCTTTTAACTTAGTGGCATTTTCCCTTGCAACTTTTTCAAATACTATATGAACAAATACATTGATTGTATTTCTACTATTGTTCTTAATTTAAAACAATTTCTTCACCACAGAAGATAAATTCTTGTGATTTAAAGTCTTTTATTCTTAAATCATTAATCTGCCAAGCACTGATTTTAGTGGAGAGAGAAATATTTACTTTTAACTTTGTAGGCATTTTTATAGATAGTTTGAGTTTTCTAAAATTAGTGTGCATTTTCTTCTATAATTTAAAAATTCCAGTAAATCAAAAAAGACAATAAGGCATTATGACACAAGGGATGAAGCCTGGAGACAGAAGAGCAGGCTACTTTAATAGGCGTTTCTATTCAGGACATTGACCACCTATAATTTATCAGGTCCAGTGCTAGCTCCAGATGACATAGTACAAGCCCAGATTCAAAAACTGACAATGGTAATTAGAAGGAGGAGAAGCATTGATGGAAAGTGTTTTAGACTGCAGAACAATCACCATGGTAACGAAAGCCCGAACCATCACTATGGAGGTACAGTGCTTAAAGTTATGCCTGGAGAGAGAGTGTGGTATTGCTGGTGAGGATTTTGAAAGAGGTACACAGGCATGCTGTAGATGTTTGTTTCAAAGTTATGCTTTTATTTGTCAAACTGAGGTTATTGCTTCCCCTTTCCTTGGTGTTTTCTTTTGGGAAAACTAAAGACGAACTATGCAGATGAAAAACAGGTGTGAACTTTACAAAATCATTGCTACTCTTGACAGTCTCAGCTAGGGAACAGCAAATAGCATTTAACTCAGAGAATTATCATGCACTATAACACACAGTGCATATGCAGTGTCCTTGTGCCCTGAAGCTTTGGTTACACTTGCTCATTGGAGAGCCTAGGACTTCTTGCTTGTTTGTTTAAGACAGGGTTTCTCTGTGTAGCCCTGGCTGTCCTAGAGCTCACTCTGTACACCAGGCTGGCCTCCAGCTCAGACATCTGGCTGCCTCTGCCTCCCAAATGCTGCTATTAAAGATCTGTACCACATTTTCTTCTTACAGCAACCGTAAAGATCTGTCCAACATTTAAAGCCAAAGGGAAACTGATACATTTACATGTGTTGTTCAATTTCAATGGTGAATTTGATCAGGATTTGAGTTAGCAGGAGTGTTCCACATTTTGACATTGCAAAAACACGTTACCACCTACAAATTTATTGGATCACATTCACGGTTATCCTGGGTCACTAGCAGCCCCTGACTTCCAGGCTGGACATGCATATGTGGTTATTCTGTTAGGTGACAGATTTCTTATGAACACAAGTGAGGTCACACTAACCATGCCTTCACTTAAGACTTCCAACCTCACTTTGGGGGTCACTGGCGATTTGGGCAACTCCAGAGCAGAGGGGATTCACACAGGCCCTGCCAGTCTGAGACAGTATTCTACTTCTGCCACTTCATGTTCTAGGCCTTGCTCCCTGCTTGTCCCTGTGGTCACTGCTGGCCTGCCCCTATACTGTCCAGCTGCCATGTCAGCCTAAGCACCATCACTGCTCCTGTCTTGTAAGCCCACCCTTAGACCTGCCCTGACTCTTCTTCCTGCAAGGTCAACTGTCAATACCACCCCAGCTAGGGGTGGAGGCTCACGAGCCCCTCCTCACTGGTTGCTAAGGTGCTGACTGACTTGCTCTTGTGTGGGCAATCACAGCTGCTGTTGAGTGCATGAATGCGGTGTCCTGTCGTATCCCGATGACGTTGTTTGTGCCTGTCCTCTGACCTCTCACTATAACAGTTTTACCCTACTTTCACAATGGCCCTTGAGTCTTGGAATGAGGTGGTGTGGTATGGAAGCCTCATTTGTAGCTGAGCATACCACAGACACCTGTTCTCTGCACTTTGACCAACCTTGTGTTTCTCTGTTGATCTACTTCACAAGGATACTTCTCTGGTGAGGACTGGGAGCTACATTAAGCTATTGGTTTAGAAATATAAATTAAAGGGGGAATTTTATATTGTTCCCATTTAGCAAAATAGTAGTAGTAGGTTCACCACTGGGGCTTAGTGTATGATCTTAATGTGTTCTTGAATTTGATGTGTCAGAATTTTACTGAGAAGTTTTGTGTCTAGACTAACCAAGGAAACTTGTCTAAAGACTCAGAAAACTCTTATGTCTATAAACACTTTCAACTAAGTAGCAGGATACAAAAACAACTCACACAAAATGAGTAGCTTTTCTATGCACTAATAATGAACACGTGAGAAAGAAATCAGAAAGAAAAATTCCATACACAGTAACTTAAAAAAATGAAATTCCTAGGAATAAAGTTAGTCAAGGAGATGAAAGATGTGTTCAATGAAAACTTTCAAGATGCTTAAAAAATGAAGTCACTAGAAATGAAAAGATATCCCATACTCAGTGGTAGGTAGAATTAATGTCATGAAGATGACTATAGTATCAAAAGCAACTTATACCTCTGGTGTATCACCATCAAAGTGTCATTTACGTTCTTTACAGAATTAGAGAGGACAATCCTAATGTTCTTATGGAGATACTAAGTATCCTAAGCAGTCAAGACATTCCTTAGCAGAAAGGACAATACTGGAGGTGTTACATCTGATCTCAAATTATATTACAGAGCCATAGTGACAGAACAATCATGATACTGGTACAAAAACATGCAGAGCAATAGAATAGAACAGTGGACTCAGAAATATAACAACCTATTTTCTTTTTGTTTTTTGTTTTTTTTTTATGAGACAGGGTTTCTCTGTATTGTTTTGGAGGCTGTCGGTCCAGCCCGGCCTTGAACTCACAGAGATCCGCCTGCCTCTGCCTCCTGAGTGTTGGGATTAAAGGCGTGTACCACCACTGCCCGGCAACAACCTATTTTCTAAAATAATTTTTATGTGTGTGTTTTGCCTACACTTATCCACGTATCACATGCATGCTTGGGGTCGTTGGAGGCCAGAAGAAGGTATCTAATCTCCTGGAATGGGCGTTACAGACAGTCATGAGCCATCATGTGGTTGCTGGGAATCAAACCCAGGTTCTCTGGCTATTCTTAACCACTGAGCCATCTCTTCAGCCCTGAGCAACTTTTTTTTTTGTTTTTTGTTTTTTTCGAGACAGGGTTTATCTGTATTGTTTTGGAGCCTATCCTGGAACTTGCTCGGTGGGCCAGGCTTGGTCTTGAACTCACAGAGATCCCCTGCCTCTGCCTCCCAAGTGCTGGGATTAAAGGTGTGCACCACCATCGCCCGGCTAAGCAACTTATTTTTTGACAAAAATATTAAAAACCTTTATTGGAGAAAAGACAACCTATTGAATAAATGGTGCTGGGAAAACTGTATTTCTATATATAGAAGAGTGAAAGGCCCATCTCTCAGCCTCCCAAAAATCAACTCAAAATGGATCAAAACCCTTGATATAAGACCTGGAACTTTGAGGGCTAGAGAAAAACACAAATGAAACAGCTCAAGATATAGGCATAGGTGAGGACTTCAAACACAAGAATTGGCAAACAGCATGACATGAAATTAAAAAGCTTCAGCACAGTGAAGAAAGCAGTCACCAGAGTGAAGACAGCCAGTAATGCCATCGAGTCTAAATGTTTCCTGATGGAGTCTACACCAACTACACATCCAAAGGGGATTAGTGTTGCCTAGATAACAAAGTGTAAAAGCTAAAACCAACCCCCTCCTAGTCAGCCAGTCATTAAATGGTTAATGATCTGACTGGGCAGAGTAAGTCAGAGCCACAGGAGTGGCCACGCCCCACCAGGACCTCTAACTTCCAGGTTTCACCCACAGAATATAACTGCCCTAACTGCTAGACCCCGCCCACACACTACAGAGTAAAAAGCCCAACAATCTTCACCCTGGAAAGCTCCACCCTGAGAGGTTCCACCCCCTCCCCAAGAAACTCAGTATAAGCCTTGTATCCTGTTCAGTTTGCTGCTATTTCTTGCCTGAGCAGAGGCAGCCGCCCTCCTGGTTTCTCCCCTCCCAATGTCTTGTGTGAGGTTTGTTGTGCGGTGTGACTTTGTGGTGTTCTTTGATTCCCGGCTGCCAGGATGCCTTTTCATCTGAGCTGTAATGCTTACAGGCAGTCCTGGAAAGAAGAAATACAAATGGCTAATTATGTACTTTAAAAAGTGTTCAACATCCTTTGTTATCAGGGGAACAATGCAAACTGCTGTGAGAGTCCATCTCAGCCCAGTCAGAAAGGCTATCATAAACCAAACAAACCCAACCCAAACCAAACCAGCAGACTGCAAACGCTGGTGAGGATGTAGGGGGACAGGAACCCTTATTTACTGTTGAAGGGAATGCAAACTCCTGCAGCCATCATGGAAACTGTGGTTCCTCAAGAAAATGGAAACAGATCTGCCGCACGACACAGCTGTGCTTCTTTAGGGCCCATGCCAGAAGGACTCCAAGTCACAGGCATCACAGAGACACCTGCACGCCCACGCTAACTCTGGACTGTTCACAACAGCCAGGGAATTGAGTCTGCTTTGATATCCATCAACACACGAGTGAATAAAGAAAATGCGGTCCACGTACACAACGGGATTCTATGCACTGTAAAGGAAAATGAAATCATTACATTTTCAGGGAGATGGATGGGAGGGTAAATCGGTATGCACAGTGACATGAGACAGACTTAGAAGACGAGCATGTTCAATCACATGTGGTACCCAGGGTTAAAATTATGGGTGTGCTTGCCTTTATAGCTACGTGTGTAAGCCACCAAACTGGAAAGGGGTCATAAGAGGGGAGCAAGAGATGTAAGGTAGGGAATGTGACGGATGCATGTGTCAAGAAGGCAGAAGGAAACCCTTTCTGGAGGGATGTAGGGAATGAGCCAGAGTCAGGCAGGGGGCATGGGAAGCAATGGTGGAGGGGAACAATGGAAAGCAAAATATAATGACATATATGTATGAAAAAAATGCCTTAATGAAATTCATTACTTTATATTCTAATCTGGACATTTAAAATGTGCTGACCTGAGTTTGTCCTCAGAGCTAAACAAAATATAATGACATATATGTATGAAAAATGCCTTGATGAAATTCATTGCTTTATATTCTAACCTGGACATTGAAAATGTGCTGACCCGAGTTTGTCCTCAGAGCTCATACAAAGAGCTGGGCGTGGCGGTACAAGCTTGTATACCCAGCACTGGGGAAGCAGAGGCAGGAGGATCCCAGGGCTCATTAGCCAGGCAGCAACTGCGCTTATCAGACTTTGGTCTCAGTGAGGCACTGTCTCAAAAAACAAAGTGGGCAGCTCCTGAGGAAAAAATCCGAGAGTGACATCTGATCTCTAAATACACACTCTGCACCCTCCTCTACTTCCTTCCTTCTTCCTTCCTTCCTTCCTTCCTTCCTTCCTTCCTTCCCTCCTTCCTTCCTACCCTCCTTCCCCCCTCTCTCTCACACACACACATACACACACCACACACACACCACACACACCTCACACACACCACACACATATACATACCACACACACACACACCACACACATACACACACCACACATACACACACACCTTACATACACATACACAGGCACACCACACAAACACATCACATACAACACACATACATACACAAACACCACACACACCTCACACATACACTACACACACACCTCACACATATCTCACACACACACCACATCTCACACACACACCATACAAACACCTTATACACATACAAACACACACACACACACACACACACACACCACACACCACACACCACACGCATACAAACACGCACCATACGGGGCAGAGATTAAAAATCCTGCACTGAACAAGTAGAGACATTTTCTTATTTTTATCCCCTAAATAATATAACAGGAAAATTATTTACATGGTATTTCCATTATATTATATCTTATAAGGAATCTAGATTTAAAGTTTATTTGGAGAATGTGTGTAAGTTACATAGGGATATGATTCCACCTTATATAGAGGACTTCATTCCCAATTTTGGTTTCTATGGGAATCCTGGAATCTGAGGGACCACTGCATTCAGTGTGGTGCTTGGCACATGTGGTCCATCATTGACTTGGTTAAAAGGTCAAAGGGATAAGCCAGGACTCCGGTGTCATTCGAACTCAGTTCCAGCAGTGTACTCCTGCCGCTCCATGTGCTATCTTGGCCATCTACGACATGAAGATAACGGAAGTTTAAACCCCAGTGTGGTACAGTTTTGGCTACTGGGGGTGGTGCAGTGGCCCTGACGTTAGGGAGACTCTCAGTATATTCTCTCTGTTTGTAGGGCCTGATGAGAGAGCCGTCGCGAAGACTTCTGCTATTTCTCACCATCAGGTGGGGCAACATATGTAAGGCTTCCTCTGTAGGCCCCAGTCTTCATCCCTGACCAAAGCCTCCTCCAGGTTGTCCCAAATACGAATAATTACTCGATTTCTCCTTTAGAATTCAGTTTTGAGTTAAAGTCCAGAAATGATATTTTTTGAGAGACTGGTGTGTTAGTCCAAAGGTTGGGGCTTCCTGGAGTCTCACCTGAGAGACCTGGTGGCCACTGGGGCCATTCTTGGTCCCGAGGGGGGTGGAAAACTGAGGTTCTCACCAGGATCTGAGCATCCTGGAGCAAAGGTGAGGAAGCAGCGCCCCCTGGCGGCCGCCGCGGAGACACCATCTAGCCCAGTTGGAGCTGGGAACCTGGAGTCTCCTGTTCCTTCAGCACTGGACTGTGGACCAGGAAACAAGGTCTGAGTCCTGGCCTTCCCTTCTAGGAAATAGCTGTTAAACCCACACTCCCACTACAGGACGGGTTTTTCCTTTTGGTAGACAATATAATAAACCGAATAAAACATTGCAGAAAATCTTCAGTGGAACTATTAGGATAAAAGAGTAGGGGGTTACATAATGACTTTTTAAAAAATTACATTTTATTTATTTTATGAGTGCCCTTGTGTTTGCGTGAAGCTCAGAGGACAATTTGTGGGAGTCTGTTTTCTCCTTCCATCGTGTGGGACTCAGGAATCGAACCCAGGTCCAAAGGTCTGGTGGCAAGCACCTTTCTCTGCTGAGTCATCTTGCTGGTTCCTGATACAGGGTCAAAGACTTTCATCAATGCTTATCTGTCAAGATAATTTCTTACAACAACCCTCAGGTAAGTAATATTATGATTTCCACTTTGCAGATGTGGAAACTGAGTGATTAAGTAGCAATAAACATAGGAAGAATTTAACACGATGTAATGTTTCCCTCGTTATGTCACAGTATTCTAATAAAATAAAGTGGGCACCATAACAGGACGAAGTAGCAGACAAGACATCGTTATAGAAACATTCCAGCGTTTAAAAAGAAATTAGGCAAGAAGCCAGAGATTTAAGTGTGACTTTCTTGTCTTGGGGTGGGAAAGTCCTAGCTCCCAGACACAGTGAACTCTGTAACTGTGGATGGTAACGCTGTTCCTATACTCACAGCTGTAATTCCAGGCAGCAAACCACCTCTCTGATTTGGGCCAATGAGCCTTGACCAAATCTTGTAAATTCATCGACCATGTTCCTTCCCTGGGGTCAGATTTTTCCGAGGGACACCATCAGCAGGTCATCTTTCTGGACCAACAAGAGCTGTTCCTTCTCTGGATGATGATTTTAGAGCTCATCCCACTTCCAGGAGAGTCTCCCCATATAGACAGCAATCCCTGTGACAGTTTGAAAACTTGGGATATCCCCCTGCCAGACACCTTCCCAGTGACTGACACCATCTCCACACAGATGCTTGCGCACCCTGTAGCTCTTAACCACACGTGAACGGTGGCCGACAGTGTTTGCCACTTCCTCCAAATTTCAGTTTTAGTTTACTGCAAAGGCCGCAGAGGCCGGAAAGGGCTCTTTTCCAATAGGTGCAGTTTAATAACTTATGCTTGGAACACCCATCCTAATAAAAGAGAACAAGGGTCAGGTGCATGGTATCAGACATTTAATGCACCTGAAGGAAAGTGGGCAGCCCAACCAACTCTACAAGCACATGAAAAGCTGGTGGGTTTAAATGGAGACTCGCTTTTGGTTATCTGTAGGATTATTTTAAAATGTGGAAGGCACTTGACCATAGAGACAAGACATTCATAAATGTTGTCATTTAGTCCCATGATTCTTTTTATGGGATTCTGTCTTAAAGTAATAATTCCAAATGAGGAGAATCTGCATAAAGATGATTGTCATATCATTGCTTTTAATATAGAAAAATAGCTTGGTAATCAGGAAACATTGCACACATCTTATGTTACCAGCAGACTGCAGAGACAGCTCAGGGGTCAAGAGCACTTGTGGTTCTTCCAGATGAGCAGAGTTCGGATGGAGCTCCCGGTTCCGGACCCCTCCTCTGGCCTCGGGGGGAACTCACACACATGCAGAGCACATGCTCACAAAGACAGATCCATAAAAATAAAATCTTCTAAAATACGCTGTCACTAAAGCATGAGCATTAAGGCAAAGTTGCAAGCGTTAAAGCTCAGATGGAAAGGTATTCTGACACTTGGAAGCCAAAGAATACTGAGTGTTGCAGTTCAGATGAACAAGTATTCTGGCAATTGGGAGCCAAGGAATACCACAGGTCGCAGTAGGCGAAGCAGCTTACAGCCCTGCCGCACGGAAAGGTTTCCCCAGTGTAACAGCTCTGCTTGGCCTGGGGAGGCGAAGTTGTCCCTGTCCCCTGGAGTAGAACAACCCCAATCGGCTAGGGGAAGGTTTCTCTGGGTCTGAAGTGTTACCACCCTGCTCTGCTCCACTCTGCCCAGGTTCTGAAAGATCGTCCCCCAAACCTCACTCTAGATTTACTGGGAGGGAAGAATCCAGGAGAGTGACTGCCTCTGCCAGGGTGGAAGAAGACAGTGGCAAACTGCCCGGGTGCAGGGCTTATAAAGGGCTTCTTAGCGGAGGAATGGTTCCAGGGAGGTTTCCAGAGCGGCGATTGGTCAATTTTAGTCCCTCAGCTCAGATGGGCTAGATCTCATGCTCAGAGATTGGTTGGTTTTCTGCTTAGTTGGTCAGGGGTGGATTGGGCTCTGGTTTCAGGGCCACAGTGCGGCTTTTCACTGATCCTTTTAGCTCCTTGACTCTAATTTCAGGGCCAGGGCATGTTTCTTTCACTGGCTCTGCTTTCGGGGCCAAAGTGTGTTTCTTTGGCTCTGCTTAGGGTATTTTTTTTTCTGGCCCTTTTCCCTACAAAAGTAGTAGCCTGGTCTATATAGAGAGTTCTAATATAGCCAGGGCTACATAGAGAGACCCTTTCTCAAGAAAACAAGACAAAAAAATAATACAATTAAGAACTGACATTACGTTTTTAAAAGTTCAAATTGGACCTAGCTATGGCTTTGGTGTTTGATATGCATGTGTGTATTCGTGCATGATTTTGAGCGTGCACAGGGAGGGCAGAGGACAAGCTAGAGTGTGGGTCCTTCCACTTGACCTTGATTTGGAAAAGACTTTCTTTGCACTTTTCTTCTGCAGGCCAGGCTGGCGGGCCACTGAGATTCTAGGACCCTCCTGTCTCTGCCTCTCAGCTAGGGGGCTAGGGGACTTCTGGGTTTCCTGCTTGGGAATTGTTTTATTTGGTCAGCAAATAAATGTTGAATGTCCAGTACTTCAATAACACCAAATCCTGCCTCCAGGGAACTTATGTTTGAGTGGCAGGAGGCAGAAAACGAGATAAACCAACTAAACGTCACAATAGGTGATGAGTACTCGAAAAAAAGAAAAGATGACAAGAGAATAAACGGGATATTGCATGCACTCCGCGACCGGAGCTGCTGTTCCTTCTGGAAGGAAGGCGTGGGAATTCAGAGCCGACCTGTCAGTCATGCAGTCATGGCGGGGTCTGACGATCAAGGCCGCTGTCCCGACGCCTCCGCGGGCGGGCGGGTGTTAGCCTGGGCACGCGCCTTCTAGGCGAAGCGGATCACGTGACCCGAGAGGCGGGAGTTGGTGAACGGAGTTGGGCCGGGTGCTCTCCCGACTGGAAGACGGGCGGGGCCGAGAACCAAACAAACGCAACGTCTCCCGAGCGGCTGGGGGCGGGGCCGACCAGTCGAGGCGAGCCTGCGGAGTTCGGAGCGCAGGCCTTCCGCCGAGTTGATCTTACGGTTGCAGGTCTCTGTGGGCCGCGCGGTCTACGGTCGGGCTGAGACGCGCGCTGCAATGGCGACCTTTGTGAGCGAGCTGGAGGCGGCCAAGAAGAACTTGAGCGAGGCGCTGGGGGACAACGTGAAACAGTAAGAGCCGCTGGGACCAGCCTCCGGGCCTGTGCGTGGGCGTGCTCTTGGCCCGGGGCTGCGGCAGTCCCTGGACTCCTTCACCTCCGGGAGGCCTGAGGAGCCTCGCGGCCGCCGCGGTTCCCGTGCGGCTCCCGGCCGGGACTCGAGGTGCCAGAGGACCGTCTCCCGGGCGCTAGAGAGACCGGGGATGCCCGCGTGGGGCGGGGGACGCCAGGGAGCCGGCGGAGCTGGGGCGCGCCGGGGCGGAGGGTTGGGAGGGCTTCCTGGAGGCGGAAGCCACAGCGCTCGCGGGGCCAGCGAGACTGCGTAGAGAAGGCTTGGAAAGCGGGTTCGGAAGACACACAGACCCCAGGTGAAGTCGGTCCCCAACACCGCAGCATCCGCAGGGACGGCAGCCTAGCCGCCGTGGGGCGCCTTTTCCAGCTCCCTAGGCGTGCTACCCAGTCCCCCGAACGGGAACGGGTGTGAGATGCACACAGTTACTACTCCCATTGGTAGATAGGACACCGACACCCAGAGAAGCCGGCTAGTTACTCCCCAGAAGCCACCTGCCAGGGATGGGACCGAGGCTTCTGGTTCCGGCTGTATGACGGACGCCTCCTTCACTGGGGTTGAAAAGGACCCCCAGGCGCCCAGCCGGACTGTCAGCAGTGACTGGAACAGAGTGACAGCTCCCTAAGCTGCAACCTACCGCAGCCCGAGGAAGTGCCTCAGTCTTTTGGGGGACCCTCAACACTGGCAAACCCGTGGTTCCTGCTGTCGGTGCAGGAAAGACTGGAGCAGTCAGAAGTAGAGCCGGGGTCTGATGATAGAATGGCTCTTGAGACAGCGGCCCAAGGCGCGGGCTCCTCACCGGAGCCCCACTTTAGTAAAAGGCCTTTAAAAACAATGGTTACTACAACTTGTAGACTGTTAAGTCCCAGAGTGGGAAAGAATAAGGCTTGCAAACTCAGGTGTGGCATAGGCTTCTCAATGGAGAGTCGCAATTAAGTGTCTTAGTATATGCATTTTAGTGTCTGTCTTTTTTTTTTTAATGTACAATTTTCTTTCTCTTTGCTGGTGAGTTGGATGGGCTTATATTTGATAAAGTAAAAAACCAGGAGCCATTAAAGTTGCACAAGGGGTTTCTGTTGGGATGACTAGAAAATTGCAGTTTTACATCCTGGAAGGGAGAATGAGGTCTTAAGGCAGATACTGTTGTGTTGCATTTTTATTTCAGCTAGTGAGAGATTTTAGCTGACTGGGGGGAGGGGCTCCTTTTCCTTTTTATGTTTTAGGTCTGATCATCCTGCCTCAAGGCCTTCACACCCAGCTCCATGGGCAGCCAGATAGTATCACAGAAGGACCCACTGAGATGCAAGGAGGAATTAAATTAAATATTTTAATACATGAAAATGACAGCCTTTTGCCTCCATTAGGATGACTTTATACTTTTAAAAAGCATACCAGGAGAATTAATTAATTTTTCTGTACACAGTGCTCACAGGGTTTGGAAGTCAGCTGTCTTGCATGGGGCTAAATCTGAGGGATATGGCATTCTTTTTTTGGGCCTGGGCCTAGGCCTGGGGCTTCCCCAGAGGGACTCTAGGAGGCTTCCCACAGCTCAGCCACTGACACTGGAGTTTATAAACTTTCTTCCTTAGGAGTTGGAGCAGCTGGAGTGAACCAGGGGGCATTGGCAAATGTCTGTGGTTTTTTTTTTTTTTTTTTTTTTTGGTATTTATGAGACAGGGTTTCTCTGTATTGCTTTGGAGGCTGTCGGTCCAGCCTGGCCTCGAACTCACAGAGATCCGCCTGCCTCTGCCTCCCGAGTGCTGGGATTAAAGGCGTGGCTAGGTCTGTGGTTTCTAATGCTGTTTCTCCTTATGCAGATACTGGGCCAACTTGAAGCTGTGGTTCAAGCAGAAGATCAGCAAGGAAGAGTTTGATCTTGAAGCCCACAGGCTCCTCACACAGGACAACGGTAGTGCTTCATTTCTCCAAGTTTCCCCAGACTTAAAAGAAGTTCCTTTTGTTTTTGATGGTGTGCAGATAATCTTAACAGTATTGGTTTAAAAAGTTGACTGTAAAGAATGGTAGAGAGTGAGGGAACATATAAAGTATTTACGAGCTACGCTAATGTTTTTCTTATGTTGAAGATACTCTGTTTGACTTGTGGCAACCTTCCTTTTTTCCAGTCCATTCTCACAATGATTTCCTGCTGGCCATCCTCACACGTTGTCAGATTTTGGTTTCTACACCAGGTAAGGGAGTGTGAATGTTTCCAGTGTGGATCACTTGGCAAAGCCGAGCAGCACTGGGATTTAGCTTCTCTTATCAGCCACTGCTCAGGTTTGCAAAGGAAATAAAACCCGAATCACCCACAACAACAACAACAACAACAAGTTACACAGGTGATAGTCATTGTACACATACTCACACTTGTGCACGAGAGCGTGCGCACAACACAAACACACCCTTAACAGATGATTTCCTCCTATTTCCTACTTTTACTCCCCACGCGGCTTGCTGTATTCTAGATGAAGCAATGAGGATTCAGAGAGTGAAGGCAGGAAGGAGGGGCATGGCACCAAGAGGGGGGTTCAGGAGGTTCAGGATGAAAGGATGATGTAGAGACTTGGGCTTCGGCTGTGTTCCAAGCATCACGCACACGCGCGCGCGCACGTGTGTGTGTGTGTGTGTGTGTGTGTGTGTGTGTGTGTGTGTAAGAGCTCAGTGTCTGTCTAATCGTTGGTAGGAAGGCTGGTAAAGACTACGTGTAACTGGTTGTAGATAGAAATTGGAGTTCTAAGGTACACATCAATTGTTTATACACTTGTCCTTCAGCCAGTTTTAGGAAGGCAAAGGCAAGGGTGAGTGCTCTGAAACTTCCCTTGTGAAAAGCTGTCTTGGACCTTGTTAAAAACTGAGATTTACAGGTGCTTCCTGCCTCTGTAGATTGTCAGCTTTTTTTTCCTTTTGGTCAAGCCAAGAGTGATTCTGTAGGTCTTAAAAGGCAACCAGACTGGTGTTTTGTGATTTTATTATTTTTACTCATGTGTTTATCTATGTGCAAAGTGAATTCAGTTACAAGTATCATATCCCTTTGGAGCTGGAGTTATGGACAATTGTGAGTCACCTAATGTGGGTGCTGGGAACTGAACGCAGGTCCTCTGCAAGAGTAGTGTATGCTTTTGACTGCTGAAACAGCTCTCCAGCCAGCCCCTGTATTATACCTCTTAATCGTTATAACTAACATGGCTTATCTGATAAGGAATTCAAATATGATCTTACCATGTAAGGCTCTTACAGAAGCTGTTATGTTGACTGTAGTAGATAGTGGTGGTTCTTCTGAAAGGTCAGCTGGAGAGGGGTGGCCCCTGACCATTTACCACTGTCCCCACACACACTGTGTCAGGTTTCAGGTGTTCTGTTTAGCTTAAATAGAAGTTAACTTTAGCCAGATTTTTTTTTTTTTTTTGAGACAGGGTTTCTCTGTGGCTTTGGAGACTGTCCTAGAACTAGCTCTTGTAGACCAGGCTGGTCTCGAACTCACCGAGATCTGCCTGCTTCTGCCTCCCGAGTGCTGGGATTAAAGGCGTGAGCCACCAATGCCCGGCTTAGCCAGATTTCTTTTATGTATGTCTAAAGTTGGATCATAATGTAATCTCCTGTGTTTAGCAGAAGAGCCAACCTTGTGAGGATTGGATCTTTCTAGGTAGGCATGTTCTCTCCCAGCAGGCAAGGCTGGTTGGAGGCAAGGGGTGCGCTCAGGGTTAGACTTTGTCACCAGTATAATTAATACTTATGATTCTTAGCTTTTACACTTAGGAAATAGATACAGTAACATTTACCAAGAAAAACAGATGAAAGAATATGTAAAGTAGTACATTTCCAAGTGAAAAATGGTATTCATAAGTATATACTTGGCTGATTAATTTAATTAAATAAAAACTCAGTATTCTTAAATGAATGTTATTGGCTATACAATTTTATAATTGGTTTACAGTTATACATTTTTAATAATATGCTAATATTGACATGTTAGATAACTTACTCCTTACAGCCACTCTTCAGGGTGTTGTTAGCCTCTTTAATAAACATGAAAACAGACATCAGAACAAAACAAAAATTTAAAAATTTGCCCGAGGCCCTGTCTCCTTAAATGGTAGTTACAGTTAGTCTTGGCTCAAAACCAGTGTGAGTGCTGTGGGAACCCTTTCTCACAGTGTCTTCCTCCCGTTGTCCTTACCCTACCTGCTTACCCATGCCTTGCTCCTAGGTCCCTCTGGTCTGCTGCTTTGTGTCCCACAGTCGGCCCTTCCTGCCGGCACCTAGGACCCAGTTCTAATTGCAGGAATAGGTTTCTTTGGGAAATCATTTAACTGTCGAGCCCAAAGCTTCCCTAACAGAACAACAAAACAGAAACTCTAACCCATTAAAATGGTAATGGCTGAGGCTGGGGAGAGGGCCAGTTCAGTTCCCAGCGCCCACATGGCAGCTCACAACCACTGTAACTCCAGTTCCGGGGATCTGACCCTCTCCTGGGCTCTCAGGGCATATTTGTGATACACATATGAACATGAAGGCAAACACACTCATAAAATAGAAAACAATGAATTTTAAAAACATGGCATAACCTGTTACTACAATTAATGAGCATTTTTTTCTTTTAAAATGATTTTGGTGGTGGGACTGGGGAATGGCTTGGCAGTTAAAAAACATACTGCTCTTGGAGAGGACCCAAGTTTGCAAGTTTGGTTCCCATCATCCATGTCAGATGGCTTCTAGCTTGCAGTAACTCCAGTTCAGGGGATCCAAAGCCCCTGGCCTCCTCATGCACCTATAATCATGTGTATATTACCCCCCACATGCGTACATATTAAAAAAACCTTTAAAAAACTATTTTAGAAGAGTACTTCTTTGAAATTACTATTTTGGAGATTTTTTCCAAGTGATTGATTGATATCTATATCTCACTATGTTCCCAGTTGTAAAAAGAAAATCAGTACAGAACGTTGTTAGTAAAGGCGGCTCCTTACTAGTACTCCGCATCCCAATGCATTCACTGCTGTACTCTTCTTGCCGTGAGTCTTCTATTGTAGCATGACTTTTCTGTTTTCTTAATAATAAAATCTCTGAGTCAGCTATCAGGGTGGAAGCTGAAGGATCAGAGAAGTAGAGCAGTCAGATACTAGAAAGTTCTCACCTCTACCAATGCTCAGACCAAAGGGGTGATCCTGTCCTCAGACTGACTGCTGCCTCAGACTGCCCTGAGCTCCTGTCTCCTCCTGCCTTATACTCCTCTCTCTGCCCAGCCATATCACTCCTGCCTCCACCTTCCTAGTGCTGGGTTAAAGACATGTGATTCCAAGTGTAGGGATCACACACTTGAAATCACTCTTAGTGTGAGTTCTCTCTTTTAGACTGGGTCAGTTTTGAGTAGCCCAGGGTGCCCTTGAACTAACAAATGCCTGACTGCCTCTGTCTCCTGAGTTCTGGAATTAAAGGTGTGTGCTACCACTGCCTGGCCTCTATGGCCAATGCGTGTGGCTAGTTCTGCACTCTAGTCCTTAGGCAAGTTTTATTTGTTAGATCATAAACGAAATATTACCACAGTCCATTGTCCCTCATTGTTGCTTACACTTGTCTCTGGATCTGTTAGCTTCAGTGTCTGTTTCTTTATCCTTGTCCTTCCAGAGTTCCTCAGCTTTTCCTGGCTTTCTGTTTAACACAATCTCAAATTCAGTGACTTTCTTTTTTTTTTAATTTTACGAGACAGGGTTTCTCTGTATTGTTTTGGAGGCTGTCGGTCCAGCCCAGCCTTGAACTCACAGCGATCCGCCTGTCTCTGCCTCCCGAGTGCTGGGATTAAAGGCGTGCGCCACCACCGCCCGGCCCAAATTCAGTGACTTTGATGGATACATGTGATTTGAGATTTATAATTTTGTTTATAGAGAAGTAGAGAAGATTCAGATTTGAACTTCATCATTTAAATTTTCATTACCCAAATGGTCCATGCTTTTAATCCCCAATGGGAAAAAATAGCTGTTGTCATTTTCCACTTTGGTTATTGTCTTTTTCACTGTGACTGTTGTTTTTCTGTCTTGTAGAGGGTGCTGGATCTTTGCCCTGGACAGGGGGCTCTGCAGCCAAGCCTGGAAAACCCAAGGGCAAGAAAAAGCTTTCTTCTGTTCGTCAGAAATTTGATGTATGTCATTCTCCAATAGATTCTGGCAACTGTGGGTTAAGTACTAGTGTGATAAAGTAGTTATGAATTTTTTCTGGGGGGGAGGAGGATTGAGACAGGGTTTCTCTGTGTAGCCCTGGCTGTGCTGGAACTTGCTTTGTAAACCAGGCTGGCCTTGAACTTAGAGATCTGCCTGCAGCTGCCTCCCAAGTGCTGGAACTAAAGATATCAACACACCTGGCTAAGTAGCTGTGATTTTAAATGTCACCAGCAGTATGGAAAAAAGTGATTTAGGAAGAAAAAAGGTTGTAAATACAGCTTACAAATATATTGTCAGTGTTTACACATAAATGTTGTCATTAGCACTTCAGAGTTGCCAATGATGGGAAGCTGGGCTTGTGTTCTCTCTTCATTCTGGTCTCAGATCAAAGACATCTGGTCAGGGATTAGCCTGGAGCCTCTGGTAGGCTCCTGATGATACCTAGCTGTTCTCTGTGCTTTTAGATATTGGTATAGATACTATGAAGCATTTGGCAATAAAACTTGTAAACCTTTCGGGATATATGTTTTTAGGTAGGAAGAGAAGTTTTCCAAAAGTTTTTCATCCTAGGCTTGCCTGTTCCATGCTTTATGTCAGTAATATTACTCAACTTGGGCATCTCCACTGTATCTAGAGGCATACCTGGATTAAAATGTGTTGGATATGTCACAGCTTTACACTTAGGAAATGGGAAAATGCCAGTATTGTTTTTATTACGCGCACACACACACACACACACACACACACACACACACGTCTCCACTCTAAAATCAGAGGTACCAGGAACAAATCTCCCCAGTGATGGTGGAGTATATGAATTTCATAGGAATGCTAAAGTGTGCACAAATGAACAAAGGTTGAATGTTTTATTTATGCTTTCTGTTTGTTAGGAATGTAAACAGACAGTCACAATGAGGAGCTGCTTCTGTCCTATAACATTAATTAGCTTGGACTATTTGTCAGAGCTACCATTTGATCAGTTAGGCTTTGTAAATCCTAACTGAAGCATTAATTATATGTCTGTACTCCAGAATCTACTTATGATTAAACTTCTGTGACTTTCTGAATAGTTCTGTGTCATCACTTCAGATTGTTATTTTTAGCATAATGCCATACATTTTGTGGCCACCAAGGTATTGATTGAATATAATAAATGGCTGCAGGCATGAAGGTACACAGCTGTAATCCCAGCTCTTGGGAGGCTGAGGCAGGTGTATTAGGAGTTTGAGGCCCGTCTAGGTCATTAGGTATAGCAAGACTGTTTCAAAAAGGTAGAGAACAGTTTGCTGTATAGATAGCCATTGTCCCCTTAACTCAGCATGTAACAGGTGTGAAATTATGATCATTTGTGCAGCTTTTCATGGCTCAGCCATCTCTCCAGGCCACAATTTACTTTGTACTTCAAAACTTTTGATACCCTTTGGTATAGTTTTGTAGGTCTCTAATTCCAGTAGATGGGTTTCTTCTGCTTGTCTTGTTACTTGCTATTGGAGTGAGTAATTGTGAAGTTTCTTTACTCAGCATAGATTCCAGCCTCAGAACCCCCTCTCTGGCGCTCAGCAGTTTGTGGCAAAGGATCCCCAGGATGATGATGACTTGAAACTCTGTTCTCATACTATGATGCTCCCCACACGAGGTCAGCTTGAAGGGAGAATGATCGTGACTGCCTACGAGCATGGGCTGGACAACGTCACCGAGGAAGCTGTTTCTGCTGTTGTCTATGCTGTGGAGGTGGGTTTGCTGTTGGTAGAAATAACTACAGATAATAATTGTTAACGAGCTTGTGTGTGTTTAAAGCTGATACTGACAGAAAGGAACTAAATGCCACTCAAGTTTCATATCTGTCATCATTGAAGAGAAACACTTCCTACTTCACAACCAAAGAATTTGCCTGTTTTTTAGAAATTTTCCCTTGCAACATCCATACTTTTACTTATCTCTTTTTAAATTTGTTTTAGTTTGTCAACACAGACGCAGTTTTTAAGCAAAAACAGAAGTCAGAAATTCTAGTGGTTCAAGTCACTCGTGTTTGAGGTAGTGCTGCAATTAAAGAGTGTCCGGTGGGCATCTGAACAGTGAGATTTCTTGTCACTTAGTTATTTGACAAAATGTACATTGCACTGATACCAGACAGTACTCAAGAACTGTCTCATTTTCCTCATAGTCATTTCTGAGATAGCAGTTGCACTCACAAACACTGAGTTCTGTATGAAGAACCTGTATTTAATTGCACAGTGCTGTCTTGCTAGACGAAAGACATGTTGGTGTGACTGGAATGCCTGGCCCGATCCTGGCTCTTCTGTGCTAGCATATGCTGGGCGTGTCCTACTTTCATGTTCCCCACTCAGCTCTTGGTCTTCTAAAGGTGAAGAGCATTGAATAGACATGCACAGTAGTCTCTGTCTGTCTGTAGAGCTTTTGAGTATTTGATTTTGCTAACCAGTGAATACTAGATCTTAAAATTGTTGTCTCATTTTAAGTTAAATTTCACAGTCATTTGTCTTAAAACAAATCATTTCTGAGAAACGTCCACTTACGGGAAACAAACTCAGTGCATGTGGAGTTATGGAGAGCACTTGCATGTGAGGCCCCGTGTGATGTTCAATCTCAGTACTGCAAACTATGAAGTAAAATCCACTTCAAAGAACACTGCCTGTAGAACAGCCTCTTTAAAGATAGTGAGGGGAAGCTAGCACACCCTTCTCTCCCGTGTCCTCTGCATCAGCTTGGGCTCTTTTAATGAGCGTTTCTGTCATCCTACATCACCAAATGCAAGGACCATTTGGAATGGAAGGACCACTTGGCAATGGAAATTGTATAGTTTTTTTTTTTTTTTCAGAATCACCTCAAAGATATACTGACTTCAGTTGTGTCGAGAAGGAAAGCTTACCGGGTCCGAGATGGCCATTTTAAGTACGCTTTTGGTAGTAATGTGGCCCCACAACCGTACCTGAAGAATAGTGTGGTGGCTTACAACAACTTGGTTGAAGGGTGAGTGGCTTCCTGCACTCTTGCATCAGTCCTTTGCTGCCTGGCCACTGACCTTGTGTGAGAGGCCACTGTTAATGAATCGGTTATTTCTTTAGTTGCATGTCTTATAGTTAGTTTTTGTTTTTCTAACCAGAGGTGGTTATTTGATTGCCTCTCCCTTTGTATGTGGGATGGGGTAGCCCTTCAGGTAGTGTGCCTGAATGATGGTTTCTGCCTGGTGAGAAGGTGGCCTGCTCATGGGCTAAGGCTGGGTGTCTGATGGTGGGAAGAGGAGAAAGAGGGGTAGATGTTTGTTGTCCATGTTCTCATCTGCCGCTCATGGCTGTAGCTCAGAGTCGTGGCCTGGGCCCATGTCTTCCGATTGTTCTTAGCATCCTGTTGAACAAATCTATCCTCAATTGACTCAGGGCTCCTAGGGCCATCTTCAGTTCTAAGCCATCCTTTTATGAGTTGGTTCAGGTTACCTTTATCCATTTTGCTTTCCCCACAAAATTCAGTGTTAATTTTAACCTTTTGGAAAAGAAATTACAGTGGTTTTCCTTGTGATTATGGCAGTGGCTGCACTTCTTCAAAGACTGGATTTTGTCTGTCTGGTTGTCTGCCTACTGGAGAATGGGAGGAAAGAGGTCACAAGGATACAGACAGGATCAAAGTCAACAGTTAAGACTAGGAGGGTGGGCTGGAGTGGCAGTGTGAAAATAACAGAAAGTGGGCAGATTTAAGTAAGGGGAGCTGGCAGCACATGGAGAGGTGGTATTGTGGCCATCCCCAGGCTGTAGAGACATTGTGATGAGTGTCATCTCAAATTGGGGTCCCTGTTTAGGTTTCCATCTGTGGTGAGTTACTACCCAAACCTCATTCAGACATACCTGTATGAGATTGTTTCATATTTAAGTCATTCGATAGGGAAAGATGGAGTAAGGAGTATTGGGAGTCAGCTCTGACATGGCTTTGCCCTGGAGCCCTCCATTGCTGTCCCCATCCCCAGGAAGCTGTTCTGTGAGCAGAGCTGCTTCCATCTGAGACTGTAGGCCACAGCTGCTGCCCGCCCCACTCTGCTTCCCCTCCTTGTGTTTCCCTGGCAACTCTACTTATCTCTTCTGCACTGATGTAGAAGGCAGACCTGTCTTCTATTTGGCCTGTTTTGGGAAACTAGAAAAATCTGGGTGGTGTTTTTCCCACAGTCTCATTTTGCCTGCTACTTCTCTTACTGTTTATTTTTTAAACTTGCATTCTGTATGATTTGCCTTCTCCATAATTTTTCAATTTCATATTCCTCCAGCTACACGGCTTTTTGTTTGTTTGTTTATGTTTTGTTTTTCCAAACTGGAAACTCTAGGGGCAGGAAGCAGTTTGGTTCATTACCCTGAGCAAAATAAGTATATTAGTATATTAGGAAGAGGGAGTTAAATATGGCTGCATTATATGGACCTTTTGAAAAATTAAAATCATGGACTCTTTCTCTATAAGGTGGTGTGTTTCTGATTCATTTAAAGATACTCAGAATGGGGTGTGTCCTAGCAAGCCTCTCTATTCTGGGTGTTCACTTATCTCCATTCTGGGTACTGAGAATATTTCTTTAAAAACTTCTTCTCCAGCCCTCCAGCCTTTTCTGCTCCCTGTGCCAGTCAGAATTCAGCTTCTCAACCACATCCTGACGATGCTGAACAGCAGGCTGCATTCCTGTTGGCATGCTCTGGGGATACTCTACCTGCATCCTTGCCCCCGGTGAACATGTATGACCTTTTTGAAGCTCTGCAGGTATTTCTTGGCTCCTGGTTTACCTAGTTATTGCTGCATTGATGCCTATGACTCATATTCTGCTTTTTGACTTATTTTTATGGTCTACAGTGGTAGTCTCATTTAAAAACCCCAAACCCTGTAGTTCCTCCTAAGTTACCTCGCATTCTCTATCTCTCATTAAAACAAATATCTTACTCCAAGTAATCCCATAGTTCCTTATTATTTTCAAGCTTCTTTTTCAATTTTAAAATTTAAATTGCCATTGTGTGCGTGCATGTGGGTCAATGTGTCATGACTTGTGTGCAATCAGAGGACAACCATGTGGGGTCATTTCTTTCCTTCCGCCTTTACTTTATCTGAGTTCCAGAAATTGGACTCATGTCATCCAGCTTGCATGGCAATTATCTTTAACTGCTGAGCAGCCCACAGATCTGTTTAGTTTTCTTATTATCTGACTTGGAATTCACTATGTCCTGTCTTAAAGTTTATAGGGTACCTAAGTCATAAGAAGTTTTTAAAAATAAGTTATACTTTTTAATGCTGGGAAAACAAGTCTACTGAAGCATAATAGAAAATGTGTAATTTTAAAATCACAGGTACACAGGGAAGTCATTCCTACACATACTGTGTATGCCCTTAACATTGAAAGGATCATCATGAAACTTTGGCACCCCAATCACGAAGAGCTACAACAAGACAAAGTCCACCACCAGCGCTTGGCAGCTAAAGAAGGACTTTTGCTCTGCTAAATTAGGATTTGAAGATTTGGAACCATCACTAAATTGGTTGCTGAAAATTGAATGCTTTTCAGTCCACATTTCAAAACTGAAGTGTATAATGTGTATATAACCTTTCCTATGGAAATGACATTGAGTGCATTTTGTGTTGCTACTGTGAAGCCATTAATATATGTCTGATGATGACCTGTGTGTGTCCCCCCAGGTATAGGAGCAGGCATTGTTCTATTCCTGAATAGGGATGTTAAGGCAACCAAGGTGTAGTATCTCTGGTCTGTTGGTAAGATAGGTGACCTAGAATAAAGATGCTATTGTAGCTCAGGCCCCATGATTAGCGGGACTATTGTATGTGAATGATGTATGTTCTGTATCCAACAGTGAAAAATCTGCTTTTCCTGAAGAACTATACTCTGCATATTGGTGGAATAACCTGTTAGAATTCTCCTTTAGTGACTACTTAGCAGATAGAGAAGTTCCCAGGCAATCTACTGTTTTCACTCAAGAACAGGATTTGGATATGCGGTTTTTTTTGCATTTAATACTTTAGTCCAATACTTAGAATACAGTTATCCTTGTAGTGTTTTCTTGTAATTCAGTTGTTTTAGCATAAAGGCTGATGGGCAAGCCTTCATGAAATCTTACAAATTGCTAATTTTCATATTTCTACAAAATATTTGGTTTACTCTTTCAGGGGGTACTATGAACTACATTTGACAGTGTTACTGGTAACCAACTTGTTTTAAAGCTATGTTGCTTTTCATTCATATAGTGTTGATGGATAAAATAGATGTACATATAGATTTTCATTGGCCTAAACATTAGATACATGTGAGTATTTTTGTGTGTTCCTATATCTGGATATGTGAATTTGGTTTTGTATTTTAAATGTGACAAATAAACGTTTTGGGAGTAAACCTTTTTCTGTTTATTCAAATAAGCAGGTAAGTATATACATACATACATATATATGTTTTTTTGAGACAGGATTTGTGTAGCTTGGGCTTTCCTGAAACATGTTCTGTGGACCAGGCTGACCTTGATCCGCCTGCCTGTCTCCTGAGTGCTGGGATTAAAGGCATGTGCCATCACTGCGCAGCCAGGTAGGGAGTATTATCTTCCATAGAAACAGGGAAAGTTGATCCATATGAGATCTTGGCTCAAACTCCAGAAGAATGTACTAGGTAAGTGAGACATGGCAAGTTCCTGTTAAGGTATGCATTTAGTGGTAATGTGGCCTAAGATTAAAAAAAAAACCTCACAAAAACCAACAGCTTAAGTTCTTCTTGGCACAAACTTTTCTGAGTGTCAGGTGGGTGATACTCAATAACATTTAGCAGTTGAAAGGGTTTGGAGTGATAGGTACACACATAGTGGTCTTGTTTTAGACTGCTGCTATATGCTGCTTATGCTATTCAGGGGTTGGTGTGTGTGTCTGGCAATGGAGAATTCCAAAAGGGTTCTGTGTAGCAGAGGAAGTGTGTGTGTATGTGTGTCTCCCCTGCAATGGAAAATTCCAAAGGGTTTGCAGCAGAGGAGGTTCTAAACTGTAAACTGCTAGGCCCTGGCCTACTTACACACCTCTCCAGTGGGACCACAAACTCCAAATGCATAACTGTCATTTTACCTTAACTATTTTTCTTTTTTTTTTTTTTTTGGTTTTTCGAGACAGGGTTTCTCTGTGGCTTTGGAGGCTGTCCTGGAACTAGCTCTTGTAGACCAGGCTGGCCTCGAACTCACAGAGATCCGCCTGCCTCTGCCTCCCAAGTGCTGGGATTAAAGGCGTGAGCCACCAACACCCAGCTTACCTTAACTATTTTAAGGTCTACACTAAGGTCTGTCTTCCATGCCAGTTGTCAAGCAATTTTCTGATGTGAGGAGATGGGGTTGGAGGAAAGGGAGGAACATAAGAATAATTAGGATATTAAAAAGTTCCTGTAAAAGATTTCAGTTTTTGTGTTCCACCAAAGGCTGGCTCCATTTCTGATACCTCTGCCAGGCATGAGTCTATGTGCATTCTCCTATAATTAAGAAATTATAAACACATATTGTCAAGGATCACTTAGGAAAAATACTTGGAAGAAAACTATTAGAAACTGGGTAATTTCAGAGTTACTCCCAAGTTATTTCTACCCTAAGCTTTCAGTCATGCGTTTAGCCACAGATGTGACTTGCTTTACCAGGCACATAGAGGATCTTAGCACATACCTGAAAACCCCATATTCCCAATTAAAAAAAAATGCTTATAACACAGTCCCATGAAGACTTTTTGCGCAGGGGCCATGCTAATCTTCTCTGTATCGTTCCAATTTTAGTATATTTTGCTTCAAAGGTGTAATACAGTGTTACCAAATCTGGTGAATAAAGTATAGGCAATAGCTTAAAATTTACTTTTGGCAATACCAACAGATAAATAAAACCTCCAGAGCCTATTGTCATTGTTATCAAAGTTTATTACTGGGATCAGTTTCTATCTAGTAGAGAGTACCAGTGTGCTATGGTAATTCTCGGGTAACCACTATTTTGCTAATAGCTGTACTGGGGCTCTGTATAAATCATCTTAAGTCAGTGGAGGAGGGTATCCCAGAAGACCCTGATAGCAGAACCATCACTCTAGGCAAATTCCAGTGCTATGTAACTTATAAGGCATCTCAGCAGATGAGTGATGTTATGGGAACAGGAGTTAAGTTCATTTCTACTCTCCCTTAAGATACCTGGCTTCTGTGTGGAAACCCCAACATGGCATCTTTTAAGCTCTCAAGCAAGAAAAAGTTAGGAAAGAGGACAGTGGAAGGAAAAAAAACAAACCCTGATGGCATGGAGGGAAACAGATGCCATTTGGGGATGACAAGACAGTGCAGACAAAGCTAATGACAATTAAAATGTCAGTTCATTCAGATCTTAGAAGTCATTTCATGTGTTTGGAACTCTGACAAACTGGGCAGGTGTAATGACTGGTTAAAACAGATCAGAAAAGTAGACGGCAAGCAGTTATCTGAGTACCTGAGCAGAAATTGGTAAAGATGTCAGGAACAGTGTACAGCATCCACATGAGCTGAGTGGAGGAAGGAAAAAGTCCTAATAACCGGTTGGCCAGACTGAGTATTTGGAATGACAAGTCTAGTAAAGGCTTTGCCTGTGAGGTTCTGGTAGAATTTTTGTAGTACAGATAGCTTTGAAGGAATGTTCTTCTTAGTAGTTGACTTATGCAGGAATGCAAATTACTATTGTGGAAAAAGTCAATGACTCATATCTATTCTTGTAGAGTTGAAGTCTGAAAGCAGCTGTGGCTCAAGGCCCAATCCCTCCCACTGCCCTTTTGATAAAAATATTCAAGAAATTAACCAAGTAAGTATGAGTCAGTGGGTCTTGTCTGTGTAAACAGATGACCTAGAGACGTCTGCAAAGGCCTGAAAAGCAAAGGCCTGTTTACCAATCGTTGCCTCATTAAAGAGGGTTAATAGGAAATGTAGGGTCATTGAATAAGACCCTAAAAAGTCTAGCTGCCAACCAGATTAGGAAGTGTAACAGCATCATTTATTTTATACTCTTATCTTCCGGCTCCAAGCCGGTGTCTTCATTTTGCTGTTATTAATCTCATTGTCTCAGTGAGATGTGTAAGTAACAGTAGTACACGAGTGGTTTCTACAAAAGCTTTTCGGTCATCTTGACCTGTGTGCAAACAAGTTCTAGTGAAGCATCTGCAAAGGTATATACATGAGGCTTCTGCTCCACAGAAAAAGACACAAGAGCTGTGGTGACACGGTACGTCTTGGTGCTGAACGATGTTCTCTTCTCCAGGAAGTATCTTTATCCCTTGTAGGCTTCTATAAGGGGCAGAGGAGATAGCTCTGAAAGGAGAAACGGGACAGAACGTTTCTTTCCTAAGTTTGTTGCTAAACTTAAGGGTCTTAGGTCTGTATGACACCGGATGGAATGGGGTGGGTGGAGCTGTCTTGAGATAGGATGCTCAGGCTGCTGTCCAGACCTGGATGTTCAGAGCCTTATTGCCCTTTTTGGTCCCTCTGCAGTCATCTTACATTTTTTTTCCTCTCAGGTGTTTCAATCAGTTTTATTTGCTGAAAACAGAGAACCTAAGTATGAATTAGCTTGGACTTTTAACAAAAGCAGCATTCTATTCCATGACAGGAGATGCTTTTAATGCCTGTCTTGTGGATCTTGTTTGCTGTGAATCCCAGTCTATTTCCATCACTCCCCAGCAGCTGTACAGAGATGGAGGCATCTGGAGGAGCAGAGGCTCCCGCTGACGTGGGATGTGAGTACCTGTGTGGACAGCTGTGACTTAGCATGGTTCTTGCCCACTCCTCTTCTGATGGTTTTGATTGGGTTCCACACGTGATAAATTGCTTAGAAAATGTCTTCTAACGGAGAGGGGAAAAACAAGAATGAGAGAAGACAAAAAACAAAAAAACAAAAAACAAAACCCTGCAACTCAAAGTCTGCTAGGCAATGGGGACAGCAGAGTGGTCACCAGAGAGGGGGCCTGAATCCATGGGACTTTATACAAAAGCAGGGGCATGGGAAGAAACCATTTTAGTTATCTTGAATGCAGCATTAAGAACTGCTTGCTCTACTCTGAGTCTAGGGCTCAATGTCAAGGGCAGGATAAGAGGGCAGGAAGTGTATGTCATGAAGAGCCTGTGTTTACGCAGCACAAAGTGGGTAGAGATTTCAATTAGCATTCTACTTGCATGGCAGATGGGCAATAAAATATATACTAGTAGAGTTTTTTTTAAGAGAAGGTATGAAAATATGTTAAAGTAGTTTTAGGTCTTCTGTCAAAGACTGGCCACTTTTGGAAGGCTGCAGGTGGACTGAAAAGGAAAATGAGAACGGATGAGTTGTCTGTGCTTTCCCTGGCATTCTGCTCGCTCAAGGGGTATGCACAGAGGGCTTTTGTTAGGTGGGCTCTGCCTGCTCAGCTCCCATGCCTGCTTTCTTCCAAAGCTGCTCTTCTGCATACAACCTCCCACCCCTACCTTAGGGCCTTAAACTTTACTCACTGTGGTACTATTTCTGGTGCAGATTAATTTTTTTAAAACTTTCATTTTTATGTGTATACATGTGCGCCTGCATGAGGACATGTAGACCACATGCATGCAGGAACTGGCAGAGGCCAGAAGAGACCACTGTATTCCCCAGAAGTAGAATTACAGCTGGCTGTGAGCTGTCATGTGGGTGCTGGGAACTGAACCCCAGTCCTCTGCAAGAATGAACAGGAAGCACTCTTAATTGCTGAGTCATCTCTCTAGCCCACTATTTATTTTTAATTACATGTATACTGTGTTTCTGTGTGTGGAAATGTGCATGTGACTGCAGGTGCCTAGAAGGCTAAGAGGTCACTGGATCTCCTGAAGCTGGAGTTACAGGTGGTTATGAGCTACATGATGTGGGTGCTGGGAACCAAACTGGTTTTCTGCAGGAACAGTATTTTTTTTTAAAACTGCTGAGTCAGCTCTGCAGCACTTCAAAGATTCATTTAAAAATACCCTTCAGACATCTGCTGACATCAGGAACTGTCTGTAATGGCTCACCCCATCTGAAGTTCCATGGACTAAGATGATGTTTTAAAACTCTCAACATTCCCTAGAGGAAAGCAAACAATACATATTATCAACTCCCTGGTGGGCATGGTATGACCACCCTAGGGCACAGACCTGAGGCTCAGAGATACTAAAGGCAGACTTCATTCTCTCCCTGGGTCATAGTCCTGCAGATCAGCAAGAGGCAGTGCAACAATGTTAAGCAATGCAAGCAGACAAACCAGCCCTAAAAGTTCAGCATTTATAAGAGAAGAAAGTTATCTTTTCAGAAAATCTTTTTGTAAATGGAACAATGTTGACTATGCTCTTTTGGGCCCAAGTAGCTTTTTTGGGGGAGGGATTTTGAGACAGGGTTTCTCTGTGGCTTTTAGAGGCTGTCCTGGAACTGCTCTTGTAGACCAGGCTGGCCTCGAACTCACAGAGATCTGGGATTAAAGATGTATGCCACCAATGCCCAGCCACCAAGTAACCTTTTGCAGTCACACTGCTCTCATTTGAAGTGTTCTGGCAGCTCATTGTCCATCATACCCACTACACAAGTGCTCCTGGATCTAGGCCAGAGAACAAAGTACAAAAGAAAATGCTGATGACCTGCTGTCTATATTGTGGCATGGCAGGCTTAAAGAGAACTTAGAGAAACTAGTGGCCAGGAAAAAGATAAGTGCTAGACATGCCAGGAGCATCGGTGATGGTGGACTTCTACTCCTGGTCAGTTACCTCAACTCTTCCTTCAGATGCCCTCAGCCACACTTTCAGGATCACATTCTTTTGGCGGTTCTCTGGGCAACTGGCTCTCAATTTCCCATAGGACATCACCTTCCTCCTCTAAGTTGCTGGAAATGTGGCACTTTCTGAACCCCTGGACAATTGATTCACTTGAGATGCTGTCCCATGCAACCATGACCCACTCCAGGAAGAGGCCCAGGGGTGGCTTCTTCGCATTTCCAGTGGGGCTCAGTGCCAGGTTCCCTGCCAGAAGCCAGTTGGAATACTGGTCCCGGACACTGTCATTCAGAGGCTTGTAGACTACCATATCCAGCACCTGCAGCTGGGAGGTCAGGCCCCCTGGGATGATCACCATGTCTGTGTTCATGCTTTCCATGGAGCTCCTCACAGAGTCGGTGGCATGGCACCGGAAGCCATTCAGGATCAGCATCCCTCGCTGTTTGGGCACAGCTCCAGTTCTCCGTCTCCACACAACTTCCAACCAGTCTTGCATCAAGTCCTCGGTCATCCACCCGTAGCGGTGGCAGCGGATTTCCATGCCACTGGGGAACTTCCCAGGGGGGATATATGTCCCCCTCAAAATGATGTATGGGGGTAACTTCCTCCCATCAGCCAAGACACCCAGCATGGCTGTGATCTTCAGTTTCTCCCTACCTGGTGTCTTGACCAAGACAGGCTTTTCACCCTGGTGGTCCACAGTCACCCTAGAGGGCACTTCTAAGCAGATGGGTGTCTCATCTGCATTGCCCATCTGTGCTACCTCATAGCCATGTGTCCGGCGCAGAGCCAGCACGCTCTGCTGGTAAGTGACAAGCTTCTCAGTCAGGTCCTCTGCCAGGTGCTGTGGAACTGGCACTTTATGCCTCAGAGACAGGTCATACCTTCTCATCATTCTTCTACACCAGCCCAGACTTGCCTTGAACCCTTTCTCTGGAATGTTCATTTCCTGGGCGATTTCAAGAGCTTTCAACTGCATTGCCTCCCTGGTGATGGGGTCCCCTTTGGCCTGCATGTATCTGACATACTCAGCCACACGCTGGTCCACCAGAGCAAACCTCCCATTCTTGGGGCCTCGGAATGCACGCCGCATGGCATGGGCATTTTGGAGCTGTGGCTTCACTTTTCGCCAGTCTCGAACATTTTTTTCCAATACCCCAAACTGCTTGGCAGCCTGACAGTTGTTGGTGCTCTCAGCATACTCCACCACCATCAACTTGAACCCTGCATCATAACTGCGGCGCATGCCCCGACTGAATTGAAACTTGCTAGCCAAGTCATCAGCTGAGAGGTCATACCCTGGGAAGCCCAGGGCCATGTAGAAGGGGTAGCCCTCACTCCACTCGGGCAGCTCTGTGATATCCTGAGGCAGATGCCAAAAGCTGTTGAAGTGCTGAGGTTGAGGGAAAGGAGAGGTGGCAGTCATGGGGCTTGCCCAATGCGGAGTCTTAAAGTCAGATTCTTGATTTTCTAGAAGACAAATAAGAAGGGGCAAAAATAATGCCAGTAAGTAAAATGGTTTATTCATAGATTTGGGGGAGGTCATAATGTTTAATCTGGAACTCATAAAAAATGAAACAAAAGTTCAACAAATAACACAGCCTAAGTCTTTATCTCTGTCCCATTAGCACAGATTACCAAATCTTATGTTCATAGTACTGTGTGTAGCAGAGGCCCTTTGCAGTTGAGCAGAGAGCAGAGACCATAGATGCTGTGAAATGTAACATCACCAAGCTAGGAAGTGACAGAGAACTTTGGGTGGGAAATGAATCCAAGTACTAAGCCTGGAGCAAATGATATCAGGGCCATGCTTGTATGAAAACAATGCTTATGTGTGGGCCTGATGGGGTAGACTTGTATGTAATCCTAGCTATTTGGGAGGCAAAGGAAGGAGGATCACAAGTTCATTGCTAGACTGGACTACACTGTCTCAACATATAAAGAAAAAAAAAACAGCTGGAGCTAGAGCTTGCTCCATGCCACCAGCATCACCCAATGTTCATGTGGGTCAGAAGCCAAATATATCCACACTCCTACCTAATACTATAGAAATCTGGAAGCCCCTTGAGCTGAACCAAACCAAACCAAACCAAAATAAATCAAAAACAAACCTACAGCAAGATCAATGTCAACAAAATTAAGCCTATAATGCAGACACCTGGTTTCTGCACAGATGAAACTGTTTCATCATACATTTCCATTTGGAAGGCAGTCGCAGGCAACATGGTGTATGGTGATTACAGCATCTTCCACACATAAAGGCCATCAACTATAAAGTACACTATTATGTATCATGAGAAAAGCTATCATGTCATTCATTTTAGGCGTTGTCTCAATTGCAATGTTAGTAACACCAAGGAGAGCATGTGGGATCAGTGAAATATAGCATTTTAACTATTTAAAGCATAAAGAAAAGCAAATATATTTGGTAAAGCCTCAGAACTATGACACATACGTACACTTACATATAAGTGTAAATATGTGGGTGTGAGGGGTGCACACACATACTTTCTCTTCTTCTGAGATAGTCTCATGTAGCTCAGGCTGGTCAAGGATGACCTTGAACTTCAGAGCCTCCTGCCTCTACCTCCCAAGTGTTGGGATTACTTTTTCTAACCATTTCTTCTGATAAATTAGGTACTTCTTAGAAATAACTATCCAAGTGTATACTACAGCTGTAACTGCATTTCCTACCCAGAGTGGAACACAAGTCTAGAGTGAATAAACACACGGATGTGCTTTGTCACTCCCCATTGTGCCGTCTGCAGAGGCATGTGGCCTGCTGCCGAAGCAGCCCGTTCCTTCACGTGTGGACCAAACTCTGTATCCGCCTCGGTTCACTTCCTCCACACTAGGCTGCACCCCAGAGTGCAAACTCACAGCCAGTGATGACGAAATGTCGGTCCAGGAGAAAGAAGTTGCCTAAGTCCACACAGTCCTAGAAAGGGGATCTTTACATTCCAAAGCCTACACATAGTCTTTGTGCCTCACTCCTGAACACTCCACAGAATACACATGGAAACCAAAACCCCTGCTTGTTTCCCTTAGTGTATGCTGAACTGGTTCTCTCCGTACCTGCAAAGGTTACTCCCTGGAGCCGCCACTCATCAGAATTAGGATACTCCTCTTCCCTTTCCAATCGACTGATCATGTCTGGCTTAGGGAACGGGAATTCTGTTCACAGGAAATAAAGTAGGAAAACAACTGTGTGTTACCAAGTAAGGAACACCCTTATCCCCGACTGCTGAAGATGGGAACAGCACTTGGAGATAAGTAAAAGCATAAAGGGTGGAAAGCAGCCCGGCCAGGCATTCCTGGACCTCTGCTAATGGGAGCAGTATTAGCAACAGCACAGTGCAGTGACTAGCAGGGATGTGGGGAATGCAGCCATGGAAACAACGTTTTAGAACCAACGGATCACACCTGCGAAGTTTTTCCAAGTGGTTACACTCTGAGAAGAGGGAGGATGTGAGTGTGTGTTTTGGGGGAGTACTCTTTGGTGTATCCTCAAGTGTGTCTGATAGGACAATAAAGCTTTCTTTCCCAAAGATCAATAAAACACAGGCCTAGATCCATGGGGACATTTTGATGGCTATACTTTACCTATTTATTTATTTATTTGTTTGTTTGTTTGTTTATTTAAAGTAATGGGATTACTTGGGCCAAATACAAGGGTCTAATCTGTTTGCCCTGTCCAAATCGAAGCCAGGAAATAAAGCTGGCACAGACACCGGGAGGGGAGTTCCATTCAGATGAGCAGACTGGATGCAGCAGAGAAGACAGTTCTCTGGGCCCAGAGCTTCCCAGAGACAAAGAAAAACAAAACATTACCCAGGGACAGGACAGTCTCATAATTCATCCTCATGACTTCCCGGTAGAGGGCTTTTTGTTGCTCCGTCAAAACTTCCCACTCCTCATCCGAAAAATATATGGCCACCTCATCAAATAGGGCAGGTACCTGGAATGTGAATAGTCCTTTCTCAATGACTGCTATGGACATGCACACAGATCTGATGGGCTGTGTCAGGCAAGCCTTCACTCTCACAGGTCAGGTCAGGACTCTTACCCAGGGGGAATGGTCTGTCTTTTCTCCTTGCCCTTGGAGGCACGGGTGTTTGAGAGCTCTCCTGTGTCCTACCACCACCACAGCTGGGCATTGTCTTCTCAGGACTGCCTGAGATCTGCTTACAGTTCACTGGGGACCCCAAAGTTAAGAACCAGCCATACCCCAAGTAAGTATCCCCACAAGAATGTCCATCCCAACTTCACCTCCCTATATCCCTGCCAGAGACCCTACACATAAGAGGCTGGGTTTCAAACTGAACAGGACTCCTGCTTTGCATGGTGTGTCTGTGGGTCCCTAAAGGAGGGAGTGAAGTCATAGCTAACAATGGCCAGCAACCAAAATCTCTTGCTTTTCCAACTTGTTTTCTTTCCTTTCTACTACACTTTCTTTGTGGTCATTAAAAGTGCTACTCCAAAGCTCACATTTAAGTGTTAAGAAATCACCAGTGAACTTTCTCCAGGCTATGCACTTCGCATTCTCTCCTTCGAGCTTACTCCTCAAAGCTGTGTCTTGGGCCTGGGTGATCACAGTCTCTCCTTAGCTTAGAAAAATCAGTGTATATATGGCCTGCAGCCTCTTCAGGAATCAAGCTGTCAATCACTCACACCTGGCCTTTCTTCCCTTGTCAACTAGACCTAGTTACTATACTTTAATTTTGCTGCTGTTATGACTTGTAAACATATGCTATGCAGGATGTCTGTGAAAGGTTCATTGGATCCCTGGACGTGTCACGACCCATAGGTATTACTGAATGTGTTATTGAGGCAAATATATTACCTCTGGATTTCTCTTCTCATACTTGGAACAGTTTTAAAGAATTAAAATTTTATTTGTCAAAGAACCAAATAAAACTGAACAGAAATTCTTCACATGTAGAACAAACAGTAGGAGATAAAAATGGTGTGGTCCCTAGGCTTTCCTCAGACTTCCTCAATCTAGCAACCAGGCAGCTCCGAGAACTTCCAGTCTACTCTACCCCTACTACACAAGATTTTAAACAATTCTCTTTGGCCTTTCACTCCCTTACAAGTTCCAGATCTAGGCTGTAACTATTTATAATCTCCTGTTCACTGACAGAAGAACACAGGCCTAGTTACATCAATCCCTGCAGGGCAGGTAACACATTCTAGACCTGAATAAATGTTGACTTTCAAGAGCTGGTGTGGGGGCCTCAGCCTCTCCTAATTATCACCTGGCTAGAGGACCCTCAAACAAGTCCACAAGCACCCAAGGCACAACAGAGAGACTTAGAAAGTCTCCCCAGAGCCCCGAGAAGATGGGCAAGACTTTTGGGTCCTGCTATACAGGCCTTTTTTGCTTCATAGAAGCCTTTTATTTGATCAAACACAGCAGAAAGTAAACAGTGCTGGCTCTGGTTGAAACTGAGAAGCCAGGCAGTCTGTAGGCAGTTCAAGCTTCAGTCATCCTTCCTTGGCCTTGCAGGTAAGAACTTGAAATTCCTGTCCTGCCTCTCTCACCTGACTAAGGACTCATTAGAGAAGGGTTCTTTAGCTGGTGCGCACTGCCTCACTCTCCTGGGAAGCTGGCATTCCAATACTTACCTCCAAGGTAATTGTTCTGTAAAGTGACTGCACACTTTGCAGCTTACTAGACAGTAGCATCTGAGGGGAGCTGGAAGCATCAATGGAGCCCCTTCTAGGTCAGGCACTGCCTAGGGTATTCCATCCATGTAAACATTATCTCTGAATTATTCAAATAAGCTATGAATATGGCGATTGCTACTGAACATTTATGGTTAAGTAACCTGGCTGAAGTCATACGGCTAGAGTCTGAATCCAAAGCCAGTGCTGTCTCAACAGGCGACCCTGGCCTTTCTAAGTGACTGTAGTATGTAATCCTCCCCAGCTCTGCTCTACAGAGGCCTATTGTGTAGACTGATGGGTTTAAGACTCATTCCTCAAAGTTACTCAGGCCAGCTTAACTACCCGGTGCAGCACACCGTGCCCCCTGACTTACCTTTGTCCACCGCCTGTCTCATACTTAAGGTTCCAGTTTCGGGGTCTCTTAACTCTAGCCACAGCCTGGCTCCCATGCCTAGATCATGCTGTTCTCTTGCCCGGAGTACAAGCTCTGTCTCCCTTCCTTTGCTCATCCCACTCATTATAAGGTTCAGTTCAAAGGATATGTTTTTCTTTCTATTTGAAACTGTATTTCTACTCCAATTCTATTATAGAGCACAGTTCACATGTGAGTAGTTATGAACCATCTTAATATTATTATCAAAATATGCACTTAAAACACAGATTCTATTTTTTCATCTCCCAATTTCATGTGCTAGATCAGTGTCTCAACCATATGCTCCTGACATTTTGGGCCGCCCAGTTCCTTGTTGTATGTGCAGGGTACCTTCAATTGCACTGTAGATGTATAGGGAGATCCTTGGCTCAAACTGAGGATGCTTTTAGGGCCTCACATTCCAACGTCTACCTTAGCTCCCAACAACTAAAATCGTTTCCATATACTGCTAAATGTTCCAGGGTGGGGAGGGGGCAAAATTGTTCATGGCTCAAGACTAGGTCTTCTCCAGAAGCAAGCTGTCATGCCTGAATGAGACTTCCCCTCTTTGCCTCTGAGAGAATCCTGAGATACCCTCTGCTGCCCTGTCAGGTTTCTTTCCCTTATGAGACTGGGGATTGCACAAAGGAACGGTTTTGTCATAACATTGTGCAGTAACTGTCTATGGACAGCTGTAACATGAATAATAAAACCCAGAAACTGATACTGGGGTTCAAGATTCAAGCTGAAGATCAGAGAAGCAAAGCAGCCAAGCAGTAGCTCTTACCTACCTCAGACTAAAATGACCAGGAATCCTCAGAGACAACGCTCTCTGCCAAACCTCACATTGCAATCCTGTCTCCACCAAGCCTCAGCCTGCAATCTCAGACTGTTGCCCCTCCTCAACGTGGTTGGAGACAAATTCTCTCAGAGACACTTTCCTTTTATACCTCTCAAATCCTGGGATTAAAGGCCATGGATCCCGAGTGCTGAGATCTCCTTTGTGTGGGCTGTTTCTCTTTTAGACCGATCAATTTCAAGTGGCTCAATCTACCTGTTTCCGGAGTCCTAGGATTGAAGGTGCGCCACCACTGCTTAGCTTCTATAGCTAACTAGTGTGGCTGGCTTTGCTTTCTGATGCTTCAGGCAATCTTTATTAAATCCTAACAAAGTATCACCATAGACAGCTGACTTTCTAGAGGTTACAAATGCCCAAATCCCAGCCCCACCTCTTAAGCTGCAGGGCTGCCTCCTCTAGCTACTCTGCTCACACCTTTCTTTCCTGGGCAAGGCAAGCTCATCTGCTCAACAACACAGTCAGGTGTCTACTTTGACTGCACTCAATTTCCATACTGCTCCAGCCCATTTAGTTGCCCTGGGTTGCTCAATTTAGCCTCAGAATCCAGGGTTTCTGCTACTGTAAGGTCTGCAAGCAGCCAGAACTGACGACTGCACAAGTCAGAATTGGGGAGGGCAGGGTGGACAAACACAAATGGATAAAAGGTACCACAGCTCCAGACCAGTGAGCTCAGAGCCTGGCGATACGGTTTACACTGAGACATAACACGGAAACATGCTTCACTGCTGGGCTGCAGCTCAGGAAGTCAGTGTACACAGGGATCCAGGCAATAAAGCCTAATTTTTTGGTACCTGAGGTCCTGCAGGAAGGGTGGACTAGATAATTTGGAAGAAGGGTACTTCCAATTCTTTGCCTGTAGCTCTGTATTCTATGGTGGAGGGCTTCCCTTTTATTGGGCACAAAGGATAGTATGTATTGATAAAGTTTATATACAATAAAAACTAAGCAATGTCAATTTACTGTTTATTTAAAATGTTTACTACTCATACTCAATTTCCACAACCCCAGTAACAACTGTAAGTAAATGTATGTATTAAATACTGTTGAACTTACACTTGTGTATTCCGGAGCTTAGCATTTCCACTTATGCCTGCGGGACAAATAACACTGGGTATCAAACTGTTATGCCTAAGTTCTCCGTCAGCTCAGTGACCCACGTCTTAGTGTATACTTGGTGCCTACAATATCTGTGACGATATTAAGTGAGCACGCGAGGAGTGGGTGAATGGAGAGTGACATGAAGACAAGGTCTCAGTTTCTGAGACATAATCAGCCTTGGTGCCAGAGGCCCTGTCCCCATCACCGCCTCCTCCCTCCATATTTGCACTACCTTTTGAAGTCACAGGGCGAGTTTCTCAGGAATGCAAACACATGAGACTGGGCTATTTTTACTTCCCATGTCTGCCCCAGGAGACCTAAAGCAGGCCTGACTCTCAGGCTGGATCCCACACACTTTTACTTACCCATGCGCCTTCTGAACAAATTTGTACTTTCTGCATATCTGTGGGGCCATCCTCCAGCTCCTGGATTTGAATCTCCTTTTCTTGCTCTTCTTTCAGAGACAAATTTAGAGGATAGGCTGGGAACTCCATCTCTGCATGCAAGATTTACCAGACAAGTCAGGTGTCAGAGTGCATTCTAGGACCCTGGAAGGGTGGTTCAGGCACACACAGACCTGCAAAACATTGTCTATTTCCAGCTAGAAGGGATTCAGGGAAAGTGGCTTATTTCATTATTAGAGGGGCCTTAATAGAGGGGCCGCGGGCAGATACATCTGGCTAACTTTCTGTGATTTGGAAACCATTTGTACAGAGGGGCAGAACTGAGAACGGTGGATGAACATTCCAGAAGAGGTTTGAAACTACACTGACAGGCGTTAAGTTTCCCACCTCTAGCATCAACACGGAATCAGGGCAGAGGAGAGCTGGTTTGTTTCCAAGTCAGAGTCTGAGCCTAGACAGAGCATTTGAATAGTTGGCACAAAATATTTATCACCTGGATTTTCCAGATTCACAGGCGCTGTCCACAAGCCAGTTCAGAAACTTAACAGTCTTAAAGGACCTCCCAAAGCCAAGTCCGTGATACAGAGAGGGGTGTGCCCGGGTGGCGGAGGCCAACCCACATCTGGCAGGACTCTTCGCCTCTGGGTCGAAAATTGTCTGTCTTCGAAGCCTCCTCAGGCCGGTACAAAGAGCTTCTCCTTAGAAGACTGCTGGCAGTTGATGGGTGTGTAGTGAGTGTGCATCTTGTGAGTCCCATTTTCGGGGACTTGCGAAGCAAAGCTCTTCCCGGAGTTCCGAGTCAGCTTCTCCAATGTTTCCGGGGGTGGGAGGCGGCCTGGGGGGGTAGGAAAGCCCGTGAGGTCCCAGGAGCCGCGGCCTGCGCCCGGCCGCGGGGCGGGAGGTGGGAGGGGCCGGCCCGAAGGTGCCCGCCGCCGCCCCTGCTCACTCCAGCCATCTTGCCCGACCCTATCCCGCCGCCCCCGCACACGCTGTCAGCTCGCGTCCCCGCGCACCTGCGGGGCGGCCCCAGCCCGCGCCGCCCACCTCTCCGGCCGGCCCGCAACAAAGGAGGCGGCGGCGACAGCTGCCATCGGCGGCCCCCGTCCCGCCCCGCCCCGCCGCGGCCCAGCCTCCCCCGCCAGCCCCATGGAGGAGCCGCCCCAGCCCCGCGGCCTGCGCGCACTCACCCCCGCCGAGCGGGCGGTGTCGCCGCAGGGGGCGACGAGGGCTGCGGCCCGGCATTCACCGCGCCACCGGCTCCGCCGCGCCAGCCGCTCCAGCCGCCCCAGAGCGGCCCCTCGCGACCGAGTGAGGACACGTGGTGGGCGGGGAGGGGGCGGGGCCGGGGGTGTTAGGGGCCGGGCTTAGGGCGCCTGGCGTCAGCAGGCCTCGGCGGTGCTTCCGGCGACGTCGGTGCCGCGAGCCGAGCGAGAGCAGGCGGCCGCGGCGTTCCCGCGTGGTTGGCGCGCCTGTAGCCGCTCAGGTGGACGTTTGCTCGACGGAACACCGGTGACCGCTCCGCTCAGGCGTCCAGAAATGCTCTGTGACTCTAGCCCACCGAGGAGGCGGAGGGAGGACCGGGCTCAGCGTTCCTATTCTGTCCAGAACGCTGTACCTGGCAGAAACGCGGTTTTTGTAGTATTGCCCATTAACTCCCAAGCATGTCATCTCCCGGACGAAGTAGCCGTGTAGAAAGGTTTTTTTTGGAGTTGTTTGCCTGCAGCATCGTGAAGAGTATAGCAAGTGTTCCAAGAGAGCCCGAAACCCTCGTTATTCTAGAAGATTCTATGGTTAGATTTCTGTCGGGAGCTTGTTTAAAAACAAAAACCAACTTGATGCTTATTAAAACACTAGGAGAGACTGAGTTCTTTCTGGGGGGGCGCTGGTGATTTATAGCCAAGAGGAAGGGGTGTAGATGTCAGGAGATGGAAAATTGCTAAGAGGAATTGTCAGAGGTTGAGGGATTCTTGTTGAAAGCAGGCCAGGGTGACCAAATCTCAAGAGTGCTAAACTGACTTAGGGGGATTCTGGCTAAAACTAGGCTGGGCAAGCAGAAGATGGAGTGGGCACCAAGGCAGAGAGGCCTCTCCCAGGACTGGGCTCAGGAGCCTAACTGATCAAGGAAAGAACCTTTTTAAAAAAGAGAAAAGATTTATTTTAAATATTTGTGCGTGAGTATGTTTATGCCTGAAGGGATAAGCATGGGATACCCCTAGAGTTGGAGTGACATGTGAGTCACCTGATGCCGATGCTGGGAACCAGACTCTGGTCCTCAAAGAGCAGTGATCTTAGCCCCTGAGCTGTCTCCACAGCCCCAAGAGAAGCTTTCTTTAAGCATATATTTTAAACGCATTGCTTCTGTGTGTGTATGTGTGCACACGTGTGTGTAAGCACAAATGCCGTGGTATAGATGTGCTGTGTTTTTAATACATAAGATACAGCACACTGGACACATCTTGGAAATGTTACCCTGACCAAGAGCAAAGAAAGCTTAATCATTGGATAGGAATTAAAATATTGAGAGGGGAGGCTAGAAATTCTTTGTCGTCGTCTTAATGGACAGCTCGTTTGATGTTTAAATTTGGACTTTTAAAAAGCAGGCCTGATCGTTTAAATTGATTGGTATTCTCATTTTAACTTTTCTGAGGGAAATGGCAGTTTCCAGTGGAAAGTGAGAAGACTATCAGGGAGAGAAAAGGGTGATGGGTCATTGCTGGCATCTCAACTTCTTTTAAAAAGGAATATGTGTTCTGATGTAAGAAACAAAGCAATACTAAGTTCTAGTCCTTGACAGATCCAATATTATTTAAGTATCTGTAAGAAGAGGCTCTTCAGTGACCCATTTGAATCTTTTAATATTTTTAACGAAGATTTATCTATGTATATGAGTGTTTGCAGCTCTCTTTTGCTGTGGTAAAACACCATGACCAAAAGCATCTTGGGGAGGAAAGGGTTTATTTCAGCTCAACAGTGGTAGTCCATCATGAAGACAAGCCAGGACAGGAACTCAAGGCAGGAACCTAGATGGAGGAACTGAAGCAGAGACCAGGGAGGAATGATGCTTCCTGGTTGGTTTCCCAAAGCTTCCTCAGACCACTTTCTTATGCCATCTAGGACCACCTGCCAGGGATGACACCATCCAGTAGGCTGAGCCTTCCCCACACCCACCATTAATCAAGAAAATGGCCCATAGAATTGCCTATAAACAAACCTGAAGAAGACAGTTCCTCAGTTGACATGCCTTCTTCACAGGTGTGTCTAAGTTTATGTCTAGTTGACCAAAACCAACCAGCACAATGTACTTATGTACTCTACATGCCCATGGAGGTCTGAAGAGGACATTGCATCCCTTGGAACTCTAGTAACAGATGGTTTGTGAACCACCATGTGAGTCCTGGGAATTGAACGAATGTCCTCCACAAGGTTCTGCTATAATTCAATAGGACTAAGACTGAAATAAGACTGACAGCATCACTAAAGATTCATTACATTGATTACATGGGCATTCTGCTGACAAAGCAACTACTAGCAGAAATCTATGCTTAAGAGCAAGTGTGAAGACAGGTAATGAGCTGGGCACAGTGTATTAGCCATTTGTAGTAGCCCCACATTGCAACATCAATGTGTAGTAACCCATCTTTGTGGGGCTTCAGTCGGATCCAGCCGACTTGCCCGGTTGGTACCTGAGAGGGGGAGTGTGGATTGAGAAACAGCAGGTGAAGATACTAAGGAAAAGATAAGAGACACAGAATAGTGTCAGGAGAGTAATATAGTGACTACTGAACGCTTCAAGTTTATTCAACATTCTAATATACCCAAACCAAAACAGGGAAAATGGCAAAAAACTTTGTTTTGTTTTTTTTCAAGACAGGGTTTCTCTGTGTAGCTTTGGAGCCTATCCTGGCACCGACTGTACACCAGGCTGGCCTCTAAGTCACAGAGATCCACCTGCCTCTGTTTCCTGAGTGCTGGGGCTCAGCTATTAAAGGCTAGGCTCACAAGCAAAAGACTTCTTTACCATGATACAAGGAAGAAACAGACTTTCTTCCTAAATTCTCTAAATATTTAGTAACCACGCCTTGGACTAAATCTCTCATTATCTGGCCTTGAGAGTTAAGAGTAACCACACCTTAGACCAAGTCTCTTGTTATTTATATGAGACATCCACGCCTAAGACAAAGTATCCTGTAGTAGCCATGCCTTAAACCCTTAGATCTTATGGCTTTAACCTTGGAAGAATAAGGATAGTTTTGAACTCTGTGACCTTAAGCCAAGGTGAAGTGAAGCCATTTTTATGGACTCTGACAGCATAGTTCTGTGCAAGCCTATAATCCCAGCACTGAGGAGAGTGGAAACAGGAAGGCCACTGAGGCTCACCTCCTTCAAGCCTCTGAGAGGGCAAAGGGCAGGATAGGACACACACACACACACACACACACACACACACACACACACACGCACGCACGCACGCACGCACGCACACACAAGCACACAGTTCCAGGTTCGGGGAGAGAGACTGCCTTAAAACGAGTGTGGTAGAGGTGGGCATTGGACCTCCTCCTCTACACCCAGCTTCCACAAATTCCCCAACACTTCCAGTCCCAAAAAATACTCACTTTTGACTGAAGTGCCTCTGATGAACGTGCCTTTCTGACCTTGTTCAGTGGAGACTTCATAGCCTTAGATCAGCATGGCTTCTTGTCCACTGCCTTCTGTTCTCTGGTACTTTGGTAGATTGAACCAATCACCTCTGTCCTGTGTGTCCCCATGGTATTGTTACACATTGTGCCATTGCTGAGGTGTTGTGCGGAGTGAACTTCAGTGCCCCGTCCACTTGGCATGGTCATGTGGTGCTCTTTGGCCAGCAGGGTGTGAGTAGAAAGGACCCTATGTGGCTCCTGAGCAGAAGTTCTAAGAGGTTTAGTCTTCCTGCATGTGAACCTCTGAGAGCTGGTGACCTCTGCCATGATGAAAGCATTGAACCTCACTCTCCTTCCTTCTTGGTGTCTTAATTTTCTGCTGCTGTAAAGAGATTCAGTGGCTAAGGCAGTTTACAGAAGAGACAGTTTATTGTGCTTACAGTATCAGAGGCTGAGTCCATGACCATCATGGTGGGGAGCATGGCAGCAGGTGGGCAGCCATGGTGCTGTGCGGTGGCTAAGAGCTTACATTCTTATCGGCAAGTAGGAGGCAGAGAGCTAACTGAGTATTACACCAGCTTTTGAAACCATAAAACCTGCCCCTAGTGACAGATCACCTCCAACAAAGCCACACCCACTGATCCTTCCCAAATGGTTCCACCAACTGGGACCAAGAATTTAAATAAGCCTATGGGGACTATTCTCATTCACTGGGTATAGAATGAGATTTGTTATGGATGCTTCCTGGGTGACACGAAGGTAAATAACTATGTGTAGGAATCATCACTATTTTCAAAGAACTGAGTGATAGCATGTCATGTTTTAGGGTGAGAGACCCAGGCCCCAGCAGATCTGTAGCCATAGCACAATCTCTGAGCACTCTGATTCTGAACCCAGAAGTAGCAAAAGAAACACACCCAGGGTCTGGAACCTGAGCCATCGAAAGATATGCCTAATCCCTGAATCCAGAACCAGAGAAAAACACCATGACCTACACATGCCCCTAGAATCAGAGCCAGTTAAAGAAATATGCCCTGATCCTAGAATTAGAGCCAAAAGGCTAAAAAGGACCAGTGAAATAAACAGTTTGCCCTGAAGGCAGAGCCATGTCTGGCCGTGATCAACTGAACACAAAACCAACCAATCCCTGAGCAGGAAAACCCAGCCAATCCCTGAATAAGGAAGTAGCTCCCTCTAGTCTGGAGGTGTGACCTCTCCCTGACCTTGGTCCAGGAAGGTAGCTCCCTCGAGAGGCATAACCCCTGACACCATAGAGCCAATCAGAAGTGGGCAGCTCCTCACCCCATAGGGAGCAGCCAATCCCAAGTCTGTGGCTATGCAGGTTTGGAATTTCCCCAAGTCCTCCCCTCTTTGCCTGGCCACTATAAAAACTCTCCTACTATTAGAACTGAATTTAGATTTCAGTTCTCTGAGAAGGGCAAAACAGGTGTCTCTCCCAACACGGGCCATTTATCCACAACATCCTTGCATTCAGGGATGAGGGAGAGAACACACACAAGGCCTACGTCGGTCCCACAATGTCTCAGGGACAAATCCTGCAGCCCCTTCTGAGTCACGTGGGACCTGATCAAGCTTGTGCAAATATGTTCAAAAATGGTAAAACTAAACCTTAGCTCATTAAAAGTATACTAATGTAACTGCTGCTTGCGTAACCAATTATGTTTGAGGTGACCTAACTGTTCCTGCAGTTCCCCTAGCTGTGCTCAAAGGAGCCTGCATGCTCCTCTCAGTTCCTGCCATTTTGTACAGGTGAATGACCCTGCATGGATGCTCTTGTATACTGTTTGAGTCTGGGGTCTTCCTTTAGCGTTTTCTTGGGCCCTACACTTTCTGACTCAGGCAGAAAAGCAGCAGCAAATGACCTTACAGGTGTAATTTTAAGAGAATGAAGAGGGAGGTCTGTGTTAGAATGGGCTAGCATGCAGTGGTAGAGTGAGGGAGAAGGGGAAAGGGGCAAGGCAAAGGGCACAGAGATGTTTGTCCCAGAGGGACAAAGGACTGCCTCTGGATAGAGGGGAAGACAGACATGGCACATAGGCAAATGGCAGTTTATATAGGCAAAGAGGGAAACTGTGGGAACAACAGACCTTGGCTGGAGACCCACTTCTCCATCAGCCTGAAACCTTGTGTGATGGGGGAAGTCCTGTGTGTATGTCAATAAAGCACTGTTGGCCAATAGGGAACCAAGATAGGTGGGACTAGGAGTCCAGGAGGACTCTGGGAAGGAGAAACACAGGAAGTCAAGATGTAATGCCATGGGGTAGGAAGCCCGGAAGCCTCTCCGGTAAGAGAAATACTTAGATTAGCAATTATGGGATAAATACTTAACTCAGAGCTATCCAGTAAGAAACAAGCAAGGCCAACAGCTTCATAATTAATATAGCCTCCTGTGTGTTCATTTGGGACTGATGCGGCTCTGGAACCAGGCTGGCGGGAAGGCTTCTCTTTACACTTGTGTTAGGACGAGGTGTTTAATTTTTATTGAGCATGTTAATTAGGTGAACCAAAGGGGACCTTTGATAGCTGGGCCTTGGTGTCAGCCTCAGGAGGAAGAAGTGGCCAAATAAGGGAATAAACCTTGGTGTCTAGCTTTCGGAATGTAATCTAATGGTTTTTAGCAAGGCAGAGGGAGTGGGGAGAAGGGTAAGACCTGCCAGAACCACAAGTGGACTAGTTAGTGTCCCTTCAGTATCTGCTCATTGATCTTTGGGGGTTTCTCTATCTGGGAAGAGTAGATGTGTTTGTTGTGTCTCCCTAGGAAAATTTTTGTCATGAAACAAAAGCCCCACTGTACAAAAGCACTAATCCTCAGTTTCTACATATCGATTGTGGGAAAAAAGTTCCCAGGAAAAAGTGGGCCTTCCAACTGAACCTTCTGCAAGGCTGATTAATTTATTCGAACTTCAGTGACTGTGGACTAGGGAGCTGCAGATCTAGAACCTAATGCCAATGATCTTTGTATCTTTAGCCCTCTTACAGACATTTATTGCTATCATCTGTGCCAGATTTTACAGCTTTGTGGCGATTTGGAAAGTCCTTTGGAATGTACAAACAGAGCACTGGTTTTCCAACCAACCAAAAGCTCAATAGACTGTTACATCACATCTGAGACCTATGACAGGCTTACCCTTTGCTTCAACCCTCCTTAATGTATCCCCAGGGATTTTGAAATGTGTCTTGACCTATAACTTACGTCCTGTTACTATGAAAACATAAAAATGTTACCATGTTGGAACATGGATTCTGGAGTGACCTAAATCTGTTTTTCCAGGGCATACTCATTCATATTAGGCTTCACAATAAACTATCTCTTATTCCCTTGGAGGTGAGAGTTACATTTTTGTTTTGACACCACTGATATCCCACTGGCCAAATACTTCTGGGGGCCAGGATTGAAGTCAACAAGTATAGAAATGCATTATTCCCACCCTCCCCCACCCCATGAGGTCATGACAGAGGTGCCAACAAATAATACTGCCACAGGAAATGGAAAAGTAAGATCAATCATTTGGTACAAACATTATATCTGAGCTCCTTCATGCAAAAAATGTATCTGTACCAATTCCAACATCTCCCAATCATAGCATCTACACAAAGTTCAAGTGTTAATGGCTTTTATCAGGTTTACTTGATCAGATTTATGAGTTAAGAAAATGGCTTAGGGACAGGATAACAGAAATAATGATTTCATTTGAAAAATGGGCATGGTATAAGTTTAAATAGTCATATAACAATTCTGAATTTCCATTGGACAAATGTTGGTGGATCTGGGAGTATAGACTGTCCTGTGGGCCCCAGTTCAGATCTGTTCTGAGTGCCATGAAAATCTATTATTCTGGGAGCTCCTTTACCGTCATTCTCCTTAGCTCTTCAGAAGAGGTCAATGGGGAATGCATTGTTCTTGTTGACAGAACCTCTTAGCCTGCTGGTTTCCTTATAGCAGGGGTTCGAAGCTTGTAACTCCTCTAAAATATTGAGCAGAAGACAATCTATTTATTTATTTTCTGAGACAGGGTTTCTCTGTGTAATAGTCCTAGCTGTCCTGGAACTCGCTCTGTAGACCAAGCTGACCTCAACTCACAGAGATCTCCTGCCTTTGCCTCCCAAGTGCTGGGATTAAAGGTGTGTGCCACCACTGCCTGGCTCAGAAATCAATTTTAAATATTTCTTTAATTTTTTGTGTGTATGAGTATTTTGTCTGCAAGTATGTCTGTATACCACATGTGTGCAGCAGCCAGGAGTGGGTATCAGATCTCTGGGACTGGAATTAGACAGTTGTGAGCCACGCTGTGGGTGCTGGGAACTAATCCCAGGTCCTCTGGAAAAGCGTCTAGTGTTCTTAATTACGGCGGCAGCTCTCTAGCTCTTCCGTTTGTTTTCACAGCATGTTTGTAGAGAATTCTTTTTTCTGACACAAGACTCTTCAAAAACGTTTGGGTTTTCTAAGTATTTCGTTCCAATTGGTATTACTAGCCAAAGCCACACCTACTGTTCTTTTGGGGATGTGATTTTCTCTCGTAACCAACTAAGAGTATTTTAGTCACTTCAGGCTTCTGAGACAAGACGTTTAATGTCTCCACCAACCTCTGATGCAGCTGAAAGGATGTACTTGAGTCCTTTCTAAGGTCCCATAAAAGAGCATACTTTTAATCATAATCTCTAGAAAGTGCCTAAAGTGGCTGAGCCTTTGTGAGTCTTTTTTGAAGTAGCTTTGTGTGTGGGAGGGCAGGGGGGAGGGACAGGAGAGAGTCCAGAGGGATGCAGACGCTACTGGAACGCATGTTCTGGAGCATGCTAGGCAAGTGCTCTGGCACTGAACTATATACCTTACCCATATTGTTATTAAAGCCTAATTGCTCTGCGCAGCTCAAGTCTTGGCTTTCCACATGCTGGATTACAAGTGTGTATCACCATACCAGATTGGAGCCAGGTTTTCCTGACCCTTCTTGCAGTTTGGTATGAAATAGTTTCATTTTCCTAAGTCTGCATCTTTTGGGCACTTGGGGTCCATTTATGTTTACTTACAAACCATTTTCCCACTCATTTAGACTGCTCAGCTACTTTATCAAATGCATCTGGCAGCAGCTAATTCACCATCAACTGACTTAAGGTCACTTCATTAGATGTGATGCCAGTCTTTCTGGCAACCCCGGGTGACAGTTTAACTACTGACTAACAGAACATCATTCTCCAGCTTCTTGTAATGGATTCTCTCCTGCTACCCAGTCAGAAATATGCTTTAAGGTTTTTGTCTCAGCACTGGCACACTTCTAATTATGAACCTCTGCATTAGTCAAACAAACGTCTGGTGTGGCGGCATATAAAAGCCATTTCAAAGGACATTTTCAGTTACAGAGCATTTATTTTCCCGTCGACTGGCTGGAAGTCCACCATTGTCTAGTCCAGCTGGCCATGGCTTGTCCACATAGCCAGCTGTGCTACTTGCAGATGGTCGGTTGCTTATGATTCCAGCTTTAGGTATGGACTCAGGTTTATCTGTTTTGGGTTTCAGAAACTTTTCTCATGGGAGATAATAGAACACAGGAAGGCAACCCCCTCTGTTCAAACACATTTCAAGTCTTCCATTATTTACTAATACCCCATTGGCTATTCTTTGATAAGAAACTTTTTGTTACTGATTCAGTTCCATTGCTTGCTATTGATATTACCTGTTATTGTTATCATTATTGCTATTACCTGCATTAGTTTTCTTCTCATCCAGCCTTTTAATGCTGGGATGAAATACACCGACAAAAGCAAATTACAGGAGAAAGGGTTTATTTTCGCTCACAGTTCCTATGGGGCACAGTTATGGTGGAGGAACATGAAACTCCTAGAAGTATATTTTAATTACAAGATTTTACCTTGTATATTTTAATGCTTATTATATACACTTTTATTTTTTTAAATTGCATTATTTTTCTTTTTGGTCTTTATTTTAAAGATATAATTCTTCCATGCACTGTGTTTATGCCATTAAAGCATTCTGAATCTGTCTGCATAGTTACTCCTTTTAATTTTTGCCCCTGGTTATTGTTTCCATCTTTCAATTAGAAGATTCCCATTAGCATATCTCAGAAGACTGAGTGCAGATAAATCCTCTTGGCTTTGTTTGTCTAGGGATGTCTTTTCCTCTCTCTTATTTCTGATGGATCACTTTGCTGGGTAGGCTGGCAGCTTTTGTCTCTCCTTATACTATAAATATCTCATTCCACTCCCTGCTGTCCTGTAGGGTATCTGTTGAGAAGTCTGATGTCTGATGGAACACATGTGTGGATTTGGGAACTCTCCCTCTTTCTTTGTGTATGTATCTGTACATGCACATGTGGCGTGTGTGTGTGTGTGTGTGTGTGTGTGTGTGTGTGTGTGTGTGTGTAGACCAGAGGATGACATTGAGTATCCTCAGATGCTATCCACCTTTTTTGGGACAAGGTCTCACTGGCCTGTAATTCCTCACAGGCTGGAATGACTGCCAGTAAGTACAAGGAAATTGTCTCCCCAAGTCTGGATTAAAAGCATCTGCCATCACACCAGGCATTTCTTTGCATGAGTTCTGAAGACTGAACTCAGGTATTTGTGCTTAAAGGCAATCACTTTACAAGTGAATCATTCCTGTGCCTGAATTGAACTGGTTACCTGTAACCCTTGTTATGTCTGGATGTTTGCACTCCCCTCTACACTTGGGAAGTTTTCTGCCATCTCTTTGCATGAGCTTTCCACCCTCCGGCATTCTTAAAGCCCTCTTGAGCTCCAGCAATTTGAGTATTTGTTCTTGTATTTCTGTCCTGTAGTTTCCACGGGATTTATTCAGTTCACCTCCTTCATTTTTCTCTTTCAGTCATGCATTGTCAAATAGCCTGTCTTTGATCTCACTGGATGGTCTTCTGTTTGTTTGAGTCTGATAGTGACGTCTCATGTAATAGTTTCCCTTCAATTTGAGTACTTCTCTGCTTGAAGATTTGATTGTAAAATTGCTATCTACCATCTCTGGTGAATTAATGGATTTTCTTTCTTAAGATTTGTTAACACACACACATACATGCATGCATACATCCATGCATACATACATATGTACATACATGTATGAGTGTTTTATCTGCATGTGTATATTGCACCACATGTGTGTCTGGTGCTGGTGGAGGTCAGAAGAGGGCATCAGATCCCCTGGAACTGAAGTTACAGATGGCTATGAGCTGTTGTGGGAGTGCTGGGAACTGGACCAAGGCTCTCTGCAGAAACAAAACCTCTTAACCCCTGAGTCATGCGTCTACTTAATGTTTGTTGAGTTTATTATAATATAGTCATTTGAATTCTCTGTCAAAGAGTTTGCATATATCCTCTGCTTTCTTACCTGTTTTTGGTGTTTCACCTGTTAGGTAAGGTCATGGTCCCCGAGAGCCATTGTTGCTTTGTGCTGTACCTGTTCTTTGAGAGACTAGGAGTTTGTTCCAGGCTCCACAGTATGGGTTTATTTGTGCCTCTATTGATCTGGAAATTCTACACAGACTGTCCCCGCCCCCAGCCTATTGTTACTGCTCTTACTCTAACACTAGATGGTGCACTCAGTACAGATTTCCTAGAGCCATGGTTGGTGTATTAGCAACGTTCCAGCACTAGAGGGCACCCCAAACCCATATTTGTCGCAATCAGCAGTTGGAGTTGGTTTTCAGGATAGACAGGGTGCTAAAGTGATTTCTGCTTATTAATTCAGAAAAATTTAAAGAGGGTATTTCTGTGTTGGCAGAATGGCTCAGTTTGTAAAGGCTCTTGCTGCCAAAACTGACCACCTGAGTTCTATCCTGGGTCACACGTGGTGGAAGGAAAGAACCTACTCCCGGAGGTTGTCTTCTGACCACCCCCTCCTCCCCAATACACACTAAGTGATTGTAAAGGAAAAGAAGGGATTTCCAAGTATTAAAAAGTGAAGACTTTATCTTTAATCCAAATATTAGAATACACAGTGTGAGAAACTGTGTGATGAGAGCAGCTGATTTGAAACAAGATCTTCAGATGATTGTGGTAACTCTCAGTCTCTTAATCATTCTCTCTTTTCATTCTTTTTTTTTGTGTTAAAACATTTGCTTAGTTGAGCAGTGTTGTTTTGAGGTATCTATAATGTACTGCCATTTTTTCAAAAGTCTTGTAAATAGCAAAAAGAGCATGTCCTCAAACATGTTCTGCTAGACTCACACACGGCCTTGGCAGAGGCAGAGGCTCCTGCCTCCTGCAACCGTGTTCTGTCCAGAGTAACAAACAGCCAGAGAGGGTGGGAGAATTGAGAAAGGAATGGCAGCATCTCCTAGCCCATGCTCTCAGAGGCTGCCAGTATTATCATTGTACTGACAGGAAACTGAAACAGAAACGGGAAGTAAGGGATTTGGGCCATTTAATGTAAGATTATGGTAAGATAGACTTATTAATTTTCAAAGACAGTGGGTTTTTTATTTTCACTTCCCTATTTTAGTTGGAATTGGCACATCACTGCTTGAATTTGGGGTGACTCCATATGTGGTTCTTAAATCCTTGTTTCAGGTCTTTGTAGTATTATCTTAAGTTTGCCAAGGCATTTTAGGCTCTTGAAACATTGCCCCGCAATGTAAAATACTGAGTATACGCAGGATGTGACATCCCTTTCTCCTGCAGGGGTTTTCCCCACGTTGATACTGCTGAGTCATATGTACAAAGGCTTTGACATCTTGGGACACCTCACTATCCTGGATCTTTTCTTTTGATTGTTATAACAATCCTAAGGAAGGTGTTATTTTTGCCTCTTTATGGATAAGAAATCTTACATGTAGGTAGATTAAGTGCCCTTTGGTTAATAAGTAGAAACAAGAGTGGGGGGTTGATGAATACATCTCTACTTCTCCTTCATTCACATCTGTGAAAAGGGTTTCAGGAGCCTAAGATAGAAAATAATGCCTGAGAGCCCTAAGGGTATTTCAAGGGAAGTTCAGGAAAAGAGGTCATTCAGTGTGAATAATTACAGTTATAGAAACTTCGGTACAAGCTGGGCGTTGGTGGCGCACGCCTTTGATTCCAGCACTCGGGAGGCAGAGACAGGTGGATCTCTGTGAGTTCAAGGCCAGCCTGGTCTACAGAGCAAGTTCCAGGACAGCCTCCAAAACAATACAGAGAAACCCTGTCTCGGAAAACCAAAAAAAAAAACAAAAACAAAAAAAAAACTTCGGTACATTTGAAAGCTTAATTAATACAGGTAGCCAGGTGTTGCAGAACTCTGTCCTCTGGGTATGACATGACCACTGTTCCTGAAGTCAGACCAGGTTTGATTATCATGATAGTCTGACTTGCCCACTGTCCTTCAGTAGTGGCAGAGGAAAAGTACATTTGTTTCCTTTGTCATGGTCCTCTCTCTAGTTTCATAATCAATACCCACATATAGAACATATTTTATGAGCTATGCTCAGATGTGAGAAAGTACATGCAATATTTGCTTTTATTAGTCTGGGTTATATCACTTAATATAACAATTTCTAGATCTATCAATTTTCTGCAAATTTCACTTTTTCATGGATGAATAAAATTCCATGTGCCATGTTTTCATTATCCATTTATCTGAACCACTATAACTTATAAGGTTTGACCTGGCATCCCTTCCTCACCTGTCCGGGCCATATGGAACATGGTTAATTTAGCAACAAAAAGACTTGGGATTGAATCTAGGCCCTTCACTATTTACTAGATGCAGGACTTGAGGCAAATTACAGTTTTCTGTCTGCAATACGGGTCAATACCAATTTAACTGCAAAGGGCTGGTCAGTGGCTTAAGTGAAATGCTGCTTCCATACTTATCCATATCTGTGACGATATCGCCTTACAATGATAGGCAGTCGAGAGTCCCCTTCCTTCTCACACCAAAGACTTTCCTGGACAGGCCAGTCTTCTTGCTGGTCTCAAATATGGTTTCCTCATTGACACCCTTAGATAGTGAAGGACTCAGAACGCATCAAGGAGACTGAATGCCCTTTCTCAGTCTTCATCTATGCACATTTTCCTCTTGAGATTCTTCTAAAGAATTGGTTTCTCTTTCTCATCATTGTGTGTCTCAACATTTGCAGCACACACACACACACACACACACACACATTTCTTTTGAGTGGAGACAAGATGAAATTCACAGGACACCAGATTATGTCATGGATTTTAACTGAATACTCCAATGAATCAGTACAATACTAGGCATGTGGAGATTTATAATATTTAAGAATTTGAACTAAAACTAACTCGGATAATGTGTGTGCATGTTCATATACATGCACTCACACACACACATTGTCCCAGTTAGTTATAATTATCAACTTGAAAGCCTAGAATTGTCCAAGAGAAAAGTCTTGATTGAGGAATTGTCTAGGTCAGATTGCACTGTGGACATGCCTTTGGGGGGTTGTCTTATTAAGTTTTAGAAATTTCTATTTATTTTTTATGTGTATGGGTGTTTTGCCTGCATGTGTGTTTATACATCACATGTGTGTCCGATGTCCACCAGATGTCTGAAGCCAGAAAATGCAATTGGATATCCTGGGGCTGGAATTACAGACAACTGTGTGCTGCCAGGTTGGTTCTGGGAATTGAACCCAGGGCCTCTGAAAGAACAGAGCAGTGCTCTTAACTGCTGACCATCTGCCCCTGACGGTCACTCTAGACCCTACCTTGATTATTAATCCATGAAGGAGGGCCCAGCCCACTATGGGCGGCATCATCCCTAGGCAAGTGATCCTGGACTATATAAGGAAGCTAAGTAATCATGAGCCTGTGAATGAATGAACCAAAGAGCAAGCAATATTCCTTCCTGGGTTTCTGCCACAGGGCTTGATTCTCCACGTTTCTGCCTTGAGTTCCTGCTTTGACTTCCACAAATTATGGACTGTAAATTGGAAGTACAAGCCTTTTCCTCTACAGGTTGTTTTTGGTTAGAGTGTTGTATCACAACAACAAAAGCTAGAACATACACACAATAATAAATAAATAATAAAACATAAAGTGTGGAATAATTTGACAAAGGCAGGTTTTTTTTCTAGCTTTTGTATGCATTATTTATCTCTTTTATGGTGTTTTGAGACAAGGTCTCTCTATAGTGCAGGCAACCTGGTATTCACTAGGTAGCCTAGGCTGACCTTGGAATCCTAATGATTCTTCTGCCTCTGTCTCACAAGAGCTGGGATTACAGATGGAATTGTCACTACCATGCCTGGTTTGTACAATGTTTTTTTTGAAAGAATTTGATTGCTTTTTGTCATTAGAAGACATTCGGTGGGGTTTCACTCTGCTGGTTGAGGTGGTTCAATTCGTCCCCTTTGCAGCCAGGATCTGGTTTGTCTGTGAACACAGACACTTAGCACCTGCAGAGAGCACTTCTCCACTGGACAGCGCTAATGATGCTTACCACCTCAGAGCTACCAAGGGCAGTTCTGCAACAGACTGTCTTCTGTTTATCCTTGTGTCACCAATTCTAGGTCCCTCCTCCTCGCATCAGGTCTCAGTCAATGGATCTTTTCTCGTAATGGTGAAATGTGTTGAGACTTTTTTCAGGATCCTAAGATCAGGAAGATTTGAATACCCACTTACCATGACATCAGATTCCACAACCACCCCACTATGAGCAGTGTCTTCTGCCCAGCTATGAGGACCAAGTGAGCCATTCTTAACTCACTCTCAGAGGAAAGAGGAACCCACTGGCCTGACTAGAATCCAAGTAAATAACACCAAAATGGGTGAGCATGTAATGCTATCCAAAGCATGTTAGAAATTTCTGAACTTAAAAAGTTGCAGTGCAGTAATATATTAGTGACACACCCATTCTCTCTTGATTTTTGTAACACGTCTCGTTTGTTTTTTTCCCCAAAGTTTTATAATTCTAAGAATATTTAAGTCTGGGCACATACTAAATTGAATGGCTTTTATTTCTATCTGTCACTGTGTCTCAAAACTTGGTCTGTTAAAAACAAAGCATTGCCATTCAAGTAAAATCAATACCATTTGTATTTATGTAACTATTTCAAAATAAAATTTCCTTCAAATGTCTTGTCTTGGCATAACAGATACATGGATAGATAGAAACGAGAGAAGTGGACCAATATCCCTCTTTATAAAACATAAAATGCTTTGATTATATTTTATGTAGTTTATTTTTTATTTTAACACATGCACACACTGTGGTTTGAGTGCATTTTCTTCGCAAAAATTCTGGTGTTGCTTAGGTGATAATGGCCAGAACTGAGACTTCTAAGAGTTGATTGAAGACATATGCTCTTTTCTCTAGTAAATGGGACTAAAGCTCATGGAAAACACGCTTCATTTAGCATTTGTCTGGTTGGCCCTTCTGCCTACCACTTCATGAAGACACAACATCCAGGCACCATCTTGAACATGGGAGTGGCCATCTCCAGACAGCTGTGTCTGTCTGCATCTTACCTTGGACTTTGCAGCATTCAGAATTGTGAGAAATAAAATTCCAACATTTATAAATGCTTCTGCCTGTAGTAATTCTGTTAAAGAAGCCTGGGCTGAGACAATACATGTATGATAGTCTTTAGTCATCACATTCTGTGAGTGTGTCCCTGGCACTTGCCCACAGTGCACATAACTCATCACTTGGAGATGTCATTGTCTGTGGTCTTAGTTTTGCTCGCAATGCAGAGGAATTCATAGAAAAATGCTTAGGGTTTTGTGGTCAGACAGCTCAATTCATAATGCTGATGCTTTCTTGGTTTTCCTGTTAGCATCAAAATGAATTTACCAGTTCTTATCTACTGCACCATTGTGAGGACTAAATGAAATAACCATGCAAAGTGTTCAGTGCAGGACCTTAACCTCTGATAGTAATTATTAGTAGTAATTATTAGTAGCATTACATCAATATAGCTTTGCTTTCCTTTCAGATAATGTGTCTCACAATTTGGTGATGCATTTTCTATTCATCTTTTCCATAATTATTGTGCCCTTTCCTGCCTTTTGTCCATTAAGCAGTTTTCTGATAATCCATTTTTTTCTTCTCTGTCATATTTTGGTCAAATAGGTCTACATTATTCTTCTGGTAATTGCAGTTGAGATCACAACTTACATCATTTGTGTGTACATGTTGTGTGCATGTGTGTATGCATGTTCTAATGTGTGTGTACATGTATCTGTACATGTTGTGTGCGTGTGTGTATGCATGTTCTAGTGTGCATGCATACATGTATGTGTATGCATCTGCAGGTCCAAATTTGATGTTGGATGCATTTCTATATTGCTTTATATTTTGTTTATTGAGGCAAAGTCTCTTACTGCACTTGGAGCTCACCAATTCTGTCTGTTCTAGGTAGCTACCTTCTGAGTGCTGGGGTTGGTAGCTAGTCTACCTGCTGGCTTTTACATAGGTCCTGATGATTCAACATCTGGTGCACATACGCAAAACATCCTTGAATCCAGTGAGCCATCTTCCCAGGTCCAGTCTACCTTTAATTAGACATTTGTCACTTTTCAAACAAAGCATGATCCTAAGGTAGTTTAATCTGTTTCTTTCTTCCGCATGTTGTGCTGTCTCTCTGTATCTCATGTCTATCCATTTTATTAATGCCGTATGAATAGTTATTCTAACTGCTTTCCACAGTATATTAATTACTTTTTTTGAGGTTGTGATGAAATACCATGACCAAAAGCAACTTATGAAAGAAATTGTTTATTTTAGTTTGCAGTTACAGAGGATAAGAGTTTATCATGGGGAAGAGGGGTGGCATCAAGTGGCAGGCATGGTGACAGAAGCAGGGAGTTGAAGGATCACATTTTCAATCACAAACAGGGAGCCCTGGGAGAACTGGGAGTGGGCAAGGCTATAAATTCTCAAAGGCCACCACCAGTAACACAGTAACATGCTCTCTCCAGCAAGGCTCTGTCTCAAGATTCCATAACCTCCAGACACCACCACCAACTGGGGACCACGTGTTTAAACAGACCTGCCTGTGATGGATGTTTCTCACTCAAACCATCGCAGACTTCAATCAGAATAGCATAGCTAAACTGATTAAATGCAGAGCAGACACTAGAATCCAGCTGTTCTTTCATCAAGCCAGACATAAAGGGGTTTTGCAAAAATGCAAATCAATGCTAATGTTTTCATTAAAATTTCTTTGTTCTGAACAGAAAAGTATTTTCCTAAAGTATATTATTTATGCCCACATACATTGCACTATTATTTTTAAATGAGCAAGTACTGTAAATCTTTAAAATGTTCACTTAATTTCCAATTACAGTAAATATCAATAGGCATAAATCACATAAAGAATAGTTCTTTCATGGTCTTTTACAGCTTCAGGAGCACAGAGGAGGTGGAGACATGTCATTTTTTAGATGGCTAAAAGTTCAGGTTGTTTTTTGTGTCATTTTGATAACATAGGTACATGCATATATGTACATTTCCTTTGTGCAATAAATTGCTATACAATTTGCTTTGTAAGGAATATTACTCATTAGGGATAGCTTCTTAAGAATATGTTTAAATATTAATAGCAAATCACTACACAACAAAACAAATCAAGGCTAGGAAGGAAATAAAGTAATTTCCTACATTTAAAACAAAAGAACCAAATAGACACACAACATCCATTACCAAATCCCCAAAGGCAGACATTTGGATTTAGATGACTGCAAAGCAGGAAATGCTAAGATGGGATGTGTGTGTTTTATGTAAAGTGAACCTCTATCCTCACTGAATGGAAATCTGGGTCATTAACAACAACTGTTTTACTGATTGTAATTGCTACAATGGTAGAAACGAGGCAGAAATGAAGATTTTCTCATGGTAAATATTCATGCTGTAGTGTGTTACATGCAGTTTAAATATGCCAACTGCTCTTGTCTGAACTGTAAAACTTGATTCCAGTCAGAGAATGCTAATATGAGTAACACCTTAAACTGGAGCTCAGTGGGCCCTCTAACATCCCAGGAGTTCAACTACTGTTGTCACTGTCTTTGTGAGTCATTGGTTAATAATAACTAGGTGATAGGGAAGGTTTTGATCTTCCTTTATTGTGATGCCATAAAGTTCCAACATATTTATAATGCAAATTGTAAGTTCCACATTTAAAGAGATAAGACACTCTTCTCTACTTTTAGATTTTATTTTTATTTTAATTATGTGTATGTGTGGGTATGGCTTGTGAGCGCAGGTCCTATGGAGGCCAGAAGAAGGCATTAGATACCCTGGAGCTGGAGTTACAGGCATCTGTGAGTCAGCTGATGTGGGTGTTGGGAACTGAGGTAAGTGCTCTGCAAGAGCAGTATGTACTCTAACTGCTGACCCACCTCTGTAGCTAGTCTCTAGTTTTAGATCTTTAAAATTGAGGGCATGTGCGCACACATGCACACACACATGCGTTACAGTGTCAGTGTAGTGGTCCAAGAAAAACATTTGGATGTCAGTTTTTTTTCTACCATGTAGGTCCTGGGATAAGACTCAGGTTGTCAGGGTTGGCAGCAGGAGCTTTTACCACTGAAACATCTTGTTGGCCCTGCTTTTACATTTTTGAATATAGCAAAACAGATTTTGGGGCACTTTATAAATGTAATTCATCTAAAATCCTTTGGGAAAATGTCTACATTTTATACCGGGGGCTTCACAAAATTAAGCTTGCCTAAGACAGAAATGTATTACACCATATTCCATTGATAAGGAACTGATAGCAGTCAGAATCAAAGGGTTGAGAAAAGGAAGTCCATCCGTTGGGTGGTGGCACGTGTTAAAACCTTTCAAACTGGCATTGAAAACTTAGCATTCACAGAGGACAGTGTGGCTGGGGGGGGAAATAAAATGTAGCCAACGACATTTTAAGAATGTTTCCTCACCCTTGCAATTTACAAACCATTTGTCACAGACTAAGTAGAAAGGATATTGTACAACTAGAAATAAATTATATCAAGTGTGTGAGGTGTTGCCCTTCCATTTTTATAGCTGAAGATTCCGAGACTGAGTATGTTTGCATAGCTTATTCAAGGGATCTGCTCTGATGGGGTCTAGTAGGGTTGGTTTTGGAAACTTATGTTCCAAAGCTCCTCCCTAGTAACGTCTTTATTGATAGATCACTCACACAGCTCTGTGATAGCAAGCCTCTGAAGTATTAACTACAATCAAGGAAGATATCAGAAAGAATATGAATGGGTGGCCCTCATCTGGTGGGACAAGAAGTGGTTAGATAAAGTTCATGTATTCAGTGTAGTGCTCTCTCCGTAATGAGTAATGGAACCCACAGATGAAAGGCCTATTTTTTCCACAGGCATTTTCTCTTTTATTATGTTTTAAATTTAAATACATTTTGATCATATTCTTCCCCTCCAATAGCCCAGGGACCTATTGGAAAACAAAATAATACTGGTCTATGAAACATATTAATAAAAGTACTCCTAATGATATTTCAGTATGTTCAGAGATGCCTTGTTCAGTCATCATCTGAGAAGCTTCCTCCTGCAGCAGATGGGACAAATACAGAGACTACAGCCAGACATTGCACTAAGAGTGAGAGGCCTTGGAACACTCAGCCCTGAATGAGATTTCCATGAAATCCATGTCCTCAGAGCTCAGGTAACCCCATAGAAGAGGAGGTGGGAAATAGTGTAAGAGCTTGAGGGAATGGAAGACAGTAAGAATACAAGGAGAGGGCTATTTCTAAATAAGCATGTAGATGATGCTCTGGCTATATAAACAGAAATTTATTCAGATAATGGTTATTTGTGGGTTTTGCTGTACCTTCTCATTTGTTACTGGAAGTATAATTAGTTTCATCTGAAAGAATTGAAATTTTTGTTTGAAATGACATGTTTTTGGATGCCTAGTAACAACAGTTTTGAAATATTTTCTAATCTTTGGGCATATTCTAGGATTGGGTTGTGTACTCTTCGCTTGTTTCTCAGCATGCTTTGAATACCAAATGAGCTGTAACTAAATGAGCACCCAGACACTGGGCTAGGTGCTGGAAACACAAAGAAAATGGTGATTCGTTCTCTCCCATTTGTAATGACATGGCTATTTGGCTGTCTCATAGTTACCAGAGGGAGGACAGAAAGATGTCAAGGAGAAAGGGTTTACTTCATCTTAGTTCTATCAAAGCAAAGAAGTCAAGGTGGAAGGGACTAAAGCAGCTATCCTCATCGCATGCATGGTTAAGAGCAGAGTCAATAATTGCATGGATGCTTAGTGGTCAACTCCCTTTCTTCACTCTCATACAGTCTCCTACAGAGCGGTCTGGGTTTTTCCCACATTCGCTAACATAATCAAAGCAATTCCCTACAGGCATTCCAGCAGGACAGCCTGATCTAGGCAATCCTACATTGAGACTTTCTTACCAGGTGATTTTTTTTTACATTGTGTCAAGTTGACAGTTAAAAAGAGCCATCACAAGAGACTAAGTCTAAAGAGCAACTGTCTCACTTGAGAGCAGCTCTGACACTGGAGGGTAGTCTGACTCTTGACAGCCTCCATGGTGCTATAAAGACACTGGGTTAGACCACATTGAAGAACTGAAGGCTGCACAAAGAGGCAAACGACAGCACCAACAAAAGGAATATCCCCGTTCCTCCAGTTCTAGCCACCATCTGACTGCAATCTAACGGGAAGCTTTAGCCAGAACCTTCTATCGAAATAAGGAGAGGTGATACAATTTTTTTTCAGGTGCCAAGCCCTGGGTTGATTTAGTATGTACTAATAGCTAACTCAAATCAGCATCATGCAGTTTTCAAATCTTGAATTATTTGTTTTTGTTTTATCCACTGGATTAAAAATCATTTAGGAGAATAATTTTTGTCGCCGTGTCTTTTCCTTCTCTTTTTATTCATTTATTTTTATTGTACCAGAAGAGAGAGTGCTATGTAGAGGAGAGAACTGTTGGGTGCCTCACATAAATCATGCTTATTGACTCTGTCATTGACATACCAAGAGTGACTGACTGGCTTCTGTCCCTGATTAAGGCTGACTTGACAATCCTGTGATGGTGAGAACATGACGTGTAAGTTTGGAAGAGTCGGCCTTAATCTCTGTATAGTTGTGAGTCATTGTGGCTCCTGAAGCCAAACTACTCAATGTATTTGCTTTATGGCTTCTGATGTGATAAACAGATATTAAAGCTTGTCAGCATGTGAGGGCTATGATACAGGACAGTCCCTGGCACATACATAACCACCTCATGCTTATAAAAACTGAACCTTGGAACTGACTGTTTGGCAGAGAGAGACAAACCACAAACTCAACTTGAATCCAATTAAACTGTTAGCTCCTTTAGGCACAGATGACTCCAGCTAGGACTCATCTGGACTCTCAATGTCATGGTGAGAGCATATGGTATTATTGCTGTGTACACAACAAAGGACCAATAGTTCTGAGTGGACAGCTTGGTGAAGAAACCGCAACAGCCTTTTAAGGAAATACTAATCATTGTAGAGTATATCTCTATGACTTCATAGTCTCTGATTGGGTGAGGCCTGTTCCACAGAAGGGGAATATAAAGGAGAGGACTTGGAGGTGGAGGGGGACACGTTGAGAGTGTCATTTCTTTCTCACTCTTATATTTTGTCAGCATGATGGGACCAGGGTTAATGGGGCTGAGGACCATGGGCTGAAGCATCTGAAACCATGAGCGAACACGCCTTTCTGCTCTTTGGTTATTAATATTAGGTCTTTTGTCATAGTGACACAAAGCCTGACTAATAACCCTGCCTTTTTCAAAAGTGTTGTTTTCCTGAAGCAGTGTCACCTCTCTGAGCACATGGAATGCTATCAACAGGTGCACAGTTAGAAATCTGGTCATTGTACACATGTCAGTTTTATCCAAGTAAGCTCACATTAATCACTTTTATTTTCACACCAAATTGTACTTAAACTCTGTATTTTTTCAGATTTTACTTGTGGTTGGCTAAAACTGTATTTTTTTGTGTTTTCTATTTACCATTCCATAAAGAAGATTAATCTTAAAATTGAAACAAATTGTTTTTTTACAAATTATATTTTATTTATTCTTTGAGAATTTCATACATGAATACCATATATTTTTATCATACTGCCTGACATCCTCTGTCTTCTCTCAGGCCACCCAATATCCTGCTCCTAATTTCATACCCTACTTAAGAACAGCAAGCTATTGACACTAGTTAGAGCTGTCCATCTGTACATTGCTGTGCAGTCATCCATAGAGAATGGGCAATGTAGAAGCGTCCACACCCCTTAAGGAAACTGACTCTCACAGAAGTGTGATGGTTAAGTTCAGTTGACTTGTAGACATTGAGTCACCTAGAAAACAAACCTATCAGCATTTCATTGAAAGTATGTATGTGTGTGCTTTAAAAATATTTTTTTATTTTTAGTGTATTGGTGTTTTGCCTGAATATGTGTCTATGCACCATGTGTACGCAGTGCCCAAGGATGCCAGAAGACATTGCTGAATCCTTTGGAACTGGACTTATAGATGGCTTTTAGCCACCATCGTTGCTGGGAACCAAACCCACCTGGGTCCTCTGGAACAGTGATGCATGCTCTTAGCCTCTGAGCCTTCTCTCCAGAACATTAAGAATGTTTAACAGGTTTAACTGCGGAGATCCACCTTGATTTTGGGTGACATTATCCGTGGTTTGAGGCCCTGGACTGAATAAAAATGGGGAAAGGCGGAAAAGCCAGCTGATAGGGCATTCTCCTTTGTTTGCTTTGGGGTGGATGCAGAGGTGAGCAAACTCTCTTCACCACAGCTACACGTTGTCAGCCCATTGCCATGCATTTTTCTATCATAGTGGACTGTACCCTTAAATTATCAGCCCAAACAAATTAGTCATTTCTAACGTTGTTTTACAACAGCTATCGTGTTATAATAATTGGAAACAATCGATACAGACAAAGTCAATTTCAAAGGGTGGCTAGGTCTATTGATATAATAAATGATAAAAACCTGGAGTTTTTAGGTCTTTGGATCCAGGAATAGGGACTGTTGTCTTGGCTTAGTTTATCATCAATATATCAAGTGCCTGATCCCATCTTCTTGCATTTCATATATCTAAGATTAAGCAAAAACAAACAACTAATTTCTAGTTTATACAGATCCAAAGAGAATTGATTTTTTAAAATAATACTAATTTTTACCTTTTATAAGAAGAACTGTCATACTAAGAACTTATTATATATTTAATTTTTTGTAGGAGTATAAGTGCATACATGTGTGTTGTTTATGTACATGTGTATGTACTGATATGAATACACATGTGTTTATGTGGAGGCAAGAGGATCACTATGGATGTCAGTTCTCAGGGTCTCAGTATGTAGCTCAGGCTGGCCTGGAACTTGCTCTTTAGACCAGGCTGGCCTAGATGTCACAGAGATCCACCTGCCTCTGCTTCTCAAGTGCTGGGATTAAAAACACGTGCACCATGCCTGTAATAACCATCTTCTACTTTAAAAGCAGAATCTTTCATTGGCCTGGAGCTTGACAAGTAGTCTAGGCTGGAGAGCTATCCCTAAGGATCTACCTGCATATATTTTCCCAGCATTGTGATTACAAACATGTACTCCATTCCTGGTCTACAGAGCAAATTCTAGGCCTACACAGTGAGGTTCTATCTCAAAAATATTTTTAAAAGATGCATAGTGCCCGAGAAATAACACCCAAAGTAGTCCCCTAGACACCATGCACACACATGCACATTTGTATCACTGGTACATGTGCACATGGACATGCACACATGAATGCACATTAGCCTTGGGTTCTAATGCTTTCAAGTATGGATGGAGGTTTCTGTCCTGCCCAGTCCCACAGCCATTTAGTCCCAAATAAACGCACGGAGGCTAAGATTAATTATAAATGTTTGGCCAATAGCTGGGGCTTCTTATTGGCTAGCTCTTCCTTAATTATTAACCCATATCAATTAATCTATGTATCTCATCTTGGTGTTGACTTACCAGTGAAGCCCGGGTTTCTTGCTTCCTCAGCAGCTATGTGGCATCTCTCTGATGACTCACTCTCTGTTTTCCTCTTTCCAGAATTCTCCTAGTCGGGTAGCCCCACTTATACTTCCTGCCTGGCTATATCCTGCCTGTTCATTGCCCGAAACAGCTTTATTCATAAACCATTAAGAGAAACATATTTACAGCACACAGAAGTATATCACACATCATTCAAGGCAAGAACTGTATTCAAGCAATTCTCCTGTCTCAGCCTCCTGAGTATCTGGAGGCTGTGCCCCTATGCCTGGCTACACACCCTTTGAGGCAGGAGATAGCTTAGATGAGGAGACTGAAGACTGGGAAAGTTGAGTGAGGTATCATGGTGCACTTAACAATAAACTTGGAGGCAGAGGACCACGGTTTGGGTTTTGCTCTTTTTCACATTCTAGCTGTTTATCCTTAGGTCAATGAATGAATCATTCCGAGCCGTGGCTTTTCTGGGGAACATGGATGGTATTTAGTGTGCATAGGCCTTCATGAAGCTTATCATTTTCCTTCCACCCAAAGTCACAGGATTTTGTGAGTGATTGACACAGTAGGAGATAGAATTCATGTTTTCTTCTGTAATCCTGTAGTGACTAAACTGCATTCCGAGACAGAGAACTCTTCCTTTCACTGCATTATAACACTTCATTTCCTTTAAATTTAATGTGCCTTTACAATATATTTATTCCCAGTAATAAGATGAGTTTTGTTCTGTTTTCCTCCAGGAAACACTGAGAACGTGAAACACTCTCTGCTCTATCAGCCCAACTTTCCCCTAGTAGGTGTGGATAATAGCTCCTGCCAGCATGGTTCTCTGAAGGAGAGAAACATTGTTGGAGCAGCATGCTGCCTCAGAAGCTCAGGGTCTGACCTTGGGATGGAACCCTCCAATCCCTGGTCCCAGTGTCTGTTCTGGGACTGGGTTGGCCAGATTGTCCTATACCCACGGGAAATATTCTAATGCTTGCGGCATGGATGATTTCATGGAATCTCAGTGCTGCTTGCTTGTTTTTTTTTTCTTTCAGGCTAAAGTGCACTAATACTGCCAATGTTGCAAGTAAACAAACAGTTTTCCCAACTTAAATCTTTTAAACTAGTGTGGGAAGACGGATACTTGTATCTATAATTCTTATAAAAGTTTCCTGGGTTTCAAATGATCAGTAGTGTCTTGGGATATAAGAATAATTAATGTTACCAAGCAGAGAACACCATCAACACAGAAAAATTTTAATTGGTACATGTAAGGGAAGGGCATTTGAATATATAATTGAACTGAAAGCCCAGGGGGATTACTCATACAAATGAGAGGACAGTTCTGAAGACATGGTTTTGTGACTTATATTTCAGGGATAAATCTACTTTTACAAGACTTGGATCCTTGATGGTGAGAACAGAAATATGAAAATTATAAAAAGTGGAAACAAATTATGACCAAGACTGTTCTGATCTTGTAGTTTGGGAATGGCTATATTATCCTATATTTATTTATTCATTCATTTCAAGTAGGCTTACTAGTAGTGTTAGTGCATAATAGTAGTTGTATAACTTTGCAATTTTTTGTTTCTATTGTAATATGATTTTCTTTCAATTTTGTGTGTATATAAAGGTGTCCTATTAAAGCACTCAACACTCTGTTGACTGGTCAATATGAAAATATCAAGAGACTATAGAATCCTCAGCCTTAAATGGGATGTGTATCCCACTCCTCTTCTTCCAAAGGATCAGAGGTTATAACAGAATACATGGATGGACAGATTTTAAGAATTAGAGGTCAGGGAGGGCTGCTGTAAAACAGTGTTTTCTGGACACAATAGGGCTGTTGCACACATGAACTCACAATAATAGGGACTGTATGCACAAATCTTGCACAAGATTAAACCAGCCAAAATCCTCACTATTGACGATTTGGGGGCTTATTAAGTCCCATATCTAGCTGAAGAATCTATGGGCAACTGGTTGCAGCTGGTGAAGGAGGGTTGAAGCTTGCTTCAGGGATGCCACTCCCAATAGGTTGCCCACGCTCTTGTGGTTGGGGTCATGCACACACTGACAGCACTGAATGGACTCGGGGCTACAGAGAGTATAGGACATTGGGAGGGAAAGTGGAAGGAGATATGGGAGGATTTGATCCAAACATGCACACATGAAATTCTCAAATAATAAAAAGGAAAACCATTCAATACCTTGCTTACTGCCTCAGATTCTACATTTAAATTCTCCATGTGTAGGGATGTTTGTGTCTGAAACTTATGAGTAGTACTTAAATTTGTTTCTTTCGCGCATTCCACCCTGTCTTGATTTCTGTGATAGAGCTCCCCCAATATGACGGGTGTAATTGTACTGACTACTCTTAGGCTCTCTTTCTGTTCTGCCTGAGTCCATACCCCTAGAACAGGCACGAATTGCTCAAGGTTGTGTTGGGAGGCACCCGTAATGTCCTGATGGAGGAAGAGGGTTTCTTGAGGTTTTGTTACGTTTAGGTAAATGACTGAGCCTGGTTTGATATTCTATCTTGCTGAATGATCGCAAGTGGCTACATGAAGATGCCATTTCAGGAATCTCTTCAAGATAAAACATAGCAGACTCTGGGAGAGAAAGGCCCAGGGAGATCGCTGAGGAAATCAAGAGAGTTGGGTTTTGACGAGCTGAGGGTACATGTGTCAGGAAACTTATACTGAAGCAGTGAGGGAGTGCTGTACAAGGAGAGTTAGTGGCAGGAGCAGATCTCATCAGCTGAGATAACCTTGGAGTTCGAAAACTTTAAGCCTGAATCCAGTGACTAGATCAACCTCCAGTGCCCCTTTTCTATCCATCCTCCACTGTATAGAGGTTGAGAACTCAAGTTTCAGTGGCTTATTCGGTGTCTGGCTACACATCCCTTTGGAAAGGTGATTAAACCCCAGGATATCTTGAGAGCAGGAACACAGGCCTTTTGCTTTTCTCAGTCTTAAGGCTGAAGTTGCCTCCTTCACTCTCAGTGCACATGGGATCCTCTATGCCTCAGTAAAGCATCAACAACAGCACTGGGCTTCAAGGATGTAGCCACCATGGATGTCTCTAGTGTATAAGGCCTCTGTGGTGGCAGTGATGATGGGTTGTCCTACGGGCCCTGGACTCACAGTAGTTTTAAGTTGAGGCCCCACTCCCACCCTGCTGTTGATACACAGCTGGTCTTTTCTTCTTACCACAGTTCTGACCACAGCTTCCTCAAAGTATTCCTCATCAGCTTCCTCTTCAGTGTGGGTTGTACTTCCCCATCCCAGCATATCTGTGTCTGTGAATCCCAGTTTAAGTGAGGACCAGGCTTCTGAGTCCACACTGATCTCCGGGGTGGCTGCCCCCCCCCCGTTCAGCTTAGAAGATGAGCTCTTTGGGGTTTAAATATGTAAAAAGTTTCTGCCTTCTTTCCTTGGCCAGAGTTTTGACTAGAAGGCGTCTCCTAAAAGGATTCCCGCCTAGAATGCCAGTGAGCAAGCCAGGATGTACAGGAGTATCCTTCTCCAGTTTCTGCTTGCTGCTTGGTAGAACTTCTAGGTTCTAATATATCCCAGGGTGACTTCAAACTAGATAGTCAGTAAGGAGGACCTTGCACACCTGAGCTTGCTTGTATTTCCCAAGTGTTGGGATCACAGGCATGTGCCATCATGACTGGCCATGTCATGTCTTGTTTTAAACTTTACTTTTTCAATGTGTCAGTGTGGGTCCTAGTGCCTCTGGACTTTCTTCTCCCTGCTTGTAACCCTGATGGGAGCTATTCTTCTCTTTCCTTATTATTTTGCTCAGTACTCTACTAGTGCCTGTAGTTTCTATGCTAAAGTTGACCTGGTTTCTACTATTGTTGACTGTTCGTCTCCAGACTGTGTGCATCTCAGATATATGGATGCCTTGCTTCAGGCTCATGGAAGTATAGGAAAGTGATGTTGTCTCTACCTCCCCACCTACCCCCTCGTCCCCACATCTTTTAGCCATTTTAAGTATATTTTAACATCTCTGTTTTTCCACCTCCATGCTTCTTCTGTTTTGTTCATTTCCTGTATAAGAGCTGAATCACAATATGGCATGTCCCTATTTGAACCTTTGCAAAAAGTTTCCATCACAATTCAAAGTATGCCTATGTGTTCCTCTTGTCTGCTTGTTTGCTATTACCTCATGTATCTACACAGTCCACTCCTTATTTTAAGACCCCACTCAAGTATCACCTAAAAGGGAGGCCTCTTTTGTTATTTTGAGTCATAGATGCTTTATCTCTTCATCCAACCACTTTGGTGATGGTAGAGCATGGACTCACCTAGCCTCAGGTTGACAGTGTCTGCCTTAAACCCATCCACCAAGGCTTATTTTATCTCCAGGTTCTTCTTAGGACTCTCACATAAGCACACTCAGCTTTGTATGCACACCCACGTGCTTTGGAAGTGCATAGGAGTTGACACCCCATGGATGACTGTCATCTAGTAACAGATGAGACCCAGTAGCTAATCTAGTTTCTTACGCTTTGTGAAGGTAATTATAACTATACAAAATAGATGGCTGGAAACTCTGGCACCCTGGCATCAGTAATTTGTCACTTCTTCTGGTTACTTCTGTTCTTCCTTTTTATAAATCAATTAACAGTATATATATGTATATATATGTATATCGTGTGTGTGTGTGTGTGCGTGTGTGTGTGTGTGTGTGTGTGTGTGTGTGTACATGCACATATGGGTGCATGAGGGGGCCAATAGGGCTCTTTCTCTACTGCTCTTGTTCTGATTTTTTGAGACAGGCTCTCTCACTGAACCCAGAGCTCACTGTAGGTGAGTGGCTGCATGTGCTGGTCAGAGAGCTCCAGGGATCTGACTGTTCTGCGTTTCCAGTGTTAGGTTTGCAGTCATGTGCCACTGCCATCAGTTTTATGTGTGTAGGGGATTGGAGTTCAAGTTCTCATGCTTGCATGGGAGGCATGTTAACAAATGAGCCATCTCTCCAGGTCTCCTGTTCCTCCCTAATTAACCACCTGCACACAAATCCTTGTTGTAGCCTCTGTTTTGAGTGAATTTAAGGTAGGTTGTCTCTTGTAACCACCTCATGCAGAATTATATTTAATTCTGTTTGTTCTTACCTTGGTTTGCTTTTAATATAAACTTAATGCACATTGCTGCTTGATAATATTTTTATTTCACACTTCAGTGGCGCTTCTACTGTGAATAGCCTTTCATTTTGTCTGGCAAAGGCAATTTCTGAATTAGCTCTAATTTAGTTACTGATGTATGACAACACAATGCATTTGCATGGACAGTAACACTGTTGGATTACAGATCCAGTTAGTGGAGACCTTGAATTAAAAAAAAAACTACTTCATGTTCAGAGTCCCTGACTGCCACCACATTAGATCAACTGTAGCTGTACATTCTTCCATGCCTGGCTGTTCATAAAAGCTAAACTTATCACTGGAGTGCTTAGATAGAGTGTGAAGTATTTTGCTGTGGGAGCAAAAGCTCAGGCTCAAAAGAAGAGTGCTGGACAGATGGCTCAGTGGGTAAAGTTCCCATCACACAAGCACGGGGACCTCGGTCAAAAGCTGAGCATCCACATTAAAACAAAAGCCAGGTGTGGCTCTGCACACCTATAATTTTAGTAGAAGGTAAAGGCAGATAGATTTCTGGAGCTCTCTGCCCAGCCAATAGCCAATTGGCCAGTCATTGATAGGTTCAGTGAGAGACCTTGTATCAAGAGATAAGATAAAGAGCCATTTAGGAAGACATCTGACCTTGACCCCTGACCTCTACATTCAGTGTGCACTTGCATTCACAACATGTATGTGAACTACTCAGGCACACACACACACACACACACACACACACACACACACACACACACACAAGGTAACTGTTGTTAGAGTACATCAAAGAAGGACAGATCTGCCTGACACATTTGCTGGCTTTCACTCTGCCTCTGAGTAACTCCTTTATAAGGCTTGTCACAACTGTGGGGCCACTATTTTGTAGTAGTTCATATAGTCTTGCAACCCCAGGAGCAGAGCTGGGATCAAAATTCAAACAACAGCACATTCTCTCAGTCATGTGGACGTCTGTGCAGTAGAGCCTGCTGAAGTTCCCCTGTATTAGATAATTCTGCATAGTCTTGCAACTCCAGGAGCAGAGCTGGGATCAAAATTCAAATAACAGCACATTCTCTCAGTCATGTGGACATCCGTGCAGTAGAGCCTGCTGAAGTTCCCCTGTATGAGATAATTCTGCATTGAAAGTAGCAGAGGTGGTCAGAGAGACTTGGATGGGGCATCTGTGTCTCCTGTGGTGCCTATCAGGGCATTCATAGTCTGGTCCACAAAGATCACTGAGGACAACAAACAAGTCTTGATCTTCCTGACTCTGATGTTTGCCACTCGAGGCAGAAATGCTTAGGCTTGTAGAGATAAAGGCCCTTCCAGACAATAGCTGCCCGTTCTTTCCAAAGGGTGCAACTGCTTGTTTACAGGCATGGTAAGCTATTGTATTTCTGAAGCACAATGACAATGATTACAGGCACATGCCATCCAGGGGCAGGCACGGTGGGAGAATCTGAATTCTGGAGGGACTGCCCTGCCTATGGGCACAAGTCTTGGGCTGCAGGTCTTGAAAATTCCTTGTGTTTGGGGAAGAAGTCAGGGACTTTTTACTAATGGCTACACTGGGAATGTTTCTGAAATATCCCTTAGCATGTATTTTCTTAAAGTCTGTTAAGCAGACATTGACACTTCTGGTAACTTGGTAACTTTTTAATACTATGTTTTCTAAAATTTTGAAAATCTATAAATATGGGCATTGTTATTAGCTGACATTAAAATTTAGGTTTGCTTTAGCTTATTTTTGAAAGGTCTGGTCCAGACTGTGCTACTGAAGGATTTCTATCAGCTTGTAAAGTTTTCCTTCCTTCCTTCCTTCCTTCCTTCCTTCCTTCCTTCCTTCCTTCCTTCCTGTTTTTTTTCAAGGCAGGTTTTTTTTTTGTGTAACCCTGGCTGTTCTGGAACTCACAGAAATCCACCTGCCTCTGGATTAAAGGCATGTGCCGCCATCACACAACCAAATTTTCCTTTTCTTAATTATTCCTTTGTTGGTGTCCTCTTGAGTTGTATGCGGCCTAGTCAAAACTGTCAAATTGTCTTTGTGCAGACTGTATTTATATTCGTTTACCTCTGTACAAGAAAAAAATGGCAAGGTGTAAGATTAGGGTAACTTCACAGTGGGAAAAATGAAAATTGTTATCATCAGTAAAAAGGAATATTCTCATCACATCATGCAAAACATGGAGGCTACTCTATTGTTTTGAAGCAGTTGCATAATCCTCTTCATTTGTTAGCATTCATACTGTCCACAATTTACACATGGCTGAGAGTGTACTTTCAAAAATATGTCTCAGATGGAAGTTTACATAGTGGCTGACAGCCATCTTATTTTCATCTGTTAATAATCACGGCCATCCTTATAAATCTCCTTTGTGACTAGAATTCTGATTCTTCTGCTGCTTTGCATTTACCTATGTAGATGTGTATAGCACTCATGCTACAGTTTCTTATACTCCTGAGTCGTAGATATGGAAAGAGGGATGCTGATAGTGGCAAGATAGTGCAAGATACCATATAGACTCATAAAGATGGTTTGTGCAGCGTGCGCGTAGGAGAGGACACATGTTCGGTCTATATGGGGATGTTGTTCATCTAACTGTCATGAGGCCAATCATTATACCTAATTACACTAGTATCAAGTCATGTATCCATATGAATTTAATTCAATGCTCTCATCTGCTGTTGGTATAAAAAATCACATTGTTCCTTTGATCATTTTTTAAGTTTGTTCATAATGGCACACATATAATTAAGTTAAAGTACTTCTAAGTCAACACCATATTCTCTGTTGTGTGTGTTCCTGATCTTGTAGGAAGGAGCCTGAGAGGAGCCTGAGGTAAGCCAATCCTACATGTATCTGAAGTACTCTTAGCACATACAGGTGCTCTAGTTAATGGTGCTGCATCACTAGTAGTTCTCTATGGAAACAGAGCTGATAGGAGGAATACATGCTAAGAGAGTTTATGTGACTGACCCATATGATACCATGGAAAACTTAGACATACAGCCATGGGGAACATAGGGTGGCTGGGAGAAGGTGAGGTGGCTGGCACAGGTCTCAGGAAAGGCTCCAGCAGCTTCAGGCTATTCCAGACAAGAAAGAAGTTGCTGCCTTGAAAATACTGGCCAGGGATGCAGCAGAAAACATCAGAGGAAGAAGTTGCAAATTTAGGAGGAAAGGACTAGGCATACCCTCTGAACAACTGAATAGACCAAGAGTTCTCTGCACTCCCTCTATTGTATAGAGTCTATAAGAGTGTATCAGATTCTATCTTATAGAGTCTATAAGAACATAGAGTTCCCAATTTTTTTCAGAGAGGAAACCAAGTCTTTCTACACACTTTATTTACTGTAAACATTCCGAAGTGTCTATTTAATTCTCAGCAACTTTACTATCTGCCCCTTATTTATGGGTGAGTCTTCCATCAGATGTGTGAATAGAATACTTACTCCTTCCAGCTGCAGGTTGCCACAGTTGTTTGGTCTTTCTTTCTTTCTAATAAAACTCCCTAGGGTTACCTGTGCTTTTAGCATTCAGGACACAATTACTGTGCAAAAGTATTACACTGACTAGGAGGTGCTTGTATTCAGATGACACTATGTATGATGTCCTAACAAAATAGTACACAGAGAGGGTAACACATTTTATAGTACTGTTGTTGGAATTTCCTACATGGTTTAGATAAACAAGCAGGCAAGTTACATGAGTTTCATTTTTTGCAGGGGTGATTCTGCCAATCAAGATGTTTTGTAGCTCTGTTCATGCTGCTTTGCCAAAGACCATGACCTAATTTGTATTTCTGACTTCCTCAGGAGGCTGGAATGCAGCTGAAAATTGTAATCATCATTTCATTCAAAATATGCAAGGCTCAGGACAGGTTGATTCCACCTGTGCTATATTTATTGATTCACTGCAAGTGTTCTGTAGGGTAAAGACTGTTAGGATTCATTCATCACAGGTAGGCACTGTAAAAGATGATTTTTGATTGTCACCCTGACTGGATTGGGGTGATAGTGACGAAAGAACTGGTAAAGCAGATATACTTTGGGGTATCCATGAGGATGCTTCCTGGGAACAGTGGTCCTGTGTCAGTGAACTGAGATTGGGGATAGCTGATCTTAGTCACAGTCGAGCAGGCTGCTGCAAGTCTAGATTGAATGGGACAGTAGACGAGGGATGGCATCTCATGTAGCAGATGCTGCAGTCATCCATAGATATCAGATCCCAAGTTTTATAGTCTTTACCTTGGTGGCTTTCCAAAGCAGCTTCAGGCTTCAGCCTCAACCCAGGGTCTCTTTAGTGTTCTGAGGCTGCTAGCCTCTTTGACTGGACATTGGTGGATTACAGCCTACTGATGGCCCTTGTGGGACTATTCAGCTTCTAATTGAAGAGACTCACAATGGATTCATTTCATAATCATGTATATCCTGTTACTTGTGTTCCTTTGGTGAACTCTGCCTTATACAGGATCATAGAGCCTTGGTCAGGTGAGTCAACTTGTCCAGTGTTACTTAGCAGTATGGGCTAAGACTGGGGTTTGAATTGTGATTATTCTGACATTGGGTCTAGGGGCTTTGGCAATGTATTTCTGGACTTCTCCCATGGTTTATATTTTTGGATGTTTAGTGTAAAGAAGGATCTAAGGATGGTGTCATTAAAACTTTATTCAGTGAAGTATGAAATAGAATAGCCCAAAACATTTCAAGATATGCCACATACTGCATTTATTTTTGCTGTATCATTTAAATATTAAAACATTAACTTTTTGCATGAATAAAGATGTGAAAATGAGCAATATGAATTTAATTTAGGTGGATTATATTACAAGGGATGAGAAATTACAAACTTTCCCAGTGCCACTTGGAATTAGGTGCTAGAACTGAACCCCAGAACTTCCTCATTCTCATTTGATGCCTGGATACTCCAGCATCCCTGATCTTGTTTGTGTCTTTGAGGCTGTACTTTCCTTTTTCTATACTGAGTCATTAACAGTGGTCTTTGAAACTGATCTCTGGGGTGTGCGAAGTTGGGGTGGGGATGGTAGAGAGTCTGTATAACTCTGCAGCATGGGAGAACAGAAAGACATGCTGGCACTGAGGCTTTTCATTGAGGTTTAGCTCATCAAGGAACTAGTGATAGAGGTGTAAGCCCTTCGAGCCACACAGCCACACGAGTGGCTACTGCCCTCCCCCCAAGGACCTCAAACAGCCAAGTTCTACCCACAGAATACTCTAATTGTCATCACTGTTGGACCCTGCCTCCATCCTGCAGAGTAAAAAGCCCGTTGCTCCATGGACATGAATTCACACTAATCTCCACCCTGGAAAGCTCCACCCTGAAAAGTTACACTCCCTTCCCAATAATCTCTGTATAAGTCCTGTATCCTGTTCAGTTTGCTGCGGTTTCCCTCCCTAGCAGAGGCAGCCACCCTCTTGCTTTGTTCCCTACCAAATAAATCTCCTTTTTAATGTATGTTTTTTATTTAAATTAGAAACATGCATGCTTCCAATGTCTATTCCGGCTCCCCACTTCTCCCTCCACCAGCCCCACCCCCACCCCAGCCCAATTCCTACATCATTCCCCAGGGAGGTTAAGGCCCTCCTTGTGGGGGATCTCTAAAGTCTGTCATTTCCTCCAGGGCAGGACCTAGGCCCTTCTCCATGTGTCCAGGCTGAGAGAGCATCCCTCCATGTGGAATGGGCTCCCGAAGTTCATTTGTATGCCATGGTGAACACTAGTCTACTACCCAAAGCCCCAGAGATTTATGATGCCTCCTCACTGACACTACATTCATGGAGTCTGGATCAGTCCCCTGTTGGCCTCTTAGTCATCAGTCTGGGGTTCAAGAGCTCCCCCCTTGTCAAGTCAGCTGTCTTTGTGGATTTCACCAGCACGGTCTTGACCGCCTTGCTCATCACTCCTCCAACTCTGTTACTGGGTTCCAGGGGATCAGTTCAGTGTTTAGTTGTATCTGTATCTGCTTTCATCAGTCACAAGATGAAGGTTCTAGGATGTCACATAAGGTAGTCACCAACGTTATCATCCGGTAGGGGCTATTAATGTAGTCTCTCGCTATTACTTAGTTTACCAGTTGCTGTTATCCTTGTACATCTCTGGGAATTTCACTAGTGTCAGCTCTCTCCTCAAAGCTTTAACTACTCCAACTATTATGGTATCTCTCACCCTGGTCTCCTCTATTCTTACCCTGACTCAGCCTTCCTGCTCCCCCATGTCTTCTTTTACCCTCCTCTTATCCCCTTCTCTTTTTCCTGGTTCCCTCTTTTCTCCCCCTCATGTTCCCAATCTGCTCAAGAGATCTTGCCTCTTTCCACTTCTCTGGGGTATAATGCATATCTCTTGGGAACCTCCCTGTTTTCCAGACTCACTGGCCCTGGGATTGTAGGCTGACACTCCCTGACCCATGTCTAAAATCCATATATGAATGAGTACATACCATGTTTCTCTTTTTCTCCATTGTGTAAAGGTTCCACATTTTTCTCTATCTACTCTTCTGTTGTGGGGCACCTATGTTGCTTCCAGGATCTAGCTATTACATATAATGCTGCTATGAACATAGTGGAACATCCTTGTTATATGAATGGGCATCTTTTGGGTATATGCCTAAGAGTGGAATTGGTGGGTCTTGTGGTAGACTGATTCCCATTTTCGTGAGGAATTTCCATACTCATTTCCATAGTGGCTGTATGAGTTGTCATTCCCACCAGCAATGGAAGAGTGTTCCCCTTTCCCCACATCCTCTCCAGCATAAGCTGTCATTGGTGTTTTTGATTTTAGACATTCTGATAGGAGTAAGATGATATCTCAGAGTTGTTTTGATTTGCATTTCCCAGAGGGCTAAGGATGTTGAGCACTATCTCAAGTGTCTCTCAGCCATTTTAGTCTCCTCTATTGTGAATTCTCTGTTTAGTTCGGTCCCCCACTTTTTAATTGGGACCTTTGGTGTTTTGGATAATAGCTTCTTGAGTTCTTTGTAAATTTTGGAGATCAGCCCTCTGTCAGATGTGGGGTTAGTGAATATCTTTTCCCAATCTGTGGGTTGCCTTTTTGTCTTGCCGACTGTGTCCTTTGCCTTACAGAAGCTACTCAGATTCAGGAGGTCCCATTTATTAATTGTTGATCTGGTGTAACGTTCAGAAAGCAGTCTCCTGTACCAATTCCTTCAAGGGTACCTCCCACTTTCTCTTCTAACAGTTCAGTGTGGTTGGATTTATGTTGAGGTCTTTGATCCATTTGAACTTAAGTTTTGTGCGTGGCAATAGACATGGATCTATCTGCAGTCTTCTACATACCAATATCCAGTTATGCCAGCATCATTTGTTGAAGATGCTATCTTTTTTCCATTGTATAATTTTAGCTTCTTTGTCGAAAACCAGGTGTTCATAGATTTGTGGATTAATCTCAGGGCTTTCAATTAGATTCCATTGGTCTACCTGTCTATTTTTGTGCCAATACCAAGCTGTTTTCAGGACTATAGCTCTATAATAGAGCTTGAAGTCAGGGATGGTGATGCTTCCTGACATTGCTTTGTTGAGCAGGGTTGTCTTGGCTATTCTGGGTTTTTTTGTTTTTCCGTATATAGTTGAGAATTGTCCTTTCAAGGTCTGTGAAGAATTGTGGTGGGATTTTGATGGGGATTACATTGAATCTGTAGATTGCTTTTGGCAGGATTGCCATTTTTACCACATTGATCCTACCTATCCAAGAGCATGGGAGACCTTTCCATTTTCTGGTGTCTTCTTTAATTTCTTTCTTTGAAGACTCAAAGTTCTTGTGATACAGGTCTTTCACTTGTTTGGTTAGCGTTACCCCAAGGTATTTTATCTTGTGTGGGGCAATTGTTAAGGGTGATGTTTCTCTGATTTCTTTCTCAGCCCTTTTATCGTCTGTATATAGTAGGGCTACTGATTTTCTTGAGTTGATCTTGTAGCCTGCCCCTTTGCTGAAGGTGTTAATCAGCTGTAAGAGTTTTCTGGTAGAGTTTTTTGGGTCACTTAGGTAAACTACCATATTATCTGCAAATAGTGAAAGTTTTACCTCTTCCTTTCCAATTTATATCCCCTTGATCTCCTTTTGTTGTCTTATTGCCATAGCTAGAACTTCCAGTACAATATTGAAGAGGTATGGGGAGAGGGGACAACCTTGCCTTGTTCCTGATTTTAGTGGAATCGCCTTGAGTTTCTGTCCATGTAGTTTGATGTTGGCTGTTGGTTTGCTGTATATAGTTTTTTTTATCATGTTTAGGTATGTTCCTGTTATCCCATATCTCTCCAAGACCTTTACCATGAAAGGGTGTTGGATTTTGTCAAAGGATTTTTCAGCATCTAGTGAGATGATCATGTGATTTTTGTTCCTCAGCTTGTTTATATGGTGGATTACTTTGATGGATTTTCGTATGTTGAACCAACCCTGCATCCCTGGGATGAAGCCTAATTGATCATGGTGGATGCGTTTTCTGATGTGTTCTTGGATTCAATTTTTCAGTATTTTATTGAGTATTTTTGCATCAATGTTTATGAGGGAAATTGGTCTGAAGTTCTCTTTCTTAGTTGTGTCTTTGAGTGGTTTGGCTATCAATGTTATTGAAGCCTCATAGAAAGAGTTTGGCAAAGACCCTTATGCTTCTATTGCATGGAATACTTTGAGGAGAATTGGTATAAGCTGTTCTGAATTTCTGGTAGAATTCTGCACTGAAGCCATCTGGGCCTGGGCTTTTTTTGGTTGGGAGACTTTTGATAACCGCTTCTATTTCCTTAGGTGTTATAGGTCTATTTAAACTGCTTATCTGTTTTTGATTTAATTTTGGCAGGTGATAACTATCCAGGAAGTCATCCATTTCCTTTAAATTTTCGCATTTTGTGGAGTACAGGTTTTCAAAGTGTGACCTGATGATTCTCTGGATTTCCTCAGTGTCTGTTGTTATGTCCCCCTTTTCATTTCTGATTTTGTTAATTTGCATGTTCACCTTCTGCCCTTTGGAGAATTTGGATAAAGGTTTGTCTATCTTGTTGATTTTCTCAAAGTACCAACTCTTTGTTACATTGATTCTTTGTATTGTTTTCCTAGTTTCTACTTTATTGATTTCAGCCCTCAATTTGATCATTTCATGGTGTCTATTCCTCCTGGGTGACAGAGCTTTCACCTGTGCTGGTAGTTCTCTAGTGTGACTATTCTCCAGTTTCTTCATGTGGGCACTTAGTGCTACGAACTTTCCTCTTAGCACTGCTTTCAAAGTGTCCCGTGTGTCTTCATTCTCCTTGAATTCTAGGAAGTCTTTAATTTCTTTTTTTATTTCTTCTTTGACCCAGGGATGGTGCAATAGCGCATTATTCAATTTCCACGAGTTTGTAGGGTTCCTGCAGTTTGTACTTGTTGTACTTGTACTCTAACTTTAAAGCACGGTGGTCTGATAAGATACATGGAGTTATTCCAACTTTTTTGTACCTATTGAGGTTTGCTATGTTGCCAATTATGTGGTCAATTTTTGAGAAGGTTCCATGTGGTGCTGAGACAAAGGTATATTCTTTTGTGTTTGGATGGAATGTTCTATAGATGTCTGTCAAACTCAATTGGGTCATAACCTCTATTAGTTCCTTTGTTTCATTGTTAAGTTTCTGTCTTGTGGTCCTGTCTAGTGGTGACAGTGGGGTGTTGAAGTCTCCCACTATTAGTGTGTGAGGTTTTATGTGTGGTTTGAGTTTTAGTAATGTTTCTTTTACGAATGTGGATGCCTTTGTGTTTGGGGCATAGATGTTTAGAATGGAGACTTCATCTTGGTGGATTTTTCCTGTGATGAATATGAAATGACCTCCTTCATCTCTTTTGATTGATTTCAGTTTAAAGTCTAGTTTGTTAGATATTAGGATTGCTACCCCTGCTTGTTTCTTGGGTCCAAGCCCTTAACTATGAGGTAATGTCTGTCTTTGAGGCTGAGGTGTGTTTCTTGTATGCAGCAGAAGGATGGGTTCAGTCTTCGAATCCATTCTGTCAGCCTGTGCCCTTTTATGGGCGAATTAAGACCATTAACATTGAGGGATATTAATGACTTTTGATTGCTGGTTCTCATTTGTTTTGGAATGGTTGTTCTTGATGGAATTGTATGTGGATTTCCACCCATTTTCTCTTTTGTGTATTGGTAAAGTAGGATTATCTATTTCCTATGTTTTTCTGGTTGTAGTTAACATCTTTGGACTGAAGTTTTCCTTCCAGAACTTTCTGTAGGGCTGGGTTAGTGGATACGTATTGTTTAAATCTGTTTTTTTCCATGGAATTTCTTGTTTTCTCCATCTATAGTGATTGAAAGCTTTGCTGGGTATAGTATTCTGGGCTGACATCTATGGTCTCTTAGTGTTGATAGAATATCTATCCAGGACCTTCTGGCTTTCAGAGTTTCCATGGAGAAGTCAAGTGTTATTCTTATAGGTTTTCCTTTATATGTTATTTGACCTTTTTCCTTAGCTGCTGTAAGTATTCTTTATTTTGTATGCTTGGGGTCTTGATTATTATGTGGCGAGGGGACTTTTTGTGATCTACTCTATTTGGTGTTCTGTAAGTTTCTTGTACCTTCATCGGCATGTCTTTCTTTAGGTTGGGAAAGTTTTCTTCTATGATTTTGTTGAATCTGTTTTCTGTCCCTTTGAGTTGGGTTTCTTCACCTTCTTCTATACCTATTATTCTTAGGTTTGGTCTTTTCACGCTGTCCCATATTTCCTGTATATTTTGTGTTAGGGATTTGTTGGACTTCAGATTGTCTTTGATTGATGAATCTATTTCTCCTAATGTGTCTTCAACACCTCAGATTCTCTCTTCCATCTCTTATATTTTGTTGGTTATGCTTGCATCTGTAGTACCTGTCCGTTTCCCCAGTTTTTTGATTTCCAGCATTCCTTCAGACTGTGTTTTTTTTAATTGTCTCCATGTCAGCATTCAATCCTTGCATTGTGTGAATTGTTCTTTGTAATTTTTGCTTCGTGCTTTCCTCCCTTTCTTCGATTGTTTGGAATTTTTGGTTTGTTTTTTCTTCCATTTCTTTAAGGGATTTTTTCACATCCTCTTTGAGGGCCTCTATCATTTTCACAAAGTGTTTTTAAGGTCATTCCCTTCTGCTTCATCCGCATTGGGGTGTTCAGGTCTTACTGGTGTAGAATCTCTACACTCTGGTGGTGTCATATTTGTTTTGATGTTGCTGGGTGTGTTCTTATATTGCCTTTTCCCCATCACTTCTTCCAGTGGGTGTAGAAAGGGTCTCTTCCTCTCCTGGTGGGTAGGCAACCATGGTTCCCTTTCTGTGGGTGCAAGCAAATTCAATACTCTCTGGCCTCTGCTCTCTGCCCTCTGCCCTGGGTTTGGGTGGAAGTGGCCCAGCTCTCTCCGCAGGCTACTGCTGGCTTGGTTGTCCTTCCGGAAGGACTCAACCTGGCTGCAGTCCCCAAGCCAGGGGATCTGAGAGAGGGCAAGCTTTCTCACCTCTGTCCTCTGCCCTGGGTTTGGGTGGAAGTGGAGCAGCTCTCTTTGCAGGCTCCTGGTCACTTGGTAGTCCTTCCGGGGGAAGTCGACCTCCTGCCTTCCCCAAGCCAGGGTGCCCGAGAGAGGGCCAGCGGGAGGAAATCGGGTCTAAGATGGGGACCCGGTGCTCACCTCTGACCTCTGGCCTGAGTGTGGGCAGAAGTGGCCTAGCTCTCTCTGGAGGTTCCTGGTCGCCTGGTCGTCCTTCTGGGGGGAGTCGACCTGGCTGCCCCAATAAATCTCTTGTGAGACGTTTGTTGTATGCTGTGACTGCGGTATTCCTTGACTCCTGGCTGCCAGGATACTGTAATGCTTACAAGAGGTAGAAGAAATGTGTGAAAGCAACCTGAAGTATAGGAGGATAGCCAGAAACTGGGCCATCAGAGGAAACAGTGTAAACTATCCTCCTCTTCATCTCCTGTCCACAAGAGACTACCAGTGGAGAGAGGCATAGGAGAAATAGAATCAATAAGAGGGCACTCTCCAGAGAACAGAAAGTTTCTGTATTGGTGGTTTTCTTAATGAAATACACAGGCATGTCACATCAGCAGGTAGAGAACATCGTGTTTGAAGAAGAAATGGTACAAACAGAATGTGTGCCTGAATGTTTCCACCCAGGGTGCCCGAATGTTTCTACTCAGGGAATGGAAATGAGCTTGCCAAGTATTTTAAATGTAGCTTCCCTTAGCTTTCACATGAAACTTTTACCCCAGAGAATCTCACATCCGGATTGTGAAAGAGCTACGTATAGGCGAGTGTGGGAAATGAAGATAACTTCTGGCGACAAGGCCAGTTTTGAGTGTGAATGATTTCGCAAATGCTAAAACAACCCCCCCCAGCTCCCAGAATTATTTAAAGTCCTGAATCATGATTCCCATTTTACAGATGAAGAGATGAACATAAGTGAGAACAGAAGTCTGCTTGTCTAAACTTATGGAGTTGTGAAACTCGGAGCCTTCTGACTCCAAAGCCAGAGCGTTTACACACTGATCTGTGCTCCTCTTATCCAAAGAGCATCACATGTCACTTGGATCATCAGCATACTCTGCACTCAGATGTCCAAGACAACATCAAGCTCTATAGTAAAAAAGTCACAAGTCTCCTAGGACTTTAATGAATACAGTGACAAACTGAGGTTCCTCTTGAATAGATGTATTCATTGACTCAGGAGAAGATCCATCAGCTGAGGATCCCAAATTTTGTGGCTGCCCACACTGCCTTATACTGATATGTACCACAGCATACCATGACATGATATTCATTTCTTCCCTTCTAACAGAGTTACAGCAATGCCATATGCAGATAGTCTGAGGCTTAAGAGTAAACATTTTGATAAGGAAATCCTTCCAAAACCATGGCACTCACTAAAATTATAGAAAAGAATAAATCCTGGCTGGGCCAGCTGTTGTAATTTTGGAGTTTTAGAATATTTCCAATATTTTCTGAATGGAATGGATAAAAGGCATTTAGCATTATATGAATTTCTGAAAAATATGTAGATGTATTATTTCTCATAAATATTAATAAACTTAATTGTACTTGATAAGCTTACATTAATATAATACATAGGGGCATGCACTTAATGTGGAAATAGTCTTAGGTATAGCTTGTAAATTTTCTGAAATGTCTTTCATGAGGTTAACTACACCACAGCCATCAACAATTACATTTTGCTATTCTGCAGCAATTTCAGGCCAATTTCATAAACAATAATTTATTAAATCTCATACCTGTGGTGGTTGGCTAGAATAGTCATTTGAAAACCAACTAGATGTTCCTGTAAATTAAAATTAATGAGGGTGAATGAAAAGGGGCAGGAACTTTTCCTGGAAACATGAAATAAAAAGCGAAAGAGGATTTAGCTAGGACAGGGGCATGCAAACAAAAGCACTCAGGGAACAGAGCAAGGAAGGAGCTAGCCAGAACCACAGCCTTACGGAAATGGCAAACAAACTGAAAAAGAAATCAGGAAGGGTCAGAGGGGAGAGCAATGAAACATACACCTTGATAGATGGAGTCCTTATGGGGTTAGGAGAAACTTGGTACTAGAGAAATTCCCAGGAATCTACAAGGATGACCCTAGCTAAGACTCCTAGCAATAGTGAAGAGGGTACCTGAATGAGCCTTCCCCTTTAATCAGATTAGTGATTATCCTAATTGCCATCATAGAACCTACATCTGGTAACTGATGGAAGCAGATGCAGTGACCCACAGCCAAGCACTGGGTCGAGCTCCTGTAGTTCATTTGAAGAGAGGGAGGAGGAATCACATGAACAACGGGGGTCAAGATCACGATGGGGAAAACCACAGAGATTGCTGACCTGAGCTAGTGGGAACTCACCAAGTATGGACTGATAGCTGGGGCACCTGCGTGGGACTGACCTAGACCCTCTGAATGTGGGTGACAGTTATGTGTCTTGATCTGTTGAGAGAGACCCTGGCAGTGGAACCAGAACCTATCCTGGGTGCATGAACTGGCTTTTTGGAACCTATTCCCTATTCCCTATGGTGAGATACCTTGCTCAGCCTTGATACAGGGTGGAGGGGCTTGGTTCAGCCTCAACTTGGCAGTCAGACTTTATTGACTCCCCAAGGAAAGCCTTACTCCATCTGAGCAGTGGATGGGGTGGGTAGGTGGGAAGGGGAGAGATGGGGTGCAGGAAAAGGGGAGGGAGAAGGAACTGGGGTTAGTATGTAAAATGAAATGTTTTTAAATAAATAAAAAAGATAAAAAGAAATTAGAGAAAGGATCCCCTTTACAATCCTCTCTCTCTCTCTCTCTCTCTCTCTCTCTCTCTCTCTCACTGTCTCTCTCTCACTCTCTCTGCTGGACTAAACATGGAAAGTTAGCAGATCTAAGGCAGACATATAAGACTAATTTCTTTAGGAACTCCACAGCATCCCATTCTCAGGTGCAGCAGGTCAAGTTTATCAGACAGTAGAGTGCTGTCTAGTAATACTATTAGTGTGTAATACTCCGCACCCCAGCGACTAGTAAGTGAGATTAATTCATTCTTCCTAAATACTTCAGATATTAAGGTCAGCAGTCCATGAAACTCTTGATTTCCTCTTTGCCTTGAGGCTTTCCACGTGTCAGCCAACAGTGTCCATCTCTCCTCCTTGATGAGAGGCTGATGTGCAAAGGTAAAGTTGCAGGATCTCACTGGGTGATTCTGCGTCTCCTCACCGAGAGCCCTCTGATCTACACATACGTCTTTAGCCTCCCTTGTTTGGTACTGAAATAGCTGTCAGAGTTCATGTTTGTCACCTCTCATTATGTACCTTCTGTCACTCTTCCATCTCCTGAGTCCTTTCCTTCCTTTTTGTCCGAGTTTGGGCCACAGTTACAGGAGTCATTCTATCTCTCCTGAATCCAGAAACAAAGGAAGATGCAGGAAATAAGCGCATGGAAATGAAAATAATGACTTTTATTGCTGGTTATTCTGAGGTAATGCTTCCATGTGCAGATGAGTTTGGTTTCCTCAGTGCACCTGAGTTGATCTTAGGATGACCCTCAAGAGAGTTTAGGTTTGAAATTTGCCCACAATGGCTGCTTCAGAACCTGTGAGATCTCATAGACAGAAAGTGAGAGACCTCATATAGACAATGAGACTTTAACCTGATGAAAGAATAATGACTCTCTTGGACTTTACAGTCATTGGGTTGAGACAGTGGGGATGACTTTGGGGTTAGTGTGGGCCTCCACATAGACAGGAGGCTGCTGAAAAAGACTGTCTTACATTATGCATTTTCTCAGTTAATTCTGAAATAGTTTTAATTACTTTGTGCTGCTATTTTGGTAGTAGATTTTTACCTTCTAAGGAAAATAAAAGCCTTGTTTAGTTTCAAACCATTGGTCCTTCAGCTGTCTTAGCCAAAGTTCTGAATGATAGAAAAGTGGTGAGCCATTGTGTGGTCTTTCTGTGATGTAAAACTAGGATTGTAACCTAGAAGAATGGATACTTTTGTCCTCTCCTACACCCCATATCTTTTATTTTTAAGGCAGTAGTTTTGAGATCTGAGGGGACTAACTAGACAAATGATTCTGTTAGCTGGTTGTTGCCAGGAAAAAAATGGGGAAGTATTTCTGTTCTAAACCACATATAATCTTGAAAAATTTGACGGAAGTTTCTTAACTTTTCACTTTTATAAATTGCAACTTCCACAATAAATCACATCATGTTGGGGGTATGGATCACAGTTAAACACTCAACAGGAAGCTCAGAGATGAATGAGGATATGGGAACATTGCCCCAATTTTTTTCATACTAAACTCTTCTGGCTTTGTTAAATCGAGTAGAGCTCCGGGGCTCTAGTCAAACTTTTGTCTGTGTGAAGCAGACTTAACATGGTTTACTAAAAACTGTCCTGATTCCCAGAGTGAGTCTTCTTGGGGCATAGATCATTGGAATAAGATGACCTCCCTCATAGAGGCTGCTCATTCTCATTCACAATTTCTCTAAAGGGCTTCAGCCCTACTCTGTTATATACTGAGATAGAGAGACCTACAATTAAAACAGCAACCATAGGGTTTTAAGTACCTTTATTCCAGAGATTTTCTGAGGCTATGCCCTATGTTCACTAAAATTTATGTTGGTTGAAAACATATTTTGAAAGGTTTCCTCATATTGTCCCACTATCCTAAAAACGTTGATCATAATTAAGTTCATGGTGAGATGTAAAATCAGGTCACAAATAAATGTATGTTGCCATTAGGCTACACATGTCTTCAAGACATTTTTGTTAAACATAATGTCTCATGAACCTCGTTACTTATTTGTCTAGGTTTTCTTGTTTTGCTTGTACAGTTATTTTTTGAGATGTTTTATTTAAATTAGAAACATGAATGCTTCACATGTCAATCCCAGCTCCCTCTCCCACCCCTCCTTCCTTGTCCCTCCACCAGCCCCCCAGCCCACTACCCAATCCCCACATCATTCACCAGGGAGGGTGAGGCCCTCCTTGGGGGGATCTCTAAAGTCTGTCATTTCCTCCAGGGCAGGACCTAGGCCGTTTCCCATATTACCAGGCTGAGAGAGCATACCTCTATTTGGATGGGCTCCCAAAGATCATTCATAGGCCATGGTAAACACTGATCTACTACCCAAGGCCCCAGTGATTTCTGTGGCCTCCTCACTGAGACTACATTCATGGAGTCTGGATCAGTCCCCTGTTGGCCTCTCAGCCATCAGTCTGGGATTCAAGAACTCCTCCTTATCCAGTCAGCTGTCTTGGTGGGTTTCACCATCATGGTCTTGACCCCTTTGCTCATCACTCCTCCATCTCTGTCACTAGGTTCCAGGAGTGCAGTTCAGTGTTAAGCTGTGGGTATCTGTCTCTGCTTCCATCAGTCAATGGATGAAGGTTCTAGGATGGCATATAAGGTAGTTATCAACCTTACCATCAAGGAAGGGCATTTAATGTAGTGTCTCCACTATTGCTTAGTTTGCCAGTTGGTGTTATCCTTGTAGATATCTAGAGATCTCATTAGTGTCAGCTCTCTCCTCAAGCCTATAATGACTTAATCTATTATGGTGTCTCTCATCCTCTATTCTTACCTCGACTCAACCTTCCTGCTCCCCCATACCTTCTTCTCCCCTCTGCTTATTCCCCTCTCCTTTTCCTGGTTCCTTCTCCCCTCCCCCGATGTTCCCAGTCTGAACAGGAGATCTTGCCTCATTCCATTTCTCTGGGGTATCGTACATCTCTCTTGGGAACCTCCTTGTTTCCCAGATTCACTGGCACTGGGATTGTAGGCTGAGACTCCCCTGATCCATATCTAAAATCAATATATGAGTGAGTACATACCATGTTTGTCTTTTTGTGTCTGGGTTACCTCACTCAGGATGGTTTACTCTAGTGCCATCCATTTGCCTGCAAATTTCAGGATTCCACTGTTTTTTTTTTCCAGAGTAGTACTCCATTGTGTAAATGTACCATATTTTCTCTATCCACTCTTCAGTTGTGGGGCATCTAGGTTGCTTCCAGGATCTAGCTATTATATATAATGCTGCTATGGACATAATGGAACAGACAACCTTGTTGTGTGAATGGGCATCTTTTGGGTATATGCCTAAGAGTGGAATTGGTGGGTCTTGTGGTAGACTGATTCCCATTCTCCTGAGGAATCTCCATACTGATTTCCATAGTGGCTGTACGAGTTGGCACTCCCACCAGCAGTTAAGGAGTGTTTCCCTTTCTCCACATCCTCTCCAGGATAAACTGTGTTTTTGATTTTAGCCATTTTGACATGAGTAAGATGGTATCTCAGAGTTGTTTTGATTTGCATTTCCCTAATGGCTAGGGATGTTGAGCACTTTCTCAAGTGTCTCTCTACCATTTTATACTTCTCTATTGAGAATTATTTATTTAGTTCAGTCCCCCACTTTTTAATTGAATCCTTTGGTGTTTTGGATAATAGCTTCTTGAGTTCTTTGTAAATTTTGGAGATCAGCCCTCTGTCAGATGTGGGGTTAGTGAATATCTTTTCCCAAACTGTGGGTTGCCTTTTTGTCTTGCCGACTGTGTCCTTTGCCTTACAGAAGCTTCTCAGTTTCAGCAGGTCCCATTTATTAATTGTTGATCTCAGTGTTTGTGCTACTGGTGTTATGTTCAGAAAGCAGTCTCCTGTACCAATTCCTTCAAGGGTACCTCCCACTTTCTCTTCTAACAGTTCAGTGTGGCTGGGTTTATGTTGAGGTCTTTGATCCATTTGAACTTAAGTTTTGTGCGTGGCAATAGACATGGATCTATCTGCAGTCTTCTACATGCCAATATCCAGTTATGCCAGCACCATTTGTTGAAGATGCTATCTTTTTTCCATTGTATAATTTTAGCTTCTTTGTCGAAAGCCAGGTGTTCATAGATTTGTGGATTAATCTCAGGGCTTTCAATTAGATTCCATTGGTCTACCTGTCTATTTTTGTGCCAATACCAAGCTGTTTTCAGGACTATAGCTCTATAATAGAGCTTGAAGTTAGGGATGGTGATGCCTCCTGACGTTGCTTTGTTGAGCAGGGTTGTCTTGGCTATTCTGGGTTTTTGTTTTTCCATATAAAGTTGAGAATTGTTCTTTCAAGGTCTGTGAAGAATTGTGGTGGGATTTTGATGGGGATTGCATTGACTCTGTAGATTGCTTTTGGTAGGATTGTCATTTTTACTACATTGCTCCTACCTATCCAAGAGCATGGGCGATCTTTCCATTTTCTGGTGTCTTCTTTAATTTCTTTCTTTAAAGACTCAAAGTTCTTTTGATACAGGTCTTTCACTTGTTTGGTTAGTGTTACCTCCAGGTATTTTATGTTTTTTTTGTGGCAATTGTAAAGGGTGATGTTTCTCTGATTTCTTTCTCAGCCCTTTTATCGTCTGTATATAGTAAGGCTACTGATTTTCTTGAGTTGATCTTGTATCTTGCTACTTTGCTGAAGGTGTTAATCAGCTGTAGGGGTTACCTGGTAGAGTTCTTTGGGTCACTTATGTAAACAATCATATCATCTGCAAATAGTGAAAGTTTTACTTCTTCCTTTCCATTGTTTCCCCTTGATCTCCTTTTGTTGTCTTATTTCCCTAGCTAGAACTTTCAGTACAATATTGAAGAGGTGTGGGGAGAGAGGCATCCTTGCCATGTTCCTGATCTTAGAGGAATTGTCTTGAGTTTCTCTCCATGTAGTTTGATGTTGGCTGTTGGTTTGCTGTATATAACTTTTATGATGTTTAGGTATGTTCCTGTTATCCTGGATCTCTCCACAACCTTTATCATGAAGGAGTGTTGTATTTTATCAAAGGCTTTTTAAACATAGTGAGATGATCATGTGATTTTTGTTCCTCAGCTTGTTTATATTGTGGATTACATTGATAGATTTTCATATATTGAAACATTCCTGCATCACTGGAATGAAGCCTACTTGATCATGGTGGATGCGTTTTCTGATGTGTTCTTGGATTCAATTTTCCAGTATTTTATTGAGTATTTTTGCATCAGTGTTCATGAGGGAAATTGGTCTGAGGTTTTCTTTCTCAGTTGTGTCTTTGTGTGTCAATGTTGGGTATCAATGTTATTGAAGCCTGGTAAAAATAGTTTGGCAAAGACCCTTCTGTTTCTATTGCATGGAATACTTTGAGGAGAATTGGTATAAGCTGTTCTGAATTTCTGGTAGAATTCTTCACTGAAGCCATCTGGGCCTGGGCTTTTTTTTGCTTGGGAGACTTTTGATGACTGTTTCTATTTCCTTAGGTCTTATAGGGTATTTAGATTGCTTATCTGTTCATGATTTGATTTTGATAAATGATATTTATCCAGAAAATTGTCCATTTCCTGTAAATTTTCAAATTTTGTGGAGTACGGCTTTTCAAATTATGATCTGATGATACTTTTGAGTTCCTTACTGTCCATTGTTATGACCCCTTTTTCATTTCTGATTTTGGATTTTCATGTTCACCTTCTGCCGTTTGGTGAATTTGATAAAAGTTTGTCTATCTTGTTGATTTTCTCAAAGAACCAACTCTTTGTTAAATTGACTTTTTGTATGGTTTTCCTAGTTTCTACTTTATTGATTTCAGCCCCCAATTTAACTATTTCTTGGTATCTGCTCCTCTGGGGTGAGTTTGCTTCCTTTTGTTCTAGAGCTTTCAGTTGTGCTGTTAATTCTCTAGTGTGACTATTCTCCAGTTTCTTCATGTGGGCACTTAGTGCTATGAACTTTCCTCTTAGCACTACTTTCAAAAGTGTCCCATAAGTTTGGATATGTTGTGTCTTCGTTCTCCTTGAATTGTAGGAAGTCTTTAATTTCTTTTTTTATTTCTTCTTTGACCCAGGAGTGGTGCAATTGTGTATTATTCAATTTCCATGAGTTTGCACGGTTTCTGCGATTTGTGTTATTGTTGAATTCCAACTTTAAGGCATGATGGTCTGATAAGATACATGGAGTTATTCCAATTTTTTTTGTACCTGTTGAGGTTTGCTATGTTGCCAAGTATTTGGTCGATATTTAATAAGGTTCCATGTGGATGTGAGAAGAAGTATATTCTTTTGTGTTTGGATGGAATGCTCTATAGATGTCTGTTAAACCCAATTGGTTCATAACATCTATTTGATCCTTCATATCCTCTTTAAGTTTCTGTCTTGTGGTCCTGTCTAGTGGTGACAGTGGGGTGTTGAAGTCTCCCACTACAACTGTGTGAGGTTTTATATATGCTTCGAGTTTTAGTAATGTTTCTTTTACGGATGTGGATAGCCTTGTATTTGGGGCATAGATGTTCAGAACTGAGACTTCATCTTGGTTGATTTCTCCTGTGATGAGTTTGAGATGACCTCCTTCATCTCATTTGATTGATTTTAGTTTAAAGTCTAATTTTTAGATATTAGGATTGCTACCCTCACTTGTTGCTTGGGTCCATTTGATTGGAAAATCTTTTCCCAACCCTTAACTCTGAGGTAATGTCTGTCTTTGAGGCTGAGGTGTGTTTCTTGTATGCAGCAGAAGGATGGGTTCAGTCTTCGAATCCATTCTGTCAGCCTGTGCCTTTTCATGGGCGAGTTACGACTATTATTATTGAGGGAAATTAATGACCATTTTTTGTTCATTCTTGTTTGTTTTGGAATGGTTGTTGTTGGTGGAATTGTATGTGGATTTCCATCACTTTTTCTTTTGCCTGTTGGTAAAGTGGGATTATCTATTGCCTATGTTTTTCTGGTTGTAGTTAGCTCCCTTGGGTTGGAGTTTTCCTTCCAGAATTTTCTGTAGGGCTGGGTTAGTGGATATGTATTGTTTAAATCTGGTTTTGTCATGAAACATCTTGTTGATTTAAAGCTTTTCTGGGTATAGCAGTCTTGGCTGGCATCCATGGTCTCTTAATGTTAGTAGAATATCTGTCCAGGACCTTCTGGCTTTCACAGTTTCCATGGAGAAGTCAGGTGTAATTCTGATAGGTTTCCCTTTTTATGCAACTTGGCCTTTTTCCCTAGCTGTTCTTAATATTCTTTCTTTATTCTGCATGTTTGGTGTCTTGATTACTATGTGTCGAGGGGAGTTTTTTTTTTTTTGGGTCCACTCTATTTGGTGTTCTGTAAGCTTCTTGCACCTACATTGGCATGTCTTTCTTTAGGTTGGGAAAGTTTTTTTTCTATTATTTTGTTGAATATGCTTTCTGGCCCTTTAAAGTGGGTTTCTTCACCTTCTTCTATACCTATTACTCTTAGGTTTGGTCTTCTCACGCTGTCCCATATTTCCTGGATATTTTGTGTTAGGGATTTGTTGGGCTTAAAATTTTTTTGGTCAATGAATCTAATTCTCCTAGTATATCTTCAACACCTAAGATCCTCTCTTCTATCTCTTGTAGTCTGTTGGTTATGCTTGCATCTGTAGTTCCAGACCATTTTCCCATTTTTTCGAATTCCAGCATTCCTTCAGACTGTATTTTTTTATTGTTTCTATTCCAGATTTCAATCCTTGCACTGTTTGAATAGTTTCTTGCAATTTTTGCTTTGTCTTTTGCTCCATTTCTTGATTTTTTTCTTCCATCTCTTTAAGGGATTTTCTCATATCCTCTTTGAGGGCCTCTATCATTTCCATGAAGTTTTTTTTAATGTCATTCTCTTCTGGTTCATTTGTGTTGGGGTGTTCCAATCTTGTTGGTGTAGGGTCTCTGGACTCTATCAGTGTCATATTGGTTTTTTCTATTGCTCCTTGTGTTTTTATATTGTCTCCTTCCCATCCGTTCTTGCAGTGGGTTCCTGAGGGTGCCTCTTTCTCTCCTGGTGGGTGTAGGACCAGGGTTCCCTTCTGGTGGGTGTAGGCAAGTTCACTATTGTGGTAGCTTTCCTCTTCCTGGTCTCATGGGTGGAGAAATGGACTAGGATCCTGGGGTGCTTTGGATTCCACTGGGATAGGTGGGGGCCTCAGTGGTATACCCCAGGCACAGGAGTGTGGCCTGAAGAAAGGCCCTGGTAGTCTTAATTACATGGGTGGATCAGGAGACTAGGGTGCTGGGGTGCACTGGTTCCTGCCCCTGGGATGGAAGATGCAGCGGTAGACTCCAAACATAGGCAGCTGGTCTAGTCCTAGTTCCATGGGTGGAGCAGGAAACTATGGCTCCTGCTGCCTCCGCCGGGATGGAAGTCTCAGTGGCAGAGCCCATGTCCAGGTAGGCAGTCCGGATATGGGCTAGGTTTTCTCTTTATGGCTTGTCTAATAAAAACAATTTTTGGTTTACCTGTGACAAACATATAAATCATCACATGCTTTTATTTTGAAATTCTCAAATTTACAAAAGAGCTTCAGGAATAATTCAGTGAACATTTTAATAATCATGAGTCACCATATATTTCATTTTTTACTTCCCTTCCACACCCCCCTACAAGACTTTTTCCAAATTAATCAGCCATTATGGACAACTCATTCAGCACATGGTGTCTTTTATATATGAGAATATTTAGCTTTAATCTTAGCACACATTAATATAATCAGTAATCCAGTAAGATTTGCTTAAAAACCTCCCCCCACTTGCAGGTGGCCTTTGCCCCTCAGTTTCCACTATTACAGAAAGATTTACTGGTATTTTTATTGGATGACATTGCCTTTCCTTTAGAGTATGAGTGAAATATCTTGAGGTTTTGATCTCTTCATTTCTCTGATTATTTTTCATGATCACATTCAAAGTAAACACTTTTTGTAAGACCACACAGTATTGAACTTCTTATTGCATAATGCTGGTGCAAAAAGTGATAGACTGGGTTTTCATCATTGTTTGAGCAGGTACCTGTTGGATTTTCTACTGAAAGGACGCATACAATGTGCTTCTGAGCATTATGCCTGACTTAACCTTTCCTTTACCTTGGTTACTTATTGAACCCCACTTATTGCTCCTCATACCATTGTGCTTTGGGTGAACTTCTAAGGTATGTCCTTTCACCTCTGGAATAAAGTGGAAATAAGCTATGGTATATAATAAAGAATATATATACACATATATGTATATATAAATAATACAGAAAATAAGCTGTTTTCAAATCCCTTACATATAAAGCTCTTGGGAGATTCATAACAGTAACTTTGTTTTCATTTATATCTTCATTTGTTCCCTAGCTAGCCAGTTTAATGAACATCTTTTCCCATATTCTCACGTGGCACTGAGGCGCGCATGTCAAATAACAATGACTGGTTCTCTCTAGTGCTTGCTTTTCTTTGCCAGTATGAGCCCAGGAATATATCACTTGCATGATAACTAACACAGGAACAAAGAGTGAAATGACAACACAGATACATCTGATCCAAAATAGACTAAAGGGCGATGTCTCAGAGTGTTTGAGCACCCGGTTCTCAGGGGTTTGAGGATCTGGTCTCTCTGAGTGAGGTTGGCTGCCTGAGCCCCAGTCCCTTTCCCTGACCCCTGTAGGTGGTACTGGTATGGGGTACAGGGTTCCCAGAAAATCTCCTTGGCCAGCTTTGTATCCCAGAGGAAGAGAAAGGACAGGTTGGGTTTGACACCTAACTCTAAAGCAATTTCATCCATGTAGTTAATGCTCTCGATATATGCCTCCGGGGCTTTTCACAAACCTGGAACAAGAAGAAAATACTCAAATGCCTGTGTTAGATTTCACTTGTGAGTTTCCTGTTGGTTTTTTCCTGCTTGGTAGCATGTTTATTTTCTTTTATTCACAAATCATCTTCATTTTGTACATATACATGCTTTACTGCAGGTTTTAAGGATAACTCATACTTTATAGACATTTTTAAACTCCCCCAAAGGGCCCAGTAGAGTGGCATAAGTATAGAAACTGTTGAACAATTAAATTAATTTTTGGAGAGATATGTAGCATTTTTCCAGGCAGAGAATTCAATTCTACTATATAAAAATGGTAAACAAGAACCATGAGTTGGGCAGCACAGTGTGATAAACTTCACTGTCTATTTCTGTTTCCTAGCCACACAAAATATCTTGTTACATATTAATTACTGGATACAAATTATGCCCTCAAATATTCTTAGGCAATAGCAACTTGTTCCACAAGCTTGGAAATTTGGAAGTCCTTGGCTAAATTTCTCTTGAGTAAAAGAGAAACAAAACCAATATTATAGATAATTTATGAACTATCGAGACTTTTCAAAATGTTTAGAAGATGCTAATGAGTATTTTAAAAAATATCATAAAATTTGAACATCTAACTAAATGAAAAAGTTCGTTGGGGACCACAAACCAAGGCACAAGAGAGCAGCAATAATTTATTATTTAAGGCAAAAATTAAATTAATAAAGTCAGAAGAAGGAGAATTGATATATGATAAAGGTAGTTTCTTGAAAAATAAAACCAAATAGTAAAATAAGTACATTTCTTAAAGTTATGAAGTTGTGATATGAATATTTTATCTTATCTTCTGATTTCCCTAAGGGTGCTCTTGATGGAAGTGCCCAGAGCAGCTGATAAGCAAATTTGAGTAACTGTCACCTAGCTACCAGCTACTGCGTTAAAGTGTTTGCATTCCTCTAGATTCTGAATTTAGATTCTTTCTGACCACAGTTCCTACAAGCAGTGAATGCCTGCTTCCTGTATTTGGTCTGTTTGGAGCTTGATGGTTGTACAGACTAGGGCATTCTAGGGAGGTTCAGTTAGTGTAGGAACTCAGGATCCATTTGCTGGGGGTTTTTACACATAACACCCTTTGTGTGATTGAACAAAAGCAATCATATCAGATCATAGTTAGGCATAAGGCATGTGATGAGAAAATCAAGTAGTTCCCTCTGTCACAGTTTCATTGACTTTCACAACAACAAAATTCCCCAACCAGGTTCCTTACTCCTTTTCCATTTTCTGTTTCTTTCTGTTGAGAGTCGCTATCATGCCACTCCGTGAGGGTAACTTTTTCAGTCCTGAAAAAAGCAAAACAGTCTTTGAAGGACTGTCAGGAGGGCTGGGTAAGGGAAGCAAACAAAATGATGTCTGTGAAAAAGAATGGTTATAGCTGTCAGATCTCCATGGAACAAACAGTCAAAGCCATATTTAGAGTACTTCCCAGAAGGCCATTCTGTTACAAATCAGCTTTAGGCTGTCAGCGAGGAGAGTCAGTTTTCTCTCAGGGAAAATATGTTTTTGAGTTGCTTTTTCAGTTTAAATCTGTGCTTAAGACTTACGACTGTTAAACACTCATGTTAATATGGCTTTTTGACCAATACATGATATTTGCATATATTTATGAAATACTGTATGAGGCTTTGATTCATGTATATATGGGGTAATAATGAGCTTGGAATAATTAGCATACCCATAACCTTAAAGCTTTTCATTCCTTTAAAAAGTTTTTTTAATTAACTTACTAAGTAGCATGTTTCCTTATGGCAGAACAGCAGAGAGAAAATAAAGTTGGGCTCATGGTGTCATATTGATGATGGGGCAGGCATAAACTGATAACATGCAACTAAAACCCCTAAGAGGAGATGGAGAGATGGCTCAGCAGAACACTTGCTTCTCTTCCAGAAGATCCACATTCAGTACCTAGCATCTACATTGGGCCACTTGTAACCATCTATAATTCCAGTGTCAGGGTTTCTAAAAGCACCCCTCTGGGTTCTGTGAGCACCCAGATGTACCTGGCACACATATAATAAAAGCAAGCACACACAGGCACATACATATAATAAAAGAAAGCAAAATAAAAATAAAATAAAATAAACCACAAAGTCGTTTGTTACTATGAATAAGTTTCTCCTGCGAGAGATACATTGCTTATAGAATGGACAACTAGGGTGTTTCTTATGTTAAAGGGACACTCCCATAAAAGAAAGATTGTAAACCCCCAGTACCCTTGTCTAATAAATCAGGGTTATTAGCCACTCTAACAATGGAACCCCAAATAGCTTAGGGATTACATTTTTCAATGTTAAGGATCAACCAGAACTAGAATCATGGGGAACCCGGGCAAGTGCTCTACCACTGAGCTACACCTCTGGCCTTGGCAGAATAGGGAATAGATAGAAGAGAAAGCTAGATGCCCTTATTGTCTGAGTGTATGATGAGAAGCACAGTTGCTCCTGTGAAGACCATCATATCTGTGAATACATGTGCAGCCCATCGGCTCTGGAGCTCTGCTGTGGGAACGGTGGCTCCCACTGGCTGGACCATGCCCATGAAAGCTAGTGTTGGCTTCTCTAACTGAGGAGGGAGGACAAATTTAAACATTGTGTGTTCTCTCCAGGATTTCAGAGTTGTCATCCAAGAAAGGGAAAGAGGAGGTGAAGCCTGTGCAAAGACAACAGTGTCTACAGTCTCCTGAGTACCATCCCCAGAGATGGCTGATGTTGAAGTGAACTCTTTCACATTTGCTTTCACCATCACTTTTCCAGTCATGATGCGATTTGGCAGGTCATCACCAAAGACAGACTGGTGGCTGAGAAATCTGCATACTAAGGAGTATAATAACATAAAATGAGAATGACTATTTTCATAAAGAAGCTGAGGTTGTTAGCTATTAGAAAAACACAGCAGCATTTCAAACTTTTAATATTATATATTACCCTCCCTTGGACACCTGATAGTGTTTATTGGTGAAAAACTAGATTTTGGAGTCAGAATGGGTTTTATACCTCTACTTTTTTTCACTGTGACTATCTGAATAGATGATGAAATAGTTTGTTCTCAGTTTATAAATTTGTAAAATGGTAATACTGACACAACAATCAAAATGACATCACTAATAAAATCATGATATTTAGATAATAAGATTTTTACCAGAAGAAAAGTTCTTCAATGCTGACTTAGGCATTTGTGCTTTGGATCACGTAAAGATTGACAAAAATTGGTTATCAGTCTCTTTCAAGGGTCTGCAAGGTACAACTGTGTGACTTTAAAACTAAATTTTAATTTAAGCTTCACTGGGGATATTTGTTCTTAATTGCATATTAATATTTGGTAATTATAAGGAGTTACAAATTCCTTGAAGAAAGCCCTATTATCAGTGTGCTAGTTGATACATTTATCTTCTACCTTCTTTTACCAGGATTACACAATATTATAAGACTAGGCAGGTTCTTACTCTGCAGCTCAGGCTGGCCTGGAATGCACTGTGTAGTCTGGGCTGCATTTGTAACTTAAGACAATCCTTTTGCCTCAGCCTCTGGAGTGTTGAGATAATAGGCATGATCCACTATGCCTGACTTACTTAGCTTTTTTAAAATACAGAAATCAGTGTTGTGTGAGAAGTTCTAAGTGCCTGGCTGGGGTAAGGCATTGAGAAATTGGGCAGAAGGAGAGTATGTGTGGAAAGAGGCAGAGAAGAGTGAGAGGGTGTGAAAACTGGATAACAAGAGAAAACTGGGTTGAGATGTGAGGCGGAAGAGAGGGAATGGGTCCACAGATGTCATCTGAAACCACGATAGCTCTGGGAAGTGCGGCTTCATGCGGTGGTGAGAGTAGATGGCGTAAGAAATGATGGGATGATGGAAGATAGGAACAGAACAGCCGAATCCAGGCATGCCAGCACTGCGTGAGTATGGTGTGGTCAGAGGCATGAATGATGAAATTGTCCTAGCCGACAGCAGGCTTGAAGGTTACTATGGAACCATGAATTTAAATCTAGAAGAGGAATAGAAAGCAGTTGACAGGTGGCAGTGGAAGAGGTAAGTGATGGTGTATAGGTGGCATGGTGAGACAGGGCGGATAAGACTAGTGCTGGAGCGTAAGACTGCTTCACCAACGTGTCATCTGCATGCCTTCTTTTATACCTCAGCAGAATGGCCAGAATGCCTCGTTGGCAGGAAATGACTTCAGTATTTCCATTTAAAATAAATTCTATTAAACTTAGAGTGTCATCCTTTAGTTATTTTTCCACACACCTACCTTAAGCAATCACTGATTGGCATAGTGTTTTTTAAATCATTTTTTAAAAATTGTGTGTGTTTGTGTGAGGGTATGGAGGTGGGGGGATGCAGTGTCCTTGAAGGCCACAAGAGGGCATCAGATCCCCAGGACCTGGAATTACAGGCAGCTGTAGGTGTCTAGATGTGGGTACTTGGAACTGAATTCTGGTCCTCTGCAAGAGCAGTAAGTGCTACTAACTGTGGAGCCATCTCTTCAGCCCTAGCATAGTAGCTTAAAATATTGTCTAGATCTTACCTGTGTTTAGCCTGCAGTCCATAATTGGCATGGCCAAGCCTTGCATTTAACTTATTCTCTGCCCATCTGTTGATCAAAACTTGGGATAGAACATTTGGATAATTCTGTTATAACGAATGAAGAGCGTGGTGTCTGAGGGATTCCCATTATCCCAAACTCGGTTCCATATCCACACACTTCGTCTCGTGCTGAGGAAAGCCTGTAGAGGAGTAGTCACCCAGTGAACCTTCTATTTCTAATCATATTGATGTAAAATTCTGATATTTTTGCTTTTTAATCGCCAAGGAGGTAGGAGTAACTGCTTCCATCCCCTCACCCACCCTCCTGCTTCTCCCTCTTACGCTGTAAACAGGCCCAGTGGTAGGGTAAAAGAACCAGCCAAAGAAACCCACTCTGCCTCTGAATCCAGAGTCAGTAAAAGAAACACACCCTGGATCTGGAACCTGAGTCAGTGAAAGACACATTTTTAGCGCTGAACCCAGACCCTAAGAAACATACCCTGACTGAAACCAGAGCCAAAGAAACACACTTTGGCTCTGGAACCATAGCCAGTGAAAGAAATATGTCCTGACCCCAAAACTAGAGCCAGCCAGAAAGCTTTGGGGCCAGTGAAAGAAACACAGTTTGGTCTTGAAACCAGAACCAGCTCTGCCCCTGAGCAACTGACACACGAAACCAGCCAATCTCTGAGCACCCTGACTCTGAACCCAGAGCCAGTGAAAGAAACTCTTTATCCCTGGACCCAGGGCCAAAGACAAACACCCTGAGTCTGGAACCAGCGCCAACGAAACACACTTTGTCCCTAGAATCAGAGCCAGTAAAAGACATAGGTCTTGGCCCTAAAATTGGAGTCAAAAGGTTAAAAAGGGCCTGTGAAAGAAACACAGTTTGGCCCTGAAATCAGGGCCATCTCTGCCTCTGACCAACTAAACTAACCAATCCCTGAGCAGGAAAACTAACCAATCCCTGAGCAGAAAAACTTCTCCCTGGAAAAACCCTGCCCCTAAGAAGCCCTATATAAGTCTCTCTGCTTTTTCATTTGCTGGGTGTCCTTTCCCATCCTGGCAGAGGCAGTCACTTTCCTGGACTCCTCCTTCCCACATAAATCTCTTTTTCAAAAGAGTCTGGGGTGAAGATCTTCGTTGGCTGAGGCAGAATAGAAGAACCTTGCTGAGACGTCCCTTGGGGTGGGGGTGGAGTTCCGCAAGTCTGAGCAGAAAAAGTAACAATTTTTCAATGGATCTCGATTAGATTGCTACATTTCTGCAAAGACTTCCCCTTTGGCAGACTGTAGTCAAACAAGTAACATCTCCGGTGGAGGAAGAAGTGGATAGTTGTGCTAGGACATTCCCTAGGGAGCGGAACAGAGGTCAGCTGTAAAGGCTCTCTCCAGGAGAGGAGCAGGATTGCTATATCCTGCAGCGAGACCATCCTCAACCTCACCCCAGGTTCAGGTAGCCTGGCTTCCCGATAAGTCAGGACACCTCTCCCTCCAGGTCTGAGCAGTCCTATTGTGGCTCAAACCTCCAGAGCTGTCCTACTGGGGCTCTAGGTAGCCTGGCTTCCCGATAAGTCAGGATATCTTTGCAGCTCCAGTGTTGTAACACTCACACTCTCTTACACCAGTAACTTAGCACCTTTTCAGTTCACTTACTGTTTGGCACAGGTCTTTCTTCCCCTACCGGGGGAAACGTGTTAGGTTCCAGCATGTGAAGGCCTTATTCCCAAAAACATATTCATTGGGAGTTATAAGTTCACCTCCATGTTCCATGAAAGTTGTGTCATTCTATCTATAATCCACAGTGATGGAGAAATAGTTGAATACAAGGTTCGTAGTAACAACAAAAGTGAAACGATTTTTTTCACTTATTTACAGATGGACAATTCCATATAAGTAGTACAAGGTCACACAACCCAAAATGTACCTATGAGAACTAGCTCTGCTCCCTACTTCGAGTCATTTAACTGAAATCTTGAAGAAGGCTGCAGCTTTTTGATGAACACACAACCACTGTCTTGCAAGGTCATAATCACAGAGATTTATGATGCATGTCTTATATTAAATACACAAAGTCTGGTGTGAGTCAGTAGACCACAGAATGGATGATTACATACCATGTGGGCAGAAAGCATCTGGAGTTTTGAAAACTCACTTGTTCTTGGTGACTATCTTGAATTAATATGAAATACTAATTTTGAATGACAGAAAGTGACCTCCCATGCTCTTTAGAAGTCAGCAGCATTTGTAGCCGAGAGGGCTGCTTGTTTTTTCTTCCTCTTTACATTCTTAATTAGTGAGATCCTATGAAGCTGCTTAGCTATTCCTTTGTAAGTCAGCAGAGTACCTTTATTCATAGCCATGCATATTGTTCTCTGTAAAATCACATCCACTATGAACACTTGGGAATTTCCTGTAGCTTTAATTTCAGTTTTTAAGTGCTTATCTCCTTAGTGTAGCCACATGTAGATAACTCTGGTAATTGACTCTAGTCTGTTATCTTTCACAGTTCATTCATTATGTAGAAGAATATCACTCTTTAGGTATTTTACTATTATTTCCTTCATATAACCAAGAAGAAAATAATGCATAATTGCCTTCCTCAGCTTTCAGACAAAACAAGAACACCAGAGAGAAAGTCTAGACTCACATGTTCTCTGCAGATATCAAGTTTACACAAGGAGCAGAATCAGGATATGGCACCAAATCTGTTCAGAGACACAACTGATCTTGCTTACCACATCTGTTCCAGAATTTCCAAAGCCAATCATGACCACTCTCTTCTCCACAAAATTGTCTTGGTGCTTGTAAAAAGTATGGGGACAATTGCATTCCTAAAGTTTAAATTCATAATATGTAGATCCCCTTCTTTGTCCTTGGCCATTTATTGCTAACATCACAAAATAAGATTATCCAAGGAAGGAAATATTCATTAGCAGCAACTCTGGCTAAGTTCAGAATCAAGGCAGATGAATGCTTCTTTTAAAATGACCAATTTTAAATTTTCCCAATGTGATCCTCACATAGCAAGAGGAGGCCATGGCTTTTCATTTCTCTGTGTTTCTGTATGTGCAGCTATTCATCATTCTCCGTGACTCTGACTATGCACTTAACAAATAAGTGAGACCCTTTCCATATACAACAAGAGCTGTTGTTCAAAAGAAACTGAATGCAAACCACTTATACAACTTTGTAATAGTCACATAAGATAGGTAAAATGATACTTTCTATTGTTATTTGTGTGTGTGTGTATGTGTGTGTGTGGTGTGTGTGTGCATGCATGCATGAGTGCACACTTGTGATTGTGAATATGTGCACATGAGTGCAGCTGCCTGGGAAGTTCAGAAAATTGAGTTGGATTCCTTAAGAACTGGAGTTACAGCAGTTGCAAGCTACCTGACATGGGTGCTGGGAACCAAACTTGAGTCCTCTAGAAGAGCAGAAAGTAATCTTAATGCCAAGTCATCTCTCCATCCCCAGTCTCAACAACATTTCTTATTCAAACATAATCTAAAATATTAATACATAATCAACATACAAAAGCATTGATGAGCTATTTTATACATTTTATTGTACAGTCTGTGAAACCATGTGCTTATTTTACATTGAATGTATGTCTCAGTTTGTCAGATGTATTTCTTTTAAAACTTAAGAAATGTCCTTTGCATGTATATTATTGTTTCCAGCTTAGTGTTTTTATGGGATTCCTGAGTGTGCTAAATAGTGGGTCTCTATTTCCTGTGCTTTCCTCTCGGGCTCGTTTTCTTCCATTTGTTTTATTGAATTCTGATGTGTTAGCTTTTGTTTTATCTTATACTTTTATTTTATTTTAAATTATTCCTTAGATGCCTGTTTGTTTGCTAACAGAAAAGGAGTGGATCTGGATTGGAGGGGCATTGGGAAGGAACAGTGAAGAGTAGAGGGAGCGGGGAAACCATAATCAAGATATATTACATGAGAAAAATCTTCTGTTTTTAATAAAATGAAATAAATTAGAAAATGGCTCATTTATTTTTATTTTATGTGTACAGGTATTTTGCCTTTCATGTATGTGCAAGGCAATGTGTGCACCACATGTGTGCATTGCTGTGGAGGCCAGAAAAGAGTGTTACACCCCAGTGTACTAGATTCACATGCAGCTGTGAGCCGCTGCTCTGTTGGTGGCAAGAACTGGACCCAAGTTTTCTGGAAGAGCAACCAATGTTCTCACTGCCAAGTCATCTCTCCAGGCCTTGTGAGAGTTGTATCTCTGGTGCTCAATAATAATAATACATGCCCAGGAGCTATTCTATTAAATCCTGTAAGGTTTGAATATTAGAATCTTTTTATTTATTAATTGTTTTCATAAAACACCCATTTATATTCTTCTTTGTGACTGAATAAAGCTGCATAACACCTTTATTTATCAACCCACCTATTGACCAACAACAAGGCTGACTTCATAACTTGGCCACTGTGAAAGAATCTGGTCATTTTAAATGTCTTTGTGCTTTTCTCATTTTCCCCCAGTTGTCACATCTAGAAATTCACTCTAGCTATCTCATTTTCTTTTGTAGTACATTATATTGGACACATCACATCTTCTGCAGTTAGATTGTGAAGCACGAGGGGGACATCACATTCTCTGTGAGTCTGCATCATAGTGCTAAGGGACAGGATGGGACTCAATGACAGGAATGTGCTCAGTTCTTCCAGGACTAAGTCCTCCATATCTCTATCTTGGTTTGATGGGGGTGGGGTTCCAGATTTACTCCCACCTGAGATAAATATGAGGGCCTTTGCTTCTTGCTTTTCTGTCTTCTACACTATGTTCATAATTCATGTGGAAGAGTAAATGGCCCCTCTGGAGGACAACATGCAGACTCTGGTAACTATGACAGGAGTTATAGCAATCCTGGGATTGTACCCTCCTTCCTAAACTCTTTATTCTGTCCTGGAATGCTGGTCACCCATGTCTCCAATATGATATGGTCTCTGAGAAATTCATTCTCCTAGTCAACTTCCAGTCTAGACTTGTGGAAGAAGAAATAGGAATTCTATTTAGGTTGACGAGTAAGTTATATTCTCTAACACAGCTTGAATGGGAAGCCTTGTACTTTGGGCAACATGCCTACAATGTTTTAGTTCCTGGTTTCCTCTGATGGTTTTTCCTCACATGTAAGAATAAGTAAGTGATTTTCTAATTGATCTTCACCAACCCCACATCTGAAAAAGGACTGATGTCCAAAATATACAAAGAACTCAAGAGACTAGAAATCAAAATACCGAATAAGCCCATGAAAAAATTGGATACAGATTTAAACAGGGAATTCTCAATAGAAGAAACTCAAATGGTCAAAAGACATTTAAGGAATTGCTCAACATCCTTAGCCATCAGGGAAATGCAAATCAAAATGACTCTGAGTGTGACAATTGTGTAGCGTGGTCTTTTGTGGGGTCCCTAGCAGTGGGACCAGGACCTGTTCCTAATGCATGACTTTTGGAACCTATTCCCTATGGTGGGATGACTTACCAAGCCTTGACGCAGGGGAGCTTGGTCCTGCCTCAGCTTGATGTGCCATGCTTTGTTGATTCCCATGGGAGGTCTTACCCCATCTAAGTGGAGACAGAGGAGGAGTGGATGGGCAGAGGGAAAAGGGGGAGAAGAAGCAGGAGGAGAGGAGGGAGAGGAAACTGTGGTTGTAAAGTAAAATAAATAAAAAATGATGAAAAGAAAAAAGAATCAGGGAAACATACGTTTAGATTTTAAGTACCTCCATGTTCAAAATAATTGCATACAATCCATTCTTTCATTTCTCAAAATTTAGATTCTATGTTTATTTCAAAATGGTGTTTATAATTCACTTAATCTCATAATAAGTACACTTATACTATTCAAACTTTCATATCCATTTACCATCTAGACTGTTAATAGTTATGAACTACTAACAAATTCAGGAAATTTGTTTATTCCCTTTTTCTATTTACAATTCACTTTTGACTGCTAATTTTACAAAAATCATGAAATAGATAACTAAAAAAAGGAGCAAAATTACAAGTCCTACCAAGAAGTTATCTAGTATACTACACATGGATTTAAACTGTTGGTTTTTGAATATGCTTATGTGTGTATCCATGCATAGATACCCACAAAGCTTTAATATGTCAATGTATTGTGCTACCTAATTTTCAGTGAAAATATTGTAAATATATTTCTATTTATATGGAGGCTTTCAGGAAATATTTGGTAAATTAATTGGTGAATTTTAATAGCTATAGGATTTTCAATCATGTAATATTCTTTTCTGGTTTAGAATATTTTTGCTTGCCACTATTGCAAAGAAACAAAGGTTATCTTACTTTTCAAAAGTTCTTTTCTGGTTACAAAAGTTCTTTTACTTTACTTTCTTTCTATGAAAATCGAGCTGCTTAATATCCAGGTTATGGGACATAATTGCCTCTATTGGATAGTGCCTAGAAGGTAGTACTTGTTCGGTACAGGGGAATCAGCATTTTAATGAGTACTTGGAAATTTCTACTGTATAAAAAATACAATGAAAATGTGATAGTTGGAGGGAGAGGGCATATCTATTAAATTATTGTTCAATTATTAGTGGTTCCTACCTAGTTTTATGCAGTGTTATTTCATTTTCTCTAGTTTCTGACTTTCCCTATATTTTAATGTCACATCCCTGTGGAATTTTGGTTCCAGAGGCACAGTGTATTATGAGAAATAAGATTTAAATCTTCCCAGGAATTTTGTGTACACTGAGAGGACAAAACCAGTATAGTGAAGATATGACTCACGACACCACATGAGTGTTATGAATATAATTAGTTTTTTCTGAATATAAAATTTGCATTTTTCAGGTTATAGGGAAGGGCATTTAAGGTAGCCTCTCCACTATTGGTTAGATTGTCAGTTGGTGTCATCCTTGTAGGCCTCTGGACATCTCACTAGTACCAGATCTCTCTTCAGACCTATAATGGCTCCCTCTATTATGGTATTTCTTATCCTTCTCTCCTCTGTTATTCCTACGACTCAACTTTCCTGCTCCCCCATGTCCTCCTTTCTCCTCCTCTTGACCCCCTCTCTTTCTCCCAGCTTCCTCATCCCTCACCCTCCTTGGAGAGTTGAGTGGGGACTGGGGAAGAGTTTGGGGGAAGGTTGAAGGGGAGAGGGAGAGGAGGGGAGGGAGCTAGAATTGACATGGGAAGCAAACTTGTTTCTAATTTAAATTAAATTAAAAAATTTGCATTTTTCTATTTATGTTTCAATTCACGACAAAGTATTTAAAATAAAACATCCCAGCATGAATTCTGTCAAGCTGTTTGTCCATAGTGCTGTGAAGGGGGTATAGCTCAGTGGTAGAGCATTTGACTGCATAGTGCCAGGCCCAGGACTGGCATGCTACCCCTGCCTTAAGCTTTAGCTCCTTTAGTGGCTCACAGCTAAATGATCTTGGACTAGTCGCTTGATATGTTAATTAGTCCTGCTCAACACTAATAAAAGAAACAAAACCCAATTATAATGTAACTGTACATGCTCCTTTGGTCAGATACAAATATTCTTTTTTCTCTGTACTTGATACACTTGGTATGTATGCATTTTCAATGAAATAAGTAGGGAGTATTTATGACAATTCGGATATTAATTTATGTAACTAGTCACACGGTTAGAACTGGTATGGACTGATGGATTTAGACAGGCTGGACTTGACTTCACACCAATCTTTTTGCATTTGTCTCCTCAGCGCTGGGTTGACAGGCATGTGCCATCATGCCTGGGTAAATCTGGTCGTTAAAACTACTTTTTGTTATCAAGGTCTTTTCTTTGCCAGAGAAAACATCCTAAGCATTTAAAAATCAGTTTCACACTCAAGACCTAGCCCTTCAATCCTATTCGAAGCTGGTTTGGATGTGTTCAGACATTCATAACTCTCTTGTATTTCTGCAAGTTCCACTCTCATCAAAAAAGGAAGGGTTGTATCAAAGGGCTAAGTGTGTCCATCATTCAAAAAAAACAAAGACTTGATTGTTTTATTGAATAAACTGTTCCTGCTTTGGAAGAACTGTTAATTCAAAGAGAAGTGGCAGACTGACAGAGTTCAGTTGTTAGAGATACTGACAGAAGCATGGTCTCTGGCATGAGTAAATCCAAGAATGTCCCTATGATTTTGGCTAGAGGATGGCATTTATAAGGTGTTCAGAACAAAAGCAAACAAGCTTGAATGTATCCATTTTATATCATGCCAATGTCAAAGTGTCAGGTACATTCCCAGCACCACAATCAATTAATAAAACTCTGCATACCACAGCTTACAGTCTGTCTGCTGGGTAACCATGTAGGGACAACTGACTAGGTTACTCAAGGGTGATGGGACGATCACAGTGGTTATAGTCAAGATGGCTGCTAAGCTGAGTCGATGCTTGTAACTAATTCCTAAAATCTTACAGTGTCAACACAATCCACCCTGGACTTGGAAGGGGTTTTACCTTTGTGTAGCAGTGTTCTGTGAGACCATTTGTCAGCAGAGTCCACATCAACAGTAGAGGCTCATACACCAAAACAGACAAACGACACTAATGCAAGGGAAAATATTGAACTTTATTTTCTCACGAGTATGGTAACCAAATCAATGGTCAATATTTTTCCCTTAGAAGTAACAAGATCAGACAAGGAATTAATTTGAGTTTAATAGGTTCTAGAGAAAGCAGTATGAGAATCTATATATGTATGTGAAACTAGATGTTTAGTAGGGATTTGTAAAGGTAGATCTACACCATCCCACAAGATGCTATTGGCAGCATTGTCAATATGCTTGCATTAAGTGAAGCTAGTTCATTGAGAGGAAAATCTCTATTTTACTGCACCTCCAAATGTCCTTTCCTCTTGTTTTTTTTGGGGGGGACTGAGTTCACTCAGAGGTATTTCTGCGCATCTTCTCTATAAAACAAGATGAATATTTTCTAAGGTGTTCCTATCATTTTAACCTCTTGAACTCCATCATTCTGAGCATCCCAAAAGGTGCCTACCATCTTCCTTCTTGAACTATGACCTGAAACTGAGCACGCCCACAAATGTGCTCATTCCTAACAGGCTTTCCTGTAAGAATACATATTAGTCCTCCAAATAAACTCCAACACTTCTTTTGTCTGAGGAGGTTGTTACCCCAGAGAGATCGCTTGGCTCTCCTTCCCTGCTGCAGTGGATAGATCCCTTTCCATTCTTTTATTTCTTGGATGTACCTCTTTTGGCTGTGCATGTACTGAGATGTGAATTCATGGTCTGTGATTAAAAATACAGCCATAGCCATCAGATGGAGCAACCAACCATCTGCCAACAAGGTAGGGTCCCTGGGTGACTCCCCCCAAGTGATCATTAAAATAATATTTAGATCAACTGTGGACCTACCAGATATTTTCTTCACCCTACTCAGGACATAAACTATGGCTACACAGCTAGACTCCAAGAGGACAGATGGAAACTAAGTGAGAAGGGTCACAGACTCCTCACACTGGGACGAGAACTCACAGAACAATCTGGGGTAGGCATACCACTTGTGTACCGATCTAACTGTCTCATCTTTTGACTGCTTACAAAGGGAAAAACGCCAGCACTGTCCTTGCTCTAACTGTGGCTATACAGGGTCTGGACTATCCACAGTTTGGATGTGCATGGTATCAGTGACAAGTGTGCTCAGCCACTCATATGTGATGATTGTGTCAGCCACATGATTCTGCCATGGTTTATCAAGTGTTTAGACTCATTCCTGGGTGGTGGGTCCTTGTCACCGTCAATATGTCATGGATAGATACACCTGCATCACACTTACCTCAAGACTTTTGACAGTGGTGATTTCAATGGATTTCTTGATAGGACTGATGAGATCAGTAGATCACATTTTGCTTGCCGCAGTGACATCCACAGTATATGCACTTAACGTGCGGTCCAATCTTAAGAACAACTGACTACTGTCATGGATCTTATGACACTCGTAGTCAACTGACTGTTCTGATTCCTTTCCACTCCAGAACAGTGTAAGTGACAGATTATACTGGGAGGGTTTGAGCACATGGGTTATCAGGGGTTTGAGTATTCTTTCTTTCTGAAGGTGGGTGTCAGTTGGGAGGCCTGGGAAGTCTATGGAACCTCTTGTATTTATCCCTAGTGCATGAATGGGCTTTGGGAGCCCATTCCCTATGGAAGGATACTCTGCAGGCCTAGATACATAAGGAAGGGCCTAGGTCCCGCTCCAAATGATGTGTCAGACCTTGATGATGCCTCATGGGAGGCTTCACTCTCCCTGGGGAATAGATAGAGGGTGGATGGGGGGCCGGTGGGGGACATGGGAAGATGGGAGGGAGAGGGAACTGGGATTGATATGTAAAATAAGATAGTTTTTAATTTAAATAAAAATTTATTTAAAAAAGAAAGAGCTTTTTGTAAAGTTCTAATTAGTACAGCTTAAAATAGAAGATTATCTGTGATTTGATATTGGGTGTGGCTTGGCTTCTGATTTTCAAAGAGGGGCTAATGAGTAAGACCATTCATGGAGGGGAAGAAGAAAGTTTTGACTTGCATTAAAATTTTGTTCTAAATCTAAGAGTAACACCTTATGCTTCACTATACTTAATACAAGGGTTGATGTTGATACAGGCCCTATGTCAGAGGTCCAATGCAGAAGCTGTTTATTGTGACTCTAAGGAATGATAAGAGTTTGGACAGAGAACTCTCAGTTCATTTTTCCCCCTCAGTACATTGTAGACTGTGGCAGTTTGCCTAGGCTGGGTAGATTAGTAGATTAGATTACTGTAGCTCAGTAAAATGATTCGTCACAAAAGGTATATGTGGCTTCAAGATTATTGCCTTGAAATCCTTAACTACAGACATTCATAATGCAACACAGGCAAGAAGAAAGTCTGAGCTCACACTTCTCTGATTCCCAGTGTGAATTCAATGACAGACGTGTATGTAAACAGAATTTGACAATCCGGTATGCAGTCCTTTCTCCTACTGCCATAAGCCAGGTGCCTGGAACTTCTACCAGCCCTGAATTTATGATGTGACTGAGGCTTCACCAGACAAAAGTCTATCCTAGTGCTGCTGGTGACTCACACAACCTGTATCCCTGGAGCTTTCTTCCCAGCTTGCAAGTAATTCCACTAGAGTCTCTTTTCTCCAAATATTGTTTATGGTCTTTATAGCTAGCCACGGGGTGGGGCCTAGTGAGTGCCATTCTTTTCAGGAGCTTCCTAAGCCTTACAAGTTTCAATATCTTCAGTGTTAGGAGCTTCTCGCAGCAGCCCCTCCGCTCCCTCCAGGAAGGAATGTTTTAGGAAGGGCTAATGAATGATGGGGACCTGTTTCATAGTGAATGGTCTCCTGCAATCTCAATGTTCCAGAGCATCAAGACCAAGGCTGTCACAGAAGATGTTTTCATTACAGCATGCGGTCATTGATTAGAAGAATCTCCCATAGAAACTTCTCCCTCATTTTAGTACATAAATCATTGCAGAAACTGAGTTTTTAAAGTTATTATTTTATTTTGAAACTCTCAGGTTTACAAAAGAACTGAAAAGATTAGTGCTATGTATAGCCGCACAACTTTCAACCAGCCATTGTCAGTCTCTCATGTGCAGATAAACTTACATATCTATTGCAAATAAAATATATGCATCATAAGCATATTCTACTGTGTAAACATAACATTATTATACCAAACAATGTTATCACTAATTCAATATTAGTATATCTTAAAATTCCCTCATTTGTATTAGAATTCTCATTCAGTGTTCACATACTTTCATTTGATCGTTTGGAATGGAGCCAAGACTTATTGGGAATGTTGACCTTTCTTCATCTCCTCAGGTTGTTCTTCAATTTCATTCAAGCTGAACATTCTGGCAACAATACTCGACAGTGATATCAACAATTATAGGGCATTGAATCAGGAGCTGCAACATATCATGTTGACCTGTAGCATTCTTACAAATAGAGCTGTTTGATTATGTGATAAGCTGATGAATTCCATATTTTTCTATTGAAGAATCTTTCTCAAAAGGGCCCAGTGTCTAGCACTGGCTTACAAGCCCAGAGTGTGATAGTAAAAAGAATGAACATGATGCTGTTTCAGACTACAATACACATTGTGATCCGGTCTTAAAACTAACAATCAACCAATTAACCAACCAACAGATGGAAACAGCTTTAATTTTCTGGGGGATCAGAATGGGGAAGATGATTTGAGGCCATAGATGCTACTTTTAATGTTTATTCCTGATTACATAGTCTCTCTGTCCCTTAATTAAATAAGGTTTATTACCTTTTTGTTAAATAAGGCTTATTCTTGGTTAAATAGTCTCTCTTGTTTTTTATTAAGTCAAATTCATCCCACTTTTAATTATTATTCAAGGTCATGTTATATATAAACTTCTCAAATTACTTTTGGAATAAAATGGAAACAAACTGTTCTTTTTCAAACCTCTCCTCATAAAGTCATTATTGAAATTATTCGTTCTAATTTTGAAAATCTGTTTGTGAACTATTCTAATAAGCATGTTTCCCCATATATTTAATAGATTCTAAGATATACAATTTAAATAATAGTTTACTCTCTAGCTTCATAAATATCTATGTCAATATGAGGTTAATGACTTGTGATATGCATGATAGCTAACATGGAAATGAAGAAAAAAGTAACAACGCAGGTACTTTTGACCCAGAGAAGAAAAGAGAGGGAGGTCTGGGAGGGCTTGAGCACACGGGTTCGCAGGGGTTTGAGCATTCTTTCTCTCTGAGTGAGGATGGCTGCTCGAGCCCCAGCCCATTTCCCTGGCCCCTGGAGACGGTACTGGTATGGGGTGCAAGGTCCCCAGAAAATTTCTTTGGCTAGCTTTGCATCCCAGAGGAAGAGAGAGAGCAGGTTGGGTTTGACACCCAACTCTGAAGCAATTTCATCCATGTAGTCGATGAACTGTACTCGACCAGCGTCTCTGAGGCTTTTCATATATCTGGGGGAGAATGGAAACGTAAGAATCAGATTTCAGTCTCTGTTGTTCCCCAAGTTTCCAGTAGAGCTGGCTTCTATTGGCTTGTTGGTTCCACTGTTTTACACTCATTAAATCTTAATTTCATATATTTGCCTCAACTCCCTTAGCATGCTATAGTCTCTTAATACATGATGTAAATCCTTGAGGGCTTTAAAGGTCCTGAGTGCTCAGTAAAGTGACTGACATGTATACAAAGAAAACGTTGAAAGACTGGATGAAGTCTTTTATCTGTATTCCTCTTCTAGATACAGAATCCAGTTCCATGATATGAATTAAATTAGCAAGGAATATATAAGTCACAATGTATGAATCTCTTTTGCTCACTTAAAGTGCCCAAGCTACAAAAGCTATCTTTTCCATATACTAATTCTGTGCACAAATTCTTCCTTTGAATATTCCTAGATAATCACAAGTTACCATTTTTAGAGGACCAAGTACTTGAAAATTAAAAGCTTCTCTGAAAGCAGGCACAGCGGCACATACTTGTAGTTCCAGGACTAGGGAGGCTGAGGAAGGAGAATCACTATGAGTTCAAGGTCAGCCTGGGCTACATAGTAAGTTCAAGGCTATATTAGGCTATAAAATGAGTTTCTATATCCAAACTAAATAAGAAACCACTTTGTTGAATCATTCTTGGGTAAAAGAGACACAAAAAAGAAAGTGTCACAATTTGAAAAGTATCAAAACTTTTCAAAATATCAGGAGGAGGTAATTTTTCATCATTTAGGATAATTATACTAACAAAGTGAATTTAAAGTGGCCAAATAAGTTAGAAAGATATGTCCACTGGTGCAATAGCAGCAAGACTGTTGTGGGGTTACCCAATCACCCTCTGATTAGTTCTGCTCCACAGGAAGAAATTCATGCATCATACTATAATCCCAGCAAAAACTCCATGACCGAAGAGTTTTGAGGCATTAGGATAGAATGTACTATTCTATAGTTAGATTTGTGTGACTCCATACTGCCTTCTAAATATTTATGTTTGCATTCATAAACAAATACTGCTACCCTCAGCTTTAATTGGATAGTTTCTCTTTGTAACAGGTGGTGATGAATTCAGGGACTCGTGATGTTGAGAATGAATGATGGCCGAGTGCTCAGCCCCAAACAGGGCATTTGTATCATCTCCTCTAAGGTTAGGAGAATATTAAGGAAGAGGGGATGGAAAGAATGTAAAACCAGAAGATGAAGAAAAGGGCTACAAAATGCTGTCTTCTGGATATCACAAATCCTTCTATGTTCTGTCATTTTAATTTCTTTAAAATTATACAGGTTACGTAAGTGCCTTTTCATGCAAGTATATAATGCTCTTTGGCCTTCTGGCCTCACTACCCTTTACTTTATTTCCTCATAGCAGTGTTAGTCTCCTTAGCCACCCAGATTGTTTTGTCACTGTTTTCACATTATCAGCACGGGTGAGTTTGTGTATCTGTAATGTCTAGGACTCATAAATGACAGACAAGTGCAATACAATGACTTTTTCATTTATCTTCATATTCCTGCAAATGATATAACTTATTCTTGTTTATGGCTAAAATCTTCATTGTGGGTATAATGCACATTTTTTTCCTATCCCTCTGGACACCTGCATTGTTTCTCTAACCTGGTTACTGTGAATAGGGAATGTAATAAATACTGAAATTATATGTTGGCCTGAAGACTTTGGGTAAATACTGAGAAGTAGTATATCTGGTAGGTCTATGTTAGGGTGTTTTTGAACATCTATTCTTATTTCTATAGTGGGAAATAAGAATTGTATTCTATTCTTTTTGTAGACTTGGTGTTCTGTGGTTTTTTAATATGTCATGTCAGATTTATGCTCCACAGTCAGACCCATGTTTAAAGAAAAACTTAACATGATATTACCGAACTAAGATGATCTTACTAGGGCTCATGTAGGTGTAAACTATAAAAACATCAAATATCCCTCTGTGAACAGGTTTTGTTTATTTTAACAAAAATTAAATTTCTTACTCTTTGGGCACTTTTTGTTTCTTTCTGTTGATGTCAGCCATCATGTCTCTCTTTGAGGGCAACTCTTTCAGTCCTGAGAAAACAAGACATAGACATTGGAGGATTGACATGAGGACCGAGGACATAAGAAAACAAAAGGATGGTTTGAAATAGAATAGAATCATCATGTCTCCATACAATTCCTAATCAAAGCCTTGTGTTTAAAGAAATCCAAAGGAAGAGAATTTCCATCAACATGCCCAGTGTGCCAGTCAGGGAATTCAGCTTTTCCTTTAAGATAAATAGATGTTTAAACTTCTTCTAGTTTAAATGTACATTTAGCATCCCTGAATACCGTGAATACCCTTAACATGTCTTGTAGTCTTCCAAAGATCCCCAAACTATATTGGGATGTAACTCAAAGTTTCTCTTATCCAAACTTTGCTTAGCATTGAGCTTACATCCCAAGCACATTTTTTTCTGTCTTTTGAGTTAATAATATCTCTTAGTTTTCATTCTGCATCCTGAAAGTATACACTGATGGAAAATGCTCCCAAACTGCAATAACTGCATTTTGAAAGGAGAGTAAGCTATTACAAATGGAAATTCTGTATGTGTAAATATGTCAGGGACAAGGAAGACACAACAAGCAGAATGCTAACTAACACTAGAGTGGCAGGACAAAGGGTGATAGGCACACTGCTTGTAAATCATCTGCCTGGCTGCTTCACCTGTTGTCACATATCTGTTAGTATCTGCAAAAATATGGCCTACACACAAGTACCCTCCATTATTTCAAAATACATTTCAAACATGAGCGTGCAAAGTAGGAAAGGAGCAGAATTGGAGAAAGGTCATGTAGGGCTTTCAATTACTATTGTACACACGTGTACACCTTGGGAAGCATCAATTATTCTTCTACACATATACCAAATGGGAATGTGCACATGCAGGCTTATCTAGACATTACTGTTTATAATAATTCTAAGTGAACAGTAATACAAAAAGTTGTAGATATATGTGTACATACATTCATATATCGAATGGGAAGGAATATGGGGTGCTGTATGTTAAGTGAAGAGAATGACTGTAATGAGGATTCAGTTCACAGTATTGTAAGAGAAAGAAGCCAGACACCAGATAGTGCATAGTCTCTCAGCACTCCTCCTCCAGTTCTTTCGTATTGCTATGTTCTACTACCCCCTTACTGTATTTTTACTTGTGTTGCAAGATCATAGGTTCCCATTTAGCTTATTCATGCACTCTTCATTTTGGTCAATCATTCCCCCTCCCACTTTTTCCCTTCCCCATATCACTCCACTATCTGCTTTATCTGCTTGAACTTTACATCCCCAATATTCGCATAAGCTATATTTCCATTTGTATAAAGGGAGAATATAAAATGACTTCACTGCATTTCTGATATGTGTCCTATGTGGTCTGTCCCTTGTTTGTTTTCCAACCTTAGTCAATTTATGTTTCCATAAAACTTTACCCTAAGTTAATTTTCCGCTGAAAAGCAGCAAATGAATAGGCAGTTGCATTAAAATATAACCTCATTACAATTTTTTGGTTTTGTGTTTTTTATTATTTGGGTGTTTTAATTTTTAGTAGAATTCTTTTAAAGTGAGACATCACCCTTAAGAAGAACCCAAAGTAGTTTCCTTCTTTCATTACATTATTATTATTATTATTATTATTATTATTATTATTGGTTTTTCAAGACAGGGTTTCTCTGTGTATCTCTGGCTGTCCTGGAACTCAATCTGTAGATCAGGCTGGTCTAAAATTCACAGAGATCCACCACCAGCTTCTGCCTCCTGAGTGCTGGGATTAAAGGCATGTATCACCACCTCCTGACTGTAGCAGTTTATTTTTAATGGTGAAATTTCAGATAATGGGAGAGATCAGCAGAATAGAAGGCCTCTGAGTGACTCTTAAATCGAAGAGCATTTGGAACATATTGCACTCATGGGAAGATCAATACATACCGGCGAACACACGCACAACCCATCGGCTTTGGAGCTCTGATGTAGGGATGATGGCTCCAACTGGCTGTATGATGCCAATGAAAGCTAAAGTTGGCTTCTCTAATGCAGGAGGGAAGACATATTTAAACATGGAGTGTTGGCTGTCCAGAATTGTGGAGTCATCGTTCAAGAAAGGGAAGGACAATGTGTAGCCTGTGGCAAAGATGACAACATCTGTGCTCTCTTCAGTTCCATCCTCAAAGATGACTGATGTCGAGGTGAACTCCTTCACGTTTGGTTTTATCTGCACTTTTCCAATAATGATACGATTTGGCAGGTCATCACTTAAAACTGTTCGGTGGCCAAAAATTCTGTATATCAAGAGATGAATATACAGCTTCTTAAAATATTCAGTACAAGCTGGATGGTGGTGGTGCATGTCTTTAATCCTAGCACTTGGGAGGCAGAGACAGAGGATCTCTGTGAGTTCGAGACCAGCCTTGTCTACAAGAGTTAGTTCCAGGACAGCTTTCAAAGCCACAGAGAAACCCTCGAACTTTCCCCTTCCCCCCAAAAAGAATAGAAGTTTAGTCTCAATAATTAAACAGTTAGGTAGTAGTCATTACTATTTTTGTAACTTATAAAGAATAAGATTGTAACTGCAATCCATATATTAAAGGTGACATACAGATTACTCAGAAACTGGTATACACCTGAAAATGATATCCTAGGCATCACAATATACTTAGCTGATCTCATATTGCTAAGAATTAATCACAGGGCTTAAATCTTTTACTTTGTAACTGCGTGTTCACTGCTGGGAAAGACAAAGTATGAATAAGATGTAACTAGCTAGATATAAGCATTTGGCTTGCTGTATAATGATGTGGGGTAAAGGTCAATGACGTCAAGGGAGTGGGAAAGCAGAAGAGAAACTAAAGAGTTAGTGATTCTTGGAAAATGACTAAAGAGAAATGATTGAAACTGCTCGCGCTTGAATGCATTAGACCTTGTCTAAATAAAGATGGCCTGAGCTACTCGGGGTCATCAGTTTGAAAGACGACGGTGGTCAGACTCTTTGTTTTGCTGTCTTCACACATCTGTCCTGCGGCAGAAGAATCTCACTGGAGCTGGACCCCGGCATTCCCCATAAAAAGAAATGCCATGACGAATTAAAAGAATCATTTATCCCATTCATGTCCTTATAGATTTAGTGGACTAGTCCAATAGCTTAAAGATATTGTCTGTTTAAAATTCCAAACTTTACCCGTGTTGAGGCAGCAGTCCATAATTGGCATGGTTAAACCTCAAGTTTAACTTTTTCTCTATACGTCTGTTGATCAGGCACTCGGGGTAGAACTTTTGAACAGTTTTATTATAACGAGTGAAGAGTGAGGCATCCATAGGGTTCCCATGTTCCCAAACCCGGTTCCATATCCACGCCCCTCGTCTTGTGCTGAGGAAAACCTTCAAGAGAGAAGTGGTTTCCTGGTTAGTATTTAGCTGCAAATCACTCTGGCCTTAGATCTTTGGAGTATTGTTTTTTTTTTTTTTTAATTGTCAAGGGAATGGAATTAACTTCTTGTATTGTATTGTCCACTTAGGCAGCTTCTTTTTCCTGTCCCTACTTTATAAAGAGATCCAATTACTGGAAGTCATTTCAGTTAATTTAATGTTTGTCATGGGCCTCCTCTCCTTGTGATGTTTGCTCCAGCTATGTTTGATGTCTGGAGTATCTGAGATCCCAAAATATGGGGAAAACTCAACAACAACACAATAGGTTTTCATGTCGAGTGTTAGTTTATATTCAGATCCCATGTAAGCTCTTTCAGATGATATTTCAAAGTGATGGAGAAACATGTGACTAAAATGCTTTGGATCAAAACAAGTCAGATACAGAAAATCACACTGGGATTTTCTCACTTTTACAACTGAAAAATTACAAACAAAATGTTTCTTGTGCAAAAGAAGGGAGCATACATTTTGATAAATATTTTGTTCTATTTTGTGTTATTTAACAAGACCTTCAAAGAAAGTTTTTTATCGATGTTGCAATCACTTGAGTAATGCCATTGTCACACAGATCTGTGTCTCTTGTATCTCAGAATCATGACATGATTAACTTATTTTGCAAAAAAGTATTCAGTATTGGAAATCTTGTGCTTTTCTATAAAGTATGAATCAAAATAAAAAGTTAATTTTGAATTGCATGAATTATACTCCATGCTCAGCAGCTCTCACACAGAGGAAGGACTGCTCATCTTCCTTTCCCTACTTTTTATTTGCTTTTGTCAATGGGGTCCATGGGATTTTTCCCTTTTTTTAACACCTTCACACACAGATCAACTATATAATTTAAATACTCAGATTTGTGTATATTGGTTGCTTTTTAAACTTCATTTCCAAGTGAAAACAATGCCTTCTTTTTGAAATGTCCCATTTAGCTACCTGAAACTATTTCTGAGTTACTGGATTCTGGTTTAAAGTGTTGCATCCACAACTCCAGTGCATTATGTGCTTGGAGTATTGTCACTTTGGAATTCTTTATTCTCTCATTCGTATTTGATCAGAAGAAAAACATGCCCTTGCAGTCTAAATGTGAACATCACTGCTAAAGTCAGAGAAAGTCTAGACTCATGTTCTCTGCAGATATCAAGATTACACCCAAGAGCAGAATCAGGGTGTGAAACCAAATCTGCAGATATCAAGTTTACACCCAGGAGCAGAATCAGGGTATTGCACCAAACCTGTTCAGCGACACGACTGATCTCGCTTGCCACATCTGCTCCAGAGTTCCCAATGCCAACCACAACCACTCTCTTCCCCTCAAAGCTGCCTGGGTGCTTGTACTCCCAGCTGTGGAGATATCTGCCTTGGAAGTTGGTGATTCCTGTGAAGGAAGAGTCAAATCCCACAAGTCACAAGCAGAAGTGGAAAACACTGGTTGGTAAATTTCATTCCTAAACTTGAAGTTCATGTTACTTAATTCTCTTCCTTGTACTTGGACTTTATGACACTATTATAGAATATTCTCATCCAAGGAACAGAATATTTAACAGCAGTGGTTATATGGCTAAAACCAAAATCAGAGAGTATTTTTTTAAAGGAAACAGTAAAAATATAGTCATTTAAGATTTACGCGATGTGTTAACCCCTTGTCACTTTATAATTTTATTGTGTTTTTCTAATTTTCTGTTCAGAGATATGAGACTGTTTCTTCACTTTTAATAACTCTTTGAAAATTCAAAAATTTGTAAAGATGCTTATTAATGTACATCAATGTTGTTCAAAAGCAACCGTATGCCAACCACATATGCAGTTTTAAACTTCCCAGAAGCCCAGAAGTGCTGAGAATGATAGTAATTTTAGTTCCATATGTTATTTAACCCAAGATACTCTGAGATGCTAGTATATATTTAATGTAAGTTTATTAATGAGATCCTTTGTATGCTTCTACTGTGTTTTCTAAGCGTGGTGAATATTTTACAAAAGAAACATCTTAATTTTATATCCTTCACTTATCAAATGGTCATCAGTGACATCTGGCTAGTGGCCACTCTTTTTAACAGCATAAGCTTGGCATATTAGAAGTTTTAAGTCATTCTGGAAAAATTGTATTTCAAAAATATAATTGCCATAAATTACAAAGTTTCATGATGTATAATCTGCCATTCATTGAGTATGCCAAAGACTTGTAAAATATATCCAAATTTTTATTCTCCCCCCTAAATCATACTTCTATTGTTTTATTAAGTCTTTACCATCATTATCTCTTAATGGACTGTGTAAAGTCTTTCTTATTGATGTTCCTGACTCAACCATTTTCCTCTATCAATCAATGTTCCACACAACTGCAAGACTGACCTTTATAAAGTGCAAACTTGAATACATACTTGTTTCTCCTATATGCATGTGCATACATACATGCATAATCACACACACACACACACACACACACACACACACACAGAAAGAGAGAGAGAAATGCTTTTCCATTGACTCTTACATGCTTCTCCTAACCTATGCACTGCAAGTATGTGCTAATTCCTGATCTGTCCCCCATAATACCACATCTACTGCTTTTTACACATTGCTTCCTCTTCCATGAAAGTTTCTTTCAGATCTTGTTTGTCAAAGAACTCTGACTTTCAGTTCAATCTTTATTTATATTGCTAGATCTTCCCTGACTGTTCTATGAACTTATGACATGCTCTGTTGTATCCCCTCTGCATAAACACCTTCATCCAATGCCTATGATAGGATAGGCATTAAGAATACTGAAAGAGACTACTGGCAAAGGGGGACATTTTGGGGGTGAGGTAGAAACCTAATGCAAGGGAAACTCCCAGGATATACATGTATGACCCCAGATAAGACTCCTAACAATAAGGGATATCTATATCTATATCTATATCTATCTATCTATCTATCTATCTATCTATCTATCTATCTATCTATATCCTGAACTGGACATCCCCTGTCCAACCACATAACTTTCTACCTACAGTCTCTCCTTCCTACTGAATGTGCAGGGGTAAGGATGACACAGAGATTGTGGGGATGAACAACCAAGGACTGGTCCAGAGTGACACCTATGCCACCAGAGTGAACCCACCCCTGACAGTGTCTGGAGTGCCAGAATAGAGGCTGGATAACCCAGAGACCTAGGATAAAACTAAATGTGGCTGGAAGAAAATGTCAACGTGATGATACCTAACAATATTCTGCTATACTCATAGATTGGTGCCTAACCCAAGTGTCATCAGAAAGGCCAGCAACTGATGGGAACAGATGCAGAGACCCACAGACAGACATTAGGAGAACCTCAGGGAATCCTATGCAAGAGAAGGAGGAAGGACATCACCAGAAACCCCACAGAAGCAACTAACCCGGGTCATAGGGCTCACAGAGACTGAACTGACAACCAGGGAGCCTGCATGGGACTGACCTAGGCCCTATGCATATGTTACAATTGTGTATCCTGGTCTTCTTGTGGGACTCCTAGCAATGGGAGCAGGAGCTGTCTCTGACTCTTGCCCAAGTTTGGAACCCTATTCCTCATACTGGGTTGCCTTGTCCAGCCTTAATATGTGGGGAGGTGCCTAGTTTTACTGCAACTTGATATGCTATGTTTTGTTGATATCCACGGGAGGCCTGCCCTTTTTTGAATAGAAATGGAGGAGTGAATAGTATGTGTGTGTGTGTGGGGGGGTGGTAGAGGAGAGGTGGGGGAAGGGACTGGGAGAAGAGGAATAAAGTTAACTGTGGTCAGGATGTAAAGAGTAATTAACGAATTAATTAATTGATTAAAAAGCAATAGAATCCTAAGAGTCTACTCTCACACACACCAGAGAAATACCTGCAAAATCTTGTAAAGGAAAATGCTTCTCCGAGTAGCGACCACTGCAGACCATTATGCCATCAAAGACGTAAGTTTTCTGCACCTCATCAGCTTCCACCACAACGTCCCACTGGCCAGAGGATGAGAAATCAGGGCGCTTCCTTATACTGCACACCTTTGTCTAGGAAACAAGGAACAAAGCCTAGTTCTAAGACATTCTTATGAATTTTTACTGTAGAATTTTATGTTTAAGTAGGTAAAATAGCTCTGTGCACAGTTCCTGGGTGGTTAGGAGTTCTGTGCATGTAAAGTTCCTAAAATGACCATTTCCCAGATGTTATGGCTTCTTACAGCACAGATGCATTGATTTTTTATTTCCTATGACATATATTTTTACTTTATAAAATTAGCTAAAAGTTGGAATTCAGGTTCCAGCTGGGACAGTGCTAAGACAAATATATCTTCACTAATCATGAAAATGGTGGAGACATGGATGGGAAATGCAGACTGAAACTCCATCCCAGCTGGCTCTGGCTGTACAGATTTACCTTGACCAATGAGCAGGCAGTGTGTGGGGTTTCACTTCTTACCTGGAGCTGGATGTGTTTCATGAGCCCGAAGTGCTTGGCGTACATCCTGAGGTACTCCATCATTTTCAAGTTGTGCATGTAGTTGGGGAAATGGTCAGGGAAGGGATAGTCGCTGAAGGCTGTCATCTCCTTGGATGTATTGCAGGTCAAAGACTTGTATATCCCAGCCCTTCCGATTTCTGGTGTCTCCTAAAGGAAAAAAATAAAACAACCCTTGGCTTCCAGAATGTGTTAGGGATGACCAAAACTGTGGTGTTTGGTATACTTTTCTTTGAAAAGTAATGATTTGGTTTTCAGGTTTTGTGATAGTAGTTCAGCAGGATGAGGGTGTTAGGCTCATTTACTGATGCGTGTTCTCTTGCTATAATTCTATTTATAGTGACTAACTCTGTGGTAGCAATAATTATTTTACAACAGGAAATAGATGACAGGCTCCAAGAATGCATACAAACCGAGACAAGATTAGAAAAATAACTCAAAGTAGGTTTGAAAGGGAGACTCCCAATGGGTAAAATCTGTCTCACAATGGAAGGGATTTTGTTTAAGAGAATGTAATAGAGATAAAATGCTTATATGATTTGGGATGAAATAAGTTATGCAACTATGTGGTATATTAAAATATAAAGAAATAATAATGGCAATAATTAGATAGATGTGGTGAATTCATAAGAAAAGCTTTTAGTGGCCATGTGTTGTGCTTCACTAAGACACATTAAAGTTGAGATTTCCCTTCCACACTTGTAACTTCTGGAGACACTATGAGATAGACTCCTTTAAGTTATTATACAGAACTCTGCAAGGAAGCATACCTTTTTTGGTAGAGACATGTTTTTCCCATAATCAATTAACAACACAAAACTTCATACAGGGTGATTGATGATATGGAAGAAAATGCCACAACTAGTAGCAAGTTTGCTAGAGGAAAAATGTTTTTGCATGATCTTTGAGTTTCAACACTCTTACGCAAAATTTGCATATCAATAGTCTAAGTGTTATGAAACTGAATAGGATCATGCTTATTCCACAAGGAATCTCAAATTTATTTAAATATTTATCACTCATTTGGAAACTACACTTAAGAAATAATGTATGCTATCAGTTTTATTTCTTAGTTGAACAAAAACAACTCTCATACATATAGACAATGCCATACTCTGAAAATATTTATAAAATTACCTCATATCTCCACAGTCCTCCAATGTCACTGTTCTTTTCAAAACATGTAGGTTCTAGTCCCTCCTCCAAACAGCACTTAATGGCACCTAGTCCGCTGACTCCAGCGCCAATCACTGCAATTTTTTTTACAGCCATGATCTCTTGAATTAAGAAGAATTATTTCAGTGTGCTTTTGAGCAACAAAGCCAGGGCTCACTGTTATGTCAGTGTCCCACCCCCTTCATTTTAGCATTGATGTATTTTTGGGCCATAACTTTAACTGCCTGCATTATACCTTATGTTATCTTAGCATATATATTCTATTTTAATTATATATTATGTAACTAATTTTCTCCATTTCAGAACACCATGTACCCACATAGTCAAACAATACTTTAAGAAGATAGAAAATCTTCTTAAAATATACATTTCTACTGAACGTAGAGAGATTTTTTTCTTGTCATTACTCCCTAAACACAATAGTCTAAAATCCATTTAGAGAAGTTGGTGGGTATTAGCAGTAATGCAGACAAAATTTAAAGTTTTTGGGAGTCTGTGGATTGACTGTAAGCACATGTGATGCTATGCACATTGGAAGTGAGCCCCTGAAGATTCTGATGTCTGAAGGGAATCCTAGAGCCAATCACCTGCATGTGCAAGGCATGACTGTGTGATCATTTTAAATAGAACATTTGGTCAAAACAAGATTTTCAGTGAATGTCAAGATGATTAACAACCCTTTATTGTAGAGACATCCAAGAGTTTACTCTACTATTAAAGCTTGACTTTAAAATAGTCATGCTGTGAAACAAATGCTTACTAATAGCTAACAAGGTGTACAAGGTTGCCATAAAATTTTATAGGCATGTTGTCCCGAGTCTTAGTGTTAGATTGCTTTTACTCTTTTTTAGTTCTTTTCTGTACTTGAGTTTTCTTCCCAGTTAGGTCAGATGTACCATATTTTAACACCTGCACAGAAATGGAAAATAATTTTCTAGGTTTAATTATAGGTACAACTTTCCCATGTTCCTTTGATATTATGCTAGCTGTTTTAGGCACAAATGTAGATTTTAAATCTTGCTCTGGTCAATCAGATGTTCTCAAGTTTTCTGTAGCCAATGTACTAGTAAGTTCCTAGCTTCATCTGTCCGTAAAACATTTCCTGGGACCAGTGCTTCTCAAAATACAATCAACAGGACACATTAAAGATTCTCTAATGGGTTCAGATACGGTGGTTTCTTTCGCAGCAGTTGGGCAGTCATGGATTTATGCTGAGTAAGAGTGAAAAGAAGCAGAGGGACTTCTATTTATTACCATAGTATTCCCCATTAGTTTCATCTTCTCTCACATTCCCTGGGGGAATTGTTTTCCATTCCCATTACATTCTCTTATTGTCCTCTTATGGCCAAATCACCATGAAAACCCCAGCAGCCTGAATCAGAAGGTGTTGGGTCCCCCGAAACTGGAGTTACAGATGTTTGTGAGCCACCATGCAGGTGCTAGAAATTTAATGGGATCTTTCGCAAGAGCAGCCAGTGCTCTTAAGCTGTGAGCAGTCTCTTAAGCCCCCATAATTCTGGTTCTGTTTTGTTATGGGATGAGTAATGGTACCCAATTAAGGCTAATAAAAGACTCTGTTGTCTATTTTAGGAACTGAAGCAAGCCCATGACCCTCCTGTCTCTCACTGAGACTTTTTCTTTTGTCCTTAAAGGGAATGAAGCTTATAGTGGTTATCCAAACAAATGATAAGTTATCTGAAGAATTCACTTTTCCAGCTATATGGCTTTCCAAGTGCTGTAGAAGAAGAAACAATAACTCTGTTCCAGTTGAAATGTTAGTCATATTCTGTAGCTCAGAGTGAATAGAGGTGTGTAATTTGGGAAATAAAGCCACTGTTGGTCTTAATGCCCAGCTTTCTTTCTATTTCTTTTTCTTATGAGTAAGTGATTATATACATATGTGTGTATATATCTATATATACATATGTATGTGCATATATATATAACCTGTTTAATTATTTTTGAATCTTGATCTTTGTAAAATTCTCCATATATAATTTCAGCAGCATATTTAGATTTTCCCACTATTGTAAGTAAATAAGAGCTTTCCATTTTTTCTTAATATAAAGTTATCTTTCCTTTATCTCCTTTCTGTCTGTATCTGGTGTGTCTATTACTCCAGGCTATAAGAACACAGACATCTCTCTTTGTGCCTGGGGCATCATATCTGTATATTGGGAAATGAGACTACTGGTTCCTTATCTGCATTTATATATTCTTTTCATTCCATTGCTTATAGTTTCTGATTTTTCCTCTTTCCTTAAATTCATGTCCATATGAAATTTTGATAAGACAGATTTGTATTAAATAAGCATAACAGAAAGTTTATATATTATGAGGAACATTTGGTTGGAGCATCAAGGAAATCCATGTGCATTACTGCAGCAGTAGGTACGGTGCATAGTAAAACCTAAGTGCCAAGGTGAGAACTGCAACATTACCAGACTATATAACTGGCACTTATCTAATTTGTGTTTCAATCTAGAAAAAACTATTTTAAATCGAGAAATCCTGGCAATTCTTATCTATAATTTTGCAGCTGGGGAAGAGTGGTTGAAATCAATACAATATGAATTTAGAGAAAAGGAGTTAGAAGAAGAAGTAGCTTGCCAAACACAGTCTCCCAATGTCCCCAATGTAGGGTTGTCCAACTTACGGTCTTTAAAGGGTGAGGCTGTCCTTTAATGGATTCAGCAGTGTTGATTTCTCTGTCCTTAGTCCCTAAGTTGGGTTGCTTATGTACCCAGGGACAGTTAGCAAGGTTGCAGTCTGCTCTCCTTGACCAGTCCTTGTGGTTTCCTTCTCAGGTGGCTTCTCACTCTAGAAGAGCTAGGCTGCTGCTAGTTTCTTCCCATCCTCAAGCCTCTTTTATGTTTATCTCCTCCCTTTTTTTCATGAGAGGGCAGGATCTTTCTACAAGCTCCCAGAAGGACCACCCTTTTTGATTCTTAGGAAAAAAATTATGATCACTGCAGATAGAGGTAAATTGTTTCCACACAACTGCCAAAAATCATTTCCAAGAAAGATTTATCTCCAACTTCTCCTTTTGGATCTTTCAAGCACAATTGAATTCTCCTTTGCAAATCTCATCAGGATCCTCCTATCATAAGCACTGCAGAGATATTTCCATCAGACTATGCACTTTGTTTTGTGTGGTTGGGGTCTCTAGCCCTAACAGGGCACTGATATACAGAGGCAGGCACAGAGGCAGAGGCATGGGAAGGGACTCATTGTAGGATTTGCTCACATGGCCATGCCAGCGGATGAATTCCACAGCAAGTCTGAGACCATGCCATGCTGCCAGGGTCCTCAAAGCTGGCATTCAATGGTGCAGCTTTCCATCCACAGTTGGATTCTCTGAAATCCAGGGAATTACTGCTTTAAAATATTTATTTTATTAGTTTATACTAGTTGCACAAAACATAGGGTTTCAATGAGACATTTTCATACACATATGAAATGTCATTTGATCATCTTCTTCCTTACATGTCTTTTTATTCTTTTATATTTTAATTAAGTTTTTGAGAATTTCATGTGAGTACTGTTTTAAATTATTTACACCTCCCCTTCTTCCCCTTCAGCTCCTTCTGTGTCCCCCCATTCCCTATCAAATTCAAAGCTCATCGTCTTTAATTATATTTGATACACACACAATTTTTAATTTTTATTTTGAAATGGAATTAAGTTGTATGGGGTGATAACACTCTCCCCAAGAGTCATAAACTAGCAAAACTCCCAATGCTAGACATTGGAAATATTCTTTTGAACTGTTGGCCAAGGAAGTCTAAGAGACTGGTCAATCAATATAGGCAGTTGCCATTGCCCTTGGTAAGGATACCACAGAACTTAATGGTAAGACCCTATTGCTGAGGATACTACACTTTAGACACAGAACTTGGAGGAATAGAGCTGGTACTGACCTTGAGGCCTTCTCCCCATGGGCTAGTTTCCTTGGTATCTGAAGGTGCTGTGTGAACTGCCAAGGAAGCAAAGCAATCAGTAGCTCTACCCAGTATTAAAACCTGTGAGCTACCAAAGCTACCTGTTTGGTAAGACATTCCCAGTGGTGCAATAGTGGCACTTTTATCTTGAGGGTAACCCACAGATGTCTAATTACACTTAAGGGCACTCAACAGGAGAAAATCTACTGCTGTAACAGTAGATATCTAGACAACCATTCACAGCTGGAGAGGTCATAGACCCTAGAGGAGAGCCTACTGCCGCCATTTTCTTCAACCAATATAACTTCTAACTAACTATATACTGGGGCAGATAAATGTACCTCTCACTCCTCATCAAAGGAACTTCTTTTTGTGACAGATGGAGCCTACTCATGACAGAGGTCCACAGCTAAACAAAATGTAGAGAGAAAGTGACCATGCTGTGCCTAGATTCAATACATACATCTACAGTGAAACCTGTATACCCAAGACTCAAGGGGCATCACAGAAGTAGGGGTGGAAAGATTGTAAGAGGCAGAGGACCAGGATGCCAGCTGCAGAATAATTCCTTCTAGACATGACATGAAAGCTGTACCCACAAAGTTGCTATTGTAAAGACTTTGGGTCTGGTTAACTTTTATAATAAAGTTTATTAAAAAATATACATGTTATGCACATGATAGAATGATAAGCATAACTAAAATAAATCTATGTTGTTTGCACATGAACACATCCACACAAAACATATTCATAACAAAATAAAGAGAGAATACTCACAGCAATTATAGTACTAGTCTTTGGAACTGTTTTTCAGCCATGGTCATAACTGGTCAGCACGTAGGAACTTCTGAGGCACTGAGTCAGCTTGTGGTCTTTCTTGCCTATATGAATCTTTATGAAATCAGGTTCACAGGTTTAGCCAAAAGCGCCAGTCCTGGGCTCTAGGAACCTCTGTATTCTTGTTATTCAAGTTGTGCAGCTTTCATGGTAGGCCCTGAACCAAAAGCTTAGTCCCAGGTGTGTCATGGTGTCACCAAATCCATGCCAAGAGCTCAGTGTTATGGAGCTGTTAGGACCAGGTTGACATAGTATTTGCTTGCCAGGCCATGGATTCTTGTCAGTGTGTAATCTGTAGGTTCACAGAGGAAAAACCTTTCCCTGCTGCCAGGGAAAGACCTTTTCCGGGTAATGGAGGGTACGGGAGGAGGGGAGGGAAAGGGAGAGGGACCTGGAACTGACTTGTGGAGCAACCTTGTTTCTGATCTAAATTTAAAATGAAAAATAAATAAAAATAAATGTTTTGTAATTAAATTGAATATGCTTTTGAAATTAAATTATAATAAACCATTTCTTTCTTTTTTGAATAAAAAGTCCGAAAAAAGCCTTCTAGGCTTCCTGAGTTCTATTTATAGAATCTGGATTCTCTTTAGTATCTGATTTGATGGTACCCAGAAGTCTTGTTCTTCTCAACCACACAGGCCTAACTTCAATCTCTAATCCATTGTCTCTATTTTCAGCACTCCTTTAGAATTGGATTTTGTAGGACTCCAAGGGCTGGTCTTGTCTTCAGTTTTTCTTAAGACCAGGATGCTGGTCTTGTTGCGGCTGGACTTGTGTAAGTGGGATATAGAGTTATCATCTACACATTATCATAACCCTGGACCATGATGCACACCTACCTCTTCAGAGCTGAGCCTGGCTATGGAGTCACTAACCTCAGAACTCAACTATGTTGAGAGGCCTTTTAGGTACAGAGACTTGATGGCTGGGTAACAATGGCATAGCCTCTGGTCTAGTTCAGAGCTTGACAATGGAAGTGTCCTGGGAGGGTGATTAAGATATTTAGTGCTCTAAAAGGCATAGATGACTTTTTTCTGTGGAAAGGCACTCTTCAGTGTCAAGAGTGAAGAATCTCTCTGCCCAAAAACAGTCCACTGCTGTTCCAAGGGTTTTTGCATCATAATGTGTAAGTGTTTGCACTTGGCTTGTAACAGAATCTTCCCCTGGTCTACCTGGTGAAGGCTCAAGAGAAGTGCAGGATGAAGGTTGGCTCCTTGGAACTCCAAATGCTCCATATGCAGCCATCCAGAATAATGTCATCCATAGACTTGAGGCTGTTCAAGGACTCTAAGTAGAACACTACATTGCCAAGCACATGGACCCAAGGTGTTGGTAAGGTAACACCAATCTTGTACACGAATCCTAACTTGCTCTCTGGGACATTGCAGGTAGCACAGGGCAGATTGTAGTTTGCTCATCTTTTTGGTGAAGCCAGAACCTGAGATCAGGGGTTTGGAGACCCCAGACCACCTCTGTCTAGCTCCATCCTAAAAACCATTATTCTCTGGGTTCAAACACACAGGTTGCCTGGGAGATGATCAATACTCTGGACTATGCTGGGTTTATCAGCAGGGAAGATCATTATGTTTTAATTCCAGTGCCTGGCATGGTGAAGTTGTTCAAATTGTTGCTGGCACAGAATCTCAATAAAAAAGATCTGACATGCTTTCTAGGTGATTGGGGGACATTGGGACTCAGAATGACCCAATAGTAGCCTCCTGACTACTTACAGATCCATCGGCAAAAAAATCTCACTACAGAATCATTTTTAACTTCCTATAACAGGCCTGGATCACCAGCTGTCTAGAAGCAGAGGTCTTGGAGTTAGACTAATCAGGGGTGATCTTAGCTTTAGTAACAATAGCAGTCCTTTATCCTGCTGAATAAACAGCTGAATAAACAGACCCTTTGCTACTCAGTGTGGTTTCCATTCACCTTCCACCTGAAACTCAGTTGGTCATGCTTTGTACCTGGTAAGGTGATTGACATATTCTTTTTAAGAAACCGGAGTAATTTATAGTCTTATGTATGTCATGTTGTAATTTCCATTGACCTTAATCACAGGGGTGTCCAAATACTAAATGCTGTTGCAAGGGATTGCCTGTACTCTCTCTTATCCATGTGAGTGAGTAGCATTCTGATAGCTCCCTGTAGTCTGGGTCCACTATTTCATCTAGCATGTCATTGTTTTCCTAGGCTGCTGAGTCAGAGTCAACGGGAGGAACCCTAATGGGAATACCGAATTGCAAAAAAAAATTCCCTTCTAAAGAACAAAGATATCTAGGTCAGCAGAGGCTAAAACCATAGGATCAGGAAATAAATATTTGCTCATGGGTCACCATGAGTAATAGTGACTGGCCTGCTTCTCATTTCTACACTCTTGATTCTTGGACTTGTGAATCCCAGCTATGGAGGAAATGATTCATTGTATGAGGCTCTGATATAAATCAAATGTAGTGAGGCTCCAGGGTAAGATGGGAGATCAGGAACTGACTAAGAAACACAGAGGAGGAGTGAGGTCACAAAGAATGGACTATTCTATAAACAGGCAAAATGCCAGACATCATAAATGAGATGTTATGGAAGCTGAAAAGTGGAGAGAAGCAAGCTATACAGTGAAAGGGAATACACACCCAGTAGTTTCCCATGGGACTGGAGGAAATATCACCCACAAAGTAGGCAAAAGTTTCTGGTGAAAAAAACATAGAAGTCTGTCACAGAATAAGCCTATGATTCTCAAAACCCTTAAATCCTGCAGGGGTGTTTGCTGTGACACTGAGTCCTTTTGCGTGGCAGCTCACCTTTGGAAAGGAAATCCATTTTGTTACTCCTTATATCTCGGAGGGCTAAGGCCATACACAATCTCGCGAGAGTGCATATTGTTTAAAAATGAGCTACCAAAATGAACTACCAACAAGGAACCAAGGATTAATCAAAAATCAGAGCCTGGGGACACTCTGCCACTACATTAGTGTAGGAGATGGTTGTGCCAGACAATGGTGGCAAGAGAGAAGGCTAAACTGGAGCATGGGAAGAAGTCTAGGCGGAGGAGACTGAAGGTGTGAAGGGCATGGTGGAGGCATGTGGAGGCCTCCCGTTGTGGTAGGCAGCAAAACCCATCACCTGAGGATACCTTTGGAAAATGAATGCTGCAAGCCTCTGCAGGATGGTTAGCCTTGGTAGCTGCCTCTCTGCTGCATGATTAGTTGCTCGTGAGAACCCTTGAATCTTATGTACACCAGAGCACTCAATTTCCACAACCTTCACATTCCCACATGACATTTGACGCTACGTGGGAGCTGCATGCAACGGGATGAATCCTCTGGCACAAATCTCACGGTCATTTGTGCCCCTTACCCTTCGCCACACTTGGATAGCAGCCCCTGGCTTATCTATAAGCAACTAAAAGGAGTGTGAATTTGAGAGTCTCTGGAGTAAGTAGGAGATTGGCCAGCTCCCAAGACACAAAAAATAAATGAAGCCAATACTGGCTTCTGGTACTCAAAGAAGGGAAGGTCCTAAGGTGACTACAGATCTACTAGGCAACCCACTCTTGGCAGATCTGGTACTATCATCTGCCCAGACATAGGAAAGGCAATGAGTTTCCACTCTGCCTGGTAAATGCCAGTATTGGAAGAGACATACAGAAGCTGAAATAGCACTGCGTCCTTTCTTAAACTCCTTTTTTCTTTATGCATTCCTTTTGTTCTTTTTGTAATATTTCTTAGTTTTATTTTTACTTAATTGAAAAGATTTGTTTATTTGTGTGTGTGTGTGTGTGCACGCGCGCACGTGTGTGCGTGAGTGTGTGTATATGTATTCAATGAGGACAGAAGAAGGTATTGGATCTATAGGGCTGGTGTTGCAGGTGGATGTGAGCAGCTGCACATGGGTTCTGGGAGTAGTATTCTGGTCCTTTGAAATAGCAGCAAACTCTTCACTACTGAGCCATCTCCTCAGTCCCCTTATTCAAAGCAAACCTTTTCTGTCTTATCCTTCATTTCTTTATATCTATCAACCTCCATTCATATGCTTTTCCTACTGATCTCTCTCTCTTCCTCACTCCCTCCCCCCTTCCTAGAATGCTTCTCTTTCTCTTTCCATGTTCTTTTTTCCTCCTCTTTATTGCAATTTCCCATTTCTTCTGTCCTTTTCCCTTTGGTGGTTTCAATGAGAAATGTCCCTCATAGATACATAAATTTGAATACTAAGTCTCCTCTTAGTGGTGCTGTTGGGGATGCTTAGAACCTTCAGGATGTGGACTTTTGGTGTAGGAATTATGTCACTGCCAGGTGGTCACTGCTTTCTATTTCTGCTTCCTGTGTACAAGTGAAAAATGATTGCTTCTGACTCCCAAGGTTGCTTCACACCCCTGTTGCCTTCCCTGTGATTACAGACTGCACCCTCTTTAGAACTATAGCACAAGCAAACCTTCTTCCTTATTGTTTCTGTGTATTTTTATCACAGCAACAGAAAAGTAACTAATACGCCTGTCCCCTTCCTTTATGTATTCATTTCTTATTTTCACTTTTACTATAATTAATTTTTTGAGACAGGGTTTCTCTGTATTGTTTTGTAGGATTTCCTGCAACTCACTCTATAGACCAAGCTGGCCTTGAACTCACAGAGATCCACCTGCCTCTGCCTCCCGAATGCTGGGTTTAAAGGCTTGTGCCACCAACACTTGGTTTACTATAATTAATTTTAACATCATGCCTTATGCTACTTGACTTTGTTGTTTTGTTTTCTATGTTATTGCTAATGTGGTAGTTGTTTTTAATGCATTTTAATTGCATTTAATATCTGGTTGGTTTATTGGTCTTGCTTTTGTACAGTTTGTTTCTTCTTTCTGTGTTAGAGTAGGGATTCAGAGTCAAAAACGAATGGCTGCTCACTCAGAAAACCCAATGTTGTACAAAGTGGAACAAAAATATAAGAAATGCACAAAAAATATCAAGACAACATAACTTTCTGAAAGGTCACAGCAGTACCTCAGTATGCAACCCAGAAGATACTAAATGGGAAGATAAAAATGAGCCCTAAATTAAAGAACACTGGGGTTTGAATCATTCTTGCCTTTTTAGGGACTTGAGGTACATCATTACTTTTTGTTGTTGTTTTTAACCTTTCTGGTTTTCAGATGTAAGTAATATAGGTTTACAAATTCCTCTTAAAGGTTCTGGTAGCACTGAGATGGACAATTAATAAATGGGACCTCCTGAAACAGAAGCTTCTGTAAGGCAAAGGACACCATCAACAAGACAAAACGGCAGCCCACAGAAAGGGGAAAGATATTCATTAACCCCACATCTGACAGAGGGCTGATCTCCAAAATTTACAGTGAACTCTAGAAGCTAGTCTCCAAAATACCAAATGATCCAATTAAAAAGTGGGGTACAGAACTAAATAGAAAATTCTCAACAGAGGAATCTAAAATGGCTGATAGACAGTTAAGAAAGTTGTCAAAATCCTTAGCCATCAGGGAAATGCAAATCAAAACAACTCTGAGATACCATCTAACTCCTGTCAGAATGGCTAAAATAAAAAATATCAATGTCAGTTTATGCTGGAAAGGATGTGGCAAAAGGGGAACACTCTTCCACTTCTGGTGGGAGTGCCAACTTGTACAGCTACTTTGGAAATCAGTACGGAGATTCTTCAGGAAATGGGCATCAGTCTACCACAAGATCCAAGATCCAGCAATTCGACTCTTAGTCATATACCCAAAATATACGCATTCATACAACAAGGACGTCTGCTCAACTATGTTCATAGTAGCATTTTTGGAACAGCCAGAACCTGAAAGCAACCTAGATGCCCCTCAACTGAAGACTGGATAGAGAAAATGTGGTACATCTACACAATGGAGTACTATTGAGCAGAAAAAAACAATGGAATCTTGAAACTTGCAGGCAAATGAATGGCACTAGAAGAAACCATCCTGAGAGGAGTAACCCAGTCATAAAAAGACAAACATGGTATGTACTCATTCATATATGGATTTTAGACATGGAGCAGGGGAATGCCAGCCTACAATCTAACCGCTACAGAGTTTAGGAAACAGGGAGTACCCTAAGAGAGATATTCATGGTACCCTGGAGAAGGGGAATGGGACAGTATCTCCTGAACAGATTGGGAGCATGGAGGGAGGGAAGAGAGAGATGGAAAAAAGAGAGGGGGGAAGAAGAGGGGAGAGGAGGACATGGGGGAGCAGGAAGTTTGAGTTGGGGAAAGAATAAAGGAAAGCAGGATGAGAGATACCATAATAGAGGAAGTCATTATAGGTTTGAGGAGAGATCTGACACTAGTGAGATTTTCAAAGATCTACAAGGATGACATTAACTGGCAATCTAAGCAATAGTGGAGAGGCTACCTTAAATGCCCTTTCCCAATAATGAGATTGATGATTACCTTATATGGCATCCTAGAGCCTTCATCCAATGGCTGATGGAAGCAGAGGCAGATACCCACAGCTAAACACTGAAATGAACTCCTGGAACCCAGTTGTAGAGAGGGAGGAGTGATGAGCAAAGAACCGGGCTGGTGAAACCCACAGTAGCTGCTGACCTGAACAAGGGGGAGCTCATGGACCCTAGACTGATGGCTGAGAGGCCAGCATGGGACTTATCCAGACCTCCTGAACGTGGGTGCCAGTGCAGAGACCTTGGTAGTCTGTGGGGCCTTGGGAAGTAGATCAGTATTTATCCCTGGCATACAAATGAACTTTGGGTGCCCAACCCACATGATGCTCTCTCAGTCTAGACACATGGGGGAGGGTCTAGGCCCTGCCCTGGATGATATGACAGACTTTGGAGATCCTCCATGGAGGGCCTCACCCTCCCTGGTGAGTGGAGGGGGGATGGAGTGGGAGTTTTGGGGACTGGTGGGGAGTAAGGGAGGAGAGGAGGGGGAGGGAGCTGGGATTGACATGTAAAACAAGTTTGTTTCTAATTTAAATAAAAATGAAAAACAAAAACAAAAAAATTTTAAAATGTGCTTTCATTATCATTTGATTCTAGTAATTTTAAAGTTTCTTTTCTACTGGATGTTAGTGGCAGACACCTTTAATCCCAGCATGCGGGAGGCAGAGGCAGGCGGATCTCTGTGAGTTTGAGGCCAGCCTGGTCTACAGAGTGAGTTCCAGGACAGGCTCCAAAGTAATACAGAGAAACCCTGTCTCAAAAAATAAAAAAAATTCTTTTTTGCCATATTGGGCATTAAAGGGTGTATTGTTCAGTATCCATATATTTGTGTAGTTTCTGTATTTTTATTGCTAATGATTTCTGATTTTATTGTATTGTCATCTGATTTGGATTCCTTTGTCTTTTCAATAAAATTATTTTTGTTCTTTGATTATTTTGTCAGACTTTATTTGTGGTTTGAAGTGTAGTCTGTTTTAAAGAAAGTTCCATGGGCTCTTGGAAGAATATGTGTTTGTGTCTGTTGGATGGGATATTCTGTAGACATCAGTTAAATCCATTTGCCTTACGATGTAGTTTAACTGTGAATTTCCTTTGTTGATTTTTATTTTGAATGGTCTGTCTAGAGATAAGAGTGGTTCATTCAAGTCACTACTATTATTATATAGAAATCTGCTTGTGTTTGTTAGATTCTGTTTTACGAAATGGAAGACCTGGTGTTTTGTGTATATGTTTATGTCTTCTTGGTGACGTGTGCTCTGGTTAATATATATAGTAGCCTTCTTTATCTTTTCTAAATTTCATTTGAAGTCTACTTTATCAGTTTTTAGAATAGCAATGTCAACCTATTTGAGGTTTCTGCTTATTTGATAAATTATTTTCCATTCTTTGGCTTTCAGCATGTGAGTGTCTTATATATAATATGTGTTTTTTAGAAACAAAATAGATATTTGGATCCAGCTGTTTAATTTAATCATCTAGTTTCAATTCTTTACTGCTAAGTTGAAGCCGTTCATATTTAAGGTTGAGATATATTTACTGATTTCTGCAATTTTATTGGTTGTTTTCCCTTGTTATTTGGATTATTGTTCTATATTTTGTCCCTTAGAAGGGTTTTGTTTGTTCACTGCATTAAACATATTTAATTCCTTCCTATCTCTTCATTTGTCCATCTATTACTGTCATGAAACTTATTCTTTCCCATGTTCTTGTGACTGAGACCATCTGTGGGTACTCCAGGTTGTATAGTATTCCATTAAGTAACTTCTGTAGTGCTGGCTGGGTGGTCATGGAATGTTAGTTTGTGATTGTCTTGAAATATGCTTATTTCTATGTCTGTTTTAATGGACAAATTACTGGTAATCTAGTAATCTTCATTGGAGGTTGATGGGGGAAGTCCTTCTGTGTATATGTTTGTCTTATTGGTTGATTAATAAAGCACTGTTGGCCCATAGGGAAGCAAGATAGGTGGGGCTAGGAGTCAAAGAGAATTCTAGGAAATGTAGTCAAGAGTAGAGTGTTGCCTTATGATCCTGAAAAAAGAGAATGCATGAGGTCAGTGTCCTCGGTAAGATAAGACCTTATAGAATTATACATATATATATATATACACATATATATATGTTAGTATCATAGGTTAATACTTAAGACAGAACTAGCCAATTAGAAGCCCTGAACATTGGCCAACAGCATTGTAACTAATAGAGTCTCTGTGTGTTATTTTGGGGGCTAAAGCGACGATGGGCTCCAGGTAGAAATCCTGTAACAGGAGGTTGCTCATTTTCAGAACTTGAAAAATCATTCTATGCTTTCCTTGATCTTATGGCTGTTGATAAAAGAGTGGATGTTGTTTCAGTCTTTTTGACTTGGTTGTGGTCCTTTAGTCTGTATCTTTGATATATTGATGATGATGTATCACAGGAAGATTATTTTCTGATCTTGTCTAGATAGGCTCTGAATGCTTTCTTCTTTTAGCACATCTGTTTCTCTGGATTTGTGAGATTTTTTTGCTATAATTTCACTGAATACATTTTTAAGTCTTTAATGTTTAGCTCGGTTCTTTATGTCCCATAGATCCCTAGGTTAGTTGTCTAGGTCAGTTTTAGAGTTCTTGGACCATAAGACTATGCTTATTTTGTTTTATTTTTTGAAATTATTTTTATTCTATGTGCCTGGGTGTTTTGCCTGCATATATGCCTGATATGTATGCTTGTACCTATAAAGACCAGAGGAAGACATCAAGTCCCCTGGAACTGCACTCACAGATAGTTGTGATCCACCTTGCTGCTGATGGAAATTGAACCAGTGCTGTTAAGTACAGAGTCATCTCTCCAGACCCTCATTTTATTTTATGTTTGAATGTGCCAACTTTTTCTTCCATCTCTAAATTTCTTTCTCCAGCTTGGTTGAGTCTGTTGAAAATGTTTTTCACTGTTTTTTTTTATTCAATACACTTTTCATTTCCAGCAGTTTATTATTTTCCCCCTACATTTTCCTTGTTGAATTGTCCTTCTATGTTGATGATATTCTGCTCACATCACTGATTCCGTCATTCATATTGCTTAATTTTCCCTCTAGGTTGCTAACTTTCCTTCCTAGTCCTGTATTATCTGCATTTCCTTGTTTGTATTCTCTTTAGGTCTTTTTTTTAAACCAGAAAATGTGAAATTTCAGCTGGCATTTTTCCTATTTCAGGATGTCTATCTTCTACAGTTAAGGAGTTATAATCTTGTGGAGGAGTCATCTTGCCTTGATTTTTCATGTTTATTGTGTGTCTGTATTACAGTTTACATATCTGCAAGCATGTATATATCTCTTAGGGGGGGAGGAGTAAATTCTTGTCAATTATCCTACTCTTGCAGGCTCATATTTCAGCACCCCCCAGCAAGGATGAGACAAGCGGCTTCTGGAACAGTTCTACTTACCTCCTGTTGCCAGGACAACACACACACTAAGATGTGCTTAGCCTTACTTTTTCATATCACCTGTCTTTTTTCCCGGGCATGTTATATGGAGTTTCAAACCCCTTCCTCTCTTTTTCCTGTCTGGAGAAGAGTTTGTTTTTCTTTTTATTGTGACTCTCTCTTTCTATATATCACACGGTGGCTATCTCCAGTCCTCCCTCTTACCCAGAAGGCTAAATTTTTGTTGTTGTTAATTTCCTCTCATTTTACCTTTTTCTTAATTTCTTCTAATTGTGTCCATTTAGGGTAGGGGAACTAAGGCTCAGATCATGGTTCTCAAAGATGTGGTATTACAATTGTATTTTGAGAGATGAAGGATTTTTTTGAGTATAGAAAAAACAAAGTGATTTTTCCCTAAACAGATTAGTCTGTACAATGATGTGGAGCAAAACACACCTGGGGTGTAGGAGTTTGTTTTGCTGGGAAATGCTTGGGAATGAGGCCAAAGGGCAGTTCTAGGCAGATATCCTCTTTCACAGCTGAAGAGATTTTAAGGGAGAGGGAAGGTGAGATTTTCCCCTTTAGATCTCTAGTCACAACAGTGGTGTGGAAGACGGTGGACCAGGGAGAGGTTCAACAGATGCCAGGTTATGGAAAGGAAGAATACTTAACCCGCTGAGATGTGAAATTGTGGAGAGCTGAACTTGAACACCAGTGGCCTCACTTGGGAAGGACGAAATACATTTCAGGTTTGCCCAGAAGGTCAAATCAGGAGGCATTAGAAGCATAGCCTACAGTAGGAGATGGAGGCACATAGCAGGACCTCTAGATTTCTCACTTGGATATTGTGAGTTTAAGTCAGAAGCACAGAAGAAAACATATTCTATGTCTGTAAATCAAGGTCATTTTTCTTTTTAAATGAGAAAACGATGTATCTTTGGTGTCAGTGTGTCACATAAATGTGAGGTATGACTCAAGATAGAAGCTGTGCTCAAGTGTTCCCACCTGATGTTTAAAATTTATCTTAATTGCATCTGCATAGTTCCCTTTCTTAACTTTTTAGCTTTTGAGACTTGGTTATTCCAGCAGTTGTCAGTAACTTCTGTGGTTAAGGACAACTGCATCAAGTTGTAGTTTTGAGGTAGCAATGGAAGTCTTGAGGCATAACAGTGTCCATTCCATTTCAGCTTCTGGAAGGCATGTGGGTATTTTTCTTTCAGTGGAATAAGTAAACTTCCAGCAGAGTTACTCAGATGAGAAAACAAGACATTTCACAGTGAATACATTTCATTGTGATGCTTCTAGAACGTTAGCAGATGAATCTTCTGGGATGGTAGTTCCATATGCTCCTCAGTCTCTCCACTCAGTTTTCACACTCTTATCCCATGCTCTTTTGGAGTTTTGTATTTAGGAGAGCAAATGGCAGAGGTGGAGACTTAGGAACACTTTTTAATAGTTGGAGGAACAAGAAGGCACTTGAGACAAAGGAGCTTTTTGGCACTCCTCAAATTCCAACAGTGAGGAAGCCACTTATCCCACACAGGGAGAGAATGGCCTAAACCCCAGGCAAAGTGACAATGACAACCAGCATGGACTCATGCCTGCTACTTAAATCTCCAGACAGCCTTAATACAGCACAGTAATTACATATTTCTGAATACTGAAAGTTATAGCAGTTCATTGATAGCTCTGAAATTTATTCTATTTTATTCTTCAGTTCTTTCTTTAGATAATCAAAATTTCAATGAAAAGAAATTTTATTGTTTCTAATGAGTTGAAAAACAAAAACATTCTGACATATTTTTAATTTCTATGCTTTAATTTCAATCTTTTGCATCTTAACACAAGTTAACCTAATAAGCTGGAAGGAAAAATTATTAAGTGGAAAATATAACCAGTGCATGATTACTATTTATAAATTCCTATAAGTATAACCAACCTTTGTGGAAACAGTTAGCTTCAGCTTGGCGACAAAAGTCTCTTAAGTTTTGAGTAAGGGCTCAAGACTGTTTTACATGTAATCTCTTCTTGTGATTCAAAATGGTTTGTAGAAGTTAATGCACACCCATCTTAAAGGACTCTTCTACTTGTAAAGTATATCTAAACATTTCTGTAGCTATAGTCATGTTAAATGAGACTGACATATGCTACTCACTGAAAACTTTGTAATGATCTACACCGAGTAGGAGTACATGTTTCCCCCACTAAACAATTCCCTCATTCATTTGCGTTTACCCTGGTAAATACATCTAAAGTATGCTAAACCTGCAGCCAGAAATACGAGACCAACTGGTGCCATCTTTATCCAAGAGATCCCTGAGGTGGAGTGACTGTTCTCACTAGTAATTCGAGTCTTCAGGGGTTTGATGATCCGCTCTCTCTGCGTCAGGATGGCTCTCCGGGCCCCATCCCATTTCCCTGGACCCCGCAAACGGTATTGGTATGGGGTGCAGGGTCCAAAGAAAACTTCCAAGGCCAGCTTAGGATTTGAGAGAAATAGGAGCAGCAGGTTGGGCTTCACCCCAACCAGAGTGGCAATCTCATCCATGTACTCAATGTGGTCCACTTGGATAGTGTGCCGGGCTGTCTTCACATACCTAAAACAGAGACAGAATATGGAAGACTCAGCTTCCAGTACTGGACAGGGGCTTTATTTCTACCTTAGAGCTAAAGAAACTAAGAGAGAGCAAGTTTCTCCAAGAAACCAGTGCCACCCAGATGTTGAATGCAGCTGCAGACATGCAGCCCATGCTTTTGTCATCGATGTACATTCACTGTTTTTACACCAGGATGTTTAGCTGCAGACTGTGTTCACAGTGATCTTTAATATGCCTGTCTTAGAAGCAATTTGTTTATTTATTTTCGTTGTGTGTGTGTGTGTGTGTGTGTGTGTGTGTGTGTGTAAGTGCTGTAGTGCACACGTGTGAAGATCAGAGAAAACCTTGAAGAATTTGGAGCTTTCTGCCAAGACTGAGAACCTAAGTTTGATTCTTAGAATGCATATAAGTAAAAGGAGAAATTTTCATTTTTAGCTGTGTGATATGAGGATGGGATGGAGAACTTAATTTCTGGTCCCTCCCTGTATTCACTGTTAACCAGTGGTGAGTAATTAGGTAGTCACTAGTGCTCTGGCCTCAGGTCTTTAAATGTAACTTAGCCTTTGGCCATTATCTGGTGCATAAGAAACATGATTGTGCTGAGAGTCAGATTAATGGCACTTTTCAGGAGTTGGTTAAGTTTCCATGGTGAGATCCTAGAAGAAACATCACTAAAGATGGAGATTTAAAGATAGAGACTAAATCTGTAACTGCAGATTTAATAAGATACAGAGAGGATAAGCATATACCCATTCACCACAGAATTGAGTCAGAGGACTAAGGTGTGCACTTGGTTTTGTGCTGTGTGACATCATGGTATAGAATGGAGAAGGGTGAGACAGACATGGAGAACTGAATTAGTATTCCATACCAAGACCCTCATCATCCCTTTGGATTTTACAAACACTTGTTACTAAAATTTTACCGTTTTTCCATAGCCTTTTTTCTTTGGGCAATGTCTACCTTCATGGTCTTCATGGAGGGCAATTTGCTCAGCCCTAAAAGTGAAAAATCCATCAGATTTTGCAAGAATGTGTAACTTTTTCTAATTTTAATTTTAAATAGCTTGTTTTACATGTCAATCCCAGTTCCCTCTCCCTTCCCTCCTCCCGCACCTCCCACCATCCCCCCCATCCTCTCACCCTATTGCTAATTCCTTCCACATAGGGGATATCTAGAGTCTGTCATTTCACTCAGGGTAGGGTCCAGGCACTCCCCTAAGAGTCCAGGCTGAGAGAGCATCCCTCTGTGTTATGGACACACGATGTCTGTTAGCATTCGAGGGATTAAACACTGATCCACAGCTCAGGACCCCATAGGTTGCCCAGGCCTCCTCACTGACTCTCACAAAGGATCCAATTAAAAGGTAGGGTATAGAACTAAACAGAGAATTCTCAATAGAGGAGGCTAAAATGGCCAAGAGATACTTAAGAAGTGTTCAATATCCTTAGCCATCAGGGAAATGCAAATCAAAACAACTTTGAGATACCATCTTACTCCTGTCAGAATGGCTAAAATCAAAAACACTGAAGACAATTTATGCTGGAGAGGATGTGGAGAGAGGGGAACACTCCTCCACTGCTGGTGGGAGTGCCAACTCATACAGCCACTTTGGAAATCAGTATGAAGATTCCTCAGGAAAATGGGAATCAATCTACCACAAGACCCAGCAATTCCACTCTTAGGCATATATCCAAAAGAGGCAAATTCATACAACAAGGACATCTGCTCCACTATGTTCATAGCAGCATTATTTGTAATAGCCAGAACCTGGAAGCAACCTAGATGCCCCTCAACTGAGCAGTGGATAGAGAAAATGTGGTACATTTACACAATGGAGTATTACTCAGCAGAAAAAAAAACAATGGAATCTTGAAATTCGCAGGTAAATGGATAGCACTGGAAGAAACCATCCTGAGTGAGGTAACCCAGTTACAAAAAGACAAACATGGTATGTACTCACTCATATATGGATTTTAGACATGGAACAGGAGAGTGCCAGTCTGCACTTCCAATGACAGAGAGTCTGGGAAACAGGAAAGAACATAAAAGATATGCATGGTACCCAAGAGAAGAGAAATGAGGCAAGATCCTCTGAACAGATGGGGAACACGTCGAGGGGTGGGAGGAGGGGGAGCTGGGAAATAGAGAGGGGGAGAAGAGGAAGAAAGAATGTGTAACTTAAAGAAATGTTCAACATAATTAGTCACCAAGGAAATGCAAATCAAAACTACTTTGAGATTCTAGCTTATACTTGGCAGAGTGGTTAAGATCAATAAAGCAAGTGACAGTTCATGCTGTCAGGGATGTGGAATAAGGGAAATACTCATCCATTGCTGATGGGAGGTCAAACTTGTACAGCCACCATGAAAATCAGTGTGGTAATTCCTCAGGAAAATGGAAATCATCTACCTCAAGATCTGGCTATACCACTCTTAACATATACCCAAAGGATGCTTTCTCTTACCACAGAGACATTTTCTCAACCATGTCCATTTCTGCCTTATTAACAATACAGAAATTGGAAACAACCTAGATGTCCCTCAAAAGAATAACAGGTAAAGAAAATGTGGTTCATTTACACAATGGAGTATTACTCATATGTTAAAATTGAAATCATGGCATTTGCAGGCAAATGGCGAAACTAGAAAAAAACTCACCCTGAGTGAGGTAACCTAGACACAGAAAGACAAATATGGTAAGTATTCACTTCACTTCTGTGTGAATATTAACTGTTAAGTTAATGATAAACAAGCTGCAATCCATAAAACCACATTGGTTAGGTATATAAAAAAGGGCAGGAGGATATATAGATTATTAGGAAAAGGAAATAAAATGGATAGTTATGCATGGGTATGGTTGGAATGGGAGGATTAAGTGGGAAGGCAGAGGGAAAAGAGAGACAAGGGAGGCAATATGGTGAAAGATAACTAAAGTTAAGGACTATTTGGGGAGTAGTATCGAAACCTAATAGAGTAGACTCTTCCTAAAACATATACACACATTAAGGAAATATAAATGAAATTTCCAAATAATGTGGGAGACAGATCCCCAACTGGTTACTTCTTGTCACCAAAATGAAACTTCTAGTACCAGGATTGGGTTGTATCTAATTGAGTTGTTGGCTAAGGGGTTCTCATGGAAATCCCCAAATAATCCAGGCTTTATCGAAGACTATTGGTTGCTCTTCACACACTGATGGCAAGGCTCCATTGATGAAGACAACACCCACATAACTCAGTGAACACAGAGACATGAACTGATGCCTACTTAGAGTCTTCACCACTATGCACTAGTGTTTGCACAGAAAGATACTCTACACACTGCCAAAGGAGAAACAAAAACCAACCCAGCTGCCAACACAATGATGTCCTACCTGCAAGATATGCTAGGGCAATGGTGGCACAAAGCTGTGAGAATAAACAGCCAATCTGATTTGAGTCAAGGCCAACCCCATAAAATGGAACCCATACCCAACACTGCTTAGGTGCCCAGGAACCTGAGATTAAATAGCCTGGAACCTAGAGTAAAACAAAATACTACTGCTCTAAAAGCAAACAAACCAACAAAAAGAATGGCAGTAACTTGACTCCGAGTGGCATTCTGCTAATAGATAGGATAACATAATCTATGATTATAAATTTGTTATGCTGGCCATGCTCAGCCATCATCAGAGAAGCTTCCTCCTGCAGGAGACGAGACCACAGCCAGACAACATGCAGAGAGTTTGGAGACCTTGGAACATCCAGCCCTAAAGTGGATGTTTCCACCAAGTGCCCTCCTCCATTCTCCAGGTCTCATGGAACTCCATGGAAAAGGAGGCAGAAAGTGTGTAAGAGTCTTAGGCGATGGGGATACCAGGAAAACAAGGCCCTTTGAATCAATGAGATTGACAAACATATGTACTCACAGAGACTAAGTTGCATGCATAGGTCTGCACAAGATAGTGTTCTAGAGCTGAAAGGAGAAGTGGACACATGCCCCTATTCCTAACTCAGAGGTAATTTCCAATTTATAACCATTTGCAAAGGCAATCTTCTTGAGGGATTACTTACTACTCTAAAGGGCAGGCTGTATGCCCAGGAGAAGATGGCCTACAGAAAACACTCAACAGTATCTTTGGAGGTTTCTTGTCTCATAATTTGTGACAGGGCTTTCTACTTTTTAAAAAATTAACTTTTTATTTTAATTTTGTTTATTTATAATTGTTTTCCCTTTTCTCTCTTTTTGCCATACAGGTCTTTTGTGTATATAATATGATTCCATTCCTTAGTGAGTTAACCAATGTCCCTTCTCATGGGCTCTTTCCCCTCTGTTTGTTTGTCCAAATCTGATGTTTAAGTTTATAATTATATTATATTCCCTTAGAATACTGTTTCTTTTTCTAATAAGAGACAGGGAGGGGGTGTATCTAGATGGGAGGAGTGGGAAGGAACTTGGAGATGGAGGAGAAACTGTAATCAGGATATATTATGTGAGAAAAAAATCCATTTTCAATGCAAGGAAAACAACAACAACAAAAAGGAAGGGCATGTTTAACCAGAAGGAGGGAACCAGTGTGAAGAGAAAGGAGGCTTCACGTTAGGTGAGATTCCAGACCCCTCACAGCCTTTGTTCACAGACCTTTGAACACCCGCACAGCCCAGCGAGACTGGAGTTCTGCAATGGGTAGGATGATGCCCAAGGGCTGGATGAGTCCGATGACAGCCAGTGTAGGCTTTTCCAGGTCTGGAGGGAACATCAGCTTATACAGGGACACTTCATTGTCAGTAACTGCAATCAGATCCTCAAGGAATGGAAAAGAAAAGCTGTATCCCGTGGCAAAGATGACAACATCAATATTCTCCTCCACCGTGCCATCATCAAAAACAGCGTCTGTTTCTGTGAACTCCTTCACATTAGGCTTCACTTGGACTCTTCCAGAAATGATGTGGTTTGGAAGGTCATCACTGATGGTGGGATGCTGACTCAGTGGTCTGTATATAAAAATAAAAAGCTGAGCAAATCTAAGAAAGGGAAAGCAATGCTTGAGAGAAGGGTGAAAGCTAGCAGCTTCCCTTGTCAGTTCTCTCTCCAAACATAGGAGTTTGTTGCTGTGTGTGTGTGTGTGTGTGTGTGTGTGTGTGTGTGTGTGTGTGTGTGTACAGGTGTATACTCATACACTAGCATGCAGAGGTCCGAGTGGATACAAAACATCCCATTTTATTCCACTAGGTCCTATTCCCTTGGGATAATATCTCTCACTGAACCTAAAGTTTGAGGTTTTGGCTAGACTGCCTAGTCATTGAACACCCCAGATCTACCTGCCTCTGCCTCACAAATTTGGGATTACATGAATATGTGGCCATGCCTGACTTGTAAAATTAATTTTTTACGTGGGTTCTGGGGACTCAACTCAGGTCTTCATGTTTGCACATGAAGTGATCCTATCCACTGAAATATCTCAGTAAATAAGATAGCATATTTTGTATTCTGAGTGCTTAGTGGCTATCTCAGATTTACTTTACTTCAAATATTTTGTGTCATATTTTATCTTGAAAATCTGCATATATAATATTATTCATTCATTCACATATTTCTTATTTGTTTTATTATAAAATATTTTTACTTCTTAGATTTTAGGGAAAAGAACATTGACTTTTGAAAACAAGCCATAGGCTATATTAGCTTTCCTCTTCCTCTCTTTGTACCAAATTATTATTGTTTATAAGTGAGATTAAAATATATGTAGAACCTGAGGCCTTGGAACTGCCCACTGCAGATCCAGTCCTGACGGGGTCCCGCCCTTCCTTAGTCCCTTTTTCTGCCCATGAGACAAGTGAGATAATCCTGGGCCTGTTTCTGGACCGCGTTCCAGTGCCCTGCTTCGAGCCAGCTGTGGTCTGGGGACTGCACACTGTGGAACCAATCCCGATGGGGTTCAGGCCACCCTGAGACTGCCAAGCCCCAGTATTAGGACTGTCTCCATCCACTGGAAGAGGACAGCCACCAGAGTATTGGACCTGCTTGCACCCACCAGAAGGGAACCTTGGTCCTGTACCCACCAGGAGAGGAAGAGACTCCACCTGCACCCACTGGAAGAAGGGATGTGAAGGAGACAATATAAAAACACACTCAACTGAGAGAGTATCGACTCTTAGGGGAGTGCCTGGACCCTGCCCTGAGTGAAATGACAGACTCTAGATATCTCCTATGTGGAAGGAAATGGCAATAGGGTGGGAGGCTGGGGGGATGGTGAGGGAGTGAGGGAGTAGGGGAGGGAGAGGGAACTGGGATTGGCATGTGAAGCAAGCTATTTAAAATTAAAATAATAATAAAAAAACACACTCAGCAACAGAAAAACTAATATGACACTGCCAGAGGCTACAGACTATACAACAGCAAGACCTGAACATCCCAATGCAGATGAAGCAGAAGAGACTGACCTTGAAAACAACTTCATGAAAATGATAGAGGCCCTCAAAGAGTGTGTGAAAAAAATCCCTTAAAGAAATAGAAGAAAAAAACAAAAAAATTAAGAAATGAAGGAAAAGACAAAGCAAAAATTGCAAGAAACAATTCAAATAGTATAAGGGATGAAAGCTGAAATAGAGACAATTAAAAAAACACAGTCAGAGGGAATGCTGGAAATAGAAAACCTGGGTAAATGGTCAGGTACTACAAATGCAAGAATAGCCAACAGAATACAAGAGATGGAAGAGAGAACCTCAGGCATTGAAGATACACTGGGAAAAATAGATTCATCGACCAAAGTTCAACAAATCCCTAACAAAAATTATGGGAAATATGAGACACCGTGAAAAGACCAAACCTAAGAATAATAGGTATAGAAGAAGGTAAAGAAACCCACCTCAAAGGAACAAAAACATATTCAACAAAATCATAGAAGAAAACATTCCCAATCTAAAGAAAGACATGCCAATGAAAGTACAAGAAGCCTACAGAACACCAAATAGAAGGGACCACAAAAACCTCATCACATAATAAGCAAAACACCAAACATACAAAATAAAGAAAGAATATTAAAAATAGCTAAGGAAAAAGGTCAAGTAATATATAAAGGCAATTATATCAGAATTGCACCTGGTTTCTCCATGGAAACTCTGAAAGTCAGAAGGTCTTGGATAGATATTCTACCAACACTAAGAGACTATGGATGCCAACCCAGACTACTAGACCCAGCAAAGCTTTCAGTCACTATAGGTGGAGAAAACAAGATATTCCATGCCAAAACCAGATTTAAACAATACATATCCACTAATCCAGCCCTACAAAAACTTCTAGAAGGAAAAATCCAACCCAAGGAAGTATACTACAACCAGAAAAACATAGGCAATAGATAATCCCACTTAACCAACAGCAAAAATAAAACATGGGTGGAAATCTACACACAATTCCACCACCACCACCAAATCCACAACAAATAAGAATGAACAATAAATGGTCATTAATATCCCTCAATAATAACAGTCTTAACTTGTCCATAAAAGAATCCATTGTTCTGTTGCATATGTGAAACACACCTCAGCTTCAAAGATAGATGTTACCTCAGAGTTAAGGGTTGGGAAAAGATTTTCCAATCAAATAGACCCAAGAAACAAACGGATGTAGCAATCCTAATATCTAACAAATTAGACTTTAAACGAAAATCAATGAAAAGATTTGAAAGAGGTCATTTCATACTCATCACAGGAGAAATCCACCAAGATGAAGTCTCAATTTTGAACAGCTGTGTCCCAAATAAAAAGTCATCCACTATCATAAAAGAAACATTACTAAACATTACTAAAATTCAAATAACAAATAAAACTTATAGTGAGAGACTTCAACACCCCACTCTCACCATGAGACAAGACCATGAGACAGAAACTTAATAAAGAAACAAAGGAATTAATAGGAGTTACGACCCAATTTGGTATAACAGACAACTATAGAACATTCCATCCAAACACAAAAGAACATAACTTCTTCTCAGCGCTTTATGGAACCTTCTCAAAAATCGACCACATACTTGGCAACTCAATGGGTACAAAAAATTGGAATAACTCCTTGTATCTTATCAGAGCACCATGCTTTAAAGTTAGAATTCTACAACAACACAAATTAGAGAAAACCTACAAACTTATGAAAACCAAATAATGTGCAATTGCACCATTCATGGGTCAAGAAAGAAATAAAAAAGAAATTAAAGACTTCCTGGAATTCAATGAGAATGAAGACACAACATATCCAAACTTATGGGACACTTTGAAAGCAGTGCTAAGAGGAAAGTTCATAGCACTAAGTGCCCACATGAAGAAACTGGACAATAGGCACACAGAGAATTAACAACACAACTTAAATCTCTAGAGCAAAAAGAAGCAAACTCACCCAGGTGGAGTAGATGCCAGGAAATAATCAAATTGAGGGCTGAAATCAATAAAGTATAAACTAGGAAAACAATACAAAGAATCAATGTAAGGAAGAGTTGGTTCTTTGGGAAGATCAACAAGATAGACAAACTTTTATCCAAACTTACCAAAAGGCAGAGACTAAACAAAATCAGAAATGAAAAGGGGAATATAAAAATGGACACTGAGGAAATCCAGACAATCATCAGGTCATACTTTAAAAACCTGCACTCCTTGAAATACATAAATATAAAGGAAATGGACAATTTCCTGGATAGATACCAGTTGCCCAAATTAAATCAAGAACAGATAAGCAATTTAAATAGACCCATAACCCCTAATGAAATAGAAACAGTCATCTAAAGTCTACCAACCAAAAAAAAAAAAAACCAGGTCCAGATGGCCTCAGTGCAGAATTCTAACAGAAATTCAAAGAACACAGTATTCCTTGCATTAGAAGCAGAACGGTTTTTGCCAAACTCTTTCAAGACACAACTAGGAAAGAGAACTTCAGACCAATATCCCTCGTGAACATTGATGCAAAAATACTCAATAAAATACTGGCAAATTTAATCTAAGAACATATCAGAAAACTCATCCACCCATGATCAAGAAGGCTTCATTCCAGGAATGCAGAAGAGATGGTTCAACATATGAAAATCCATCAATGTAATCCACCATATAAACAAGCTGAGAAACAAAAATCACATGATCATCTCACTAGATGCTGAAAAAGCCTTAGACAAAATCCAAAACCCTTTCATGATAAAGATCTTGTAGAGATCTGGAATAACAGGAATTTACCTAAACATAATAAAAGCTATGTACAGCAAACCAACAGCCAACATCAAACTAAATGGAGAGAAACTCAATGTGATTCCTCTAAAGTCAGGAACAAGACAAGGCTGTCCCCTCTTTCCATACCTCTTCAACATTGTTCTTGAAGTTCCAGCTACAGCAATAAGACCAAAACAAAACAAAACAAAAAACAATAAAACAAAAACGAGACCAATAGGATACCAATTGGAAAAGAGGAAGTCAATTTTTCACTATTTGCAGATGATATGAAAATTTACATAAGTGACCTGAAAAGCGCTATCAGGGAACTCCTAAAGCTGTTAAACAGCTTCAGCAAAGTGGCAGTATATAAGATCAACTAAAAAAAATCAGTAGCTCTAATATATACAGACGATAAAAGGACTGAGAAAGAAATTAGAGAAACATTTCCCTTTGCAATTGCCACAAACAACATAAAAGACCTTGGGTAGCACTAACTAAACAAGTAAAAGACCTGTATTGCAAGAACTTTGAGTCTTTAAAGAAATAAATTAAAGAAGACACCAGAAAATGGAAAGATCTCCCATTTTCTTGGATAGGTAGGAAGAAAGTAGTAAAAATGGCAGTCTTGCCAAAAGAAATCTACAGATTCAATGCAATCCCCATCAAAATCCCAGAACAATTTTTCACAAACCTTGAAAGAACAATTCTCAACTTTATATGGAAAAACAAAAGACTCTGGATAGCCAAAACAACCCTGTACAATAAGGAACGTTGGGGGGCATCACCATCCCTGACTTCATGTACTATTATAGAACTATAGTCCTGAAAACAGCTTGGTATTGGCACAAAAATAGACAAATAGACCAATGGAATTGAATTGAAAGTCCTGAGATTAATCCACAAACCTATGAACACCTGGTTTTCGACAAGCTAAAATTATACAATGGAAAAAAGAAAACATCTTCAACAAATGGTGCTGGCATAACTGGAGGCTGGTATGTAGAAGACTGCAGATAGATCCGTATCTATCATCATGCACAAAACTTAAGTCCAAATGCATCAAAGACCTCAACATTAATCCAGCCACACTGAATGTCTTAGAAGAGAAAGTGGGAGGTGCCCTTCAACGAATTGGTACAGGAGACAACTTCCTGAACACACCAGTAGCACAGACACTGAGATCAATAACTACTATGTGGGGCCTCCTGAACTGAGAAGCTTCTATAAGGCAGAAGACACAGTCAACAAGACAAAACAGCAGCCCACAGAATGGGAAAAGATACCAACCCCACATCTGACAGAGGGCTGATTTCCACAATTTACAAAAAACTCAAGAAGCAAGTCTCCAAAACACCAAATGATCCTATTAAGAAGTGGACTACAGTAGAGAATTCTCAATAGAGGAATCTAAAATGGCTGAGAGACACATAAGAAAGCGCTTAACATCCTTAGCCATCAGAGAAATGCAAATCAAAACAACTCTGAGATACCATCTTACTCCTGTCAGAATGGCTAAAATGAAAAACACCATTGATAGTTTATGCTGGAGAGGATGTGGAGAAAGGGCAACACTCCTCCACTGTTGGTGCAGAAGCAAACTTGTACAGCCTCTTTGGAAATCAGTATTGTGGTTTCTTAGGAAAATGGGACCCTGTCTACCATAAGATCCAGCAATCCCACTGTTAGGAATATACCCAAAAGATGTACATTCATACAGTAATGACATCTGTTCAACCTTATTAATGGCAGAATTATTTGTAATATTCAGAACCTGGAATCAACCTAGATACCCCTCAACTGAATATTTGATGGAGAAAATGTGATACAAAGTAGAGTACTACTCAGTGGGGGGAGGAACCAATGGAATCTTGAAATTTGCAGGCAAATGGATGGAGCTGGAAGAGATCATCTTGAGTGAGGTAACCCAGTCACAAAAAGACAAAAATGGTATGTACTCACTCATATATGGATTTTAGAGATAAAGTTGTTTCTGCCTCTAATCCACACTGTCCAAGAAGCTAGGAAACAAGGAGAACCCTAAGATAGACAGACATACATGGTACCCTGGAAAAGATGAAAGAGACAAGATCATGGAGTATGGAAGAGGTTGTTAGGAGAAAGAGAAGGGGAGAAGAGGAGGGAAGAGAAGGACAGGAGAGAGCAGGAAGATCGTGTCAGGGGAAAAATAGAAGAGAAAAAGAAAAGAGATACCATAATAGAGGGAGTTATTATAGGTTTAAAGAGAAATCTAGCACTTGGGAAATGTCCAGAGATCTACAAGATTGACCCCAACTAACAATCTAAGCAATAATGGAGAGGCTGCCTTAAATATCCTTCCCTTATAATGATATTGATGACTACTTTATATGCTATCCTAGAGCCTTCATCCAGTAGCTGATGGAAGCAGAAGCGCTAAACACTGAACTGAACTCTGGAATCCAGTTGCAGAGAGGGAGGAGTATTGAGCAAAGGGGTCAAGACCAGACTGGAGAAACCCACAGAAACAGCTGACCTGAACAAGGGGGAGCACATGGACCTCAGACTGATAGTTGAGAAATAAGCATAGGGCTGTTCCAGACCCCCTGAATGAGGATGCCACTTTGGAGGTCTGGTTAATCTATGGGGCCTCTGGTAGTGGATCAGTATTTATCCCTATTACAGGAATCGACTTTAGGAGCCTACTCCACATAGAGCAATACTCACTCAGCCCAGACACATGGGGGAGGGTCTAGGTCCTGCTACAAATGATATGACAGACTTTAAAGATCCCCCATGGAAAGCCTCACCCTCCCTGGGGAGCAGAAAGGGTTTGGGTAGGGGTTAGGTGCAGGCCAAGGGAAAAGGGGAGGGAGAGGTAACTGAGAATGACATGGAAAAGAAGCCTGTTTCTAATTTAAATTTAAAAAAGGGAAAAATAAAATATATGTAGAAAACATCTGTAGCAGAGGTAGCCATAAAGCTGCCTGACTCAGCACCTGCTCAGGAATTTGGTAAGTAGTAAAGTGTTGTCTTGAGTAACCAACCCCCAGACATTGAACCCATTATTGAGAGGAATTTTGAAAGAGGGAGAGAGGAAAGTCTATGTATACCGACTGTGGCCTTTCTCTGGGTACATAGTAGTCTCTTCAGAATTATATTTAATGCAGTCCCATTTGAGGAAGCCATGCCAACTGACTACCCTGTCCAGCCAATCTTCTATTCAAGCAAGGAAGAGGTATCTAGTAAACAACTGTGAGAATCTGTTCTACAGAGGTAACATTTGGACTGAAAATAACACAGAGAAGCAATTTTCTATGATTATAAATGAAATAAGTGGTCAGGTCATGAAAAGTAAAAATGTATACAATCATAGGCCACATTCAGGGTTTTGGTAAAAACAAACCCACCCAATATATGACAGTAATACTTTGAAATTGTATTGGAACTGCAAGATTGTCATCTCCCACCTCCTAGTCATTGCAATGTAGCCCACTGCTCATGTGATGGTGATGCAGGTGTAAAGAAGGCTACTGTGTGGCTGTTTGGCAGGTGAAAGCCAACATGTACAATTAGGCACAGTGTGCAGTGGCTGGTAATGATGGTAACCATCTCTCATCTGTTTATTATTTTTACTTCCTCCTTTTTTATTAAAAATTTTATTTTTAAATTTAAATTCAAATTAGAAACAAGGTTTCTTCACATGTCAATCTCACGTCCCTCTCACTTTCCCTCCTCTCCTCCCACCCCCCCCACTACCCATCCAATACTCCCTCCTTTCCCCAGGGAGGGTGAGGCCCTCCATGGGGGTGTCCATAGTCTGTCATTTCATCCAGGACAGGGCCTAGACCCTCCCCCAAGAGTCCAGAGTGAGAGTGCATCTCTCATTGTGGGATCGGCACCCAATGTCCATTTGTATGCCAGGAATAAATACTGGTTAACTACCAAAGGCCCCATAGATTGCCTAGGCCTCCTCACTGACACTCCCATTCAGCCCTCGGGAAATGATTAGCCCCTGCCATGACTTCCCTAAGCACACTCCGTGGTGTGCCAAGAAAAGCAAAACCCTCTGACGATGGACGAGCTTCTCAGAAAGCATTCCTGTCAGGAAGTGGCTCAAGAGTGTATGCCAGGGTGTGCAGTGTGAGGTTTGGCTTGAGGGATTTATGGAAAGAAGTAAAGAATGAAAGTATAGGGTTACCTAGTTTTCACTCAGCCTGAGGGGTTTAGGGCTTCTTATTGGTGTCTGATGTTATATATTCCCCTTAGTCATCCTGGGAAAACATGTTCTTAACCGATCAAATAGCTATGCTAAAAAATACTTAAAAGTTCCAAATACAGTGAGTAAATTTTGGAAACTAAGTTTATAGTCTTGAGACAAGGAAGCCTATCTTTATCTAGACTTCAAGAAGAAAGTGCAAGAAGACAGATGGACATGACATGTGTGAATTTTTAAAATTTAGGTCTTTGCATAGTAAAACAGTGTCTCAAGCTAAATCAATGGGAAAATGCAGTTAGAGGAAATATAATATGCATGGATTCTGGAATATTTCAAGAGTCCTGTAAAGAATCCTATGTGTCTTAATTAAGAGTGGCTTCACTCATTCAGTGCTTTATTCCAACAGATTTTTTTCTGAAATGAAGCCCTGCCACCACTTAGCTTGTAGGAATTCCCTCGTTTATGAAGAGGAAGTAGCCATTCAGGGATGTTTCCCGTAGGCTGTACCCTTCACTAGCAATTAGATCACACAGCTCCAGAGAGAATGAGCTAGAGCTCACTTACTTTAGTCCGTCCGTCCGTCCGTCCGTCCGTCCGTCCGTCCGTCCGTCCGTCCATCCATCCATCCATCCATCCATCCATCCATCCATCCATCCTTCTTTCCTTCCCTCCTTCTTTTCTGATTTCTTTTGGTGTTTTCATTTATTTTCTGTCTCCCTTTATTCAAATGTAACTGTACAAAATATTTATAAGTCACTCATCATCTTTCCCCCTTGTCTTCTTCTATTCTGAGGTATCTGCTCTGACACTTTGCTGTTGTGAACCCAAACTCAAATTACTTTCTTTCTTCTTACGGGATTTAGGGGCCTGAGGTTGAGACATTTTCTAGCAGAATATATAGTCTTATTGAACTGTAGTCTCCAAGGTAGTACAAATACAGATCCATAAGAGGCAGATTGTGTCTCCCTTCTGCTACAGTTTATCTAAGAGTTTTGCCTAAGAAATAATAGGGTAGGGTTCTAAAGTAAGAAGTACTGAAACAGGCTCACATGTTCAAAGAATGTACTAGAAGAAATCACCGAGGCTGCAGAGTATCCTGGTGGAATAAGGTAAGGGATGCTCTACCACGGTTGCTCTGGTGAACAGGCCAGGCTATGGAGTCTGTAGATAGGTTAAAGAATTTGACTTTAGCTGGGTGGTGGTGGTACACTCATTTAATCCCAGCACTGGGGAGGCAGAGGCAGGCAGGTCTCTGTGAGTTCAAGGCCAGCCTGGTCTACAGAGTGAATTCCAGGACAGCCTCCAAAGCTACAGAGACCACCTCCCCCAAAAAATAAATTAAAAAAACAAGAATTTGACTTAAGGCTGGAGTTGGTTTCTTTTGGTGTTTTGGGAAAAGACATAAAGACCTTTATAAATGCCTGTGATTTTTCAAGCCCAGTCTCAAGGTAACTTACAGGAGACAAAGAATGTGGCTGACGGGTACAGTTCAGCCAGGACATGGAAACTACTGCCACAACTGAGGGGCTTACTGAGGAGAATCTGTGTGCATGTGCATTGACAGTATTGTGTCCTGGAACCCAGTGGCCTCCTTTTCAATCAGAAAAACCTTTTCTTCTCTTCCTTATTTAAGTATTGTGTCTCCTCTACATTCTTATCTCTCGTCTTTCTAGTAAGTGTTTTTCCTGTTATCTATCTGCTTTGGTTTTTAGTTGGGAAATGATATTTTTAATTATCAAAGAATTCTACGTACCCTTGGCTTTATTAAAGATTGCTTCAAATTTTCACGCAAGTTGATTTCTCTTCTCCATTTAACTTCCCTAGCACCTGCCCCGATGTTTGGATCCTTCTTCTGTCTGGATTCTGGTTATTGACATAGAGGAGAAGCTTTTTTTGACACTTCCAACAGCTGCCTTTGGCTACTGAAGTGTTGGGGAAGTCCTGTGTATATGTCAATAAAGCACTGTCTGGCCAATAGGAATCTAGATAGGTGGGGCTAGGAATCCAGGAGGATTCTGGGAAGGAGAAACACAGGAGAGTTCGAGATGTGACGCCATGGGGTAGGAGCCCGGAACTATTCTCCGGTAAGAGACATACTTAGATTAACAATTATGGGGTAATTACTTAAGCAGAGCTAGCCAGTAAGAGACAAGCAAGGCCAACAGCTTCATAATTAATATAGCCTCCTGTGTGTTTATTTGGGGGCTACAATGTGGCAGAGCCCAGGCGACTGGCGAGTGATAAACCAAAGTGGCTAGCAAAGAAAAATCTTCTCTTAACACTGAAGGGTTGTTGTTCTGCAGGTGGTACAAGGTTAGTGGGCTGATTCTGTGACAAAGAATCTAGCAGACATCCCTGTTCTTGCTGAGTTATCCAGAGAAAGCCTTTCTGTGTCCACCTTCTTTGGCATAAAACCTTGGGAAGGGACTTAGCCTATCCATCTTCTTCACTTCATCAGGGCTAGGGGACTGCTTCACGAAGAACTGATGTTGCCTTTCACCAGAACCACACACCAACTTCTCCCCAGGGTGTGCCAGTGTTTCACCTTCGGGGTCTCTAAAACTAATCCCCAGGTACTCATCTGACCTATGGACAAGAAAGACTTATGTATATATAAAGACATATATATATATATAAAGACATATATATATATAGTGTTCAAAGCCTTAATGGATTTTTATGCCTCCTAGTTCCAGATGTTTAAGGATCCCTAAATCCTTATTCTTAGTATACACCCAAAAAGGGATAAAATCACTGCCTTCGAAACATATCTGCACTCCATGTTCATTGCAGTCTCATTCACACTAACCAAAACTAAAAACAAAACCCAAGTGTAGCTCCTTTAGAGTAAGAAACTGTGGTACACGTTTGCCCGTCTTGTTCTCTCTCTTTATGTAACCTGTGACTGTGATCTATGTGTGCAAGGGGTGTTAGTCAGCCTTAAAGCTGGTGGTAGAGCACTTGCCTGGAATGCACAAGAGCCCAAGTTCAAAGGCCAACATCAAACAGTACATGAGTAACACAATTGGACTTGATGATTTAAAAATAACACAACATTAGGTGTGTATGGGAGGTGTAGATCTAGCAGGAATTTGGGAGGGGTGAATATGATCAAAATACATTATACAAAAATTTTAAAAATGAATAAATAAGGAAAACTAATAAAAAAATCTTGCCAGTTGCCACAGCATAGTGAACCTGTAAAATAGTGTGCTATGTGAAATATGCCAGATACTGAAAAAGAGTATTACATTGTGTTACTTATGTCTATAATGTAAAAAAAAATCAAATGAGTAGAGAATACAATGGTTGTAGGCAGCTTTTAGGGTGGAGGATGACTTGGAGAGAAAGGTCAGAGGATAGAAAGTTGCAGTGTGCAGAAAAAACATGTTAAGGTTTAAACTCACAGCATAGGGACTATAGCCAACAGGTGCTTTTGCCAAAATAGTCTACTTGAGATTGTGAATATTTTTATTTGCCTCACTATAATAACAGTTCCATTGTACGTGTATAGCAGAGCAAGTGAGCTACCTTAAAATTATGCAATCATCTTTAAAAAAAATGGACAGCATCCAAATTCTCCCCCATGCTCCAGCCTTGCATGCCCTGACTTCTGCCTCTTGGTGGTCTTCTCCCTGACTTTGTCATAGTGCTGGGTTCTCTTCTGTTCCCCACTTTGCACCTAGCCCCTTCTTAGCTCAAGAATGTTTTGCCTGAGAATCCTCCTACTTTTAGTCTTCTTTCCTGAATGATTTTTCTGTTCACACCTCCTTGCTCTTTAAATCTTAGCTTAAACCTCACTCCTGAGAATTGATTCCTAGATTGTTCTATTAGTTTATCCACCTAGTTATAACCCTAGACAGTCTACTATGCAAGTCTTTGTCATAGTCACCATCTTTCATACTCCTCACAACAGTCTATACTTTAAAAAATGTTCTCATCGTCCTACATAGAATATAACGTTTTCATTCTTAGCATAATAGAAGGTCATTAATTTTTTTAGCGAACACATCAATACATGTCACATTCTTTTGTACCATCTGCTGAAATGTATGAGGCAGTGAGGAGTCAGAATAGTTAAGTCACTAAGCACTAGCTGTGCAAGAATGAGGACCTGAGTTATATCCCCAGCACCTGTATAGCAACCTGGGCAATGCAGTGAGTATCTGTCATCCCAGCAGTAGGAAGGAGGAGATAAGAAGGTTCTGGAACATACTGTCTAGCTAGTCTAACTGAGTTGAACAATATGTTCAGTGAGAGAGCTTTACTCAAAAAAATTAAGATGGAGAGAAATTTCATATGACATTTTATATCAAGCTCTGGTCTCCACATGCACCCCCCCCACACACACACTAACATTTGAAGACCATAAATAATCATATAAGAAAGATACTATTTGTTGGCTTATCTGTTTACCTTTGCTAGAACAATACGTAAGACTGAGTAATTTATAGAAACACAACATTTATTGATTTAGATCACTTACAGAGAGCCAGTGTCAAGAAGTCCCATCTAGTGAGTTCCTTCTTGCTACCAGGGACACTGCATAGTCTGAAGTGGCACCACACAGGAAGACAGATCAAAACCTCTAACTTAGTTATCTCTTCCTCTTGTAAAATTCTAAGCCCTCTTAGGAGCTTCATCTTCAAAACACCATCTACTCTCATTTACCCTTGATGGCACCACCTCGACATATCACTAATATATAAAGGAATTCTGGAGCACCTAACTTGTTTGAATTATATTTCATTGCATTTATTTCTTTTCTTAACTCTGTTTAGTCCTAACCCCACTCTGTCTTTTGCTTATTAACTGGAAGCTACTAATGATTTCTGAACCAAAACTTCCATGGGATAAGACCTGGAATTACTGGGGTGATCTTGCAGAGGAAGGATCCCTTAGCTCCCCTTCCATGCGGCTCTTCTGATGCATCTACCCCAACCTCAAAATAATTAACTGTGTCTTATTTGGAGCTAAATATACCCTTCTCCAACATTCATCATGGCATATCACATTGCTTTGCTGAAACCCATGTTTGTGTCTTCTTTGATCTCCACAATTGACATCTGTTGAAGAGAGGGGAATTGTATTGCCTTTTTTCCTGAATTTTTTTGTGTCTAGCAATCAAGTGTTGATTGATGAATGGATGAGAATATACAAGTGATGCCAAGAAGGGCATGCACATTTTCATGCAGTAATGTACATTATACAAATCTGAGTGCTTTACACACCTAAGGGGGTGAGATCAGTCAGGAGTTAAAAGTTCAGTTGTCTTCAAAGCAAAAAAGTTCATTGCATCTACACATGATTACCCACACCAAGCCCTGGGTTTGTCACCTGTGCTGTGGCTGCAGACCATAGTGTGCATGGTTGAATCTTGAGTTCAGCGTCTTCTCTAGGTACTTATTTATTGCTGCTGTGGTTAATATTTTCTGGAGAAAGCTATGGAACCGAGTGAAGAATAAACTATCCATGGGATATCCATTACTCCAGACGCGGTGTAAAATCCATGATCCTCGTCGAGTGCTGAGGAAAACCTGTAGAAAGCAGAATTAAGCAGGGGAGAACAGAGGAATGTTTACCTGCTGTACTTTCAAATGTTAGCTCTCATCCCCTTTTGAGAGTGTTGGCCACTGAAGACAGGAAGCCGAGTGCCACTGTGCAGTGGTCACCATCCTATGTTTTGCCAGAAATTTTAATGAGCCCCAGGAAAAGGCTGTTTATACGACACCAAATTTATTTGTGAAAACTAAAATGCAATACACTTATCTCCCTGTCTCTGAAATACCATGTTGAAAAAAAAATAGCCCTGGATATTGACATAGCTATCCTTCATATGGAAATAATTCATAAGTTAATTGCCATATTAATTGCTATAGCAGTCTGTATTATTTTCTTTAAAATAAATCTGTGGAAAATATTTGGTGAGAGTAACCCAGACTCAGAAGAAAATTGCACATGTTCACCCTCATAAGAAGGCCCTACCAAGAAAAATTAAATCAGTTACCTGGTGCCATGCTGGTTCTCTGTTCACTTAGGGCACCTGGTACATTGTTTACATGCCTGTTCCAATTGTTAGTACAAGGGATTTATTTTACATGCATTTTCTACTCAACTCAACACAAATTTAAACTATAAATGCACAATGATTGCCAACAAACCTGTTTTGCTACTCGACCAAGTTCCACTGCAATATCCACACCAGAATTCCCAATGCCGACCACTATGATTCTCTTTCCTATATAGTCCTCAGGACTTTTGTATTCCCGACTATGAAAATAACAGCCTTCAAACTTCTCAATGCCTGTGGTGGAAGAAGATAATTTGTCATTATGAGGAGAACTTCCACATACTAACATATATAAGAAAGTTACACTCTGAACAACTTGAAAGAGGAAGAAATGAAATCAGGGCCAGCCAGTTGAAGATCACACATAGTCCTCAAATGCTATTTATGTTTAAGGGAGATCAGAGGATGAGGACTACACTCAGACTGGTGATCTTATAAAGTATTTACAAAATAATAGATCTATCTGTGTCGACTCTGTACAAGTGAACGTGTTACAACTTCACCAGGATCTAATGCTATTCATTATTATATTATTGTCACAGTTCTAAGCAAACTGACAAAGCCAGTCACTGGATATTTAGGGTCTGGGGACCTTTTCTTCATTGGTATCTCCTCTGCCTTATGTGGCTGATGCCAGTACCTGATGCTGTACCTGACTTGGCTGCATGCTTCATAAAACCTGCAACCAGGGACTTTCATTTTACAAATACTTGTGTTAGCTTGCAAAAAGATTATACACCTATTATGCCCAATTCAATCAGAATTTTGAGCAATCTTATTTACTATGTCTCCATTTTCCACAATGGTTTCTTGGGCACCATAGAAAGGAATCGAAATATAAAATATTTTCTAATCGATTCCTGGTGGCAATTTGATGGAAATAGAGGGAAAGTGGGTTTAGAGTAAGGAGAGAGGGTTTAGATAGGGGAGACGGGGAACTAGCCACCCCCTTTGAGATGTATACCATTTTATCACTTAGAACTTCAAGGGAACAGTAAGCTTCTCATTTGTTTTTATCAGCCAATGAAAAGGTAGGATATGGAAGGGGGAAATCTCATGGTCTCCACACCAAGAGTACATTTGAATAAAAATGCTGAGAGCCAGAGAAATAATCTTCACCGGGAAAAGGCCCTTCAGTTGGTTATCCAATACCAAGTGACCAGCCCTTAACTCATATATATTGTGGTTGGAGGGAAGAAACAAAAGGGAGGATGAGTAATTATATTTTACTTATAAAATAAAAATTTAAAAATAAACTCATAAGATCTGCACACAACTAGCTGAGGTCAGGCTACTGCACACTGCAGCTCCCATCTTGGCAGGACCCAGCCTGCCCAGAGAACACCAGCGTCCAAGTCACATTCTCTACCCATGGGACAGGCAAGGTGAACCTAACCTCCAGTGCCCTGAGCAGAACCACCAGAGACCTGAGGACTGTGAACGGCAGATCACAGCTCAATGGGAGTCAGCTCTCCCAGAGAATGCCAGCTTCCAAGTCCCATTCTCCACCCACGGGACAGGTGAGGTCAGCATGGGACTGTCTCCAGCCTGCCTTCTGGTGCCCTGAGAAGAACCACTAGAGACCTGGGGACTGTGCAAGGCAGATCCCATCTTGGTGGGATTCAGCCCACCCAGAGACTACCAGCATCATAGTCCCTTTCTCCATTCACAGAGCTAGATAGGCCTGAGTCTGTTTACAGCCTGCCTTCTGGAGATCTGTGCACAAATAGCCAAGGACAGGGAACTGCACACTGCAACTCTTATCCAGCAGGAGCCAGCTTGCCCAGAGACAGCCAGCATTCAAGTCCCATTCTCCACCCACAGGACAGGCGAGGGTCCAGTATACCTAGAGATTGCCAAGGCCCTGATACTAGGATGGCCTTCATCCACGCAAGAAGAAAGCCACCAGGGTATTGGATCTGATCTCACCCACTGGAAAGGAACTGTGGTCACATACCCACCAGGGGAGGAAGAGACTCATTCTACACCCACAGGAAGAAATGATGGGAAGGAAACAATATAAAAACACACCCAGCAACAGAAAACCAATATGACACCACCAGAGTCTAGAGACTCTATGCCCACAAGACCTGAACAGCCCATTGCAGATGAAGCAGGTAAGAAAGACCTTACAAACAACTTCATGAAAATGATAGAGGCCCTCAAAGAGGATATGAGAAAATCCCTTAAAGAAATGGAATAAAAACGAAACCCAAAAAACCCAACAAATGTAAGAAAGAGAGGAAAAGACAAAGCAAAAATTGCAAGAAACAATTCAAACAGTGCAAGGGTTGAAAGCTGAAATAGACACAATTGAAAAAAACACAGTCTGAAGGAATGCTGGAAATAGAAAAGCTGGGCAAATGATCAGGTACTACAGATGCAAGCATAACCAACAGAATATAAGAGATGGAAGAGAGAATCTCGGGTGTTGAAGATACACTAGGAGAAATAGATTTATTGACCAAAGAAAATCTTAAGTCCAACAAATCCCTAACACAAAATATCCAAGCAATATGGGACACCATGAAAAGACCAAACCTAAGAACAACAGGTTTAGAAGAAGGTGAAGAAATACAACTCAAAGGGGCAGAAAACATATTCAACAAAATCATAGAAGAAAACTTTCCCAACTTAAAGAAAGGCATACCATGAAAGTACAAGATGCCTACACAACACCAAATAGAGTGGGCCACAAAAGGAAGTCCCCTTGTCACATAATAGTAAAAACTCTGAACTTACAGAATAAAGAAAGAATATTAAGAGCAGCAAAGGGAAAAGGCCAAGTGATATACTAAGGCAAACCTATCAGAATCACACCTGACTTCTCCATGGAAACTCTGAAAGCCAGAAGGTCCTGGATAGATATTCTACCAACACTAAGAGACCACAGATGCCAGCTCAGACTGCTAAACCCAGCAAAGCTTTCAATCACCATACGTGGAGAAAACAAGATATTCCATGACAAAACCAGATTTAAACAATACGTATCCACTAACCAGGCCCTACAGAAAGTCCTGGAAGGAAAACCCCAACCCAAGGATGTTAATTACAACCAGAAAAACATAGGCAATAAATAATCCCACCTTACCAACAGCCAAAAAAAAAAAAGAGGTGGAAATCCAACACAATTTCACCACCACCACCAACTCTGAAACAAACAAGAATGAGCATTCAATGGTCATTAATATCCCTCAATATTAATTGTCTTAACTCTCCTATAAAAAGACACAGGCTAACAGAATGGATTAGAAGACAGAATCCATCCTTCTGCTGCATACAAGAAACACACCTCAGCCTAAAAGACAGATATTACCTCAGAGTTAAGGGATGGGAAAAGATTTTGCAATTAAATGGACCCAAGAAACAGGCAGGCGCAGCAATCCCAATATCTAGCAAATTAGATTTTAAAATAAAATCAATCAAAGAGATGAATGAGGTTATTTCATACTCATCACAGGAGAAATCCCACCAACATGAAGTTTAAATTCTGAACATCTGTGCCCCAAATACAAAGGCATCCATCTTCAGAAATGAAACATTACTAAAACTCAAATCGCATATAAAGCCCCACACACTAAAAGTGGGAGACTTCAACACCCCACTCTCACCACTAGACAGGGCTACCAGACAGAAAACTAACAAACAAGCAAAGGACCTAATAGAAGTTATGAACCAATTGGGATTAACAGACATCTATAGAACACTCCTTCCAAACACAAAGAATATACCTTCTCAGTGCCACACAAAACCATCTCAAAAATCTACCACATACTTGGCAACATAGCAAATCTCAATGGGTACAAAAATTGGAATAATTCCCTCTATCTTATCAGAGCACCATGCTTTAAAGTTAGACTTCAACAACAACACAAATTGCAGAAACCCTACAAACTCACGGAAATTGAATAATGCACAATTACTCCATTCCTGGTCAAAGAAGAAATAAAAAAATAAGTTAAAGACTTCCTAGAATTCAATGAAAATGAATACAGATCATACCCAGACTTATTGGACACTTTGAAAGCAGTGCTACCAGGCAAGTTAATAGCACTAAGTGCCCACATGAAGAAACTGGAGAATAGTTACACTAGAGTATTAACAGCACAACTAAAAGCCCTAGAACACAAAGAAGCAAACTCACCCCAGAGGAGTAGACAACAGGAAATAATCAAATTGAGGGCTGAAATCAATACAGCAGAAACTAGGAAAACAATACAAAGAATCAATGTAAAGAAGAGGTGGTACTTGAGAAACCCAACAAGATAGACAAACCTTTATCCAAAACTACCAAATGGCAGAATGTGAACATGCAAATTAAAAAACTCAGAAATGAAAAGGGGGAATATAACAACAGACATTGAGGAATCCAGAGAATCATCAGGTCATATTTTGAAATACCTATACTACACAAAATTTGAAAATCTAAAGGAAATGGACAATTTTATGGATAGATATCACTTGCCAAAATTAAATCAAGAACAGATAAGCAATTTAAATAGACCTATAACCCCAAAGGAAATAAAAGCAGACATCAAAAGTCTCCCACCCAAAAAAGCCCGTGGCCAGGTGGCCTCTGTGCAGAATTCTACCAAAAATTCGAAGAACAGCTTATATCATTCTCATCAAAGTATTCCATGCAATAGAAGCAGAATGATCTTTGCCAAACTCTTTTTACAAGGCTTCAATAACCTTGGTACCCAAGCCACACAAAGACACAACTAAGAAAGAGAACTTCAGAACAAAATCCCTCATGAACATTGATGCAAAAATACTCAATAAACTGCTGGCAAATCGGATCCAAGAACACATCAGAAAAGTCATCCACCATGATCAATAGACTTCATTCTATGGGGCCTTGGGTAGTATTTATTGCTGGCGTACAAATAGACTTGGAGTTAACATCCCACAATGAGGGATACTCTCTCAGCCTGGACTCTTGGGGAAGGGCCTAGGCCCTGCCCTGAATGAAATGACAGACTCTGGAGATCCACCACGGAGGGCCTCACCCTACATGAGGATCAGAGTGGAGATTGGATAGGGGACAGGGGCCTGGTGGGGAGGGGGGATGAGGGGAGGGAGAGCGAGCTGGGATTGACATGTGAAATAAGCTTGTTTCTAACTTAAATTAAAATAAAAGAAAATAAACTCATGATAAATAAATATACTGAAGTTCCTTCCCCAAATGCTAAGATTTCTAAATGAATGGATTTGTCAGATGTTTGCTTGTCATTTGTCTTTGTGTCTCATTTTTATTCATTTCACTTTCTCTGGAATAGACTGAAATCAAAGAAATTGACAAAACTAAAACCATTTGAATGTTGGCTGATTTTTGTTATTCATCAGAAGCTAGATACAATGGTAATTAGGGGGGAGAGTATGGGTCATCGTGTTTACCTGCTTTTGTATTTCAATGGATTATATTGCCCAGTTAACAGAGAATGAACACTTTCCTGCTGAGGGTTACAAGGGAAAATTTACAGAAACTTAATTAAACTTAATAACATGTATGTCTATTCATGAAACTTAATAACATTTATGCCCACTCATGAAACTTAGTAACATCTATGCCCATTCATTTCTGCTGTAAGTTATTTGGAAAATGCTTCTCTACCAGATTCTTCATGACATACCTGGGAAAGACTTAAGTGGCAGGTGGGGGTCTGTGTGATGACCACTGCAGACCAGAATCCCATCGAAGATCAGGCTCTCCTGTTTCCCATTCGTCTCCACAACCACATCCCATTGTCCACTGACTTCGAAGTCTGGATGCTTCCGCACACTCCTCACATTAGTCTGAGAATGAGGAAACACAGATGGAACACAGGTGACTCACTTTCCAGTTCCTCCTCCTTGAGTCCTACAAACCCTGAGGGACACTTTTCTATGGTATTCACACCAATACAGTTCCCATTCCTTCCACAGCAGGTTCAGGTGTTAGATGCATTTTCAATATATTCAGGAACTACTGTTACAGACGTAATCTTCTTTAGAAATAGAAGCAGTTGAGGCTTTATGAAATATTGGAGTGACTGGATCCACAACATTAATATCTTCCTAGGAAGATTTCTATATGCATGGAGATAATATTTCTTCATGGTTTTCATTCTGTAGGACAGGCCTATTCATTTACCTCTGGCCTGCATTTTGAAGTTCATAGAATTAAAATGTCATAATGACATGAAAATGGGTTTGTGTGTTCAAGTTGTAGTGCTGACTGACCATAGGTAGAAAGTAGGAAATAAATAAACATTCTTTGTATGAGCCTGCTTCTTGTTTTACAAGTAATATGATTTGGCTCAAGGTCTACTGGTATAATTGTAAGTTCTCAAACATTTTGAATTGATAAGGAGGGCCATGCCACTGCAATGCACAATCACAATAGGTTCTGATGAGCAAAGTCTTTCAGCCTCACATTTAAGTGAAATTATTAAGTATTTCAACCTGTGATGATTTCATGATGTGGTTGCTCACCGATAACCTCTTCTTCATGTGTGAAAATCAGAAGTGGCTGGGTATGACTTTGTGTGTGCTCAGGTGAGCATATTTGCGCACATGCATGCACACGCACACGCAATGCAACATTTCACCTTAAATCGAATGTAGCTCAGAAGGTTGAAGTGCTTGGCATACATCCTGAGGTAGTCCATGAGTTTGCAGTTGTGCATGTAGTTGGGAAAGTCGTCAGGAGCTGGGAAGTCACTGAAGCACATCATTTCTTTGGAAGTGTTGATGGTCACAGATTTATAGATGCTTGACATTTTCTCCAAAGGGGTTTTCTGCCAGAGAAAACCCCTCAATACAACAAACTTTATAATTACACTGTAGTAAAATATTTTAAGTGGCCTCAGGTATTTAAAAAGTAGAACACTGGTTTTCATATATTGTCAGACATCCACTGATGTTTTCTCCCTAGCTCCTATATTTTCTAGAGAGAGAAAAAAATCACGGTAAATCAACAACAAACCTTGTGGTGTATAACTTCTCAATCAGAATGATGGATGTCAGAAATGAGAATAGTGTCTTTAAAATGACAAATCAAAGTGACTGTCTAGATTTCTAATCCCAGTAAAAATTCCCTTAAGTGTGAAAGTGGAGTACAATTTGAGGTAAACAAAAACTGCTACACAAAATGGGAAGGTCCAAGGCAGCCCAGACACTATTCCTACAGTCTTCACACTCCAGGTCTAACTGGGTCTCAGACAGCTTTATGTACCCACTCTAACAAAAAGAGATATAATCTAATAATAGTAATACCAAATACCATGTAATATATGTAAAAAATCTTTAGAAACAAGATTTTTTATATTGATGAAAGGAACTGTCAGTTAAAATATGAAATAATCATGAACAGTGAACATTTGTATAGATGATAAAACAGCTAATACAATAGATAGTAATGTGTATGATGCACTATATCATATTTTAAATAGTATAATTTTCTATACTCTCATGGATCTTGATAAAGTTTAATTTAACATCATATCTATCTTATTATTGAGAATCATTGAAATTAGACAAGTTTGTTTAGCCTTCCCTTTGATCTAATCTCAACATAGCAAGATGGTCCTTCTACAAAGAAAGAATGTTTCTCTTCTTTTTAATCTCAGTCTTTGTCAAAGTCCTTACTACAGTCTATACCCACCAACAAGACTCAATTTCACATGTCCCTCAGAACCATATCCTAGCTTTCTCCCCCTTGAGCATTACAAGTAACTACACTGGCCCGCTGGTTCTCCCTGCCTTGCTAGCCATGCTCCCACCTCATAGCAGTTCTGCACCCGAAGCTCCCTCTAAACCCTCTTCTCAGATGATCTCCAGCCTTCCCTTTTTATTTTTTAATTAATTGTTCCAAAATCACTTTATCTTGAGGTTCTCTATGTCCTCTTACTTGGATTACAGTCCCAACTCACAGATCCTGCTGTATTCTTCACAATATACTTACTGCTATTATCTATACTATTTATTTCCTTTTTCAGGATTTTCACTCATATTTGTTATTATATTCCTTCACTTGTAAAAATTCCTTGTACGTAATAAGTATTCAAAAATATTCATTGACTGAGTGAACTCTTAAAGAAAAAATAGCATGGATGTTGGTATGTAAAAACAGAGTATCTACTCGAAGAAAAACCCTTGGGTTGCAGAAGGGTATTTGAATGACATCAATACCATGTTGAAAAGTGTTTGGGGAGAGGGAGGTTGCTCCTTGGACACTTCTGTTTCAGGGGTACCAAAGGGAGATCCCAGTGAGACAGTCATGCTGACCATTTTGCCAGAGCAACCACTGTCCACAAGAATGAAGAACTCTCATAGTGAAGCTGTTGATATGTGTCTGAGTGGGGATAAAACCCAAGAGCAATAAAGAAAGCTTAATGCATCAATGAAGACCCCTAAGATATCACATGGGCCATCCATGACTGGTAAGCAAAATGATTCTGAAGGATCCCTAGAACTTGGGTCTACCTAGTCATAAAGCTGGTGAACTAGCATTGGACCGAACCAAGCCCTCTGAATATGGGTGCCAGCTAGGAGGCCAGGGCAATCTATGAGACCTCTAACAGTGGAGCCAATGTTTATCCCTAGAGCACAAATGGACTTTGGGAACCCATTGCCTAAGGAGGGATACTACTGCAGCCCAGATACAGGAAGGAGGGCCTGGGCCCTCCCTTAAATAATGTGATGGACTTGATGGTCCCCCGTGGAGGGCTTCACTATCCTTGAAGAGTGGGTAGGGAGTGGGTTGGGGAGTCAGTGGGGAGCATGGGAGGATGGGAGGGTGAGGGGATGGGGGGATTGATGTGTAAATAAGAGTGCTTCTAAAAAAAAAGAAAGAAATTTGGGTCTAAAATGAATGGAACTACAAAACAAAACAAAACAAAAACAAAAACATCCTGAGTGAGGTTACCTAGACTCAGAAATACAAACAGGATGTGTACTCACTCATAAGTGGATATTAAACATAAGGCAAAGGATAACCAGGCTACAACCCACAGCCCCAGAAAAGCTAGGTAACAAGGAGGATCCTAAGAGGGAGACATGGATCACCCCAGGATGGGAAATAGAAGAGATCTCCCGGGGGCAGGGGGAGTAGAGGTGAGAGCCCGAGGGATAAGAACATGAAGGAGCAGGATGGGCAAGTTGGGGGAGGGACTGAGAGGTAGAGCAATGAAAGAAACATTGTGAGAGGGTCATTATTGGATTAGGGAGAAACCTGGTACCAGGGAAACTCCCAGGAATCCACAAAGATGACCCCAGCTAAGACTCCTAGCAACAGTGGAGAGGGTGCCTGAACTGGTCTGTAATCAGATTGATGACTACACTAATTGGTATCATAGAACCTTCATCCAATAACTGGTGGAAGCAGATACAGAGATCCACTTCCAAGCACTGGGCCAAACTCTGGGAGTCTACTTGAATGGAGGGAGAAGGGATTATATGAGCAAGGGGAGGGGGGGTCAAGATTATGACAGTGAAACCCACAGAGACAGCTAACCTGAGCTCATGGGAGCTTACAGACTCTAGTCTAACAGCCAGAGGGGGCCTGCTTGGGACTGACAGCAACCCTCTACATGTGGGTGACAATTGTGTATCTTGGTCTGTTTGTGGGGTGCCTAGCAGTGGCACCAGGACCTGTCCCTGGTGCATGAGCTGGCTTTTTGGAACCTATTTCCTATGGTGGGGTACCTTTTTCAGCCTTGATGCAGAGGGGAGGAGCTTGGTCCTGCCTCCTGCCTCAACATGATAAGCCATGCTTTGTTGATTACCATAGGAGACCTTACCCTTTCTGAATGGAGATGGAGGAGGCTTGGATGAGAAGGGAGGAACGGGGTGGGGAGTGGGAGCTGGGTAGAAGGGAGGTGGGGGAAGGAATGGGAGGAGAGGAGGGAAGGGAAACTGGTTGGTATGCAAAATCAATTTAAAAATCTAATAAAAAAAGAAAAAAAGTCCATTTAGCATTTACCACCCTTGAAAGCAGTGTATCTCTTGCTACTTAGAACTCAGAGAAAAAAAAGAGTCATTACCCGGTAAATGTCCTGTAAAACATGCCCCCCCACACCACACACACACACACACACACACACACACACACACAGAGAGAGAGAGAGAGAGAGAGAGATCTATATACACTGATCTGTATCCCTATACTGTGCCCTAGGACATTTAAGAAAGAGTAGCCTACATCTATTACAAGAAAGAATATCAAATTACATAATAGAAGGTGGGCAATGGGCCATCATTCTATTTTACCAACCGAATCTATGGAATCTCTAACTTTCTAAACAGTTAAAAAAAACATCTGCAGTCACCATCCCTTTACTAATATTTTTGAGGCTCACACAGGATTTCAGCTGCTTTGAATACAGTCTTCCAAGTTATATTTCTCATTAAAAGTTGACAAATTTCCTCAATAAGTAATATAAGCACAGAGATTAAAGCCACTACTTGACTAATTATGGGACAATGTGACATTCTGTATGTTTCATTTAATGAAACTATCCAAATTATTATGGCTGTTTCGGTGAAAGTATATTTAAAGTCAAATAAAATGCAAATGCATGCACTGCAGCTTCCATCCCGGTGGTGGGAGCCAATGCACCCCAGCATCCTAGTCTCCTGCTCCACCCACGGAACTAGGAGATGAGTAAATGGAGACCTACCAGAGCATTGGACTTGCAGATACCCACCGGAATGGAACCCTAGTCCTGCACCCACCAGGAGAGGAACAGGCACATTCTGGGGGCCCACTGGAAGAACAGATGGGAAGGAGACAATATAAAAGCACACTGAGCAACAACAACAACAAAAAACCCCAATATGACATCACCAGAGTCCAGAGACCCTACACCAGCAAGACCTGAACATCCCAACACAAATGAAGTAAAAGAGAATGACATTAAAAGCAACTTCATGAAAATGATAGAGGCCCTCAAATAGGATATGAGAAAATCCCTCAAAGAGATGGAAGAAAAAACAATCCAAAAATGGAAGAAATAGAAGAAAAGACAAAGCAAAAATTGCAAGAAACAATTCAAAGAGTGCAAGGGATGAAATCTGAAATAGAAACAATAAAAAAACACAGTCTGAAGAAATGCTGGAAATAGAAAAGCTGGGCAAACTGTCAGTACTACAGATGCAAGCATAACCAATAGAATACAAGAGACGGAAGAGAGAATCTCAGGTGTTGAAGATACACTAAGAGAACTAGATTCATCGAGCAAAGAAATATTTAAGTCCAACAAATCCCTAACACAAAATATCCAGGAAATATGGGACACCGTGAAAAGACCAAATCTAAGAATAATAGGTATAGAAGAAGGTGAATAAATCCAATTCAAAGGGACAGAAACATATTCAACAAAATCATAGAAGAAAACTTTGCCAACCTAAAGAAAGATATACCAATGAAGGTGCAAGAATCTTACAAAACAACAAATAGAGTGGACCAAAAAAAATCCCCTCAACACATAATACTCAAGACCCCAAACATACCGGAATAAAGAAAGAATATTAAGAGCAGCTAGGGAAAAAGGCCAAGTAACATATAAAGGCAAACCTATCAGAATTACATCTGACTTCTCCATGGAAACTGAAAGCCAGAAGAAGGTCCTGGATAGATATTCTATCAATATTAAGAGACCATGCCCAGACTACTATACCCAGCAAAGCTTTCAATCAATATAGATGGAGAAAAAAAAGATATTTCATGACAAAACAAGATTTAAACAATATATATAAGCTAACCCAGCCATACAAAAAATTCTGGAAGGAAAACTTCAACCCAAGGAAGTTAACTACAACCAGAAAAACATAGGCAATAGATAATCCCACTTTACCAACAGGCAAAAGAAAATGCGATGGAAATCCACATACAATTCCACCACCACCAACCATTGGAAAACAAATGAGAATGAGCCATCAATGGTCATTAATATTTCCCAATATTAATAGACTTAACTCACTCATAAAAAGACACAGGCTAACAGAATGGATTTGAGCACAGAATCCATCCTTCTGCTGCATACAAGCAACACACCTCAGCTTCAAAGACAGACATTACTTTAGAGATAAGGGTTGGGAAAAGATTTTCCAATCAAATGGATCCAAAAAAAACAAGCAGGGTAGCAATCCTAATATCTAAAAATTAGACTTTAAACTAAAATCAATCAAAAGAGCTAAAGAAGGTCACTTTATACCCATCACAGGAGAAATCAACCACGATGAAGTCTCAGTTCTGAACAACTATGCCCCAAATAAAAAGCCATCCACGTTCACAAAAGAAACATTACTAAAACTCAAATCACACATAAGACCTCACACATTTATAGTGGGAGACTTCAACACCCCACTCTCATCAGTAGACAGGACAACCAGACAGAAACTTAACAAGGAAACAAAGGAACTAATAGAATTTGTGACCCAATTGGGTTTAACAGATATCTATAGAACACTCCATCCAAACACAAAAGAATATAGCTTCTTCTCGGTGCCACATTGAACCATCTCAGAAATCGACCACATACTTGGCAACATAGCAAACCTCAACAGGTACAAAAATTGGAACAACTCCATGTACCATATGAGACCATTATACTTTAAATTTAGAATTCAACAACAACACAAATCGCAGAAACCCTACAAACTCATGGAAATTGAATAATGTGCAATTGCACCATTCCTGGGTCAAAGAAGAAATGAAAAAAGAAGTTAAAGACTTCCTAGAATTCCATGGGAATAAAGACACAAGATAACCAAACTTACAGGACACTTTGAAAGCAGTGCTACGAAGCAAGTTCATAGCACGAAGTGCCCACATGAAGAAACTGAAGAATTGTCACACTAGAGGATGAACAGCACTACTGAAAGTTCTAGAACAAAAGGAAACAAACTCATCCCAGAGAAGCAGACGCCAGGAAATAACCAAATTGAGGGCTGAAATCAATAAAGTAGAAATTAGGAAAATAATACAAAGAATTAATGCAAAAAAGAGTTGATTCTTTGAGAAAATAAACAAGATAGACAAACCTTTATCCAAACTTACCAAATGACAGAATATGAACATGCAAATTAACAAAATCAGAAATGAAAAGGGAGACATAACAATGGACAGTGAGGAAATCCAGAGAATCATTATGTATGTTTTGAAAAACCTGTACTCCACAAAATTTGAAAATCTAAAGGAAATTGACAATTTTCTGGAAAGATATTACTTACCAAAATTAAATCAAGAACAGATAAGCAATTTAAATAGACCTATAACACCTAAGGAAATATAAGCAGACATGAAAAGTCTCCCAACCAGAAAAAGCCCAGGGCCAGATGGCCTCGGTGCAGAATTCTACCAGAAATTCAAAGAACAGCTTATGCCAATTCTCATCAAAGTATTCCATGCAATAGAAGCAGAACAGTCTTTGCCAAACTCTTTTTATGAGGCTTCAATAATATTGATACCCAAGCTACACAAAAACACAACTGAGAAATCGAACTTCAGACCAATATCCTTCATGAACATTGATGCAAAAATACTCAATAAAATACTGGCAAATCAGATCCAAAAACACATCAGAAAATTCATCCAACATAATCAAGAAGGCTTCATTTAGGGATGCAGGGATGGTTCAACATATGAAAATCCGTCAATGTAATCCACCATATAAACAAGCTGAGAAACAAAAAGCAAATGATCATCTCACTAAATGCTGAAAAAAACTTTGACAAAATCCAACATCCCTTCATGATAAAGGTCTTGGAGAGATCTGGAATAACAGGAACATACCTGAATATAATAAAAGCTATATACAGCAAACCAATAGCCAACATCAAACTGAATGAAGAGAAACTCAAGGCAATTCCTCTGAAGTCAGGAACAAGACAAGGCTGTCCCCTCTCCCCATACCTCTTCAATATTGTACTCGAAGTTCCAGTTAGAGCAATAAGACAACAAAATGAGATCAAGGGGATACAAATTGTAAAAGAAAAGGTCAAACGTTCATTATTTGCAGATGATATGATAGTTTACATAACTGACCCAAACACTCTACCAGGGAACTCTAACAGCTTATAAATACCGTCAGCAAAGTGGCAGGGTACAAGATCAACTCAAGAAAATCAGTAGCCCTACTATATACTGACAATAAAAGGGCTGAGAAAGAAATCAGAGAAACATCACCCTTTACAATTGCCACAAACAACATAAACTCCTTGGGGTAACACTAACCAAATAAGTGAAAGACATGCATTGCAAGAACTTCGTGTCTTTAAAGAAAGAAATTAAAGAAGACACCAGAAAATGGAAAGATCTCCCATGCTCTTGGATAGGTAGGATCAATGTAGTAAAAGTGGCAATCCTGCCCACAGTAATCTACAGACCCACTAAAATCCCTGCACAATTCTTCACAGACTTTGAAAGAGCAATAATCAACTTTATATGGAAAAACAAAAGATCCAGGATAGCCAAGACATCCCTGTTCAACAAAGCAATATCTGGAGGCATCATCATTCTAGACTTCTCTATTATTTAGCTGTATCCTGAAAACAGTTTGGTATTGGCACAAAAATAGACAGGTAGACCAACGTAATTGAACTGAACACCCTGAGATTAATCCACAAACCCATGAACACCTGATTTTCAACAAAGAAGCTAAAATTATACAATGGAAAAAGGATAACTGGATATTGGCATGTAGAGGACTGCAGATAGATCCATGTCTATTGACATGCACAAAACTTAAGTCCAAATGGATCAAAGACCTCAACATAAATCCAGCCACACTGAACCTGTTAGAAGAGAAAGTGAAGAGTACCTTGAACGAATTCCCGAACCAGTAGCACAGACACTGAGGTCACCAATTAATAAATGGAATCTCCTGAAACTGAGAAGCTTCTGTAAGGCAAAGGACACAGTCAGCAAGACAAAAAGGCAACCCACAGATTTGGAAAAGATATTCACTAACCCCACATCTGACAGAGGGCTCATCTCTAAAATTTACAAAGAATTCAAGAAGCAAGTCCCCAGAACACCAAAGGATCCAATTAAAAAATGGGGTACAGAACTAAATAGAGAATTCACAATAGAGGAGTCTAAAATGGCTAAGAGACACTTAAGAAAGTGCTCAACATCTTTAGCCTTTAGGGAAATGCAAATCAAAACAATTCTGAGATACCTGTCAGAATGGCTAAAATTAAAACACCAATGACAGTTTATGCTGGAAAGGATGTGGAGAAAGGGGAACACTTCTCCATTGCTGGCGGGAGTGCCAACTCATACAGCTACTTTGGAAATCAGTATGGAGATTCTTCAGGAAAATGGGAATCAGTCTACCCAAAGACCCAGCAATCCACTCTTAGACATATCCCCAAAAGATGCCCATTCATACATCAAGGACGTCTGTTCCACTATTTTCATAGCAGCATTATTTGTTATAGCTAGATTCTGGAAGCAACCTATGTAGGAGGAAAACAAAACTCCGCCATTAGCCTTGTGACTTATTAGAGGTGCATACAGATGAGGTAATAATAAGGCGGTTTACCACACCGCTAACCACACCCACTTTAGGCATGACTGAAGACATATATAGACTATGTCACTTGCCAGGCCCACTTTTGGGCATGGCTAGGGGCATTACGAAGGAAGGTATAAAAGACTGAAAAACGGAAGTCTCGTTCTTTTTTCCCGGCTTTCTGGCTTCCAGCTCGGCTCATCTGGGTTACTTGTTTGTCTCTTGTGAGTAATTTCTACAATAAATACTTATTTTTACTTTCCGTAAGTGTGCTGTTTATTGTTGCAGCATCAAACATAGATGCCCCACAACTGAAGAGTGGATAGGGAAAATTGGTACATTTACATAATGGAGTACTACTCAGCAGAAAAAAAAACAATAGAATCTTGAAATTTGCAGGCAAATGGATGACACTAGAAGAAACCATCCGAAGTGAGGTAACCCAGTCACAAAAAAACAAACATGGTATGCCCTCACTCATATATGGGTTTTAGACATGGATCAGGGGAGTGTCATCCTACAATCCCAGTGGCAGTGAGTCTGGGAAACAGGGAGGTTCCCTAGAGATATGCATGATACCCCAGAGAAGGGGAATGAGGCAAGATCTCCTGAGCAGATTGGAAACATGGGGGAGAGGGGACAGAGAACCAGGAAAAAGAGAGGGGGAGAAGAGTAGGGGAAAGAATTCATGGGGGAGCAGGAAGGTTGAGTCAGGGTAAGAATAGAGGAGAGCAGGATGAGAGATACCATAATAGATGGAGATAGCGGAGATAGCTAATGCTAATGAGATTTCCAGAGATCTACAAAGATAACACCAACTGGAAAACTAAGCAATAGCAGAGAGACTACCTTAATAGCCTCTCTCTGATCATAAGATTGATGACTACTTTATATGCCATCCTAGAACCTTCATCCGGTGACTGATGGAGGCAGAGACAGATACCCACAGCTAAACACTGAACTGATCTCCTGGAACCCAGTGACAGGGATGGAGTAATGATGAGCAGAGGGGTTAAGACCATGCTGGTGAAACCCACAAAGACAGCTGACCAAACAGGGGGGGGGGTCTCTTGAACTCCAGACTGATAGCTGAGAGCCCAGCAGGGTACTGATCCAGACTCCCTGAATGTAGTGTCAGTAAGGTGGCCTCAGAAATTTCTGTGGCCTTGGGTAGTAGATCAGTGTTTACCATGGCATACCAATGAATTTTGGGAGCCCATTCCATATGGAGGGATGTTCTCTCATCCTGGACACATGGGGAAGGGCCTAGGCCCAGCCCTGGATGAAATGACAGACTCTGTAGATCCCCCCATGGAGAGCCTCACCCTCTTTGGGGAATGGTGTGGGGATTGGGTGAGGGTTGGGGGGGTGGTGGAGACACAAGGGAGGAGGGGTGGGAGAGGGAGCTGGGATTGACACGTGAAGCACGCATGTTTCTAATTTAAATAAGAACATATAGTGAGGAAAAAATGCAAGTGTACTTGAAATTTCCACAGGCCTCCGATGTCATCACTTCTTTCAAAGCAGGTAGGCTCCAGATCTTCATCCAAACAGCACTTGATGGCTCCCAGGCCACTGATCCCAGCTCCAATCACAGCTATCCGCTTCTTGGCCATGGCACCACCACTGACTAGCAAGCATAGGGAATTCTCATGACCATCCAATCCTTTGAAACGAAACTGCTTTATTAAAAGACCTATAGCTTGTTGTCCTAAATTCTTTTTTATTTTTCTTATTAGCATGGAAAATACCAACATATAGAATTCCTTCTGCTTAAAGCAGAAAAGCTATGACACACAAAAAATGAGCACAAACCTGCTTGTTCTGCCTGCAAAATTTCACCTAGACTCAGCTACAGTAACACAGATGTGTAATTCTAGGCTATTTAATAAGTTCAACATTAACATTACACCATTTGGACTATGGGCAGGCAGCACAGGAGGGGCCTGTTGAGGAAATATGAGATGCAAAATTAAGAGTGAATATCCAGGAGTTAGCTAGATGTGAAGCTAAGAAGTTTTGTTTTGGGGGAGAGGGTGTGTTGGTGTGTTTGATATTGTGTTATGTGTGTGTTAACATTCCATAATTAAAACAATCTAACTGAAGGCAGAAACAGAAGAAAGCATCATGTGTGTACAGAGCTGGTAGCTGCCTGGTGGTAGTTCAATAAGACAAGAAGTACGAGATTATTTTAGCAAATGTTTTTGTTTTGTTTTTTAGATTTATTCATTTATTATGTTTACAGTGTCTGCCTGCATGTATGTCTGCAGGCAAGAAGAGGGCACCAGATCTCGTTACAGATGGTTGTGAGCCACCATGTGGTTGCTGGGAATTGAACTCAGGACCTCTGGAAGAGCAGCCAGAGCTCTTAACCTCAGAGCCATCGCTCCAGCCCAGGATCATGGGATCTTTAACAGAGACATTTTAATGGCATTCTAGGATAGAAGACATCTGAGAAGAAGGTAATAATGCTAAAATAGAGTGACAAGTAATTAAACTTTGTAAGTGCTTATAGAAGCAAAGTTAATTTCATGTGATATTTTCTTCTCTTTTTAATGGCATTATGAAAGCTCAGAGACATAGTTGGGACAGTTATAAGAACTATCATTCAGAATGATGACCTACCAATATTTAGTATTTCTAGCCTTAGACTATATTCATCCACTCACAATTTTTATATATTATCCAAGAAAAACTGACTCAAACTGTGAACTAGGTACTGTGACTTACCTCAGTGGCTCCAGCCTGAAGGAACAGAGAGGCACAAATAAAGGGGAAACACTACATGTGGGTAAATGTAAAGATGTGAGTATGTTGTGTTTCAGTCTCACTGAACCACATCCAAGACTGGTGCATCCATGTCCATTGCTGGTGAAGATGCCTCGTGTTGCAGATACTGGCCCCACTATCCTCTTTGTTTCTCCGGTGTAAAGTCTATGAGTAGCTCAGGCACAGTTAATTAAGACCTTCCTTCTCGGTAACCATAGTGACTTGTCTATATCTCTTATTACAGTTACAACACACCTTTATTGCAGTTCTGTCTCATTGTGGATGAGCAATAAACTCTTTGCAACATTTGAGATTTATTAGGTGCCATGGATAAAACCTAATAAACGTCAATGGACTCAAAAGAGTGACTGAATTAATTTCTTAACCCCCCTTTTAAACCAGCTACCATGCTTAGAAAGTATTATACCATCTATTATAACCAGATAAAACATATTAATGACTATCTCAAATTTTCCCTACATGAAACTGTATATTATAAGGAAAAACTAAGGTACCAACCCTTGTGAAGAAGGAAACTGGATTTCTTAATGAAGTTTGAACTTCTTAATGAAGATAGAGATGATCTTCTCCCGTGCTCTTGAAAATGGAGCTAAAAATCCACAGCAACTTGAAGTCTTTTATAGCTGATGGAATTGGCTCATGTATAATCCTTTCCCATGACTCCTCCAATTTGGATTAAAAAATGTCATGAGCATGTAAGGGAAGGGACTACATCTAATAGTGGTATGTATAATTAACTACTGACTGCAATACATTTTAATATTAATTGACACATTGTAGAGATGTTCTAAATGAAATCATCTTCATTGGCATAATATGAGTTGGGGAATATGAGCAATGTTGCTATTTAACTGGTTATGGTACAAATGCTTTTTTGTCAACTGTGAAAACTAAACATATTATAAATTACAAAAAGAAATTTGCTAATAATAAATTAAAAACTCAGTGTTCTCACTTTATTAAATGTCAAAACACCTATGTTTGACAAAAATTAAACATGTGTCAAGCTACCCTTAGAAAAGACTTGTGTCAATCTCTCTGAATCCTCCGTAAAGTGGGGGATTCTATAGGATGTGAATCATTGCGATCATCTTCTATTATCCCGTCATCATAGCTGCCTTGTCTCCCTTCCCTCTGAACTTATGGGTTTGGTACACAGACATTGATAACCTTTGCAGATAATAGGTGTCCTTCTGTCCATCACCACACTTGGAGTGTCTGATAGCAGGATGAAAATACTGTAATGGAAAAGTAGGCTTCATTTTTCAACTGCTGACAAATGTTCCAAGTTTTCTGTTTAGGAAATGCCTTTGCCTCATGTACATTGACTACCTATAGAATGTGAGGATGGAAAGGGATACTCTAGTCTTTATGCTGATGGAAAAATATTCTCAATGCATGACCGACACAGCAATAAATGTGAAAGCAGACTAAGATCTGAATGGACAAATGTCCTTTGAACAGCATTTAGTTTTGCCATGCAGTGGTGATGTTCTGTTATGTAAACCATCTACCCTCAGTATTTTCTATCAGCAGTTCAGAGGGTGTAGAATTCAGAAGAAATTACAAGTTTATTCAGTTTAATAAAACTTTCCATGAGTTTCTTGTTCTTCTAAAATACCCTGCCTTCTTCTTCCCCCAAGCCATATTCATTTAACTTTCTTTACATTTTTGATGAGCCATATCCAGCATCAATTTATGTCATATAAAGGCACAGTGTCTCCAGCCCCATGGGCTTCTCCTTCAGCAGAAAGCAAACATCAACCCCACAGCTACTGTTTCACACTCACAGTTGATGTTACTCTTTTCAGGTATATATATGAAGGAGTATTGAGAAATAAACATGCAGTTATAACAGATAGATTTTCCCAAAGTGTTCACAAACTCCTTGTTTCTTACAAAATACAATATTTGATCTTAAATAAAAGCCTGTCAAATTATATCATAAGTTCCTTGGAATGACAGATGAATTTCTCTATGACTACAATATGATGAATAAATGCATTGTCTCCTGGATTAGGTTTATCTTTTTTGATGATGGTTCATGTACAAAGTTACAATGATAAACTGGTGTTCACCTTTCCCCTCATCTTGGTGCATGACTTGTCAGGGCTTAAGTGTACTAAAGAAAATAATCTGTCAATCAAGAGTTTAATTTGCTGGAGTTACTAAAGAGATGACAGCTTGGTGGTGCAGATCTCTTCGAGGCCTGTCATCACACCCTCTTCCCTATCCCCCCTTCTTTTCTCTGCTCCTGTTTCACACCACCACCACTTGGTTCCTCCCACACGTGGGAAAGTCCTCTCTGAGCCTGCATTCCGTTCACCTGTGGTATTTCTTGGTCTGGGCTATCTTTTAATTTTCTTTCTTTTGTAAAACTTCTGTCTTTCTATCTGAATCTCTTATAGATACAGTAGATCTGTCTCTCCCCCCGGGAAGATGAGATCTCAAGGTGTAACCTCAGTGCTGTTCAGCTGTGCTGTAAGGATACAGGGGGAAAGGTGAGAAGGGAGGGCAAATCACTGCAAAGAATGATCTCCTGAAATGGCTGCTCCTTCCCCAGAAGAGTGGTCCAGCATTTAGTGCCTCAAAAATGAGTTCAGTGGGCTTCCAACATGAATTTTCCCCATACCATGAGCTTTTCTCATAGCCTCAAGACTCCTCACAGGAAGTAATCTCCACTGAAGGAACTCGTTAAAGATGCGTTATAGCAGAGCAGGACCCACGGTTTAGCATGCTAAGTTAGATACTACTAACTTAAATACTACTCATAGGGCTTGGGTATTTTCAGGTAGTTCACATACTGGAATAGACACACTGGTCTCACTCTGGATTCCTACCTATGTCCTTCTCTTTCCTATGTTAACCAAGTAGAGATGTGTCAGGCCATTTTCTTGTGGACTTGGTTCTGCGGAAACTGTAGAGCTCTTGCACAGCAGAATCAAAGACTCACAAAGTTCTCGTTTTCCGTTGTCACGCTTAGAACAAAGCTCACTGTTGCCCCATTTCTGTCTAGTCCATATTTGTTGAGAGCCTTTTTATTGAGGGCACTAAAAGGATATTCCTTTTCAGACCAGTTTTTCTTTTTCTTTTTTCTTTTTTTTTCTCACTCCGCAGTACCCCGGCTTCTCTTTACATTTTGAATTTTTTTCTTTATTTTTATCTTTGCTAGTTTTTTCCTCCTTTTTTAAAAATCTAAGTTAGAAACAAGCTCTTTCACATGTCAGTCTCAGCTCCCTCTCCTACCCCGCCCTCCCCACCAGGCCTTCCAGTCCCCTACCCAAACTCCATTCTAATCCCCAGGGAGGGTGAGGCCCTCCATGGAGGATCTCCAGAGTCTGCCATTTCATTCAGGGCAGGGCCTAGGCGTTCCGCAAGAGTCCAGACTGAGAGAGCATTTCTCATTGTGGGATGGGCAGACAAAGTTCATTTGTATGCCAGGGATAAATACTACCCAAAGCCCAGTAGATTATGTAGGCCTCTTAACTGACACCCACATTCAGGGGTCTGGATCAGTCCCATGCTGGCCTCTCAGCCATCAGTCTGGGGACCAAGACTCCCACTTGTTCAGGTCAGCTGTTTCTGTGGGTTAAACCTGCCCAGTCTTAACCCCTTTGCTCATTAGTTCTCCCTCTCTGTCACTGGATTCCAGCAGTTCAGTTCAGTGTTTAGCTATGGGTGTCTGCCTCTGCTTCCATCAGTCACTGGATGAAGGTTCTGTTTCCCAGACTCTCTTGCATTGGAATTGTATGCTGGAACTCCCCTGGTTCATGTCTAAAATCCATAAATGATTGAGTACATACCATGTTTCTGTTTTTGTGACTGGGATACCTCACTCAAGATGGTTTCTACTAGTACCATCTATTTGCCTGCAAATTTAAAGAATCCATAGTTTTTTTTTCTGTTGAATAGTACTCCATTGTGCAAATGTATTACATTTTCTCTATCCACTCTTCAGTTAAGGGGCATCTAGGTTGCTTCCAGTGTCTGGCTATTACAAATAATGCTGCTATGAACATAGTGGAACAGATGTCCTTGTTGTATGAATGTACATTTTTGGGTATATGTCTGAGAGTGGAATTGCTGGGTCTTGTGGTAGACTGATTCCCATTTTCCTGAGAAATCTCCATACTAATTTCCAAAGTGACATATGAGTCGGCACTCTCACCAGCAGTGAAGGAGTGTTCCTCTTTCTCCACATCCTCTCCAGCATAAACTGTCATTGGAGTTTTTTATTTTAGCCATTCTGACAGGAGTAAGATGGTATCTCAGAGTTGTTTTGATTTGCATTTCCAGGATGTCTAGGGATGTTGAGCACTTTATTAAGTGTCCCTCAGCCATTTTAAGACTTCTTTACTGTGAATTCTCTATTTAGTTCTGTACCCCAGTTTTTGATTGGATCCTTTGGTGTTTTGGAAACTGGCCTCTTGAGTTCTTTGTAAATTTTGGAGATCAGCCCTCTGTCAGATGTGGGGTTGGTAAAGATCTTTTCCTATTCTGTGTGTTGCCTTTTTGTCTTGCTGACTGTGTCTTTTGCCTTACAGAAGCTTCTCAGTTTCAGGAGGTCCCATTTATTAATTTTTTATCTTAGTGTCTGTGCTACTAGTGTTATGTTCAGGAAGCAGTCTCCTGTACCAATTCGTTCAAGGGCACCTCCCACATTTTCTTCTAAAAGGTTTAGTGTAGCTAGATTTATGTTGAGATGTTTGATCCATTTGAACTTAACTTTTGTGCATGGCAGTAGACATGGATCTATCTGCAGTCTTCGACATGCCAGCCTCCAGTTATGCCAGCACCATTTGTTGAAGATGCTTTCTTTTTCCATTGTATAATTTTAGCTTCTTTGTCAAAGATCAGGTATTCATACATGTATGAGTTAATGTCGGGGTGTTCAATTTGATGTCATTGTTCTATTTTTATGCCAATACCAAGCTGTTTTCAGGACTATAGCTCTATAATAGAGCTTGAAGTCAGGGATGGCGTTGCCTCCAGATGTTGCTTTGTTGAGCAGGGTTGTCTTAGTTATCCTGGGTCTGTTGTTTTTCCATATAAAGTTGATTATTGTTCTTTTAAGGTCTGTGAAGAATTGTGCTGGGATTTTAATTGGGATTGCGTCAAATCTGTATATTGCTTTCAGTAAGATAGCCATTTTTACTATGTTGATCCTACCTATCCAAGAGCATGGGAGATCTTTTTGGAGTCTTCTTTAATTTCTTTCTTTAAAGACTCAAAGTTTTCTGTGATACAGGTCTTTCACTTGTTTAGTTAGCCTTATCCCAAGGTATTTTATATTTTTTGCCGGTATTGTAAAGGGAGACATTTCTATGATTTCTTTTTCAGCCCTTTTATCATCTGTATATAGTAGGGCTACTGGTTTTCTTGAGTTGATCTTGTATCTTGACACTTTGCTGAGGGTGTTTATCAGCAGTATGAGTTCTATGGTAGAGTTTTTTGGTTCACTTTTGTAAACTACCATATCATCTGCAAGTAGTGAAAGTTTAGCCTCTTCCTTTCCAAATTGTATCCCCTTGATCTCCATTTGCTGTCTTATTGCTCTAGCTAGAACTTCAAGGACAATATTGAAAAGGTATGGACAGCCTTGTCCTATTCTTGATTTCAGAGGAATTGTGCTGAGTTTCTGTCCATTTAGTTTGATGTTGGCTCTTGGTTTGCTGTACATAGGTTTTATTATGTTTAAGTAAATTCCTGTTATTAGAGATATCTTCAAGACCTTCATCATGAAATGGTTTTGGATTTGTCAAAGGCTTTTTCTGCATCTATTGAGATGATCATGTGGTTTTTGTTTCTCAGCTTGTTTATATGGTGGATTACATTGATGGATTTCCATATGTTGAACCATCCCTGCATCCCTGGAATGAAGCCTTCTTGATCATGGTGGATGAGTTTTCTGATGTGCTCTTGGATCCGATTTGCCAGTATTTTATTGAGTATTTTTGCATCGATGTTCATGAGGGATATTGGTCTGAAGTTCTCTGTCTTAGTTGTGTCTTTGTGTGGCTTGGGTACCAAGGTTATTGAAGCCTTGTAAAAAAAAGTTTGGCAGAGACCATTCTGCTTCTATTGCTTGGGATACTTTGATGAGAATTGGCATAAGTTGTTCTTCGAATTTCTGGTAGAAGTCTGCACTGAGGCCATCTGGCCCTGGGCTTTTTTTGGCTGGGAGACTTTTGATGACTGCTTCTATTTCCTTAGGGGCTAGGTCTATTTAAATTCTTATCTGTTCTTGATTTAATTTTGGCAAGTGATATCTGTCCATAAAATTGTCCATTTCCTTTAGATTTTCAAATTTTGTGGAGTACAGGTTTTCAAAATATGACCTGATGATTCTCTGGATTTCCTCAGTGTCCCTTGTTGTTATGACTCCCTTTTCATTTCTGATTTTGTCAATTTGCATGTTCACACTCTGCCGTTTGGTAAGTTTGGATAAAGGTTTGTCTATCTTGATTTTCGCAAAGAGCAAACTCTTTGTTACATTTATTCTTTGTACTGTTTTCCTAGTTTCTGCTTTATTGTTTTCAGCCCTCAATTTGATTATTTCCGGGAGTCTACTCCTCTGGAGTGAGTTTGCTTCTTTGTCTTCTAGGGCTTTCAGTTGAGCTGTTAATTCTCATGTGTTCCTGTTCTCCAGTTTCTTCATGTGGGCACTTAGTACTATGAACTTTCCTTGTAGCACTGATTTCAAAGTGTCCTATAAGTTTGGGTGTGTTGTGTCTTCATTCTCTTTGAATTCTAGGAAGGCTTTAATTTATTTTTTTATCTCTTTTTGACCTAGGAATGGTGAAATTGTGCATTATTCAATTTCCATGCGTTTGTAGGGCTTCTGCAATTTGTGTTGTTGTTGAATTCTAACTTTAACTCATGGTGGTCTGATAAGGTACATGGAGCTATTCCAATTTTTTTGTACCTGTTGAAGTTTGCTATGTTGCTGAGTATGTGGTCAATTTTTAAGAAGGTTCCATGTGGCACTGAGAAGAAGGTGTATTCTTTTGTGTTTGGATGGAGTGTTCTGTAGATGTCTGTTAATCCCATTTGGGTCATAACTTCAATTAGTTCCTTTGCTTCTTTGTTAAGTTTCTGTCTTGTCCTGTTTAGTGGTAAGAGTGGAGTGTTGAAGTCTCTCACTGTAAGTGTGTGAGGTTTTATGTATTATTTCAGTTTTAGTAATTTTTAACGAACCTGGATGCCTTTGTTTTTTGGGGTATAGATGTTCAGAATTGAGACTTCATCTTGGTGGATTTCTCCTGTGATGAGTATGAAATGACCTCCTTCATCTCTTTTGATTGATTTTAACTTAAAATCTAATTTTCAGATATTAGGATTGCTACCCCTGCTTGTTTCTTGGGTCCATTTCCCAACCCTTAACTCTGAGGTAATGTTTGTCTTTTAAGCTGAGCTGTGTTTCTTGTATGCAGCAGAAATATGGCTTCTGTCTTCGAATCCATTTTGTTAGCATGTGTCTTTTTATGAGCAGATTAAGACCATTAATACTGAGGGATATTATTTATCATTGATTACTTATTTTTGTTTGTTTTGGAGTTGTTGGTGGTGGTGTATTTGTGTGTAGATTTTCACCCCTGTTTTCTTTTGGTTGTTGGTAAATTGGGATCATCTATTGCCTATGTTTTTCTGGTTGTAGTTAACTTCCTTGTGTTGGAGTTTTCCTTCCAGAACTTTCTGTAGGGCTGGATTAGTGGATATGTATTGTTTAAATCTAGTTTTGTTATGGAATATCTTGTTTTCTCCACTTATGGTGATTGAAAGCTTGGGTGGGTATAGCAGTCTGGGCTGGCATCTGTGGTCTCTTAGTATTGGTAGAATATCTATGCAGGACCTTCTGGCTTTCAGAGTTTCCATGGAGAAGTCAGGTGTAATTCTCATAGGTTTGTCTTTGTATGTTATTTGACCTTTTCCCTTAGTTTCTCTTAATATTCTTTTTTATCCCTCATTTTTGGAGTCTTTATTATGTGGTGAGGGGATTTTGTTTTGTTTTGTTTTGTTTTTGTGGTCCACTCTATTTGGTGTTCTGTAAACTTCTTGTACCTTCATTGGCATGTCTTTCTTTAGGTCGGGAAAGTTTTCTCCTATGATTCTGTTTAATATGGTTTCTGATCCTTTGAGGTGTTTTTCTTCACCTTCTTCTATACCTGTTATTCTTAGGTTGGTCTTTTCACTTTTAGGTTGGTCCCATATTTCCTGGATATTTTGTGTTGGGGATATGTTTGACTTAAGTTTTCTTTGGTCGATGAATCTATTTCCCCTAGTGTAGCTTCAACACTTGAGATTCTCTCTTCCATCTCTTGTATTCTGTTGGTTATGCTTGCATCTGTAGTACCTGACTGTTTGGCCAGCTTTTCTATTTCCAGCATTCCTTCAGACTGTTTTATTTATTGTCTCTATTTCAGCTTTCAACCCTTGCTCTGTTTGAATTGTTTCTTGCAATTTTTGCTTTGCTTTTCCTCTCTTTCTTACATTTGTTGGATTTTTTGGTTTCATTTTTATTCCATTTCTTTAAGGGATTTTCTCATATCCTCTTTGAGGGCCTCTATCATTTTCATGAAGTTGTTTGTAAGGTCTTTCTTACCTGCTTCATCTGCAATGGGCTGTTCAGGTCTTGTGGGCATATAGTCTCTAGACTCTGGTGGTGTCATATTGGTTTTACTGTTGCTGAGTTTGTTTTTATATTGTCTCCTTCCCTTCATTTCTTCCAGTGAATGCAAAAGGAATCTCTTCCTCTCTTGTTGGGTATGTGACCACGGTTCCATTCTGGTGGGTGGGAGCAGGTCCAATACTCTGGTGGCTTTCCTCTTGCATGGATGGAGGCAGTCCTAGTACCTGGGCCTTGGCAATCTTTGGGTATGCTGGGCCCTGTCAGCATGGGATCCATGGTCCCTATGTCTCTGATGGTTCTGCTCAGGGCACCAGAAGTTAGGCTTGCCTGTCCTGTAGGTGGAGAATGGGACTTGGATGCTGGCAGTCTCTAGGAGGGCTGGCTCCTGCTGGGATGGTACCTGCAATGCAGAGTACCCTGGCCACGGCTAGTTGTGTGCAGATCACTGGAACAGACCAGCTTTTCAATATCTCAAGTATACAGAAAAATTCACGAACTGATAAAAGGCAAAACACCTCAACTGTGTATGTAGGAAAATGAGTTAAAGGATTCTGGGCTTATGAACCCCTTTATCCCATTGTGATGATAGAGAGGGTCCTGGGGCTGCTGGCTCACCTATACCAGTTGCACTAATCTTCAAGGATCCTCATATTCACCTGCCTGCAATAAGCATTTAATAATATTAAACAACTTGTCTTGAAGTAAAAATTGTTTCCGACATGCAAAATGAGATGTGAATGTACATGGCAGTTCTGTCTACCCCAAATTACCACTTGCCTATGTGTTTTGGTGTACTTCCAAAATCCAGTGATAAATCTTCACATTCTGGTCCTCCAATTCACCCTCCTTTGCTATTAATCCCAGAAGAAGCACACGAATGTGGGGACACTCAGCAGTCTGTATGACCAAGAGCTTGTCCATGTTAAATACACCCCACATTGCAAGCATTGTTTGCATGTTGGTTTTCAGTAAACATCATGTTTTTGTAACTAACGTTTGATTTAAATTATATTTTTAAATCTTCCTCTCTCTCTCTCTCTCTCTCTCTCTCTCTCTCTCTCTCTCTCTCTCATGATTTGTGATGTTTTACTAAGCACCCTCCCCTTTAAAAATAAGCACCTCCACTAATAGGCAGGAAATGATTTCTTTGAATACTTTTCAATTTGAAGTCTTTGCAACACAGCTTAGGTGGCTCAAAGTATCTTGGGACATTCAAATGTTCCCTGTCTCATTCTGCCACGTTAAATTCTACTTGAGTTAGCATGCCACTTCTCCTTAAACCTGCCAGACAGGTTTTCAAATATAAACCAAACAAGAAAGTAGATCCTGTCACTACATTGCCATACACAACTAAAAATATTAACTTTGCTAGAGGATTGAAAAGAGGCCTTGAGGGTGACTTGATCTCCTCTTTAGCAGAGGTTTTGCATGTGTTAGCCCAGTGTGTTGTCCTTGTGATATCAAGACATGGCTGTGCTGACCAGCAGAGGCATCTGGCTTTGGATGGACCAGTAGAATGAGTACTTGGGTGTGTGCTTCAGTTGGTCAGCATGGTTCTTTCTGTGTCTCCTCCCACTCCTGACCATAGGAGATGAGCCTGCTTCAGAATGAAAGATGCATTCTAGAGCTGCTTCAGGTCCATTACTTTTAGTTAACAAGACACCTTATTAAATTAGGATGTTGGGCAATAAATACTTTTCAGTTTTTATCATTATCACTCACCTTGGTTGATATTTTAAGGGCTTCACATAAACCACTTTTTATTCTTTTATTCAATTTAAATTCTAGATCCTTGTGTATGGTTGCTTTACTTTTTAGTAGGATACTGTGTTTCTGTTGTAATGATCTCAGTTTTCATTGGCATACACTAAATGTAAAGGAAGGATTTTCATTACGACATGTCCATGCATAGAATGTACTTCTATCACATGTACCCCAAATCCCCTTTCTTATTTACTGTACTTACCCTTTCCTGTTGCACTGCCATAATATCCATGACCTTTCTGTCCCCTAGATTTTACATGTGAGAGAGAGCATAAAACACTTGTCTTTGAGAAGCTAGAGTCCATTTTTTTGCCAATAACATAATTTCACTCATTGTCATGAGTGAATAAAACTTCAGTGCAAATAAACACCATGTCTTCTTTGTAAATTTGCTCCCTGGTGTGAAGAACCACGAACACCAGGCTTTGAATGGACCGACAAAATTAGGGTATAAGTTTCATTTTGTCAGTGTGGTTGCACACCCCTCCCACTCCTGGCGTAGGAAGTTAAGAAATAAGCCCCCCACACACCAGTATTTTGTTGTCTTTTTGATCACCTTTCTAAATAGGCTGAAACAGAATCCCCAATATCATTGTTTTTGTTTATGTTACTTCTGTTTTTATGTTAGACAGAGTGAAACTTGCTACATTGACTAGGGTGGCTTTGAAATTGCAGCAATCCTCTTGTCTCTGTCTCACAAAAGCCCTGATTGTAGGTACATGCCTCCTCCATACTTCACTTTTCCCTGTGGCTTGGATTTGCACATCCCTGATGGCTAAAGAGTTGTTGTAATTTTATAGCAATTTATTTATTGCTGAGTTATGTTTTAGCACAATTCTTTACTCTATCTCATCATTTGTCTTCTATGCTAAATTTCCTTTGAATACTGTGCTTTAGAACCCTGTCATTGAAGATCTGTGGATGATAAAGGCTTAATCTTTTCTTTTAAAAGTAACAAGCTCTAGCCGTCTGTCAAGGTACAGTACTTTCCATCCTTTGCCTGCTCTTCTGTCATCACGTACGTTGTTTTATAGCAATAAGAAACACATCAATGAAATGGTTCTTTCTTGCTGATACTGGGTGTTTTTCTTCCTCTGTGTATTTAAGGTTTTTCTTTGTTGTAAACATTGTGCATTTTCCTGATGTATTTTCAAGCTGGCAACATGCCAGACCTCACCCAGGGATGGCAGTGGGGCTCAGTGCATTATTTCTATCAGAACATCCTGAAGACCTTTTGTGGTCAGGGAAAGGAGCAAGTTCTCCAGGAAAATTCTAATTATTTACTGAAATGAAAACATTTCTCTGGTTTTTGGATAGGAAGTGGTTTTGTGTATGGTCTTTTAACTACCAGAACTGTGGTCTACAGAAGGGATAGGTGGGGGTAATCGTCCATTGAGGAAACAATAACACATCTGGCATTTCTATCATATATTTGACCCAAATGCACTCAACCATATTGAATCTGTGGGTCAATATTAACACAAATAATGTGTCAGAGGCTTGAGGCATAGATCATTTGTGGTGATCCTTGGGGATGTGTGGTGCTGGATCATATTCTTGATCATGGATCTCACTGGGTCTTTTGCCCTTAGCATGTGATATGTAACAGTTTATCTGGGATCTACTGCATAGATTTTGAGAGCTTACCATTCCAGGTCAATGAAATGTACTGTCAGAGATCCTTGCTTCAAAATAATAATAATAATAATAATAATAATAATAATAATATAATACAGATATAGGATTCTGTCTTATCCAATGGACCTCATCTCCCCCTTTAAAAGATAAATAGGCAATTATGAGCACATTTAAATGCCCACTATTCCTGTTTGGTCATTGTAGAGAGGTGATGAGGTGCCATATACCAGTATACTCAACCCTTGATGGAATCTTCCTAGAGCCACTTGAATATAAGTTCCTTGCCACACTTAAATTTCTGATGTATTTTTGCAAGATAACTGATAAAGTGTGGCTTCTAGCAGAAATTCTCAAACTGTGATCCATAGGCCAAATCTAGCTTACAAACAAAGAATAGATTTTTCTTTCTAACTATCTTGTGTGACAAAATATTTCATGACACTTAGAATTGTGTTCAGCAGTTACTGATAATATTTATTGGAGTTTTTCAGTGTTTATGTTTAACCTATATTGTATAGCTGTTTATGAATTACAAGAGGTAAATTATTTGTATAGAGACCCCATGTCTTGAAATTCTAAAATATTTAATGCCTGGTCCTTTGGAGAAACAATATTGGCACTTTGTGGCTAATGAACATATAATATAGAACTTATGTCATTATGTGAAATAAATTTGAGTATTAAAGTCTTTCTCTTTGCAGAATTATTATGTTCCGTGACAGCAATTACATGAATGAACAATGAGCACTAATATAGACATCTAAAATATATCAGTTGGAAACACAAATGTGTGTCTCTTCAGAGAACTTGTGCTTTAATAAGAGCACCTGTCAACAATCAACCAACACAATGTGTAAGTATATAGCATGGTATTAGATGAAAATAGACATGAAAAAAGGAAAAACGCGGGGCCAAAAGTACAGTGATGGTGTGGAGTGTGTGAACCTTATCCTTTAATTTATATCCTTTAAAATATATACTCAGTTAAGCTGCAGCTGCTAGTCTCATTCCTTCAAGGTACTAAGCCTCTCTTTGTGTGAAAAGTATGCATATACATTATTACATATACATGTATCTACATGCACTTAAGGAATACATATAACATATCCTATGTATACCTACCCCTAGTAACATGGTAACAGAGTAATTTAAATTGCTTTCTTAACTGTAGGAATTTATTACCATTTTTCTCCAAAGCTGTGTCACAAATAGAGGGATGATTATCTTCTGAAGTATTTCTGGATCAAGAGACATTATTCAAAAACGAAGTAAGTTAATGATCTACAAGGCTTACGTGTTCTTCTGAGTTTTTTTGAGACACCTAAAATCAGCAATGTAGATAAGATGTTCTGACCGGGCACACCTTCTCACAGAGGCTGAAGTAGGAGGTGTGGGGACACTCCTTGACAAGTGATGCAGATAATCCTCTGAAATGGACCGTGAACACAGGTCAGCAGTTTTCAAGGGAGACAAACCAGAAATGAGCAATGTTTTCACAGAGTTGTCATTGAAGCCGTAGCAGTGGATGGAACGGCTTCCTTTCACCAGCATGGCAGAGATAGGTGGTATAATCCCAGTATCCAAAGTATTTTCCTTATGAAAGAAAATACTAAAAATTCTGTGTTCCCAGAACACAATTACAGCTTCCTCTCACCGGCAACTAACTCTATTTGTTCTGCTTTAGTTATGTGGGAAATACATTTGAGAGTGTTCTTTAGAAGTCATTTCAGATTTCTGGTTCACATGAAAACCTTGATGACAGCGTTACCAGGGACAACTGTGCCCATGTGAGTGGCTGACCTGGAGAGGTTGCCCTGCAAGGCCTCATCTATTAGCGGCTGCTCTCTTCTCTCTAACACACTCAAAGTTCAATGACTGTTTTTATATGAGTGGCTAGCTACTGAGGATTAAGGACACATATGAACAAAATAAAATGAAAGAAAGAGAAAAGAGACAGAGGTATGACCCCGATGTTGGAAGAAATTAGCTTATGAAAGAAATACTAAAAATCTGTGTTCCCAGCATTTCTGGTCTAGCAATATTGATTTTGACTCCCTTAATTGAAAAACCTGATATCTGCTCTTTGTCTTGCCAATAAAAATAGACCAGAACTAGCTGTGAAAAAAAATCTCTGTATACAGGTCTATAGTAAATACAGTCCTTAGACAGAGCTAGTATCTTAATGTTCCATTCTTGGAAGAACTAATTTTCATGTCCCTTTAAATTAAAGCTTGTGTACTGGCTGGTTTTTGTGTGTCAACATGTTACAAACTAGCGTCATCAGAGAGGAAGGAAGCTCAGCTGAGGAAATGCCTCCCTGAGATCCAAATGTAAGGCATTTTCTTGTTTATCCATCAATAGGGGAGGGCCTAGTCCATGCAAGGTACATGGGGCTATTCCTAGCTGGTGGTCCTAGGTTCTATAAGAAACCAGAGGGAGTAAGTCAGGGGAAGCAATCCTGTAAATAGCAACCCTCCATGGCCTCTGCATCAGCTCCTGTCTCTGGTATCCTGTCCTATTTGAGTTCCTGTCCTGGCTTCCTTTAGTGATGAACAGCAATGCTGAAGTGTAAGCCTAATAAACTATTTCCTCCTCAACTTGCCTTTTGTTCAAGGTTTTTCATTGCAGCAATAGAAACCCTAACTGAGACAGCATACATGTATATTGAATACTGAAATTAGTTGCCAGATATCATTATGTAGCCTGGCCTGTCACATGATGTGATTCTTTTGAAAGACTGTGGAGCAGTTTCTCTTTCTGCAAACCATTTCCTTGACCCTTTATTATTTAATAACAAAAACTAACCCATAAATCTGCAAAGGTGACAAGTACCCTACAAATTATTAACATAATTGGCAATATGGTGGGGAAATGGTTTCAAAAATTAGGCACGAAGACAATTCCACAATTTAGAGTTTAACTAGTGTGATAATAAACATACTGCAGGGGACAGAATCATAAATAGATTTGATACAAAACTCTTATCTATTCCTTTCTTTTATGAACAAGAGTAGGTATCGAGCTTGGAACAATATTTGACAAGAGCTGGCATGTGATTCCTTTGTGTTGACTTACTATTTTTAATGTGCAGTCCCTGGTGAACACAAAGAACATTGAAATAAGGAACATGAATAGGACTTTGAGGGAAGTCACCAGGCTAGTGATAGAGGCTAGGACCCAGAGCAGAAGCATAGCAGTTGAAGACAATGTGACAGATGGCTAAAGACAAAGACACTTGACATCAGAAAGGGATGGGAAAATATGTTGCCCACAGGAGAAACAAGAGGATAAATTAGAATGTTCAGTATTTTAAACAGTCCATTCTACCTGGTGGAGTCCTCACAATGCAGAAGTCATCAAGTTCTAGAAGGACTGGATTATCTAAAAAAAAAAAACCTTCCCTCTCTGAACTCCCAGAAGCAAGTTAATTTTGATTCTAGAGTAATTCCTGAATTGTTGCCCAACTCCTGGCCAATACCCCATTTCTATTTCCTTGTGGATCCTAAAGCTATTACGATAGATCTGGGAAATGCTTCTGGGTCCTGTGCTGATAGATGACTTCCAGGTGGAAGCAGGCAACTTGAGCAGACCAGTATTACAGAAGGTCTTACAACTCAAAACGAAGTAGATAATCTGCACCATGGATTTGAATGTGCTGTCCTGTCACAAGGGCAATGCTAGCCAAGTCATAGCAACAAAATTAAATGATCTATTCTCAAGAACATATGTCTTGGTCTATTTCTGTTTTCAGCGAGTCTCAAATAAATGGTGCCAGTAGGAAAAAAAGTGAAGATGCAGCCAGAAGTAGCAGGAAGAGAGAAACAGCTGCTACACTGAGCAGTTAGCTGATATGTGTTTCTAAGTCTGTATGTGTGCTAGCAGTCGGGTGGCAATCCACAGGATCAGAGTGAGCAATCTATGCACAAGATGGCTCAGACAGTGCTGTTTACAGGATAGTATTACTGTGAGAGCGGCATCTCAGTTCACTCACCAAGTCCTCATGTTCTCTACACTTACTGTCTCCACACACTTTTTTCTGTACTCATTTTGTGTTATTTCAGTTTTTCTCTATTAACTTGTGTTGTCACTTATGGTCACAAATAAAGCAGCCTTGATGACCACTGTGGTTTCAACTCCTGACATGCAGTTGTTATAAGGCATTGTTTTAGGTACTAGTGTGGCTAGGCTACAGTTTTCATAGTCAAACAGTAGCCTAGGTGTAACTTATTGTGGAGGTATTTTCAAAATAGCATTTAAGTAGGCCTTGAGTAAAGCATAGAACACATTTTTATGTGAAGGGACATCATGCAGTCAGCTGAAATCTTTATGGGGGGAATCAAGGAATCTGGGAAGAAAAGAATTCTGCATGTAGCCTCTGGATTGTAGCAGGATCCTCCTGGGCCTGAGGCTGCTGGCCCATTGCATTGATTTCAGAACTGCTAGTCCTGGCAATCTCACATATATCATATCTGTGAACTACTTGTTTTGACATTCAGAGATATGAAAGAACAGGTTTCTTCTAGGACCTGAGTAACTTAGCCCCTGAAAGGTAATCTCTCTTCAGTCAAGTAGAAAAATCTTTTCCAGCTATGAAAGAATCTTGAGCACATGGATTTTACTAACATGGAAAGCATCACTATGAACTTATCCTGTTTTAATGAAGCTATTAGCATCCTTGAGAATGTTGTGAATGCATGCTGTACACACAGCCTGAAGTTCTTCGTGTGTTTGAAGATTGCCTCTGTTGTATCAAACACTGTGTCCTTGGTGGTGGTGTAGGGTTCACACAAACACTGTTCTCTGGAAAAGAGGACAGTAGAAATTGAAGAATTAGTTAGGATAGAAAGAAAGACTAATAATATTTTTACCTTTCATGACTGCAAAGAAATAATTGTGATTTGAGATGTCAAAGTCGCCTCTACCCTAAAGGTCCAATAGTAAAGTTTAAACTGAGATCGAAGGGAATAACTTGCTCAACACTCAGTTTTCTAGTCCATTAGTAAAGGCTAACATTTCATGCCAGTTTATTAGTGCTGTTATATCCATTGGTTCAGTCTCATTTTTATTATATATCTTATTCTCTCCTTTGCAGTCTGATATAGGGTAGGGGTCAGTAACCTCTTTTTGTAAAAGCAAAAACCAAACAAAAAACAAAACAGCTTATGGTGGTTTAAAATGAGAATGCCCCTACAGACTCAAATATTTGAATACTTGGTTCCCAGCTGGTGGCCCTGTTGAGGGAACAGTGCAGGATGCTGGAGAGGTAGAGCAAGGGATGGGTTATGAGAGTCCATGCCTCACTTTAACTCTGCTTTGCTATTTGCTCTGTATTTGTGGTGAGAGATGTGTTCTCTCAGCTCCCTGCCCTTGCTGCTGCATGCCGCCATAACAGCTGAAGTCAGGTATTTGGGAACTATTTGTGACTGCAGCAAAATCTGGTCTAGAATGAGAGAGGAACAGGCATTTGAAGGAGAATGCTGCCATGGCAAAAATCTAGCAAAATGTCTGTCGCTTCAGTTGTACAGAGCTTGAAACTTATGGTAAAGCAATCCCAATGGTGGCTTTGAAGGGAAGGATGCAGCGTGTAACACCAGAGCTAGATAGAGATGGCCAACTGCCATCATGGCTCCAATCTGGTCCATGCTTGCTTTCATGGCTGATAAAAACACATTACATCACACAAAGAAATTATAAAAATCCAAACCCGAATGCTTATACATCAAGTTTCATTTGAACTAAGCACCATTCCTCTTGTGGCTACTTTTGTGTGACCTGAGGGAGAGCTGAGTCCCATGGCAGGAGTAAGTGGCCTATAGTTCGAAATGGTCTCTGTTTTGGTCTTAACTCTTATATTTTCTGATCCCTGCTATTGACACTAGACAAAAATATTGATCAAAGTACTAGGGGTACATGTTGCTGCTGATTCGTTCAGTGCTACAAGGGAGAAAGAAGTGTGGGTGAGAGAATTGGCCAATTAGCCAATGGGGATGAGAAAGAACAAAGAGAATCCAAACATTTTCCTTCTAGAAATATTGGAGGGCACAGCTGCATTTGAATCCAGAAAGTGAATTATAAAACCTGCAAGATGCTAAAATCAGGAACAAGACAAGGCTGTCCACTCTCTCCATACTTTTTCAATATTGTACTTGAAATTTTAGCTAGAGCTATATGACAACAAAAGGAGATCAAGGGGATACAAATTGGAAAGGAAGAGGTCAAACTTTCACTATTTGCAGATGATATGATAGTTTACATAAATGACCTAAAGAACTCTACCAGGGAACTCTTACAGCTGATTAACACCTTCAGCAAAGGGGCAGGCTACAAGATCAACTCAAGAAAATCAGTAGCCCTATTATATACAGATGATAAAAGGGCTGAGAAAGAAATCAGAGAAACATCACCCTTTACAATTGCCACAAACAACATAAAATACCTTGGGGTAACACTAACCCAACAAGTGAAAGACCTGTATCACAAGAACTTGGAGTCTTTAAAGAAAGAAATTAAAGAAGCCCTCAGAAAATGGAAAGATCTCCCATGTTCTTGGATAGGTAGGATCAATGTAGTAAAAATGGCAATCCTGCCAAAAGCAATCTACAGATTCAATGCAATCCGCATTAAAATCCCAGCACAATTCTTCACAGACCTTGAAGTAACAATAATAAATTTTGTATGGAAAAACAAAAGACCCAGGATAGCCAAAACAACCTTACTCAACAAAGCAACGTCTGGAGGCATCACCATCCCCGACCTCAAGCTTTATTAGAGAACTGTAGTCCTGAAAACAGTTTGGTATTGGCACAAAAATAGGCAGGTAGACTAATTGAATCTAATTGAACACCCTGATATTAACCCATACATGTATGAAAATCTGATCTTTGACGAAGAAGCTAAAAATATACAATGGAAAAAAGAAAGCATCTTTAACAAATGTTGCTGGCATAACTGGATGCTGGCATGTAGAAGAATGCAGATCGATCCATGTCTATCGCCATGCACAAAACTTATGTCCAAATGGATCAAAGACCTCAAAATAAATCCAGCCACACTGAACCTCTTAGAAGAGAAAGTTGAACGAATTGGTACAGGAGACAGCTTCCTGAACATAACACCAGTAGCACAGACAGTGAGATCAACAATTAATAAATGGAATCTCCTGAAACTGAGAAGCTTCTGTAAGGCAAAGACACAGTCAGCAAGACTAAAAGGCAGCCCACAGAATAGGAAAAGATATTCACTAACCCCACATCTGACAGAGGGCTAATCTCTAAAATTTACAAAGAACTCAAGAAGTAAGTCTCCAAAGTACCAAAGGATCCAATTAAAAAGTGTGCTACAGAACTTAATAGAGAATTCTCAATAGAGGAGTCTAAAATGGCTGAGAGGCACTTGAGAAAGTGCTCAATATCCTTAGCCATCTGGGAAATGCAAATCAAAACAACTCTGAGATACCATCTTACTCCTGTCAGAATGGCTAAAATCAAAAACACCAATGACAATTTATGCTGGAGAGGTTGTGGTGAAAGGGGAACACTCCTCCACTGCTGGTGGGAGTGCCAACTTGTACAGCCACTTTGGAAATCAGTATGGAGATTCCTCAGAAAAATGGGAATAAACCTACCACAAGACCCAGCAACTCCACTGCCAAAAGATGCCCATTCATACAACAAGGATGTCTGTTCCACTATGTTCATAGCAGCATTATTTGTAATAGCCAGAACTTGGAAGCAACCTAGATGCCCCTTAACTGAAGAGTGGATAGCGAAAATGTGATACATTTACACAATGAAGTACTATGCAGCAGAAAAAACAATGGAATCCTGAAATTTGCAGGCAAATGGATGGCACTAGAAGAAACCATCCTGAGCGAGGTAACCCAGTCACAAAAAGAGAAACACGGCATGTACTCCCTCATATATGGATTTTTAGACATAAATCTGGGGAGTCCCAGCCTACAATCCCAATGCAAGAGAGTCTGGGAAACAGAACCTTCATCCAGTGACTGATGGAAGCAGAGGCAGACACCCATAGCTAAACACTGAACTGAACTGCTGGAATCCAGTGACAGAAAGGGAGAACTGATGAGCAAAGGGGTTAAGACTGGGCAGGTTTAACCCACAGAAACAGCTGACCTGACAAGGGTTAGCTCTTGAATCCCAGAATGATGGCTGGGAATCCAGCATGGGACTGATCAAGACGCCCTGAATGTGGGTGTCAGTGAGGAGGCCTAGGTAATCTATTGAGCCTTGGGTAGTAGATCAGTGTTTATCCTGGGTATACAAATGGACTTTGGGTTCCCATTCAACAATGAGAGATGCACTGTCACCCTGGACTCTTGGGGGAGTGTCTAGGTCCTGCCCTGGATGAAATGACAGACTATGGACACACCCATGGAGGGCCTCACTCTACCTGGGGAAATGAGGGGATATTGGGGGGGTTGGTGGGAGGGCGCAGGAGGAGGGGAGGGAAACAGAGAGGGACTTGGAATTGACATGTGAAGCAACCTTGTTTCTAATTTAAATTTAAAAATAAAATATATAAAATAAATTAATAAATAAAACCTGGAAGAACTTTTCATGATAAAGTTTGATTGATCTTCAGTCTTGGGACCTGGGTCGAATGCAAGGTGCAGCCTGTGAGTTGAAGAAGTGTTCAAGGTACAGCCAGGGCCCTAGCACCAAGGAAGTCTTTTTAGTGGTCTCAAACTACTCCAGCTATTGCTATCATATTGATACCCAAAAGTTGCAAATCTGTAATGACTTCTTAGTCATTACAAGGGATAGTGAGGCAAGGAAAGCAAGGAAGAGAGTGGAGGTATTGGATTGGAGAGGTACGGATGAGGAGAAAAATACAACCAAGTTAGGAAGCACATAGGGAGACATCTATGTTAATGGCTACTGGTAGACTGAAGATACGCAGTTAAAAATGTAACCTGTTGAGAGTTATGCTTACCAAGTAATCTTTGCTTAAACTAGAATAGACAGAAATTGTTTAAAACTAAAAATGACCACTGGACTGGCAAGCATCTATAGATACTGACAATCAGTGGAAATGACTGCTTTCCTATTCAGTATGGATTCAAAAGTGAAATAATAATTATTGGGAATTTATATGTTCATCTGGTTTCTAAAAACAATCTCAACTTCTAAATTCATTATTTTTGGACTCTTAAGGTTTTTCTTTCATTTCTTTTAGTAATTTCCCCAGCTGTGTGAATGTCGTGTGACCAGGTAACCGTGTTGTTTCAAGCGTAAGATGCAGACCTTAGGTTTCTCTAGCTTTCATCTCCATGCCCAGTGACTCAGTGTGGCGCCTTAAGCCACATAGCTTAACAGATTTGTTTCATTTTCCAAGATGAAAAATTATTACACAAATACAATTATTGTTTATGTGTAATAAACACCACCAAAGATTCGGGATAAGTCGATGACAAGCAAAGTATTTGAAAAATGTTTTCTGTTTGGGCTGAGCCCCTCTAACAAATTTGGGTTCAGTGAAACTCGGTCATTCAAGTATGACCATTTGCTGTTAGCTTTTGCTGTGAGAGCTCAGTCTTAAGCATGGGATGGATAAAAGTTGATATGGCAAAAGGATTTGCTGCCATTCACTGGTCCATTGGCCCACAGGGCCTCTGAGTCAATCCAGCACTAACTGATCTCATTTCTCTGTTTCTCTGTAGTTTCTGCCTCTCCAGGGTGGTGGACCATTTGGTATGTACTATCTATCTGTCCCTCCAATCACTCTAGAGTGAGAGATTGGCAACTCTAACTCTGCACTTGGATCATCTTGGCTGAATATATTCCCCGAGGACATACAAAATGAGTTGGAAAATTGTCTTGTTCATATGACCACAGTTGTTAAAGGAGAGTGATTCTCAGACTATGGGCCCTAGGGAACAGCCATGTCTGTCGCCTTGGAACTTGTTAGAAATGCAACTTCTTGAATCACACCTAGAGCTACCTGGTTATAGTCTCTAGAGAAGAGCACAGCAGCCTGGGATTTGACAAACTCTGTGGGGAATTCTGAGGCCTGTTAACATTTAGGGACCATTGCTCTTAGAAGACCATTTGTCAGTGAGAGTTCGGACCACAACTACTAAAACTAAAATAAAACATTAGCAAAAGTGAGACAAAAGCAAAGTGTTCCGATGTTTTGGAATTGCCCTGGTGTGATTACATCCAAAAGTAACTTGCGGGGAGACAAGGCTGGTAGAAAATAATCTTCCATAGCAGCATGAAGCCTGCTGACAGAGGTCTGATATGGGACAACTGAAATGTGTATCTGTTTAAATTTGAATCCCAGCATTGCCTTTCCAAATTAACACAGACAACCTCAAATGAGAGTGGAAATTTTCACTTCATTTTCACCATATATAAATAAACATTGTGTGCACATTAAAGAAGTTTGTTCCATCATGACTACAGAGACAGGGGAGAGTAAATAAGGTTTCAATCAAGGAACAATATCACCAGAAATTTGGAATTTTGGAAAGCTAATTCTAGTAACCAAGTGTGGTGGCTCATGCCTGTAAAGCCAGAACTCGGGAAGTTGAGATAAGTGGATTGCTGTAAGTTTGAAGCCAGCTTAGGATACATAGTAAGTTTTAGGTTAGTCTGTGTTATACACCTAGATGACAGAGAGAGAGAGAGAGAGAGAGAGAGAGAGAGAGAGAGAGAGAGAGAGAGAGAGAGAGAGAGAGAGAAGGAGGGAGGGAGAGAGAGAGAGAGAGAGAAGGAGGGAGGGAGAGAGAGAGAGAGAGAGAGAGAGAGAGAGAGAGAGAGAGAGAGAGAAGGAGGGAGGGAGGGAGGGAGGGAGAGAGAGAAGAAAGCAAATTCTAGTGGTGTTTTGAGGGATGCTGTGTATGGCATGGAATAGGCCTTTGGATGCAGAGAGACGGGATGAATGAGGACACATGACAGACTGATGGAGTGAAGTTGTAGTTGTGTTCATATGAGCTGAAGGATTGAGACTGAGTGGAGGACAGAGGTGTTTTTATGTTAATTTTCCCTCCCATACCACCCATCCCAGTTGATCAGCATTACTCAGCCCCACAGTCTAGTATTCAGACTCTTTTTTTAAAAATTAGAAACGAGCTTGTTTTACAAGTCAATCCCAGTTCCCTCTTCCTCGCCTCGTCTCCTCCTCCCCTGCCCCCAACTGACCCACTATCCCATTCCCTTTCTACTCCCCCCCAGGGAGAGTGAGGCCTTCCATAGAGGAACTTCAAAGTCAGTCACATCATTTGGACCAGGGCCTAGGCCTTCCCCCATGTGTCTAAGTTGAGAGACTACCCTTCTATGTGGAATGGGCTTTCAAAGTCCATTTGTACACTAGGGATAATATTGATATTTTATCAGAGGTCCCATAGATACCTAGGCCTTGTAGTTGACACCCATGTTCATGGGGTCTGGATCAGTCCTATGCTGGTTTCCCAGCTATCAGTCTGGGGTCAGGTCAGCTGTTTCTGTGGGTCTCTCCAGCCTGGTCTTGACCCTTTTACTCATCATTCCTCTCTCTCTGAAACTGGATTCCAGGAGTTTGGATCAGTGTTTAGCTGTGGGTGTCTGCTTCTGCTTCCATCAACTACTGGATGAAGACTCTAGGATGGCAAATATGATAATCATCAATCTCATTATCAGGGAAGGGCATTTAATGTAGCCTCTCCGTTATTGCTTAGGTTCTTGTTTGGGGTCATCCTTATAGATCTCTAGACATTTTCCTAGTGCCAGATTTCTCTTTAAACCCATAATGGCTCCCTGAGTTGTGGTATCTCTTTTCTTGCTCTCCTCTATTCTTCCCCTCAATCTTCCTGCTCCCTCATGTCCTCCTCTCCCCTCCTCTTCTCCCCTTCTCTTTTTCCTAACACCTTCTCCCCTCCTCCATGCTCCTAATTAACTCAGGAGATCTTGTCCCTTTACCTTTCTTCAGGAGACAATGTATGTTTCTTTTAGGGTCCCCATTCTTTCTAAGTTTCTTTAGTAGTGTGGATTGTAGGCTGGTAATCCTTTGCTCTATGTCTAAACTCCATATATGAGTGCGTACATACCATGTTTCTCTTTTTGTGACTGGGCTACCTGACTCATGATGGTTTCTTCTAGTTCCATCCATTTGCCTATGAATTTCAGGATTCCTTTTTTTCTGCTGAGTAACACCCCATTGTGTAAATGTACCACATTTTCTTTATCCATTCTTCAGTTGAGGGGCATCGAGGTTGCTTCCAGCTTCTGGCTATTACAAATAATGCTGCTATGAACATAGTGGAACAGACATCCTTATTGTATGAATGTGCATCTTTTGGGTATATGCCTAAGAGTGGAATTGCTGGATCTTGTGGTAGACTGATTCCCATTTTCCTGAGAAATCTCCATACTAATTTCCAAAGTGACATATGAGTCGACACTCTCACCAGCAGTGAAGGAGTGTTCCTCTTTCTCCACATCCTCTCCAGCATAAACTATCATTGGAGTTTTATTTTAGCCATTCTGACAGGAGTAAGATGGTATCTCAGAGTTGTTTTGATTTGTATTTCCCTGATGGCTAAGGATGTTGAGCATTTTCTTAAGTGTCTTTCAGCCATTTTAGATTCCTCTATTGAGAATTCTCTATTTAGTTCTGTAGCCCACTTTTTAATTGGATTATTTGGTGTTTTGGTGACTAACTTCTTGAGTTATTTGTGTAGTTTGGAGATCAGCCTTCTGTCATATGTGGGGCTGGTGAATATCTTTTCCTATTCTGTGGGCTGCTGTTTTGTCTTGTTGAAAGTGTCCTTTGTCTTACAAAAGCTTTTCGGTTTCAGGAGTGCCATTTATTAATTGTTGATCTCAGTGTCTGTGCTACTAGTGTTATATTCAGGAAGCAGTCTCCAGTACCAATTCATTCGAGGGTACCTCCTACTTTCTCTTCTAGAGATGTTTGGTCGGTGTGGCTGAATTTATGTTGAGGTTTTGATCCATTTGGACTTAAGTTTTGCGCAAGGTGATAGATATGGATCTATCTGCAGTCTTCTACATGCCGGCATCCAGTTATGCCAGCACCATTTGTTGAAAATGCTTTCTTTATTCCATTGTATAATTTTAGCTTTTTTGCCAAAAATCAGGTGTTCATAGGTGTGTTGATCCATATCAGTGCTTTCAATTTGATTGCATTCTTCTATCTGTCTGTTTTTGTGCCAATACCAAGCTGTTTTCAGGACTATAACTCCATAATAGAGCCTGAAGTCAGATGGTGATGCTTTTGGCTATCCTGGGTCTTTTCTTTTTCCATATAAAGTTGAGTATTATTCTTTCAATGTCTGTGAAGATTTGTGCTGGTATTTTCATGGGGATTGCATTGAATCTGTAGATTACTTGTGGCAAGATTGCCATTTTTGATAAGTTAATCCTTCCTATCCAAGAGCAGGGGAGATCTTTCCATTTTCTGGTGTCTTCTTTAAAGACTCAAAGTTCTTGTGATACAGGTCTTTCACTTGTTTGGTTAGTGTTACCCCAAGACTTTTTATGTTGTTTGTAGCTGTTGTTAAGGGTGATGTTTCTATGATTTCTTCCTCAGTCCATTAAATTGTCTGCATATACTAGAGCTACTGATTTTTTTAGTTAATCTTGTATCTTGCCACTTTGTTGAAGGTGTTTATCAGCTATAGGAGTTCCTGTGTAGAGTTTTTTTGGTTCACTTATGTAAACTATCATATCATTTGCAAATAGTGAAATTTTTATGTTGTTTGTGGCAATTGTATCCCCTTGATCTCCTTTTGCTCTCTTATTACTCTTATTAGTACTTCAAGTACAATATTGAAGAGATATGGAGTGGACAGCCTTGTCTTATTCCTGATTTTAGAGGAATAACGTTGAGTACCTCTCCATTTAGTTTTGATGCTGGCTGTTGATTTACTATATATTGCTTTTATTATGCTTAGGTATGTTCCTGTTATCCCTGGTTCTCCAGGACCTTTATCATGAAGGGGTGTTGGATTCTGTTAAAGGCTTTTTCAGCATCATGTGGGTTTTCTTTTTCAGTTTGCTTATCTAGTGGAATACATTGATAGTTTTTCGAATGTTGAACCATTCCTGCATCCCTGGAATGAATTACTTGATCATGGTGGATGATTTCTCTGATGTGTTCTTGGATCTGATTTGCCAGTATTTTGCTGAGTATTTTTGCATCAATGTTCATGGGGGATATCGGTTGGTCTGAAGTTCTCTTTCTTAGTTGTGACTTTGTGTGGCTTGGATGTGAAGGTTATTGAAGTCTTATAAGAAGTGTTTGGCAATGACCCTTCTGCTTCTATTGCATGGAATACTTTAAGGTGAATTGGTATTAGCTGTTCTTTGAATTTCTGGTAGAATTTGCACTGAGGCCATCTGGTCCTGGGTTTTTTTTTTTTTTGGTTGAGAGACTTTTGAAAACTGCTTCTATTTTCTTAGGGGTTATAGGTCTGTTTAAATTCCTTATCTGTTCTTGATTTAATTTTAGTAAGTATATCTATCTAGACAATTGTCCATTTCCTTTAGATTTTCAAATTTTGTGGAGCACAGGTGTTCAAAGTATGACCTGATGATTCTCTGGATTTCCTCAGTGTCCGTTGTTCTGTTCCCCTTTTCATTTCTGATTTTAAAAATTTGCATTTTCACACTCTGCCGTTTCATAAGTTTGGATAAAGGTTTGTCTATCTTGTTGATTTTCTCAAAGAACCAACTCTTCCTTACATTGATTCTTTGTATTGTTTTCCTAGTTTCTCCTTTATTTATTTCAGCCCTCAATTTGATTATTTCCTGGTGTCTACTCCTCGGGGTGAGTTTGCATCTTTGAGTTCTAGGTCTTTCAGTTGTGCTGTTAATTCTCAAGTGTGACTAGTCTCCAGTTTCTTCATGTGAGCACTTAGTGCTATGAACTTTCCAGTTAGTACTGCTTTCAAAGTGTCCCATAGGTTTGCGTATGTTGTGTCTTCATTCTCATTGAATTCTAGGAAGTCTTTAATTTCTTTATTTCTTCTTTGACCCAGGAATAGTGCAATTGTGTGTTATTCAATTTCCATGAGTTTGTAGGGTGTCTACAACTTGTGTTGTTGTTGAATTCTGACTTTAAAGCATGGTGGTTTAATAAGATACAGGGGGTTACACCATTTTTTTTGTAACCATTGAAGTTTGCTGTGTTGCAGAGTATATGGTCAATTTTCAAGAAGGTTCCATGTGGTGCTGAAAGAGGGTATACTCTTTTGTGTGTTTGGATGGAATGTTCTATATATGTTGGACCTAAGAAAGGCTCAGATGTGCGTCCCAGTGTAAGCTCCTGAGCCTGACTTGAGTTTAGAGACCTGTCTCTAACCAGTAACCTCCACATGGGGGGTGACTCAGCTAGATCTGATGCAAAATTGCCCCCTGCCTAGCTACCTGCTTGCTTGGTGGAATATTATTGGCCCTTAACTCCTCACATCACCTTACCCTATCCCAAGATTCCCATCCCCTATCTCAGCCCTATATAAGTTCCTGCCTGTTGGAATAAATTGAGATCCTGCTTTGACAGGCTCCGGACTCAGTGTGTGCCCCCCCCCCCGTAACTAGTAGGGGGAGGGTCTGAGTCGTTGACGCTCACCATCCTTCTCAGCCCCCGGGAAGAGACCAGCTAGACTGGCCCTTCCCCCGCTCTACCTGCAGGAAGGACCCTGTAGAGCTGGTGCCCTGTGTGAGGATGGAAGAACACTGAAGGGTCAATTGGTCTGCAGGTGAGTGTACCCCCATAAATTATGGGGCAGTCTTCGTCCAAATCTAACCCTGCCCTAGAATCTCTACGGGTCCTACTTAAAAGTAGATGTATTAATCTTTCTGGTAATATTCTTTCTTTATTCTGTATAGTTGGTGTTTTGATTATTATATGGTGAGGAGACTTGTTTTTGTGGTCTACTCTGCTTGGTGTTCTGTAAGCTTCTTTTTTATTATTTATTTTTAAGTTTAAATTTAGATTAAAAACAAGGTTGCTTCAAGTCAGTTCCAGGTCCCTCTCTGTTTCCCTCCCCTCCTCCTGTGCCCTCCCCCCAACCCCCCTAATATCTCCTCATTTCACTAGGGAGGGTGAGGCCCTCCATGGGGGTGTCCACAGTCTGTCATTTCATCCAGGGTAGGGCCCAGACCCTCCCCCAAGAGTTCAGGGTGAGAGTGCATCTCTCATTGTTGGATGTGAGTCCAAAGTCCATGTGTATACTGGGGATGAATACTGGTCTACTGCCCAAGGCTCAATAGATTTAATTTTGGCAAGTGATAGCTATCCAGGAAGTCATCCATTTCCTTTAAATTTTCAAATTTTGTGGAGTACAGGTTTTCAAAGTATGACCTGATGATTCTCTGAATTTCCTCAGAATCCGTTGTTATGTCCCCCTTTTCATTTCTGATTTTGTTAATTTGCATGTTCACTCTCTGCTGTTTGGTAAGTTTGGACAAATGTTTGTCTATCTTGTTGATTTTCTCAAAGAACCAACTCTTCATTGCATCGATTTTTTTGTATTGTTTTCCTAGCTTCTACTTTATTGATTTCAGCCCTCAATTTGATTATTTCCTGGCGTCTACTCCTCTGGGGGAGTTTGCTTCTTTGTGTTCTAGAGCTTTCAGCTGTGCTGTTAATTCTCTAGTATAACTATTCTCCAGTTTCTTCATGTGGGCACTTAGTGCTATAAACTTTCCTCTCAGCACTGCTTTCAAAGTGTCCAATAGGATTGGGTATGTTTTGTCTTCATTCTCATTGAATTCGAGGAAGTCTTTAATTTCTTTTTTATTTCTTCTTTGACCCAGGAATGGTGCAGTTGTGCATTATTCATTTTCCATGAGTTTGTAGGTTTTCTACAATTTGTGTTCTTGTTGAATTCTAATTTTAAAGCATGGTGGTCTGATCAGATGCATGGAGTTATTCCAACTTTTTTGTAGCTGCTGAGGTTTCATATGTTGCCAAGTATGTGGTCGATTTTTGAGTAGGTTCCATGTGGTGGTGAGAAGAAGGTATATTCTTTTATATGTGGATGAAATGTTCTATAGATGTCTGTTAATCCCAGTTGTGTCATTAGTTCTATTAGACCCTTTGTTTCTTTGTTGAGTTTCTGTCTGGTATTCCTGTCTCGTGGTGAGAGTGGTGTGTTGAAATCTCCCACTATAAATGTGTGGGGTTTAAGTTTTAGTAATGTTTCTTTTACGAATGTGGATGCCTTTGTATTTGGGGCATAGATGTTCAGGATAGACACTTCATCTTGGTGGATTTCACCTGTGATGAGTATGTAATGACCTCCTTCGTCTCTTTTGATTGATTTTATTTTAAAGTCTAGTTTGTTAGATATTAGGATTGCTACCCCTGCTTGTTTCTTGGGTCCATTTGATTGGAAAATTTTTTCCCAATCTTTAACTCTCAGGTAATGTTTGTCTTTGAGGGTGAGGGGTGTTTTTTGTATGCAGCAGAAGGATGGGTTCTGTCTTCGAATCCATTCTGTTAGCCTGTGTCTTTTTATAGGGGAGTTAAGTCCATTAATGTTGAGGGATATTAATGACCATTGATTGCTCATTCTTCTTTGATTTGGAATGGTTGTTGGTGGTGGAATTATGTGTGGAATTTCACCCCTTTGTTCTTTTGGCTGTTGGTAGAGAGGGATTCTCTAATGCCTATGTTTTTCTGGTTGTAGTTAACTTCCTTGGGTTGGATTTTTCCTTCCAAAACTTTCTGTAGGGCTGGATTAGTGGATATGTATTGCTTGAATCTAGTTTTGTCATGGAATATCTTGTTTTCTCCATCTATAGTGATTGAGAGCTTTGCCGGGTATAGTAGTCTGGGCTGGCATCCATGGTCTTGTAGTGTTGGTAGAATATCTATCCAGGACCTTGTGGCTTTCAGAGTTTCCATGGAGAAGTCAGGTGTAATTCTGATAGGTTTGCCTTTATATGTTACTTGGCCTTTTTCCTTAGTTGCTCTTAATATTCTTTCTTTATTCTGTATATTTGGGGTCTTGATTATTATGTTGCGAGGGGACTTTTTTTGTGATCCACTCTATCCGGTGTTCTGTAAGCTTCTTGTACCTTCATTGGTATGTCTTTCTTAAGGTTGGGAAAGTTTTCTTCTATGATTTTGTTGAATATGTTTTCTGCCCCTTTGAGGTGGTTTTCTTCTCCTTCTTCTATACCTATTATTCTTAGGTTTGGTCTTTTCATGATGTCCCATATTTCCTGGATGTTTTGTGTTAAGGATTTGTTGGACTTAAGATTTTCTTTGGTTGATGAATCCATTTCTCCTAGTGTATCTTCAACACCTGAGATTCTCTCTTTCATCTCTTGTATTCTGTTGGTAATGCTTGTATGGGTAGTACCTGACCATTTGCCCAGCTTTTCTATTTCCTGCCTTTCTTCAGATTGTGTTTTTTTTATTGTCTCTATTTCAGTTTTCAAGCCTTGCACTGTTTGCATTGTTTCTTGAAATTTTCGGTTTATCTTTTCATCCATTTGTTGCCTTTTATGAATTTTTTGGTTTGTTCTTTCTTCCATTTCTTGCATTTTTTGGTTTGCTTTTCCTTCCATTTCCTGCCTTTTTTGTTTTGTTTCTTCTTCCATTTCTTTAAGTTTTTGTTTTGTTTTTTCTTCCATTTCTTGCATTTTTTGCTTTGTTTCTTCTTCCATTTCCTGCCTTTTTTGCTTTGTTTCTTCTTCCATTTCTTGCATTTTTTGGTTTGTTTTTTTCTTTCATTTCTTGCATTTTTTGGTTTGTTTTTTCATCCACTTTTTGAGGGATTTTCCTATATCCTCTTTTAGGGACTCTATCATTTTCATGAAAGTGGTTTTAAGGTCTTTCTCTTCTGCTTCATTTGCATTGGAATGTTGGAGTCTTGCTGGTGTGGAGTCTCTAGAATCTGGTGGTGTCATATTTGTTTTTCTGTTGCTGAGTGTGTTTTTGTATTGTCTCTTTCCCATCTCTCCTTCTAGTGGGTGCAGAAAGAGCCCCTTACTGGTCTGGCGGTTAAGGGACCAGAGTTCCCTTTTGGTGGGTGCTAGCAAATCCAATAATCTGGTAGTTCTTCTATTCCTTGTCCTCCTTCTGGTCCCGTGGGTGGAGAAGAAGACCAGGAATCTGGGATGCTTAGCCTCCCACTTGGTCCCCTGGACCTTTTACTGGATCTGCTGGTTTCCTGGTCTCGTTGGTGGAGTCTGGGGTATTTGGCTCCTGCCGGGATTGGAAGCTCTGTGCAGTTTCCAGGCGATCCCCAGGCACTGGAACACAAGCCCAGATGTAGGGTCTGTTTTACCTGGTCCCACTGGAACTGCTGGTCCCCTGGTCTCCCTGGATCTGCTAGTTTCCTGGTCTCGTTGGTGGGAGAGAAGTCCTGGAGTCTGGGGTGTTTGGCTCCTGCCGGGATTGGAAGCTCTGTGCAGTTTCCAGGCAATCCCCAGGCACTGGAACACAGGTCCCTATGCCGGGCCTGTTGTAACAGTCCTGCCGGAACAGCTGGTCCCCTGGTCTCCCTGGCTCCTCTGGTTTCCTGGTCTCGTTGGTGGAGAGAAAACCTGGAATCTGGGGTGCTTGGCTCCCGCCAGGATTGGAAGCTCTGTGCAGTTCCCAGGCGATCTCCAGGCACTGGAGCACAGGCCCAGATGCAGGGTCTGTTTTACCTGGTCCCGCCGGAACTGCTCTCTGTAAGCTTCTTGTACCTTCATTGGCATACCTTTGTTTAGGTTGGGAAAGTTTTCTTCTATGATTTTATTGAATATATTTTCTGCACCTTTGAGGCTGGTTTCTTCACTTTCTCCTATACCTATTAATTTTAGGTTTGGCCTTTTCACGGTGTCACATATTTCCTGGATATTTTGCATTAGGGATTTGTTGGACTTAAGATTTTCTTTGGTTGATGACTCTATTTCTTCTAGTGAGTCTTTAACACCTGAGATTCTCTTTCATCTCTTGCATTCTATTGGTTATGCTTACATCTGTAGTTCCTAATCATTAACCCAGTTTTTATATTTCTAGCATTCCCTCATTCTGTGTTTTCTTTATTGTCTCTATTTCAGCTTTGAATCCTTGTACTGTTGGAATTGTTTCCTTCACTTGTCTGGTTGTTTTCTCTTGGCTTCCCTTGCTTTCTTTAAGAGATTTGTTTATTTCTTGATTTTTTTTTGGTTTGTCTTTCCCTCCATTTCCTGTAATTTTATGGTTTTTATTTTTCTTCCATTTATTTAAGGGATTTTCTCATTTCCTCTTTGAGAGTCTCTACCATCTTCATAAAGTTGTTTTTAAGGTCCTACTGCATCATCTGCATTGGGATCTTCTGGTCTTGCTGGTATAGAGTCCCTAGATTCTGGTGGTGTCATATTGGTCTTTCTGTTGTTGAATGTGTTCTTATACTGTCATCTTCCCATCCCTTCTTCCAATGGGTGCAGGTGGGGGTCTCTCCCTCTCCTCTTGTATCCTATTGAGTGTAGGTGGGCCAAGACTTAGATGTCAGCAACTCTGGATGTTCCAACCTCTCCTGGTGTTCTCCTCATACAGGTGGCACCAGTGGAAGCACAGAGGAGTGGGTTCTGGGTTTGTTTTGAAGCTGAGCATTTGACAAGGGACTGGGTGTAGGCTATGAAAGGGAGACATTAAGGGATTAAAAAACTGGTTGGGGTTGATTTAAAAAAAAACATGTAGTTCTATTCCTGGAATCAAAGAAAGCTCTCTGGAGCGATCTGCTGAGTTATGATTGAGTTGTTTGAAAATGCTAGCTGGACAAGCAGTGATTGTGTGCTGCTTCAGCTTGAGTTCCCTCTGAGAACTGCTTCTCCTTGAGCCTTACAGTGCTCACTCCCTTGGGTCTGAGGCTGCAGATTTGTGACTGAGGTTTGCAAGTGCATAAATGACGTTACATTCACAAAACAGAATGCTGCTCAACATACCCATTCATCCCCAGTGCTTCAGCACAATGTCTTACACAGCAGATGCTCAACAAATATTTTCAAGTAATTGAAAAGACTAGGATAGTTCAGATTCTCAAAACCACCAAGGGTGCTATCCAGAATATCCAGACTAGATTGAGCTATAACCTGGTGAGTGAGGGGGGCTCATTACGTAGCTTCCTCTGTGCCATTAGTCAATGAAATCTTGAAGGAATTGGCTGTGCAGCTGTGAAATGCCTCCATGCTCCCCATATCTGCTTCTTATTCTTCTAAGTGTTATTATACAATTTTATATGTTCGCTGTAGGACTTACTAAGTGTATTTTGGTGATTTTCATAACATGAAATTATGTTTGATTCTTGACTTTTCTTTTACACTATATGTCATTCTTTATAACCTTAAATGTGAAAGTTACCATTAACAGCTTATTATCTCAAATATTTACAATTCTATAAAATGTTTCTCATGGAAACAGGGTCTGATGAGGTTATCTTTCACTGGCAAATTCTAGATCAGTTGAAGACTTACTACTTCCCCCAATCTACTCTTTAGTTAAAACAACAAACAAACAAACAAAAAACCCAAACCAAAACAACAGCAACAACAACCCCCACAAATTGTATCAATTTGAAGTTAACAAACTGTGTGTTCCATAAATGATGCTGAGGAGAACTCAGTGTGTCTGGGATTTGTTATGTTATGTAAATTAAAAAAATCATTCGTTTTTGTTTTGTTGTTTTTTAATTCTTTGCTTGGTGTGTGTGTGTGTGTGTGTGTGTGTTTTGAGACATGGTCTCTCTTTGTAGCCCTGCCCCACCTAGAACATACTATGTAGAACATACTGGCCTTGAATTCAGAAATCAGCCCCCAAGTGCTGAGGTTAAAGATGTGGACCACTGCATCCAGGCCCCAGATTTATTGTTTCCCCCTTTATAAGTTTATATAATGAATTTTGGTCATTTTCACCCCATTTCTCCCCTGTAATTTTCTTTCCTCTCCCACTGAAACCCATCCTTCCAGCAGAGAGAGTCCTTTTGATTCTTTATGTACCATGCTGAGTTTTCAATTAGAGTTTCTTGCTCAGGCATGGCTAGGAGTCCTTACTGAAGCAAGGGCAACCTACCAGTGGCTACACCACTGAAGAAAATGACCCCTCATTCCTGCAGCAACATTTAACTGCCATTAGTCCCTCAAAGAGGGGTGGGATTTCACACAGCCCCCCACCTCAGATCAGTGATGAAATGACATTAGGCCCAGTCTTGTGCAGATAGCCACAGTAAAGTGAATTCAGGAGTGCACTGGCCTTGTCATATTCAGAAAACGTGCTTCCTACCAGGTTTTTCATCAGATTCTGTAGTGATTTGCCAGCTCATTTACTACATTGATTTATCTCTCAAACTCCATAAAAGAGTGAGACAATTAATACTACTTTGTACTTTCATATATACGTTGAATTCCTAAGGTTATAATAAATTTGTATCTGTTAAAAATGCTTGTGTTTTAAACAAAAATTTAAAAGTCCCACAAAGGGCTATCTTGTACCCATTCTGCCCTAAGTACATTCCACATATGAAACGTATGCTAAAGATGATGTGAGTAAATTAATAGTTTGAGATATGGCCCAGGCAAATAAACTCAGATCCTGTGATGAAATATGATAAAGAATACTTGATAGACAAACAGGTGGAAATTAAACACTTTTAACTAATTTTCACCAAATGCCTCACTGCATGATTTTTAAAAATCAACTTTATGTCTACAATTGTACTACTCACTAAATTGTTTGATACAATGAAAAGAACTACGCATTTAAACACATATTTCTTGAAAAGCTGCAATGTCAGGAAGAAGTAGGTACTGTGAGAGTTTACTTCATAAAGAACATCACAAGCAAAGTGGCATGGGACTGGGGGAGATGGACCCACAGCTGCTTTGGTCTGCCCTCCCCTCAGCATCATGCTAGGTACTCATGCGTCCCACATTCCAACCTGAGTCCTGGCCAAGTGCCTGTGCCTGTGTTGACAGGACACAGACCTCTTTAGTGTTTAAGACTGATAAGCAAAGCATTACCCTATTGTCATAAGAAGTGGATTGTGTTGGCCAATTTCTTACTTAGTTTACAAATCTGGATCATAAAAACTAATGGAGACTCATTGATTTTTTATTATTTTTTGCTGAACATAAATTGGAAAGTGTCACCTTAAAACTTCCTGAATTTTGAGAGATTGAGCATTCTGTGGGGCTGGGGGGGGTGAGAAACTATTTAAAGAAAAAAAAAGAAACAAATGAGCCAACTTGCTTCAATTTGAATGATATCACTCCATAGAGACAAAGGGAAAATGCAAACAATTTAAAAACTGCAGATAGATCCATGTCTATTGTCAAAAGACTCACTGTAACCTTTTCAGTTATTTTCTTTCTCTTTGGCCTTATTGTGATCCTTCTCAGTCTCTAAAAATCTTTATAATGTATATAAGTGACAAAGATCTTAGGTGGGTTTCAGAACCCTGGAATTGGCTGGTTTTGATTCACCCTTGTTGTAAGATACAAGGTTTTCCTTCTATTCCAACATGAACTCACTGCTCAGTAAGCCACAGTAAGAGGTGTCAGTATATCACCCTTCATAGACAAACAACCTATGTATGAGTATCACCAGCTCTTCCTTGGCAGCTACATCTACAGTGTATACAATGAAAATCATTCTACTGGCTTCACAGGAATGGTACAAGAATCCCTTGATATGCTAATATGGAAAGGGGAAAACTAATGGGTGCTTCTTTATTTATTTATTTATTTTTAAGTTTAAATTTAGATTAGAAACAAGGTTGCTTCACAAGTCAGTTCCAGGTCCCTCTCCCTTTCCCTCCCTTCCTCCTGTGCCCTCCCCCAACCCCCCCATTATCCCCTCATTTCCCCAGGGAGGGTGAGGCCCTCCATGGGAGTGACCATAGTCTGTCATTTCATCCAGGGCAGGGCCTAGACCCTCCCCCAAGAGTTCAGGGTGAGAGTGCATTTCACATTGTTGGATGGGAGTCAGCCCAGTCTTAATGGGTGCTTCTTATGTCCAGGAGCACTATTTAGTTCTGTAGCCTACTTTTTAATTGGATCCTTTGGTGTTTTGGAAACTTGCTTCTTGAGTTCTTTGCAAATTTTGGAGATCAGCCCTCTGTCAGATGTGGGGTTAGTGAATATCCTTTCCCAATCTGTGAGTTGCTTTTTTGTCTTGCTGACTGTGACCTTTGCCTTACAGAAGCTTCTGTTTCAGGAGGTCCCATTTATTAATTGTCGATCTCAGTGTCTATGTTACTGGAGTTATGTTCAGGAAGTGGCCTCCTGTACCAATTCGTTCAAGGGTACCTCCCACTTTCTCTTCTAACAGGTTCAGTGTAGCTAGATTTATTTTGATTTATGGTGATAGACATGGATCTATCCGCATTCTTCTATATGCCAGCATCCACTTATGCCAGCACCATTTGTTGAAGATGCTTTCTTTTTTCTATTGTATAATTTTAGCTTCTTTGCCAAAGATCAGGTGTTCATACATGTATGGGTTAATATCGGGGTGTTCAATTTGATTCCATTGGTCTATCTGTCTATTTTAGTGCCAATATGAAGCTATTTTAAGGACTATAGCTCTGTAATAGAGCTTGAAGTCAGGAATGGTGATGCCTCTGGACATTGCTTTGTTGAATAGGGTTGTTTTGACTGTCGTGGGTCTTTTGTTTTTCCATATAAAGTTGAGAATTGTTCTTTCAAGGTCAATGTTGTTAGATATGATTGCCTCCAGGATAAAGTCATTTCAACTTTTAAAGAAATTGTATCTAAGATCCAAGCACTCCTCCATCTCCAGCACTACCAGCCTGACCCATGATGCTGCTGTCTCTCATGTCTTGGTTGAGTGCAAGAGGCTCTTGAGTGGTCTCTAGCTTTCTGATACCATCCATTTCCCCAACTGCCCTTGCCTTTCCTTCATGCAGAGCCTCTTAACAACTTATTCTCTCAAATTCAATGGTGGAAATTTCTTCTTGATCTGATCTTCTGTTCATGTTGTGTCATTATCCTACCCTTTTACTTAGCAAAAGAGCAGGGTTTTTCTCCATCTGATTTCCTGTTTACTTTGTGACATCACTCCATTTCCCTGCTCTTTGCTCCAGTGGGGGAAGAGGATTTTTCTCCATTTCATCTCCCATTTGCTGTGTGACCTCATCCCTTCCTACTCTTTTTCTTCACTCGAGCATACCAGTTAAGTCAAACTCCATTCTAGTCAAAGTATTTGCACTCACTCTTTCAGAAAAGTGCACTTCCCCACATGATGACATCATTTCCTCAGTCCCTTTGAATATTTACTCAAGTGTCCCTTTGACAGTAAAGCTGTGCCTGGCAACCTTATCCAATCTCACAACAAAGCCTTCTGTTGCTACAGCCTCTTTCTCTTCCTCACTAATTCTTCTTTTTAAAAGTTATTGCCGTTGGTAAATTTATCTGTCATTTGTCTTTGTCCCCTGACTGTCATCATTCACATTCCTTGAAGACAGAAGATTTGCTGTGTGTTTTCTCTGGTAAGCCTCTGACACATAGTTGAACTCAATAAACATTTTCAGAAATATTGTTGATTGAATGAATAAATACAAGAGTAATTAAGTCTCTAATTAACAGTAAATTAAAAATAGTTCTTCCTTAGCCAATTATCATCCTGCCTTCTCCTATACTAGAAATAGGCATTCTTAGCAAGTGCTATGGGGGATTCCAGCATTCCCTGAGATCCCCTGAGGAGTCTAAGACTTGGCATTCTTTAGAAGACTAATTAAACCCCGCTCCCACTCCCAGAGGCAAGCCTGCAGGGTGGTGGTAGTGGAGGAAAATCATTCCTTCCCCATTTTTCAAAGGCAGGTTGCTTTAACTTCCAAATAGCAAGCAATAACACTACATTATAAGACATACTGGTATTAGCACATTGCTACCAATATTTGTCATGATATCTATATCTATCTTTCTATGTGTTGCATTATATGTATTTAGAAATACAACCAAATCTTAAAATATCTTTAGCTTTGTTCTTGGTATATTCTCTACCAATACAAAATAGTCTTCTAATTGTGGTAAAAATTATGCAAAATGATGGGGCATTAGTGATATTTTTCTATTTAAAAATGTATTACATGTTTATTTAGCATGTACATATGGGTATGTGTGCACCATGGCATACATGTGGTGATCAGAGATCAACTTGCAGAAATAAATACTTTCCTTCCACTGTGTGGGTCCCAAGGATTGAAATCAACTTGTTGGGTTTAGAAGTAAGTGTATTTACCTGCTGAGTCATCTTGCTGGCTTAATTTTCAATTCTATAGTGTTATATATGGTTGGATTAAACTTTCAAAGCACGTTCATTATTTTATAAGCAGAAAGACAACATCTACTGTGAAAATAAGATGACTATTAATTTCAGAGTTGTAATCTCTCTACAAAATATAATGATGACAATGACAACCCCCTATAAAACCAGTGTCATAGCACTCAGTGTGATATAACTGGAAAGTTCTGGAACAGGGAAACATGGATGAGTGAAAGCACTACATACCATAGTTGCATCAAAGAAACAAGTTTTTGTTTCTGGTCAGTCTTGCACTCACTGTGACAGAGAAAGACACTGAGAATGAAGCACTCGCAGACTCAGTTACCTCCTTCCCAGGAGCTTTGTCTCAGTAAACAATGCTGGGTATACTGCCTTGTAGCACAAATAATAAAATCCCTGAGACAGGTATTGGGGTTCAAGTTGAAGATCAGAAAAGCAAAGCAACCAGCCACTAGTGAGTTCTCACCTCTACCAATGTTCATATCAAAGGGATTAGCATGTCCTCAGATTGCATCTCCAGACTACTGCACTGCTCCTCAGACTGCCTAGACTGCCCCTGTCTTCTCCCACCTTTTTCTGTCCAGACGTATCACTCCTGTCTCCTCCCTAGTGCTGGGATTAAATGTGTGAGCTCTGTTTCTCTTTTATACTGATTCATTCTCATGTAGCCCAGGGTGGACTTGAACTCACAGAGATCTATCTGCCTCTGTCTCCTGAGTGCTGAGATAAAGATGTGTACTACCACTGCATGGCCTGTATGGCTAACTAGCATGGCTGCTGGGGTTCAAGGTGTGTGCCATCACTGCCTGGCCTCTATGGCTATGGCTAGCTTTGCATTCTGATCTTCAGGCAAGTTTTATTTGATCATAAACAAAATATCACTGCACCACCTCTCCTCTGGACTGCACAAAAGAACTCAGATGTGGGCTTTTACAGGAGAGGCACAATCTTGTTTATTTCCAACCAATCTGTGTTTATTTTGTCAGGTTGGAAGTCACAGCCTCGTTCATGATACCCCCAGGGTTCCCAGCCCTTTTGGCTGTGGTTCTAATTCCATATTAAGTCAGCCTTGGGTGCCTTTAGTACATTTCCATTATCTCTCTTATTCTTTCAGGATTAAGAGATGGATTATCCTGGGAGTTTTTCATATATATCTGCTGAATCAATCCTGTAAAGTACGTTTTCCACCTTCATTTTCAAATCGTAATTAGGAGTCTGTAGGATATACAATATCCATCACAGGAATGAGAGACCACTCTTGATTTTTGAATGTAAGCTAGAAAGTGAAAGAACATGTACACTATGGAATGCATGACCTTTCCATTGAAATAATTTGTATAATACTCGTGAAGACATCAATTTACTTTATACACACATAAAACATTTTAATTCATGTGGAGCACTGATAAAGTATTAGTAATGTATATATTTTGAATAGCCTAACTCTAAGATGTGAAATATGAAACACAATTATTATCAAAGTAAATAAAAGTTACTAACAGATTACTCTGTTTTCTTCTTTAAAGTAAAGAAACTTTGTCATTAATAAAGCTCATTATGCTGATACATTTGTGTCAGTACGCTTCCCAGTGATGACAGTCTTTGACAGTGAGACTAATACTTCTCTATAAGTGGGAGTTCAACATCTGAGCATTCATAGTGAATCAGACAACATGGTGTAATGTGGGATTGTTGGCTTTCTGATGTGTTCCTGGATTCTATAGATGCATAACTTATAAAAGTAAATGAGGGTTTTTTTTAGGAGATGCTGAGTGGAGGCAGAGTTAGGTTAAACAGCGCAGGACAGGTAAGCATTGGCCTTGAGAAGGACAGTTAGGTCCCTGCCATATTCAGAAGTAGAAGAAGACCCAGAAGGATTAAAAGCAGGAAGACCAATGAGGCAGACAGTGCCAGAAGGGTGCTCACTAGTCTTGGGGAGGAAAGGGGGATGATGATTAAGGTTGGACGGTTGGAGAAATGGATCCAGGGAAATGGAGTCTACGAGCACACAGGGGGTTCTGTGTGTAGGCTTATTCTGGACTGGTAAGGTCTCTTGGAAAGACATTAGTGTATTCTGAACTGGTAAGGTCTCTTGGAAAGACATTGGGAGGAGCAGATTTTACAAACTTTTGCTGAAAGCTGAGAGGCACAGTACAGGGAACCTAGCTGCCTTGAGAGGCATATGGTTTTCAGGTTAAAGTCCATGGCTGCTGGGGCACAAGGTGCCTTCCAGTTCCTGAGAGACTGATGCACTCCCTCAGGCAGTGGAGCTGCATTCAGGCAGCTTTGCGTTTCTCTGTACGTTTCCTTAGTAGCCTAGGAAGCATGGAAGCTTGATAGGGCAACTGATCTGTCCTCTGTGTAGCTTGCAAATTTCATTGTATCCTGGCAACTACAGCTGTACTGATCCTAGCAATTGTCATTATATTCTGTTTCTGATAAAGGTATAAAAAGTCTGATTGCTCTCAATAAAATTTTCACAGCCTCAGTCTTGCTGTGGCCACTCCAAGCAACATGATTGAATTTCCCAAGGCCACATCAAGTGACCTTGGCCAGGTAAGTAAGTACAGGCACATACATTTCGGTCTCTTTGGGAGAGCCCTACCCACCAATTAAAAGGTCCCTCAGTATTATCATAGCTGAAATGGAAGCCTGAGAGCAAGGCAGGCAATTTGAGACAAGTGAAGACACATGCAGACATGCAGTCAGGAGAGAGAGAGAGAGAGAGAGAGAGAGAGAGAGAGAGAGAGAGAGAGAGAGAGAGAGAGAGAGAGAGAGAGGTTGAAAGAGATCAGAAGCTGGAAAAATCCAAATCCAAGCCTGGGAATTTTTAAGTCTTTGAAGCCTCCTTTTCCTCTAATTCCTCCTCTCCCTCTAATTTAGGGTTGACCAGTTTGAACAAGGACAGGATGACTGGTTGACTTAGAGCTGTGGTGTCCTGTCCTGATTGGTTGAACCCATTCCTTCAGTCTGCTTGTTGAAGGGTAACCATTGTTACCATTTCAGTGATTGAATTGTAACATGTGTTATTGCTTTTGTGTAGATCTGTTACAAGCCTCAAGATCACACAGTAATTATACAGCTACTGTATCATGAGATAACTCAGAAGAATTAAGGATTCTTCTGATGGATAAACCAATACAAAAGATGTATTTGGCTTATGAGGCGAATTATGGGGGTTCCTCGAGCTCACCATTCCCTCTTCAAGTCCCCTGACCTGTAGCCACCAGACCCTTCCTGCCACAGAATCCACAGAGGGACCTGGAGGCAGAACAAAGCAGTCAGCATCATCAGCTGCCATCCCTGCCTCTCTACCCTCCAGTAGAAAGGAGAGGGAGAGACCCCACCTATACCCACTGGAAGAAGAGATGGGAAAATGATAATATAAGAACACATCCCACAACAGAAAGACTTATATGACACCACCATAGTCTAGGGACTCTACACCAGCAAGACCTGAACATCCTAATGCAGATGAAGCAGAAGAGAATGACCTTAAAAGCAACTTCATGAAAATGATAGAGACCCTCAAAGAGGATGTGAGAAAATTCCTTAAAGAAATGGAAGAAAAAACAACCCAAAATGCAAGAAATTAACATATTTCTTAAAGAAAACAAGGAAAGCCAAGAAAAAACAATAAAACACATTAAGGAAACCATTCAAACAGTTCAAGATATGAAAACTGAAATAGAGACAATAAAGAAAACACAAGCTGAGGGAATGCTGACAAGAGAAAAGCTGGGTAAGCGATCAGAAACTATAGATATAAGCACAACCAACAGAATACAAAAGATGGAAGACAGAATCTCAGGCGCTGAACATAAACTAGAGGAAATAGATTCATCAACCAAAGAAGATCTTAAATCCAACAAATCCTTAACATAAAACATCCAGGAAATATGGGATACAACCTAAGACTAATAGGTATAGAAGAAGGTGAAGAAGCCCAGTGAATGGCTTTATAATCTTGTGAATGAATTGGCTATTTGTTGCTGTAGATTCTTCCTGTAGCTTATTCCTTTCTGCCACAAGCTTGGGATTTCCTTCCCATGGTTTAGCACTATCTGATCATTTACTGGGAACAATTTCTCCCATGCATTTGGAGTTTACTGATTGTATTCCCTAGCTATGTGTGAAACCTGTTCTTCATTAACAGGTCCTAGTTTACTGATTACATTCCTTAGCCATGTTTGAGACTTTTTTCCCCTCCCCATTGTAATTGCAGAGATCTGCCTTCCTGCAATTATCCTTATTGACAGGCATTTGGTCAATGTTTAGGATTCAAGCAAAAGCATCCAATCTAAGACATTCCTAGATAATCAAGGACATAGAATTACTGCATGCCCAAAGTTATTGATTCATAGCTGCCTAGATGGATAGAAAAAAGAAGCATAGTTTACCTCACTGACAGAGAAGTGATAACCTAAACTAACCCTGCACTAAAAGATTCTCAACTTATTAACTCAAGATTTTAGCTCAGAAATTTACTGCTCCCTCCTGTTTCCCCTGAGAAGACAAAGGCAAAAATAATCAGCCCATTTGCTCATCTTCAGGAAACTTTCCTGAAGGCCTGTGCTACGACTGAGGCCAGAGGACTGCAAGGTGCCAGGTTCTAGATACGGGGAGGGCGGTGCAGGGAAGTTTCATAGCCAGTCCCCAAAATGGGCTGTGCAACCTTCTAAAAGGGATGTTTACACAAACTACAGCACACTTTTATGTAAATGCAGAATTGTTTCTCAACAGTTGGGGTGTTGTCTCCTTCAACCCAGTCACAATAGTCGCTCTGCAAAGCCACCATGGAACTGAAGAGGAATAATTTTACCTAGAGCAAAATTAGTACAGTTCTTACCCTTTTAGGCTAGTATCCACACCTGTGATGATCACACAGGAGAAAACTCACAACAGGAAGAAATGCTGAAATCCAGATCTCTTTTCTAGTCTTTGTGATTGTACTTTGTACAGAATCAGAAAACACATCCCAAGAAATAACCTCTGCCTCATAAGAAAAGCAACCACGCATGTACATTTTCTGCTCATGGGACCCACGCACTGTGGAATAATCCTTTTGCACACTGTGAAGATTTGTGGCTTTGATGGGTTTAATAAGATGCTGGGTGGTCCATAGCTAGGCAGGAAGTATAGGCGGGACAACCAAACTAAGATCAATGAGAAGAGCGAGGGCAGAGTCACAGGAGTGGTGAGCCAGATGCAGAGGAAGCAGGACAGGTACAAAATGAGGTAACAAGGCATGAGCCACGTGGTAGGACATAGATAAGAAATATGGGTTCATTTAAGTTGTAAGAGCTAGTTAGTAATAAGCCTGCTCTATCGACCTAACATTTGAGTCTCCATGTCAGTTATTTGGGAACTGGTAGGTGGGAAAGAAAAGTACGCCTTACACTCAAGCTCTTCTTAAAGGCATCTTTATCTGTGTCCTCTGCAGAGGGACTTTGACTTTCTGATATAAAAGTCTCCCTCCTTCCTTGCATCCCTCCCCCCGCACCTGTGTGATAATATGAAGCCCTGAGAAGAGCACACAGTTACCCTCTTTACCCCCCTTAAAGTACTTTCTAGGGTTTTGCCAGCTGCCTTAGTCCTAATGGAGTTTGAGAGTTCAGCAGAGTAATATCAAGGCAGCAGGCTGCTTCGGACTTCCCCTGCCCTGTCCTGCGGTGCTTTCTGCATCCTGTGCAGGCAACTGTCTCTTTATCACATGTGGTCAAGAGAAAAACTACTAGAGATGTTTGAGTCCAGGTCCTGCGGATTGTGGGGAAACTCGCTGTGTTTTCTTAGCCCAGTTTCTACCTTTTAACCAAAGTGTTGTACAGATAAACAGACAAGATGTATAATTAAACTTAACATTGGGCAAACAATGAATATTTTTATACAAGTGTGTATATAATATTTTGTATTTTTATATGTCAAAACTTACTGTTTAACAAATTGAAACTTATTTGAACATCCTATATTTTAGATAGCAATAGAAAGTTCTCAAATTTTTTTTACTAACGTACATACAGTGATTGTCCTTTTGCCTATAGTGTGGCTTTCTTTATTCTTGATTATCAAACCATATAATCTGAAGGAAATATGCAGTTGGTCTTTATGATCATGAACTTATAATAACACAAATCTACACAGTATTACTTTGGCAAAAACTTCTTTCAGCTTCAGGTAGGACAGAAAAGCAAAGATTTTAAACACATTATTTATTAATATAAATTTTTATTTAAATTAGAAGCATCCTTATTTTACACATCATTCCCAGTTCCCTCTCCCTCCCATCCTCCCATGCCCCCACATCCCACCCCCATCCACTTCCCAGGGAGAGTGAGGCCTTCCATGGGGGATCATCAGAGTCTGTCAGGTCATTAGGAGCAGGGCCGAGGCCCTCCCACATGTATCTAGACTGAGAGAGCATCCCTCCACAGGGAATGTCAAACACACACTCAAGGTATTATAAAAATGCACTGCAGACACCAGAGAGGGTGAAGAGTGAGGACGGAGGTAATAAAGGAGAAGATGGAGACTTTATGGACCAAGAGTCCCCAAAGACTGAGGAAAGATGCAGAGGGAGTTTTGAAGCTAGCAAACAGGAGGGAAGAGAAATGCCTGAGTTAATAATTTTAGTATAGAAAGTAGACATGTACTTCAGAGCTTAGCCAGCAGAGCTGAGAAGGAAAAACAAAATGTGATGCTTCACTGTGCATGGGACGCTGAAGCACACAGAAGCCCAAGTGCTTATGCCTGGGTTTGAACTTGCTGCAAAATTACAACACAGACAAAGCCATACAATCTGATGTCAGTCTTCAGTGTGTTCAGACCCAAGCACGTAAAGATCGCATAGAATAGCAAGGATGCACAATAGAGCCCATGTTACAAATTCAAAAGTACAAGATGGGTAGTTAAAGAGGTAGGGAAACCTTAAAGAGATTTCAATCATTTTATAATCGCTTAAAATCATTAACTGCATACTTCCAGGTCCCATTCAGAATTTCTATCAACCCTTTCTCAATTGGTTTTAACACTTCCTGAAACCTGGGTTCTCTACTCTGGCCTCCACCACACACATGCATGAAACCCCCCAACTCCATCTCTGGGGATTGCAACTAGAAAGTAATCCCATATGATGTACATCACGCAGGGTCCACATCAGTCCTGGCACATCCTAGTACAGCATTGCATAGTGGAGCTTCCATGATGTCAGAAATGCTTTCTCTCTACACTTCTGATGTGGTACCAAATCACTCAGAGGTCAATTTTCAGAACTAGAAACTGAAATATAAGATAGTCCCTCATCTTATTTTCACCCATTTTTCCTTGTTCTTTGTTCTGTTTCCTTTGATCTCAAACTCTTCTTTGGGATTCAGAAAGCAATACCCTATCTCTCAATGGTTCTATACCACATTTATCCTTAAGATGCTGTGGACAGGTTTTAGGGTTCATGAACCCCCTGGCATGCACAAAGGATATATACATGTAATGGGGGTTCTGGGTGAAATATCCAAAAAGTTCATCTTTGCTGAAGGAATATGTGGATATGATTAAAAAATGTTAAAAGGACCTTGTCAACAACTGAAATAAAAAGTCCCAGTAAGTCCCAAATATACTAAATTAAATCATCAGAAAAAGAACTTGAAAGATGACCAAGGAATTTAAGGATGGCTTTTCTTTTATCATAGTTCCTGGGGAAATGATAGTGAGTAATTATTGATACTGGGTGAATATTTGTACCGGGAGAATATATAAAATTGATGGGGAGAAACTACACTCAGATAAAGGCTCATGTCTCTTAGTAATCTCTGGCTTTCTGAAGTGAACCACTACTCTATTAGGACTCCACAGTGATGTCTAAAGTTGAACATAGGAGCTCTAGACTGAAGTCTTGACCACGGGACCAGAACCTATGTGCTTTACACCTTGCAAACTATGTCATTATCCTTTGATTGTTTTCCAAAGTGAAAGGTCTCAAGACAAACAAAAACCCATAATTTACATATTTGGGTGATTTTATAGCCCAGTCCACAAGTGAGGAGACTTCAGAAATAAAATGTTATTAATAAATTTAAAGCAGACACCAAAGGAAACAAGTCCTTGGGTGCAGAAAAAAATACATGGCAGTTGTGTTTCCCTCAGTATTAAACCCTCTTGGTATTGACATACAGAAGAGCAGTATGATTCAGAACCCCAAAGTGTAGGGACAAAAGCTGAAAGAAGCTGCCTTGATCTCAGCATCTTTTCTTGGCTCGTCCCCCTGTCAGAACCACAGGCTTCGCAAATGCCTTCCTTCCCGCAACTATGAAAATGTTCTAAGAATTCAGTTCCCATTCTCTGAGGTGCTGAGTCAAGTTTTGCTTTATAAATAATGGAAAATAAATTGAAAGCTTAGACAATTGTTTCTTGATACACTTAATTTCATGATAATGAACTATGACATTATAGTCACATCTTATTAATGTTGCCTTAAATCTGATTACCATTTAATTAAGTCTCTTGCCAATATTTCTCTAGTTAATTAAAGTTGGGGTGTCTCCTTGATGGCTAATGTGATTAATATAATTAATTAAAATAAGACAAGGTGAAAAGTCTCTGAACTAGAGATATGAAGGATTTTTTTTAATATTGGGAGTCTCTAAAACCAGCAGTCTCAGTTCCCCTTTAGAGATTCTGAAGAGAATGAAGAAAGATACAAATGGAAGCTAACATCCCAACTAATAAACACACACCACATACACACTCACATACGCTCACACACACGCACCACACACACACACACACACACACTCCATACCATATTCTCCCCACCACACATCATATCCCCACACCGCACACACACACACACACACACTGATTGCGTGTGCACAAATATACATATAAATAAGCATATATACGTTTTGACTATTAAATATCTTATGAATCACAGATACTCACACTATTTCTGTTACATTAATGACTTAAACCTCATCTACTAATGTTTCAAATGAAGGTAAATATACAAATTGAAGCAGTCAGAAACACTGGGATATATGAGTCAGAAGAATTCTTGAGCTCTGTTTTTAATGTCTGTGAGAACATAGACAATGACTCCACTTTCTAATTATGAAGTGGGATAATTAACACCAACCTTACACAATTCTGATACGGTTTAAGGACAACAAAAAACAAACAAAACTGGGAAAGATGACTGGAATTAGACAGCATTCTGGGAGTGAGGTAGAAACCTATGCAATGAAAACCTTGAGGAAACCTCGAGGGTGACCCTAGTGAGGACTCCTAGAAATAGGAACTGGAACCACCATCTTCTGTAACAAGTCTAGCATAATCGTCATCAGAGAGGCTTCCTCTGCCAACTGATGGAAGCAGATGCAGAGACCCACAGGCAAGCATTTTTAGTGGAGCTTGGAGAATCTTGCAGAAGAGGGGAAGGAAGGAGTGTGGAGTCAGAGGGGCCAAGACACCACAAGAAAATGCCCACAGAATCAAGTAACTGGGGCACATAGGGGCTCACAGACACTGAACTAATAAATAATCAAGGAGACCGTAGTGGTCTGACCTAGGTCCTCTGCACATATACTATGGCTATGTAACTTGGTGACCACTCTCTGACTCTTACGCTAGTTTTGGGAACCCTTTCCTTCTACTTGGTTGCCTCATCCAGCCTTAATATGAGGGGTGTGCCCAGATATGCCAGGTTTGGTTGATATCCCTGGGAGGCTTAACCATCACTGAAGGGAAAGGAGGAGGAGTGGATCTTGGGAGAGGGGAGGTGGAGAGTGGGGGCTGGAAAAAGAGGAATGAGGGAAACTGTGGTTGGGATGTAATATATGAGAGAAGAATAAATAAATAAATATCTTTGAAAATAAAGTACAACTTAATATTTTGCTTTTTAACCCAGAAAGTTAGCTAACTTGATTTCCAAATCTGGCTGAGTCTTAGAGTCACTTGGGGGAGTTAAGTGAGTGCTAATGCTGCTCTTTTGTTAAATCTGAATCCTTAAGGAGAAAGCTAAGCATCAAGGTTTTCACTAATCCACTGAGTTGGTAAAGACCTGAGTAACACTATCACCTATAGCAGTGCAACACTGTCACTTATCAGGTGCCTGTTCATATTGATTGTCAAGTGTATGCTTGGCTTCTCAGTTACACCTCACAAGAATCCTAGATGTCAGTCCTATCTCCATTTTACCAATAAACAAGATTAAACTAAGGGTTGGGGCTCCCAATGCTGCATAGCAAGTGATGGTTAAACCTCATTAAAACTTCAGAAGCTTTCTTGCTTTTAGATTTTCAACTTTAAGATTCTTGTGGTTCATTTTAAGGCTAGAACTTGTACACTTGAAAGGAAGAAATGCTCTATAAACTTGATGTAAGTCATTACTAGAGTCTTACAGTTTCCTAAAAAAGGCATTGTCATGTGCTGCCTGTTGTTGGACCAGAATGCTGTGTCATGCTCTACCAATCATATGAGCAGCTTTCTTGTGCACTGTTTTCCTTGTGGCTTGCATTTCTTGAGTACGTTAAAAATTCTTAGCATCTCTCTGCCAGGCATGTTCATGGATTGTAGGTACTTCGGTGAACAAAAATAATTTTTGCATTGTGGTGAAATATTGACAGCTCAATAAGGGACTTGCCATATTCCCACTGGTTAAGACAGGTGGCTTTCTTTGGGAGGAGTGAATATGGTTGTGTAAGGGGAGTATTTACTTCCCATATTGAATTGTTTTAGTTTTTGTTGTTGGGGGAGAGGACTGAATGGTACAGTGTATGTAAATAATAAAAGTGTGATTGAAGGAAGAGAGAAATCCTGGTTTTCTTGTTCATTTTTTAAAATTTCACACATATATATTTTAAGTTGAGCTTAATTCTGCCCCATCCTCCCACCCCTCCCTTCTCTCCTCCTCTTCCCAGTAGTCCACTTTGTTTCCTAAACAGTTTCACTTCTACTTTTATGTATGTAATTTGAGAAACATGCTAGTATGTATCTTTCTGAGCCTGGCCTCCAATTACATTCACTTTCCTGCAAACAACGTAACTTTGTTCTTCTATTGGTTGAAATAAATCCCCTTCACCCATTACTCTGTTGATGGACATCTAGGCTGGGTCCTTATCCTGGTTATTGTGGGTAGTTCTGAATGAACACTGATGCACCTTAAATTTGAATTTTTAGTGTCTAACATAACTTGTTTTATCCTCTTCTCATATGTGACCTTTGGCTTTCTTAACCCTATGATTTCAAGTTTTTCATGAAGAACACACTTCACCTATTTTGTAGTATTGTTGCTATTACTTGGAGCAAACAGCCCATGCGGGATGATACCTTCACCACGCTCTGCCTTTCAAGACAAGGCAACTTTCCACAGTGTGGTGTCTCTAAGTTTGGCACTTGAGCCTCTGGAGGCTCCCCCCACCGAGAGAGCCACAGCCCCTAAAATGTGAGCCAAGAAGCACATGAGCTCTCTCCTGGTTGCCCTTCTTCACAGCAGGCTGGCCACGAGTGTTACTTAGAGACACTGACTTCAGTTTTAATTTTTTCTCATGTATTTTATGTTCACTGCACTTTCTTTGCCTCCTAATAACTGTGTATTTATTATTTTAATTTTTCTTCTCTTTAAAAATCTAACTTCAAGGAAAATTTGAAAATAGCTCTTAAAATAGAAATTAATATGAAACCGAAAATATGCATTATCAATGTACTGCAAGAAATTTCTGTGTCACGGGATATCATGATAATTAAGCACTTGGCTTTAATTTGGATAGGGAGAGGGAGTTATTATTTATTAGGCATTGACTGTGTGTTCAGCATTGTAATGAGCACATTGTGACATAAGTTAATCTAACCCTCATGATAATCCAATTATAAACAAGCTGTCTTCTCATTTCATAGCTAGAAAAATAGAATCAAGAAAGCTTAGTTGTCCAAAAAGACAGAACTTGAGTGTAAACCATTGTCTTTCTAACTCCTAAACCCCCCTCATTGTTCTGGGTTTGGCCACCTTCTTCATGAATGATGTGGCAGCTTTGCATAAACAGTTCTTTGACACTCCTTCTATTTAATGATGGGACTATGTCCTCTCCTCTTGAATTGAAATGGGCTGTGACCCCCCCCTTGTAATCAATAGAATGCAATGAAAGTGAACGCGTGGATTCTGAAGCTGGAATAGGAAGTGGTACTGCTTCTGCTCATTTTGAAGGCCTGGCCTCCACATAAGATGCGTTTGCATGTATATACACACACACAAATACAAACACACATACATGTGGATATGCATGTATTTTATATGCTGACACATAAGCTATATACATACCAATGTGATATATGTGATTATTGTAGTCAAATTAAACAGCAATATCCACCACCTGTAATTATCATTCCTGTATTTTTCCTTCCTGTGGTATCACCTAATTCTTATTTCTCAGTGGTGATAATTGAACCAGGGTCTCATACATACTTGATAAGTTCCACATCACTACTGAACTCTATTCCTATTTACATATGTTATAATTTCTCTCTGTGTTTTTATGTATGTGTATGAGTGTGGGTGTTTGTGTGTACAAGTGTCTCCTCAATCCTTATCATCTCCTTTAAAAAGATTTTAAATGTATTAAAGTTATATATGTTTATATGTGTATGTGTGTGTGTAAATATATGTGTATGCACTATATAGGGGTGTGTATATGTGAGTTTGGTGCTCTTGGAGGTCAGAAGTTGTGGGTCCCCTGGAGCTGGAGCTACTGGAGGTTGTCAGCTGTTTGACATGGATGCTGGGAACTAAACTTGGGTCCTCTTCAAGAGGAATGGGTTCTCTTGCTACTGATCTATCTCTCTAGTCCATGTTACCTCCTCTTAAACCTTACTTACTTGTTTTATCTTTATAGTTGGTCTAGAACTTGTATATAATTTTCATACAATATTTTGTCTGACCCATAATCCAATCACATGATATAATTAATCCTTTGAGTAATGGGAAACAAATAATGAAAAGAAACCTGGAATGTGCGGCTTCCATTTTCAATATTAAAAGACATTGCCACTTTGTAAGTCTGAGAACTGAGTTACAGCATGACATTCCCCCCATTTATTATATTTATCTGAGGTATGTCCTTGGGGTAATTTTCCTGATTGCAAACTTTGTGTTGTCCTGCTATCTAAGAAATGTAGATTGGACAAGTGAAGGTTTTATAAATACCTTTGTGTATGCTAATTGTTTTGTTATAAGATGGCATACTGCAATGATTTTGTTACCATTATTCCTTCACTGTTACTTTTAGTCTCAATATGTAGGAATAATTTGTGGATATGTTTCCTCTTCCCCAGAGCTGATAGTCCTTCCTGGAAAGGTTTACAAGTCTTATTTCTTAAGTTTCATGCAACACCTAAAAAAATAATACATAGAACATCCAGCCCTCTTGTGCTGAGGAATTACGATAAAAATCATCTGACCCCAGGCTCAGCTTAAGAAACCAAATTAAGCTGTGAGTTAATTGGCTATACGACACCAAGTGGTCTGCACTCGAATCATGTACATACACACAACTCTAAATGGATTGGCAGACTGTAGTTACATATTTATGCATACACACATATGTAACAACAATCATAAAAGAAAAGGAAGTCATACTTCCTTGGCTTGAGATGGTTTAAGCCAAGGAAGGATTAGAAGGAAAATTATCTGATTATATTTTTGTTAAAACAAAAATAAAAATCATGCATTTTTCATACATGTGTACACACACACACACATATATATATAAAGATATTAAAGCATCATGATGTACTTCTCAATTGCACATGACTTTAACATGGGGTAACAATAAAGTCATAGTCACCATCAAAGAAACACCCTCTGGGTTCACTTAAGGTTGTATTTTGGGAGCAGATGCTAAGTCATAAATGGTTTCATGATTTGTATACAAGAACAGTACAATGTGAGATCACTCACTCAGAGGGCATAACCACCCGTAAACTCATCTGGATAATTCAATGTAGTGTTTCTCAACTTTGGTACCATTGGCATTTTGGGCCAGGTGGTTTTCATTGGTAAGGAAGGGTGCGGCCCCACCCATCACAGGATGCCTGGGAACATGCTCACCTCTAGAGTTCTTGCTTCCACACCACTGCATGATGAGCTGCAAGAACCACATGTGTTTCCAGATAATGCCTGGGCATTCTCTAGGGAAGTTGAATTGCCCCTGTCTGAGATCCATGGGTCTCTCAGTATTCCTATCAGTATAGTTGCTCTTCAGCTAAAAGTTTTCAAACATCCTTATAAGTTATGAGTAGTTGGGATACTGACTTCTGTTCCTTGGAAAATGCTTTGAGAGCACTGAGCTAGACAGGAACACCAAATGGATACAACAGTGAAGAAATGATGATGAAGTCAAACCTTTAGCAATAAGCCAGGGAACTGTCACTGGACACATGCACCAGTTAACACAGTAAAGACAGTATGGGCTGTGTTAATGCATTAAAGAAAAATGCCACATCATATTAGGGAATGAAAGCAAAGTAACTTTCTCTTGGATTAGTTTAGCCATTTTGAATTAACAGAGCAGCAAAAAAGGAGATGTACTCTCTTTATTGAGCTTCTTATCCTTTAGGGACAGACCTGTAAATCATCAATTACCACACTGAAAAGACCCCGATGGGATCAATCATTCCAAGTCGCATTGAGTCCACTTAAGTTTCACTCAAGGTTTTATGAAGAAGACAGAGACTTAATGAGGGATCAGGAAGTTCCTTTATGCAGCAAAGGAGGTGGGTGGGGCAACGAGGCTGCCAACAGAAACAGGAGAGCCTGTAGCTGAGTAAGACTTGATCTGTGGCAGTCTATCCATGTAACCTGTCTTTCTCTGTCCCACCAGCCTGCTCCCAAATAATGACATGGAGACTTCATATTAATTATGAAAGCTCAGCCTATAGCTTAGGTTTGTTCCTAACTAGTGATTATAATTAAATTAATATACTTCTATTAATCTACGTTTTACCACGTGGCTTCTTTACCTCTTTTCCATTTCTGCACAATTGACTTTTTCCACGTCTCCTGGTGTTTCCTAATTAGCTCCTCTTTCTCTCTGCCCTGAAGTTCCTCCTATCTCTCCTGCCTAATATTGGTTATTCAGCTTTTTATTACACCAATCACAGCAACACATCTTCACGCCATGTACAAATACCCTACAAGACATCCATGTGCTTTTAATTTTGCTTTTGTTTGGTTTTGATCTTGTACAGAGTCTCATGCCAAACAGTAGCACAGCTTTTGCACTGGTCTCAAAGTTGATCTTCAAATTTCCTTTTACTTGAAATGTGCATTTTTAAAAATGTAGTGCTATTTTAGAGCAATCTTAGGTTCATAAAAATTGAAGTACACAGAGGTTTTCTTTATGCCTCCCTGCACACCCAGACTCCATATCTTGTCGTTGCTGTTACCACCAACATCCTGAACTTGCAACTCTCACCAGTGTCTATGCTTTACATCAGTGTTCACTCTTCTGCTGTATATCCTAACACATGTAAAATGGCTGCACATCCCACCAATACAGTATTACACAGTGCTTTAACTGCCCTGAAATTCTGCTCTCTGGCTCTTCTGTTTCCCTCTCCCAACTTGCCAGTAACCACTGACCATTCTACCTTCTCCATAGCTTTGTACTTCTGAAAGAGAAGTTGGGGTCATAGGGTGTGGAGCCTTTCATATGTCTTTGTTCAGTTAGCAATATGCATTTTAGTTTTCTCTGTGTCTTTTCTGCCTTGAGTCATAATCCATAATCTGCTTGGACTGTACTTTCATTATTCATTACCCACTAATGGACATCTCCCTTGCTTTTGGGTTTTGTCAGTCATGAATAAAGCTGCTAAATATATTTGCATGCAAGTTTTTATGTGTACATAAATTTCTACACCCTTTGATAATGTGTTTTTGTGTAAAAAAATACTCTGGGCTGGTGGCTCAATGAGTAAAGCAGGTGCTTCTGAGCCTTTGTGATCCGAGTTCAATCCCCAGGACCCACAGAGTACAAGGAAAGCACCAGCTCCCACAGGTGGTCATCTGATCTCCACAATATATGCTGATACCTCCTCCCAAAATAACAAATAAATAAAAGTGTTAAATAAAGACTTCATCTGTGCTGCTCATTTAAAAAATCCACAATATGGGGCTAGAGAAATGGCTCAGTGGTTAAAAGCACTGGCTGCTCTTCCAGAGGGCCTGAGTTCAATTTTCAGTACCTAAAAGGCAGCCCACAACTGTCTATAACTTCAGTTATAGGGGATCTGACACCCTCACAGAGACATGCATGCAGGCAAAACACCACTGTATATAAAATAAAACTAATAAATTACTTCTAAAAACCCCACAATTCTTTTAAGTATAGTGTGTAGTTCAGTAGAAGTAGATTCATGACATCATAAAAAGTTAAATGTTCTGAGGTTGGTGGTAAACTCAATCTGTGTGACTGCTATAGTTTCCAAATTTGTTCATTTGTTCATAGTGACTAAACACTTGGCATCCTATGACAAATACTTTTGAAATGACACATCATATGACAAGCATTACTTAGTCTCAAGATTTTAAGTCAACAATCCTTGGAAGAATTAAAACAAATCCTCAGTATTATAGGCTAGTCCTTTGCTCTTAGCAATCTGACTTATAAATCTAGTTTCATAATAATGAGATATAGATTGAATAAATATGTTAATTAAATTTTGTAATCTCTTGTATGTAAATAACTGCTAGGTTTCCCATTAACTGACAAAGCATATTTGCTAAGACATTTTTTTAAGCATCTGCATCACTCTTGTTGGAGTTTCCTCCTCTGATTCCAGTTAAACTCTGTAGCTCTGGCTTCCCTCATATTTCCCAGGTATAGCTGAATGAACAGTAATGATGATGATGATGATGATAATGGCACCAGTCACATCTGTTATGACTGCTATCATTTATTTTTGATCTTTACTTTGACTCAGGAGTTGTTTGTGGCTCTCTCTCTCTCTCTCTCTCTCTTTTTTTTTTTTTTTTGGTTTTTACGAGACAGGGTTTCTCTGTATTGTTTTGGAGGCTGTCGGTCCAGCCCGGCCTTGAACTCAAAGAGATCCACCTGCCTCTGCCTCCCGAGTGCTGGGATTAAAGGCATGCGCCACTACCGCCCGGCTGTTTGTGGCTCTCTTATGAGTCCCATGTCATTTAATTCTGCATGCTAATCTACAAAGTCAGTGTTAATAGCCCACAGTTTTCAGAATGAAAACATCATGAAAAATGAAGTTCAGCAGCTTTCCCAAGGTCACACACAAAGCAGCAAGTGGCTGGCCAGTGTGGTTTCTAGAATTTCAAGTCCCTAGTCAGCTCGTTGATGAACAGTATCGACACAAGGCTTATTTCTTCTTTGGCTCTGAAACTGCCAAATATCCACCTTTGTTTTTATATATTTTAATTGTTCAATATTTAGGTATGTATATCCAAAGAACAAGCCATTGTTTTTACTTTTGAGTGCTATATACATGCTATCATAGCCTACATATAGTTCTAGTATTTGATTTCTATTCAAAATGATATTTTAAATGTCCTCTTATTATTAATGGAATGCTTTTAAATATCATATGAGAATCTTTGGTTGGAATGTGTTTCTGTCCTTATTTATTTGGCTGGTGAAATAAGCTGTATTCATAGTTTCCCTAATGTCCACGGATTATCAACTCTTGGGCCTTTTTCTTCATGGTGGTGAATGGTTTATGTTTACTTGATAATGTTTTTTCAGAACTTCTTTATCTATTTTATTGCTCTATTTAAATTGGGTTATGCAATGTTAAGTATATATGACCATCTTTAAAATTGTCAAATCCTCAGTCTTTTATATAGTTTCAGATAATTTAAATGCTATGAGATATAACCACGTTTGATATTTCCAAAAAGTCATAGAAAAATCTCAATCAAAATGGGTTTTTGCCAGTGTTTACAGTACCAGGCCTGAATTCCCTCCCATGCAGCTGTCTTCAATTCAATTAGAAAGCAGTTTGCTAACCTGTAACACTCACACTGCCATTGTACCAGTGGGCATATTCTACCAGGCAGGTCAATATTGCAGTATGCAGGGACCAGCAATTGGTAAGACCACTGACATCTCCCCCCTTTGAAGCCTGCATAGCACCTCTTGACACTCTTGAAGCTAGCAAGTGAGGAGTAAGTCTCCTGGTTGATTCAAGATGGATTTTTCTATGTCCTGCAACCCATGTGCGGTGTCTTCAGCAACAGAGTCTTATTATGTAACTATGGTGGGTAACCAAGGATAAGACAAGACTATGTCGTTTTTGAGACGTATAAGGCCTCCTTGATCCATATGGAAGTGTTCCATGCCTTAACCTGCAATTTTAATGTAACTATTTGTGCTTTCTTGAAGCAGCATTGTCTGTCCATGCAGGGTACCTCTTTAAATAATTTCTTCTTAAAAGATTCATTTTTTTAAAGTTAGAAACAAGCTTGTTTCACATGTCAATCCCAGCTCCCTCTCCCTCCCCTCTTCTCTGCCCTCCCCACCAAGTCTCCCAGTCCCCCACCCAATCTCCACCGATCCCCAGGGAGGATGAGGCCATCCATGGCGGATCTCCAGTGGCTGTCATTTCATCCAGGGCAGGGCCTAGGCCCTCCCCCAAGAGTCCAGGCTGAGAGAGCCTCCCATATTGTGGGATGGGCACTCAAAGTCTATTTGTATGCCAGGGATAAATACTACTCAAGGGAAGGCCCCATAATTTTTATTTGTGTATTTTTATGTGTCTATATGATTACGTGGTGTGTGTGTGTGTGTGTGTTTCCCTCAAAGACTAGAAGGCAGCATTAAGTCTCCTGGAGCTGGAGTTACAGGAGGCTGAACAACCTATGTGGGTGCTGGGAATCAAACTTTGATTGGTTTGAGTAGTAGCAACTGCTCTTAACCAATGAGAAATCTCTCTAGCACCCATACTACACTCCTTTTTAAAAAATTATACTTAGAAATTAACTTACTAACTGGTAGACTTCCATAAAGTTTTTTCATATGCCCTCAGCTCTTCCAGTCTTCACAGTATCTCTTATATTCTTTAAAATGTTTTTTCATACTACTCTTTTTAGAGGAACAGATTTTGAAAATTTCAAAGCCTGCCAGTAACTTTGCACTTCTGTCAACTTCTGCTTTGTCTTCATCATTTCCTTTCGTTTTGATCTCTCCGGGGTTTACTTTCTTGCTTCTGCTCTGATTTTAAAAACCTTGGAGCTGGAGAGTTGGTTGGTGGCTAAAGCATGTGCGTGCCACTCTTTTAGATGACCTGAGTTTGGTTCCCAGCACCCATGTGTGGCACCTTATACCTCCATAGGGTTCCGTGCCCTCTCTGGACTCCATGCATGCCACTCTTTTAGATGGCCTGAGTTTGGTTCCCAGCACCCATGTGTGGCACCTTACACCTCCATAGGATTCCGTGCCCTCTCTGGACTCCATGCATGCCACTCTTTTAGATGACCTGAGTTTGGTTCCCAGCACCCATGTGTGGCACCTTACACCTCCATAGGATTCCGTGCCCTCTCTGGACTCCATGGGCACCTACACTTACACGCGTGCATTCCCACACAGATACACAAATAAACATAATTTGTAAAAAAAATGAGTACCTTTTTCTGTACTTTTAAAGATGTAGTCAATACATCTTTTTTTGTCAATACATCTTCTTACAGAGATATTTGTTAACCCTGAACAATACATGACATAAACCTAATTCTCTATGGAAAGGGAGGGTCTAGCATAGTAGTATGTACTTGTAGACACAGCTATCAAGACAGTAAGGCAGAAGGGTCGCTTGAGCACAGCAATTTGCATCTTACCTGAGCAATGTTGTTTCCATCTACTGGGTGGGGGGAGGGCAGAGAGAAAGAAAGACACAGAGAGAGAGACAGAGACAGAGACAAAGACAGAGAGGATCAGGCCATGTGTTTCAGATCTTAAAATCTAATCACAAATTGTGTCCTTTTAAAAAAATGCACTCAAAGAGCAAAGCTTAAAGAGGACAGAAACAAATGTGTGAATGGGGATTTTCCCAGGCAAGCACAAGGAAATGTTTCTTTCTTTCTTTCTTCCTTCCTTTCTTTCTTTCTTTTTTTTTTTGAGACAGGGTTTCTATGTATTGTTTTGGAACCTGGAACTCTCTCTGTAGACCAGGCTGGTCTCCAACTCACAGAAGCGTCTGTGACCATGTTCCTATGGAAATATGCTACATAGGCATATTCTGTGCAAATACACTAAAGAAGAGGATCAACTCTCTCCAGAAATGGTGCACCTGCTTCTTCTTGGGTTTCTTAGAACTGTAGACTCCAGGCCCACACAGAACTTCAGGGAACATGCATTTTAGCCTGGTTTATCATATGGGGGTGTAGGGAGCTTTATTGGAACTGCCTCTATTGGAACTTGGGATGAAGGAGAGAGCGAGATAGATGCGTGAGAAAACTGTCCTGACTAATCTAGTGGTTTCTGGTTGGTTCTGCTCCCTTTGAGGAACTTAGTTTCCTAGTGGCTCTGGTGGCCTTGGGAAAGGATCTTCCAGGTTCTACTGATGCACTTCAGGAATGCCAGCCAAGCTAAGAACAGGTCCTTGGTGCCAAGAAAGGGAAGCAGTGAACAGCCAGGCCTGGGTGAGGGAGAGTGCAGGTGCCCAGCTCAAGAGTTCCCACTAGAAAACAAGAGCCGTATGGAGACAAGAGTGCTGTGGCCTGAGAGTTGGAGCCTCTCCCTTTGGAATTGTCAGTGTCTGTCCATCTTCTTCCTCATCTCTGGCACCCCAAGCACCCTTCCCCACCTATCTCAAATCATGGTCTGCCCAGTGCCTCCCTTGTTTTCTTTTCAACCCGAATCCTGTCAGCCCAGCTGGGTCCTGCAGGCCCCACTGTTTACCTTCCTGGACAACCAGAGGCTAATGACAGTTGTTTGCATACTGTTTTTTCTTTTCATGTACTCCTGACACTGTTCCTGCTTTAGAGTGCACTCAGTGTCTGTCACACTTCCTGGAATGTTGGTTCCTCACTTTCCCAATACATCCTGCTCTAATTGACCACCCTGTTTACAACCAAAGCACATGTTTGTTCGTTATTTCTAAAGCTCCTTGTTAGTTCTGCTTTCCTGTTTCTCTTCTTACATGCTGTATAGTTTTCTAACTTAAATGTCTCAGCAAAGACAGTGACCTTTTCACTGTTGCTCACCAATGTACCCTGTGTAAAATGGTGCTTTGTCCTACAAGGAGCCTCCATAAATATTTGTTGAACTGAATTGAATTTTATTGAATGAAAGAACCATCATTCACCACTTAATTAAAACCATGCCCAAAGGTCTACTCTCTCTCTGGGATGATTCCCATCAGCAGATTAAAAACAAAACACAGGGGTGGTGAGGAGTCTCAGAGGATAAATAAAGTGGGTGCTGAACAAGCCTGGTGACCTGAGCTCAATGGCAGAAGGAGAGAACCAGCTCCACAAAGTTGTCCTCTGTTGTCCATAGGTGTGGCATGGCACATATCTACCCATGCATCATTTTACACACCACACACACGCACACACACACACAGAGACAGACAGACAGACAGACACACACACACACACACACACACAGAGACAGACAGACAGAGACAAAGACAGACAGACAGACACACACACAGACAGACAGACAGAGACAAAGACAGACACAGAGAGAGAGAGACAGACAGACAGACACAGAGAGAGAGACAGACAGACAGACAGAGACAAAGACAGACAGACAGAGACAAAGACAGACAGACAGAGACAAAGACAGACAGACAGACACACACACAGAGACAGACAGACAGGCACACACAGAGAGAGAGAGAGACAGACAGACAGAGACAAAGACAGACAGACACACACACAGAGAGACAGACAGACACAGAGAGAGAGACAGACAGACAGACACAGAGAGAAAGAGACAGACAGACAGAGACAAAGACAGACAGACAGAGACAAAGACAGACAGACAGACACACACACAGAGACAGACAGACAGACAGAGACAAAGACAGGCAGACAGACAGACACACACACACACAGAGACAGACAGACAGACACACACACACAGAGACAGACAGACACAGAGAGAGAGAGAGACAGACAGACACAGAGAGAGAGACAGACAGACAGACAGAGACAAAGACAGACAGACAGACAGACAGACAGACAGACACAGAGTTCCTGTTGATATCTGTTCATCTCTCATCATCTCACTAGCTATTCTCTTTTATCCTTTTTGGAACAAATTTATCGAAAATGTCTAATTGTTTTCCGTCTCTCCTGCTCACAATGCCACTATGCTAAGGGCCCTATTTTCGATTTTGGGGGTTCATGTAGTATTCTCTAAACTAGGTTTCCTGCTTGCACTTGTTCCCCTGCAATCTATTCACAGCATAGCAACTGACTCCGGCTCAAAGACAAACAGCTGCTCATCTCGTCCAGCTTCCTTATAATGTCCAGGCTGGTAGGGTTACACATTAAGCTCTTTTACTCACTGAACCATCTTGCTGGTCCTTTATAGAATATTTTCAGTGTACAATTTTGTGTTGAACCTCAAAAGGATATTGGTACACTCATTTTATCTGTGAGACAGACATGAAAGAATGGTATAATTTGTCCTCAAGTTACAGTGAAGTAATCCTAGATTTGAACTCTTGCCTGGATAGCAGGTAAATCCTATGCCTTGTAGATGATGGCAGTAATTGATCTGCTGTAAAACTAGATTGTGAGGGAGCCTTTAAATTGCATAGCCTTTATCTATAAAAATTGCTTTTCAGCACACAGTGTCTTCTATTTCTCAAAATAATAGTTTTTCTTCAATGTCCTCTTATAGTCAGGCATACAAGTTTCACTTAGAAAAAAATGACCTCTTGTAAGTTTATTTTTAGTTTCTCCTGCAGTACAGTATTTAATAATGTCAATTATATTTTATTATATCGATGCTATTGTGGTTTGGTTTCTGTTGCTGTGATATAACACTAACCAAAATGGAACTTGGAGGAGGAAAGGGTTTGCTTGCCTTACAGGTTACATTCCATCATCAAGAGAAGCCAAGGCGGGAAGCTGGGTCTTGCTAGTGACTGGCATTTAATGCCCCCTCTGTGTGCAGACCTCACCCTTACCATCAGGTTGTTGCTTTTCTCTTGGTCACTGAAATTCAAGGGAAAACCCAGTTGAGGCATGGGATAAGACAGAAAGAGAGAGAAGTAAGAAAGAAACCCTAGTAGGTAAAGAAGTGTTTGAGATGTTTGTGTGAGGTGTTGCTTCATCACTCTGCAAAGTATTTATGGGGTAATAACTATGAGTCACTGAATGCCTCAGAAAGCAGCGCTAGACAAATATGAAATATTAGGCATATAAGAGACAACAATCTTAGACATACAGCCTATGCATTAGAAGAAACAAAATTGCTTAATTCATCAAAAGGAACAATGTAAAGTGACGAAGGCAGTTACTGTGTTTTCTGGCGCGATGACCAGTCTGGTTTTCCTAAGGATTAATGTTGTGTAAACATGTTTGCTATCAACCAAGGAAATATTCTCTGGTTCAGTAAGAAGATGAAACACTACTAGTTTAGTCTCAGCTAAAGTGATCCATCTATCTGTGGGACACTAATTTGTACAACTTTAATCTGTAGTGGGTATTGGCCCTGCCCATGACCTTGGGCTGTCTGGCCTGATAGAGGCAGGGCTTCTTGCCTGTGGACGTGACCTCTTTAAAAGAAAGAAGGTGCCAGTCGCTCACTCTCAGGTGGTGGTCAGAGATCGGGCTGCTGGTTCTATTCACCCCTGCACAGAACAGAAGACCATGATCTACCTTGTTATGTATCAGTGAGTGTTTTCCAATAAATCCTTGATACCCATTTGAACCGGCTCTTGTGGATTTGCCCACATTAAGCCCTTCATGGTAGGTGTAAAAATTCTAGAATCAAATATAATTTTAGCAAGATCTCATTGTGGAGCCTAGGCTAACCTGGAACTAGCTATGTAGTCCAGGCTACCCTTCATTTTGTGTTCCTTCTGCCTCTGTCATAGAGTACAGAAGTTACACATGTATACAACACCTTTGGCTCAAGTAGTCTATTATTTCCTGCAATTGGTGTCTTGATCTTTCTAAAAGAATAATCTGACATTATATTTCAGGACAGTTAGCATTATTATATGAAAGAATGACAAATAAAAGGTAACAAAAATATTTCAATTCTGTTATCGCTAAAATTCTTGTACAAATACTCATAAAAAGGTCAGTTTGACTATAAAATATAAACTGAAAGTCCAAAAGAAAATTGTTTTATTTTATTCTGAAATGAAAGAGAATTCAGCTATATGTCCAAAGATACTTAGAACTCCATAATTTATAACAAAAAATAAAAAATAAAAAGCAGCTCAAGTAATTAAACAACTAGTTCTAAGTTGGTCTAATCAGGCATTAAACAACCAGTAAAATGATACATACACTGCCTATGAAAAAACAATGGAAATATTTGTAGCATAATAATTTGAAAAGTTTATATCAACATACTATAATTACACCCAGGTGAAAACTGTATTTATGCAGGTGAAGTGTGAAGGAAATAACTACCATTTTAGCTTATCAATCCATATGTTCTCGGTTATGCTCCTGTAACAAAAGTCCCCAAATACTTGTGTCTCACAGCAAAGCTCATACTACATGCCAAAGGTATGATCATTATAATCACTCGGGAAGTTAGGCTAAAGGTGTCCTCCCTCAGCTGTCTTAGCTTTGTCAGAGGAAAGATATGGTTGCTACTATGTCTTGTGGATGTTACATGACAGTAAGACGGGTCACTCCTGCTTGCATTTATGTGGTCAATGAAAATCAGCATGTCCAGATTCAGAGGTTATGGGGAATATAAACCTTACAATGTCATCAGAAAGAGACAGAAATACTGATGGGCAAACAATAATCTCAATGAGAATGATGGAGTTAGATTTTTCTCTAATATTTTATAGTGCTAAAGTATGTTTTCTGTAATCATTACTTCTGGTTCCATCTGTGAGACAGAAGTTGAAAGCTGAGGATGTAGAACATGCTGATCTTCCAAAGAAAGACTTCAAATGGGAAGTTCTTGTTTTCAAACACTTAAAGTGCATCAAGGGGTAAGCATTTTCATGTTGGGAAAAACAGTTTGATTGGAAAATGGTTCCGACTTCACATCCCTCTAATATGCAATTTATCAATTACATGGAAGAAAAGCATAACAAGGAGGCATTCTGTTATCAATATTTATAAGTGTAGTTAAAAATACATTTTTGCCTTTGTCTATTATAACAGTTTGCTTGCTTCGGCAAGCAATCAACAGTAAAGAAAATACGTTTTGCAGTAGTGAAGTTGTAAACATCCCAGTTAAAAAAACACTTGAAAATATCAACTGAAAACGAGTGGGAGGTGATAGTATGATTTTAGCAAAGGACAGTAGCTTTAACATCAAAAGCAGATATTGAACCAGCATTTATTAATTACACAACCTAGGACAATTTGGGCTAACTTCTTCCCTAAGTGGAACGAAAGATTTCTCCCTTTCAGACATTGAAACTTAAAATGTAACATATGTAAATGACTTAGGAGAATGCCTGGCATCTAGTACATAAGAAGTCGTTTATCTATGTGGTAGCTGAACATTGAAAAAGCATTTGTCAGCTGCAACTGTGTAATGACCCAGCCTTCCAGAAGGGGTTGTCTGTTAAATTCCACTCTGTGGAGAATATATATACAGAGGTTTAGGTAAAGCTACCACCATCCAGCTGTTCTTCCTAAATGAAGATACTGTTCCAGTGGAATCCTATAGGTGTCCATCTTTCAAGACATAGGCAGCATGGGATGGTAGCTGTTGCTGTGTAGCAAGTTGTGCTCATAGTGAGCACTGATAAATAATCAAGCATCATGGTGACAGCCAGTCAAACATTCTCTCTTGATAATATGCAATGAGGACAGGGGAGAGGAATGAAGTCATGTCTATGCAGAAAGTGGGAGCCTGCTTAGAATTAAGCTGCCTTGGCTCCGTTTTGTCAATAGATGGCCAGGTTATGGAGCAGGGAAATCACAGTGGTTTGTGAGATTGAGGGACACCTTCATGGCTACCTAAATCTTCACATGACTGAGTCCATTCTGTGTGTGTGTGTGTGTGTGTGTGTGTGTGTGTGTGTGTGAGAGAGAGAGAGAGAGAGAGAGAGAGAGAGAGAGAGATGCAGATATGTGTGCATGTGTCTGAGAGGGTATGCTCACCTATACATGGATGCACACAGGCCAGAGGTTGATTTCAGGTATCTTCCTATTGCTTTTCACTTGAATTTTTGAGACAACGTCTTTCATTGAACCTTGAGCTTGCTGTTGTGGCTAGTTTGGTTGGTCCAGGATCTGTGTTTCTCTGCCTACCTAGGGTTACAGGTGTATACAGCACTACCTCTCAATTTCACATGGGTGCTGGGGATCTGAATTCAGTCAGGTCTTCATTTTGGGGCAATTTGCACAGTTCCTAACTCCATTCTTTCTTGATCTGTTTCCTTCCTCTGGTACCTGCAAACAGTATTGGTATGAGCACACAAGTCAAAGAAAGCCTCCGAAGCTAAATTTGGTGAATGAGAGAGATAGCGAGCTGGAGTCATTCTTGCGGGAGGTGTGAGGTTATCTATGAAGTTACATGGTCCTTCTAATGTTGAGTTGAGAGCCCTGAGAATACCCAAATACACCCAAATGCAGGGTTGATTCTCTCCTCCTACCATGTGGAGACAAGCAGACTCTGGGTTTTAAAATGCTGATATGGGGATCTCCAAAACAGTGAGAGATCCTGTCTCAAAAAAATAAGATAAAAAAATGATAGATGAAGATACTCACTATTGACCTTTGGCCTCCATAAGGACAAACACAATTGAACGAATCTGTATACACATGAACACACAAATATACAGCTGACACCACACACACACATATACACACTCACACACACCACACTCACACACACCACACACTCATACACACCACACACACACACACACGCTTACACACACACTCACTCATACACACACATACACACACTCACACACAGACACACACATGCCACACACACAAACACCACACTCACACAGACACACATGCATGCATACACACACTCACACACACACATACACACACACACATATCTTTCCTTTGCTTCCCTTACAGCTTCACTTGATGTTAATGAAAATATTTCTAAAATTTATTGCCCTACTGTCTTATTCCTTAACTAGTGTTCAGTGAACGTAATGTGACCATTTCTATTGCTCATTCTCGTGTAAGCGCCGTAATCACCACCTGGACAGTATAATTCAATTTTACTGTCCCTTCCCTGTACTGTTTGTTGTCACAGCTTTTGTCAGAGTCTGTAGCTGGTGTTACTTTCCTTCTCACTTGTGACTTGAACCTGAAGCAGACAAACTGTAGTTAGCATTATCAGTAAAATGGTGGCAGTAAATTCTGAGTATTCATCTCCAATGTTACTTCATTAGTGTAGCACTGGGCCATGGCCACCATGGAGTATTCATAATAAGAGCAGATAAGGCAAACATCAATGCACACTACCACCCCCTCAAAAAAAAATGAGCAGGAATGCTTTAGGTCATAGATCTTACGATTGAGTCTTGAAATTTAATTATTCTCTGCCTAATTGTTTGACATAGATCTATATCATCAAGTCTTCTTGATTTCTATTAAAATGAGTGAAAATTGCAATATCCAAGGGAAAAACCTTCCTCCTAAACACGGTTCGGTATCCAGGACTATCACCTAATGTGAGAAGACACTTGAAATAAAAAGGTATTCGAATTGGCGATGAGGCTACCTGTGTGACATAAGAAAAAGCTTAGGAGCTGTCTGATTGCTTTGGCTAAAACCTCCATATAATCTACCAGAGCCTGGGTGTGATCCACATTCCAGTCCTTTTCCCCATCTGCAGCATTTCCTGCTGAGGCTGCTCTTTCAGACCAGCCCTGAGCCTCACCACTGCGGGGAAACCCTGCTGATGGTGCTGGCTGGAAAGCGGCACTCCCTCCCCCATGCTTAATTCTTAAAACAGTGCACGCACCTCACATGACAGGATGCTGTGTTTTTTCTGCTGCTCATTAGGTCTTTTGAGATCACGCATTTTGTCTACTATTCTTTAGCTATGCCTGGCACGCCACAGCCTTCTTGTGTCTTTGATCTTCCAAACCATACCAGGTTCTAACTGGGGCTCCTTCCCTTACTCTTAAACCTTAAGTCTTGGATCAGCTTTCCTCGTGTTTGTTTCTCAGTTCACTGTCTGGTATTCTCAGATTATCATGGCTTCAGCCATTAGCAAGAATTAATCCTAATGAATCCATCCATAAATAGCACAAATTAGCTCTTACATGTGTCCTTTTTCAAATCAGTGACCACTGCTCATTATGAAACACACACACACACACACACACCAAATTCACTATAAGTGGAATCTCAATTGTTTACTGTTCTTTTCTCCAATTTGCTTTTTCATTAAATGTTAACGTCTTGTAACTTCAGTTTTCTTGACTCTAAAGTAAATAATGTATTTACCAGTCACAAGTTCTAAAGTACTATGGCCTTTTATCAATGAACACATTAATCTCACTAAATTGGTCCAAATAATTATCAGAATTTCTTTTCAAAATATAAAATTTTGTCTGGTGTAATTTTTCTGATATTTTTTGCTCTTTATATGATACATTTTGGTTAAACATCTTAAACACACAAAAATACAAAGACAGATGCATCAGGTAGTAGTGTTGCACTTGATTGGATATGGCACATAGAGAATGAATGAACAATTCTCTTTGATAAGGAACAATGACAGATGCTGTAAAATTTCTGTGCTTTTCCCAAAAATGGCCAGCAGAGGGCAAACTTTCACACCCACAAAATTGACTCTTGGTTTTATGTGTTAGCTCCCCTCAGCATACAATGAGATTATTGTACAAGTGTTTAGCACATTTCCAACAGGTGATCTGTTTGTATCTTGTTACCTATACTGAGTGAGCATGACTCACGTTAACTGACTGCTCCTAGACCTCTGGGTGAGTAAACCATTTAAAAATATGATTTGAAAAGTATGCATTTCTCAAGCCACCCATCTTTATCATTCTAAATCCACAAAATCCTTTGGTTCCAGAGATGATTCCCAGTCACCATCCAAGATAACAGAGAACCCATTGAGATTTTTTTCTAAGTTCTTACTTATTTTCCTTGCTGATGGTCAGCAACCTGTCATGGGAGGAAGTCAACCACAGATTAGATGTCCTTCAGGAAGCTTGAAGACAAGAGAAAGGCACCATGAGCACAGGCTGTCCAAGGCCACGCTTCTGTGAGTCTACGGAGATGACGAAGACCTTGGTCTCCAGTGTAAGTGTCCTATAGGCACTGGTTCATTAAACAGAGACTCCCCTACAAAGAATATTTTTAAATACTGTGAGTTTATTAAAAAAATCCTAGAGCAAAAATCATATGCTTGATATAGACAATATTCACAAAAATCCAGTATGCAAGCAGCAAAATTTCCCAAACCAATGTGGCATTACCTTTAATTCAATGACCAGTATTCCTAGACCAGAGTTTGTAACCCTCTGAAACAGGACTGACAATATTGTATTTACATGCCCATTGCTGGAGAACCAATTCCCCTCATCAGGTTCTCAAAGGTTTGTTTAACAAAAAGATCCTGGTGATCTGGAAATAGGTGCAGGTCACATAACAAAAGTACTGGATGCATATGCTCAACTACTGCAGGAGACGCCAAGTCATGTGTGTAATTTAAACAGTGATTAGGTGTGGTGACGTCACTGAAGATGGTCACTTCCTTGGACATGCTGATGCCACAGATCTGTAGAGTTCTTATCAGGAACAAAGAGAAGTGTTTCCAGTGGGCCCTTCCAGGGAGCAAAGCTCAGTGTTTTAAGAGGTATTTATTTACAGCTACCAGACTTCACTAATATCTGCTAGGAGGAAAGCGCCAACAGGATTCTATTGAAATGTCCTGGAAGCAAATGACCTTGTTTCATGTTTTCTCCTGCCAGAGTCACAGGCTGTCTTCCAGAACTGCTCTACCAGTTTATACCAAGGAGAACAGATGAATGAAATTGGGCCCTGGGACCCTGTCCTCCTCTTTCCCCCTGTACAAAAGACCTTCATGAGACCTGGAGTTGCCATGTAGAGTGCATTTTGTTGTTTCTGTAGGATCGATGACATCAAGGTTCTTTACCAAATGTGATGATTACCAGTGCCACCTTCTCAAGCTGGGTCTCTGCAGCCAATGGCCAGGCTAAGGTGTTCTCACATAGTTCACCTGTGAAGAGCTGGTGGTTAGCCCTCCCTAGGCTGGAAACAGACACAGATGTAGAGAAGTGCTCCTGCTCAAGATTCCTCAGTCTTGTTCTGAGGTCCTTTTCCTGCCTCAAGATGCCCTTCCACCGCAACTATGATGCCATCTGCCACACCTCTAAGACACCTGGGCAGTGCTGGGCACTCTCTGCCGTGTGCTTTAACAATCCACAACATCTTCTTACTACAGCTCAAGCAGAGAGAGCTAGGTGCTGTCTGCCCACATGAAGCACAAAGCCACAGCAAGCTCTCATTTTATACTCGTAGTGTTGCATTCCATCATAGGAACATTCGGCATTAGTAGAATCCTTTGAAATCCCTGCTATCTCTTTTTTCAAAGAAGGCGGTTCCAGCCCTCTTATGAAGAGCATGTGATGGCTCTGGAGTGTGACTGTAGCTCTGGCTGCTGTCTCTCCTCCATTCCTCTTCCTCCTGTGTCACCTAGAAGAGCAGAGACTTTCGTCAGCACTAGCAACCCAGGCAAATGAGGATGGACAGTCACTTAAGCTCAGTAACTCTCTGACAGTGTCTTTAGAAATCAGCCAATGTCCCAGGATGTTGGTGAGTTTCCTCTAACCTTTTCCCAATGGAATTGGTGACAATACAGCCAGGTCCATTTCCTAAGTCCTTAATGACCTGAGAAGGGAGACTGTGCTTGAATAATATTTTAGGGCATTCATTAAAAAATTGTCTCCTTGATCCTCCATGGAGGGCCTCACCCTGCCTGGGGATCGGAGTGGAGATTGGGTGGGAGACTGGGGGGCCTAATGGGGGGTGAGAGAGGAGGGGAGGGAGAGGGAGCTGGGATTGACATGTGAAGCAAGCTTGTTTCTAACTTAAATTTTAAAAAAGGAAGAAAAAATTCTCTCCTTTACCTTCATTCAAAGGCGTCACAGCTTCTCTAAGAATGACCTAAGAGGAGAATACAATGGAAAAGCACCGTGAGAACACACATCTCCTCTTGTGGGGTGGGAGATGAGGCAATTCTTGCTTCTGGAAGTCAGTCAAGTTAGAAAAGGAATCAAGGAAGAAGTAGGGCTATTAGATAAAGGTCAAAAGGAGAGAGGCATTTCCCCAGAGCACACACACTCTGCCTATCCCCAAAGTCCAGGCAGCATCTTCAGACCCTGCCCTGTAGGCTCATTTTGAAAGGAAGTTATGTCTATGTTGGCACTATTGTGGTGGTGGGGAGGGTTGTGTGTATGTGTGTTCAAAGTATTCTGAATTTGCTCAATGATTAGACCTCTTCCCAGTACCTGGATAACCATTCACCCAGTGCAACCCTTACAAATGGTATGTATAACAGTACTAGTTACTATTCTTGCCACAGAGACAAAACGACTTACAGAGAAACCTGAGGAAGGAGGGGTTTGTTCCAGCTTACACTTGCAGGGCGTGCAGTCCGCTCTCCCCAGAACAGCTCGCTAATATCTGTGTGTGGTGCTCCTGGGCCTTTCTTGACCAGGGCTTCCTCTTGAAAACCACATCCCAAGATCTACAGACTACGGTCTGGCTCACCACATCAGAGGCCCCACTTCTCACTACCAAGTTTCTATATTAGTTGCTTTGTGGTTTTGGTGGCAAGTACTTGGCAAAAGCCACTTAAGCCAAGAGTTTATTTGGCTCAGCATTAGAGGGCACAGGCCATCCTGCTGAGATAGCAGCAGGAGCTGAGGTACCACGTGCAGTCAGGATGGAGCTGCTCAGCTTGCCTTCCACAGCTCTGGGTTCGGTCCAGGACACCAGCCCACAGGGCAGTGTCTCCCTCACTTAGTGCAGGAATCCTCACTTCATTTAATCTGTCCTTCAAACTCCCTCACAGACATGCTCAGAGGCTTGTTTCCATGGAAATGCTGAATTCCATCAAGTTGACAAGATTAGCCACCACGTGCAAGTGCAGACTCAATTTGGTGTTCCTGAAGAACGTGAATCATAGTCCACTGGAGAAGAATCATTTGTCCCAGGACCACAAGTAGCAAACAATACAAATAGACCAATTATGGAAACTTGTTGCCTTCTGGTTAGCTACATGGCCTAGAACTCTCCAGGAACTGTCCACCATATTTCAAAATGACCACCTAACCATGATTTCCTCTGAGGAATTCTTGTTTGGTCTTCTAAGGTCCTAGTCACCCCCTAAATAATGTGTATTTTCCCATCTTTTCTATTTTTTCCATCTTAGGTGTCAGCTGACTGAATTGGAGGTGTGGTCTGAACCCTCTAGGGAATGTGTGATTTCAGAAGAGCTGCGGTGCTCCGCAGGTGGCTAGGGTAGCCTTTCAGGATCGCATGTCATACAATTGTCAAGTCAGGGGACTTGAACCTTTGTTTCAGCACTAGACTTTGACCTTCAGGACAGAAGGGATGACTTTGCTTTGAATAAGCTATAGCTAACACAGCACTCTGGAATACAAAGTACCCGATAAAACTACAAAAATGAACAAATGAATAAATTACCAACAGCGGCACTGGAAGTGTTCTCTTAAAGCAAGACTAATGTGCAAAGCTTTTACTGCTTACCTAATGTCAAATTGTCTCCTCCCACCACCGTGACTAGAATAGCACAAATGAGTGGTGCTTAGCACAATGAACACCAGGGCCATCTTCTGTAAGTTGGGTTCTGAATTTCTGCATTCAGAATTATGGAAATGCTGAAGCTCCGTTGTGTAATATTCTCGTTCTCTATTGGTGCACTGCTTTGGGCTGGGTCCTAGCTGTCGGATCCAGTACAGGTACTGAAGCTTCTCAACCCTGGTCCAGACGATCAACTCTGGGAGTCAGGACTGACAGGACTGTCTCTAGTTTATTGAGTTCTCCTGTACTAATTATCAGTTTTATAAAGATGCTATGGGGGTTTTGGGGATTTCTCCCCTAAGAAGCAGAGGTTGTAGAATTGACCATCTGTGCATGAAAAGGTCAGTGGAAAAGCAAGTGGGATCAGCTGGCCAATACTGTCAAGTTTTCAGGCATTTCACAGGCTGCTTCTAATTCTTCAAATGATACAGACTTGCACCAAATACATTTTGCTAGGAGCGAAGCTAACGCAAGGCCAAACTGAACCGTTCTCTACTCTTTTACCACGCATTTCCAACACCCATGCTTTGTAAGGTTGTTTCTGGGTGCTGCATTTATACAGTGTAACTACTGAATAACAGGACAACTGTGGTATTGTCTGATAGCTTGGCACGACTCCAAGGAGTCTTAACGCCTGATAGTAACTCAGTGAGCACAACAGTCCACGGCAGTCTTGTTCTCTCAGATGCTGTGGTTAAGCCTTCACTAGCACAACACAGATGGGCACTGGAATAAATTCACCCTTTTGAGCCACGCCTCAAAACCTTTACATGAGGACAGTGCTTCTGAATGTACAGTTAGGATGCCATAGCCACCTGCTCAGCATTCTTTTTTTTTCTCAATATATTTTGTATTTAAATTAGAAACATGCTTGCTTCACATGTCGATTCCACCTCCCTCTCCCATACCTCCTCCCCTGCCCCCTACTAGCTCCCCCAACCCCCCCAATCCCCACACCATTCCCCATGGTGAGTGAGGCCCTCCATGAGGGATCTCCAGTGTCTGTCGCTTCATCTGGGGTAGGACCTAGGCTCTCCCCAGTGTGTCCTGGCAGAGACAGGTTCCTCCATATGGAATGGGCTCCCAAAGTTCATTCGTATGCCATGGTAAATATTGATCTACTACCCAAGGCTCCAGAGATTGCCGAGGCCTCCTCACTGATACTCACATTCAGGGGATCTGGATCAGTCCCATACTGGCCTCTCAGTCATCAGTCTAGGGTCCAAGAGCTCGCCATTGTCAGGTTTGCTTTTTCTGTGGGTTTCATCAGCACGGTCTTGACCCCTTGGCTCATCACTCCTCCCTCTCTGTCACTGGGTTCCAGGAGTTCAGTTCAGTGTTTAGCTGTGGGTATCTGCCTCTGCTTCCATCAGTCACTAGATGAAGGTTCTAGGATGGCATATAAGGTAGTCGTCAATCTCATTATCAGGAAGGGGAAATTAAGATAGCCTCTCCACCATTGCTTAGTTTGTCAGTTGGTGTCATCCTTGTAGATCTCTGGAAATCCCACTAGTGTCAGCTCTCTCCTCAAACCTATAATGACTTCTTCTATTATGGTATCTCTCATCCTGGTCTTCTCCATTCTTGCCCCGACTCAACCTTACTGCTCCCCCATATCTTCCTCTCCTCTTCTCTTCTCCCCCTCTCTTTTTCCCGGTTCCCTCTCTATGCCCCCCATGTTCCCTATCTGCTCATGAGATGGAGCTTCATTCCCCTTCTCTGGGTTAGCATGCATCTCTCTTAGGGTCCTCCCTATTTCCCAGACTCGCTGGCAGTGAGATTGTATGCTGGTACTCCCCTGATTCATGTCTAAAATCCACATATGAGTGAGCACATACCATGTTTGTCTTTTTGTGACTGGGTTACCTCACTCAGGATGGTTTCTTCTAGTGAAGTCCATTTGCCTGCAGATTTCAAGATTCCATTGATTTTTTTCGCCAATGAGTAGTACTCCATTGTGTAAATGTACCATATTTTCTCTATCCACTCTTCAGTTGTGGGGCATCTAGGTTGCTTCCAGGATCTGGCTATTACAAATAGTGCTGCTATGAAAATAGTGGAACAGATATCCTTGTTGTATGAATGGGCATCTTTTGGGTATATTGCTGGGTCTTGTGGTAGACTGAGTCCCATTTTTCTGAGGAATCTCCATACTGATTTCCAAAGTGGCTGTACAAGTTTTAATTCCAACCAGCAATAGACGAGTGTTCCCCTTTCTCTACATCCTCTCCAGGATGAAATGTCATTGGTGTTTTTGATTTTAGCCATTCTGACAGGGGTAAGATGATATCTCAGAGTTGTTTTGATTTGCATTTCCCTAATGGATAGGGATGTTGAGCACTTTCTTAAGTGTCTCTCAGCCATTTTAGACTCCTCTATTGAGGATTCTCTATTAAGTTCTGTAGCCCACTTCTTAATTGAATCCTTTGGTGTTTTGGAAACTTGCTTCTTGAGTTCTTTGTAAAATTTGGAGATCAGCCCTCTGTCAGATGTGGGGTTAGTGAATATCTGTTTTCCATTCTGTGAGCTGCCTTTTGGTCTTGCTGACTGTGTTCTTTGCCTTACAGAAGCTTCTCAGTTTCAGGAGGTCCCTTTTATTAATTGTTGATCTCACTGTCCGTGCTACTGGTGTTATGTTCAGGAAGTAGTCTCCTGTACCAATTCGTTCAAGGGTGCCTCCCACTTTCCCTTCTAACAGGTTCAGTGTGGCTAGGTTTATGTTGAGGTCTTTGATCCATTTGGACTTAAGTTTTTTGCATGGCAATAGACATGAATCTTTCTGAAGTCTTCTACATGCCAATATCCAGTTATGCCAGCACCATTTGTTGAAGATGCTATCTTTTTTCCATTGTATGATTTTTAGCTTCTTTGTCAGTTGTGTTCGTAGGTGTGTACATTAATATCAGTGTAGGGAGAGATTTTAGATACCTGTGCCACTGACCACGCCCACTTTGGGTATGGCTAGAGGCACATACGGATGTTATAATAAAAGGCTGTTCAGGAGAAAAGCATGCTCTCTTTTGGGCTTCCTGTCCATCTCGAAAAACTGCTGACTCACTTCGGTTGCCAGTTTCTCTTGTAAGTATCTTCCACAATAGTTACCTATACCCTCATCAAGCATGCGGTTTATTTTGCAGTGACAGATTGGTGTCAGAACCTGGTTTTGGAACCTGGCTCTAGTAGCTGCTGCAGAAGTAGCTGCTCTTCCTTGGTCGGAACACCACCTGCCCTGCAGGCTCCAGACACATCCAGCAAACAGACAGTTCCCCACCACTTTGCACGTTCCCAAAGCTTGGCAAGGCACGATTCCTGCCGCCCCTGCTGCCGCTTAACAGCTGAAACGAGTACCTTAGAGGCCACAGTGTTCACCAGCCAGTAAGGTTCCACGGTCTCCCGAGACTTCTCTGTCAGCCACGTTCTCTGTTACTGGCGGCCTGCTGAACCCCTTCCTCCCAGCGGGTCCCTGCAATCTATGCAAGGTTCTTTTCCCTTCCTTTTAACAAAAGCTATTTAGAATTTTTTTCAGATTCCACTGGAAGATCACTGAGCACCCGCAACAGAACTGTGTTTAGTGGTATGCCTATGCCACCTACTGGCCAAACGAAGTTACTGCAAATAAAACTTCACACCCCAGCCCAGAATCGCTGAAGGTAAGCTGTATTCTGGTAGTATATAAACTGGTAATAAGATTAACTGCTCTTTACATATGGCAAATATCATTAAAATGCAGGATGTTAGGACTTTTCCTGTTTCTTATGGATGAGATATTGCAAGGGGTTGAGGACCTATCTGGTATATAATTTATATCTGCTGTAGTGATTATCAGTTTGGTAATCTATATATTTTCTTTGAAATGATTCGAGAATAGGGCAAAAAATAACAAATTTCTACAAATCATTAGGTCATCACAGGTTGGTTATGAAAACCTAGTACAAAGTATTCAGACAATAGAAAATTCCTTACAGAATGGTAAAGAAGGGTTGGTAAAAGTATTCAAATATTCAAAATGATAATGAAGATCTGACAAACAGGTTGAAAAATACAGAACATAATATTGAGTTACTTTCAGGAAAAATGTGTTCCATATCTATTTATTCAATAGACAGGATAGAAAAAGCAGAACATGCCAGGCATTGGTGGTGCACGCCTTTAATCCCAGCACTCGGGAGGTAGAGGCAGACAGACCTCTGTGAGTTCCAGGCCAGCCTGGTCTACAAGAGCTAGTTCCAGGACAGCCTCCAAAGCCACAGAGAAAACTCTGAAAACCAAAAAAAAAGAAAGAAAAAGTAGAACATAATGCTGAAATAATTAAACAAAAAACCTGTTCCATTACACTAGCAAAATACAAAGACTGGAACATAAAATTGAAATACTAACAGGAAGGATTTGTTCCATGTCTGAGAGTAATGACAAACTAGCAGATAGAACACTGTTTCTAGAAGGCAACTTACATGCCAGTTAGATGATTTCTAAGGATGAGAATATTAAATGTTTGGAATCACGTATAAATGATGAATCCAAAAGAATGAACAATTTCATGAAGTCCTTAGAAATTTATTCAACCCAAGAACTTCAAGAGCACAGGGAAATAATGATAAACAGATTGCAGGTCTCAGAAGAGGTCCAATCTGATACTTCAGAATCAGACAAAAAGCAACAGGTCATGACAGAGGTTTATCTATATCTCTCAGACACGGGGATGACCTCCCTAGGGTTGTTATGCCCTCTCCTACAATCTTCCAGGTATCTGTGACTGAAAAAAAACAACAACAAAGAAACACCTAAATAGCTTCATTGCTTATCAATGAGAACCGATACAGATGAAGAACCTAAAAGGAATAAAAGAAGTCATAGTTTTGTATGTCCTTCATTCTCTCTATGTCAGGGAGCTCCTGAACTCATGGGCAACCACAAATCAAGTGACCCCTAGGGATTGGAGCCAGTTGGCCTCAGCAGAGCTTGAAAATTCATGTCAAATACAATGGAGGAAAGAGGCAAAATCTCTAGAGTTTCAAGGATTAAAGAAAGGCTATGAAGTGCCCCCAAGATCAGATTCTTGGTGAGGATGCTTATGCTAACCCAAAGGCTCAGGCTGCATATTATGAACACATATTGTCTTTATGCTGTACAGCAGCTTTAAATGCTTTGGATAAGGTTTATGTAACAGGAGAGAAAATACAACCCTGTAACAAAGTGTTATAGGGTCCAAGAAAAAGGTTCACTGAAATTTTGGGAAGATTGTCCAGAGCAGTAGAAGTACAGGTAACAGATTCAGATTCTAGGTGAATACTTACAGAATCTTTAGCATATGAGAATGCAAATCCACAATGTAAACAGCTACTTTCGCCATTAAAAATAAGATCAGATCCATTGGAGGAATGGATCCTATATACAGGTAACCTTGAATATAAAAGTCAGGAAATGAAAGCTTGGGTAGGAGAATCGATTCATAAAGGTTTAAAGAGGCACCAAATTGCCAAATGCCTTAAGTGTGATGACATAGAAGCTTGGGTAGAAGAGGCAATCTCCAGAGATTTTAAAAGACATCGAAATACTAAATGCTTTAACTGTGGAAGAATAGGACATCTAAGAAGAAATTGTAGACAAGGCATTCCTAGAAATAATGCTCCTCCTAGGAATAATTCAAGCAGAAGTCCTCAGCCTTCTGTATTATGTAGGAGATTCGGCAAAGGCCAGCACTGAATCAATGAATGTTGGTCAAACACAGACAAACAAGGAAACCCTTTACAACTAGGAAACTCCTCGAGGGGCCTTTTGAAGGCCCCCATGTCAAAAGTGTTCTGGTCATTCTCAGTCACAATAGAGGATATTCTCTCCCAGGACAATTAGAAGATCCACTGCCTATTGTAAATAATATGGCTCTGGATGACAGATTTGCTAAGGATGAAACAAGTGTAACTGGAGTAAATAAAAAAAAAAACGTATATTTTGGCAAACTTCTATACAGGATCACAGACCCAAGTTACCAGTTAAAGTGATTGATAATGTGATTTTTGGAATTTTAGACACTGGTTATGACATCACCATCATAATTCAAAAGTCTTGGCCTCCAGATGGTCCCTAAAAGACATAAACATTCAATACTTAGGGATTGGAACCCAATCTCAAGTGAAAGAAGGCATAAGGTGGGTTGACTTTATAGGGCTGGAAGGAAAAATAGGAAGAATGAGGCTGTATGTTGCAGATATTGCTATAAACCTCTGGGGTTGTGATCTATTACAGAAATGGAATACACAGATTAACATTCCTCCTGTATCAGATATGAATCATAAACAAGCTTTTGGTGGTAGAAAAAATATTGTAAGACACTACAGAAAACAGATGCCAAACACACAGGCTGTACAGAAACACTATGCTAGTGCCACACCTACAAAGGAACCAAAAGCACTACCCTTAAAATGGCTAAAAGATGAACCTGTCTGGGTAGGGCAATGGCCTATGACCTCTGAGAAGCTAGAGGCTTTAGAAAAGCTGGTTCAGGAGCAGCTAAATTATGGACATATTGAAGAATCCACCAGACCATGGAATTCTTCTGTATTTGTTATTAAAAAGAAGTTCTTGAGTTGAACTTGTATCCTGCCACTTTGCTGAAGGTGTTTATCAGCTGTAAGAGTTCCCTTGTAGCCCGGGCATTGGTGTTGCATGCCTTTAATCCCAGCACTCGGGAGGCAGAGGCAGGCAGATCTCTGTGAGTTTGAGACCAGCCTGGTCTACAGAGCAAGTTCCAGGAGAGCCTCCAAAGCCACAGAGAAACCCTGTCTCGAAAAAACTAAAACAAACAAATGAAAAAAGAGTTCCCTTGTAGCAGTTTTTGGGTCAATTATGTAAACTATCATATCATCTGCAAATATTGAAAGTTTGACCTCTTCCTTTCTAATGTGTATCCTCTTGATCTCCTTTTGTTGTCTTATTGCTCTAGATAGAATATTGAGTACAATATTGAAGAGGTATGGGGAGAGGGGACAGCCTTGTCTTGTTCCTGGTATTAGTGGAAATGCCTTGAGTTTTTCTCCATTCAGTTTGATGCTGGCTGTTGGTTTGCTGTATATAGCTTTTATTATGTTTAGGTATCTTCATGTTATCCCAGATCTATCCAAGACCATTATCATGAAGAGGTGTTGGATTTTGTCAAAGGCTTTTTCGGCATCTAGTGAGATGATCATGTGATTTTTGTTTCTCAGCTTGTTGATATGGTGGATTGCATTGATGAATTTTCATATGTTGAACCATCCCTGCATCCCTGGGATGATATCTGCTTGTTCATGGTGGATGATTTTTCTGATGTGTTCTTGAATTTGATGTTCCAGTATTTTATTGAGTATTTTTGCATCAATGTTCATTAAGGATATTGGCCTGCAGTTCTTTATCTTAGTTGTGTCTTTGTATGGCTTGTGTATCAATGTTATTGAACCCTTGTAAAAAGAGTTTGGCAAAGACCCTTCTGCTTCTATTGCATGGAATACTTTGAGGAGAATTGGTATAAGCTGTTCTTTGAATTTAAATTGCTTATCTGTTCTTGATTTAATTTTGGTAAGTAATATCTATCCAGAAATTTGTCCATTTCCTTTACATTTTTGAATTTTGTCAAGTATAGGTTTTCAAAATATGACCTGATGATTCTCTGGATTTTCTCACTGTCTGTGTTGTTATGTTTCCCTTTTCATTTTTGATTTTATTAATTTGCATGTTCACACTCTGCTGTTTGGTAAGTTCGGATAAAGGTTTGTCTATCTTGTTGATTTTCTCAAAGAACCAACTCTTTGTTATATTGATTCTTTGTATTATTTTCCTAGTTTGTACTTTATTGATTTCAGCCCTCAATTTGACTCTTCCCTGGTGTCTGCTGCAGTGAGTTGTTTCCGTTTGTTCTAGAGCTTTCAGGTGTGCTGTTAGTTCTCTAGTGTGACTATAATCCAGTTTCTTCATGTGGGCACTTAGTGCTATGAACTTTCCTCTTAGCACTGCTTTCAAAGTGTCCTATAGGTTTGGGTATGTTGTGTCTTCATTCTCATTGAATTCTAGGAAGACTTTAATTTCTTTTTTTATTTCTTCTTTGACCCAGGAATGGTCTGCTCAGCATTCTTAACCCTGAGAAAAGGAGCCTTGGAGAGCAGCTAGAGCAGAAGTCCACCAGCTTTTTAGTGAAAGCCACCATGTGCAGAACAACTGCTGGAGGCCTTTGTCACATGTTATCTCCACTGCATTTTCATATACTGGCTATAAAACATTACAGAATGGGGCAGAAAAATATATCAATAGCCCCGTGTTCATTTGTTAGTCTTTTTATGATCAGGTATACAGAAATGAGGTGATGAATTAGAAGCTATTGACTTACTGTGATAACAGCAGAACAAATATATTAGCTTTGAGTTATTATTATGAAATGCCTGTGATCACTAACAGACAAAGGAGGAAGGTTTGTTTAGCTCCTTGCTAGGGGTTAAGAGTGTGATTCTGACATAGGTAAAGTTCCTCACTTCATCATCATGGAAGCTAATATAGCAGCAGGAGTGAACAGGTAAGCGATTACATACTGGACCAAAGTGTCAATAGATAGAAAATGAGTGGGGCCAGAATTGCTTATTTTATAATAACTTTCTTATTAGAACTCTAAGAATAACACAAGGACCACAAAGGGGTCCTACATGAGTAGCCACTGTCTCCATTGAGTTTATTCGTGTAATGACCTAAGGACTTTTGTATTAGTCCTTCTATCTGTATGAGAGAATCACCTCATAAAAAAGTCATCATTTTGGGTCACAGTTTTGGAGGTTCTACTCCATGACCAGACAGACACTGTTGTTAGGCTTCTGGTAGGGTATCAGATGACAATGAAATCAGGTATGTGGCAGAGAGAACAACTCACATCATGGCCAGGAAGAAAAAGAGAGAATAAAATGGGCCTAGGGTCCAACAGCTCCTTGAAAGGCCTGTCATGACATACAGACCTCCTATTAGATCCACCATGCAAAGGCTCCCCCACATCCCAACAGTACAGACCCATGCAACAGTCTTTCAATAGTAATGGACCTTTGGCAAGGACGTAATTAAACACCTCCAAATCACAGTGACAAGTAAAGAGAAAAGCATTAAAAGGAAAAAAATAATTTTAGACAGGAACTTAAGAAAGCAAACTGCCAAGAAGTCACTGCTCCAGGGACTCTGTCATTCATAAAAGCTGTAAGAGAATCGCAGGGCTTTTAGTCAGTGACTTGTAAGGTTGCCTTACAATCCAGATCCCCAGTGTTTCAATGCTATCATGGAAATGCAATTCCCTTCAGATAATCTGCATGTTCCAAATCCAAATTAAGCTAAGAAGCCATTGCTAAAGTCTTAAAGGCACCATTCATCAAAAAAGAAAAAAAAAGTTACCACACTATTTGGTGAGTGTCATGTAAGTTTAGTGTGCTGTTTCTCCATTACATCCATTCTACGTAGCATTGTTCAAGAAAACCAAAAACATTCCCTTCAGTGGATATTCTTGCTCATAGCCTCTTTACACCATGATAAACCACTTTGTGACTCATCTGATTTATGTAAAAATGAGTCGATGAAAACATAAAGCAAAACGTGCTATGAAATCTTGGAGAAGTTTTCTGTGTGAGGACACCTGACAGCTTTTAAACTGGTCACCAGTTTTCATAATTTCCTGCATAAAACAGTCAGGATCATATTTGAAATCCATGCATACTTTTGCTGTTCAATAACCCTTTGGCAGATCTCCACGCCCCACAGAGGTTGAAAATCTTTAGCATGTCACTCAAAGCCTTGATTGCAAGCTCTCAGCTTCCTTTCCCCCCCATGACTATCTATAGGCAACCCATGGCACTTTCTCTGAGCTAGAAACTATGTTCAGAACTTCAAATTCATTGTCTTTTAGATCTCATGAGGAACCTGTTAAAATATTCTTTGGCCACTGTATGAAGGAAAAGAAAACAGATTTTAAAAGACCAGTTAAGCTGCCCAAGCAACATTTGTAGAACCTGGCTATGCCCGGGGCTCTGTTGCTATTCTGTCAGTGCACAAATATTCACTCACCTCTCTGCCCTTCTTTAGTTTGGAGTACCATTTCTCTCACAACCTCCACCCAGCCTTCAGGAGCCAGTCCAAACCCTTTGCCTGGCAGATGGACGGTGGCAGGGTTTCCTTTTCTTGTCTGCCCCTCTGAGTGTTTGCTCCTCTGTTCAGGAGTCTCACTTGTATGGTCCCTTGATGGTAGGGCCTGCTTCTTCTTTGTACCTATGCTCCACAAAGACCTTATTAAGAAAAAAATTCAACAGTGGATCCTTCTCTTAAATCTTCCTCTCTAAAATATTCTTGGGTTCATTCTTCAGTCCTCTTTAGCCTCTTCATGACCCTTAATAAAATGAGCATGCTAGCAACATAACTACATTTAACCATCACTGTGTACTCATGAAGTGTCTGGTGTCGTGTCTTTAGCAACTGCATGCATTTGACTGTGATAATCTCAGCATGAAATGTCTCCCACTGGTTCTTGTTTGAATGTTTGAGGGGTGGAGGCTAGATGGAGCATTTGGGTTTCTAGGGGTTGCCTTTGAAGGCTGCATTGGGTCTAGGATGCCCTTCCCCACCTCGACTTCTTGTAGTAACACTTCTGCATCACACCTCCATGGTGCCAAGCAACCACAGGATGAACTTTACGGAACTCTGAGCCCAAGTGAATCTTTACTCCCTTGTTTCTGTCAAGTATTTTATCACAGTGACAAGAAAGGATATACTTACTAGAACCTCTAACTTGCACTCAAGCATCGCTGTTGTCTGCCCTTTGTCAAACCACACCGCCATTACCTTGGTACTTTGTTCAGAATTACGACATTCAGTCATGAGTCGCTAATGAACATGGCTCCACTTGCCTCTTACTCCCTCCTACTAACACAGAAGAAAACTTTGCTACCTAAAAATATCTAATGTCTGTCTATTTCTCCATCTGATAGCTACTGTCACCATATACAGAATCACTAATACTTATTCCCCTCCCTTGTTTTGTTTTGTTTTGTTTTGTTGGTTTTTACGAGACAGGGTTTCTCTGTATTGTTTTGGAGGCTGTCGGTCCAGCCCTGCCTCGAACTCACAGAGATCCTCCTGCCTCTGCCTCCCGAGTGCTGGGATTAAAGGCGTGAGCCACCACCACCCGGGTCCTTCCTTGGTTTTTACAGTGCATTCTAAACAAGTTTATGGGGGATCCGGGGATCTGAACTCTGGCCCTCATGCCCTCATGGAAGCCTCTTACCTGACTGAGCCATCTCCTCAGCCCATATTTACATATATTTATATTTAAGTAGATTCTGCATATGACAGAAAATATGATGGTTGAATGTTTTTCCTTGTAGATTTTCATCTTAAATGTCTATTAATGTATCACCTCTTCGTGTCTTTACATTTGCATGTATCTCTCACACACACCCTCCCCCAGGCAAGCAGGCCTGGTTCTATGATTAAAGGTAGGCGAACATGACCCTGGGAACCAGCCAGTACGCAGCATCCCTCCATGGTCACTGTATCAGGTCTTGCCTTGAGTTGCTGCCTTGACTTTCATGGACCATAACCTGTAAGCCAAATAAACCCTCCCCGCCCCAAAGTTACTTCTGGTTAGTATTTTGTTACAACAAAAAAGCATACAATGGAAATTGATATCAGTGATTGGGCTTGTTGCAATGGACCTGACCACGGGCTTGTATACCCTTGAGTTTTATTGGAGGAAGGTGGAGGATTTGGGAGAGTTAGAAAAGCAACTGAGTGTTCAGAGCCTATTACACTGTTGCTGGAACTTGGAAGATAGTGCTAAGAGCAATGAAGACAATAGAGGCTTGGTTTGTGAAGTTTGGAGGCTGGGGAGCAAACACTCTACCAGGTCTCTTAGTGTGATAATATTTTTGAATTAGGAATCTGTGAAAGTAAAACCTTTACTGGGATAAAGTGTTCTTTTGGCTCAAGCTGAAGAATTGGCTGTGATTAATAAGAGACCAGCATTGGGAGAACAAAGTACAAAGTTAAAATTTCAACAAAGAGACAGAAAACATTCAAAACAGAAGTCTTGGAAGAAAAGAATGCAGTAACCGAATTAAAAAATAATAAAAGTGTTCAAAAGTAGACTATAGTTGACAGAAGAAATAACTATTAAATTGAAGATAGAACATTTTAAATTATCCAAATAGAGCAGAAAAAGGGAAAAAATAATGAAGATGGCTTCAGGTGTTTATGGGGTGCTATCAAATATACATCACTAGAGCCATAGAAGGAGAAGAGAAAAATGACCAAAGTCTTTATGCAGATACTTGATGGCTGGAAAATCCCCATATCTAGGAAATGAAATGAACAACCAGGCCCAGAAGCCCCAAATGGTCTCAAATAAGATGACCCCCCAAAAGGTACACACTAATAACTGAAAGTGAGCAGAAGGTGCATTTGATGACAAAAGACAAATTAGCCTGCAAGCAAGGAACATCCAAGACAAACGAAGAGGACATCACACAGAAATAAAAGGATCAACACACCGTATTACAAATACACATGATGCAGGATCAGAGGGCCCAAACAAGCAAAACAAACACTGATGTCAGAGACAGAATAAATAGAAGGCCATACAACGACAGTAGGAATGGTCAGTTCTCTCTAGACAGAAAATATATGAAGAAACAGCAGACTTGAACTCAACACTCATAGACCAAATGCACCTAACCGTTCAATCCAGCAACAAAATATTCATGTTTCTAAAGGATGTCAAGAAGATTCTCCAACACAGACCGCATGTAAAGTCAAATGCAGATCTGAACAAATTTAAAAAGATTGAAATTCCCCAAAGCATCTTTACCACAAAGAAATCAAACTCAGTATCAGAAAGAAAATTAGAAATTATAAACAAGAAGAAATTAAAACACACACAAACCCATCCCACACACATTTGAATAGCCAGTGGGTCAAAGCAGAAATCAAAGGGGTAATCAGAGATTTTCTTGAGATGCATGGAAATGACAATAGAACATACAAGCCATTATGGGATGCAGAAAAGGCAGTACAGTTTGAGCATCCTTAATACGAAAATCTAAAGGTAAAATGTTCAGAAATCTGAAATTATGGGGTGCCAGCATGACACTACAAGTGAAAAACTCCACACCTGCCTTTATGTGACAGGTCATAGTAAAACACAGTTACACTAGAGACACTGTATGAAATTATCCACAGCTTTTGTGTACAAGAAATATAAATGCATTCCATGTTGAGACTTGGGTCCCATTCCTAAGATATCTCATTATGTATCCCAAACTCTGAAATATTTGAAAATCTCAAATACTTCTGGTTCCAAGCATAAGAGATACTCAATCTGCAATACATAATTTTATAGTGACAAAAGCCTATATTCAAAAAGAAATGTATCAAATACAAAAAATTAATTTTATACCTAAAAGGATTAGAAAAATAGGGAAAACCTAAACTGGAGGTTATTATAATGAGTGAATCACCAGTGATTCAGAGTAGAAAGAAACAAAATGCAGAAGAGGAAGAAAACATTAAAATGAAATTTAAGAAATGTGGAACTCTTAGCTAAGCTAGCTAAAATAAAGAGAGAGGCAACTCAAAACAAATAAATATGAAGTGAGAGGACAATTCACCTAGTAACAGACAAGCACTGAGATGAACAAACTGGTTAATCTGGAAGAACTCATTAAACTCCTAGAAATATGCAGCCTACCAAGAATTAATCATGAAGAAATGGAAAGTCAGAACAGACTGATAATTAGTATGGAGATTAAATCAGTAGTCAAGAATTTTCCAACAAAGAAAAGCCTGGGACCAGATGGTTTCACTGGCAAGTTCTACCAGACACTTAGAGAAGAATTGCTGCCAATCTTTCTTCAGCTGGTCCAAAAACACGAGGAAAAAAGAAAGAGAACACTCTCAAGTTCACTTTTATTAAGCCAGTGATGCAAAAACCAGACAATGACACTTCAAGAAAAGTATAAAATATTTCTCTGATTAATGTGAATGCAAAACCCTCAACAAATAACAAACCAAATCTCACAACACATTAAGGAAGACCGTACATCATGAACAAATGCATTTATTTCTGGGATTTAAGAACGGTTAAAGACACTGGAGTTAATAAACATTTCACAGCACATTAACAAAATAATGGACTTTTAAAACTGCATGATTATTTCAGAGGGTGCAGAAAAATCTTTTGGTAAAATTCAGCCTCCTTTCACAATAATAAAAGGTTGCAGCAAATTATGTCTGTGAGAAATAATAAAGCACAATTAAAGTCAGATACCATATGCTCACACAACGATGAAAACTTGAGGGCCTTTCATCTATGGCTAGAGATCAGAGAAGAAAATCAGTTCTTCCCACTTTCGCTCAACAAAAATGCTAGAAGTCTTAGGCAGAGTGAGTAGACAGTAAAAGTAAATATGAGGTACGCAAAGAAGACGAGAGGATGTGGGTCCATCTCTATTTACTGGCACAAGATACTGTGTACAAATTGTCAAAATTTTAAGAAAAACTCCTTGAAATGATACACTCAGTAAATCTGTAGGTTAGATAAAATATAGATCAGTCAAGATTTTCTATATACTATGTCTATGCTATATGAAATGTACTCTTTCCATATACTAACAGAAACAATGTGATAAAGAAATTAAAAAAAGCTTGACTGTTTCCCACGTCAAGCTGCTTGGCTCTCTGTCCTTCTCCCTCACCAGAGGCCCAGAGAGGGAACCAGGTACTCAGAAACCTCTGGAGCCGGGAGCCAAAGCAAATCTTCCTTTCTTTAACTCATTCCTTCTGTACACTTTGTCAGAGGACAAAGACTAAATGAAACAGGGAGGTTGTTAATGTGATACATAGATGTAGCTCAGCATTGTGCCCTTTTTAAAAAGACCTAGAAAATTCTGTTATTTGTGACAGGTGAGTACAGAGGACATTACTCTGAAATAATTAGAGCACTGAGCTACAAATACTACACAGTTTCACTTGGATGTCAGCTCTAAAAATATCTGTCCCCTAGAAAGGAAGACTGAAATTAGTAACAGCTTCAGGCAGGGCCTAGAGAGGAAAGTATCAGAGGTACAAAATTTACATTCTGATCATCTCCTAACTGACACAATTACACAGTTAATAATAAATAAATAAATATTTAATTACAGTTAATTACAGTCATAAAATGGCAAATATCCTGCTTTTGAGTTTGTAGAATAATTGTTAAGTGTGCGTAACCTCAGAGCCATGCTACCTCCATGTATATATGCTATTACGCCTTTGCCTCAGTTTCCCCTCATCAAAGAACGAGAATTATAACACCTATCTTTTGTGTGTGTGTGTGTGTGTGTGTGTGTGTTTTTTGGTTTTACGAGACAGGGTTTCTCTGTATTGTTTTGGAGGCTGTCGGTCCAGCCCGGCCTCGAACTCACAGAGATCCACCTGCCTCTGCCTCCCGAGTGCTGGGATTAAAGGCGTGCGCCACCACCGCTCGGCTATAACACCTATCTTAGTAACAGCCCTGAGCATCAAATTCACTGCCCCCTGAGAGTCAGGAACAGTAGTAATCCTGGGGGAAACACACAGACCATTAGCTATTGTTTCTTTCATCCGTTGCTATGTTAACAAAAGCCCAACATTAATGACACATGCCAGTACCCTCTCAGTTATGCTTATGGTTCTGTGAGCCTGTAAAATAGAAGGTGAGAGATGAGAAACCACACCTGGGGAAGCTCGGAGTTTAGGACTGCTGCTAGAGTTGTGGGCTGGGGCATCTGAAGGTTTCTTTACTCACAGTTCTGCTGGCTAGTGCTGGTTGTTGGCTGGGAGCTCTGTAGAAGCTGTTGGCCCAAATACCTATACAGTGTCACTCCATATGGTTTCTTGGCATTCTATCAGCATGGTGGCTGGCTTCCATTAGATGGGAATTGGAAACAAGTTTCTTTTTTTTTCCTTCTCTTTTTTAGAATACAAGAGAGCTTTGCCCCCACCACTTGACATTAGTTTTTTTTACTTTATTTGTATATATGGGTACGTCTTTTCCTATTTGTATTCCTTTGTCTTCTCTTGCCTCGTTGCTTTCATTAGTGTTTTGAGTACTATGACAAAAAGGAGTTGGGATAGTGGGCAGGGCTGTCTCATTCCTGATTTTAATGAGATAACGTCAAACTTTTCTCCATTTAGGACGATGTTGTTTGTGGGTTTGTCATAGATAGCCTTTATTATGTTGAGGTATGTTCTTTCCCATACTACAGTCTGTAGGACTTTTATTTCGAAGGTGTATTGAATTTTGTCACAGGCCTTTTTTTGCATCTATTGAGATGACTGTGTGAGTTTTGTCTTTAAGCCTACTTGTATGTTTATTACATAAACTGGCTTAGCTGTATGGAATCCTCTCTGAATTTCAGGATGCAGACAGCTTGATGGTGGTTGGTATTTTTATTCATACCTGTATCTGGTTTGTAAGTAACTTACTAAGAATTTTTGCATGTATGTCCCTCAGAGGTATTTGTTGTTGCTGGTTTTTAACCAGGTCTTAAGAGTAGAGTTATCCTGGCTTTGTAAAAGGCATCTATCTGGGAGAGCTTCTGATGGACCTTGTTTTATTGTGTTTGTTTTTGGAATAATTTTAGTCATATTGGTTGTAGTTCTTTGAAAGTCTGTTAGATTTCTGCAGTAAAGCAATCTAGACCCAGGCTTCTTTTTAGTTTGGGGGATTTTTATAACTGTTACAATTTCTTTATTTGTCATGGGTCTGTTTAAGTTCTTAGTCTTGGATTGAATTTGGCAGTTCAGATGTATCTAGGCATTTGTCTATTTAAGAAGAGATTTCACCTCTTAAATTTTCCAGTTTAGTGAAGTAAAGGGTTTTTTTTTTGTTTTGGTTTTTTTTCCAAGACAGGGTTTCTCTGTATTGTTTTGAAGGCTGTCCTGGAACTTACTCTGTAGACCAGGCTGGCCTCAAACTCACAGAGATCCACCTGCCTCTGCCTCCCAAGCACTGGGATTAAAGGCGTGTGCCACCAACACCCAGCTGAAATAGAGGTTTTTAAAGTATTTTTGTGTAAGATTTGACTCTCTTTGATATCTGTTGTAATGTTTCCCTATTCATCGATGGTTAGAATAATTTGGGCTTCCTTTTCTTTTGCTTTGCTTAATCTGGGCAAGGGTCTGTCAAACTTGCTTATCTTTTCAGAGAACCAGTGTTTAGCTTCTTAATTATTTGGGTTTCGTTTGTTTGTGTGTGTTTGTTTCTGTTTCACCTATTTCTGCCAAAAAGCTCCAGAAAGAAAACAAATGAGATATAATTCTTGAAATATAAAATAGGACAAAAATACAAGTAAGAAAATACAAATACTCCTACCAAAATGACAGAAACCAACACATAGCTTTCTTAAATATCAATGGCTTCAATTCCCCATTCAAAAGACATATGTTAGTTGAATTTGTTAAGAAATAAAGTCCATTTTTATTGATGTCTACAAGAAAGTCATCTTACCTTCAAGGACAGGCACCATATTGCATTGACAGCATAGAAAAAACTAGTCTGAGTAAATGGAACCAGGAAGCAAGCAGGCACTGCTGTCCTAATATCAGACAAAATAGAATTCAAAGCAAAATTAATCAGAAGAGATAATGAAGGACACTGTATTCTGATAAAGGAGATAATTAATTAAGAAGACATTACAATCCTAAAAGTACACACACCAAACCCTGGACTCAGTTTCATAACAAGTACATTACTGGGTTTCAACACACAAATTGCTCCAGTAATAGTAGATGATTTCAACACCCTGCTTGTTCCAATAGGCAAATAATCTGTACACAAAAGAGGGAGAAACATTTTAATTAAATGACACCATGCATCCAGATACCTACAGAATTTTCTGTCTTTTATAGTTTCTAGTTAGAAGCCAGCTGCTATTCAGAATATTCAAAATGATAATGAAGATCTGACAAACAGGTTGAAAAATATGGAACATAAGTAATATTGAATTACTTTCAGGAAAAAATGTGTTCCATATCTATTGATTCAACAGTCAGAATAGAAACAGTAGAACATGCCAGGCGTTGGTGGCAGACGCCTTTAATCCCAGCACTCTGGAGGCAGAGGCAAGCGGGTCTTTGTGAGTTTGAGACCAGCCTGGTCTATGAGAGCTAGTTCCAGGACAGCCTCCAAAGCAACAGAGAAACCCTGTCTCGAAAAACAAAACAAAACAAAAAAACAACAACAAAACCCACAAAAAACAAAAAGATGCACAAAGCACGTAGAACAGAAAGGAACTCCAAGACAGTAGTATACAGAGCAAGGAAAGGGTATTGAAGAAAATCCACAGGTCACAGGTCCCTTATACAGGAAACCCCTCAGAATAGATCCTCCCCCCATCATGTTTTCAGTAGTGGTAGAGAGGCCAGCTGTAGCTAAATGTAATGGGCATTCTTGTTACTAAGAGACCAAATGCTACATTACCCTTCTGCAAAATATTTGTCCAATTTGATTTTTATTAGTTCAACAACTCTTTACAAAGTATTTATTATATGCTGGTTCACTGGAAATGTAAATTATGAACAAGGTAAATCTCTGCTGTCCAGTTCATAATCGAGGGGAGGTAGTAAGAACTTAGAACTTATGGGCCACATTTAGGGAATTTAAGAACCTCCAAAAGTATATGCATTGTTCTGAAAGAACAAATAGCTTGTGGAAAAATCATATTCTGATGAAGGATTGTGACACAAAAGATGAAAAAGTACTGATACACAGACATCCCAACAAAGCTCATATTCAGGTCACAGATAAAGGAAGGAAGAGGGTTTGCCATGTGTACTCTCAGGAGATGAAAGGGACTTTACTCCCAGCACAGGACAGGGTCTGTATTCCCTGAAACTGCTGCATGTATTGAAGACCCCTACCTGGATGAAGAAGCAAACACGTTGTAGGTGCTAACTTGAAAGCTAGGTTATAAAGAAGTGCCCCCTTGCTGCTATAATTCTACTTTGGTGGCTTATTTGTATTTTTAATTGCTTTATTATTTCCATGATCAACCTAAAAGTAGATTTAAAATTCTCCATATGCCTTTTAATCCATAGGCTACAACCATCTGGAGTTCTCAGATGAGTTATACTATGTGGTAATGTGATATGGTCTCAGCATATATTCTCATCTAGGCCTCAGTATGGCATCGTTTGTTTCAAAGGACCAGAAGTTAGGTTTTTAAATGTTTGCATAGTAGTCACACATTCACTTTATTACACTATTGCTATTGTTGTGTGTATGTGCATTTCATACACATAAGCAGACAGGTGTATGTGCCTGAGCTTACGAATGCGGAGACCAGAGGAGTATTTTCACCATCTATTTCTTTGCCTTATTCCCTTAAGACAGGTTCAAACTAAACCAGAAACTTGTCTAAGCTGGCTGACCATTAATCTCCTGGGATCCAACTATATCCGTTCCTCTAATGCTGGGCTTACAGACATGCACAGTCATGCCTGGCATTTTTAACACTGGTGCTTGGGATTCAAACTTGGGTCCTCATGTTTGCATAGCAAACACTCTTACCTGCTGAGCCATCTGCCCCACCATTATTTATACATTCTCTTTAAAGCATTATCCACTGAACATGTTACCATTAGCTTCCAAAATTTGTTATTTTGTGGGGGAAGGGAAAGACAGGTTCACACTGTAGCTATATGGATATGAATAATGATATATGCATGCATATGTATATGATAAGATGATGAATGAATATATGCTATGTGTTATCATCCAAACACAGCCTTATCAATCAGACAGAAAAAAAGAGAGGGAAAAAATTGGCAAAGCACAATTTATAAATACTGACGGCCTCCAATAATCAATTTTGTCTGGATTTTATCTCAGACACAAGGTAAAGAGCATTACCAAGAGAAAGGAACTAAGTTGATACAAGTCAAGGTCACATCAAACCTGATGGGCTTTTCTCAGGTTCTTCAATTTCTCCAAAAACTGTTAAAAATCCTCATCAAGTAAACAGGCCAAGTGTGACACCTAGAAAAGGGAGCAGGTGACAGCTCCTTTGCATCGAGGTTTTGTGTGTTTCAGAAAGAATTCCATTAAAGAAAGCATCTGATCAAGTATATAATTCTGTCAGTGTGACAGAAAAATCTAAAAATAATTTTAGTGCTAAGTTCTTAAACAGCCAGCTTTAGTGATCTCATAACCTCTGTCACACAGTCAGAAACCAGCCTTATTAAAATGTATTTAAGTTGTCAGGCATTCACGGAGTTCCTATTATTAGCAAGGTGCTGCACTGAGCCATGCAGAGGTTACAGCTCTTAAGGAAGAAATTGCCTTTCCTCTAGGGAAGCCACAGAATGGAGAGACATGTATGCACGAGCAGCTGCAGTGATGCAAAGCAAAGCTGTTAAACACTAATAACAGAACTCCAGAAGTCTATGGAAATACAAAGGAAGCGGTTTAAGGTCAAGAAAAGTCTCAAAAAGGAAATGCTGTAAAGTAAGCTGGGCTAAGAAAGGGTAAATGTCAGCAGACAAAGAGGGGTTACAAGACCATAACAAGTCCCACAGATGACTAAAGCCTAAGACAAGAAAATAATGCAGCGTATCTTTGGAGCAGCACACAGACTTGGTTGTAGTATCTTGAGGAGAAGACAGGATGTCTAGAAACTTGTATTACAGCCAGAATTCCTAGAGATCGAAGTGTGTTGTAAAGTATTTAGTCTATTCCACAGCACATGAGCGGAGAGAGTGTTTGATTTAAAATGACTCACTCATACAAGGAAGAAACTGGAGGTGAGGAAGGCTATGACAACAACCAAGACAACCCAAAACTGCATGGATGAAGATGAGAGATGAGAGTCAAGACCATGAAGTATGCACAAATATCCTCTGCTATGAATATCAATATACAGTCCACAAAAGACATGGGTGGTCAAGAGCCCAGCAAACAAGGATGCTTTCATTGGTAAGTCTAGTGATGTAGACCTTGGCAAGACAGGCCAGCAGAACTCCGCAGAAGCTATGTGAAGTGGGGAAGGGTAAGATGCGCCAGGTAGATTGTGTTTGCCCAAGCCAATCTTCATGGAAAATACATTCTAAAAGGTGGTTGACTGGAGAGCATTTTAGGCAAACCCAATAAATGTCAAAAACTCACATGCAAATCTTGCCTGATGTCAACTGAGAGTGTAATTCTGAATAGTCCCTTCGAGTTGATAACCCTTGTTTAATTATTTGTTGTTTATCAATACCTAACTTTCAGTATTATACCAATTAGAGGAGACACAGAAATAACTGGGAAAAGTACATTAATATTGGTATCCTATCTTTGAAAAGCAATCATTTTAAATTTATTTATTTATTTTTATTTTTATGTACATTTGTGTTTTGCCTGAACAAATGTCTATATGAGGTTACTGGATCCCCTGGAACAGGAGCTACAGACAGTTGTGAGCTGCCATATGGATGCTGGAAATTGAACTGGGGCCCTCTGGAAGAGCAGCCAATACTCTTAATCCCTGGGCCATCTCTCCAAAAGCAATCAATTTAATGATTCCAAAATGGGATGAAGGGGCTTTTTCTTGTTTCATCTTTCAGTACTGGAGACAGAGCCCATTGTTTGGAGAATTCAAGACAAGTACCCTACTTTTGAGCCACATCCCAGTGGAGTATTCTGGGTTTTAAAAAAGCCCTCTTTTTCTTAATGCTTTTTATTGGAGCAGCTTAACATTACACACACTGCTTTAGACTTGACACATGCACCTTTGTGGGATGTTGATGGTGGGGATGCTAATGTCATCCTCACAAGGTGATATGTTAGATCCTGCTCTCCAGGTGGGGTAACTTTTTACAGGGGTGGTTGGCTTTTCAGGAGGTAGGAATTAGCTACAAAAGTGGATCACTAGTGCCAAATTCTGAAGAGGATAACCCTGGCCCACTTCTAATGCCAGCTCTTCCCTGATTTCTACCCTGTCGCCCTTATGCATTACTACTGCCATGACCCCCACCATGATGGACTGCAAACATCTGAAATTATGCACCAAACTATATCTTTCTTCCCATAAGTTGGTTCTATCAGACACTCTGTCACAGAAATACAGGAGAAAGAAATATACTCACTTCTGTTCCATTCCAAGTTGACAGGAGAGCGAAATCAGAGGATTATTCGGTGTCTATTCAACTCACCACTTCACTCCCCTTTCACTTGCGGTGACTGGATGTGAAATGTACTTGATAGGTTGATGTCTGGACACTTATTTCTGTGTTGGTGGTGGTGGTATGATTGAGAAGGTTGTAGAACCTTTAGGAGGAGACTCACTTGAAAAAGTATGTCACTGGGTGCAGGTATTGAAGCTGGATAGCCTCATCTCACTTCCTATTCTTTCTCTGCTTCCTAGTTGAAGATGCAATGTGAGCAGTCAACTTCCTTCTCCTTCTGCCAGGCCTTCCTCACTGTGATGGACTGTATCACCTAGCAACTGCACACCAACAAACCCTTTTTCCTGTAAGTTGCTTTTAACAGAGTATTTGATCATAGCAACAGCACAGTAACTAAGACAGGGTATCGACTATAAAGATGGCAATCTTTTGCATCAGTGTTTTGACTGTGCATCTTGAGGTCTTCAGGGTAGAGAGGCCAGAGCAATGTGGTGAACACCTTCCTTTGAGTAGGATTATCACTAGGATCTGATCACCATGATGTGGCCCCATGGAAGTGTTCCCAAGAGAATAAGATCCACCTGGGTCAGAACAGGCAGGAAACACTTCCTATCTTGAAAACAAGAAGTAGGTTGCCCTGCTTCTGATAAGGGGAGAGATGGGTTGGAAAGGAATAAGCTGACATAGCAAGTCAGAAGCAAAGAAGGTTGCAGGTTGAAGAGTTCTGAATCTGTCCCATTTCCTTCTAAAAATAAACCCAGAAGCAGAGCATGGAGATGACTAGTCATGTGTCTCTCCATGCATGCCTGCTGCTAGTGTTCTGGAACTGCAGTTAGTTACTTTGCCGGAGGGAAGAGTTTCACACCTGACTGTAGGGTCACATGAAATGTTTTCCTCGAATGCTACAACCAAGTTTCCATTGCAGCCCGTTTAACCTGGAAGAAAAGACTTGATAACCATTACAAACAAAATAAGAAAACTAATACATGGCTCTAACTTTAAGGGTAGGTATAAATACAAGTCATGGCAGTGCTCTGTTGTCTGACCAAGAGATAGCAAAGCATGGAGGTTGAAGGCAAAGGTTCTGCAACTGGCTAGTTTGGGCTCTGATGGGAAAGTCCTATGTATATGTCAATAAAGCACTGTTGGCCAATAGGGAAGCAAGATAGGTGGGACTAGGAGTTGAGGAGGATTCTGGGATGGAGAAACACAGGGAGCCACGATGTAGCTGCCATAGGGGTAATAAGTCCGGACACTTTCTCTAGTAAGAGAAATACTTAGATTAACAATTATGGAGTAGATACTTAAGTCAGAGATAGCCAGTAAGAAACCACGCAAACGGCCAACAGCTTCATAATTAATATAGTCTCCTGTTTGTTCATTTGGGACTGATGTGGGTCTGGAACCAGGCTGGCCAGAAGGCTTCTCTCTACAGGGTTCAAATCCTGTTCTATCATTTACTAGCCAAACAGAGAAATTGCTTTCTCTGTACCTTATATTCTCCAGCAGTAAAGGCAGGGTGGCAATAATTTTATGTAGCAGGGATGGTGTGATAGACAAGATCATGGAGACAATATTTGGTCAATGGTATCTACTCCTGAGACAGGATAAAAAAAAATCACAGACACTAGTAAACTCTTATTTTGAAAGCACAGCAATACCCTACTGCACAAAACATTAGCAAGGCATCCTAGAAAGTATCTGACATCTGTTGCGGTATTCTCGCTTGGGTCCCATCACTGCTTTAGCCCTTGTCTTGCTCATTTTCGGTAAGTACCAGACTTTAAAGTAAAACTTGTCTTCCTAGACAGGGTGGTTTGGTATGGGATTTGTCTCTCAAGTGAAACACTGAGGAATATTATAAAGAAACAGCAGTAATGGGAAAACTATGCTATTTTGAACTGGAGGACGTGGAAACACTGCACTTCCCTGGGCTTTAGCTGTGGGCTGTATAGAGGAGTGAAGAGGCGTGCACACCTAGTACAGTCATAAATCGTTTTTTTTTCCAAAGGATGTTTGCTAGTGTCTTTGCTGCCTTCCTTATGGCAGATCCTGGCTGCAGAACTGCGTGGATCCATGATGTTTGCTACACAAAGCAGATATTCCATCAGCACCTGTGTGAAAACAACACGTGGGTATTCTTCCACCTTCCACAGTCCAGATGAATGATCTGAGCAAATGAGTGCATCTGTAAAGAGGTACAAACAGCAACAGCCATCCATTATGCCCAGGATTTCAGGACAAATACTTGCCCTTATCATTCTAACACTATTATTCTATAAATACAGATAAATTTTTTAGTAACTTTATCAAGTTTCTCTATTCAAGTAGTACTTTTACAGCCATATATAAGACAATTTTTATCTACTGGAGCCACATTGTCAGAACTTTTAGTCTGATTTTCAAACCATATTTACACTTGCTACTCAATTTAGATGAAGCATATCTCCACAGACGTTGCTGTGCTTCCTGGAGAACTGCATAGTTTTGTAGAGCTCTACCAATGACTCTGTAGTGCATGGTTTGACCAGCATCTAAATTCCAATGTCTGGAAAGCTGAAAATGAATGTGCCTCGAGGCAACTGTCCCATCACCAAAAGAGAAGCAGAGAAGGAGGAGGGAGGGAAGGGAAGGGAAAGGAAGGAAAGGAAAGGGAAGGAAAGGAAAGGAAGGGAAGGAGAGGAAAGGCCTGGGACAGGAGCAGAATGGGAGTACAAGTTTTTATCAGGCAGGGATTCATGGCTCCATAGCAGGGAATGAAGGACTTAAAGACACCTCAGTTGAAGTATATAAATCCATTCAGATCCCCAAGTCACATGGGAAAGCTGAGTATTCCTGCAAACCCAGCCCTTGGAGGACAGAGATGGAAGGGTCCTGGGACTCACTGGCCAGCAGATATAGGGAGCACCCAAGGTAAGACCCTCTTCCCAAAATAAGATGAATAGACACTGAGAAAGGCACCTGATTTTTGTCTGGCATCCACACGATCATACACACACACACACACACACACACACACACACACACTTGTATATGAAGATATACATCCTTATTTATACCCATAGATACAATTTTGAAAGTAAAAAAGAAAGGAGGCATCTGATAAGTTATGGGCCAAAGCTAGTAGTGACCTACTTGGGAGCCGATAGAATCATGACCCTTCATTTTCAATGAGCTAGAGCACAACTCATATTTGAAGTTAAAGAATTCAGCTTAAACAATAAAGTGTATCCAGTCTACTTAAAGTAAACCATTAAAGTTTCAAGGATTTGTTGGGTTCATGCCATGTTAACAGCTGTAGTTCTTTTCCAAGGGAAAGAGTTGCCTAGTATTGGAGAGTCTCTGATCAAAAGAATAATCAAGACAAATACATGCTTATTTTAATAAGGTTTTATCAGCACGCTTTTAAAGAATAACTGTTGAGGAAGTTCTGGAGGAAATTAGGAAATGATCAGACCTCACTGACACTTTCTTCCAGGGTTGGAATCCCACCCTTTCCACAGTTGTTTTTCTTTCTTCCATTAGGAGATGCTGACTTCTTGATTTCTTGTTTGTTTTTCAGTTATGATTTCTGAGGCATCATGGGATTGACCAGAGAGGAGACCATTCACTTATTTTCATGGGGGAACAGTGAGAGGCTCCTTTATAGTTCAGACCTATGGACAAATGCCAAGCTTAGAGCTGAGGATTAGGCCACCCTGAGGTTAATCAGTAAATGCCCAATGCAGGTTCTTCCTGAGAATTGAATGTATTAGTGGGAAGAACATTGCATTCTCAGAAGCAATGCTGTAGACTCACTATTGATGCTGTATGCACTTGGAGAGTTCACTTTCCTCCCTAACCTCCTTATAATAGGTTCCTCCTATGGCTGATGGGCCAGTCTCTGGTCACAAGCATAGCCACGCCAATAATTCATACCGTGTCAATCCCACAATTCTTTCTTTATTAGTGTTATGCTTTGTACAGCTGAGCTAAAGAAATGCTTGCTATAGTGGAAAATGCTATGACAGGGGGCTGTGTGGATTGAGAGTTCAACTATATGCAGCAGTTCAGCTTCCATTTACCACTGAGAGACAGCGGGCAAGTTCCTTGTGTCCTGTGCGTCTCATTATCCATTTATCAACACAGAGTATTTGCTGAGGCCTTCCTGTACTAGGACTGTGCTAGACAGCCTCAGATGAAAGGCTGGCAAACAGATCAAAGATGCTGTGAGTAGACACAATAAAAAGTCATGTAGAAAAAGGACAGAGTTCCACAGGCTCTATTTCTAAGAAACTGAAAAAGGAGAAAAAATGAGAGGAAACTCACCCTGACACTACAAATGTTTAACAAACACTTCCTAGAGCCAATGGCATAGACACCATTGGAGGTGATTTAAAAGGTGGAGAGATATGCAAAGGTAAATAATGCAGGGCTCTGCTCTCCACTGACAGCTGGGAAAACAGCAATAATAAAGGTAGACTGAGACAATTGCTGCCATACTCTTATAACTTATTCATTCTAACAGGAGAATGAAGATGCAGCAGTCGGGCAAGGCTACGAAGAAGTCCGAAGAATGTACCAATGAGGACATGGAATATGGAAGTCACATACACCTCTTAAGTGCTATGAATAAGGGATGTATACGAGAAACTAGACCATCCTTCTCTTCCTATCCCTCATCACCGAGCAGAAAATATAACATTACCAAATATACACAAATACATAATGGAAAGATGCATGAATTTTTTCTTTCTTCCCTTTCAGTTGTCAGTTTCTCTACCTGCACTCTTGTGACCTAGAAGTGAGAAAGTAAAGGCTTCCTAGAAAAGGATAGGAGTGAAATATTGGGAAATCTGCTACAGGGTGCCATGATACTCATCTTTCCAATCCCAGTTTATTATAGTAAGCAGAAGACTAGCAGTGTGAAATGGGGGGCATCCATACCCTACCTTTCTCCTCCCAGAGTAGAACATAACCGAGAACTAAGAGAGAATGAAAGGAAGACCCAAGGAGTGAGTGTATCCTGAGGACCATTGGCAGCCTTAAGAGACAACCTGCTTCTCTGGGCATAATTCTAGAATTTACAGTGAGGTCATTTACAGTAAAGTGATGAAGACAGTAACATTCACAGACATAAAACTGATGTCAGGTTTTGTTTAAACCCCCAGTAAATGAGCAAGAATATGCTTTTAGAAATCTTAAAATAGTTGCTGCATTAGTCAAGATAAGCCAAGTGTTTGCTGAGAACTGAATCATGTGTTGAGGCTCTACTCCAAAGTGACAGTGTTGATACACAGCCTCTAGGATTCTCGTTTCAGATAGCTGGTTTCAGTAGGCATGCCGTCCTCTGGTTGCTCTTAGAAGAGGCATCGTGTGAGGGCACAGTGAAAGGGTAGCCACCTGTCAGCAACTAAGCTGCCCAACAAATAGATCTAAAACTGCCCAGCCTCCAGTGAAAGAAACAAAACTTCTGTTGTTGAAGCCTTCCAGTCAATGCTACTTTGTTATGACAGTTGTGTTGATCAATACCGTCATACTGTTATAACAAACCACCCCTTAGATCTCAGAGGCTTCACATGGAAAAGGGATAGTCACTGCCTGTGCAAAAGTAGCTGCGGTTCTACGCAATTCTACAGCACAACCTCCCTCAATAAGAAGTCTCTGGAACCCAAGATGGCTGCTCTGATGGTCACCATCTCAGCATGTGGCAGGTGTTGGAGGTAAGCCGGCACTGAAAGGTTCAATCAATCAGCTTTCAATGAGAGGTTGCTCTGGGATAGACTTCAATTAATCCAAGTTTTAGGAAGGTCAAATACAGTCCACTGTGGAGAAAAAGATAACACATCTCACTGACTTCCTGTGAGAACTTTATGACAGGAGAGAGAGAGAAAGAGAGAGAGAGTTATCCCATGCAGACTATATGTTATATGTTATGCACAGGGGAGTGTACAAGTCAAACTTTGATACAAATGATGTCTGGTATCTTCCTGTCTTATTTATCTCCACTTTATGTATTGAGGCACCATTTCTGGATAAACTCAGAGCTCACTGTTCTGACTTGCTGACCCTGCTGATAGCTCTAAGGATGTTCTCTCTTCCTCCATTCTGGGGTTACAGACAGGTGTCATGCCCACCAGATTTTACATGAGGGCTTGGGAACCAAACACTGGTCCTCATATGTGCATGGCAAGTACTGGGTCATCTTCATGATCCCAGGATCTCACTCTCTCTCTTATCCACCCCTCTGCCACATATTCATGAAGGTAAAGAAATAATAAAATCATAGACAGTCAGACAATCATTCTTCCTTCCTCTCTCTTTCAGTGACCAGGTGAACTATGCAGATCTTCTTTTTAAAAAGTCAAAATCTCTTTAAAGATTTATGTGCTATCTACACACTCAAAAATTGCTCCACTTCTGCAAATCCGTTTACAAAATAATTATAAACACCAAATGTGGTTCAAATTGCCTCTTACAGTTTGAGGCAGACGGGAAGATGCTGTTAATTTGCTGCACTATTACTCCATGCATTTCTGGGGCCATTAAAATAAATGTTACATCACAACAGCACACAATATCCTGAGACAAGAAATTCATGACCCTGAAAGTCCCAGAATTCTCATTTACTGATCACCTCACACAGCTTCATTTTGAGCCTCTCTAATCATAGAAACCAGGAGGCTTGTGTTAATGGATTTTGGACTGACAAACCAAGCTTGTAACTGAAAAAATGGGTTCCTGGGTCCCCATTAGTATGAGGTAATCAAGTTTCTGCTCTTGAAGCAAAATTAAAAAATCAAGAGAGACTGTCCCTCTTTTCATTTCCTCTGGATCTATGATGTTTAGAACTAAATTTCTAGCTTTAATGATGAATGGATCTAATTGGAAATAGAAAACTTATATTAGGATGTACTATTGCTCTCCTTTCTCTTAACTCCAGTACCTCTTTCCCTAAGAAGTGATGGGACAGAAGTGTCCATGATGGAGCTGGAGCTTGGCAGGAAAGACTGCATGCCTAATGAGATTCCAAGATAAATCAGGTAAAGTATACAGAATTTCCCATTTTTAGCAAGGGTTGTTGAAGTCCAGCTACCCAAATGACTGATCCCAAATCACACACCCTATTGCCTAAGTCAATATTTGCCCCATTTGTATCCTTTTATGGTTAGCAGTCATCTCCAAGGGACATCTCCTTTGGGTCCCTCCCCTCCCCCACTCATACCCAAGGCTAGAAGTCAGCGGTCAACAGGCTGTCATCAACATCTAAAGTATCAAGCTTCAGAGGCTGATAAAAATAAACAGTGCACACAGCCAGAGTTGTTAATACATTTAGGAAGCTGGAGAAAAGCTTCCCCCTATTTGCATATGTCGATGACAACAAGAGTAAGCCCTTTGTGTGGTGCTGCAGGGTCCTGAGAAACCCAAGGAGGCCTAAAAAGGGAGAGCAAATCGGGACCCAGTGACAAGACAAAGCGTCTCTCTCTAGCTATCTCCTTTCCTTGTGTGACCCTTCCCCATCCTACACATACACTTAGACACACATGCACACATACACCCACTTCTTAGGTCTCTTCATATGATGATGATGAATGTAACTTAGCCTCTACCCTGCTTCTGTGACCTGTGAGCTTCCTACATTCCAACGCCACCCTCTCTGTCTCTCATACATATGCCAGGCAAGTGCTCTAACAACTGAGTGAAATGATATATCTGGCAATCAACAGATTTTAATAGAATGATAATATCTATGCAACCAATATCTTGATTAAAAATAGAACATGACCAGTCCCCAGATGCGATACTTTGCTTGTGTTGTGAACTTCTCAGTTTTTATGTCATAGATAATTAATATAAATTAATTTCTGTGTCTAAGTTCTTTCATTGTCAAGCTTATGATCTTTGTTTCTTGTAGCTGTTGATTATTTATTTGCATGACTGTGTTTGTGGTGTGGTTATAAAAATGAAGATATTCATTCAAATAATGGTGGACATTGTCATTTTATACATGGTGCTTCTGTGACTATTCATAAACATTTTTTGATAGACACGTGTTTCTTCTGGTATATGCCCAATAAAGATGGCACTGTTGGGTCTTTGGGGGAGGCACAAAGCCTAAGCAGAGGCCATTGGTTTTCCAAAATGACTATACAGCCTTACAGCAGAGAGAACTGAAGTGACCCTGTATCCCCCTCATTGGCATCTTTCATCTCAACTCTTCCTGGGGCCATGGTCTGATCAGGTGTTTGCTTATTTTTCTATGTAACTGACTATTGAGTTGACTCTTTATTCCTTATTAATTTTTAATAATTCATTTTTTAAAATGTGTGTGTTCTTTGTGTGGGGGGTGTTCCAGTGTGGCAGGTGCTTTTGCCCATGTGTGCCTATGTGGAAGACACAGGCAGACATCAAGTGTCTTCTCTCATTATCCAGTTATTTCATTTGTTTGTTTGCTTATTGTGGGAGGGTCTGTCTTAGGTTTTTCCATTGCTGCAAAGAGACACCATCAGCACAGCAACTCTTATAAAAGGAAATATCTAATTGGGGCTGGCCTACAATTTCAGAGTTTTAGTCCACTACCATCATGGAGGGAAGCAAGTCGGCATGCAGGCAGACTTGGTGCAGGAGAGGTTGCTGTGAGTTCTACATCTTGATCCACAGGCAACATGAAGTGAGTTGTCTCACTGGGCATGGCTTGAGCATTTGTATGAGACCTCAAAGCCTGCCTCCACAGTGACACACTTCCTCTAAGAAAGCCACGACTACTCCCTAAGGGTCAAGCATTTAAGCACATGACTCCATGGGGGTCATTCCAATTTAAACCACAGGGTCTCAGAGGACAACTTGGAGTCAGGTCTTTCCTACCATGTAAGTCCTGAGGATCAAGCTCAGATCACAAGTCTTGGTGGCATGTGGCAATTGGCAAGTGTCTTTACCCACTGACCCTGCCCATCTTTGCTTTAGTTTTTGAGAACAGAATCTCTCATTGATCCAGGAGCTTACCATCTGGGTATACTGAGCAGCTAATGAGCTCCAGGGGTTCACCTATCTCTGTTTTTCTCCAACTCTCCAGCACCGGAACTACAGAAGTCTGCTGCCACACTGGCTTTTATTTAGAAAACAGAGCTCTGCACAGCATTTGGAAACCAATAGGCCAAAGATTTGAACAAAAAGATTATTTTATACTACCAGGCTACATCATTATAATCATCAATATTCAGCAATTATAAAATGAATTTAAACATTATTACATACCACTAAAGAAATTTAAAATTACCACAAATAAAATTACAAAACATAATGTTCTTTGCAAGAAGGATTCAATTCCAGAAGGATGGGAAATGTGAAGAAAGAGCCTGCATCTTAGAGTTGACAGTAAATGGTACATATTAGCATCTAACATTTAAAGACATAGGTTTGGGACCCACAGCGCTCTTCACTCGTGTCTCCTGTGTTAAATGCATGGGCCCCTTTAACTGAACTCTTCTTTGCAGCATTCTTCCAGAGGTCTGACTGTCAGCACACCTGTCACATACTGACATATGACCACAGTATTTCCCCTTCACATTATTAGCCACGGAAAGGACTCATCAGTGGTCATCTGCTATTGCTACTGCTGGCAAAGTCAGGGATGTCCAACATACACGACGTCCTGGCAATTGTTTTTAAGTGGCTTACTGTAACCAGAGCTGTAGAGTTTTCCAGACACCGTGACTAGTAGGGTGGGAGCTGGAAAGCATCAACACACATCATGCACTAGAGGGTGCCAGAGTCCTGAGCAACTAAGTCTACGCAGGAAGAATTTGTCTTCACCTTGAAGCCTCAAGAAAGAGAAGAAAGAGAAGTACCATCAAAAAGTCTCAAGTCTTAGAGCTGGACTAGAATGGGGCCATCAGCACTTTTGATGTCAGAGGGATGATTTCAAAACATTGAGCAGAAAAAGATCTATGCTGGTGCTAGAAGCTTTCAAAGGCAGGGCCACTGTGATATACTAAAAGCTACATATTGGTATAGTGTCTTGTAATTATACATGCAGATGTGAACGTTGTACAGACAGGAACATATTAAATCCCCCCAGCGCTTCTAAAGGGTTATTTACAGTTTATCAATAAGAACCTGGGAGGAGCTAGGAAATTCATTAACGCTGTAAATCTAGTAAGTGGCAGGACTGGGCTCACTGTGACTTAGATTCTTTTCTCTAAAATGTATTTACAGTATTTACATGTTTATTTCACCCTAGTTTTGATCATATTATGGAGTTTTGACTAAATATACCCCCTCAACAACTGACTTTTGTGTGCCATGGTTCCAAAACCACAACTGACAAACATGCCTCTTGGATTTCTGATCACTTACTGTCTCTACACCATGGTGAAGGAACAGAAGGAAACTTGGAAGGTGAGGTTTGATGACCCTGCATTACATTTTAACTAATTCATTTCACAAAATTCCAGCCCTACTGACACAGAATACTAGAAAAACAACTGGGTTTTAAAAGAACCAAGCAGCATAAGACTCTGGGATTGTTTTGGTGAAAAAAACAAACAATACAAAAAAACAAGCAAAAACCAAAACAACAACAACAACCAAAACCCTACCATATTTAAATTTTCCCTCCTGTCTTCCTTTACTATTGGAAAAATTCTTAAATATATTCACTACTAATGAGGATTTGCTTATTTTTAATTTGATTCCCTTTCTGATTCCTACAGCAACTTGTTTTCAGACCTTGTTTCAAAGTTTCCTCATTTTGTAGAGACAGAGAACCTCTAGCTAAGATGTCTAGGATAGTTAATATTGACTGCCAACTTGAAAAGATCACCTTGGAGGCAAACCTCTGGGCACATCTGTGAGGCCGTTTGTAGACTGAATTGAGGTATGAAGATCTACCCTAAATATGAGTGGCATGAATAAGTGAGCTGAAGTCCCAGACTGCATGAAAATAAGATAGCTGGGTAAGCAGCAGCATTCATCTCTCTCTGCTTCCTGACTGTGGACACAATGTGACCAGTCACCCCAAGTTCTTTCTGCCATGACACACCACCCATCACCATCATAATGAACTGTATTTGCAAACTGTGATCCAAAATAAACCCAACCTTTTAAAAAACTTTCTCTTCTCAGGTATTTTTAACAGCAACAGGAAAAGTAATTGATATAATACACTTTCTGAAAAAAGCTACAGACACATTAGTTTATGGTAAATCAAATCGTATTTTCAGGGCACTTGCAAGGAAACATTCTATTATAAGGAACCTTATGACTATAAAGTGAGGGAAATGTCTTTCTATTTATCCTTAAGTTCCAGTCTATACATATAGGATTTTCTTAAGATGTTTGGTCCAAGTAGACTCTTTGTAGACACCTTAGCTATAGAAAAAAGCCAATTACTTCTGAGACAGGAGTATGACATAATGACAAAGCATGAGACCTGCTGGGTATGGGTGATGTGGAGTCAGATGGTTTATACTCCAACCCTAGATCCTCTGTTTGTCTGCCATAAAAATCTGACTAAATGTCTCCATTTCCTTATCTATAGGAATAAAATAGCATATTCCCCTCCCCCCCACTCTCACCAAGTGGTTAGAATTTTTAACAATGCCAACACTGAATAAATTAATTATATATGTAAATTATGTATGCATGTTATTAGTCACCATTATAGTGACAGTCACAATTTTATATATTGTATATATATAAATTTTTATTTAAATTAAAAACAATCTTATTTTATATAACAATTCCAGTTCTCTTTCCCTTCCATCCTCCCATGTTCCCCTTGTCCCACCCCCCCATCCACTTCCCAGGGAGGGTGAGGCCTTCCATGGGAATCATCAAAGTCTGTCACATCTTTTGGTGCAGGGTCCAGCACTCCCCCATGTATCTAGACAGCCACAATTTTTATCCCACATTTTTCTAGAATAAAGAGAGGGTGGACAGGACTTCGAGGCTGCTGCCCTTAGATGGTACAAACAGAATCTGAAATGAAAAGGGAGCAGTTTTCTCAGGATTGCATTACTCCCAGGCGTCCTGCTGTGGCTCTGAACTCAGGTGAGGGCTGGTGAAGCAAAGCTGCAGAATGTTCCCCAACAAGGTCAGTCTTCACCTGTTGCCTGAGTCACAAGGCCATTCTAGGAACGCTGAGGAAATAAGTCCTACTGGTTATACCTGCTGGTTGACAACCAAGTCTCTCCTCAAGATTCATACACCACATCCACAACCCCCACCCCCAACTCCTGTGGTCTAAACTGGAGGCTGGTGATCGAATGAAACTGCTTTCTGAAAACATTCTAGGTTTCTGGGAATTGACAGGCAACAATCCTTGGAAAGGTCAGAATCTACCCTCCTATTGCATCTCCTCGTCCTCTTCATGGTGTCAGTTTTAACAAAGAGCTGAGGATGGCAACTCAGTTGTAGCTAGGACCTTTCATACTGCTCAAAAAACTGGTAACCAGGTCTCAAGATTATAGACAGAAAAGGTAGATTGCAAACATGGCCTCCAGTCATGGCAGACACCTAAATTAATTATAACAAAGCCAACCCTGTCTTGTAAATACCAACAACTGAGCACCTGTATTTAGCCAGTTTAAAACCTGTAAGACTGTAGAGAGAGATTGTGGAAATCATTGACATCAGCTTGTAGACTACCTCCAACCCGAGAAAGACCCCCAAGGAAATCAATAGTTGCACTGTGGGTACCTATGGGGATTGAAATTTTCTTATCCTTAGGTTGGATATCATCCAGAGGGGAGACTTGTTGTGTCTCTGAGACCATCTGAAAGAAAGAAATATGGCACAAAGATGGAATGAGGTGCAGGTGGAAAATTCTGCGCACCCACCATTGGCGTCAGCAGGCTTGAATAGGTTTTAAAAACGTTTGATGGTTTCACGGATTATAGAACATATTTGTCATTTCACACCTATCCCCTTTCTCATCACTCTCCCTCTTCTACTAAAATTCTTCTTCCCAGAAAATACTTTTACTTTCATGTCATGTGTGTGTGTGTGTGTGTGTGAAGTGGGGGAAGGGGGGAGGGGAGAGAGATTCTTGCATGAGTTTGGATAGTAGGTTATTTATTGGAGCAAAGGCAACCCACCAATAGCTGTACCACTGAAGAAAAGAAGACTCTCCTCAGCAAACAACTGTTAGCATCCATTAGTCCCTCAGGAAGAGATGATGCCTCAGTAACCCCTCCCCCATCTAAGAAGAAATGTTGATGGGTCCAATCTTGGATAGGTCTTGTGCAGATAACTGCAGCTGCAATGATTTTATGAGTGCAATGACTATATCGTTCTAGAATATGATTTCATTTTTCCCCTGCATATTTCTGGGCTCTTACATTCTTTTTGTTCCCTTTTCCATCATGTTCCCTGAACCTTGAAGTGGGGGATATAAAATTCCATTTAAGTCAGAATATTATACCATTACTTATTTTCAGCACTTTGACCAGTTATAGGTTTCTGCATCAATGGCTGACAAAAATAGTGAGATGTGCCCATGATAAAAATGGGGCATGGCGCTAATCTGTGTGTTTAAATATAAACATACGAAAGGCAACATTACCATACGAATTTCCGGTTATGCACTCTTGACTGGATTTATAGCACCATGAGACCTTTCTTGTGGAACAGGCCTCAAAGTAGTTGGTGGCTCCCATTTTCAGTGTTACCACTGTAACACGAGAATGCACATCATGCCTGGTAGGTCTTTAAGGTAGCTCTCAGGATTCACATCTAGGCAAGACTGCTAATGACTCTTATTCCCCAGCAGCCCGATAGCACCTCTGGCAGTATGGAAGCTAGCCAGCAGGAAGGGCAAGTTTAGCTACAGTTTGATTGCTCTATGCCCTGTAACCAAAGCATACGTTGTCTTGAGCAATATAGTTTTACCATCAAGTTCCGGTGGGCAAGCAAAAGAAATGGCAACAGTCTGTTCTGTTTTTAGTGTTGGTCTTTGGAAAATCCCTGATCAAAAACTTATAGAGAGGTAGCTCACATCTGGCACCCAAAATTTTATTTAATAACCTTTGGCTTCTAGAAGAAGCATTATCCATTAACAAACTCTTTCTCTTCTTTTAGATTTTATTTTTAATAAGCTTATAAAATAGTCATTTGACATATATCTTTTTCTATATATCCTTAATTTTGGCTACCCCTCTCTACTCTGTTATTATCCATGTTCTCTTGTCTGTCTTCCTGTTTTTTCTGGCCCTAGCATTTCCTCTCCAGTTTCATGCTGAAAGTACTCTACTATCCTCCATTTCCAACCCCCTTGTCCTCTAATGTCCTTTTCCTAACTTTTTGGCCTTTACTACTGCACATAATTAAATACACTACTCTAAAATTTCATATTAGGAATATACATATAAAGAGAACATGTAGCATTTGTCGGCATCTGAGTTATCCCACTCAGTATATTTTCCAGATCCCTTCATTTTCCTGCAAATCTAACAATTCCATCCTTCTTTACTACTGAATAAAGCTCCATTGTGTATATGTACCACATTTTCCATTACCCATTCATCCACTGATGGTTACTTGGGCTTCGTTCATTTCTTTGCTATTGCGAATATGAACACCGAAGTGCAGGTACTTGTTTTGTAGGGTACAGGATCTTCTGGGTATATACTCAGGAATTTTACAGCTGGATAACATAGCAGTTCTATTTTTAACTGTTTGAGAAACTTCCACATTGATTTTCCACAGTGGCTGCACCAGTTTACACTCCCACCAACAATGAATATGAGGTCCTCTTCCCACACATACTTGCCAGCATTTGTAGTCATTTGTAATAGCCATTCTTATTTGACTAAGATAAAAATATCAAAGCAATTTTAATTTGCATTTCCCTGATGGCCATATATTTTAAACACTTTTAAAAGTACATGTTAGCTATTTGTTTTTAAAGAACTTTCTGTTCAGTTCTACAGTCCATTTTTAATGAAGTTGTTTGTTTTCTTGACATCTAGTTTGTAAAGTTCTTTTTATTTTCTAAACCCTAATTCTCTGTCAGAAATACAGCTTGCAAATATGTTCTTCTATTGTACAGACTGTTTATTCACTTGCTTTACAGTTTCTTTTGTGATACAGAGTCTTTTAACTTCACCAGCTCTCATGTAACCATTGTCCTTATTTTCTGAGTGGCTTGCATCCTGTTCAGAAAGTACTATCCTATGTCTAAACATTTAAGTATACTCTCTCCTTTACCTGATAGCAATTTGGGGGTTGGGGGGAGTGTCTAACACTGAGGGATTTGATCAATTTGGAATTGATTTATGTGTAGTGCAGAGATAAGAATCAAGTTTCATTCTTCTACATGCACATATTCAGTTTTCCCAATACCATTTATCATAATGCTGTTGTCGTTCTAATGACTACTTTTGGCTTCTTTATCAAAAGTTGGGTGGCTGTAGTTAACAGGATCTTGTACTTGAATTCTCTATGCTATTCCCATGACTTGTGTCTCTATTTTTGTGCCTGTACTGTGACTTTTTCTTACAACTGCCTCTGTAATGTAACTTGAAATCAGGTATTGAAATACTTTGGCAGTGTTCATATTACTCAGGGTTGATTTGGTTATCCAAGGTCTTTTGTGCTTCCATATGAACTTTTTTTTTTACTTCTGTGAAGAACTGAGTTGTCATTTTGACTGATTGCATTGAATTTGTAGATTGCTTTTGGTAGGGTGGCCATTTTCACAGTATTAATCCTAGTACTCCCCAAGCATTTAAGACCTTTCTATCTCCTAAAGTCTTCTTCAATCTCTTTCTTCAGTGATTTAAAGTTTTCATTGTAAAGATATTTAACTTCCTTCATTATGTTTATTCCAAGGCATCATTTATTTTTCAGTCTACAATGAATAGAATTATTTCCCTGTTTTTTTTCTTAGTATATATGGCATTGGTATATAGGATGCTGTTGATTTTTGTCTGCTAATTCTGTAAACTGCTGCTTTGCTGAAGATGTTTAGCAACCCCAGAGGTTTTCTGCAGTAGTCTTAAGGATCTCTTGTGTATGGAATCATGTCATCTGAAAATAAGTACCCTTTAACTTCTTGGTGTCCCTTTGGTTCCCTTGTCTCTCTGCTCTAGCTAAAGCTACGAATAGCATTGGGATATCGAGCATCCTTATCTTGTTCCTGAACTTAGTGGAAATGCTTTGAGTTTCTCTGCATTTAGCATGATGGTCACTGTAGATTTGCCACATATAACCTTTATCAAGTAGAGATATGTCTTCTCTATTCCTAGTCTTTCTTGGCCTTTTAAAAATAAATATTTTTACTAATTCTTTAATAATTTTATGCAATTTATTTTGATCATATCCACTCCCTACTCCTTCCCCTAATTCTTCCCAGATCTAGGTCTACCTCCCCTGTTTACAACTTTGTGTCTTCTTCTTTTATCAAATCCAGTCTGTGATGTCTGTGGCTATGAGGTCATCCACTGGAGCATGGTCAACCTTCCAGAGGCAATACCCTCAGAGAAAAAGGAAATCTCCAGAGTGATGCTTGATTTTGTCAAAAGCCTTTCTACATTTATTAAGACAATCATGTGGTTTCTGTCCTTGAGTCCACTAATGTGATGGGTTGTATCTAGTGATTCATGTATGTTGAGTCAAGGGCTATGCAAGGGTTTTTCTACAGGCTAAACAGGTGTGTCAGAAGGATCATGGTATAAGACATCTTGTTGCTACTCCAACTCAGAGGGTTGCAGTACAAGAGCCAGAATGTCAAAGTGTTCTAGAAATGATCAAATCAGAGGTAGTATCTTATGGTGGAAAGGCAAAGAACAAAAAGTATCTCCTTGAAGCCTGTATCCTCAAATGACTATGTACAGAGGCTGCCATACAGAAGACTTTAGGAACAGCCAGTGTAAGTCAGAGAAGTATCCAAAACAGGGCTCTGACAGCATACCAGACTCACTGGCTGATTCTGAGCTGCAAGGGGAAAAAAGGGGTATTATCTAAATATCTTAAGTAACAAACAGCCCATGTGTCTCAAGAACTAAGGTGAATGACACACTATGGGGTATGCCTGAAATTTCAACAAAGAGAAGGAAATGGGTATTCTCTGAGTGGAACAAGTGATTAGAAAGTGCTTGCTTGATTTTCACATGGAATGAAGTTCAAACTGTTCGGGAAACATGGGACATTTCAGCAAGGACAGCTTGCTTCTAATTAAGCCTTAATAGGTGTCTGGTTCTAATTGGTGTTGATTCTTTCTAGAATGTACAGAAATTATTCCCCATGTTGCTGTCTTTGAGTCTGACTTGCCAATTCTGGAACTAAAGGAAAATTGTCTTTAGCTTCTTGTTATGTGCATCTTCAAAGTGATATTTTCTCCTTGCAGAAAGCCATAGGTGAGTCTCTGTCCAGAATTCTGTATTTCTTATGTAGACTTATACCTGTTTGTGGTTGTTTTCATGTCTAGGGTCCATAAGATATTTGGCATAATTCTCATCTGCTGAACAAAAAAATCATAAAATATCCTAGATACAGGTCACTTGATAGTGAAACCAAGATTTTCATTTTCAATTTCCTTTCCTCTTAAGATCTGTCCTTTCAATTTTATATTTGCCTATAAGTCTTTGGGAGAGATCATATACCACAATGAGAAAACAACCTATCCAAAATCTGGGGAAATGCATGGAACTAGATCTGAAGATCCCTTCTATAATCTGTCTTAGGTCCCATGCCCACAGCTGACTGTCTCTAGGCTACAGGTCCAAGTGGGGCCAGCACCCCTTCCTGATAGTGTATCCATAATAAGAGAGGAACACAGGTAGGAACCAGTGAGCAGACCATGAGAGGAAATTAAAATCCTTAGTTGTAGTGTATTAAGTCATTGCAGCACTCAAAGGCAGCCATTCATATCATTCAGAAAGTCCTGAATAAATGTTTCAGTAATGAGACATGCAGAAAGGAGCTTGTCACCCTGTGATAGTCTTTCTGCAAAGAGTTTGATTTAAGGTTGGTATCAAAGCGTGAACCATGCTAAAATACAATTACAAAAGAAAAAGGAATTTCATTAGTGGGTTGCGAGGAGCAGCTTAGGAGGCTGGTAAGAGCTGATAGGTAATGGCAGGAGGAGAAGAGAGAAAGAGGCAATATGTGATGACAGAGCCCACTGGTCCTTCTGCTGCCACACTGGGGAGGAGGATGGAGAAGCCAACTTCGGAGAGAGGAAGAGAGGAGAGTACTTCCTTTATAGTGTTGAGATTCATGATGTTGGAGAGATGGAGTTTCCACTTCCTCTGATGGCTGCCACCAGGATTATTTCAACCCTTTGTCTCCCATCTTCCAGCATGCCCTGTTTCTTCTATTCATGGACCCAATAAGCTACAGAAAACATAATCCAGAAGAATTGAGGTGAAAGAATCGTATGATTAGAGGTTGAAGTTCAAGCTCTCCTTTGTGTCAGCATTACCATGTGGGTACCAGAAACTTCCTAAAAAACACATTCATCTCTGGCTGTGTTTAGTTCCTATCTGTGATACAGACACTGGCACTTACCGAGTACTCCACAGACAAGACAATTCTAATAGTCACTTGATTCCAAGCAGGACGATTGAGTGAATGCTTCTAAGAGAAAGAAAATGAAACCCAAAGTGCTCAAGATACCTCAAGTCATGTAACAAGACAAACTCATAATTTGCATTGATGTTTATACTTTATATGAAAGAGAAAAAAGTTAAGATTTTGTCATATTTATTTGAATGTATTATTCTACTAGATAATTGTAAAAGGAGTTCTTCATTGGTCTAAATAATAAAAGGCCACAGTCAGATATAGAGGAAAATGTTGTGAAATCAGAGAGAAGGAGCAAGCCACAGAACACCTTACTTCCTAAGTGTCTCAGCAGAGAAGAGAATGATTTCCTGTTTCTCCCTGCTTGTATCCTGTTTCTGTCTAGCTAAGTCACTTCCTGTCTGTCTTGACAGACCTGCAGACCTCTATGGTTAGCTAGTAGCAAGCTCCATTCTCTGACCCCCAGACAGGCTTTATTTGTGCAAGAAAGACATCACCACAGATAATTATGTGATACACCCTGTAAGCAACATATAAAGGATTGTATAAATTATACAGTTTGTATATGTGTGCATGAGGTAAGGGTTTACAATTATTTTTATTTATATAGAAAATCAACTAAAATTTTTGAGACAATTGTATAAGCAATTAATGATTTAAGGTTAAAGAGAAAGAAAAAGAAGGGAAGAAGTTTTAAAAATGAAGGGTCAGTATCTCAATTAGATATGAGTATCTACAGATGAACAGTGTGATGAGTAGTCTTCATTGTCAACACAGTGGCTTAAGAAATACCCATGTTGTTAATACAGTACTCGTCTGGGTGTGTCTCGATGATGTTTCCAAAGACCTTTATATGACAAACTTCTGAAGTAACCAAGGGATTAATCCATTGATTGATTTGTAATGTGATGGTATTATTGACAGTAACTAAAGAGGAAGTAAATCACTGAGATCATGTCATTGCAGACATACCTTGCCCTTGGTTCCCTCCTATAGTCTTTCTGCTTTGGATTCATGAAAACCTGAAGAGTAGCTTCTGTCACATGCTCTCACCTTCATGATTTTCTTCCAAAGTGCACAGGTCAAACAACTACAAATGGAACCCTCTGAAACATGGAGCCAAGATGAACCCTTCCTCTCTTGAGCTGTTTATAAGGTGCACAGGGTCATGCCAATGAGAAAAGTGCCTGCCACAGACAGTGTCTGAGGTGTGTAGAGTCATACCAATGAGAAGAGTGCCCGCTACAACTGTTCAGGATTTCTGTTACTTCTCTATCTTGACAGGGTAGAACTTTTCCCCTTTCTATAAAACCTAGTCCAGTCATGTCAGGGTGGCCGAGTGGTCTAAGGCATCAGACTCAAGCTCAGCTTCCTAGAACCTAGTCCATTTTGGAATCATTCTCCTATTTTGAAAGTGATCAGGAAATTCACATTCCTTTTGAAAGTACAAGTGACTGTTACTCTACTTTAGGAGGAGAGGACATATTCTAAGTATTTCTTCCTGTCCCCTCTTTCCATGTAGTGGAGATGGGTGGGAGTTATACAAGGGCATCAAGGATCCTTGCCCAGTAAGATGAATATCTCTCAACACATACTCTACTAATTATTCAGCAGATATATTCTCAAACAGAACAGGATTTCAGTTTCTAAACATAATGGAGGAAGTATTCCAATGACTATAGTGACAAAAGGTTTAATGCATCACAGCTACAAGATAATTCTGAAAAGTAGACATTAATGTACAGATTGAGTTGGAAAGTCAAAGCAACCAGTATACAACCCCTTTTGTCTCTTGGTTATGACTAGAGGGTTTCCTCCATTATGGAACTAGACAGTGTGGATGAGCAACAAGTTAGTGAGAGTAAACCGTCAATCAAAATGTACAGTGCAAGGGGAAGCGACGCTTAAAAGAAATTAAAACATTAAAATGGCATTTGCATGAAAAGAAAAAAATTCATTAGGGAAGGAGAGCCAGCAGTCGAGTGCTTGCCTAGCATGCAGAAGACCCTGGGTTAAATTTCCAGCACAGAGTGGGAGGGACAGGGAGACAGAGAGAGACAGAGACAGAGAAAAGGGAATAGACAGAGAGACAGAGAGTGAGCAAGCAAGGTGGGGGTGGGAGGGCTATGAATCTGATACAAACTTCCTGCTCAAGAAAACAAGACAGAGAAAAACTGAACCCAAAGCAAGCAGAAGGTAATAATAAATATAATGGCAAAAATCAATGAAATTGAATGATTTGAGAAACAATAGAGTAAAAAATTTTAAAAGATCAATAAAATTGACAAACTTCTAGACACATAGACCAAGAAAAAAAACACAAATTACGAATATCAAGAGTGACATTGCCAATAACGGGATATCACTGCACACCCCACTAACAGTGCAAGGAGTAAAAGAAAAGTCTACCAACTGCATACTAATAATTCTGAAGCCTCGGGTGAAATGAATCAAGTCTTCGATAGATACAAACCACCAAATCTTGTTCAACAGAAACAGTCTGAATAATCAGATCTTTATGAAAGAAATGTAATCTGTAGCTCAATTCCCTCCCCAAACAAAACAAAGCTCCGGGCTCATATGGCTTGCTTTGTGACTCCAGCCAAGTGTTTAGGGTAGAGATTACATCAGTTTCAAGTAACTTCACAAAAACCTCCCAACTCCCTTTATGAGGCTAGCCTTGTACTGACATTAAAACCACGGAAATACTGCCAGGAAAGAAACTGCAGACCACTGTACTTATAAACCCCATACCAAAAGTCCTTAACAAAGCAAAAGTCATTTCCAGTGACATCCAGAATAGAGATATAGCATGACCAAGTGGAACTTACTCCAAAAATATAAATCTGCTGATTTATAAAAATCAAACAATATGATCTCCACTTCTGTTGGGGAACTTCACAGCATAGATGATAACTGGACAGGGGGCCACAGGACAGGTACCAAGGAACTTCCACCAGTGATGGCTTATGTTAGACAGCTGATCATCTTCCTACTCTTCACTAGAAAAACACTTGGTGGCGGGGAGCTGTGCATGTTTCCTGTATGTATTCGTTACTTCTCTCCTCCTTGTTGTGAGTGAGACAGAAGCAATTTCAATGAGGAAGGGTGTCTTTGGCTCACAGTCTAAGAAGCAAGAGGACTGGCATGGTAGCAGGAACATGAGGCCACTAGTCACAGTGAATCTGAGCTGACAGGAAATGGAGCGCTGGGATAAAACTCAAGGTCCATCTCCAAGAGCTTACTTCCTCCAGTGAGATTCTGCCTCCTCCAGGTTTCAAAATCTTCTAAACTAGAATCTCCAGTTTGGAGAACAATGACTCAAACACATGAACCTTCAGGGCACAGTTCACATGAACCTACAGCCCAGGGTGATCTCACAGACTGCATTGGCGGCCTTTTCATATTGTTGTTGGGACATACTCACTCAATAAATTCATAGGAGATACCCGTGCAGAACTGGACAGGGCTGTGGGTGTGATGCTGGCTGGAGACACAACAATGCCTCCCACAGCCTGCTGGGAAAGATCCAGTCTCAGGCCTCAATTCAAATCAACAGAACCAACACCAGCTCAGAGAAGGACAAGCAAAAAATAATATTTTTTGAAGAAATAAGTCAACACAGAAGCTTTCTTTAGTAGATGATGTACTTAGCAAACAAGTACAAATATGGGTCTATCTGATGTCCCCTTTCTTTCTAACGTGTCACTGAGACCTGGGGACTGAGTGTTCCTCTCTTGACAAAAGACCACCAGTCCAGGATTTGATGGGTCTGTTACAACACACCCCACACCCCAGTACAGAGACACAGACTTGGCAGGTACAACAAGCCTGCCAAGCATCCTGACTCACCAACCAAATGGTATTCCAAGGATACCCAAGGACATGGCTGGAGCTGCAGCCACCTGGGAAGCTAACTGAGAGCCAGGAGACTGCCCAGACCCAAGCTGCGTCTGTGGGGTTGGGGATGGGAAGGTCATCCCGATCTCAGCACTGCCCTTGCCTCTGCATGTCTTTAGTGACTAGTTTTAGTTCCCCTAAAGCCCACTGGAACCCCAAATTCCTTTCTCTCAGATACAGACTTAAAAGAATGAAAAGTGAAGCATCTTCTTTTTTTAGGAATGTGGGAAAATTAAATGAGCCTAAGAGCAGTCGGAGTTACAAAGCTGGTAATATATCTTTGATAACGGTTAAAACATCTTATACTCCCTTCCTTTTATAGATGAAGAGCTATTTAGATTCTCCTCTAAGGTCAAAGAGGGAAATGGGTCTGGAGCCTCCAAATAATTTCAACACTCAGACCAGTTCAAGTGAAATCCTACAAATCTAATCTTAACCATGTAGAGGCCACATGTGCCCATTGTCAACTCAAGTTAGTCCTCAGTAGCCTGCCCTCCTGGGAACCCTGACCATCTCAGTTAGGTCTTCAGCCCAGGACACCCTGAATATCCTGGACACGGTACACACCTTCGTTCCCCACTCATCCTGTGCTGGCTCACAGGAGGGAATATATTCAACTTTTCAAGCTGTGCCCTGTCACATGGTCTCTGGTAAAAACATTTTGGTAACTAGTTCAGTTTGTGTAGAAGGAGAGACTGGTTCAGTGAAGCTCTTGGCAGCACTCCACATTTGATGCTGGATTGGCTGATCCTGAAATCAATAAAGAAGGATACAGTCCCTGAACAGTTGTCGTCATCTTATCTGCCTTCCCTAATTAAGTTAATTCCACATTTTTTTTGTTGTCTTCAAACCTCTTACACACTAACTCTTTCTCTCTGGCAGTTTACTCATGGTAAACCTCACTCCAAAAAATAAGAGCCCTCTTGTGGCCAGGATGGTACCTTATTTGTCCTTGGATGCCCAGATCCCAGTATTGTGTATGTCGCCTACACTCAATAAATGTTGAAGGAATGGGAAAAGTCCCACTACATTAATGAAAGGATCCCCCAGTGAAAGGAGCCATCTAAACACTTCTCCTGAGGACATGGGCCTCGTGTTTCCCCGTGGTACTGTAAATGGAGGATGCTGCCTGAATAGTTCCACAGGAGAAGTTGGCCTCCTTCTGAGCTTTCCCCTTAAAGGCAGACCACTGCCAAGGATGCTAATGCCATTTCCCTGGGCACACCATGGAGGAATCCAGGCTTTATTACTCTAAGGTGTTTGCTTCATGTAGCAACTTACTTTTTAACGAGCTTGTTTATCTCACCGTCTTGGATATTAATATTGTTGGGAGGATAGCCTGCTGATTGACTGTTACCAAGAAAAGAGGAAAGCTCTCAGGGAGAGCATCAGATACATGCTGTTTGCTAACAGTTATTCAATAGCTAAGATTTCCTTTTCTTGGAAAAAAATAGGAATGAAACAAAAATGAGCAATAGAAAAATGGTAAAAGTTGGGGAGTTGCTAACATTGCCACTTCTAAGCTTCTATCTGGGGCCTGCTGGTCTGTAAGCTGACTTCTGGGACATCAACTTTAGGGGGCAAAGACAATTCTAGTTTAGTATATAAGGTAGGTTTAATGTCGACTATTCCATCTTTATCGGTGTTTCCTTCTCTGTTTTGCTTTCACAGAAGCAGTCTGTTTATTGAAATTTGGCACTTACTTATAGGATGGCTCTGGCTCATTGCTCTGTATTTGCTGACTGCCACCTCTTCTCTGCTGTATGCTGTGACCACAGGCTGGTCCCATTGTCAACCCAGTCTAGGTGCCCTCCCCCCCCCCGTCTCCTAACTGAACCTGCCCCTCCCCCAATCCTACTCCACTTCAGAGACAAGTCCCTTCACAGGAGCCGCATCACCAGGGTGGGGTCACAGGAGTGGCATGCTTCTAGGGCAGCTAGAAGCTGCCAGGGTTCCTTCCTCTGAGCTGCCCCTCACTGAGTTCTGACAATACCGTCTTTCTCCCTTGCCTCTAGCGTCCTTGAGGTGACAACTGCCTCTCTCTATGGCTAAACTCTGGATGCCTCCATATGCCTTGCCTGTGGCTTCAACTTTGACCACACTTCAGTAGTCTTTCTCAGCTCACATTTCTTAATTTGCACTGCCTATGGTGAATACTCATAGAACCACTATCAAATCGGAGGGGGCACACAGTCGTTGTTTCTCATTCCCTGGTCCTCTGTAGTGCTCTTCCACAGCTTACTACATTCTTCCAGTCTCATCATTATGTTTGGTCCCCACCGCAATCAAGTTGTTACCCACAATGAGTTTGAGCCTTGGGCAGCAGATCAGTACCCATCCCAAGTATACACACGGACTTTGGACTCCCATAGAACAATGTGAGGTGCACTCTCACCCTGAACTCTTGGGGAAGGGTCTAGGCCCTGTCCTATATGAAATGACAGACTATGCACACCCCCATGGAGGGCCTCACCCTCCCTGGGGGAACAAGGGGATAACGGGGGGGGGGGGCCACGGGAGGAGGGGAGGGAATGGGAGAGGGACCTGGAACTGACTTGTGAAGCAACCTCGTTTCTTATCTAAATTTAAACTGGAAAATAAAATATAAAAAAAAATTTCAAAACCCTGCCAAAAAAAAAAAAAGAAAAGTGTGACTCTGAAGCTAAGCCACTTATCCAAAGGTATAAGGCATCTAATTGCTTTTTCCAAAGGAAAAATAAATTCATACAAAATAACACAAACATACTCTGAAACAAGAAAATTTAAATTCTTTGTAGGAAGGTGAGAAAAGAGTGGAACAAAGGAAAAGAACAGGGTAGCGACCTCAGAGAGCAGCAGGGGTCATTTTCCCATGACAGTAGTCTAGGAGAGACAGCATGCTATCTATAGGTGCAATAGTCTAGAGGAACTGTCTCAGAGTGAGATGCGCATTTGTCCTGCTATGTCATTGAAACAGCACGGCACCCAGAGGGTGGTAAGGGAGATTGGAGAGAAAGGAAAGAAGGTGGTCAGCCATCTCAAAGATGCAGGAAGTGAATCTCTGCATTTAGAAGAACATAGTTGGATGACATGGCCAGATTAAGGCTGTCTTTCAAGGTCTGTGTCAAAAACTATTGAAGATGTCAGAAAGTTTCATTTGCAAACACCCCCCTGTCTTTTAGTAGTGGCTCTCAGCTTCTCTGGCGCAAATGGACCATTTGTTTGAATCTCACGGCAATTCTGCTAGCTGTTTACCACAGGGAATGAGAGAAGAAGTCAGGAATGCTTGCGAAGGAGTGACTACAGTGTTAGAACGAGGACTCCAGATGAACAGGAATGGCAACAAGTATAACTGAGGGTGGGCAGGGAACTGGAGGGAGCAGTGGATGCTGCTCTTAAGGAAGTAAAAGGCAATTCCTAAGTAAGTTATCTGAGAGGGTTGGACTCTGTGCCTGGAGTTGAAATCTTGGATGGCCTTGCTATCCCCAATATCTTGTTCTTGTTTTTGTCCTCAGCATTTAGTGCAATGTTTGACATAAAGCCAGCAGCACCAGATGATGCATGAAGAGGGAAGATTTCCAGACTTGGAGGAAGCTCGGACGCAGACTGGGAAAGGTATTTTGTCTCTGCTCTCCATGTATTTTGATCTTTCCTTCTCACCATTCCCTGTATTTCTACATCCTCTCTCTCTCTCTCTCTCTCTCTCTCTCTCTCTCTCTCTCTCTCTCTCTCTCTCTCTCTCTCTCTATCTGTCCATCTGTCTGTCTCTCTGTCTCTGTCTCTGTCTCTCTCTCTCTATCTGTCCGTCTGTCTGTCTCTCTGTCTCTGTCTCTGTCTCTCTGCTCAAGCAGCTCCCCATTTCCTGGAATACTGTTTCTCTTTCTTTATTCTGGTTCCATGATAAAACTTTTCTGATGAATCTTAGCCAAAAGAGAAGTCATCTTCTCTCCAGCCACAGTGTGCTGATGGTGCCACAGCTGTAGCTCATTCTTCATTTTGTATTAATGACTGCTATTAGCTGTCTTTGCTTGACCTTAAGCTGTAGGGAGGGAGTTTTAGTTTTCCAGTATGATTCGGTTTTGTCGATTCTACACTGTCTACCACATAGCAGAAACTCCATAAATCTTTGTTGAATAAATATATAATGTGGCTAAATGGAGTTCTACAAATGAGATGCACTGCCTAATCAAATGATAAACCAACCCAGTTAAACGTAGGATGAAGGAAACAATAGAACTAATGAACAGTGAGCTTTCTCTTGAATACATAGAATCAAAGTCAGTTCTTATATTTAGCAACAGAGGTGGGAACAGAAATTACTGTCTCAAAAAAATCAGTCTATTAGGTTAGCATTTACATAATGACAGAATCAAAGCAGCCTGGCTCTATGCTTCTGTACATTTTTTTCTCAAGTGGCTTTGAAATCTCCTGCCACAACTAAGCTGGCAATGTTTGCTTAATATATTAAAATTAATAATGATGGCAGACAATAACAGCAGCTAACATTTAGACATTTGTTAGTTGTTAGTTATTTTGTGCAATAGTGACACAGTTGATTCCCGTAATGCTGTGGGGTTATGCAGGTTTCTATAAACAAAACAAACAAAAAAGCCACAAAGAGGTGATGTTATTTATCTAAAGTTATGTAACTAATAAACAGCCAAACTAAAACCTCAGTTCCAAATTATATAAATCCAAATAACTGCATTCAAAAGATTTTTGATTTTGATGTTTAAAGAAACCCTGCATTTATGTGGTACATAGGTATACATGAAGGAAAAACACTCATACACACAAAATAACAGAATAAAACATTTATTTTGGCCATTAGACAGCCTTTAATTGGAGTATTTTCTCTTGTGGCTTCTTAGGCAGATGGACATTCAATGTTAGCACTATTGGTGTCATCTGTGATGTCATGACAGTGGACGTGATACAGACTGCAGTACACAGGATCTCAATAGTTTCAAAAAGGTGTCTAGCTAAAGGCTGGGGGCACATGCTGGGCAGCATTGACAATATCATGCAAAGTGATATTTCCACTGAGTTTAGTGTTCTGCTTCTTTTTGTCTCTCAGTGACTCCTTGAGGGCTTGATAATCAGGGTACAGGCAGAAGGTACCACCTCATCTGGGCCTGTCTGTTCTGATTGGTCAGTTTCACTGGTAATCCTCTGTCATTTGCAGTCACTGGTTGCCTTTACAATGCCATCACCAGCTTTTTTGAGAGGCAGACCCAAGGGACCTATCTTGAGAGACAAGGTAGATGTGTTGGTGACCTTGCTTCTCCTGAACCTTTGGTACAAGGCACCTAGGTTGTAAGAGTGTCTGTTCCCATTTACACACATGGGTGCTGAGGCCCAAGGATGAGTTGCCATGGCCTCAAGCCTACTCTAGAAGAGCGAAGACTCCACCCAAAGTCAGGCCACAGAAGGTATGCATCTACTTAGATCTCACTGGGGTCAAACATGAGAAAAACCAGGGTTGAAGGCTGGTGGCAGATGACCGTGACTCAGAACAACCAAAGAAAGTCTCACATAGTCTCCTCTGAGTCAAAAGACAAAACGTAAAAATAAAACAAGTAAAACTATTCTGTCCACTTGTTTTTTTCCATTTCTGTGGATGGCAGTTCTTATCACCAAAATTCACAAGCCAAAAATATTGAAATCAGGCTTAGTTCCCATTTCCTCCTACTTCCTTTGCCTCTATATTCATAGCATGCAGGAACAGAGTAGTGGTTCTGTGTCTGCTGCTACCATCTTGGCATGAGTCACTATCATAGTCTGTCTGCATCACTACAAAAAATGTTTTAAGCGAGCCTTGTCACTCCACCATCTATGTAACAGCCTGGCTGCTACTACTGAAATGTCACTCATACCCTGTCATGGCTCAACTCCACATCCTCAGGAAAATGCCATCTCTTCCAGAATAAATGCCAGCCATTCTGAGGTCCTGTCATGCTCCCTTTGGGCATGCCTCCTTCACTCACGCCCAGTTAGCACCCTTGGCCCTGGCCTTGGGTACTTACAGTCTGTCCACTGACTCTTCTCTCTACCTGTCACTTATCCCTCTCCTCCTTTTCTGTTTTGCTCAACTGTGACCTCCCCAGGGACACCTAGTGTCACACTGCTATAAATTGCTGTATCTGTTCACTTTCCCATTCATAACTCAAAAAAAAATCTGCTTATCTTTCCTTATTTGGTTTTCTTCACAGCACACATTAGCTTCTAACATACCACATATATTCTATGGGTTTCAGTTTTTACTATCCTTTCCATTAAAAAATGTAAGCTTTCGCCGGGCGTTGGTGGTGGACGCCTTTAATCCTAGCGCTTGGGAGGCAGAGGCAGGCGGATCTCTGGAGTTTGAGGCCAGGATAGACCGACAGCCTCCAAAACAGAGAAACCCTGTCTCGTAAAAACAAAAAAAAAAGTGTAAGCTTTCATATTTTTTATCTATTTTACTAGTGTGGTCCAAGCATTTAGAAGTACTGTCTGAAACATAGTGAGTTCTCAGCAGACAGAGCTGTAGAGAGAGATGGAAGTAGGAGGAAGATTATTTGGGAAGAAAGGGGTCAACAGACATATGAGGGAACAATGGGTGTGTGAAGATAATAATAGTGTGTTGAATACATGTGTGAAACTGCCAAAAAAATTTAAGCATTAGAAAAAATTAAATGAAAAAGTCTTTCCCTGGTCTCAGTAACTTATTCACATCTAGGTCAACTACAATCCATAAAACAACATCAACCATCAGATTAAGTTAATGCCCATTTGAATTTGAATTCCACTTTGGTTTAATTTATAATTTACTTTATATAATTTAATTTATTTTTGTTTCTATAATTGTATGGGAATTCATGACCACAATGGTTTTTTAAATGTGATTTCATCTTATTAATAATTTCAGTTTAAACAAACACACAAATAACCTCAGTGAGTCCTAGGGAAATTTTCTTCCATTGTAGAAGACTCAGTGTGACTTTAGAAATAGGGCATATCTTGACGATTTAGGGCTGTAAGTAGGAGAATGCCCTTAACCTCTCACCTGTGCAGATGTGAGGCAAATTAGACTCCTTGGTAATTCTGTCTTAGGTTGGCCAAGCTTATTACCACTCTCATCTCCTGCAGCTCAATGATTTATATCATTAGTCCCCAAACATAATTATGTGCTCACCCTATGCCAAGCCATGACCTAAGAACAGGGCATGCAAACAGGAATATCTCCAAGTGTCTGCTGCCCATGCAGTCCTCAACATGAATGCATTCTGTAGTTCACAAAGTGCTTTGATGTATGCTGACCCTCTGTGGCAAGAATAACCCACAGGGATGCTGACACTTGGAGGGACTGACTGACTTGCTCAAGGTCATGTGTCTTACAATGTCAAAACCCAGGAGTCTTAATTGTTAGCCCTTTGCTCTTTTAATAGTACCCTTTTCCTTCTACAACCACAGTGCTTTTGGCTCCATTCCAAACCCCCTATTGACCTCCCTACTTTCTGCCAGGATTCCTGGTTCCTTCTTACTTCTGAGTGGGAGGATCACAAAACAAGAACAGTGTCTTTGTACTTGGCAAGCTCCATCCTTTCCCACTTAGGTGTGTGTACATAGGATCAAACATGAAGCCTATAGTACAGTAGTAGCCAGGGCCACTGCTAACGTAATCGCAAGTACAGATCTGTGTTCATAGATCAGGCAAATACAGACACGCTAACCATGCTAATGTGCTCGGGAAAGCCAGCTTATGGATCAGGAAGGATGAATATTGTGTCTGTTCGGCTTTTAATAGCATCACCTGGCAGATGGGACCAAGACTGCATTCTTGCTGCACTATCAAATTCACGGTACGCTCTATGTTAAAAATGCCATCTGTCCATCTGGTCACATAGTGTCACACAGCACCCTCAGGACATCCCACCAGTTTGGATTCTTCCTAGCCTTGGCTACTGCCAAACCTGGACTGCAGGAAACACTTACTTATGAGTACCAGGAAACCTTATTTTATTTTAACTTAGTGTTGTATGTCTACAGCCTTGAGCAGGCAGCTGAAACCTTCCCCTGCTTCTACAGTGTAAACTGTTCAAAATGTCCGTGTGGATTGTTCACCCCTTGCTGCCTCTGTACATCTGTTAAAAAGAGCTAAAAATCAACACTTCGAGGACATCAGCTTTGAATGGATTTTTCTCCTAAATAATGCTTTGTATCAAAATAGTGCATCTCTTCAGAGCTTTCAAGGACAAGTTGCTATCTTCCTCTTCACTTGCTAGATGAGAAAATGGATGAGGAAGGAAGTGAGAGCTTTGCTGACAAGGCTCTATATTAGGAGCAGACTTTCCCAAGAATGATGGTCCAGGAAAAGCTCCATCAGAAGTCTAACCCTGAGGACAGAGACCACAGGGGATGGAGTAATGCAATATTATCCAGTATCTGAGCAGTGTTAGCCCACACGGAGCAAGTGCCTGATTAAAAAGAGTATCATCACAGTCACCATCTGTTGTGGTTAGATGTGGCTCTGGTGTGTCCCCCACAGGCTTGAAGGTTGGAAGTTGGGTCCTCACTGGAAGAAGGGGATATGGTGGGAACTAGGGAGGTCATCAATTTACTAGGGAAGATGTACTTAAAAGTGACTAACATAGTTCTCAGGGAACCCCAACTAATTCCTAAGAGAATTATTATTGAAAGAGAGATACTGACTCCTCCTTGGGTCCTGGATCAATATCTCACTAAGTAATGATTCTCTCTACCTGCACTTTTACCATTGCTGATATCCTCAGCAAAGCCAAGCCAGTGTAATCATCCACACCTTTGAACCTCCAAATCTTCAAGCCAAAGAGATCTTATTTCTTTAGAAATAAGTGTCAGGAATTTTGTTGCAGCAGCAAAAACAGACTAATATGCTATTTCATTTTGTTTAACCTCACAATTACCTGCATTGTAAAATGGAACAGGTATGATTTTATCCTGTTTTCTTTATATTTTACTTATAGAGAAAATATTGGGAGGTCAGTGATATGGTCAGTTTGTTTGGTTTTTTTGGTTTTTTTTTTTTTTGGTATTTACGAGACAGAGTTTCTCTGTATTGTTTTGGAGGCTGTCGGTCCAGCTTAGCCTCGAACTCACAGAGATCCGCCTGCCTCTGCCTCCCATGTGCTGGGATTAAAGGCGTGGGCCACCACCGCCCGGCGATGTGGTCAGTTTTACACCACACAAGCAAGAACAAAAGTTTCTAGCTATAATATCAAGGGCTTTGGTATGGAGAGGTAGTTTAGAAACTGGACTTCACCACCTATCAGCCATATCACTGGCTCAGGAGCTTCCTCAACAGCCAATATTAGTAATAATACTGTCTTTGGAATCTGGGTGAAAACTAGAGATAATTTATGTGAAAGAGTTAGCTTAGTGCCTGTCTTAGAATAAAGAACTAGGGAATAACTGTTATAATTCACATTTTATAGAAAATCACATGCAGATACAATCTTGTTCTCTATTTTCAAACAAGGAAGATGAAGAGTACATAAGACTTTTAAATGAATCCTAAAGTAATTCCCAAGTCATACCCACGTCTCACTGTAGGGGGGGGGGCAGAAGCAAGGTGAAAATGGGCAGGGGCATGCAGACACAGACAGGCTGAGGCCAGTGTGACAGCCTCAGGCCATTCCTGTTGGGGCTTCGGCCAACAGATACTGATCCATCGTGCGACCCTTGCTGTAGTGTGGGGCCTGTCTTGGTCTACATCGCATCTGACCTATTATCACACCGAGTTTGGCCCCTTTTCCTGTCTTCTCAACTACAAGCTGATATCCAAGTGAGTTGACAAAATTGGCGATTTCCCCAGCTCTGTCCTGCTGGGAATGGGTGCTGGAGTCACTGAACCATCAGTAAGAGCTGTACTATTGTTAGGGCTGGGAGGTTTGTAGACATCTTATGACTAACCTTGAAGCACTCGAGTTACAGATGGGAGACAGATGAGTAAATCATTATTCAAGGATAACCACTTACTGTAGATAATTGGAACTTATAACCTTTGTGAAAGAGACTATTTAGAACCACTTTGCTTCGTTGAATGGTTTCAGATTCCATCCTGTAACTTTTATAAATGATATCTGATTTGACCCTGGTGATGATGACCCTGGAATTACTATTTCCTATTTTATAGTTGAGGACATTTCAGCTTGGGGAGACTAAGGGGCTAGTCCAAAATTGGACAGTTTGTTATCAGCAAAACAGTCTTTGGCCCAAATCTAACCATCTCTCTATCAAGCTATTCCTAGAAAGACTTTTTAAAAAACTGCAGAAGGAAAAGAGAGGTGTTACCAAGTTCATGAAAATGAACACTTAAATATCTTAATACTGAACTTAAGGGCTTCCTTGTACATTTCCACTCATGTGTTTTGTTCAAGCCTCAGCAATACATTAATCCTCTTTGTTCCTCAGTATCCCCATCTAAGAAATGGGACTACCAGCAGCACCTCCTTCTCCGGATTACTGTGAAGCTTTGATATTTTTCTCTTGCAAAGAACTTAGCACAATGCCTGATAGGTGGCAAATGCTCAGTAAATGGCATGTGCAATATTGAAATAATTGTTGTTACTTCTCACAGGAGCCTCTGTTCCCCATAGAAGCTTCTGCTTCCAACAACAGCCTTCGTCACGCCACATGCTTTTTGTCTTCACACTTTTGATGTGTTCCTTTCAATTAAATTTTTGTCTACATCATCTTACAGTATTGTTTTGTTTACCCTAACTTTTCTTATCATATATTACAGCATCTTACACACAGCAAGAACTCCATAACTCTTGACATACTACTAACCATATGATAATCTAGAGATTATCCAAGATTCAATTCATCACATGAAAACAGATTTTTTAACAGTATGTTTTCTGATTGACTGCAAGACGCTAAAGTACTTTATGAGTCATATAAAACGTATGTCCCATGTAGTAAAAATATTGCATACCTTATACTGTTGTCTCTTTAATTAGTCATCAATTTACAAAATGAATAGTTCTCATCCACTATCTCGTCTATTAAATAGAAAGTTAATCAGGAAGCTTGAACCTCCAGAAAGATAACACTTATGCTCAGATTTGAAGTTTTCCACAAGCTTACCTGCCATCAACTTTCATTCTTTCAGATTTCTCCACATTTGTCAGCAGCATGACTCAAATCATTTTAGGACATAACCAGTCAAGGCCAGGGACAGTAAACACTAAGTCATCACAAATGCATAGCAGGGCTTTTGTGATAGAGTGGTTGCCTAGTAGACAGTAGGCCCAGGGTTTGAGCACCAGCATGGAGGAGGAGGAGCAGGAAGAGAAGGAGAAGGTAGCATCTGGCTGGTTTCTGGACTTTATATGTCCCTTCTATAACAGGTAAAGCCTGACCATGCCTGCTCTCTCTGAAAGAGACAATGCTCTAATGTTCTTCTTGGCATCACCCTATCCACTGAGAACTTTCTGGTACAATTGAATATAATTCAGTCATAAAAGGAAGAATGAAGTCCTGTCATTTGTGGCAACATGGATGAGTGTGAAGACTATGTTAAGTGAAATAAGCTAGGCACAGAAAAACTAATACCACATAACCTCACTTAGATATAGAATGTAGAAATGCTGTCATCCATTGAGGGTGAGAGTATAGGGGTAGTTACAGAGGTTGGGAAGGGCTGAAGGAAAGAACAAGTTCTGGTCTTCTGTAAGTTGTCAATTTCAAAATGACTAAGGAAATAGGACTTTAAATGCTCTCATCACAAAGAAATGTGAAATATTTACAACTATGGATATGATGGTCATCTTGATTTGATCATTGCACAGTGTATACATTCATGTAAACAAAACTTTGAAATTAACAAATAGTAAAAATTTTAATGGTCAATGAAATTTCAAACAAATTGACTAAAAACAAACATAAAAATTTGTTATAGGCAGTCACACTACCAAGACAGTGATGTCATATGAAACCAACCCCTCAGTCCATTAGAAATCTGAGAACCTGTGAGTGGTTCATGCTGCTGTCTACTAGGAATTGCCGACTTACTTCATTAGTTTAGTCTGAAATACTTTAACGAACCTCCAGAAGGACAAGTGGCAGAGAATGTGACCCAGCGTGCCAAAGAAATAAATAAGAGAGCAAGCGTGCCCCTAATGTTGGCAGGCAGAGAGAACTACATCCCCTGGAGAGAGGGACAGCAGGTATTTCAGAGAGGACTTTCATCTCGAAAGAGCTGCACTGCCCTTCTCCCACCTCCGTTGTGAAAGGGAGTCTCTGAAATGCAGGGTAAGGGTGACGCTGAATCTTGAATCTGTAGGAAGTGTGGTACATGTGTTCCTGCATCCCTTCCTGCACTTGTTGCAGATCAAGGGATCAAGCACCATTCCTGAGCTATGGCAGAAGGGAAGAGAATGCTATCTGAGGGATGCTTGTATTCTCATGGAGAAGTCTGACACAGGCACAATGATTCAAGGAGGGAATGAACTGGAAGAGACATGGGAAATGTGGGGTGTGTTTCTGTGAGATACAAAAGTTCAAGTGGCTTTGTAAAAATGTATCTTCTTTCCTCACCTTAAGTCAATAACTCAAACGTGCCCTGTTCAGTTTGAGAGTAGGTTCTGGACACAGGAAGACACTGGGATTCACAGAGGAGCCACTGGGAAGCCTCCAGTCTTTTCTGAGCAGAAGGAAGTGCTGCCATCATAACTAAACCCACTGAAGATGCATTTTACATCTGTTTTAAGGACAAATGTCTCCCTGGCTGCTGTAAGAGGGAATGGTAGCTACTGTGGTATTTTCCTTGCCTTCGCTTCTGCCCTTAGGGATGGAGTATTTGGAGGGGATGCTGCTGGAGTTCCTTCCTCTATAAGATTGCCCACAGAGCCAACCCCAGCACACAGTAGGCTTGAAGAAAGCACTGGTCCACATTCCAATCTGTAGGACAATGATATTTGATATTGACTTTCTTCCTAGACAAGAGTTCTCCCCCACAGGACATCTCTCAGAAGGCATGGCAGCTAGAAGCGGGGCCCAAGGGACAAAGGAGAACAAGGAGGGTCATGTACTGCCACCACCAGAAGAGAAAAGGGAAGTCACACCACACCCAGCAGCTCTGCACTTTCTGAAGACAAGAAACTTTCTGCAGCTTCCTGTTGGACAGAGGCATCCCCAGAGATTCTAGCTCTAGATGGAACTCGTCAAGCTGAAAAGCATCCAAAATGTTCAGTGCAGTCACTGTGTTCCAGGCATCTTGACTTGTGCTTGGTGCAAGTCCATTACAAAAGTACCTAAATAAATCACCGTGTTAAACATGGTGTGTGATTACAAGTGACACCCAGCTAATAGAGTGATACACACCAGCTCCACAGGGCATAAAGCTTGTTGCTACTTAGCTGTGTAGTTACTGCTGCAGGGTGGATTTTCTGAGTAAAGGTAATATATTTCTACTAACAATTCCGGGAGACTGTTAGGAGAACGCCTATGACTGTTACAACATGCTGCTGACAGTGTGTCCAGGTGATGGCCAGCCCTTCACAAACCCTTTACTCCATTTGAGGGAATTCAAATGTTTATTCCATTTGAGGGGATCACAAGGTTGCATCTGGAGAAAGGAGAACTGAAGATGGTTGGCTTGGAATTGGAGCTGCTTCTGACTTTTTATCTATTAGTAGTTATTATGCACTAGGGACTATTCTAGACATGGATAACACAAAGATAAATAAGTCTCTTCTATAACAGGGTCTAGTTGCCTTTAGGGGAAAGATGGAGAAGTATATAAAGATGACAACAAATTGTATTTTATTTTACTTTATTTTTGGTTTTTCGAGACAGGGTTTCTCTGTATTGTTGTGGATCCTGTCCTGGAACTCACTCTGTATATCAGGCTTGGTCTCAAACTCACAGAGATCCACCTGCTGTTGCCTCCCGAGGGCTGGGATTAAAGGCGTGACAACAAATTTTAATACTCACCTTTGTACAAGGCTCTCAGTGCTATTTTCAGAGAAAATCTAAGTGGGTAGAAGTGTATGATTGTGTCTGGACTAAGCAGCCCAGTCCCTGGGAAGACACTTATACTGAACACTGGGTAGGTTGTTACTTGTAAGGGGCCTCCAAAGTGAGGAGTGGGAAGAGAGGAATTGGGATTAGCTATAGATAGGCTGGGCAGGAATGACTAAGGGACTCTCACAAGCTGTGAGACTGTAATCACTGTGAGCTCCTGTCTATGTGTAGTCTCGTATCAGAAGGCAGGAGTCTGGGCTGGCTGGCAGGAAAGAGTCAAAGTTTACTTGTGAGCATTCTAGTTTTTATCCGATGCAGTTTATGCTGTCAAATTACAGTCCAGTCCATTGTGAAAGACTCTAATGTCCATTTCAGTCCCCAGCCCCTGCTTTCCAGTCCTACTGCCCGTGGATTTTTTTTATCTTCATCAATAACTATTGTTTCTGCTTGGTAAGTGAAGATACTCTGAAGCAGGAATGGCATTGTCTGTAACCTGGAAAACTACAGACACCTCACCTAGGACTCTGAACTTCAAGTGGGATCAATCCATTAGTTCTCTTGACCTGGGAAATCTGCAACCTCTCTTTTGTGTCTTTTTTTTTTGCCTGACTTTCCATCTCCCCTACTGTATGAGTGGCAACCAGGGCTTGTAAACTTGCATAGCCTAGTAAATGGCAGTGTGGTCTTCAGGAGTGGACTGACCAGTCTGGTACCCTGAATCTAGCTTACTTGTGTCAGGTTGCCTGCATGCCTTGATCTTGTTACCTCCTTAACTTTAAAATGGGAATAGTATTAGTATCCCTCCCATAAGATTATTGGAAGAATAAAGTAAGTGCCTAAAATGGTTCTGGGGAGTTTCTGCTATAATATAAACTACCAGCTAATGAAGTTAGCAAGATCATTTTCTCTGTCTCTGTAGGACTCAGTGTAGTATTTTGCAAACCAAGAGCTGTAGTGTAGAGGAGGCTCCTAAATTTTTAATTTGCATACAGATCATATGGAGATCTTGTTAAAATGCATATTCTATTCTGGCAGGCCTGATATGCTGCAGTTCTGGGAGCTCCTGGGTGATGCCTGCTGGGACCACACTTCAACAGCAAGTAATTCTCGCAAGGATGTGGTCTTCAAACCAGCAGCTTCAGTGTTGCCAGAGAACCTGTTAGAATACCTGAGGATTTTTGCATTCATTGCCTTACCTTCTCTCCCTGACCCAGTGTTCCAGAATAGACACAGTGGTCTGTGTTTTCATGAGCCTCCAGGTAAGGATGCTGATGCTCTCACTGTTTGACATGGACTAAAGGAGACAACTGAAAAGAATCTGACCCCTGGAGTGGCATTCTGGATTTGCTGTGTGATGGTTGTGTGGCCTTGACCAGTCACTTAACCTCTCTTAGCCTAGCATGGAAGGCCCATAAGTATTGGACATTTCTAAACCTAAAGCGTGACTGCCAAGACCCCAGCTGAAATCAGGCCATATTTCACATCCTTGAATCCCAGCAGCACACTTTCTCTGTTGCTTCTGTAACATGAAACCCATTATCAGTGTCTTCTCAGAAGATGCTTGCATGGCAGTGGTGAAGTGTCACATGCATCACTAACACAGCTTTGGAAAGCCCAACCAACTATTACTAAGCAAAATGTCAATTGTTATGAGAAAAGCATTCAAGTCCCCTTACTAACTAGGCATTTTCCATTGAGTAGATACCTGATCACAACTGCTTGAGAAGGACCTAGAGTATTTGATTATAGCACTATCAGTGGGTCAAATGAAGAAAACAGCTGTTGAACTGGATGATTCATATCAGTGCTCAAATACCTTTGTGTGAATAGATCCTTCCATGGATTAAAAAAGCTCACTTTGTGTGGGAAGTACCCTTGAATGAATTGTTACAAGAGACCAGTAGCACAGACACTGAGATTGACAATTAATAAATGGGTCCTCCTGAAATTGAGGAGCTTCTGCAGGGCAAAGGACACAGTCAAGAAGACAAAATGACAGCCCACAGAATGGGAAAAGATATTCACAAACCCCACATCTGACAGAGGGCTGATCTCCAAAATTTACAAAAAACTCAAGAAGCAAGTCCCCAGAACACCAAAGGATCCAGTTAAAAAATGGAGTACAGAACTAAACAGAGAATTCTCAATAGAGGAGTCCAAAATGGCCAAGAGACACTTGAGAAAGTGCTCAACATCTTTAGCCATTAGGAAAATGCAAATCAAAACAACTCTGAGATACCATCTCACTCCACTCAGAATGGCTAAAATCAAAAACACTAATGACAGTTTATGCTGGAGAGGATGTGGAGAAAGGGGTACACTCATCCACTGCTGGTGGGAATGCTAATTTGTACAGCCACTTTGGAGATCAGTATGGAGATTCCTCAGAAAAATGGAAACCAGTCTGCCACAAGATCCAGCAATTCCACTCTTATGCATATACCCAAAGGATGTACCCTCATACAATATGGACATCTGCTCAACTATGTTCATAGCAGCATTATTTGTAATAGCTAGAACCTGGAAAAATACCCCTCAACTGAAGAGTGGATAGAGAAAATAAGGTACATTTATACAATGAAGTACTACTCAGCAGAAAAAAAATAGAATCTTGAAATTTACAGGCAAATGGATGGCACAGGAAGAAACCATCCTGAGTGAGGTAACCCAGTCACAAAAAAAACAAGCATGGTATATACTCACTCATATATGGATTTTAGACATGGAGCAGGGCATTGCCAGCTCACAATCCCACCACCAGAGAGTCTTGGGTGCAGGGAAGACCCTAAGAGAGATATGCATGGTAACCTGGAAAAGGGTTAGTGGATGTGATCTCCTAATTGGATTGGGGGGGAGGATGATAGAAGGAGATGGAAGAAAGAGAGGGAGAAAAGAGGAGGAGGGGAGAGGAGGACATGGGAGAGCAGGAAGGTTGAGCCAGGGTAAGAATAGAGGAGAAAAGGATGGGAGATGCCATAAAAGAGGGAGCCAGTACAAGTTGGAGGGGAAATCTGGCACTAGTGAGATCTTCATAGACCTACAAGAATGACACCAACTGGCATTAAGCCTACCTTAAATGCCCTCCCATGATAATTAGAATTATGACTACATTATATGCCATCCTAGAACTCTCATCCAGTGTCTGATGGAGGCAGAGGCAGACAGCCACAGCTGTGAACTGAATTGAATTCCTGGAACCCAGCTGCAAAGAAGAGTGATGACCAAAGGAATCAAGATCAGGCTGGCAAAACCCACAAAGGCAGCTGACCTAAACAAGGGGGGAACACATGGACCCCAGACTGAAGACTGAGGGGCCAGCATGGGACTGATCAAGACACCCTTCCACTGAACCTGGGTGACAGAGAGGAGGCCTTGGCAATCTGTGGTTCCTTGGAGAGGGGAGCAGTATTTATTCCTGGCATAGAGAAGGACTCTGGGAACCCATACCATGTGGAGGGATGCTCTCCCAGCCTGGGCACATGGGGAAGAACCTGGGCCCTTACCAGGATGATGTGACAGACTCTTAAAATCCCTCATGGAGGCCCTTGCCCTCCCTGGGGAGTGGAGGGGGGGATGGACTGGGGGTGAGGGGTTGGGAGGGGTGAGGGGTGGAGGAGGAGGGGAGGGATAGGGAACTGAAAGTGACATGCATAAATAGTTAAATTATATATATATATATATATACATATATATATATATATAATTAAAAACCACTTTGTTTCAGGTTGCCGATCCCTGGGTTGACTATAGCAGTCATTCTTTCTTCCATCTATGTGCTACACTCAAGCTTTTTGTCTGGATCTGTAGACACTTTTTTTGTTTGTTTGTTTGTTTTTACGAGACAGGGTTTCTCTGTATTGTTTTAGAGGCTGTTGGTCCAGCCCGGCCTCGAATTCACAGAGATCCGCCTGCCTCTGCCTCCCGAGTGCTGGGATTAAAGGCGTGTGCCACCACTGCCTGGCTGGATCTGTAGACACTTTTATCAGCTGGACTGTCTATAATTAGTTAAATCTACCTACAAAGTTGACTCAGCCACTTCCACCTCCATCAAGAAGTACTAATCGAGAAGGATGATGGGTGTTTTAGATTTGTGTATATGTTTAATAAATGGTACCTAAGTTTCAAGTAACTATTACCCAAGGTCTACAAAGTTCAAGATGCAGTAATAACAGTCCAGACTTTCTGGACATTTACCTGTTACCATAAAACTACCTATATGAATTCAAAATGCATGCCTCCCAGGTGTACCAAACATCCCTCACCTTGAGTAAACCTCCATCTCAAGCAACCATAGTTAGCCAACTCAAATCCAATAATCTCAGCAGATACAGAACATGGCAATAAAAGGAACGATGGAAGAATCAACAAGAAACCAAAGTTCTTTCCTCCAATCTGCTGAAAGCCACCTCCATGACTGTCTCACCTCTGACCTCTAATCCTGTTCTCTTATCAGGACAGTGTGACGTCTCAAGATGATCTTATCATGTCTCCTCTACTTGTAAGCCCATATTTGGTGTTCATGCACCTGGCCCAGGTGAACATAGGTCCACGTGGCTCCTTAGTTACATTTCTGTGTGTTGCTTAATTTTCCTCTGGTTCAGGACGGCTCCTGAAACTTCCACCAGATGCCATTGCCTCAGGGGAACTTGACTTCCATATGCTGCAGCTGTCCAGCTGTCCTGTTCCTAGCACAAACAGGAAACTAAAATGTATCCCTGCTGAACACATTCTCTCCTGCCTGGCAGTTTATCCTTCTAGTCAATGGCTCTGTGTGGTGAGACCAGAAGGACTCTGAAGATGGTCCTACTAACATTTTCAGAAGATGGCTAAAGTTCTACAGACCACCTGTCTAATGTGGGAGAGAGGAGAGAAGTGCCCTGTCTCATAACTGCTTACTCATCAGCACATTGCTTGTTGGTAAAGTCATATTAAAAACTACTGCCTGTCATTAGACCACAACACATCCAAATTCTCACTGAGCTTCTTTTCTCTTGAGAGCAAACTAAGGCTTAGGAATAAAAGTGACCACTCCCTGATCATCTACCTGCACCTCCCTCCCATCACCCCACCAGGACACTAGGGGTATGAAATCAGAGTACAGAGAGAACTTGTAGAGTGTAGAGAACGTGTAGAACAGGCAAGGAAGGGTGTTTAGACAGCTTTATCTTAGCTATCCCTGGCAGGAAGCTGGTGCCTAATGATAATTACAGAAATGACAGTGTAGAAAAAGAGATCATGTGAAGACAGAATGATCTGTGATAGGGACAAGTGCCATGGAAGATACTCAGGGAAATCCGCTCAAATGCAGCATAAAATATATTATATATGACAGAGGAATCTGGTTACATACACAGCAGAGAAATATCATTGTCTTCTAGGTCCCAAGTCCGAACATGAGTCAGAAGTCTGGTAGTATTGTTTAATAGAGCAAGGATGGAATTCAGAAGCAGGAAGAGGCATGGAACATTATGCTCAGCACATCTGAGTGCCCTCACTCTTTCTTATTATTCTCTAATTGCATCTTGTGTCTATGTCTTGTCTCCCTGGTGAGATCAAAAGCTCCCAAAGGACTGAGCCCAGGTTTGAGTCTTTCCTTGAATCTTTTAACCCCTGGCAAGAAAGCACTAGACAGAGAGACAGACAGGGGGAGGGAGGGAAAGAGGGAGTGAGTGAGGGAGAGAGAGAGAGAGAGGGGGGGGGGAAAGGAGAGGAGAGAGAGAGAGAGAGAGAGAGAGAGAGAGAGAGAGAGAGAGAAAGAGAGAGAATAAGAATATATTTGGAATCTTATGAAAACATTGTGGGGCTAGTTCTGCAATTCCAGTAGGAATTCACTTGAAAGACAAATAGGATAGAACTAAAATTAAAGACTGGCTTGACAGAAATATGCAAAACAGATGACTAATAAGACAATGACAATTTATCTACAACTTAGCAAGGACCTGTTAATCTGCAGGCAATGAATACCTATCAACTCCAGTTCTTGTCATGACCCTGCAGAGTAGGTTTTAGTATCCCTATCCTACAGCTAAGAAAACTCAGGTTCAGAGAACTTGAGTGATGTAACACTCATATCATAAAGCTACCAAGTGAGTTAGAGCCCAGGGCTGCCTGGCATTGAAGCTCAAGGTCCTTGCATTTGCCCATATGCTGGAAGGGAGAATGTGTGTCATATATATTGTAGGATAAGGAAACAGACTGAGCCTGGAGGAGTGTTGTCCTTTCTGACAAATGATGGTCACAACATACATCGTCAGCCCAGACTCACAGCTGTATGAGCTGAGCTGTAGGCACCACAGGCCAGTGCTAAAGGTCTCTGGATCTTGTGGGATTCAGGGCACTCTACGGTCTCAAAGGAGGAGGAGGAGGCAAGCTCCAGATGCTCTGGAGAGGGTCCAGGGCTGTCTCTATTTGCATCCCTTTCCTGTTGCTTTAGCTGACTCATCCCATTGAGCTGTGTGCACTGTCTGTCTTGTCATAATGAAATCAGACATCTTCAAAGGAGGCTCCCTACTGTAAGTTGCAAAGAGAAGTAAACAAGAAAGCTCCAAAGAGAAAAGAAAGAATGGAAAAAATGAAATGATGTGTGTTGGAGTTTATTGTGTTTTACTTGCTCTTAAATGTCTCTTAATTTCCCAGATTTTCAAAAGTCAACCCAGTGACAGAGAGGGAGGACTGATGACCAAAGGGATTAAGACTGGGCTGGTTTAACCTCCAGAAACAGCTGACCTGACAAGGTTTAGCTCTTGAATCCCAGACTGATGCCTAGGAATCCAGCATGGGACTGATCAAGACCCCCTGAATGTGGGTGTCAGAGAGGAGGCGTAGGTAATCTATTGAGCCTTGGGCAGGAGATCAGTATTTATCCCGGGTATACAAATGGACTTTGGACTCCCATCCAACAATGAGAGATGCACTGTCACCCTGAACTCTTGGGGGAGGGTCTAGGCCCTGCCCTGGATGAAATGACAGACTATGGACATCCCCATGGAAGGCCTCACCTCTCTTGGGAAATGAGGGGGTATTTGGCGGTTGGTGGGAGGGAATGGGAGGAGGGGAGGAAAACGGAGAGGGATCTGGAATTGACATGTGAAGCAACCTTGTTTCTAATTTAAATTTAAAAATAATATATATATATATAAATTTTCTCTTTTTAAAAAGATTACTCCTTTTTAAAACTTTTATTGAGAATAGATTATTTTCTCATCCAGTACATTCTGATTACAGTTTTCCCTCTGTCTACTTCTCCTAGTTCCTCCCTACCATCCCTCTACTTTAGATCCACTTTCCTGTCTCTCATTAGAAGATAACTGGCTTCTAAGAGATAACAAAATAAATAGTAAGAAATAATCTAAGAGATAAATAGTAAGATGAATCAAAAACCATCATACTGAAGTTGGGCAAGGCAAATCAACAGAAGGAAAAGAGACCAAGAGCAGGCACAAGAATCAGAGACCCTCATTTACACACTCAGGTGTCCCATTAAAAATACTAAGCTGAAAGCTGTAATATATACACAGAGGACCTGATGCAGACTCCCATAGGCCCTGTGTTTGCTGCTTCAGTAGCTGTGAGTTCATATGAGCCTTGCTGAGTTGATTCAAGGACCTTACTCTCCTGGTGTCCTCCATCCCCTTTGGCTCTTAAACTCTTTTTTAACATTTATTTTTATTTATTTGTATGAGTGTGTGTCTGCTAAGTCTATGCAGGTGCTCGCAGAGGCCAGAAGAGGGTGGTAGATCCTATTGAGTTAGAGTTACATATGGTTGTGAGCTGCCCAATGTGGGTGTTAAGGACTAGTCTGGTCCCACACAAGAGCAGTAAGTGCTCTTAATTGCCCTGTTCTCTCCCCAGTCCCCCACAAAAACTCTTCTGTCAGAACTAGGCAAATTTATAGACATATTTAAAATAATGTAAAAGTTTAGAAATGAAGCAATACCTAACGCCACAAAAGATTTAGGAAAATACAGACAATTAATTATATTAATATGTAACTTTCTATTGCTTTCCTGTTGGGACATGATCTCTGTTTTTATAATCTGAAATATCTCCCATACCACAAACAAAACACAAAAAGCAAACATGCAAGTAATTCTTTTAACAAAAATGTATAAGCTATCAAGTTGACTAATACCACAACAGCCTTTGGAATTCATACATAAAAAGACAATGAACTGATGGTCACAGAGATGCCATATCAGGTAAAAGTAATGCCCTCCCCCCTAGGAATTTGAGCTAGGCTAGCTAGGAACCGGTGCACACAGCAGCCTGGGATTCCATTCTTCTGAGTTGTCAGGAACTCCCTGAGCAAAATATCCTAGCTCTGTCAGCACTCGGCTGAGAACACGTCTCCTGGCAAGGGGCAATGTACTGACCATCCAGGCAGAGACTTCGGATGCCTTCATCCTTCCCTGTGGCTATTTATATTTAGCTCTCAAAGAATCTTTTCAAATGGGACCAACTTCTCATTCTATGTACCAAAATAACCCTGAAGCATGTTTTAGAGAAATTTAATAGGTACTCCAGATGATCTGAAGGAGGAGGAAAGTCCATGCTTGGTTTTCTGAGATGGAGAGATTTTAGGCCAGAAAAATCAAAGAGAATTGCCAGTGAGCAGGTGTGTAGAGTGGGACTAATCGCCCCGGGGTCTGATGCAGATGCTGAGTCAGCAGGTCTGAGGTGAGACCTGAAATTCCACATTGCTATCAAACCGCCAGACGATGTTTATGAGGCTAGACGAGGACCACGTTTTGAACACTCTCAGCTTTACTCATCATGGGAGAACTGAGAAAAAAGTCTACCTGGATGTCCTTACCTACCACTTTCTCATCATATACATTGTAACAGCATGTCAGAGAGTGACAGCTCTTAATGAGAGTCCTCACTCATTGCTGGAGAGCATGTCAGATGTTACAGTCCCTTTGTAAAATACTTGGCAGTTTTCTAAAATGAAACACAAATCACTGTCACGTCCTCATTCCTAGAATAATCAAGTTAGGCATTTTCTTGACATACATATGGTACAACCAGATAGTTTGGGGGAGACCAACGAGAGATATCTGTTATATGATGAATAGAACTCCTGTCTTACAGTCAGAGGTCCTAGTTAAGACTCCTAGCAAGTCTGTCTTTTTAAAAATTTTTTAAATTTAAATTAGAAACAAATTTGTTTCACATGACAATCCCAGTTCCCTCTCCATCCCCTCCTCCCCTGCCCCCCCCACAGGACTCCTAGCCCATCCCCAGTCTGCTCCCCAGAGAGGGTGAGGCCTTCCATGGGGGATCTTCAAAGTCTGTCATATCATTTGGAGCAAAGCCCAGGCCCTCCCCCATGTGTAGTAGGCTAAAAGAGTATCCCTATATGTGGAATGGACTCCCAAAATCCATTCATGTACTAGGAATAAATCTGATCCACTACCAGAGGCCCCATAGATTGCCAAGGCCTCCTCACTGACACCCATGTTCAGGAGGTCTAGATCAGTCCTATGCTGATTTCCCAGCTATCAGTCTCGTGTCCATGAGCTCCCCCTTGTTCAGGTCAGCTGTTTCTGTGGGTTTCTCCAACCTGGTGTTTACCCCTTTGCTCACCACTCCTCCCTCTCTGCAAGTGGGTTCCAGGAGTTCAGTTCTTTGTTTAGCTGTGGGCGTCTGCTTCTGCTTCCATCAACTACTGGATGAAGTCTCTAGGATAACATATAAGGTAGTCATCAATTTATTATTGGGGCTTTCACTGTTTGCAGACGATATGATAGTTTACATCAATGACCCAAAGAACTCTACCAGGGAACTCTTACAGCTGATTAACACCTTCAGCAAAGTGGCAGGCTACAAGATCAACTCAAAAAAGTCAGTAGCCCTATTATATACAGATGATAAAAGGGCTGAAAGAGAAATCAGAGAAACATCACCCTTTACAATTGCCACAAACAACATAAAATACCTTGGGGTAACGCTAACCAAACAAGTGAAAGACCTGTATCGTAAGAACTTTGAATCTCTAAAGAAAGAAATTAAAGAAGCCCTCAGAAAATGGAAAGATCTCCCATGCTCTTGGATAGGTAGGATCAATGTAGTAAAAATGGCAATCCTGCCAAAAGCAATCTACAGATTCAATGCTATCCCCATTAAAATCCCAGCACAATTCTTCACAGACCTTGAAAGAACAATAATCAATTTTGTATGGAAAAACAAAAGACCCAGGATAGCCAAAACAACCCTGTTCAACAAGGCAACGTCCGGAGGCATCACCATCCCTGACCTCAAGCTCTATTATAGAGCTATAGTCCTGAAAACAGCTTGGTATTGGTACAAAAATAGACAGGTAGACCAATGGAATCGAATTGAAAATCCGGGTATTAACCCACACACGTACGAACATCTGATCTTTGACAAAGAAGCTAAAAATATACAATGGAATAAAGAAAGCATCTTCAACAAATGGTGCTGGCATAATTGGAGACTGGCATGTAGAAGAATGCGGATCGATCCATGTTTATCGCCATGCACAAAACGTAAGTCCAAATGGATCAAAGACCTCAACATAAATCCAGCCACACTGAACCTCATAGAAGAGAAAGTGGGTGGTACCCTTGAACGAATTGGTACAGGAGACAGCTTCCTGAACATAACACCAGTAGCACAGACAGTGAGATCAACAATTAATAAATGGGACCTACTGAAACTGAGAAGCTTCTGTAAGGCAAAGAACACAGTCAGCAAGACAAAAAGGCAGCCCACAGAATGGGAAAAAATATTCACTAATCCCACATCTGACAGAGGGTTGATCTCCAAAATTTACAAAGAACTCAAGAAGCAAGTCTCCAAAACAGCAAAGGACCCAATTAAAAAGTGGGCTGCAGAACTAAATAGAGAGTTTTCAATAGAGGAGTCTAAAATGGCTGAGAGGCACTTGAGAAAGTGCTCAACATCCTTAGCCATCCGGGAAATGCAAATCAAAACAACTCTGAGATACCATCTCACTCCTGTCAGAATGGCTAAAATCAAAAACACCAATGACAATTTATGCTGGAGAGGATGTGGTGAAAGGGGGACACTCCTCCATTGCTGGTGGTAGTGCCAACTGGTTCAGCCACTTTGGAAAGCAGTATGGAGATTCCTCAGAAAAATGGGAATAAACCTACCACAAGACCCAGCAACTCCACTCTTAGGCATATACCCAAAAGATGCCCATTCATACAACAAAGATGTCTGTTCCACTATGTTCATAGCAGCTTTATTTGTAATAGCCAGAACTTGGAAGCAACCTAGATGTCCCTCACCCGAAGAGTGGATAGAGAAAATGTGGTACATCTACACAATGGAGTACTATTCAGCAGAAAAAAATAATGGAATCATGAGATTCGCAGGCAAATGGATGACACTAGAAGAAACCATCCTGTGTGAGGTAACCCAGTCACAAAAAGAGAAACATGGCATGTACTCTCTCATATATGGATTTTAGACATAGATCTGGGGAGTGCCAGCCTACAATCCTATGGCCAGACAGTCTGGGAAACAGAAACTACATTTAGTGGCTGGTTAAGTACTGAGCTGAACTCAAGAAAGCCAGTATCAGAGAGGGAGGACTGATGATCAAAGGGATTAAGACTGGGCTGGTTTAACCCCCAGAAACAGCTGACCAGACAAAGGTTAACTCTTGAATCCCAGGCATCAGCCTGGGAATCCAGCATGCGATTGATCAAGACCCCCTGAATCTGGGTGTCAGTGAGGAGGCCTAGGTAATCTATTGAGCCTTGGGCAGCAGATCAGTACCCATCCCAAGTATACACACGGACTTTGGACTCCCATAGAACAATGTGAGGTGCACTCTCACCCTGAACTCTTGGGGAAGGGTCTAGGCCCTGCCCTATATGAAATGACAGACTATGGACACCCCCATGGAGGGCCTCACCCTCCCTGGGGGAACGAGGGGATAACGGGGGGGGGATGGGGGGAGGGCACGGGAGGAGGGGAGGGAAAGGGAGGGGGACCTGGAACTTACTTGTGAAGCAACCTTGTTTCTTATCTAAATTTAAAAAAAAAGAATAAAAAAAATTATTATTGGGGAAGGGCATTTAAGGTAGCCTCTTCAGTATTGATTAGATTGTTAGTTGGTGTCATTCTTGTAGATCTCTGGACATTTCCCTAGTGCCAGACTTCTTACTTAGTGTCTCTAGACTCCTGTTTCTTTTGGTATAAACCGAGAATAACAAAGCCTACCTGGAAGTGTTGGATGCATTCAATTTAATTAGAAATTGTGTAAACTCCATGGACCTCCATAAATGTTATTTTATATCCTGTAATTAAGTACTTTGTGGGTAAGTATGTTTGACAGCTCTGGAGGCAGAGGTAAATATGTTGAGTTTGTGTATACAGTATGATTCTTAACAGCTAGTTAGAGAGGTAGAGTGAGCACAGGCCAACTGCTTGAAGGATGATTATAGTTTAAAAAATGCTGTAAAGTGAATATTTAATTGCTAAAGAGAGTCAAAGAGATAACTAGCTAGAGTTAGATAGAAATAACTTCTGAAGACTGGCAGGAAGTTGGAATTGATCTGGGGCATGCAAGAGATGAGAGACATAGATTGGCAGAGGGAATGGACAAATCGCTTAATCAAGCTAAGTAACTGTTTTTCTCATCCATAAAATGGAGATTAAAATAAAACCTCTCAGGACACTTGTGGGGATTAAAGGAGATGATGTATTTACAAGCTTAGTACATTTCTTACACACAGTTTGCACACATCATAGTTTTTAACCCTTTATGTTTTATTTGCACGCTTTAACATAAAAGTATGATAAAAATAACAAAACTAACATTTAAAAGGCATACGTTGATGAGTTTTGCTTTTGTCCTTCATCTCCATTAATAGATTTCACCCTTTCCTCATAGGTCACCACTCTTATGTAATTTTGCAATGTTTCCTTACACAGATAAAAGCAAATACAAACATATTTAAAACTTGCCTTTGCTATACAAGCAGGTTACACTGCATTTGAAGTTTCATTACCCTTTTTTGTTTATTTGATTTTTGTTTCTGAAACAGGGTCTCATGTCACACAGGCTGACTTTGACCTCACTATGCAGCTGAGAATCTGGTCTTAGTCCTCTTGGCTTACTATCTCTAGTGCTGAGGTTACAGGCATGCACCACCATGCCTGGGAGGCATGAGTGTGTGTGTGTATATATGTGTACCTGTGTATACTTGTTCATATAATTGCATGCATACGCATGTATGTGCATGTGTGTACATGCCCATGGGAAGGCTAGATGGCAGCCTTAGATGTCATTCCATAAAAGACTCTGTCCACTTTGTTTCTATGTTTGAAGGTCTCTCATTGGCCTAGAACTCTCTAGAGTGGCTAGATTGACTGACAAGGAAATCTCAGGGATCTTCCCATCCCTGCACCTCCTCACTATGGTAATAAGCACATGCTACCATGCCTGGCATTTCCCCGTGGACGCTGGAGATTGAACTCAGGTCCTTCTGCTTTTGTTGAAAACACTTTACCTGTAAAGCCACTTCCCTGTAATTTCTCTGTGTGTTACTGAAGCTAAATAGCATTCTAACCTGCAGTTAGACTGTAGTTTACCCAGGGCTCCAGTGATGGACTCTATAAATCAGCTAACATGAATAAATTTTGCACACCTAACATCTTTACATATGTGCATTTTAATCTACAGATGAGATTCCAGGAGAAGGATCGGTGCATATGTAGTTGTCATAAATATTAATGGATATTCTTTTATAGTATTCCAGCCTGTGTTCCGTGGTGCTCCACCCGTATTTGGAGCCTTACCATTGGAGTGCTGTCTAACTTGGATGTTGATACCACCGTCACTACTTAATCTACAAAAGCATTTTATTAGCTGGTTCTTTTCCCAGCCTTTGTCCATTTGGATACCAGTACCCCACCATTTTAATTATTGAAGTTGGGTAACAGTGCTGGTATTTAGAGGGGCTAACTCACCTTCTCTGCTGTTTGTTCTCAGAGATTTCCTGGTTGTTCCAGCTTGTCTGTTTCCATGTGAACTTCAAAACCAGCTTTCTCAGTTTGGAGAAGAGAGGGAAGACTGTTTGTCTTACTGGTATCATTATGAGAACTGCATTAAATTTAAAAACTAGAGAGAATTGGCCTCTTTGTGACTTTCAGTCTTACTGAGTAAAACATGGCAAACCTTTCCATTTGTCCAAATATTATACTGTTGCTGTCATTCTTGATCTTATCTCACACCAAGTACAGGAACAAAGGCCAGAAGATAAATGATAACAGGTTCGAATGACAAACAGGGAACAGATTCACCTGTCCAAAAGCCACCTGAATACTGGCCAAGTGGGAAGAGTTTATGTGCAGAAGAGAAGAGAGGAAGAGAAAACATCGTTTGAACTTGATGCTTCATATTGGTTGCTTCACTTCATTCTCGTTTCACAGATCATAACAACACCATGAGAAAAAATCTGCTCTTCAGATTAGTTTACCCAAAACTGCAAACCATGGGTTGCTATATGCATCACACAACAGCTCAACAAATGCTAGAGGCTATAGGGTTAATAAGGATGAAAATGGAGAAAACATAAAGGCCCTAACACATGAAGTAAATTGTCAAATATCTTAAAGATTCATTATTCCAACCTCTGCCAGCCTGTTTCTAAAGTCCATACTCTGTACTGTATTATTTTCCTCTGAGGAAGTTCACTGAGTTCAGTTCAGTTTAACTGTTTTATAAACTGTCTACTCTAAACAACTTGAATGTTAGCTTCCATTTCAGATGTTACATTAAGGAAGGCTTAGTAATTCATAAATAATAAAAAGACATTCATGTTGTGTGAGCATGATAAGTGTGGAGGACACATTGGCTGATGTGACGTCTTCCTAAAAGGGGAAGAGTAAGGCCAGCTTCGGGAGTGTTACTTAGGGTGTAGAGACTGCCGGGCTCATTCCTTTTGTCTCTGTCCTGTCTCATCACTGGGTCTCTCTGCTCCTTTTCTCCCCTCCCTTCCCCTCTGCTTGAAGTTCTCTGGCTGCCTCCTGTGAGCCCGGGCTCACATGGAAGCTCACATTCTGACGTCACCCAGCTCCCTCCAGGGAAGTTTTCTGATGGGATATGGTTTGAAACCTTTCACAGCACAGTGGCTAAAGGACAGATAGTATAATAAACATCAGTCCTCAGCCATGCCATACCTGTCTCCTAATCACATGGCTGAAGCAGAGGAAGAACAATTGCCCATTTGAGAGTGGAGAGCGAATCCTGAGTAGTGCTGGAAACAAAGAACCACAAATGACAACGGTAAGGTAAAAGTAAATTGGAACATGGCGCCTCCATGGGCTAGCATGTAGAGCTTTTCATTTTAATATGGTATGACATGGGGGGTGACTGTTCTTATAGAGGACTCAGGCTTGGTTCCTAGCACCCATTTGATCATTTACAACTATCTGTAACTCCAGTTCCAGGGGATCTGTTATCCTCTTCTAGTCTTCGTGTGCGCCAGGCACTCACATGGTATACAGACACATGGGTAAGTAACACTCAAACACATAAAATAAAAATTATAAGTGAACAACATGGGAAAACGTTATTGTGTGGTAATAAAGAAATATACAGCAGCAAATTGTATGACAGCTGTGTAAAAGCTATGCGTAAAATCTGGACTGCGAGCATACTGAACTTCAAAACCTGCATTAAATATGAATACTATCTTCTTAGGATGGTGTGGTAATTACCGATTTTTCTCCCATCATCTTTCTATTCATTGTTGTTCTTGTGGATCTTGTGGCATTTGTTTATACCTGCTCCTCTGCTGTCTCTTCTGCAATTTTTTAACTGTTTGTTTTGTGGGCTGAATAGGTGGCTCAGTAGTTAAGAGTGCAGAAGAACAAATGAAATTCCCTTCCCAGCATCCACATGGGGCAGTTCATTACTGCCTGTTAACTCCAGCTCCGGGAAACACAACGCCCTCTTCTGGACTGTGTGAGCACTGCACTCATGCGCACATGCACATGCAGGCAGACACACATTCCTATAATTAATATAAAAACTGTCTTAAAAATTCTAATATGCATCATTATTCTGACATGTTTTTTTATCCTCCAATTGTGTTTGGTTCTGTCCTAGGTCTCTGGGCCATCCAGCCTCTGGGTCCTGGCATAATGATGCCTAATGATAGTCTGCTGTACTCATTGGTGACTACCCCAGATGTCACCAAAGAGCCTTCATCCAGTAACTGATGGAAACAGATGCAGAGATACCCTCAGCCAAGCACTGGGCTGAGCTCAGGGAATCCCAAAGAAGAGAGGGAGGAAGGATTGTATGAGCCAGAGGGCATCAAGGTCATCACAAGGGATCCCATAGAAACAACTGGCCTGGGCTCTTAGGAGTTCACAGAGTCTGACCTGACAGACAAGGATCCTGCATGGAACCAACCTAGGCCCTCTACATATGTGTGACAGCTGTGTAGATTAGTCTACTTGTGACTCCTAGCAGTGGGAGCAAAGACTGTGCCTAATGCTTTGGGGAACCCATTTCTCATACTGGACTGCTTTACCCAGCCTTAGTACAAGGGGAGGAATTTAGTCCTACATCAACTTGATGTGCTGTGCTTTTTGTTGATACCCATAGAGGTTTGCCTTTTTCTGAACAGAAACAGAGGATGAGTGGATTGGGAGGGGAATGAGGAGAGATGGGAGAGGGAACGGGAGAAGAGGAGGGAGGGGAAACTGTGGTCAGAATTTAAAATAAATGAATAGATTTAATAATAAATAAATAATTCTAAAGTTTCCCAAAACTCTTCTATTAACGTAAATATTTATCATGCTTTCAGTTCTAGGAGCTCACTGCTTTTCTGTTTTTTCTGTTATTGTTTGTTTGTTTGTTTTCATGTATATTGCATTTGACTAGTGTTGTTTCTTATGTCTATAACGATATAATGTGATTTTTATTGTTTTTCTGTTCTCTGAAAAACTATTAGTTTTCTCTCGAATTCTGTTTCTTTGTTGTTTCCCTGTTAAAACTATTTTTAATCTTTCCTCAAATAAAATCCAATATTTCATCTTGTGTTCCTCTTTAATTTCATCACAGAAGTGATTCTCAACTGTTAAGCTTCATGGTAAGTGTGGGGTGAGGCCAACTATTCATTGGGGAATCCCTAAATGTCAGTGTGTCTTCAGGGAAGAATTCTTTGTTCTTCTGCCTGGGGATAACAGAAAAAGAAAAGATAATTAGGCATGCAAATTCAAGGAAGGGAGATGTGGTGATGAAGGCTTCATAGTTTAATATATTAGATTCCTCCTCCACAACTGCTTTAGTCTTCTCTATAGCCTCTTACTTCCAACTTTGGAAGTACTACTTCCTGGAGGGAGGGAAAGGTCAGGAGGAGATGTGTGGTTACTTGGTTGTGTAGTCTGGCTAGAGGGATTTGGAGGAAGGTCTCGAATCTCTAAGAACCACCTTGCAGCCAGTTCTCCTGCCATTACCCCAAGAGAGCTGCCTTTACAGCGTTGAGGTACATGAGGTATCTGTCCAGTGGACTGTCGTTTTCATTAGTATCTCTCTGTATAGACACTCAACTTGGTCAGTGAGCTCTCTCTCTCTCTCTCTCTCTCTCTCTCTCTCTCTCTCTCTCTCTCTCCCTCCCTCTGTGTGTGTGTGTGTGTGTGTTCTGCTTTTGATTTATGAAAACTAGTTAATGCCTACTCATTTTGTGTTTCCAAGTTAATGCTGTTAAAAAAATCCCCATCAGGTGCTGGTGAGATGTCTCAGTGGGTAAAGCTGTTTGCCCTCATGCCTGAGTTTGATCCCTGGGACCTACATCATAGAGAGAGCTGATTCTTTTAGCCTCTGTATGTGTCTGGCATACATGCACACACACACTCACATGCACTCTTATTTAATTAATTAATATCTCAATCATTTCATTTTGTTGACTGTCTGGAGATAATATCAATAAAATGCAGTGACATGTAATCTCACTTCAAATCTTTGTTAAGCTTTGCAAAATAAATAATAAAGTAAGTTTACAATGGGGAATAAAATTTTAAATGATTAACATTTATAAGAAAAACCCTCAAACTATATTGCAAATGGGGAGAGAAAATTAATATGATATTCAGCATAAAATTTTGTGTCATTTCATCATGAAAAATTTGAAATTTACACACAGTAAAACCACAGTTGAAAGTATACCTGAACAGCATTTTTGTATTTTAACATCATATATATCTTATTAATCTACAATTGAAGGAAACCAGGAAGGGAGAGGGGAAGGAGAAAGTTTTTGGGTTTAGAATTGGGAAAAACAAAAAGTCCAACCAGAAAAATATCACTGTAGATGCTGAATTTCTGAGTATTTGAGGGAAAGAATAAACAGCAAGAAAATATCATAGAAGTAAACCACTTTCTGGTAGGATTCAAGATATGTAGCACCAATATCTGGTCAAGAACATGTAGCTTAGAGGTCATAGTCCCTAGTGTAGAGCCTATTTTGTTAGATAGACATGGTATTAAATCTGGCCTAATGACTTATAGTTGCACCCATGAAGTAGTGCATCTCTCAGCTCTCATCTGCAGATGATAATTAGTATCAAGACCCACAACTGGTTAAAGCACAGAAAACAAGAGACTGCAAATACTCAGCCTTAAACAGAACATATATACTGTAATCCCTCCTCCTAATGTTCAGGAATCACCGCAGAAGAGGTGATACAGAGTGTAAGACCCGAAGGCAACCAAGGACAAGGAAATCATGTCTTCCAGGCACAACAGTGCAGCTGCAATACGAACTTACAGAGGTTATGACAGCATGCACATAGCTTGTGCAAGCTCAAAATGGACCAAATCCTAGTGTGGGAAGAAGAGTTAGACAGGAAATTCCACCCTTAGGTGTGGGGGTATTGGCAATTGTTAGCTTCTAGAAGAGGGAGAGTTGTTTTTTCAGGAGTATAATCTCTGATAAATTGACCACGCTACCAGGGAAGGTCACAGAATTCAAGAATATTCACATAGCACAAACTGATCTTGATTGGTTTTTTTTAAAGGACACAAAGTTGGGAACAGGAGGTGTGGATCTGGGAAGAGTGGGGAGGGATGGATGTGATAAAACATGTGAAACTCCCAAAGAACTAACTGTTTAACAAAGAAAGATAAAGGATTACAAGAAAAAGTGAGAAATATGCAAATGAGAGAGGCTTGGATACTTCTTTGATTTGGACCTGGGAATTACTTAAAAAGGAAGTATAATACAGAACAGTATTTAGTTAGATCAGAGGGACTTGCTAGTTCAGGTTAAGTCAGTCTCAGTGTGAATAAAATAGTGAACCCTAGGAGTCGCTGTGATGGCAAATTAAAATTCTGGATAGTGCAAGAGACATTATTTATGTTCACCACAATGAAACTACAAGGAAACCAAATAAAGCTTAGAGATTATTATTACAGTCTAGATGTGTTAAAAGTGTTGTGTCATCTAGTTGACTCAGCTTCTGCCTATTTCCATGTGGGGGGAAAGTTTTGAGGAAAATGATAACTTAATTCATCTTGACATATTATAACTGGGTAAATCATTTAGAAAAGGAGCAGAAAAGTCCTGGGGAAAAATAGACTCTGCAGAGACTTTGAAAGGTTGTTTAGCATAATGGTGCCTCAGAAGAAATCATTCGGCAATGAATGTTCTGCTTAGGGAAGGTGCCACCATACAAGTTCTCTATCCCATCAAAATGGGAACATTTCTTTTTTTAAATTATCAAACCACCAATGGCATTGATATTTAAGAGTATGTTGGTGCTGGAGACAGTTTAACAATTAAGAGCACTGGCTGCTCTTGTAGAAGACTTGGATTCAGTTCCCAACACGCACAAAGTGGCTCATAACCATCTGTACCTCTAGTTCCAGGGGAACTGATACTCCCTTTTGAGCTCCATGGATACGAAGCACATATGTGGTGCACATGCATATGTGCAAATAAAACATTAACTCACGTTAAATCAATCAGTGGTCTAAGGATGAAGTTCCCACTCAAGCATACCCCTCACTTACTGCACAGATTCCAGGAAAACTACTAACCTCCCAGTTTCTTAATCTGTAACAACAGTGAACCATCACAGGGGTGGGTATAAGTTTGAAATGAAATAATACAGTGATGTATGGAGACAAGTTTGCATATTGTGAGAAGCCAATAATGTAAACTGTGATTTCTCCTAATGTTAATAATGGTCATTGCATATTTCTCGCTGCTATGAGACAGGCATCCTAGCAAACACTTAGCTTTTTATTGTCATAATAGTTCACTAAGGTAAGTGTAATGCCCACTTTTAGACAAGAAAAATGAGGATCAAAAAAGTGAAGTCATTTATCATAGTTTATAAAGCAAGTAAAGTGATGGGCTCTCAACCCAGGACTGCCTTATATCAAGTCATAGCATACGTCTTAAAAATGAAATTACCTACTCAACTGACCACAGCTGATCTTGCAGAAACTTAGAGTTTGACTGTAATCCAGTAATGTGTGATATTTTGTGGAGGTCATTTTAGAAGTAAAGCATTGGAAGACACAATGATGAACTACCGTGAACCCATGACCCTGATTCTGAAGCATCCAAGAGGATTTTCAGAAACAGAAATGTAAGCAGGTTTTGTTTGGATGAGGCAGCATAGAGGATGTGCTAAACAGAAGAATGAGGTGGGCTGTGTGAGCGCAGAGGAGGAAGCAATTAATTCTGACAGAGCGATAAGGGACAGCTTTGGGGATAAGCTGTAAATGAGCTGAGCCTTGAAGGTTGCAGAGATTTTGATTAGTGCAGGAAGTAATGGTCATTCTGGGGCTAGCGAAGGTGAAGAGGCATGAGCACACTGCAAGCCTGGGGATCAAGCAGGTGATCATTGAAGAAGATTGCAGCATGCACTAATGGATGCAATGGAAAACGAGGCTGTTATAAAAGGGGTAGGGGGTAAGTGCAGATCATGAGGTCCCTGAACACTTGTTTAAAAGACAGAACTGTATTAAGAAGTCAGCAGGGAGTCATTGGAAATTTTATGAAGACAACTCTAGCAGCTGGTTCAGAGACAGCTTGGAAAGTAGATTGACAGACACAGAAGACAGGAGGGAAAAGGGCAGAGAAGTCCAAGCGAAGTTCACTTTGACTTTGTGGGTACCTTTGTTCTAATCAATTCCCCAAACACAAACATTTGTATACATTTACAAAACATGTGATCTTTGCATGAATTCTTCAAGACCAAGATGCAGCAATGGAGAACAAGGGCGATAGCTACACTCCCCCTCTCTTCCATCTCCTCTACATTCCAAAGAACACCTAGTGTTCTTCAGGTGTTGCTATTGCAATGAGATGATTAGGGACAGGGATAGGAAGAGGAAACTCAGTGGGGACATCCCTGAGCTTCATACTCTTGCAACCAGAACAGATCCTAGACTAGACTCCAAGGATGGGATTTTGTCTGTTGTTTAACAGCATTTCCTCAGCCAAGCACAGTGTCCAGCATAGTTGCTGTTCAGTATTTCTGGAATGAATAAATGGGAGAATAGAATTATTTTCCAGAATTTATTTAGGAAAATAAAGATTCCATGTAAACAGGAAAAGAAAAGCGAAAAGCGGGTTTTAAATGATTCCTTTGAATAACAATGTTTGGTAACTTCTTAGGGATCCCATGATAACATTTAACAAAACAAAGGGTCTTCTTTTTTAATCAAACCTAAATGTTTTAGCCAGTTGTGCAATCAACTTTTCTTTCTCTTGGCATTGCTAAAGATGACACAAATGTATTACAGTCACGATTTACTATTGAACCCAAATAAGAAAGCAGGTTTCTGGCTTTATTCTGCTTTTGCCTTTATCAGCACTATTTGTCACAGCACACGATGTATGCCATGAGTAAAATAATGTCTCCAGGGGAAGATGCTGAGAGGTTGCTGGAAGGAGGATGAAAGGAATTCAGTGAATAGAGAGGGGCAATATAGCTTGTGGCACAGAGTGAAGCCTGAATAGTTGGAATAATCAATCTATTTGTTAGCTGATTGGCTTGTTCGCTAAACCTCCATTTCCTCCACAATTAAACAAGAACATTAAATAAGCATCGTGTATGAGTGCTCTGGAAATAAAGTTAAAGTAATGTCAAATAACACATATAGTACATACACAATAGCTTCTACTTTAATGGACAATGACATAATACACCACTGCAATTATAACTTTTGCTATCAAAGTTAATGTAAAATATTAGTAATTAAAATATAATAAGTGACTTAAAACTAATCCAATTATCTTCTAAGAAAGAGAGTGAGGAAGAGAATAAGAGACACTTACTGTCAAAATTTAAAAGACATACAGTTATATTAGAGTACCTACAAGCAACCCAAATTAAAAAGTAGTTTATGTAAATAAGCTGAAAGTTCTCAGAGGAAGAAACACAAATGACTAGTAAACACTTTAAAGTGTTCAACATCCTTAGTCATCAAAAAATGCAGAGTAAAGCTACTTTAAGATCCCATCTCCCTCCAGTCAGAATGGCCACCATCCAGGGTACAAATAAAGAAATTAACGCTGGTGAGCATGTGGGGAAAGGGATGTTGATGGGAGTACAGACTGGGCCAGCCACTTTGGAAATGAGTCTAGATGTTTCTCAAAAAGCTAGAAACCATATGATTCTGCAATATCACTCCTGGGTGCACACCCAAAAGATTCTACATCCTACCGCAGAAACAGTTGCACAGCTATGTTCACTGTTGCTCTATTCAAAATAGCTAGGAAATGTAATTAGTCTAAATGTCTATCAACTGATGAATGGATAATGAAAACATGGTACACATGCACGATGGAATTCTATTCAGCTGAAAAGAAAATGAAATTACAAAATTTGCAGATATTATATGGAACTGAAAAAAGAATTATGCTGAGGTAACCCAGATCTAGAAAGACGAACAGCACGTGTTCTCTCTCACATGTGGATCTTAGCCTTGTCTTTAGTTCTCTGTGTTTAATTGGAGTGCCTGTGGAAGCCAGTAAATTAGAGACCATGATGGGGTATAAGATGCCTTCAGTGAAGGGTGGAAGCAGAACATAGATAAAACTAAAAATATAGAATGGAATACTAAGGACATTAAGGTATAAGCAGGGGTGGGAGGATGGGAGAGATGAGCGATGAGGGGGGTAGAGAAGAAGTTAATCAAAATAAATGATGTATGAAAAAGCCACACAGATGCCTATTACCTTGTAATCCAACTTTAAAATATAATAGTTTTAAAGAAACAGTTTGAAGGGAGATAGTCTACGTGGCTACATAGTGTTGCTTTTAGAAGCTATGGGTTACTAAACTAAATTCCCATAGGGGGCATGGGATGCTGCCGTAGGAGTTGTTGGTAAGAAAGGGCCCTGAAACAACACAAGCTCTTGCCATTCCTCTTGGTTGTCCACCAGAACTAGATGATGCAGTTCTGTTCCTGAAGACACCATATATCATGGTTGTAAGATATAAAGCAATCAAACTGAAACTGATAAGAAACGTTTTCCCTGCTGCCTAGCTTTCATGAGGCCGAAACTCCTATGCTAATGGGGAAGAAAAGGCATCCATGGACATACCCTATTGTGGATCTTATGTGCTACAATACTAACTTTCCAGGTAAGACATGCCTACTGGTGTCAAAGTGGCATGGGTGTTCTGAGGGTAACCAACTACTTTCTTCTTAGTTTTGAGGCCCATTCCACAGTACCATTACTAGTTCTGTGACCATGATCAAAAGTGCATAGCAAGGAAAGTTACAGGCCCAAGGTGGTGGGTGGGTTGGAGGACTTTCTGTTGATTAGCTAAGTTGGCATAGCATCAAACTGGCTTCTAAATATCTGTGTTTATACTCCCAAACAAACATTACACTCATCTGTAATCAGAGAAGCCTCATTTTTTCAGTGAACGGTGGTGAATGCAGAGACAGAGCTGTATAAGGTGCTTAGAATAAGTGACAGTTGAATGTTCACCTCTAAACAAGACATTGATACTTATCTCCTCCTAGGTTCAGGAAACAGTGAAGAAAAGGTTACACAGAGCATATAAGAGCTGGAATACAGGGAAACTGTCTGGAAACACCGTGTTTGAAAAGTAACATAGACACTAAACTCATACACTCTCACTAGCTGCAGTACCTGCAATGGGCAGGCACAAGACTAGCCTTGTCCTTAATTAGTCATGTATGGGGGTAGGGGCAGACATGGGCTCTATCTCTCCCTGCTAAACCATTGGCTACATATTCTGGGAGATGGGGAAAACCTTGACTTCTGTTTTGTATACAATGGTGATCTCACTAGACTCCAATAGATAGCTCTAAAACCATAATCATACAAATATCTGTGGTTAAACTCAACGGCTCATACATACACATACAAAAATATAAATGTGGGGAAGGAACTTTTAAGGAAGAGGGCCAATGTAGACATAGTAAGAGATAAGAACGAATGGGAGTAAGAATAATCAGAGTGCATTATATACATTTATGACATTGGCAAAGAACAAATTTAGTTGAAAAAAATCCCTTATTTGGTAGTACCCAAGGATATTCATAAATTAGGGATTCAAAATGAAGATGGAGGGTTTCTAATTTTAGCGTAGAAAGCTACATAACATAATAGCCTTGATATGACAGATTAAATCTGTGGCTCCAATTCTTTAACCTTCCCTGTATTTTCTGGGAATACATTTTGATATTGTTCTCCATGCCCATCCTCAACCAGACATGAGACAAACAGAAACAAAAGAAGGTTTTCTGTCTCCTGCGCCAAGAGAACAGCCCAGCTTGATTCAATATCAACCTGTTGGTCACAGGAAGATAAAATTTGACAAAGTAAATATGTCTCTGCTTGATCCCCAAACACAAGTGAGGCCAACCCCAAATTAACATAGTTTACCATCTAATTAAAGCCCGGTCCAGCCAACATAAAAGTCCATTAATTTACTAGTCTTGTTCTAGGCTAAACTTGAGGGTATCTATTTGCACATGGTGCCTGCGGTCATTGCTAAAACCTGTATCTCTACCACCACAAATGTTAAAATGAGAAATTCTACCACACAGAAAATAAACCTAAAAGTCATTCAAATTAAGGTTTAAAACAAGTCAACTAAAGCTGAAGAAATGAAACGATGTAGCTTAAACATCGAATTTAAATAGAGATCAAAAACTTTAGTTTAAGTAATAACATTCTTTTCATTCATGTGTAGGGAGGGGTTTGGACAGATGACAGGAAGGGGCATGCAGCATATAATCCCTCTCAAAGAGAGTCCTCTCTAGAATCCAAATGTGCACATCTTATTTTCAAGCAGATATATAGCATGTACACACTTGGATTCCAAGGAAGACTCCTGGGCATATGTGCAGAGGTGCCTTGTATGGAAGGTCGGGGCCCAAAAAAAGTGAGGAGGGCATTCATGCTTAGTGTTGTCAATAAAGCAGAAACAAGAGGAGGTGGGTATCCTCACAGAAAAGGAGCCAAGCATGGAGTGTCATAGCCCTGAATGGGGAGGTGATCAGGGTGAAGAAACAGACCTACGTAGTGTGGGGATGAGAAGCAAGCCATTGTGGAAAATCAGATTCCAACCAGAGTACAGAGAAAAGTCAAACCTCAAGTAGGGTGTGGAGGACGTCCATGTCAGGTGTGACAGGAAGTGGGTCAGAATTCTGGGGGGTAAAGAGGATTCCTTAGAATAGTCTGGGACAATGTGGGGGAATGGTATGAGTATTCTTGTAGGAAAGAGGGTGAGAGTAGACAAGGAAAACTGATACCAGGAAGTGATAGGGAATGGTCTTCTGTATACCTTTATCTTATTGGTTGATGAATAAAACACTGTTGACCAATATGGAAGCAAGATAGGTGAGACTAGGACACAGGAGGATTATGGGAAGTGTAGTAGGAAAGAGGTTGCCATGTGATCCCCAGAGGAGAAGATTCATGAGTCTGGCATTCTTAGTAAGATAAAACCATGTGGAAATACATATACTAGTAGTTATGGATTAATACTTAAGACAGATCTAGCCAATAAGAAATCCTAGTCACTGGCCAACAGATTTATAATTAATAAAGTGTCTCGTGTGTTATTTGGGGGCTGTGAGGCGGCTGTGGAAGCAGGCAGGAACACTGTAACAAGGAAGTGATTGACCAAATACTACATAAAAATGAAGTTAAGTGGGTTTGCACTGTGAAGAAGAAAGTTACAAATTCTGAGAGGCAAACTATTAACACATGCAGGGCTGATAAACTGATTTACTGATATTCTTGTGAACTCAATAGTTTTACTACATAGAAATGGTCATATAAATAAGCAGAAAACTAAGTATAAATATAAATACACAGATATAAATATAATAATATATTCTAAATTTATAATATATGAATAAATATAATTTTATATAAATATAAATCTATATCCCTATCTACCCTCCAAAAAGTTCTGGGTGCGCTGAGAACACCATGGCCATGAATACATACCTACCATTCAGACAGAAACTTCTAAATACTCTTACAATTGAACATTGGAAACTTGCCTCTGGAGAAATGAGGAAAGTAAAGTGTGGCCATAATACAAGAAAATATTCAAGAATTATAAATGCATATAAAAATACAGAAGTTGTCACTTGAAAGGATGAGAACAATTTGCATATCAAAATAACAGCTGATAATGATGGATTATAGCTGGTGACACAAGTTAGCACGAACCCACCCAGCTATAAATTAATAATTAGGTAAGTTAATCATTTGATGAGAAATGGTATGTTTATGTAGTTGCATAGGATCACCACAAAATACTTATTGAGTAAAACAGGAGAAAGAATAACCTCTCATTGAACAAGTTTTGTAGACACTACTTTAATAAATGACCCAAACTACTCCCTGATGACAGTGTCGACCAGCTTTGTGACTCCTGTGAGACTCCTGCCAAAGATGTACAACCCAAATCAAAGTGTAAATAGCCATCAGCCAGACCCAAATCTGAAGCCATGCCACCAAATAACTTGCCTGTTTTGGGGGGGGGGGTTGAGACAGGGTTTCTCTGTGGCTTTGGAGGCTGTCCTGGAACTAGCTCTTGTAGACCAGGCTGGTCTCAAACTCACAGAGTTTAATCCCAATTGCTGGGATTAAAGGCATGCACCACCGCCCAGTGCTGCCTATTTACTTTTAAAAATTTTAAGGAAATTAAAGTCAAGAAGGTTGAAGGACTGTTCTAGACAAAACACCCAAACCAGGGCAAGCAACAGCCTTGGAAAACCTAAAGCTGATTCTTTCACTCTATGTGACTCTGTTAAGCAACTGGAGACAAAGGTCAGAGAGTAATATATCAGTGTTAATTTATTTCAAAAACAAGTGATTATTTTTTAAAGAGAATTATCCTGTCTGAGAAATGCCCACTAGAGGCTGGGTGGATGAAGGGAGATTGCAACCTTCTTTCACATTGCACAAGTGGGAAGCTTTCTTTATGTTAGTTACAATTTGTAATTGTTTGGAAATAAGAAACACTAAAACAGAACTGAACAGCCACATAGCTCAGAGACTCCTGCTCCATCCTTAGAAGGCAAGAAGAGAAATAACTGTGACAACACAGAGCTCCATGCGCCCTTCTGCTGGTTGACTTCTGTCCAGGGCTGATCCATGCTTTGTGTTCTCTGCGCTCCCACATGCACTGAAGTGTAAATATTCTCCCACGTGCCCCTCTCTGCATTGTGGAGAGAGACATCAACCAACACAGCAATTTCATTTCTTAAGTATTTAGGTCAACAAGATTATTTTTTCTTTAGCCTTCTCAGTAAATACAAATGTGCAATGCAGCTCATTTTTCACTTGGCCCGAGGCTGAGTCAAATTTCTTAAGGCTTATAATTTTGTTGCATGGGATGCATCTTGTAAAAAGAATCCACAGTAGAAAGTTCTGGGACTGGATTCCACCTCAGGGGTGTCCTGTGAAATTATTTATAAGGGCTGCTGTTTTGTAAAAGGCAATATCATTCCTGAGAAGACAAGAGAGTCTTGACGTGGTAGGCAAAGACTAATGAGGAACAAAGTTGCTCCCCTGGAGACTAAAGAAACTGGCATGGGTATGAACATGAGACAGAGGTCAGGAGACTCATTCAAAGGCTCTGAAACCTATTTAGGCATGTTTGACTTGTCTGTCCTTAGTCCAATATGAGATGCAAACTTAGCTGAGCTGCTTGGAGGGACCACGGGGGAATGACATGCCCCTTGAGTTGAATTTTTTTTCTTTTTCAACAAATGGGCCACATCATTTGCTGTTGTCCTATTTGCATAATATCCAAGTAGCCTGAAGTCAATAAAATAGCCACCAATCACTCCATTAGTTGCCCAAACCCTGCTTCACAGAGAAGACAGGGGAACAGAACGTCAGGATTCCCCTCACATTCCCTCTACCCACTTTTCTAACCACTAGATTTTTTTTCTGCATGGACCCTCCCTTTTTTCCTGCCACATTATCATGTCTACTTCACCCCCCCTGTTTTCTGCACCTTTTTTCACATGTTCTCTAGGGTCCCAAGTCTTCTATATCTAAAGTTCTTTCTGTATTACACTAAAGAAAAGGCCCTTTACCTTCCCTGCCCTTTCTACAGATTTGATGGTGTTACTGTCCTTTCAAATGCTCTCTCTTGACTTGTCTGAGCACTGCTGGGTGATCTCTCCTCACACCATTCTCCTAGAGTCTTTTTCAGGCTCTTTCTCCAATGGTTACTCTCCCAAGGTTTTATCCTCATCTCCCTTTCTCACTCTATCCAGTTTTCAGTCACGCAATTCCATTCCCAAAGTATACCCAGAATGGGCTCCTGGTGATCTGTGCACTTCCTGGGGAACAAATATATGGAAATAGCTTCCCTCATATTCACTCAGGGATCCATGGAAACACCAGGCTAAGGACTCCTGAACTTGTTCATGTTCCACAATCTACATATTGAGGCCAGATTTCTCCCTGAACTCGAGATCTGTATACCCAACACTGTTCCACGGATGTCTCAAAGCAGCACATTCCAAATGAGATATCCTTTTCCTCTCTAAACGTCTTCAGTTTCCCCATAGCAGTGAATACTACCACTATTAACTCAGAGATCCCAATAACACATTCTACAGCCAGTCACCTTGGGCTCCTCTCTCGCACAAACTTCCACTTACAGCCAAGCTGCGTTGCCTGACATTTCTGCATCCTTACACTTCTCCCACCCTTGCATGTCTCCTATCAGACTCCTCATCTCAGTCTGGTAGACATAGTTCTGTGATGCTCTTAACATACAGACTCTGCAGTAGCTTCCTGCTGTCCCCACCTTCGGTTTGCCTCCTCCTGATTATTCTCACACTGCAAACTGAGCGTGCTTTTTCTTTCTCTGGCTTAAAAGTCTTCAACAGCAATACCTTTCTTGTAGGATAAAGCCTAAACCTTATATTTAATGAATAAATTAAATACTCCATTTAACATCCTTTCCTTGCCCTCATCCACTTTGCTTTACAATGATATCAGTTTCTATGGAATTCAAGCTATGAGGAGACACCTGTGTAGACACACCACATCTTACAGGGTCCCATCATGCCAGGTAAAAAATGTGATGCTCTGCTTCCATAATTGAACCCTCCATGGTGGAACTGACCTGTACACATCCTCAGGAAGTTCCTTCTGAGGAAGCCTCTTTCACCCTAGAGAGATGAATACAGAGATTCCTCATGGATGCTCACCGAAACTTCTAGCACATTCATTCTGTTGCATACATGCAGCCCCACCCACATGAGGAAAGTCTGGCTCCCATTCCTTAGGTACTGTTCCCAGTGATGAATACTTGCATGGGCACACGGACTCTTTATACTCACTCCCCTCCGATTACCATGGGGGAGTGGGTCATTCACTGAAGTCTCCCATCCCTTACAACTACAAGCTAGAGAAAGAAGAGACATAGGCACCTCAGGGTGGCTCACATGCACACTGCTCACTGCACTGCCACAGTCTTTGGTGGGGCCTCTGGACGTCTTTTTGGCTCTGCAGAATGCCAAGGCCTGAGGAGGCAAGAAAGTAGGGAGAACACAAGATAATAAGGGTAAGCAGCCTGCATGGTACCCAGCTGTCATCTGAGATGCTTGAATAGGAATATAATAGATAAACTGAAGAGGAACCCTCAAGTCATCTAGTGACATCTGGAGAGTAATTTGTCACTTCCTGAAATAAAACAGATGGCCTGGGTGGTCTGGATGCCCAGTGGGTGTTTTTAAAACAAATAATTTTTAGAAGAAATGGATGTATAGGCGGAAGAGTTGGTAAGAAGAAGAGGAAAACTGCGAGGCAAGAAATTTCAGGTTAGTGAAAAATATGGTCATATCTATATCTCTCACCCTTCCTCATGCCTGGTATTTATGCATCCCTTTCCACAAAATCCTACCAGAAATTATGACCAATGTTGATATTTCAGGATGGACAGAGCCAAAATGGAGTGTTTGGAGAGCTCCTAGGACCCTGCTGAGCTACTGGGTCATCAGGCTTTTGATGTGTCTGACACTAAACAATGTTGTAGAGACAGCGAGAGACATTTCATTTTATTACTCTCCAAGGCATTATTTCATCCTTTCAACTCTTCTCAGAAAGACGTTTTAACACCCATTGTACAGAAGGGTCAACTAAGTCACAGAGGCTTGTTATTGGACCTTAAACTGAGCAAGCAAATAGTGGTGTTGGGATCATTTTTCATAAACCAAACAAGTTAGCACTTGTATTAGTTACTTTCTGCTGCTGTGAGAAAAAACAACCAGCAGAAACAATTTAGGTGAGAAAGGATTGATGTTGGTTTGTAGTTCCAGAGGAATGCAGTCCATCATGTCAGGGAACATGGCAGAAGGTAGGGAAGGCAAGGTAGCAGAAGCCAGAGGCTGGCTGGTCACTTTGTATTCACACTTAGGAAGCAGAGAGTGAACAGGAAGTGGGCAGGATTATAAACCTCCAGGACTGCATGCCAGTGACCCACTTCCTCTAACAAGACTTCAACTCCAAGAAGTTTCACAGCCCTCCTACACAGTACCACCAGCTGAATCTATGGGGGGGGTATCTCATATTCAAGCCATACAATGTTGTTTTAAAATATATATTGCATGTATTATCTATTTAATTATTTATTTGAAGAGAGTGGTGGCTTTGGATATGCATTGAAGAATAATGAAGCATTCTTGTGGGGGTGTCCCTGAGCTTCAGTTGATCCATCTGGGATGAGCATAGATGCCTCTACATCACAGATAGACATCCTCTTCCTCTGTGATCTCTTCTTCCTGGCACTGGGGTTTGTCACCTCAAAGCTTGCCCTATACTACCTGGATTTCTCCTATTTTTATAGCATTTTCTGTAGAATGCCATCTGTACCCCCAGGACCTGGTTTCATGCTAATTGTTCAAAGCCTACTTCCTTGACCACATATCTTTTGCTGTCAGGTGGCTCCTGCCCAGTGAACCTGAACTCCTTAGACCACATTTGAAATTCTCCTGCTTACTACTAGTGCCAGTATGGGTCTTCTACTTATTGAACTGCAAATAATATAAAAATACCAATGGATGTATCAGGTATATGTAAGTTTCTAAAGACCCACAACCTGTCTCCCTATTCCTGGCCCTCCTTATGTCAGACCTCAGTGTCAAAGTTGACCAGCTGTCCCAGAGAGTTCTTTGGCCCAGTGGCCCTTGAAGAAACATTACTATCCTTTTCCTGTAGGAAGTCTCACAGATGAAATGGTCTTTACCAAGAATTCTTCAACTCCCAAAGGTTTCCTTATTTGACTTGCTGACTAGATACCCCTGTCTGCTCTTTTTATATTTCTGAAATCATCAAACCATCATTTGATTGAAGTCTTTGGTATTAAGTAAGGCCTGAACCAGGTAAAGTGATTATTAAGTTTCCACTGTTTCAACTTTCCCATATAGTAAATGAGTTATTATCCACCTCTACTCAATGCACAGAGATTATGAATACCATTTAACAATTTCATAAGTTTTCCTTTACACTAATGGAGGATATATACAAGCCTTACACCTTTCCTATCAAACCATTTACTACCCCACCATATTACTTTTATGGCCCAATGGTCGTCACTTCCCACCACTGGCAAAATGCCATGATAGCTCAAAAATTTCAAAACTGGAGACAACTTGATATAAACTATCTGTTTTGAAATAAAATTGACCTGATTTCGAATCTTAGATCTGCCACTTGGATGCTGTAACTCAGCCAACCCTTTAGGCATTCTCATCCTCAAGATAAGTCATGTAACCAGAAGACAAATAAAAAGAAGTGATCACATTCAATTGGTTCTTAGCCTACAGCATATTCTACTATGATATCTAGTATCATTCATTTATTAATAAGTCAATCAGCCTTTAAAATAAGACTATTGTAAATATTTTGGGTACATTCCAGAACTTGATAAGACTCTATTGATGATCTGCAAAGACATGCCCACTGGTGCAATAGTGGTTTGAATATCAAAGGAGTAACCAACTACTTTCTGAGTTTAAAAGATAAGGAAAATCTTCTGTGAAATTTTGTCCTCTAAAAATGACAGGGAGGTTTCACCCGAGACCCCCACAATGTGACTGCCTAAACAATGTTAATATCAATAGACATGCTAACATAGAAAGGGAAAATCTCATGGGATCCCACCTCTAGGCAAAGAACTACAGGCAACTAATGACTACTTAGAGACTTAGTCTCTCTCAGGGAATGGGTTTCCTAACTGTTATTCAACAGAAAATGGTCAGCTCTGAAATCATATACTTACAAGCCACAATAAAGGAACTCAACAAGATGTTTATTTATTTTTGCATATATGTGAAAATGTGTAACAGTGATAATAAAAAAGAATCCATGAATTTTAAAAGGAGTAAGGGAGGGATGGTACAGAAGGAGGGGATGTGGGAAGGGCTGGAAGTAAGTAGGGGACATGGGAGAGGTTGGAAGGAGGACAGGGAAAGGGATAAGTGGCACAGTTATGTTTTAGTTCTAAAACTAATTAATAAGAACTAAAAAAAGTATAATGTGAGGTTTTCTCTGACCTGGCTAGGTCCCATTGCCCTTCTCTGCCTCAAAGAAACAGGCAGGCTCTATATTAGTTATAAGCTGTTGGCTGGTGACTTGGGCTTCTTATTCTTAACCCATAACTACTAATCTATTTATTTCCTTGTGGCCTTATTTTACCAGTGAAGGTCTGGGCCTCTTATTCCCTTGGGGTCTACATTGTGTCTGCTCAGCATCTCCATAGAGAAGAGAGAGGATGGAGCAATTTCCTGCTTATCCCTGCTTATATACTGATTCTGCCCTGCTATGTCACTTCCAGCTTGGATCACACGGCAACTTCTCTTTACTACATTCCCCAGAATTCTCCTCGGCACCTAGTCCCAACGATCTTGCTTCCCTATTGGCCAACAGTGTTTTATTCATCAACCAATAAGACAAACATATTCACGGAAGAGCATTCCCCATCAAAAAAAGAGAATACAATTGGGATATGGATCTAGGAGAAGTAAAGTATGTGGTAAATATGATGAAAATACATTGTATAAAATTCTCAAATAACTAATAAAATAAGAAAAAATATTTAAAATTTTTCAAAATTAATGTTATAGCCAAAGGCTGTTACAGCATTTTTCCAGTTAAACATTAAAAAATAATTCAGATTCACTTGTTTAAAAGATACTGGTTAGTTATAACACTGAATCCTTTTGCCCATAAGTTATACTAAGAGAGAATACAAAAATAATGTCATAAAAATAGTCTATGGATATATGCAGAAGCACCTTCATTGAAGGATTAGCCTCAACAGAAAAATCTGAAGACAACATAGAACTATGTCTGAAAATTGGTGGTTAACAACATGGAAGAATATTTATTGTATTTGTAAACTAAGGAAGAACAAAAACAAATGAGCAAATACAAACTTTGAAGAGTGGTGTGCCGGGGGATGTTCACATTTGAAAAGGTAAGAAAGACAATGGGAGCCTTCTATACTCATGAATGCGACTCATGAGTATATCATTTGAAAACTTAGAGAGAATGCCAGGGGCTGTGTGGAGGGGAGTGACAACTCTTAGCCTCGTATGACTTTGCATGCTTTGAAGTTGGTAAGGTATGTATTTAACTTTATATTGATGTGCTGAATTAAAAATGAAAACAATAAAGTGTTTGAAAATGGTTATGTAGATAAATGAAAACCATAACATTTCTCAAGTAGGAGAGCTCAGAAAAGATAAAGCTCTATTGTCGTATGTGAAAGCCAGAAAGCTTTCATCAGAAGAGAATGCCTTACAGCTGATGACAGCCCCATAGGGAGTAACCACAGACCAAGACCTGGCTTCATGGGTTCAGGAACGCAATCCAGAAATGTGTTTTGTGTGCCTGCCACATGCTGGGACCTGTGCTAAGTACCCTTCTTTAATCATTCCGGCAAGCCCATGAAGTGTGAACCACAGTTGTATCTGTCACAGTTGAGAAAGTTGAAAGTCAGTTGTGGCTAATAAGCAATGAACCCAAGAATAAAACCCAGGTCATTTCAACTATTGAACAAAGCTCCCACCCACAGAGTTTTAGTGTTTCTATTACTCACTCTGTCAGTTCACCTAGACTCATGAGGAACAGCTGAGCAGGTTAGTAGATGAATGTATAACTCAAATTCAAAGTAACATTTGTGATCACATTCCTACCATCAGAACACCTTCCTTCCTGTATCAAGTCTCTGGGGAAGATAATGCCACAGTGTTAAGGACCAGGAGTTGGATACTGTGGAACATATGTCATTTCAACTAAGGAAAACTGGAAAGCAGAATCAAGAGGCTGGGAAGTAGAGTATCCAATACCATGGCCCTGGAGGGACACAGTCCCTTCTTTACATCCTGCATCTCTAACTGACTGGCTTAGAAGACTCTCTCGTCACCAATTTCTTCATCAATAAGAAATACACATAATGATGGTCTCACGCCATATTGTTCTTACAAAGATTTAATGACACAGACCTAGCACTCTTAAATTTGGTTCAATATCTACACAGAACTGGAACCATCAATATCCTATCTCATGGAGTGGGGGAAGGGCTCAAGACATCCTGAGAATTTATACACAGTTAATGGTTGTTTAAAAAGAGACATTTTCTTGGTTGTTTTAACCACTGGTAAGGTATCCATGGTCCTGTAAACAACCTCTCAACTATGCTTCTGTAAGCAACTCTAATGAGACTCACTGGGTTATGGGGAAAAAAACCACGAAAATTAAAGGGAGACTAATTGGGAAGAGGGAGGGATCAGCTCAAGTGGGAGGACAAGATAGGGTAACAGAGGGAACATGATTAAAATAGATTTCATATACATATATGTATATATATTTGTCATGATAAAATCTACTGTATAACTAAAAATGTTAATAAAGCAAGTGTGAAGATTAAATTTAAAGGGCCTAAGTAACCACAGAGTAGATATGCAGTGAATGTGGTTTGAGACACATAATTTGTAATTTAACATAATAGAGTTTCACTCTGACACTGTTCCTGATGCAGGTCTCTGTGTGGCACATCATCTAAGGCTCTCTGACAGGCTTTCCATCTCACTGAGTAAGTGAATAAACCCGTCTGCCCGACTCTCATTATCACGAGTCACACAGTCCACACCCTTCACTCCGGCAGGTCACCACACTGTTGATTTGATTGTGGGTCTCCCTGGAAACCTGCTGCCCAGGAAAATCCCTGGTCACTTCAGTTGGATATTTGCCAAGTCTTCATCAGAAACACACTCCTGGATCATCGGTAAGTTCATTTCTGACAAAGCCGGCTTTCTTTACTATCGATCTGAACTGGGTTGTGCTTTCTAAGTGTGCTCCCTCCTCGGCTAGCACACTTTTTGTCTTGCAAACAGAATAGATCAGACTCGAATAACAACCAAATTTTACTAACTAAAGAGGAGGTTATTTTTCTTTGATCATTTCTTTTTCCTTTCTTTCTTTCAAAGAGGATGCTGACAGGACATCAGCCATCTGGTCCTCCTGGCCAGGCATGGCTCCTACTCTCCTGGATGGCTGGGAGAGTGCAGTGCTCAGCACAAAAGACTGGACTGCATGATTCAGACACAAAGACACCTCTAAACCCTTATTTGTTTTTTTTCCTCTCTAGAATATCCAGCTCAGTTTTACCATGGACTATGTTCTTTCTGTAGTCTTCCAGTCACACAGCAAGACATGTAGCTCTTGAGTCTGGTCCTCCATGGAAATACATGTGAGTGCCAGAAAAGAGGCTGTAAATTCTGTACAAAGACAGTGAGTTATCCTGTAAAGCACCTCCATTACTCAGCAGTCTGCCAGTGGCGGTGATGAGTGACCTGCAAAGGGCTCATTTGCCACTTAGCCTGCTAGTGCCAAAGGAGTCACCTAACAAAGGACTGACAGGCATGTGGGAGAGGGGACTAGGAGGGAGCTGGAACAGGCTCCACAGAATGAAAAGCCAAGAGGGTAGAGCACCTGGACCAGTAGTTCTCAGTGCTAAAGAGAGACCTGCCTACATGGAAGCCACCAGAAATTTTCGGTGACTTTCATTGGAATTGAATGGGTCTCTGGAACCTTTATTTATGACCTGACCCTTGAGTTGATCTAATGCCCATCCCATTTTGGAAAACACTGATCTACTCTAAGTCGCTCATATTATCAGAGCTGAAGCTGGACAAGGAATGGCTGTGACTTGGAGCAACTTACAGTAGGAATAACTGGGTTTCATTGAACCAGAATAATATCCATAGTCAAGGCATTGGCATAGACGCTCTCTCTCATCACTGGGAAAGAAAGCTGGAATCAAAAACAAATGGGGAAAAGATGACTCAGAAAAAAGACAGTGCTTGAATCTAGTGCTTGCCATGAGGCAGGGGAGAGAACCAATCCTGTTAATTCACAGAGGAAGGGATTACTCCTGCCATTTTCTTCAACTGTCCCTTCACACCAAACTGCAGACTGTTTCTCTTTGCCCTTCAGACACCTCTCAGTCCTATTTGGTACAAATGGCAGAAAGCCTCTTTTTGTTGCCATGGTACCCCCACAATAAGCTGTTTTGAAGTGTTAGATATTCTAAAATGACAGACTCTGTTTCAAGAAATGAGAATGCTGCAGGGGTCAGTGAAAATTGTTGACCTCCTCTGCATCATGATTATTTATCGTGAATAGGCTGAGCTGTACTAGACCAGGAATGAATACGCAAGACCACAGATCCCGGGTTACAACAGCCTACCCCAAGTCTGAGGACAGCTCACTTCTGACATGTACCTAATTTAGAGGCCTCAGTCACCCATTGGCCATTTCCAATTGCTAACTGTCCAGCCCACAGTGAACAGTGCCCGTGTGCACTTACCCTCTGAATTGCAGGAGTGCTGGTCTAATAGATCCTTCCTAGGCATCATAATCTTTCCCTTTGTTTCTGCTTAGCCTCATCTTCCCCTTCACAAAATGTAAAGATAAATTAATTGCAAGCTTGTCTATGAATAGTATTTAAATTAACACCTATGTTCCAAGAACAGCCTTGAGGATGGAACTAGAAGAAACCATCCTGAGTGAGGTAACCCAGCCACAAAAAGACAAACATGGTATGTGCTCACTCATATATGGATTTTAGACATAAAGCAAATAATTAGCAGCCTATAATCCACACCACCAGAGAAGCTAGGAAACAAGGAGGGCCCTAAGAGAGACATATATGGTCCCCCAGAGAAGGAGAAAGGGACAAGATCTTCTGAGCAAATTGGGAGCATGGGAGTTAGGAAGAGGAAGCTAGGAGAAGAGAAGGGGAAAAGAGGAGGAGACAGGAGGACATGAGGGAGCAGGAAGTTTGAGTTAGGGGAAGAATAAAGGAGATCAAGATAAGAGATACCATAATAGAGGGAGCCATTATAGGTTTAAAGAGAAATCTGGCACTAGGAAAATGTCCAGAGATCTATAAGGATGATACCGACTAACAAGCTAAGCAATAGTGGAGAGGCTACCTTAAATGGCCTTCCCCAATAACGAGATTGATGACTACCTTGTATGCCATCCTAGAGTCTTCATCCAGTAGTTGATGGAAGCAGAAGCAGACACCCACAGCTAAACACTGAATTGAACTCCTGGAATCCAGTTACAGAGCAAAGGGGTCAAGACCAGGCTTGTGAAACAACCAGAAACAACTGACCTGAACAAGGAGGAGCACATAGACCCCAGACTGATAGCTGGGAAACCAGCATAGGACTGACTGATCCAGACTTCCTGAACGTGAGTGTCAGTGAGGAGGCCTGGGCAATCTATGGGGCCTCTGGTATTTATCCCTAGCATATGAATGGACTTTGGGAACCCATTCCACATAGAAGGATACTCTCTCAGCCTAGACACACAGGAGAGTATAGATCCTGCTCCAAAGGATATGATAGATTTTGAAGATCCCCCATGGAAGGCCTCACCCTCCCTGGGGAGCAGAAAGGGTATAGGGAGGTTAGTGGGGAGCGGGGGAGGGAGAGGAAACTGGGATTGACATGTAAAACAAGTTTGATTCTAATTTAAATTAAAAAAATAGAAAAAATGAACAGCTTTGAAGCAACCATGGTTTACTGAAGGCCTTGTCCTCTGTTCGTGTGTGTGTGTGTGTGTGTGTGTGTGTGTGTGTTCTTCTACTCATCATTGCCAATGGCCCTAGAATAGAGTCACAGTTCGTTCATCTCTACAACTACAAGTACCTAGCACATATTGAAGCACTCATTAATGTTTGTCAAGTATTCAAAACTTAAAAACACACCAAAATTAAAGAGACCCAAATCAATGACTTCTATATACTTAGAATAGACATTCAGAACTTCATATTAAATTTTATTCTTTTAGTACTGAATACATTTTATGCATTTTCCACCTTATATAATTTATAAAATTAAAAAATTTAAAGTATTCAAAATGTTAAAAATCAAGAAAATTACATGTACATACACATACTACATGTGCATTTGAGTGGCATGGAAATGGGCCTGGCTGAGTGAGGAAATAGAACAGCAAGGAAGAGCAATATGAAAGCTAACTTACAGGTATCCCCTACTAACACATTTTAGTTGATTGTATATGCCCCCAGAAGTTCACTTAAACACAAGATTCTAGTTCCTACGCCCTGAAGTGTGAGAATCAGCTAGCTGGGAAACAAGGCCAGAATCTTTTGAATTCAGGTGCCCAGGGTATTCCTATACATATTAAAACTTACTGGTAGATTGAGACAAAAGGATGAAGAATACCTAAGCATCAGGAAATTTACATTTCAGTGATAGACAGCATTTCCTACAGGTTCTAAGTTGTATATATTTAACAGTTTGGCATGAAAACAAACACACTGGATTAGAATGCACAGTAAGATACAAAACAATCTATGATGCCAAAATCTGTGAGGCAAACACCGAGGGCTTTGGGAGGGGGGTTGGGGCTCTCAGATAGCGTCAGAATGACTCCACAGAGAGGTGAGACTTAAAATGAGAAATAGTCCTTCAAAGAAAAGTAGTATTTTTTCAATGGAGATGGAGGAGGCATTTCAATACAACTTATGTCCTGAACTCTATAATGTACTAGCAGTTTTTGAGCATCCAATATTCTGTTGAAGAACAAGCCAGAGATGGCTGACTGGTATTTCTGTCGCTACTTGGAGAATGAAGGATTTCTGCTGTAGGATCTGAATTTATGCCCTTTCCTCCCAATTTTATGAATATTCACCAGCTCCAGGATTCCATACTTAACATTAACCAAAGTTTAACATGGCTATTGGTAAACCGTAAATACAGACATAGCTATAGATGACATAAGAGATAGGGAATGGATAAAAGAAAGGAAGAAGAAAATGTCAAATACTAGATGAAGCAGTCTCTGTGTTCTTGCCGTGTTCTCCTCAGTGTACTTTAAGGCATTCATTCAGGGATGAAAAGGGAATTCTTTTAAAGACAGTGCCAGATAAAGGGAAACAAGAGCATGGAAAGAATAGGAAAAGGCTTCATAAATAAAAGCACCTGACACCAAGGGGTTAAGCAACCATCTGTACTTTGAAAAAAAAAATCAAAGGAAGCAAGTTAAGGATCTGCTGTGTCAGTAAAAGCTTAGAGAGGAAGAGAAAGAGCAGGGGTGGGGGTGGGGGAGCCACAGGAGAGATTAGGAGGATAATAAGGACCCTTTTATACACCTGCCCCAGTGTAAAAGAATGGCGCAGCTATAAACCCACTGACAAATGGAAGGCACTTTAACTAAACGATTAGCAGAAAATGATCTACATGCTGAGCTTCTCTCACTAAGAAAAAAGAAAGACAAGCAAGAAGCCAGGGACAATTCGGAGCTACTGAGACAGGATCAGAAAGCCAGGAACCAGGGAGGATTCTGACAGCTGGAATGCAGCAAATTAGCAGGGTCCCTACTTCCTAGACCCTCGGGAATTGGTGGCAGACCTGAACTTGCCATCTGACATGTCAGATGGAGCAGCGGTGTGGGGCTTCTGGGGGGGCTACAAAGAGCAAAGGTGTGGCTCCAAATTTCTCAAGGGCCCCAGGAAGTTGCGGTGCCAAAAAATGAGACGACTATTCAAGTGTGTCTGTATAAGCACACAGTGCACAGAAATGGATGTGAACACACAATATCAACAAGGAAGGCAAGGCTAAAGGCTAGCCTATCTGGTAGGTCAAAGCATACTGCCTGTAAGGTCTGTGTGTCCGTATATTACATTACTGCGATGACAAATCTGTCTTGATTGCTCCGGAACTTGCAAGGCGCAAGTTCTGTTTTGTATCCCTATTGCCATCACTGAAAACATTTACCTTTAATTCATCAGTACACCATGTCAAGTGCTACACCCGTGTTACACCACATAGGATTCTTTCATTCAACTCTCACAACAACCTTATGTTTATTCTCATTTTAAAGTTCAAAGATTTTAAATCATCTAAACTCTTACCACTGATGTATGAATGACAGAGGAAGGTCTGTCCAGTTTGGTCTGCCTTTGAGTAAATTCCAGTCTCATCATTAGCTCACAATAAATACATGACATTCTCCAAAAAAAGTTTAAAAATAGTAATTAATGAAATAAAATCCTTTTAGCACTAATTTATTGAAAAATTATTAGTTTCTGTTATTGTTATTTTTATTGAAAATCATTTTTGTCAGTCTGCATTCTGATTATGGTTCCCCCTCCCCCAACTTTTCCCAGATCCTCCTCACCTCCCCCACACAAACCCAAATATATCCTATGACACACCATAATAACAAGTCATTTCAAGGGAATGTTCAGCCTTAGCTCTTGCATATTTTGGAGAGAAGTTACAAAGTTTCCTTCAAGTCATCCAGTACTGAACTTCAGCTCAAACAGCCAATTCCAAAGCGTCTGAAGATAATGAAATTAACTTCCAAGAGGGAGCTGATTCAATAAAGAAAGGTATCATCTGCTCACCAATTACTTCTAATAAAGGGGATGCTTTCACATACTAGAAATATTTGGGGAAATCTGTGCCACTTTGTTTTAAGATAATGAGTATTTATATTTGTAGACTCAGACTCAGCAAATGTTTATCTTGGCAGATTTTTCTCCTCATCACATTTAAATCCTTTATTTGTTTCATCATTCACTTCAGAGTGAAGACTAAATTGAATTTAAGTAGTTTCATGATATCCCTTTTTTTATCTCATTGGGTCAAAATCAATCCTCCTCTAATCCATTATTATGGAGTTCTCATAGTAAAGAAATTCAGGAAGAGCTGGATGGTTGAATTGGAGGCTGCTAAGAAAATAATGTAGAAATAAAAGAAATGGAATAACAAAGAAACTAATATATCCTGATCTTGAAAATAAAAAGCCTAGCTAGTCTTCACTTAGTGTTGCTATGTGGTTTTCTAAGTTTTAAAATTCAGAGTGCTCAATGCTCATTGTACTCAAAACTACCCTAAGCATTAAGTGGTAATTTAACATCATTGAACAGCTAAGGAGATTGAAACATCGATAAGCAGGTAACTTCCCAGGCCTCACAGTCAATGGGTAGAAGAGTTCTCTTAACCCAGTCAGACGTGTCTGAGCATGGGCTTTTAACCTGTAAGCTTCATAAGTAGTTGATGCTATTCTTGTCATATCCAGGCCTTAGATTTCATGGATGGCATTGTAAAGACAGCCCTCTAAACTTCTTGCAATGAAACCTTTTCATTAACAATAGCAATGTTTACATCTGTGTAGCCTATTGCTCTTCACAAATCATGTGATATATGTCTATTCTTGACCTTTAGAGCATAGACAGGGGCAGACACCATTCATTTCTATTTCTATGTCTGAGAAGCACAGCATCTTGTCACTAATCTCATCTTTGCTATTCACAAAGAGAACTGAAATTCAGTATTTAGGATTCTAGCACTGGAATCTACTGGGAGTTTTAAGGCTCCAGGAGCTTGCACCTCACATAACTCTAGGGACAGCAAGACTGATAATCATTGTGTATTTATTCTTCCAAGTCTATGTAAAACATTTTATTGATCTTGTTCAAGACACTCCCACCCCCGGAATGTGAGTTCAGCTACACACATTTTAGATAGGAAGATTGTGAAGGGTGGATAGATTAAGTAGCTCACCCCAGGCCAAATGACTGAAAACTGACCTGAGAACCACCTACCCCAAACTGGGCCTGATATGTGAGCATCTACTTATTGAATTACAAAATCAATGTACTGCAAGCATATTACTTAATGTTGAAGAACATTGATTTTGTAAGATATATGTAACCGTGAACCACTATATAAACGAAACTTCATAAATTAAAGATCTTGCAAGAATGCCAACAGCCAAGAAAAGATACTTATGGTTTTAGAATTGATGCAGACCTGGAGTTCCCAAAACATGAGTACATCTTACAGGGCAAAAACCAGAGTCTGGAAGGATTTTTCATAGGTGTTTTTTGATGCAAAGCCTTGAGAAATCAGTAAGGGATAACTGAATGAGGAATCATACAAACAAGCTGTTTGCAAGAACCAATCTGTCAGAATGGCAGGGGAAAAGGAAACTATATTAGGAGTACACTGCTGTTCCTAGCTGGTTTGGCTGAAGAGAGTGAAAGACTGGAGGAAGACACTCTTACAGAGTCCTGTCACAAGGAGGATCCCTGGAAGCTTCAACTAATCTCAGCCCCCAACACACAAAAGATCTCTGTTATACAGCTCGCCCAGGAAAGACAGACTAATTCAAAATGAGTACGGACTTGAAAGAATAAATAAATGCAAACAAAAAGAAACAGGAAAAGTGAAAGCACTTAAGAGAACATGCACAAGGAAACTGTTGAAAGAGAAAGTAAAGTTTTGAACAATTTTTAAAAATTAATGAACACCACCTAGGAATTCCTCAGAGAGGAGACTCAAAAGCTCAAAGGAGTCAGAAAGGCACAAGATGGTGGAAATTCAAATATAAGGGAAAAGATGGAATCACAAGTTTAAAAAAAATTAAAAATGCAGTGCAAACAAAGAAATCCCACTGAAAACGTAGCAAAGAATGTGAATATCAGGACTGAGAAAAAGGTAAATAAAATGAAATGGAAATTTTAAAACATTAAATCAAAGTGAATGCAAAGGTTCCAGGACCGACAGGGCAGAGGAAGAGTAAATGATGTGTTTGTGCTTTGCTCCAGAACAGGGGCCCAAAACAAAGGAAAAATAACTGCACTCCCACCGAGTGTTTGGGCTGCATTGGAGAGGAGAGAGAAAATGGCAAGGGTGTTTAAGGTCACAGAACTACATGGTGAACTATATAAAGAAAACCAAGCACACAGCATCTTTCATTACTTCTCTCAAGAAGAGAGACTCAGCAGGCCAACAGAAGGGTAAGTAAAAGGCCCTGGAAGCCTTGCTCATGCTATGGACCATGGAATAATGTTGGAGAACTGTGTAGCCCTTGGGAGATCCTGAGTCCAGTTAGGGGAGATGCTGTGTTACCACACTGTTCACTACATGTAGTGAAAAGTCCAGCCATGCACTCCATTCTGCAGCAACTACTCTCCAAACCCTACATACAAATGTGAGGCTCAGCCTACCCTCCCATAGCTTTGCAAAATACCCAAGCGGCCCATCTTGTGTAGTTGGTTCTTCTTATAGAGGCCCCAAGGAAACAGCTGGATTGTTTTCTCCAACTCCAGCTACTCTGGAAGCTCCCACACAACTCCACTGCTGCCAACGTGGCAGCCAAGTGACCCTACACAAGTATTATCAGCCTTGGGAAGCAGCAGGGCAACCAGCCTTGACAAAATTAGGCCAAAGAGATTGCCAAAGGCCCCCCAAAACATAGAAGAAGCTCTGCTCATTCATATACAAACCTGTGAAATATTCCTGCCTTTTCCGAACAGCTTGATCCACTCAGGCCCCTAGGAAGCAACTAGTTGGCATGGTCTATATTTCTGTGGCCCCAGTGAGCAATGCTACTGGGAATGCTAGGCCACAATTACTCAATTGGAATGATCTTCACTGGACCTATAAAAATTGATGAGTAGTCCATACCCACAACCAGGGACACTGCTCAGAAATGTCAGCAGGCACAACACACCTTAGAGTACTACATCCAATCAGGCAATACAATACTACAATTTATGGATCCTAGACCATGTAGACACCAACTGATAATGCCAACATTGACTAAAGAAACTACATGGGCATCAAGACCTACTTGAACCAAATCCAAACAGCATATCAAACAACACTCTAGGACACATTGCAAACATTGATTCAGTGACACAAGTGTGAAAAATAACAAGGTAGTATGATGCTTGCAAAGGAATCTACCAGATGCTGATTTTAAGGAAATCAACAAAATAGCTAACTAATAAATTCAGAAGAAAAATTTCCAGGAAAAAGATTCAAAAACATAGTCTTTTCAACAAAACCAGTTAGAAAATGCATGTGAGTGAGAAATTCAGCAAAGAGAGATTTACAAGAGAGAATCAATCAGAAGTCTTGGAGCTAAAGAACTCAGCAAGTTAAATAAAAAGCATAGCTAAGAGCTGCAGTGGAAACTGCAATAAATAATAAACTGTAATAACTAATAAAGAATGAGGAACTATAAAAACCAGACAAGGTCACTATAGTATGATGAATGGCATAATAATAAAGGAATCAATTCAATAAGAAACAGCACTTGTAAATACTACACATCAAATGCTGCAGTGTCCACATAAATATAATAAACATGACACTTAAAGAAGAAAATGGAAAAACAGTTGAGGACCTCAATGCCTAATTTTACCAAAGGATGGATCATTGAGATAAAAATGTCAATGTTGTACATGTTTTCTTTTCTCAATTAATTTAATAAAAGAATGCTCACAGACAAACTTAATATAGACAATCCTTCACCAAGACTCCATCCCCATGACTCTAGATTGTGTCAAGTTGGTACTTACAAACAATTATCCTATAAGCTGTCCTGTCTTAATCCACTACACAATAGGATATTAAATATTGGAAATATATTATGTTAGCAATGATGTAACAAGACATATTCCTCTCACAAAGCTGATAGTAACATAAATTGATAAAAAAAACTTTGGTCGGATAAATTTGGCATTATATCAAAATTCTCTCTCTCCCTCTCTGAGTACATATGTGTATATGTGTGCATGTGTCAGTGTGTATGTGTGTGTACATCTTAGCAAATACAATTTTATGTCTTTACATGTATGAGCAGTATACATGTGAATAATATGACTATTATAATTAACTGAAGCTTTGTTTACAGAAGCATTCTGTTAGAAAGTAAATATCAGTAAAGAAATTTTTAAAAATAGGATGTGTTATTATAATTGAATACTATGCCACTATTAAAAATAATGGATCAGTTTAATATGAATTGACATGATTTAATCATAAAGACACTGTACTTTCAAGTGAAAAAGATCAGACTACAAATGCCAACATTCATATTCTTAAGGACGAAGAAACATGTTTTTGTGTAGGCACAGAATATGACTGGCAGGATATATAAAAATCTGCTACAAGAAACTGCTTTGGAAAATGAAAGCTATGTAGTGAGTCAATCCTACCATTTACCATCAGATTTCCTGACCATTTTTATTTCAAACCATGCTCATATATTATTTACTAAAAAACAATATTATTTGCATAAAAAAGAAACCATATTAGCACTTAATGTAAATTTGAGTTGTTTAGTCCATGTCCCCCTTTTCCACTAGTACAACAATTAAAGTTCCATTTTGCTGATCTTGAGGATTCAAAAAATCAGTTCTAAATGGCTTTGACTCCTGCCAATTGATTATGACTGCTTAACTTAAACCCCGCCAGTTCTAAGTTGACTAAAATGTCACTGACTGGTGATTTTTAATTTATGGGAATGAGAAGACAAAATCTAGATGCTCAGGCAGGAACTCTGATCAAATTTATAGCTGACTATTGGGAGGCTAGCCCCAGTCAGTACCAAAGTATGTTTTTAAAAATCCACAAATGTGGTGATAAGTTAGGGAAAATTCTTATCTATGTAATATTTAGACTTTTTTATCTGAGGTGAAGCACAGATTCTTTCTGGTGGCAACTTTTGCTTTATTTCATCTAGAAAAAAAATCCTCTCTAAAAATCTCCTTTGTTCTCATCCCAATGCTCTGTTCAACAGCTTCTCCTCAATCAGTTCTAAATCCTTCTCTCTCTGCCTCTCTGCCGCTGCCCTGCTGCCTCTACCCATCACTCTCTGCCTCCCTCCATTGATGCCCTCTGTTCTCTCTCACTCTGTCTTCTAGCTCTCCTTCTCTCTGCTGCCTCTTCTATATGGTCTCTCCCTTCTCACAGCCAAACTCTGGGCAATAATAAGTTGTTTTACAAGGCCCTACCCAAACTCAAAACGTAAATTAAGTCACTTAGTTTCTCTTAGGCTAGGAATGTCATGACACATGCATGTAAATTTAAGTTGGTGAGGGTTCCCAGACAGAAAATTATTTTGGAAATCAAGGCTTAACAATAACCATTAGTCAGTTGGACCTTGAGTGGTAAGGACTATTTGCAGACTAAAGTTTCTTCGAACTCTGGCTTTGAATCAGTGAACAACACCTGGGAGAATGACCTTGTGTACATGTCTCTAGAGGCAACCAGATATTGTCTCCATGGGCAACTAGACTGCTTTGAATTTGCTCTGAAGTCTAAAGTTAGCTGTCTTTGTGACAGAGAATTATTGTTTCTGTTCATCAATATTATACAACTCAAGCAGAAAATCATATTCTGGCCATCCACAGTTATATGTGTGCCCAAAAAGTATAAAACACACTATCAAAGGGCTGGGAAAGACCCCCCCACAGCTGTTCTTATTAGGGAGACACAGCAGTGGCACCTGAGAAAGTTACAGGAACAATCAGTTATGCAGTCAATAACCCCACAGCTTTGCCAAGTGGGACTCCCCAGTAACACCTGGTGAGTTGTCTTTGCCAAGTAGGACTATCCAACAACATCTAATGGACCAATTTGTTAAGTAGCAGTTGTCACTGCTGTACAGTCTCATAGCCCTCTGAACAAACTGATCACAAACACTGTTTTTGAAATACTCTCATCCTAATTCTCTACCCTTACAAAAGAAGGAGACTTGTTATGCAAATGAGATGCCCTGCAATAGTTCATGTATTACACATGTGAACCCCAGTTGGTAGCATTCTTTTGGGAAGCTTTGGAAACTTTAGGCAAGGCCTAGCTAGAAGAGGAAGATCCTCAGAGCATGGCTTAGGGATGTCTTATCCCCAGCCTCTACTTGTCTCTCTTTGTCTACTTCTTGTCTTCTATACTGTGAACAGCTTTCTTCTGCCCAGCACTCCTATCTCCATGATTTTATTAACAAACACACAGGGTTAAAGACATCACAGACTGACCTCTCTGAACCTTTGAGCCAAAACAAACATTTTCACTTCAACTCCCACAAAAAGGAACTAGAAGACTTGCCTAGGTGTTGTGATACATACCTGTAATCCCACTAAGGCAAGAGGACCACCAGTTTAGGTCAGTGTGGGCTCTGTCAGCTAATTGATCAGAGTAATGAGAAAAGTAACTTAATATGAAATATTGGTATCTGGAGTGAATCACTTTTATTTGCTTCTTAGACCTTCACAGCTAGTTTGGAAGTAGTTTGTTGGACGAATTTGGAAGTTTGGAGATGGAGGCCAGAGAAGTACTAGATTGTTGTAATCAAACCTTAATTAGTGATTCAGGTGAGAGTTCAGAGACCAGAATGTTAGTAGGAATGTGGACCAGAAAGACACACCCATGGAGTTTCAGATAGGAGAAAGGACTCTGCTGAGAATTGGAATAGAGGTCATTTATGTTAAATTCTAGATAATTTATCCGCATTTTCTCTTTGTGGGAGGCTGAACTTATGGTGATCCTGTGACATAACTGTGACTGGTTGCCTTTAACCCAGATTTACAGTAAATATTCTGAAATAAAAGTTAAGTGGAAAGATTTGAAAATCATGTAGTATAACCATAAAAGGAGTAAGCTACAAGTTGTAAACAAGCAATGTAGAGGGGTTAAAAGAATTAATACCATTAAAAATTTGCTAAAACCATGTACTAGGACAATGGAAAAAATGATCTGGGGGTATCTCAGGCTTAGTCAGACTCTACCCTCTGTAGGTACTGGAACTTACACATTTTTAAGTTCATTGAAAGGAGAGAACTACTAGAGCACCTTTATGTACCAAAGCACATAAAGATCCAGCCCTCACAGACTAAGCCACTGTTGGTGACAGGAGACATTTGTGTCATCTATACACTGTGTTTCTGTGGGCAAGCAAAGCTGGAGAATTGTGAGATCATGAAGTTCCCACTAAAACTCTAAGAAAAGCCGTTCGGTGAGGGCATACATTATGTAGAAAAGTCATGTTCTCTACAGGAAGCTCCTTGAGAGGGCAATTCATCATGCTGTGAGGGTAAAGCTTCAACTGCAATGCAAAAGCAATATTGCTGACATCAAGAAGGGGGAACATCTACTGAGGAAAGCTGCAGGTAATGACTAGAGCTAGCTCAAAAGAATGGCCACATGGGTAGGGCTGCCCAAACCCATTGGGACTCACAGCATATACACAGCATGCTTTTACTATAAGACAGTGATTTGCAGGATCTGCTGTTTGACCCACTGACGTTTATCTGACATTGAATGGATCCTTCCTGGCTACTCTCTATTTCTGCCCTCTTGAGATGGGGGGTGTCTATTCTGTGCCATTATATCTTGGAAGAACATTCCTTTAATTTTACAGGTGTTCACAGATAAGTGAGTACCTTGATTTATTGTTAGAACTTTGGGGATTCTCAGGAATGGACTAAGTAAATGTATTTTGAATTATGAGATGGTCTTGAGCCTTTGGGGGCTGGAGATTGAACATTACAGTTTGAATAGGAACTTTCAAGTGAATCTTGTCCCTGGCCCCTGTCAACATTTACTGTCTGTCCACAGTGATGTGAATGACTGTCTTTCACCATAGCATCTTTCCACTGTAATGTTCTGCGTAAGCACATGTAGCTGACCAACCATGGATTGAACCCACAAGCCCAAACAAATCTTTACTCTCCTGTTTCTTAAACATTTGCTCACGTGACCAGAAAAAATAACTAATAAAGCACTTCATGCCATCTCTCCATTCCTTAAGCCACACTTAAGTAGGCTGGAAGAAAAGAAGAAATCTCACATGCAATGACTACAACAGTGTCTTTTTCCTAGGACAGTAAACACCATTTATTTGGGTTTTGTTGATTTCAAGATCCACTGTCTCCTGAAATCTAATTTACTGTGTGCTTTCAGCTTATTTGGAGCTCTACAGAACAGAAATTACTGTAAGGGAGCAGAGCCTCCTTGCAGGCCCCAAGAGAAGGAAACCAGTCAGTCTTAATGATTCTACATTAAGATGAAGTCAGAAGTTAAAAGTGATAAAAACAAACAGCCTGCTTAGAAACAGCTGGAAACATTTCTTATAATGTCTTCTGCTGTCCTTCTGTCTTTATTAGCACCTAAAGCATTTTTTAGTGTATAAGATTTTATCCCTAGGGTATTAACCATGCTTTTTTTAAGGGATCCCGTCAACTCTGATAATACAGGTAGCAAAAAGCCACAGAACAAAGAGATAGGAAGACAGGAGATGGTTACTTAGGGAGGCTCCAGGAAATGCTAAAGGACCACACCCTCCTTAGCCTTCACTTTCTTCTGATCTCTGGATTAGAACAATGAGATGAGCTCAACTAGATCAGGCTGTATTATATCAACTGTTTTTTTTTTTCTCTGTGTTTTTCAAATGCGAGAGGAGACACATTAATGCTGCAGAACCATGAACGTTCCATCTTTCCTCCACTGAGTAGCACACACTGAGAACTAGCACGTGAAAGAGGAGACTGATCCGTGGTACAAAATAAGTAGAAAGTCTGTACCACACCTGTGAGGAAGCCGTAGAGGAAAGAAATAGAGGATGAGTTTTAAATGATGCCTCCATCCTAAGCTTACAGCACTTATTCACATTCAATGGCTGACAAGTATTCCTACATTCCAGCTTTACTGAAAAGGTCTCTAGAGTTGCAGGGCACCAGGAGGCCAACGCTAAAGGCAGGACTTTCAATAGGGCCTTCTGGCTTTCTTGAAACTGGGGAGAAAAGAGGAAAGTTGATCTCTGAAAACCCTTTCATTGTGTCTGGGAGTACTGAGTCCATTAGCGGACAGATATCCATAGACAGTCCTCAGATGGAAAGCTGATTCAAGAATAGTGTCAAGAATGAAAGAAAGATGGTGAAAAGAATTTAGACCTCCCTTTGCTATTTGGATCTCTCAAATCTGAGAGCTAAAAATGGAGAGAATAGAGTTTGATATTTTTCCCATCTACTTCCAGAAATACAGTAAAGATGTGAAAAAGGGGAAAGCCAGAGGGGGGGTAGGGTTCTCGTGGGAGACTGTCTGCCAATAATGGGGCCTGAGATGGACACAGGAACTAAAGAGATACGTAGGAAGTACATTTCAAGCAAATAAGCAAGTCATATAACCCAACCCTTGAAGGCTGGAATGGACTTCTCCTGAAGAGAGTTGGATGTGTGGCCTGTGACACACATTTGTAGAGTGGAAAGCTTTAAGAGCCCTCTCACTGAAGGGCCAGAATGAACAAAAACACAAGGCCTCTGTTTTTACAGGCAGGAGTAAAGAAACCAGAATTTTTAACCAGGCAGGCTTTTCTCTTCAGCGGACAGGATATGCATACCTGTTTTTCATACAGAAGGCTGGGAGTGGATGTGGTGTAGGGGCCTGGTGATCTTTTATTGTCTGTAGAGTCAGATCACACATGAATCACCATTCTTATAGAAGATGGCACATGTACTTTGCAAAAGAGCTTCACTACTGTGCTTATTACAAACCCCTCCTCCCCAGACCCTTATCCTGAGCACTGTTTCTCGTCAATACAGCCCATTTTAAGGAAAGAGGTCACAGGTACTCTGCAAGAGATGTAATTCACAAAGGAATTTTGATGTAGTCGTGCCTTAAACTTTATTGTGATAATTGTCATGAGGAAACCTTTTCCCTAAATTGTACTATGTCAAAAATGAACTGCCCAGGATCAGACTTCAGAAGTTTGAACCAACCCAGCTGACTTAGTTCTGCTGAACAGGGTTTCCCTGTTGTCTGGTTTTCCTGTAGGCCTTAGGGTTTGTGGGACCTCTATGCCAGCATGAGAACCACCTATCTAGAACCAGTCCTCCCCTACCTGGAAAGCTCACTGGCATTCTGAATTCAGAATGTTCAGTAATTAGAAGTAACTATTCCAGTGAGTATGAAAAGAGACACAGCAGAAACACTTCTCAGTCTAAGTGGTTGATAAGCACCCCAAATAGAGATTACTAGTCAGGATGTGTTAAATGTGTTCCCCCCGCAAAAAAAACAAACAAAAGACCATTCTTATAGTATCTGACACTGCATTCGTGATGGTATCAACTGGTGCTTAGAGCTTGGAGCTTTTGAGGCTACTGAGTAACAAGAATTCCAGTATTAGACTGTGGAACGACCCCACTAACTGCCTTTACAGGTTAGTTCGTGGGATTTTCACATTTTATTATTGTCATGAAGGCAGTAAGTAATTTCCATTTAAATCCATAGAGATGTAGGAGGACTTCCTATTTCAGATTATGTGCCTTGATTTTTACTAAAAAAAAAAAAAGTAGATTAATCAGAATGGTAACCTCTCTGTAACATTCAAAGCAAGTCCCACTGCCTATTAACATAAAGTTGCAGTTTCCATAAGTCAAGAGTCCCCACATGGAGCCGTGGAACCAGGACTTGTGCCTTGCAAAGGTCCAGTGTGCCCTTCAGCAATGCAGAGTCCATACCCCAGATGCTGGTGGCCTAAGAAGATGGCCTTGGGGATTTGTGGGTTTTCTGTGTCTCTAAGCAATTAAGAGAACACTAACTGTACCTTATCTAAGTTTTTACATCCTGTAGTTTTAAATTGATCCAGGTTAAATATGGTTGGAAAATATTCCATGGGAAATTCCAGAAATGGCTTGTAAGTGTGTTTATTATTACTATGATCAAATACCTGACAAAAGCAAATTATAGAAAAGTTAATTTTGGTTTTCAGTTTAAGAGGTATAGTACATCATGACAGGGAAGACACGAAGTCAGGAGACAGCTGCCTGCCTTACATCCACACTCAGCAAGTAAAAAATGAACAGTTTGTGGGGTCAGGCTACAAAAGCTCAATGTCTACCTCTAATGATCCATTCCATCCTGTGAGGCTCCATTTCCTAAGCCTTCCCAAACAGGGCCACAATCTGGGAACCAACTGTTCAGACACCCGAGTGTGTGGGAAACATCTTACAGACCCCCCACAACCACTCGTGTTATGCACCAATCTGAGTAATATAGGGACATTTTCAGATATACACTCTAACTTTCCTGGGAATTTTTCATCCTCATGGCCAAGGAATCTGTAGAGTACATGCTACGCTCTCACTCAGCAACAATTTCAGTTATCATGTCCACTGGTGGAGTACTATGCTATGTGTTTTCAAGTAGCCCTTATTTTACTTAATGATGATGCTGGTGACTGCGGTACATCAGAGACAGTGCTACCATGAAGCAGAAAGGTAAAAATGTAATAAGATGCTTTGTAAGAGTCCACATTCACATAACAGTCTTTATAATATTTTGTTATAATTATTCTGTTACTATTAAGTATTATTTTAAATGTTCTTTCCCTTTCTATCCTCTTGGGTAGTTTGGGGAACATGAGCATTTCTCATTTAACTTTGGTAGAATTCAGCAGCAAATCTGAGGGAAAGCTTGCAGTATTCTTTATTTGTTCTGTAGCTTTGGATCTTTAATTATGGCATGGTATGGAGAGCTTCTTTTCTGGCTGTGCTTACATGGCAATCTAAATACCTCCTATACTTGGACGTCCATTTATTTCCCCAAATGTGGCAAATTCTCTGCTATAATCTCATTGATCGAGTTTCCTAGGTTTTTTTTTTAATTCCATGTCAGCCCTCTGTTCCACACATCAGAGAAAGAGGGTTTTGGGGGGGGGTTAGTTTTTTTTGCTTTTGTTTGTGTGTGTATGTGTGTGTGTGTGTGGTTTTTGTTGTTGTTGTTGTTTTCTTTTGTTTTTCAAGACAGGATTTCTCTGTATTGTTTTCAAGGCTGTCCTGGAACTCACTCTGTAGACCAGACTGGCCTCGAACTCACAGATATCTGCTTGCCTCTGCCTCCTGAGTGCTGGAATTAAAGGCATAAATCACCAACGCCCTGAGAGAAAGAGGTTTTAATCCCTTAGTTATGCTCCAAAGGTCTCAATTGTATTTTTTATTGTTACTTGAATAGAAATTTCTCAATCTCATCCTCACTTCCTGATATTCTCCTCTTCTGCCTTGTCTAGTCTCCTGGAGACACCTTACACTGAATATTTATGTAGTTTATTAAGGTTTTCATTTCCAGTATTTCTCATCCTCCTCCAGCATCTCTGTGTTTTTGCAAGGTCTCTAATAGTCATATTTCTTCAAAATCTTGAATTGATTTATTTATCCCATTCATCTGTTTTCTAGTCCTCTTTGAAGTCATGGATCATTTTCAATACCGTATTTTTATGTTCTTGGTTTACTATCTCAACCATTTCAATAACATTGAATTCAGTTGTTAAAGAGTTATAAGCCCTTAAAAAATAAATAAAATAAAATCTTACTATACCTACATTATAAACTACATATGTAGAAAAATATATAATGTACCATACAGGATTTTGATACTCTTGGACCTTTCAGACATACAGCCCCTGAAAAGAGAACTAAACCCACAAACCCAACTGATTGGATCTAGGACATTTGCTTTCATTAACTCCCATCCCCATAAACATATGTAAATTTGTATTTAATGTTCGTATATAAAAGGAAATTGTTAATATCATGTATTTTAGACACTATTGGGGGCTTAATTTTTATTATAATTAGAGAAAATTAAAGCACTTTGGTAGTCCCCAAAAGTATCATGGGACCTAGACACCGTGCCTCTTCTGCTTACAGTATAACTTAGCCGAGATAAGGGTCCAAATTAGATTATAAGGTGATGATAATGTGAAAAAATAAAAACATATGAAAAACCTATGTGTCACTGAAGAGTCAGAATGATGGGTTTAAGAGATTCACAAATGGACTTTTACCAAGGTCCCCAAACACAGTCCTACTTTTTCTGTAAAGTTGCATTCCTGAAGTTTGGAGAATTTTCTCATTTTATATTCAGGTTGATTACAGCTTAACGTAAAGAACCATGGGTGATCACTTTCCAGGAGAAAATATTTTCTGATTACTTCGCAATTGTGTATCTACAGCTGGAACTCCCTACATGCTCATTGAAGCAATTTGAGCTTCCAATTGAATTACTGAGTAGTAAGTTTATTAGTTTACTTGTAAACATTCATGTAATGTACATAGTTGCCTTAGCTCTTCTCTCTGATAATCTTAATATAGTTAGCAGAGGACAGCCCTGGCCAGCTGGCTTGGCCATTCTCCACAAAAAGCCTGGAGAAATATCAACAAATTCATATAGATTCATTAAGACATTTACTCAACCTGTGGCTACACCTGTTTCTGGCTTGGGTTCTCACAACAGCCAGCCTGGCACTTTTGCCTGCCAGACAGTTACTAGGGCTGCCTTAGAACTGCACGGTACATCTAAAACGTGAGTCCTCACCCTCCCAGACATGCTAAAGTAAGAGGGTACCAATTTGAGATGTGCTTTCCCTCTATGTCATAAAGGCAAAATGTATTTTAGACAGTCTCAGTGTTAATATGAATTAGGCTTCCTCCTCCTACAAACCCAAATGGCCAAGATTTCTGCCTCTGGGAAGAGATGAAGAAGCAAAGCAGGAAAAGGAGGGAAAGCAGGAAGGCTGTTTCTACCGTGTATTGGTGACTGTTCTGTTTAGGAGCTGACACTCCTGTCCTGTGTGCTTTATTCTAGCAGCAGCACATCGCACTGGGTTGCGTCCCTTTGTGAGGGATATGTGTTCATTGATACGCTGTCTTTTAACCAGTTCCCACTCTCATCACTGACTCCATTAACATGATTTCATCTTAGGGGAAGAGCTAACGCCAACGAGCACTGAGTGGGCTTCTGGCTCTTTCTCATCATTACCTTATTTAATCCATATGACGCTCAGAAGTGGAGGTAATAATCCTCAGATGATAAGGAAAGAAAGACTCAGATAAGAGGGAAGTTGAAAGGATTCCACCATAGAAATTGGGGCATGTTTAGGGCACAAAATCACATCCTGAAAACTAAGGACATGGTTTTCTTTGGGCTATTGCAAAAAAGAGACTATTCCTTAATCAGGAATACCTCAAAAAGGAGAAAGAAAGGAAGGGAGGGAGGAAGGAAGGAAGGAAAGAAGGAAGGAGAGGGCTAGAGTTTTACATACATGAGCTATGTATCTATGAATCCCATTGGAGTCATGGGAATAATGGAGATGAGTGTATCTTGGGACATACAATTGCACAAGGACAGAGTAGCCCTTTGTGTTTAGAAGATCCTGGGTCATAAAGCCATACAGATAGCCTCTTAATACTTGCAACTTCCAAGGATCACATAACTGAGTAAAAAATCAAATTTGTCAGTTTTGTTCAACCAATCTCATTTATCACTGTATAGCTCAGAAAACCTTACAACCCTCTTGCTGAGATAAGGAAGACTGTAACACACACTGCTACATGCTTATGTGAATGTTGTTTCTGTAAAACTAGCCGAAACATCTGTTGAGAGTTGTTAGCAAAAGTCAGTTGGTCTGGAGTTCAGACATCTTCAAAAAAGTGAGTAAGATAAGGACTGATATGAAGGATTATATTGGAGCAAAGATCTGGGAATTGGCAATGCCCTCTTGTAAAGAGAAGCTTTTTCTTTGTGAGAAGCCTTCCCGCCAACCTGGTTCTAGAGCCGCATCAGTCCCAAATAAACACACAGGAGGCTATATTCATTATGAAGCTGTTGGCCTTGCTTGTTTCTTACTGGCTAGCTCTGACTTAAGTAATTACCCCATAATTGTTAATCTAAGTATGTTTCTTACCGGAGAATAGTTCCGGGCTTCCTACCCCATGGCGGTTACATCTCGAATTTCTCCTGTGTTTCTCTTTCCCAGAATCCTCCTGGACTCCTAGTCCCACCTATCTAGATTCCTATTGGCTCAACAGTGCTTTATTGACAAAAGACTTCCCCAACACCCTCTGACTTTCTTTCAAAGCTCTTCAGCTTGTGTGTTGACTTTTTGGGGAATATTATCTACTGTCTTGGTTACCTGAAGTATGATCTCAGCATCTTACTGAATTTCTTTGGGGTTTAGACACAACCCTTCATGGTTTAGATCAAGCTGTATGGCTTCAGCTTGAAAAGCTTCTTCAGATGCCAGGGGGAAAAGACCAGCTGTGATACATCCTGACATTTGGATAGGGATTCAGACAGCCAGCTCTTAGCTCAAATGAGGGTCAGGTATAACAAATTTTTTAAAAGTGTTGAGGATAGTAGCCAGATACTAAAAAATTGGTATTTGGGTACATAATGACAGTTTGGTCAAAGTTCAGTTTTAGTCAGAGATTATGGAAAGTTAAAGCTGCTCCCAGACAAGGCAGTTTTCCTTCATTCTTTCATTCACCTATAATTTTAAGAATGGATAATCTGATGAAAATGTAGACACACACAAAAATTTGTCTGAAGGGACTGGGAATATGGCTCTATGGGTAAAATGCTTATTGTGCAAGCATGAGGTCCTGAGTTTAGAATCCCAGTACTTGTGTGAAATGCCAGGCCCGGCAGTGTGTGCCTATAATACTGGCACTGGGAGGTGGAGATACAGGATGCTGGAGGTTTGGTGGCTAGTCGATATAGAAATTGGTGAGTATCAGGTGCAGTGGAAGACCATGTCTCAAAGGAGAACTAAAGATTGATAGAGAAGGATAATCATCATTCACCTCTGACCTCCACATGTATACACACTGATGCCCACACACATACAGTACACACACATACAGTACACATATACAGTACACACACACATACAGTATGCATACACACACAGTACACACACACACAAAGAGTATAACTATGACTAGAATTTGGTGTAAATGAATGTAAATCCTCCAAAAAATTTAAACAAAATACCGATAAGTGTAGTGATTAACTCTATTTTCAAAGAATAATAGACATGATGATTCATTTTTTAAAATAGGGTAACCAATTTTACCTTAAAACCTGATGCATTAATATACCATAAAGATACCAAACATATGTCATGAAATACCAAAAGGGTATCAGAAATACTAAGTCAAACAGTTCAATGATCCAGGAACACATCCTAAATGGTCACGTGTTAAATAAAATTCCAAAATAATATTAATACAATTTCATAGGCCGTAAAACAAATCTACTTGAAAAATCGTGAGCCCAAGCTAAAGAAGCAAATCTCAGGGCTAGCGAGAAGGTTCAACAGTTTAAGCTCACATGCTGCTCTTGCAGTAAACCAGAATTTCGTTCCCAGCACCCACAACAGATCGTGAACAGCTGCCTAGAACTTCAGCTCCCAAGAGATCTAAGACCCTCTTCTGGACTGAGCAGACATCCGCAGGCATGTATATACTCGGGATGTGTGGGGGACATGTACATATAAACAAAAATAAAAGTTAAAAAGTAAGAAATTGCAGCAAATGATGATAGTTTTTAAGCCTGGAGTTATATACACTGTTACTGTTTTAACATACTTTGAATCTGAAATTTAGATTCTAAACTGTCACCCGGAAGCTAATGTGTTAAAGACTGCATCTCCAGTCTGTCCTCCATAGGGATCTACAGAACCTTTAGTGGACGCACCTAATGGGGAGAAGTTAGGTCTTTGAAGGTCATGACCTCAAAGGGAATGTGACCCTATCCCCTTCTGTACTCTCATTTTGCTTCTCGCCACCATGGGCATGAGCCTCTTTGCCATGTGTTCTTGCCTTGCTGTCCTGTGCCATCATAGTCTCCAAAGCATCTGGACCAAGTAAACATGAACTGAAAACTCAGACGCTGTGAGCCAATTTAACCTTTCTTCCTTATAAGTTATTAATCATGGGTGTTACATCACAGTAACAGAAAGTTGACTAATGTGTTTAAAATCAAGCAAAGACATCCAAGGCTCTAGTAAAGACAAGTGTGGTTTGATAATAAGGACACTGACAAATCCATGGGAATCACCATCAGCGCAAGATTGTTACACATTGCTTATGTCAGTCATGCAAACCTGGTCTAAGAAGTATCCATCTGTTTGACAGTTCTGCCATGCGTCAAACCTAACACATCTAATGACCTTATTTTCCCCCAACAACTCTTTCATAAAGTAAAAGTTGCACTTTTCCAGAGCCTCCCAAAGAATATCAAATACAATTTTAGGTGCAAAAGATAGCATTCAAGATTCGATTTTAGAAAGGCAAAAATCAAAAATTGTTAGGAGATTTGAACACCTGCGAGAAAAAAATGGATTTGGGGCACCTGAGGGACAGTATCTTACTTCTTGTTTCAATAATATTAAAAAAAAAAACAAGCATAGAAGACAACATTATTGCACAGATTTTTACTTCTTTCCTAAATGTGAAAACATATTTGCATAGGTCAACAGGAATATAATAAAATTGACACAACCCACTGGTTATTCTCTTCAGACACAAAGTCTTTGCTATCTAAGTGGATTACACAATAGCAGATTTTCTTTTAAACAGATGAGGATAAGGAAAAACATTGTATGACCTTGTATTAAGAAGAAACCAAGAATCTAAGGAAAGTTTGTCCTTTTAGTAAAAGTGGGAGCAAGGTTTTATTTGTACCTGCTTAATATTTGATGATAAAGCTCTTTCTGAAATCTTGAAAGCAAACCCATAAGATCTTAGCTTTGACAACAGTAAATAATATGATATTTATTTATAATAGTCCCAAACTCTTCACAAATGTTTATATTTATTCAGTCATGGTCTTGCTCTGCTCCCCCCATTCTACGGCAACCAGTCACTCTAGTTGAGGGTAAAACTAGGCTCTGTTTTCATTAAAGAAAACCACCTCTGCTTGCTTTGCATAGAAAGTCGTTCCTCTGCCAACATTGCTCCTTCTGGAAACTCATTCACATATATTGACTATAACTTTTAACCACAGCAATTTCTACTTCTTAGAGAACTTTGGGAATCAGATAACTGAGAATTGTCTATCACACATCAGTTTTTTTTTGCAGATCAGCCAAGCTCCCAGCTTTCTACAACGATGCATCTCTAATAACACAGTGCTTCAAACTGGCAAAAAAAGAACATGAAAAGAACTCATTCTTTATCACATTCAAAACATACAGCCACTCTAGGCAAATGAAAATTATGGTTAATAACAAATGTTTCCACACTCTACCTTCCATAGAAATGCTGTGAGTATATAACAAACATATCTGAATTAACTCAATTCAGTGCAGTGTTTTGAGTTATTTAAAGGTCTTAAAAATTACCTTCAAGCTGTCATATTATAAGACCTAGTGAGGAAAAATTTCTTTTCAGACCATTCAGTTTTGTTAAATGCAAACATATTTTTCATGATCTTAAACATTAAGTATAAATAATGTCAGTTTATCTGAATGGTAATCCTATAGAAGCTTAAAGACTAAATGCAAGTAGAATAAAAATGTAAATTTTCATTATATTTTAAAACTTAAGGTTTTATTAGTCCAAAATTATTTAAACTAGCCTTATTTGCCAGAGACTTACTTGAACTCTCAATACATTCCTGAGTTGGCTAACACAGCAGTATATTCCCCGCATTGAAGATATTTCAGGGTGCAGTCCTTAACTTTAAGAAATTTTTATTTATGTAGGCACTAAGTTATGCAGGCTAAAGATATATCAAGACTTTAAAAACTAATATGGCAATCCCAAAAAGAAGTAGAAAAATATTAGACACTCAAACAAGAAGAGGTAAAGTTTTCCCTAAGTTATAGACAGTAAACACAGATACATGCACAGACCATAATTTAACATTTTATCCACTAGTCAAGCACAATATAAAATATAAAACTCTAAACTTTACATGAAAGTTACGTTCTTTTCACAGTGGGCAGAAATTCTTAATTGTTTTGACTTCAAACTGGACACACGGAAAACCTAGAAAGACTAATAGACCATGTTATTTGTCGCCTTTTATGCAACATGTTAAATATCTGTTTCTATTACATCTATTACATTTATATTAATCTGTTTGCTGAGGAAATTGATTTGTCAGGCCACAAAACCAAGCAAGGGAACCAGGTACCAGATACCAAGGGCATACTCAGAGTAAGGTCACATATTCAGTATGCTGCCAACAGACAGGACCAGGAATTGGTACACTGTTGGTTCCAAGAAGCTCAACTGAGGAAGGGACTGCATGTCACTCTGAGAAGTCATGCTGCCTACATGGAATGCAAGAGGACTCAAAGGTGAGGGCCACCTGATGGGTTATCCAATGCCAACTGGTCAGTCCTGAAATCACACACAAGTAACACAGGACTGAGCAGGCTGTGTTTATATGTTTAGGTATAACACATATACGTAGATGTGTAACAATGATAACTAAAGAAAAAGAGGCCATGATTTCAAGATGGAGCAAGGGGAGATTCGTGGGAGGAACTGGGGAAAGTAAAGGGAGACAAATAATGTAATTATACTTTAATTTTTTTTAAAGTGAGAGGTAACCCTGCTTGAGTCAGCACCAAACATGCTAACAGCAGGAAACAGGAGAAAAAGAGAGAGAGATCTTTGCTCAAGTGCTTTTTTTTTTTTCAAGAAAGGAGGAACAGGACTGAAAGCTCTATAGCAGCAGGAAATGGGGGAGTCTCCACAAGTCTCATGGGCATCCTGAAAAGGGATGGAGACAGGTTTTCTCCTAGAACATGGAAGAGCAGAGTGACATTTTCTGACTGGCTGCCACAAAGGGGAGTTGGAGGATTTCTGCACCCTGTTATCAAAAGCTTTGTGTTTAAAGGTCAGTCCCTTTCCCTCCTTCCTCTAGCTTCCCTGGTCCCAGTTTCGCTTCTAGGCAGATAGACAGAGCTGCTTAATAAGCTCCTATTGAGCTTTCTCCGGGAACTGTGCTGATGGATGCTACCTGGCAGGGAGGGAGGAACGGGCAGGCTGTGCTCCAGAGAGGGGAGCCGCAGGTCAGTCTCTGAATGGGAACCGTGAATAAATCCATTATAGGAGTGGATACTTTTCGAGGTTCAAATTTAGCTATGCCCCTAGGAAAGTTAAAAATTTTTTCAGAGACCTGGATATTTTCCTTCATTTCTAAAATTGAAATATAACATTTCACGGACTTTTCCGGATCTTCAGAGACATAATAACACTAAAGCCCCCCCCCCGTGTTATACACTCAGTGTCCTCCCTCCTCTCCACTCCCACCACCACCCCATTTTCAAACTGTTGTCTTTGTAACTTGGCTACAGGCCCATTTCTCTGCTCTGGAATCTCCCTGTCATACCACTTCCAGCTCTGTCTGGCTAGGAGCATATGTAAATTACTGTTAAATTATCTTTGTACAGTTAATATAGTACATGCCCAGTGAATGAGGATGAGATGGTACAGCAGAGAATATTCTAAAATAGGATGATTTTAAAAAGCAGAAATTTGCCCCCTTTTCATGAATTGGTCTGAAGGGTAGCGATCCAGGTGAACCTAATGGCTCTGCTCCCTGTTCCATTCTGGAACCCAGACCCTGACAGTGTGTGACTTCACTCTAGAGGTCAGCAAACTATACTCTCTGAGAAGACCACTTTTGTAGTTAGCTTTATTTTACACAGGCAAGCCTGTTTCTTAGCACACTGTCCATGCTAAAATGGCAGGGTTGAAAATTTCCCAAAGAAGTCATGAGACCCACAAGCATTAAGTGTTGGCTATTTGTCTCATAACAGTTTGACCCTACCCTATAGCACTATCCTCATCTGCATGGTTGAAGCTAGGCTATACAATTCAAGTCCCAGGAGACATAGCAGACGTTCAGAACAAGTAGCCTTATTGGTACTTTATGACTTTGTATCATTTCATTGGCCTGAAACATGCCACTAACCACACCTGACTATGAGGCCCAAGTTAAATAACCATGTGCTTAGTTTAAATCAGAGAATACAGACATCAAAGGAAAAGGGTACTGGAAATCACACACATGACAAAGGACCTATGTCTAATGTCTAGAACATATAAAGAACTCAAAATTAGCTGGGCGGTGGTGGCGTACGCCTTTAATCCCAGCACTGGGGAGGCAGAGGCAGGCGGATCTCTGTGAGTTCGAGGCCGGGCTGGACCGATAGCCTCCGAAACAATACAGAGAAACCCTGTCTCGTAAAAGCCAAAAAAAAAAAAAAACCCAAAATTAAAAAGGGAATCTTGGGGGTTGGGGGGGAGGGCACGGAAGGAGGGGAGGGAAAGGGAGAGGGACCTGGAACTGACTTGTGAAGCAACCTTGTTTCTAATCTAAATTTAAACTGAAAAATAAATTTAAAAAAAGGAAAAAAAAGGAAATCTTACCTCCAGAACAAGCAATATAATTAGAAAATGTGTAACAGAAAACCACAGCTAATCAAAATGTGGAGTTGTGGAGTCCAGTTCCAATGGCTACATCTACAAAACACTCCTGTCCCTACAGCTCAGGGAACATTGTGAAAGAGGAGACTGGAGGATTTTAAGAGCTAGAGGACCAGGAAATTTGCTGTGAGATTATGTCTCCTAGTAACATCAGACTCTATACCTATAAAGTCTCATCAACTTGTTGGTCCAAATGTGAGTTAAACAGGGATGACACCAATGAACAAGCCAAACTGGACGGGGAAAAGCCCATGAGGCATTTACCCTATACAAAGAATTATAGGCAATTAAGGAAAGCTGGGAGCCAGAAAAGTGATCTTCCCTAAGAAAGAGCAAATCAGCTGGTTTCCATTGCCAGATGGTCAGCTCTGAAAACATACATACATGCAGCATTATGCAAACTCAACAAGTTATACTTAGGAGTACATATGTGTATATACAAGTACATATATGCATACAGTAACAATTAGTGAAAAAACAGTCCACAAACTTGAAGGAAAGTGGGGAGGGGTATATGTGAGAGTTTAGAGGGAGGAAATGGAAGGGAGAAGTGTAATTAAATTATAATCTCAAAAATTAAATATGTATGTATGTCTAGTTATTTTACTGAAAAGCATATACAGATGTCAAATACATACGTAAAAAGAAGATCCATGTCATTAGTCACCTATAAGCCATGTTCTGGTGTGGGAACAAGAAGAGGCTGGCCCAGCCTTTCCTTATCAACTCTGTCTGATTCTCCTAAAATTTGTTCCATGACATAGGAAAAATAGCATATGACAGCAGGTATCTCCCTCACTCACCCTCCCCGAAAAGGGAGACACAACGTGGAGAAAAGAGTAGCTGTTTCTTTGCTGGTTAAATAAGGAATTTTTATTATCCTGTAAGAATTCCCCATGGAAAAGATTAGAGAATTAGAGATAAACTCATTTTTACCAGATAACAAAATAATAAGCTGAGTACTTGAGAGCTTGAACAGAGCAAACAACAATGAGGTTATTTTCTTCTTTAAACCCTGTGTGTATGAATCATTTAAATCATAAGAGGGATTCTTGGAAATGGCAAAACATAAACTGTTTTAATTATCTGAGCTTTCCGAGGTAACAAGAATCACACAATAGTGCGTGGTACAGAAGGGACCGAGGTCTGGTTGACCAGACTGAGAGAGTGCCTTGTACCCTTGGAATGCAGGCAGCTTTCACTGAGTCCTTATATCCCCATCTGTTGATGCGCACTTGACTGCTGATTATTTTCTCTTTAACGTCCCCATTTTATAAAGGAGTACTAGAGTTTCTATCCTAGGCTCTCTTCAAGGGATAGTCAGATGTTTTACCTGAGGCTGGCAGAAGCACTGGGTCCATCTAGAAGACTGAATACAGCTGCCGAGCTAAAGGCAGAAGAGGCAGAAGTGGGCTCTCAAATGGAACTTTGTTCTTGTCTGTGGTTTCTTTTCTTATGCCACGGTACTGCTCGCCATGCCCCACACTTCTGCTGCTCCAGAACAAGTTTCCTGACCACAGAGGAATTCTCCTTACTCTAGTGAGGGAAGATTTGTCCCTGAGAGCACCTGGGGAAAAGATTGCAACCCAAGGATCCAAGCAAGGGATATGATCTTTGGTCCCAGTTTATTGATACAATACATAATTATTTATTGAATGTCAAATTAGTAGCAGCTTCATCCTAGAGTGACCCTGACACTTTATATCAGAGTATCTACCTTCAAGTCAGTGGGATCTGTGGTAGCCTAAGGGTGGCTATAGTCACAGTATTACAGATATTTTCCAGGTTTGAGCTTTGGATGTAACTTGCATCTTTTGCCATTGAGTCATCTTTTAAAGGATGGCTCCCCACAGAAAATTCTGCTACATACTATTTGTATAACCAATGATGATTTGTCAATGTCAATGGTTTCAAAGTCATTGCACAACAAAGGCACCTGGATGGCTGTTTAAAACACGTCATCTGAGTCAGTAGTTCTAGGATGGGGCCCAAGAATTGACATTCCTAAAAAGTGCTCAATGTCAATGCTGCTGCTGCTGATATGCAGAGACACATTTTGCAAACTGTGTACACCTATCGTCCCCAAAGCTTCTCCTTCTGCACCCTATCTCACTCTTAGCCATGAACAGTGCAGACTTTGGTGAGCCAAACCCAGTTCCTTCCTTACCTAGCACACCAGCATTGCTTCTGTGTAGGTGGGCTCAGCAAGTTCTTTTCAAACAGAATTTTATTAAATATCAGTCTCTTCTAGAATGATCACTTTTGGTTATGTAACTCTAAACCAGATGGTATTCAGTAGAAAAAGATGAAAACTATTCTGAGGCTTGATATCTCTCTCTGGTCCTCTTGGTGTGCAGAGCTGAGGCAAAAAAATGGGTTTGGATAAAGATCCCAGAGGTCTATTGTTGGGAAGAGACAATGATATTCACTTATGGTAGTTTGCTATTGCTAATGAACAAAGTGTCCAAAATTTAGCCCCTTCAAATACATCTACCGATTGGCTTGTTTTTGAGGGGAGGTTTTAATTGTTTGTTTTGTTGTTGTTTTGGAAGGTTGGAAGTCCAGATACTAATGAGAGAAGTTTTCTACTCAGCCTAAAAGGTAAACATTGGGAGGCATTTTTTTTCTGGAGTTCCATGTTATTTTTCAAGTTCCTATCTTGGTAAGTAGGATTCAGTTTCTTAAGACTGTATAACTGATGTCTCTATTCCCTTCCAGGATGACTTCTAGGGGGTGCCCTTAGCTTCTAGAAGTCACTTGTAGTTCCTTGATGACTACCCTGTCTCCCTCCCAGAGCATCTTCCAACCAGAATCCCTTCTTTATCAAGACCAGCAAAGATGTACCTCAGTTTTTTAAAAGACTCCTTGACGAGATCAGGCCCATCCAGTACTGATTCATTACCAAATTATGGAAGTAATGGCCTATCTTATTCAAGGATTCCATGCCCACTCAAGAGGGAAGGACAATAAAAGCATCAAGCTGTGTTTGGAGCTGAGAGAGGATAAATAAAGGAGGTCAAGTTTGGGGACCAATGGATCTCACCTAGCATCTTACTCTAGTATTCCTTCTCATACTAAGAATTACTGAATCATATTGGATGATGTGGTTGAGGTCAAACTGACAAGCCCAAGTACCAGTGCACCTATGAGGTATTCCCAAAAGGAGAAAAATATGGGAATGATGAACTGGGTCTCTAAAAAGTTTAAAGACTTCTGGGAAAGGAAACATTTATGGTTCAGTAATTGGTTGAGCTATAATATGATTTCACTAGGAACAATGATTAAGTGAAAATATAAGAGTGAGACCAAGGAAGTGATCACAATCTAGTTGGTATAGACCCATGTGTATCCTGAAGGTATTTGAAAGTCTTTCACAGTTAAGCAGACAATGGTCTGACTAGCCTTGTTCTAGAGACTCAGTTCAACAGCAGTGTCAGGAAAACATTGGATAGTGGAAAACCAGAGGCTTTGGGAAGCTAAGTCATCAGCTAATTAAGATGGCCTAAAATAGGACAGAGAAGTTGGGCCAAGGTTATGAACATACCACATAGATTTATGTCCCCTAACATCAACAGCTTTTCCTGACTGATGAGTGCCAATGAGTGTCTCTACCATCATTAAGACCTCACCATCCCTTCACCAGACCATATCAACAGCCTTCTGCATTCCTATGAAATGAGAGTTTTGCTAATAAAAGATTCAAACTTCTTGATCTAACATACAAGGCTCTTTGTGGCCTGGCCTTGCTTGCCCTTACCAGCTTCAATTCTGCCTTTATCCACCACAAAATTACTAAGCCTTACTAATCCTTGAACAGAAGAAGGCATTGAACATATCCTCTCAGCATAAACATTTGCCAGAACATTCCCTCCTTATCTCTCACGACCCCCAATTCAAGTGCCTTTACCTTCATTCTATAACACTGTAGGAAGTGAATAACTAGTTCCAAAGACTCTCTAGAAACTGTGAATGTTGTCTGTGTTGGGTCAAGGGAATTCTGGGTTCCTGTAACTGGGTTACAGATCTAGATGTCTTATTTTATTCGAATGATGATACGAATGTAAGTAGTTGTTTGTTATTTGAGGAAACTAAGCTTTGCAGACAAACACTAAGTCAGAACTCAGCTATAATGCTAGCTTAAGATTTAAAGTCCATTTTGTTTCACTTTGCCAAAACTAATGGGACTCATGTGTATGCTGACAGCTACATTTTGTTTCCTTATTTTGCACTATGCCATTCTAGATCGTTTTGTTGACACTGATAATACCTAACAAGGCAAGCATATTGTACTCTTCATTCCATTTCTTTTCCGTAAGGAATAGCAGAAGTCATGGGTCAAAAGGGAATGAGGTGAAAGTTTACTGAGTGACCAAGATGGATTTTCCCTGGCAACCTACTAATTGAGAAAACCAAGTCAAAACACTTTGTAGTTTTAATTTAAAGAGCTTCAAATTATGCACTAGTACAAATCCAATCAAATCATCCAGAATCGAGTGATGGACGCACCTTATGAGCAGGGACTGATGGTGAGGTGATTTCCTTGGGGATGTCAGACAAATTTGATCTCATTTATTCCACCTCTAAGACAAAGCACCGTGGACAAGTCCCTTACCTGTCACAGCCCAGTTTCTTCTTTTTGAAATCACTAATAGCATTCATCTGAAAGGTTGCACTGAGAATTACATAAGCAATGGGTTCTTTTGTTTCTGGCCTGACATGGAAGGGCTTGGAAATCACCACTCAATATCAACAACAAGGAAAAAACTGAACAAGCTTTAAAAACTGATGATTTTCAGATTCATCAGAAAAATGAGCTCATGAGGCAAACGGCTGTCCTTAAAATTGGAAAGACAAGCAAATTCAGAAGATTGCAATTTAGGAGAACAGACCGCACACAAACAGAAGCCTTCCTGGGAACAGTCACGGCGGAGGGGAGCCAGCATCACAACTCAGGTTTCCAGGGGAGCAATGTAGGAACACCTGAGAGATAACTCTCCAGGGATGGAGAGGTGCGCGCCTAGAGGACCCTGCCTTTAGTCAACTTTTCTTTTGGAAGTTGACCAGATTGCCACGCTGAAGATCAGAGGAAAAGTAAATCCCCTCATTCTAATGTCACAGAGAGTGAAAAGGCAGTCCATTTGAAACATTCTGTCTTAAAGAGGCCTGTTTTCAAAAGAAGCTCTTTCGCCAGGGCCTAACCAATTACAGTTTGAGTAGCATTCCGGGGCTGGGGGGATGGGAATACCCAACCCTATCCTAGTCCCGCCCACCTGAATCATTTAAGGAGAGTAAAGCTTAAGAGGCACCTGTGCGCTTCATAGTTCAAGGGCACAGGATAACAGACTGAGTAAGACAACCACAGGCTGTAGAATTCTTCCTTTCCCCAACAGCCTTAACTAATACTTGATACTGAAGGCTTATTGTGGGAGTGAATGTGTGTATGTGGTGTGTGTGGGGGGTGTAGTTAATGTGGGGGTGTGGTGTGGGGAGGTGTAGTTAATGTGTGGGGTGTGTGTGTGTGTGTGTGTGTGTGTGTGTATTTGTATGTGTGGTCAAGTACACACATTTCATGGTATACATACAGGGGTCAGAAGAAAACATCAAATGTTAGTTTTCATCTTCCACCTTATTTGAGACAGGGTCTCTGCTGTTCACAGTATTCACCAGGCTAGCTGACTGTTGTATCTCTAAGGATCTACCTCCTCTCCTGTCTCACAGACAGGAACCTTGCTATTACCGACACGGATTACCATGCCCAGATTTACATGCTTAATGCTCTACCCTCTGAGCCATCTCCCTAGCACCAAAAGGCTCATTAATCACAGGTTCTCTTACCCATTATGTCCAGACACCACAGAAAAAAACACCAGTTGTATTAAAATGAGAACAAGAACAAAATGCCCACACAATGTAAAGAGGCTTACCAAGTGCCAGAGCTAGAGCTACACATGGCAAGAACACTGGAATCAATAATTAACTGTAATAGTTTAATAAACTGTAAAGAATATGCTATGAGATACAATGGGAATACAACTGTAATGAATGTGGTAACAAAAGGATGATGTAAGTAGAGAGGCAGAAATTCTGATAGTGAGTGAAGAAATGCTAGAGAGCAACGACCTTGTGACAAAAAATTAAAAATGCATTTGAAGGGCTGATTATTAAACGAGACAGAACTGAGAAATGAATCTCATCTTGCAAATATATGCCAATAAAATAAGCCAATAGAATGCCTTCAACTGAAAAGTAAAGAGGGAAGAAGATTGTAAAGTTTGGAACAGAATATTTCAGAATGGTTAGACAACTACATACAGTGCAGACAGACAGTATGGGTAATATAACAGAAACGTCAGACGCAGGAAGGAAGGAACAGATGCAGGTTCTGAAGCAAAAATGACTGCCCCAAAATTAATGCCAGACACAAAACCACAGACCTAAGAAATTCAGAGAACACCCAGAGAGATAAATACTCCCTAATCTCCACCTCTCAGTGCATTGTTGTCAACCAGAAGAAAACCAAAGACAAAGAAAGTATCTCAAAAAAGAAAAAAAAAGCTGCAGGAGAAAAATACTTCTGGGTAAGAATTCTATCTAGCTGCTCTTTAGAAACAATGCAAGCAAGGAGTGACTGGGATGAAATATGGAAAAGGTTGAGAGACAAATGTTACCAATCTAAAACTCTATGTCATGTGAAGTTAATTCTTTGAAGGTAAAGAAGAAATACTTTCTCTGAAAAATGTAAATTGAGGAACTTATGGCTAACAAGAAATGGTAAAAGATACTCTTCAGAGAGTATAAAAATTAAATAGATTAGAAATTTGCATCTACTTGAAGAAAGTGTTGGGGGATGAATAAATGATGATTAAAAATTAAAATGTATTTTTCTTATTTTAATTAATTTAACATATGCTTTGAAAAACAATAGTAACAACAATAATATATTTGATGACTATAGCATATGTATATATATGAATATATAACATCAATTGTTACTATAACAGCCTTATCCAAACTGAAGTGTATTTTTATTTGAACATGGGAGTAATTTAGTTGTGCTAGTTGAAAACTCTAGGACAGAAAAATAAAAATATTAAGGAAATCTGATTAATATTAATATATTTAAAGGAGGAAATAGAGTCGCACAAAACTGTTCAACTAAAACTGAAAAATTCAGGAAAAAATTAAATATGAATAAAGAACAAGGGTGACAAGCAGAAATTAATGATTTTTATAAGTATTATTCTAATTATATCAGTGATAATTTTAAAGATTTGTTTTGTTTTTGTGTGTGTGTTTTGCTTGCATGTATGTAAATGTACCTTATATGTGCCTTGGTGCTCACAGAGGCCAGAAGGGGACATCAAATCTCCTAGAAGTGGATTTGCATAGTGATGTGAGCTGCCATGTGGGTGCTGGCAACCAAATCCATATCTTCTGAAAGAGCAATAAGTGCTCTTGGCTGCTGAACCATCTCTCCGGCCTATCAAGGACCATTTAAACATCAATGTTCTAAATATATCATTGAACAGACACAGATTGGCAGAGTAAATAAAAAAAGACTCAATAGTATGTTATATAAGAACTTTATGTTTTAAAGAAGAAAGGATTTATATTGGCTCATAACTAAAACACAAAGCTGTGAAATCCTTAGTAAATAATATGATAGAAAAATCTAGATGATCTGAGGTATGATTTAAAAAAAAACTAGCCGGGCATTTGGGAGGCAGAGGCAGGAGATCTCTGTGAGTTCAAGACCAACCTGGTCTACAAGAGCTAGTTCCAAGACAGCCTCCAAAGCCACAGAGAAACACTGTCGCAAAAAAAAAAAAAAAAAAAACCTTATAAACTACACCACTAAAGATTTGGTTCATAAAAGAAGTAATTAATAACCTGGACTTCATTAGAAGTATAAGCTCTTTATCTGCAAAAGACACTACAAGAGAATAAAAAGATAAGCCACCGACTCTTGGGAATATTTGCATAAGACATTCATGATATAATGCTCTGTCCAAGGGTGTTAACGGTGGGGGAGGCATGCATATATGGAGGCAGGAGGTACATAACCTTTACATCTTCCACTTAATTCTGTAGTGAACCTAAAGCTGCAATAAAAATAAACTCTATTTAAAACAATAACTCCAATACTCAACATTCTAGAGGAATTTCCTCATATAAGCATTTTCCTCAGGAATTTAATTATAACCATCACCAACATTTATTGAATCATTACTAAATTACAGACTATACTATTACATACATATCATTAATTTTTGTTTCAATTTTTCTAGGAAATAGGTCTTCCTTGGGTGTGTATGAGTAGGGATTGAACCCAGGCCCTTGAACATGCTAGGCAAGTACTCAACCACTGAGCTATAGCCCCAGCCCTTTTTGTTTATGCTTCTATTTTGAGACAGCCCATCACTAAATTGCCCAGGGGGAACTTGAACTCATTTGGTAGTCCAACCAAACCTTGTGATCCTTCTGCTTCAATCTCCTCAGCAGCTAGGTTTGTAGGCCTGTGATACCAAGTCCAACATTGGCTTTCTTTATTTCTCCAATTAAAAGCATACTTGAAGAGGTTAAGTGATTTGTCCAGGGTCACTATGCTAATAAGTGCCTGGGCTAAGATTCAAACCCATGCTTTTAACCTTGACCCAGAATACTTCCAGAAGCTCAACCCATGCCAAGAACCCAGTACACAACAAATAAAAGTTTTCTCCCTCTTCCCTTTCTTCTTTGTGCAGCAAGTTGAAGCAGGTCTATTTCTTCATCATAGCTCTTAGAACAACTAGTCAAAATGAGGGTATTTAAGCTACACATATCTTAGTTCAAATTAGAAAACATCCACTGTGTAGGTCCAGGGCCCAGAAAAACCCTCAAAGTCAATGCAGCCCTGGTGGGGACATCACTTCTCTGACCTGAGAACAACCTAGCCTTCAAACAGGAATGGTCTGCAGTGATAAGAGGTAGAGCATCAAAAATACTTGATGATGACAGTCAAGAACACCTCATCACTGATGTTAACTGTCACATTAGACCACATCAACTTACAATAACCTAGTCAGGGCTGCCATGGCTGACCAACAATATGTCTCATTCTTTCACAGCCGTGTCAGGTACAGCTTTCCCTGAGAAGGTTCATGTCAGGCTTGGTGTTTCTCTAAGACACATTAAGTCAGTTACATAATCAATTATTATAATAATAACCAAATTCTTGACAGGAACCTGAACATATGAAAATATCACACACACACACACACACACACACACACACACAACTTCTAAAAATCAGTCTGTCCCCTAGAGTTGTGAAGCGGCAGGAGAAATTACCAACAATCCTCAAATATTATAGGCACCACACATTGAGGGAAAGCTGACTGTAACACAGCAGGAGTCTGTGCGGCATTAGGAAAGGAAAGGATATTGTATAGAAGCTAGTAGCCAGGAAATACCCAGAATTTCTCAAGATTCACTGGACTTCTTTAGCTAGATTACCCAGAAAACAGGATCACACTTGTGCTGAGAACATGTGTGTGTCAGTTATGGTGGTATAGATAACCTCATTTCATTCTCTACAAAATTGTAAACTGAGTTTAATTTCACTATTCAGTAGACAACATAAGGCCAGAAGATTCAGGCAACTACTCAAATTTATTGAGCCAGTACTTTATAAAGCCTGAATCTGAAGCCAAGGCTATCTGCCTTCAATGTTCTTTCTCATTTTATTGTGCACACAAGGCAATAAATTATCTCTTGGATCTCTGAGAGTTGGTGGTTAGTGAACAGGATCGAAGATCAAATTCTAAGACACGAAACACTGTGCATCAGGGAGAGGGAAGATGTAAAGCAGTTAAGTACAGTGACAATGACCAGCAGCCCAGAAACTTTCATGTGGAATCTTCTATTGGCACATAGTAGAAGACTACCTGGGACTGTGTCATCCAAAGTAAAATTTCCACACTATTTGTAGCCAAATAATGCCATATCATTTCACACCAATGCGATATAAGCAGAAATATATGCCTACAGGAAGCTTTCTAAAACCTTCCAAAAAGACACCTGACCTCCACCCTTTCCTGGTTCCTCATCTCCTCCAGCCTCTTTCTTGCGAGTGGTTAGAAGATTTATTAGCTACTTATCTTTTCTTTGCAACAAATTACCTGAGAAATGTGCATTAAAGAAGGGTTTATTTTGGCACATGGTGCAAGGGTGCAGTCCATTATGGTGTTTCTTCTCGGTTCGTTTTCTCCTATTTATGCAGTTCAGGACTCTCAGAAATGGCACTGCCTACATTTAGAGTGAGTCTTTATACCTCAATTAAACTAATCTAATTCCTCATAGACATACACAGAGCTTTGTTTCTATGGTGATTCTAATTCCAATTAAGTTGACAGTCAGGATTAAATGCCATGACTCTATCCCCTTGTCAACCTGACACCCTAACACATCGCTTTGAAGTATGACTTTTCACTCCTTGTCCTCACAGGCTCATGACCTGCTTATAATGCAAGATTCACTCATTTCAACTTGGAACGTGCCCACAGTCTTTAATGTTGCCATACTATAATAGCCCAGAGTCCATATTTCTCCTGAAACTCAAGGCAAGCTCTTAACCATAAGCTCCTATAAAATCAAGCACTTGGGGGGCTGGAGAGATGGCTAGAGGTTAAGAGCACTGGTTGTTCTTCCAGAGGTCCTGAGTTGAACTCCCATCAACCACATGGTGGTTCACAACCATCTGTAATGATATCTGGTGCCGACTTCTGGCCTGCAGGCATACATGGAGGTAGAACACTGTACATATGGTAAATAAATAAATCTTTTTTAAAAATCGAGCACTTGTTACATGCCTATCACAGAATAAGCATTCCCATTCCAAAATGATTAATGGGTAAACAGGGAAGACACCAAATCCTATTCCCCTCACTGAAAGAAATGAGCATTCTTTCTCTCATTTATATCTCTTCTCTCTATATACTTCACTGTCAGCAGCACATGGGCATGCTGTCCATTCACCTGTGTGTGGCAGGTGTTTTCTTTGGGGCCACCAACCAGCTCCCAAATCAGGAAATGGAGACTTGTTATTAGTTATGAATGCTTGACCTTTCTTAGCTCTTACTTTAATCTGTTTCTCTTTATATTTGTCCTCAGACATTTTTACCTATCCTGACCTTCTTTCCTTCTTCCTTCCTTCTTTCCTTCCCTTCCTTTCTTTCTTTCTGTCCTACTTTCATTGCTTCTCATGTTTGGGTGGCTGGCGGCTGCCTGGCTTCTGGCCCCAGCCTTCTCTTTCTCCTTCACTCACTTCTTTTCTCTCAAGCCTGGATTCCTCCTCCTAATGATTCTCTCCGCCCACCTGCCCAGCCTATGCCATTCAACTTTTTATTAGACCAATCAGGTGCCTTAGGCAGGCAAGGTGAAACAGCAACACATCTTTACATCATTAACAAAGGCAGCAAAAACAAAAGTAACACATCTTTGCCTAGTTAAAATAATATTCCACAACACCTGTGATCACATTTCCTTCCAGATATTTCCTCCCTTTATTATTACTCTTCAAAACTCATGGGTGTTTTATACTACCGCTGTCTCCAAATCCTCTCTTCCTGCTTTCTGTGGTCCTAACAACACAGAAACTAAAGACCTTGAATTGTTGAATTTGGGACTCAATTATCTATCTCATTTTAATTGGTCCATCAGCAATATTCGGCAATGATAAACAAGTCCTCTACTCATAAACACTGCCATAGACACGTGAACTTCACTCCTCATTGCTACTTCCTGGGGCTGCTGGTCACTTTTCCTTGACCTCCAACTGTGTAGGTGCTCAAGATTCATTCCGAAATGCTTTTTTATTTTAGGGCCAGGGAATCTCACATTTCATCCCAAGCTGCTTTCAAACTAATTGTATATATACCCCAGGCCCAACTTGAAATCTACCTTTCTTAGCCTCCTCACTGCTTTAATTTACAATTTTTTGCCACCATACCCAGTTTCTGAGTTCTTTCTATTCTACACCTAAATGTGTTCCCATTGGGAGCTCATCCAAACTGGAGGCTAAGAAACCAATCAGAAACTGACTGTGCATGGACAGCTTCTATAGTTATAAGTAACTTCTACATTAACTGTCTTTTGAGGCACTACTGACATGTTACTTCCAAGTGCAGCTTTTACTAACCATATTTATGGTACAACCTAGGAACAGTGAAATTGCTCAGTAGTTGAAGTCCTTTGCTTCCAACCTGAGAACTTGATTTAATACCCAGGAACAACATGGTAGGAGGAGAAAATTCTCTCCCACAACTTGCCTTCTGACCACACACATACACACACACACACACACACACACACACACACACACACACACTAAATGCAATAAAAAAGAAAGATGCAATCAACTTCCATTCCATCAAAGAATCTCCCTCCTTGCTACCTTACTTTTTTCTCTTTTATAATACTTTCTATTTGCTATCATGTCATATATTTATCTTGTGTCTCCAAGTACAAGGCTGTGGCTTCATGAAAACAGGGATTTTTGTCTACTCTTTACTGTTATACTCTTAGAAATAGGAAAAGTGTCACATATAGAAAGCTCTTAATAAATACTATGAAAAGAATGAATGGGTAGATGTTTTTACAAGTGATACCATAATACTAACAAAATAATACTTAGAAGCATCCATTCTGTTAAAAAAATTGGTGGATCTAGCTACAGAATCTGCATTCTTACCTCTAAAATGTTTCTTCCCTTGAACCTCCCATATGTATTACATTTTCAGCTTTCAAGGTGCCCACATGGATGTTTCCTATAGAATCCTAGAAATCAAGTGTCTGAGTTCTGGGTCAAGAAAATACAGGTACGAGAGACAGAATATCCCTCCCAAAGAGTTCTATTTCCTAATCCCCATGCCTATTGTACAGCAAAGGAAACTTTGCAAACTTCCTGTTACAGACCATAGATCAGGGGAGGGTGCTGTGGGAAAACTCTTCTGCATGCTATAAATATGTATTCCTTTCACTGGTTAAGAATAAAGCTGAGAGCTTTTTCTTGGGGCCTTCTGGAAGCCTTCTAGAAGCTTTCTTACACCACCGACTGGTCTCTGTGTTATCAATCCCGACACCCTCGCACATTATCAGACACAGGCTTCGAGAGCGATCGCAGCAATTGGAGGTCCCACCAAGAAGTGAAAGCAAGTGAGCAATTTGCTGCAGACAGATTCTGGCATGATGGAACTTGAGGGACTTTTGATCAGGTCAAATGGAGACACCAATGCATTAGACAGTGGGGAAGTCCCAATTCTGCCCTAATTTGGGGTCGGGGACATGTTTGTGTTTTCTTGCAGGAAAAGAACAAAGCTCAGAAGCTGTCAGAACATTTGGTGAGATGCATGGAGCAGAGAAAAACTGGACCTGAGACTGTGGGAGCCTGCCCAAGCCAGTTCGAGTGAGATCTCCTAAATCAGTGTTCCTGTCATCAAATCTACAGCCCAAGAAAGAAAGGAAACCATCAGTTCAAGATTTCCAGTTTCTCAACAGGCCTGCTGCATCAACCTCCCAGACCTGTGAGTTTTCATCCCGAAGCCAACAGAGAACTGGAAGATTAGCAGTTTGCCCTTGACACACCTTGAAACAACAGAATTTATTTTGCCAGTTTTTCCCTTTGGAGAGAAAAGGACCCATTTAAAACATTTGGACACTGGTATGGAACATGATGAGTGGCAAAATTCCCTTTTCAGTATTTGAACAGGACATGGCCACTTGAAATATCAGCCTTGGTGGTTCCTGTTTCCGGAATCATGTCTATGCCAGTGTATTTTTCTGGAGAAATGCAACTTGTCCTAATAGGGCAAAAAGAGACTTTGACACCACGGCCACTGTTGTCGCAGCCATCACCATATCAGCCACTGCAGCTGCCGTGGCCAGAATTGCCGTTGCCCAATCTTCCACCAAAGCAGAGACTGTTAACACCCTTGCTTGTAGAGTTAGCAAAGTGCTGTCCACCCAGAATGTGCTCAATTCATATATTCAGCTGGGGTTGCTGACGTTAAATCAGCAAACTGCATCACTACAGGAACAAGTTGGTGCTTTGTGGATAGTGCAACAAGCCTCTTGTTCATATTTTTTATCATGCTACATGTGTAACATCAATGAATGTACCTAATGTATCTGTGCAAGTGCACTTTCTAAATGCTTTCCTGAGTGGATCTTGGAATGATTGTAAACTTTATCACTGTTTTGACCATCAAATTGTAACTGTAAATCACATGTGGGTTACCCTTGTAACAGAGGAAGGCTGGTAGAATGCTATGGCCCAGATGGGGGATGGGTATGGTGATTGGGAGGCACTACGTCAATGGAGGTCCTGGAAGTGGTGGCAGTGGTGGTAGGCATTTTGGCTTTAGGCCAAGTTTAAATGTGCCTTGTTCCATAGGCAACAGATCTGTCACCAAGTATTGCTCAACTTAGCCCATGGCAATCCCGGTAGCCATGAAGTCTGGTTACAGATGATTCAAGGATGAGGTTCTCTGATGACAGACAACCTGTGGGGAAGAGACCTCCCACCTAAGACAGAGTTGCCATGTCCCTCGAAGACAGGTAAGGGAGGGTGACCCTACTTGACCTAAGACAGGAGTGCCTCATTAGAAAATAAAAAAGGGGGAATTGTGGAAACAACAGACCTTGGCTGGAGGCCCACTTCCCCATAAGCCTGGGAGCAGGCAGCTGTAATAAGTTAGAAAACATGTTTACCAAAAAACAATCCAGTATCTGTAAAAACATGTTTACCAAAAAAATAAGTTCCTGATGTTTTCAGAAGGACTCACCCACAGGAACACCCTGACCTTGACCTTTCCAATGACTAACCACCTCTTCCTGACCCCCCACCGCCGCACCTGGTGTCAGGGCATATAACCAGCCAGGGTAAGAATAAAGTGGAGCTTTTTATTGGGGCCTTCTGGAAGCCTTCTAGAAGCTTTCTTACACACACACACACACACACACACACACACACACACACACACACACACAAAGCAGAATAAAGCTGGATTGTCCTACAGTCAGGCGGAATAAGGCTAAGCGGGAAAGCCAAATGGGATACAGGGATAAAGAAAGGCAGAGTCAAGAGAGATTCGAGTCAGCTGTGAGTGGAGCCAGATATGCTAGAGAACAGGTAAAACCACAAAGTCATGTGGCAAAATATAGATTAATATAAATGGGTTAATTTAAGTTGAAAGAGCTAGTTAGTAATAAGCCTTAGCTGTAAGTAAAACATGCTATAATTAATATAAGCTTTTGTGCGATTATTTGAAACCGAGAGGTCAGGACAAAAGAAAAGCTCCATCTCCGTTTACAAGAGGGGGTCACTTGCATTATGCCTGTGGACCCAATCTGATTACATGAGCACTCCAGCTGGAAGAAGAATTAGGCATTAGAAAGAACAGTGATATTTTGAGATGTGGAGACACTCAAACTTTCAGTGCCGGCCTTGAAGAGGAGGAAACAATGAGTTATGGAGTGAAAACATCTCTCAGTTAGGAAGGAAACTGTCAACTTAAAGGAAGTAAATTTTTCCAACAACCAAAGAAACCTAAAAATGAACTCTCCCCCAGAGCATCCAAATAAGAGTTCTGCCTGGCCAGCATCTTAAACACCTGAACAGGAAATCCAGCTAAGGCAACTTGGACTTGAGCCTAACTTTAACAGACAAAAAATGGGTGTGTGTTAAGTTGCTAAAATTTTGGTGAATGCTGCAGTGACAAGTGAGCACAAATCCACCTAATGACTGTCACTGAGCGACTGGGGATTCTGAAGTATTTGTAACCTGGAAGTATTCTCTGCTCTCCAAAGAGTCTGGCCTACTCTGCCAGCACTGGTTCTGTTGGATTCCTAGAATGTCAAACTGATACATTAACCTATTGTTAAATGCCACTTCCTTCTGATTTCCTTGGTGTCAGAATTTTAAAGAAACTAAAGTATTGAAGGTTATTTTATATCTGCTCCCAGATTGTAGGGCAAATGTTCAAGCCTTTAGCCTCTGCATTTGCTGAGCTAGGCTTAACTAGTGGTCTGATTCCCTTTTTAGCTTTAGGGAAGTAGGAAATGGCTGCTTTCATAGAATTAGTAATGCCACCAAAACTAAAGGTCAGACCAAGTTAACATTGAATACAGTATTTCCAGTGGGGCAATGCAGGGTGCTTTAAGAAGCAGTGTCCTCATGCCCCAACATGTCCCAGCATGCCCCAGCACATCCCAGCAGTATCTATTTACCCAGCACAGCTAAGGGAATCCAGTTAAACTCTGTCATTCCCTAGCCTTTGCCACCTGTGACCCATATGGCTGCCATAAGTCTATTTTCATTAACAATGCCCCCTAAGTGACCAACGAGCAACAGGGCCCTGTGTCTCTGTCTCCGTTTAAGATCTTACATTCACTCCTGCAGGCTTCTCAGTAGCCGAGCACAGCCAGCATTCAGCACCATTGTGAGCTGAGCTGGACACTTGTTTATCCTCTCCTGTGACTGTGAATGGCAGAGAAACAAAAGAGGATGAGCACGGGGAGCTTCTCTCTGAGCCGAGTCTGTGTAGGAAAGGGCTCACTAACCCTGGCATTTCCAGAAGCGGTGAAGCAGGCAGGCATGTGACGTGGAAAGGAATACACAGGTGTGGAGCCAGGCCGTTGCAGATGCAGATCTTGGTTCTTCCTCTCACAAAGTCTGCATCTTTGGATGTGCTTTTAGCCTCTCTGAGCCTAAAATTCACACTGATCCTGGGTCGGTGTGAATTGCATGTTCTCCCATAGCACTCCATTACTAGTATCCATACCATGAGATGAGACAGCTAGGGCGTGGCCTTTACTGAGCCTGGACGACACATTTTATACTTAAAGTATCTGGAACTGTGGACTCAATCTCCTTTTTCCATAAGAGTCTCCATTAGTTACTTTTCCTGATGTTGTTATAAAAATGCCCTCACAAAAGCAATGAAAAGAAAGGAGAATTTGTTCCAGCTCACAGTTGGAGGATCCAGTCCATCCTGGTAGAGAAGTCATAGAGGCAAGCGTCAGGAAACAGAGAGAGATGTCTGCCTGGTTTACTTTCTCCTTTTTATTCAAAATAGTTCAGGGCACCATCCCATAGAATGCTGCCACCCACAGTGTGGGGACCTTTCCACCTCAGTTAACCTATACAGATAATCCCTCACAGGCAATCCTAGAGGCTTGTCTCTTAAGTGACTCTAGATTCCAGCAAGTTGGCAATCAAGATTATTCATCATAAAAGCTTTTGTTAGATAACTACCCACAGTGATGACACAGAAACAATAACTGTGTACAACTTGGAAATCGTAGGTGGTAGTAAGATAATTAAGTGATAAGTCTTACTTATTACCTTTAATAATATAATTTGATTATAAGTTTATATCTTACATGATTGCTTAGCTTACTTTTTAATAGCAAGCTCTCAATTTTTCCTGGAAATTTAGCCACCGACTCTTGTGAGCCAGTGCTGGCTATCTTTAGCACATCACTGTTTGTATAAAAATGTTATTTTTCCTATCACTCACAAATGTCTTTTACTTGCTCCAGACAAATAAATAAAAGCCCAAATGCTTGTGATAAAAACTAATGCAGATCTCATTCCTAAAGGAGAAGCTGGTGGAATCCTCTCCTGAACACTCACCCTAAGAAGGTGAAGAGGGGCAAACCCTAGCCTGCTCCCTTCTAAAGGCCTGGAATCTGCGACTGTGCTAGTTTTTCACTGGGTCAGCTACTACTAGAAATAAATACACAATTCACTTAGATTCAATCACTCTGGTTATGTGGTCATTTAAGAAGCTAAATTGTAGGAATTTGTCTAGACTCTGAAGGGGTGAATACAAGGGGCAGGCATTGCAAGGGCTACAGCTGTGGAGAATTACTGTCCCAGCTGTGATATGTACAGCTCACGCTGGTCAGCATTTATACTCTCAATCCCATGATCAGGAAACGAAAAAGATGGAACCTGGAGAAACATCAGTCAAAACTACTGATATCCCTTTTCTCTAGTGACTACAATCTAAATTGAGTTCCTCTGTTACCATGGGCTATTTCTTGGAGAAGTGCAGTATGATCCAGCACACGTTCCCTCAGGAAGCTGACCAAGTAGCCTGATCTTCTTAGGAGTGTTCTGGATTTCACACAGAAAATTCAGTGTTTCAGGAAATTTTTCAGTCTTAGTAAACAACATAGTTAGTCATCGTATCTTTGGTTCCTGAGGCCAGCTATCCTGTAGCTTTTGACTTCCAGGAGAGACTCAGAAAATGATTGAATGGTGTTCTTCAGACCATGTGTATGAAGAAGACACACAAATATACCCAAGAGGGGAAGAATTATAAGTGAGCTGTCATCACAAGTATTTCAAGAAGATGCTCTAAAGTGGTCCATAAAAGCTGAAAGAGATGCAGAAGCAACAGAAAAGGACATTTCGTGTGTGTGTGTGTGTGTGTGTGTGTGTGAGAGAGAGAGAGAGAGAGAGAGAGAGAGAGAGAGAGAGAGAGAGAGAGAGAATGTATTAGAGGATACGTTGTGTATCAGATTACTCCTTCCACCTTGTGAGCCCACAGGATCAAATTCAGGTCCTAGGCTTGCCAACAATGCCTTCTTCTGCTTAGCCACTTCCCCAACCCCGGGAAAGCACAATTGAAAGAACCCTGAAGGCCACCTTCACCCTCGCTGTGTCAACTGCACCTTTTCTTTTTCTCTCTTCAGCCCTGATTGAACCAATGTCAGAGCCCGCTAATCTGGGCAAGCAGAAATGCCTTTGGGATGTCTTTGGGTGCTGCTCTAGATTCTCCCAGACAGACCACCAAGAGTAAGGAGAACCACTCCTCAGAAACAGCAGAGCTTGGAGGAACTCCCCTGTCCACCAACAGACAAGACGACTCCACCCCCTCAACACAGGCCAAATTGGCACAGCAGTCTGCTTTCTGGAAAGATTCTGATTCAGAACAGCCCCCATCCTCACCCTCGGCACTGCATGGGTCCCTCCACTCTCCTCCCAGGCTCATTGCAAGAGCCACTAAACTCCTTCCCTTTGTTCCTGACTCCAACAGGAATCTGTTTATTCTCCCAGTGCCTCAGAGGCAAATTCTTCCTCCATAAACTTTGAGTATGACAATTTGTCACAAGAGTTTTCATTTCTAAAAACTCAATTTGGTTCTTTTTAAAGTCCATCTCTTCTTTGTCATTTTGACCCACTTTTGTCTTCTGCTTCCTATCCTTTGATCAGAGTATTCATCATATGCATTGAGAGTGTGGTACAGACTATGGCCACCTGCCAAGCAGTTGATTATTGGCTAACACAGTCAGTTTTCACGGAGCCCTGGAGCTGTAATATGGTCCGCACAGCTATCCTGAAGCTTAAAGGAGGTGAAGGAGTGCTTCTCTTCAAGCAATGTTAGGAGGTAGATGGTGATGGCTAGTGGGTAGTTTGGCTTTATGCCATTATTAAAGGATATTGTCCTCATGTACATGCTTGAAGTTCTATTGCTGTGGCAACTAGACTGTGGCTAACTTGGAAAAGAGTGAGTTCTTAGAGAAGAAACTCTACTAATTTCCAATTCCATGCAGGAAATATCATCTCGTTCATCGGAGAGAACTAGGTCATGGGACTCTATATAAAGGCAACAGAGTCTGGGAAAGGTGGTGCAATAATCAACTAGCCATCTGCCCAGGTGTCATTCCATCTGTGTGAAGAAGGGGAAAACAATTGCGGGAGGGCCCTTTAACAGTAGTTAAGAGGCAAACTGAGCAATGAGCCAGCTGTCAAAATTCAGCTTCCCCATTTGCAGACTGCAGTTGTATTTGCCAAGATCCACCTAAATTTTCTCACCAGTGCAATGTAGTCACAGACTCTAACTTGCCAGAGTCCATGAGAAGGTGTGGTGATCTGAATGAGATGTCCCTCATAGGCTCTGGATTTTGAAAACTTGACCCTCAGTTGGTGGCACAGTTTGCGAAGGCTTGAGAGGTGTGGCTTTGCTGGAGGAAGTTCATCACCGGGGGTGGGCTTTGAAGTCAAAGTCATGCATCATTCCTAGAATGCTATCTCTACCTTGTGCTGGAGGTTCAAGATATGAGCCCTCAGCTGTTGCTCTAGTCACCACGTCTTCACTCCCGCATCACGGGTTCTTCCCCGCTCTGGAACAGCAGTGCAAAGAAACCCTGTCTTCAGTAAGTTGCCTTGGCCATGGGGTTTGACCACAGCAACAGAAAAGCAACTAATACATAAAAGTAATACCTGTAAAGTACTCTCCTAGAACAGCGTGTGACATACAGCAAGTAGTATCATTCCTAGTCCTTTTTCGGTTGTTTGGCTTTTCATAATTCATAGAGTAGCCAATTTGTTGTTTCCTTCCTTGAATACCTTTTCTGTGTGGGATATTTCCTAGAGTAACTTAGATTTTTATATTAATCTGATCAGGAGCTGGGGTCTTGTGGATTCATCCCTAGGGACGTTCCATTCTGCAGCAGCCTATACTACAACCCCAGGATTTTCCCTGGTTAGAGCCATTTTCATGCCCACTAGTCAAAGTGTCACTCTGCAGAATCAAGGCAAGGTAGAATTTTGACTGAACATCCAAGCATGATTCATATTTAGAGTTTTGATTTCTCTGAGGTGACATTATTGCTATGCAAGGTCTGAAACAGATGGTGAACTCCCCCAGACCAGTAAGAAGCCTATTTCTAATCTTCTCTCCAAGGGAAACCAGTCCTTTGGCTCAATGCAGGGGGCTCCCTTTTAACTCCCTGTCTTGCAGAGACTTGAGATCTCTGTTCCTGTTCCTAGCTGGGCATAAAAGTGTCCGTCTCTAAAGCCCTTTATCTGCACCCAATTGTCTATCCTAAGATCAGCTCCTGTCTGCCAATCAAGCTTTTAGCTCCTTCTCCTTTCTAGTACCTGAGAGCTTTCCTCACTGTCTTCCCATCTTAGCTGTGGATATCAATTAAAATTTTTAAATGTTTTCCTGAACACTCTTCTGTGGAGGATGGGAGGGTCCACATCTGTTCCGTCTGCCACGTTCTTTCCAAGTTTGTTCTATGCCTAATGAGACATAGAAAGGATTCCTCAGGGAAAAGCACAAAGAATTCTATATTTATTTGAAAGGAATGTGTTCGTAAACTGCATAGGATGACATACGAGGTAGTAATGCATTGGTGGGCCAGCATTGGGGTCCCATGGACTGTACCCCTAACCCACAGGACAAGCAGGCACAGTCACATTTCTGATGGGGGATGTCCTTCTGCACACATGTTTCTCTTATTGGTTAATGAATAAAACACCGATTATTCAATAGCTAGGCAGGAAGATAGATGGGGCTACCAGGCTAGGAGAAGGCTAGGGAGAAAAAGGCAAAGAGGGAGCCACGAAGAGGTGTCATGCTACCAAAGGAGTAACATGCTGGTTTACAGGTAAGCCACAGTCTATTGGCAATATATAGATCAATAGAAATGGATTAATAATTAAGACAGAACTAGTCAATAAGAAGCCCTAGCCATCAATCAACAGTTTAATAGTTAATATAAGTCTTTGTGTTTTTATTTGGGGCAAAACCACTGTGGGACCAGGTGGGATAGGAACCTCCATCTTCACCTCTCCATAGTCTGTGTCCCCAATGTGGAAAATAGTTCAATAAACACATCTGTATTGAAGACCCTAAAAATGGAAGAACTGTGATCAGAAGAGAAACAAAGAAAGACAGAGAAGGGACCTTGTTGTCTATGGGTCAGCAGTTGGACTGGACTCTGAGTTAGTTTGTTACCCAGAAAATATCAGAAAGGACAGAGGTGCACTGTGTGCCGCCCTGTCACTGAAGCTGCAGACAACTGCTAGTCACACAGCAATGTGTAGGCAAATTCCTGGCCCAGGTTGCTTTTTGAGGCTTTGCTCCCTCACTTGTCACACCCCATTTTTGCCACATAATCCTGGACTTCAGAAGTCCCCTGTATGATACAGGAAATTTCTGGAGAGGGGCAGATGAGAATATGTACACCCTTGCTAGACTAACTGTTAGTAACAGCAGAAATCACTCAGTATTTGCAAACAACAAAGCATTTTGTCTAATAAGAAGTCCACGACATCCCTGTAGGATAGGCACTGTCAACTGTATCTACTAACTCTACTAACTGTAACTCATCCTTACATAGGGGGAAAGAGGGACGTAACAGAGATATGGCCACCTGCTATAGAACATTTGGATCAAGAAAGGGTGGCATATGAGACAATGTTCATAAGATTATAATAAAGCTGAAAATTCCTATGACCTAAATGACAATATAGTTATCATAATATAGTTAGTGTTGTGCATGAAAACCTGCTATACTGTCCATCACATAAAAATTTAGCAATACAATTATACTTAATGCATGATGCTTTATAATGGCAGTAAACCACCACGTCATTGGCTTATGTGTTTACTATACTATACTATATTGTACTGTACTATAGTATGCATTTATCATTATTTTATTTCTTTCCTCATTTAAAAGGTTACTTAAAACTAATGTGCATGTTAAACTAGCCATAGCCTCACATATCTTGTGTTTGCTGTCTCTTGACTGTATCAGGACCACATGAAGTGATTGATACACACTGTCCAGGATAAGTATGTATACTTAGTGATGCTCCCACAATTATAAAATACATTTTCAGGATACATATGTTTATTAAAAGATGTGTACAATATATATTTTTTCAAAGTTGAAAATTTCTGTAGCTAATCCTTACAATGTCACATGATCAAAAATATTAAACCTCAGGCCTAACCATTTGTATCTGGATTCACAAATGTCAGAATAAGTCTTTGTAAAACTAAAATAGTGACTTAGCTTATATCCACCTAAGTTAAACAGGATTCGCCTGAAAAAAAAAAAAAGTAGCCGGGCGGTGGTGGTGCACGCCTTTAATCCCAGCACTTGGGAGGCAGAGGCAGGCGGATCTCTGAGTTCGAGGCCAGGCTAGACCAACAGCCTCCAAAATAATACAGAGAAACCCTGTCTTGTAAAACAAAAAAAAAAACAAAAAAAACAGGATTTGCCTGAGTTTATTTTCTTCCAGAAATGAGACTGAAGGCATTGATGGCTCTAGTTGGTGCCTATGAAGCCATGGCTCTGAGTTTGCATCTCTGACTTCACAGCTTGGGTTTATGGCTGTGGGCACCCTATAATCATCAAACCAAAGTAACCTCGGATATACTATGGTAGATCAAAAAGATGGAGCCCTAGCTCATCTCCCAGTTCTCCAACGAAATAACCAGTCCATTGCCCAATGTTTATTGAGTCCTGCATCCTGGGGGATCAGGGTTCCAAGAGGGAGGCAAAAAAAGGTAGAAAGATGAAAGAAATAAGCAAGAGACTGAACCTTGAGGGTTTTTTCTTGTTTTTAAAAGCTTCCTATTCAGTTTGGGAAAGACAGTAGATACCTAGAAACGTTTAACAAAGCCAGATGGAGATAAAAGTCCAAAAGAATGTGCAAGGGGAATGTCAGTTGTTGATGCAATCAATGATGATAAATAGGGGATGGAAAAGATGCTAGAGAGGCTGCCTCTCAGAGCAACAATTTGTTGTAATTTTGCTTGGGTGAACAAAGTCAGAAATAAACAAACCAAAGATTCCCTCTTGGCGAACAAATTGCACATGAAAATATAATGTTCTGATAACCATTGCCAGACTAGACACAAAAGTAATCGTGGGTAAAAGACCTAGGCTATTGACAGTCAGCTGGCTCATAAGTGATGCATTCCCCCAAAACAGTCTTAATTCTATCGATTTCTGGAAACTAGGTCAAGTATTTTATTAAGAACACTAACTCTTCCCAGAACTTGATTCTGAACTTAATCTTAAAAAAATAATTCTTTCCCAGTATATATTTAGGACTTCTTTACTTTGAGAGCAGAGGTATCCACACCTCCCATGAGTTTGCCTACTCCTACAAGGCAATACAGTCTATAAAACTCATATTACCTTGTATAAATTTTTGGCCAAAGGCCATGCCTGCACTCCAATATCCTTTCTCTAAGGAGGACAGTCCTCATCTTCTTATTCCTGTATAACAGACATTCTGGGAGCAGGGTCAGATAAAGGTAACAGAGGGTCTAAAGTTTGTACAATTTAGGAAGCACTTCTTGAGGAAAAATTACAAAATTTGAGGGCTGAGCCATGGTCAAGAGCACTAGCAGCTCTTCCAGAGGACCCGGATTTAATTCCCACATAGTGGCTGGCAGTCATCTGTAACTCCAGTTAGGGGATCTGATGCCCTCTTCTGATCTCTACCAGCACCAAGCATGCACATGAAACACAGATACATATTCAGGCAAATCACTCATGCAAATAAAATATTAAAATAACATTTTAAAAATATACAAAATTTTAGTGAAACGTAGGTATAACATGGCTATTTACTTAAGATAGGGAAAACATCAGAGGAAATCCATGGATCTTAGGTGTTAAGTAACTACTTCCTCCTAATTAAAAATATTCCCTCCAGGAAGAAGGAGAAAGTTTTCTAAGAGTCATTAAGTGAAGAAAATTTTTAAGACTTAGAAAGTTAACAAGATTCGCAAGATGCCTCCCTAAGGTTATGAAAGCAGTAAATACTGGTTGGGAAGGGGCCACTCTGGCCAGCTGAGCCTCCCAGAAGTTACACAGGGAGCTTTTACAGGTTGTCATCCATGCTGGGGCGGAGCTTTCTGGTAATGTATCAGCCTCTAAGTTACTCATCCTTCTGTAAGTTGTCCTTCACCTAGGCTTCTGGAAGTCGTCCCTGTGAACTCCCTGGCTCACCAACCTATATGGTGATGGAATCTTTTCTTTGGTCTGTTCCCAGTTCCCTACAAGGGTGAATAAATGTTTGCTCCCATCTCCCTAGGAAAAGGCACACAACACAAGGAAATACAGGTTTGTTCTTCAGAAACCTCTTACAATGCTCTCCTGGCCTGCCCTCCCCACCAATGACACCGTAGCTCCCTGCATCTCTGGGTTTACTGTACACGCAGTAAGCCTTAAACTAGGCACCTGTGTAGGCAGGCTCACTATGTCCCTAGAAGCACTCTTACTCTGCGAAGTCAGTACCCAGCCACCTTGCTCTGGTTTTCTCGTCAACCAAAAATAGCAATTTGCTTTGTCTTTGGAAAGATTGAGCAATCACCTGTTGACCAATATGTACCAAGCACTGTGCTGAGGTAGAGATGGAGTAGAATGTAAATTCTAGTAAATAAAGATAATACCTAACTATTTTTGAGAAAGTGTGTTCTTCATTTATGAGTACATTGCTTACTGTGAGAATCGTCTATGGGCAGGAACTGAGCCTAAGAACTACTGCAAGGAAGCAAAACTGTCTCTCACACTTTACAGGAGAGGACGGGAGACTCTCAAACCTGATCAGCATTTGCAGGTAGTAGAGCCAGGGTCAGAGAGGTGAACCTAAATTTTTAGAGTCGAGGAGGTTTTACCTACTCCTTATTAAGCATCTAGCCAGAACCTTCTATTTATGATGCATACACATATATACACACTTGCAAAGATAATAGAGGCTTATTGAATACAATTACAGAGTATTTCCTTAGAAATTGCATCATCCATCTTCTAGTAACCCTTTGAAACACAGGCGGTGGGGGGGGGCACAGTGGACCTGAGAAAACTCCTTCTGGCAGAACCAGAGGATACTGATTAAATCATTTCTAAGGCTTCACAGCTCTGCTGTCCTTTGATCATGCGTCTGACATCTCCAACCATATATCCCTTCCCCTGTGTCATGTAAGCAGAATCAGAGGAGGCAACTAAGTAGGAAGAAAAGGAAGAGAGAGATTGATGGCCGGTTTAAATCTATTCAGAGGTAGAAGCAAAGGTGCAGCCACAAGAAAACAAAGCTTTTTGGCCAAAAGCCCTGCAGCCGAGGAGTTCCCTGGATGCTGGGATTCATTTCTCCTCAGCCAGCTGCCTGCAAGCAAGCTTCCTGAGCTCTGTGCATGCTGAATAGGATCTGTGAAATCACCCCATTCTTAATTCTCCCTCCAGCCTTTTCTTCCTCTTCTCAGGTACCAAAGACATGCTAGGCACTAAGCTTCTCCCATAAATACCAGATTCCAGACATTGCCCCTTAAGAGACTAGGGATGCAGGTGAAGTTAGGACCTACAGGCAAAGGTCAGGCTGCGCAGACAACTCAACAACAGGGAAAGTGATGGCTAAAGTATTTGGAGATTCTCTGTAGAGGGTTTCCATGCCTCCATTTTATTTTTATTGTTGTGGAGTAAGGTCATGTCTTGCTTCTTTTTGTGGGAATAATTTCTGTTCAATCTCTATTTGTAAATCCTTCAGGTTTCTAATCTGGGCTAATAATGAACTCCAGAAAATGAGCAGACCCCTAAAACTGAAAGTCGATTGTCAAAGGAAATTGTGACCCCATAGAAGCATGTGGAATGCTGTCCCTCAGCCCCGGTGTTCTTGAGTTAAAAGCAGAGAGCTCTGGAAGCCTGGGTTGAGTGACGTGGATAAGTGGCAGGAGTATGTGCACACATCGAGAGGTTTCCCTCAGAGGCCATAAGCAACTCTTTCAATTAAAGGGTGTCCACTTATAAAAATGGGCTTGTACCACTGTGGGGCCAGAGGAGCCACTACTTGTCCAAAACCCTTAAAATTAATTAGATTGGGGAAAGGATATATAAGTAAATTAATTAGTTGTGAATTTCCTACATACAAAACCCCAAACAAGAACCATCTGTGGCTAATTCAGACACTGCTCTTAATTGGAAGCAATGCAGTCCCATGCACTCTGCAGTTGCATCACAGGCTCTAGGACACTTGGCCACCACATCCTTCATTCCGTCAACTCTGAGGGGAGGAATAAAGGAACGTGTGATTCTGAATAGCTGTACATCCTGGAGTTTGCAACGTTCTCCTACCTGGTTTCAGGGGCCTCACCAAGCAATTCACTGGCACATGAGTGCTCAGAGCACCCCCCTAAAATAATGTGCCACCTAATATTGGAAAGTTCCTTTACTCTTATTTCCAACAACGTACCTAACAAGATAAAAAAAATAGTCCTTATTTTCCTGCCTTCATATTGCTGAGTCAAAAATCTTCCCTATTTCCCCGGTGAGGTTTCCTTTCAGTTCATCTGTTACCCAAACCCAACATTGGTGTTGGCATGTACCCTTTCAGCTACCTCCCTCCCTGGACTGCCTGCTCATTTTCTTAAACTTAGCAGACCTGGACTCTCTAGAGTCTAACCACCTCTCCTCTGTGGGGCTCTTCATTTCCCATCTCTCCTCTCTGTCACTTCCTAATTACACTGCTCTGTTTCATCTCTTATCTTTCTATATCTTGTTCTGATTTCATTTCACTTCTAATCTTCCCCTCCCTCCTCTCCCCAACTATAGCTTTTTGAGGACACGACTTTGTGTGCAATCATATTGAAATCCCTACTGAGTGGACCCAGTGCCTTCTTTGAACACGGTAAGAGTTCCATGTAGAAGGCAGCACAGGCTTTGTCAGACCCACCTGGATCAACATTTTGTCCAGGGTCTAAAAGCCTATGTCCTTGAGGTGTTTACCATTATAAACCTTCTATTTTTTCATCTGGAAGTTGTTCTACCCATCTCAAGGGGGCCTTGGAATGGTTGAGGTAAAGCACATCCAGTGTTCAGGAAGGTCTGGTGTGTGGTGTTCAACACTGGTGAGGCAATGTTATCAGCACCAGTTGTTACTAGAACCTAAAACATGAAAACTGAGCTGAGTAGATGGCTCAGCCAGTAAAGGCACTTGTCGTACAAGCTTGGCGACCAGAGTTAATCCTTGGAACACACATAAATGTGGAAGAAGAGAACAAACCTCACAGAGTTGTCCTCTGATAGCTACATAAGCACATGTGCACTAACACACACACACACACATACACACACTATGTACATACACACATTGCCATCATCATCACAATAAGAAATAATAATAATAACAACAATAATATTTTAATAATAAATAAAATCAGCATAGGTAATCCTGAGAAGACGGTCCCTTAAGTGAAGACAGACACACCAGTGAGGCAGCCCTTCTTATCAAATGTAAAGGAGAATTTCAGATAAAACAAAACTGGATAAACAAGAACCTGAACAGTGATGCTTCTCAGCAGTGATGCCCACCCACAAACTCTCACCACTAAGTAGACGAACACCTCCCCTGCCAGAGCTCTCCCCATCTCAAGGCACCTGCCCACTGCGAGTTTTCTACACCCCTCCCTCCTGCCAGTGACTCAACTTCTCAGTGGCCACACAACCCATGCCGCCATGTCATCTGCCTGGAACCACCGTCCCAGAATGTGAATAGGATACAACTCTGAGCAAAAGGAGTTACCTTCTCGCTCTGTGTTAGACTCAGAGTCCAGAGCTGCTCCAGTGGGACCAGCCCACCCCTGGTGTTTTGTGGCTCCCACTCAGCATCTTCCTGTTTCCACAGACTGCTCTCAGGTTTGCCTATGACTGCAGACAGCAGGAGTAGCGTGTGACCAGCACAGTTGTTTGCAGTGTAATTAAGTTTCCCCATGGAATCTGCCTGCGTTACAACCCTGCTGGTCCTACTGAACAATCTAACTTCTGCACCCACCTTTCAACGTGCTGTCAATGCTCCCATTTTCTATAGCAGGAAAGAGGCAGCACCAAGTTGGCTGTTATATTTGTTAAGAAAATGCAAGTTATTAGCTAAAAATCACAGTACAAGCCATGGGATACCTCCCTATGAGTTACTGGTCAAAGAAGCCCCAGAAGTCTCCAAAACAACATAGGCTATTTCATTGCCCTTGATTACCCACCATAACTACATGGTAAGACTGAAGGCATCACACACTGTAGCTACAGGACATAGAGAATTCAATTTCAAATGAACCAGAACATGTCCTCCCTTCTGGCTATCTTCCATAGGGCCAGAAGGTGCTATGCAAGCTGCTAGGGGAGAAGATATATCATGGACACATTCACTGCCGGGTGATGCATACTACAATACTAGTGTGTCCGTCAAGATGCGCCTTCTAGTGCAGCAGTGGCATGACTGTTGCCAGGTGACAGGCCTACTCTACGGGAGGTAGTTTTATGCCTATCTCTGTAAACTGAACCAAATCTGTGGCTGCTGAAGCCACAGATCTTAGGATACAACCTGCTATTGTTATTTTGCTAAATGATCAAGTTTAGCAAATTGCCCTCTAAATGGCTATTTGCTGGGAAAGGAAGGATCATCATTGTGAGGACATGGCCATTGGTAGGATTCCCATACTGTAGTGACTGGCCCTACACCCAAGCACATATGGGCAGCACTAACTAGAGAAGGAATATTGGGGATGATATAAAAGGGAAGGAAATGCAAAATAGATATGATCATATTTCATTGTACACATTTACGAAATTCTCAAAAATAAAGAAAAATTAAAAACAAATCAGAAATTAGTAACACAAACCCCTGCCTGGAACTATCTTATGTACTAGAATAGAATGATAAATAAGATTTCTTTTCTTTTTTCTGTCTACTGTTTCCATTTTCAATCCATATTTTGGCTTCTTTTTTTTTCTTACTTTCTGAAATACAAACCAGTTCTTATCATTCTCCTGCTTACAACAACGCCCACTCAGCCAGCTCATCACTTCATCTCCATCCCCAGCTTATTTAAAAACATCGAAGACAATAGGGAAGGAAGCTTTGAAGTTCAGATTTTACCAAAAAAAAAGCAAAACAAACAAACAAAACAGACACTTGGGGTTGGCAACCAAAGCCAAACATGGAATGTTTGTCCAGTGAAACTAAAGAGTAAGTGGCATTCACGAGGGTTATCCTCAGCCTGACCAGTTCAGCTTAGGTTTCACCACAGGCAAGCAAGTGGATAAGAAGGTATGTCTGTGCAGTTAGCAGCATCCATCCCTGCTGAGCCCCAGCCCCCATGACAACCCTCTGCTCTTACACACACCATCTCGTTTAACTGCTTAACAGTGTTACATGAGGGATATGTTGTTTTGCACACACTGCAAAAGAGGAAAACAAAGCTCAAAGAGGTTAAATGTGTTGGCAATGTCAAATCTCAAAAATAAAAGAGGCGCCAGGCTTCATATGCTTGGTTCAACGGTAGTAACATTCCCATGTTGCATGCACAGTGCTCCAGGCACAGGATGGGATATACAAATGCTTGCCACTTATGAGAAATGAATAGAAGAGCATCTCAGCTTTTAACTGTAATTTTCAAGTTCTACTTGTCTTCTTCATGAAGGTGCCACAGCACCTGAAGTAGTGGTGGCTACTGAAAGGTAAGTGTCAGGCTTCTGGGAATCAGGGTATGAGTACAACAGAAATTATCAGCCAATATGTCAGGTGACAGGCCCCAGTCTGGTAGCCCATGGGTGACAGTGATGACCACATGTTCTCTTGGGGTCTTACAGAATCTGTGATCAAAATCCAAGCTCAGATTTCATTTGAATTAAATCATTTCTCTAAATGTTAAAAGAAATTAGTCTCCCAGTGTAGTCAGGCTGACCTATAACTCACTATGGAGCCTGGAGTGACCTGGGCCTTATTACATAACCCAGATGGGTCCAATTTTCAGTGACATTCTTCCCTTAGCTTCCCAAGTGGTTGGATTACATGTGTGAGCCACCATACTTGACTTTTAAAAATGCCTTTAACTGTTCTTTGTAGTTTCACCACTGTGACAAAACATACTGTGACATAAACAACTCTCGGGAAGGAAGATTTGCTCAGGCTCACAGTCTCAGAGCTTCCAGACCATCCTCACATAGTGAGGATACAGTAAACAGCATGGCTGCAGCCAAGGAAGAGAGAGGCAGACGTTATTTCTACACCAGTGGCCTTCCACCACTTTCCGTAGTATTCTATCTGGGTGGCAACTATTGGATAGTGATGCCCACAGTCCCTCCCCTCTGGAAATGCCAGCTTAGCACTCCCAGTGCTTCTTAATCTGGTTGACTTGATAGCGGATTACTGCTCACATCACAATACTTCACCTGTCAACAACTGGATGTTCCCACAACCCAGTGTCTTCATTCCTTCATGGTGACAATAGTATGCTGCTGGAAGGTTAGTATTCTCCAGTTAGCCCCAGTGGACTGGAAGCCTGATCTGGACTCTAGGAAGGATAGGATAGGAGGCATAATGAAGGGAGGAGATCAGGAGGCTGGAACCACAAAAAGAGTGATGTGTTGTGTAGAGGGTTGAGGATAAGGTAGGAAAAAAAGACATTGCAGAACACATGAAGAAAATCTGCAGGCAAGAGAGCCCGCAATGTTGGTAAAGAGAAGATAAACTCACCTCCTAAGAGGAATTATTGTTCAGAAAAAAAATGGTGGAAGTGCCAGATAACTAAAAGGGGAAAATACAACTAAGTAGGCATTTTAAGTATTTTAAATAATTCCTAAAGGGACATAAATATAATCCCTAAGTTTCAACAAGCAGCAATAAAGGAAGATCATCCCAACTGCAAGTAAGAAAATGAAGGGGGGAATAATTCATATCTACTAAATATTCATATCAACTAATAATTCATATCTACTACATCCTGTGTTTTCCCAGTTTCCAAGGTGATCACCCCAAATCCAAGTTTATCAAGTTAGTGACCTTTCTCAAGGTCAGTAAAATACCCCCTCTAGGGGAAGAACCAACTGAGTTTACAATACAATGTACAATTTGTGCAGAAAGACAAGAGCTCCTTTTTCTCCTGTGCTGGGAAGCCAGGCATTTGCCAGTTATCCTCTGAAACTGAACCGGAAGTATCTGCTTTGGGCTATTGTTTCCGAGAACTGACTCCGTCACTAGGGGTTTCTCCTTGCTTAGAAACTCTCAGTCAAGTCTGAACAAATGATCATCATGCCAAGTCTTGTCAAGGCAATCGTGGGCATAAAGGACCTTCAGCAGATTTCCTCCGCACAACCGTTTCTCTTGGAAGGAGTCTGATTTCCTGTCGAGATCATCTCTGACTCTGAATATCTGGAGTCTAAGCGAGTACACACACCCATCAATGTCATAAAGTGAATAGCAGCGAGGGGATTTTGTTTGTCTTTTAACAGTTTCCAAAATTTCCGGATCAGCTCTGTTTTCTGGTCTTGGGAGAGAAAGCTCATTGGGCTGCAACTCCTGGCGTCCTGAGGGAGGAGGCGCTAGCCAAGCCTCTTCTCTGGGAGCCAGAAATGGAAGCAGATAAGGTAAATTGCATTGTTGTTTTGGTCTGGGCCTGAGAGGCAAACATCCAATTTGAGATCAAATAAATGGATTCTGGTCCTGAGTAAGCTGATTAAACAGGACTCACTCTCCGGGGCAGTCTGAAAATTAGAAAGAACCAGGGAAATTCTGCCTGTGCATTCCAAGCTAAAGCCAAGATGCCTCCCACAGAGGAGACCCAGCTATGCCAGCCCCTGTGCCTTACACTTAGAAAGGGACAGCTGCAGGCTTAGGAAGTACACATCTCCAACTTGAATGAAGATAAACAGAGCTTAACTTCACAGCACCCGTGGTTTCGAAATCCCAGTGGCTGGCATGTATTGCAGACTCACTGTGTATTTAACAGTGGTTCAGATACTCAACAATCACACAGTGCTTCCTAGCTAGTTGCAAAAAAAACAAAAAAACAAACAAAAAAACAAATAACACCAAAATATGAGGAAAGCGCTACTGTAATTTCTTTCTTACAGGAAAGAAAACTATAGAATGGATGATAGCATGAGATGGTGCAGAAAATTTTAACCTGTCTAATGCTTACTTGCTTTAACTATTGGCATCTCTGGAAAGCAAATAGGTTTTATTTTCATTATATATAGCAATACTTACTGAAGAGTCCATTGTTTCAAGAAGTTGACTTTGTAATGTGACACACACAATGTTTCCCTTCCTGTCTTAGGGTTTGTATTGCTGTGAAGAGACACCATGACCACAGCAACTCTTATAAAGAAAGACATTCAACTGAGGTGACAACTTACAGTTTCAGAGGTTTAGTTCATTGCCATCATGACAGGCAGCATGGTGGCATGCTGGCAGACATGGTGCTGGAGAGGTAGCTGAGAGTTCTTATATCTTGATTCACAGGCAATAGGAAGTAGTCTAAGATACTGGGTGTGGTTTGAGCATATATGAGACCTCAAAGCCCGCCCCCACAGTGACACACTTCCTCCAACAAGGTCACACCTATTACAAAAAGCCATACCTCCCAATAGTTCCACTCCTTTTGGAGGTCATTTTCTTTCAGATCACCACACTTCCCAAATAGCTACTCCTGGATTTTCCTTTACAAAATTTCAAATTGTTGAAGAACTAACATCTCCAAGAAAAAGAGCTCTCCTTCAAACCTACGAGATGAACTAGGATGAGTCTGAGCCATGAAGACAACTCCATTTGTCTTTGCTGGGCATTAGAGGCTACCTGACACAAATATATATGTAACCAATGAGAAGTGGGAAATTCAAGTGGTGGTATCTAGGAGAAACTTGCTCCATCAAAGACATATTGGGCTTTTCCATCACATTTTTCCTTTCTTTAATATATATATATATATACATATATATATATTTGAATATCTGTGTGTAAATAAAGCACAATGTATGTAAACTGTAAAGCTTGAAATTGAGCAGTTTGGGCATCTCAGCCTATGAACAAATACTGTGTGTAATGGTTAAACACTGATTACTAACCTGACAAGATGGAGAACCAATTGAGACAAGCCTCTGGGCATCTCTGCTAAGGGATTTCTAGACTATGTTAATTGAAGTGGGAAGACTCACCCTAGGTTTGGGTGGCATAATTCCATGCACTGACCCCAGTCTGAATAAAAAGGAGAGAGAACAAGCCGAATGCCAGCATTTGCACCTCTTAGCTTACCGACTGAGGACACAAGGTGACCAGGTGCCTCATGCTCCTGCCATCAGGCATTGCTCCCCATGGTAACTATACCCCCAGACTGTGCACCAAAACAAACCCTTTCATTAAGTTTCTTATGCTGGACACTTTGTCACGACATAGTTACTAAATTCATAATGTAGCTGAGGATTACAGAGAAGACAGAACTGCTACACCACCTACTCCCATAGCTCCCAAGCTTCACATTTCTTGCTGTAGAGCAGAGGTTCTCAACCTGTGGGTTGTGACCTCTTTGGAAAACCTCTATCTCTGAAAATATTTACATTACAATTCATAACAGAAGCATTACTACTTATGAAGTAGTAATGAACGTAATTTCAAGGTTGGGGGCCACCACAACATGAAGAACTGTACTAAAGGGCCATAGTGTTAGGAAAGGTTGGAACCACTGCTCTAGGGGACAATTATATGTATGTTGCTTCAGTTTTGAGCGGTTCAACACTTTGTATTCAACTGCGTTCTAACCTGTGTCATTTGTTTGTGCACACGTGACAGGAGCCTGCTCACTGTTCACCTTCTTAAATTCCAATTAACTCATGACTATTTGTTCAAATAAAACCAATTAATCAAGTGAGGAAAGGACATATATTTAAGCAGCAATTGATCGATACTGTTCTGGAAAACGAAAAGGATGTGGAAGGCTGGTGTCCTGTTATTTTCCAATTCCCTATCCCAAACACTGCAGTTGTCTGTAAACACAGAGTCAGCGGTCAGTAAGAAAAAATACACCTCCAGGTATCTCATTAGAAAATTCAGCAATCTGAGCCAAATGATGCTTTCATAAACTTCAGTGCTCACATCTTAGGCTTGGACTACTAAAAAGTTTATGTTGTAGTAATTCTTAGCAATGCCCTATAAATAATGAATTCTTAATAGGGTAATAAGAACTTATTGACAGTCCTAAGTTCTTCCCCTCTGCAGACCTCAGTTCCTCATCAGCAAAGTGAGGAAAATTAAATCAATGCCCTCTGAAGACCTTTCCCAGCTTAGACACTCTTGAATCTGGCCAGAATCTTAACTACGTGACGCTGATCCTGATACACTTCTATGGAAAACTTATGTCATACCTGATAATCTCTGATCCTTATATATTTCCATGGAAAATTTATATTGTACCTGACAATTTCTGACCCTTATATACTTCCATGGAAAATTTATATTGTACCTGACAATTTCCAATTTATGTGTGCATTCATAGACTTGTTTCTTTGGTTTGTTTGATTTTGTATTTTTGTTTTTAGAGACATGTTATCATGTGACTCAAACTAAGCTCCAACTTGCTATATAGACAAAGATGATCTGGGTTTCTGGTCCTCCTGCCTCCTACATTCTGGGATTACAAGTGTGATCCAAATCCCCAAACTCTTTCATGAGATCTTTTGTGGTGAGTCACTATGGGCTTGGTACACACCTTCTGTATTCTCAAATGCCTGGGCCGATGTGTGGTACATAGAAGGTACTCAGTAATTACATCTAAGCATATAACGGCTGGCTGTTTCACGGCAGCTCCTCTTACAAAAATATTTTGAAACCAGGGTTCCCCAATGCTTCACAGTAATCTTGTGAGGACATCAATTGTATTTGTAATCGGAATAAAGCTAGGCTGCCTTTTAGGCTAGTCTTCACATAGTGCTGCATCAAAACTAAACTAAAATGAAGTAAAATCAAGGCTGAGTGAGAAGATGATGCAATGAAGTGGGTTAAAGTACTTGCTTCGAAACCTCGAGGACCTGAGTTCAGATCCCCAGTGCTCATATCAAAATCAGGCATAGCAGCATGCACTTGGGATTTTAGTACCGGGAGGCAAGGACAGGAGGGTCCAGGGACTCGGTGGCCAGCCAGTCTAGCTAATCGGTATAACTGAGATTCTTTTATTTCTGTCTTCCTAAGGTCTTTCTGTAGCATCATTCTTCAGAGACCCTTGATTTCCCCTGATCCCAAATTCCTGAAAAAATTCCTGCTGAGTCCTCATTTCAGTTTGCCCTGACTCTTTTCTTCCCTCTGGTGGTGACCTCATGCCCCATGAAAGCTAAATTACTTGAAGAGTTTAACCTCTTTAAGCACTCCAGTTGCCCCCCACCCCCACACCTGTGCCCACTGACCTGCCAGAGTACATACTCTACTGGTATTGACCGCACCAAGATTTGGTCATAGTCCTCTGGCTCAGAGCCAGCACTTTCCCATAACACCACACAATGACAGACAGGCTCTGTTTACACAAAGTTGTTCTCTTTACATAGTGATGTCTATTAACCAGCAGCTGCCTCAAAGGAGCTTCTCAAAATCACAGATGTCTGAGGCCCACTCCAGTCTCTCTGAATCAGAGGATCCTAGGATAAGATGCAATGGTCTGTCTGCATTTTTTACAAGCTTTCCATGTGACTCCCAGGCAGAGTCTGGCTTTGAGGCTCTTCTTATCTCCCAAAAGCCTTAGAACTGAGCTGTAGAGCCGGCATGCCCACATGAACCATCCATTCTTCAGCTGAGTGTTTGATCTTTCTTACAGCATGATGCTCCATGCATGCTGACATGGGACTCTACTAGGAAAATGTTAGCGGTGGCATATGATTAAGAAAGCATTCCCCAGAGACCAGAGATCCCAGCAGGCCTGACAAAGAGGGCCTGAGTCTCATCTTCCTTCTCAGAGCCCTGTGTGCTAGAGCTTCTGAAACAGTTTCTCTGTGGTCCTCCCTTTACTCTTATTTCAGAGCTAGAAACTGGAGATGAAGGCAGGAAAAAATGTGTTCCATAAAATGGCTAGGAACACAAAAAGGAACAAAGGGATAGCTTCGCAGTGGCATCTGTCACAGGAACCAAATGTCCAAAAGGCATGCTCAGTGAGTCAGAAGAGGGTTCAAGAGCACCTAAGTCACTATGACCACAATTTCAAACAGAACAAATTGAGAAAGAATTATATATTTTAGCTTTCAGCTTAAGAGAGTTTCAGCCCACTGTGGTGTAGAAGGAAGACATGGAAGAGAAACTCAGTTTATGGAAGTAGAACTGTGCTTACTCATGTTAAAGTAGATCTGGAGATGGAAACAAAAATAGAAGAAGAAGAAGAAGGGGGAGGAGGAGGAGGAACCAGGAGATGGAGTATAACCTTCAAAGGGCCTCCTTTGGTGACTTACTCTTAACAACTAAGTCCCACTCCTAAAAGTCCCACAGCCCTCCAAGACAGCGCCAACACCTGGGGAACAGTGTCCAAAACATGATTCTGGAGGTAGGCACAGGGCTCAAACTAAAACCAAAATATCAGGCAGCAGACCCTCCAGGTGTCAGCAGCCAGGTTTCTGGTCCAAGAGGAAAGGATGGGACAATGAGGACTTAGAATTTGTAAGGTTAATTTAGACAGCAGAATCCTGTCAACAAAACAACCTCCCATGCAGTTTTAATGTTTTAAGATTACAGTTTCTTCTTCCTCAAGACCCTGAGCAGCCTCACAAACATCCTGGAAACCTAAGTGGCATAGACCACACATCACTATCCATCAGCCTAACTTCCTGTGTCCTTTGTGACAGATTCTATTCAGAGTAGGAAAAAAAACAGCTAAAGCATGACATTCCCACACGGAAGATGGGTGTGGGGCACAGGCCTTTAATATTAGCTCTCAGGAGACAGAGATGAGTAAAATTCTGTGAATTCGAGACCAGCCTAGCCTACATAGTGAATTCCAAGAATCCAGAGCTACGTAGAGAGACGTGCCTTGCCTCAACAAACAAACAATAACAACAACAACAAAAAAAAACTGCACTTCTCAGCCTGCGATGCTGCTAAGTACAGTGAGGTCTGTAATGAAATGTTGACCAAAACAATATTAATGGAGTGTTAAATGAGATTCCAACCAGATTTGGTGATCCATGCCTGTAATTCCAGTGCTTGAGAGTTTGTAGTTCAAGGCCATCTGGGGCTACCTAGCAAGACTTTTTCTCCAAAAGTGAAAAGTAGAATTCCAAGAAAGAGTCCTTAAATCTGTGTCTATTCTGTCTGCCTTTTCCCCCCTCCTTTCTTGGGTCTGCCATATGCTTCGGCAGCCATCTTGCAATGGGGTCAGGCAGACCGATCAGATTCTGGCTCTAAAACCTCTGTGCCTCTGCCCTGCCAGCTCCGTATTGTCTGCTCCTGGACTTCTTTGAGCTAAGAGAGTAAGCCCTGTATGTTTGATACAGTTTGGGGTTTTCTACATATTTTATTTCTATAACATGCAATAGCCATATTCAAGTCCTAACATATGCAGAATCTGTCTGTTATAGTTTCCGGCAACATTTTCCACTGGGAATCTCTATGCATTGCATTTTAGAAAGAATGAACTGTGAAAAACTGGGATATGAACACACAATCATTATGGTCTGGGTCAAATAGGTCTATAAAATGAGTAATGACTGAGGGCTATCTGCTAAGTATCTGTACATAAATTATTCATCCTTGCTCAAGTCAACAACTTGAGATAAAGGATACAATGAATAGTTTTCAGATGAGGCAACTGAGGCCAAGAAGAGCTAATGACTCTTAGCGGCCGTTTAGCTAGTTACTTAGAGAAGAGAAATTGAAAATCATGCCTCTTCTCTAGAACAATCTCACTAGAGCAGGACCAAGAGACAAAGGGGGTCAATAAAAGGGATTTTTAAATTACTGCTCAGTAAAGACAATTTAAGCAAAGCATTCTTAGCTTCCCCTAAGAATGTCTCAAATTATCTCTTTGATGAGCTAAACTCGAGGCAAAAAAAAAATCCTGGAAGTGATGGAAGTGACCAACATGGGAGCACCATCTTACTCTCCTTTTTAGACCCATGACCTCAGGCAAATTTTCTAATATCTCTGGTCCTTGGGCTGCCTTGCACAGTGAAGTGTGGGTTTATAAAATAATGCAAATGGAGTTTATCATACAATACCTGTTTGGGGAATAAGCTAGTATCAATTTTGTGGCACGGGGTGAAGTAAATGGGGTAAAACACAATCCTCTAAAATAACTTGACAACAACTTTTATGAGAGGTGACTCTGAAGAGGAAGGAGTTGCTCCTGTCTGCGTGCCTGCCAGGTCAGTGAATCTGAGCAAGATAACTCTGTGGTCTCTATTTTGTTGTCTGAAAAGTGGAATAGAAGTATCTTTGATGAGTTTGCTGGAAGAAAGTGATTACCTGGAGAGTGCAAAGCATGGCTATTTCTTTTTATTTCAGCTCACCTCCACTAACCCTTTGCACTTGGTTTTTCTAAATGAAACTTTTATTTCACATTTTTACTTTTCTTTATGTTTTATAGGTACGTGAGTGCCTGTGTGTGAACATGTCTCTACATATGTAAGGTATGCTGTGTGTGTGCATACATGTGTGGAAGCTTGGATCCACCCCAAGTGTCAACCTTCAGATGTCTTCCACATTGTTTGTTAAGACTGGGTCACTCACTGGGATCTAAGGGTCCCTGTCTAGTATCACTGCCTCCCAACAATCCCAAGAGGACACACACCCATCTCTATTGCTCCAAAGCTGGGATCACAAGAAGGCACCACCACTAGTGGCTTTTCGCGCAGGTTCTGGGCACTGAACTCAGGATCCATGCTTTTGAAACAAGCAGTTTATTAACAGCTATCTCCCTAACCCTTTCTCTTTCTCTTTTTTTTTTTTGTTTTGAACTAAAACTAGGACATCAATCATATTTTGAAAATTAAGCATGACATTGTTGGCTCAAAAATGTTAACCCTAAGTAAAGTGAAAGCTCAGAAAACACAGGGAACATACCATAACAACAGTGGTTTTTAAAAATGACATGACAATTTCTCAAATTGTAAAGGCAACTGAGAAGTCAAAATGTAAAACCTCTACACATCCACTGGTATAATTAACAGATGAAAGGGCAACCTATGAAGTTGACGAAAATATTTCAAATCATGTCTTCAGGAGCAGATATCCAGAATGTAATGACAAAACTCAAATAACTCAATTTAGAAATGGGCAAAGGATTTGAATAGACTTTTCCCAATGTCCAACAAACACATGTAGAGATGCCTGGCATTTCTAATCACCAGAAAAATGCTAATGAAAACTGCCAGGAGACATCACCACAAATGCACTCAGATGGCTACCATCCAAAACAGAAAATAAGAAGTGTCAGAGATGATGTAGGGAAAACGAAACCTTTGTGTACTGTCAGCGGGATACTAAATGGTGCAGCTGCTGTGAAAAACGTTATGGCAATTCCTCAAAAAGTTGAAAATACAGTTACCATATGATCAATATTCCAATCCTGTGTAAATATTAGAAAATGAATGGAATAGATATTTATATACCCACATTTGTAGCAACATTAGTCACAAGAGTTAAAATACAGAGACAACTCACATGCCCAAGCCCAGATGAATGAATAAACACAATGTGTCCTATACAACCAGCAGACTATCAACCAGTCTTTAACACAAGAAGGAAATTATGAAACGTGCTACAAAGATGAACAAGCTTGTTGAAGTTAACCAGGTACAAAAGGACAAACATTGTAAGGGTCTGGCTACACAAGGTTCCCAGAAGAGTGGCGCTTATAGAGAAAAACAGCAGACTGGAGACTGTTGGATTGGAGGGGAGAAAACAGTGGGAAGGTGTGGGAAGAGGATGTAGTTTGGGTTTTGAAAGGTAAAAACATTCTGCAGACTGGTTGTATAACAACATGGACCATGCAGTCCACTGAAGTGTCAATCTGTATATAGCTAAGGTAGTAATCTTTACATTGTGTGCATTTCATTGTAAAAAATACACATTTAAAATATGTTAGGAAAATAGCAACAGGAAGAACATAAAAGAGGCAAAATAAAAGAGTGAGCAACGACTAGTGAGCAACCATTATGTGGGTATCAGTGAAGCATTTGATGACAACTTCCATAAAATGTGTGCTTGGAATTAAACTGGCCGGTGTTTGAATGCTGTCATGTGAATGGAATGCTGGGGTGGTGGAAAGACTGTATAATCAGGAGTAAATGCGACTGCGCTGCTTGGAAGCAAAAGGTCCTCTGGGGCACATCAGAGGCTGGTACTGGAACTGTCCTTGTTTAACAAACTCATTAATGACCTAGAGAAAGGCGGAAACAGCCACTGCTAATGAAATTTGCAAAGATATGTTGGCAATGCCCTGGTCTTGACCATAACTGCATAAGTATCGCTGGGATGGAGAGAGATTTTCCACTAGGCATTTAATTAGATTAAAGCAATGACTTCCTGGGATAAGGACATTTGTTCATTCTCAACTCTTCTCTCCAATCAGAATGCAAATTCCAGAATGCGATGAATGCGGTTCATAAGGCCATCCTTGGCAGAAGCCGGCACAAGAGTTTCCCATGGCATAGTTCTGCTTTTGACCTTCACGTAGCTTGAAAAAAAAAACACATTAAAATGCAAGCAGTCCATTGAATATGAGAAAGAACTAATGAAGATAAAGATGTACTATATCTTCCACGGAGGAGCCTGGGGAAAAATAGTCAAATGTAGAAAACCTCTGAAGTTTGGAATAGAGTTTGTCACAATCGTCCATTGCCAAAAACCGTCGGTGGCTCAATGGGTCTCTTAAGAGAGTCTCAAATCCTTAACAAGTTCCAGAATGCTTAGCCATCTAACCAACAGCACCAAAAATCGCCCTGAAGATTCGCTTTCTCCCCACTCTGAGTCACCCACCATTTCATCCCTAGTCACTGTGCTGGACAGACAAGGACTTCAAATTGTTCCATTCTGTGTCCCTGGACTTTTAAAGCAACCATTCCCTGAGGGGATTCTACTTTGCAAGACTGTCTTCAACCCACTGACTTTCTCAGATAAGGATGCTGGCAGCTGCCTAGCCAGGACAGTGCTGTTGTCATTGTCGTGGTTGTGGAGAAACACCCTGAGCACATTGCAAGCATTTAACATCTCTGCCGCTCTGCATTGTGTTCCAGGCCTGATTGTGAGTCTCGGTGACAACAGCAACAATAAAATGTCCCCATACCCGACATACTGCCAAGAGAAACAAAACTGTGAGCATGAGGCACTTGGCCTGGGCAAACCTACCATCACTCAGGCTACATGTCACTCCCTAAAGGAGCCTCTTCATATGTCCCCTGCTCCTATTATGACACCCTCCGCTTCTTGGGCATTGGGCTACTCTAGTTTACAAACCCATGTTTAGCTGCATGATTGATTGTTTAACACACGTTTTCTCCCACTGGACTGTAAGTACGATGAAGAAAAGGGCCACCATTGAGTTTTGTTTCCAATGACCAGTGCTTGACAAGTATTTGCAGAGGAAGAAGAGTGCCGTGTTCCTGTTTCAGATATGGGTGCTGAGGTTTCACACTCACTGTGTGAGGAGATGGGGTCTTTGGGAGGTGGCTGTACCATGAGGGTTGAGCCATCATGATTGAAATTAGAGTCCTTATGAAAAAGGTCTCAGAAAGGCCTCTCACCCCTTTCACTGTGACATATGCGAGGAAATGCCCCCCACTCCCATCAGACACCAAATTAGTCAATCCTGAACTTGGACTCCCAGATTCTAGAACAGTATTATCTAGATTTAAATTATGTGTGAACCACTAGATCTGTGCTACCCTGCTATAGCAGCCCAAACAGGCTAAGACAGAGGGCAACTTAGCAACTTAACCTTGTGGCTAGAATCTCAAGGCAAGTCACAAAGTCCTGTTCAATTTAAGAACCTAAACAGTCTGTATGAGAGAGGGGAGCTGATGTTGGATTTAGGGCTACATGGCCCTTTTGCCTCTTTCTAAAGCCAGTTCTGGGAATTCTCATGGCTCCCATGGGGATGGGTCCCACTCCAGAGCAGAAGGTACTGGTACCATGCTGGAAACCAGAGACATTGAGACACATTAGTGTCATTAGCATAGCCTGCTTAGCGGTTACTCTACACTATTACCCACTTCCTGGTACACTTACATTTTGTGAGAGAAATTCAGCTTCCTGCTCAGAGTACCCATCCTAGACTGGGAAACCTAGGTGCCTGCCTCTACTTTGGAAACCAAAATTTTAGGACTTTCCACCATTGCTCCCATACAGTGATATAACTGATAGATTCTCTACCAAAATGAACTAACATTATAAAGAATCTTAAAAAACTGAATATCATCACATCAGTGATATGACCCTGACCAGAAGGTCCCTACTGCAGAAGGTCCTGACTGCTAATCTCTGATCCTTTGGACATGCTGGATCCTGCCCATTTCCAAGCTTGGTTCCCCTGTGTTTTTCTCTATTCCTTGGCTCTACAGTATCACTACAATAAAATCCCCTTTTTTTTTGCTGAATTACCAAAGTCAGGGGCTTTGTTTGCAATATAGGGATCTGGATGCATTCCCCAAAACCTGACCAAGCCACTCACTGCTGTATTTGCAGTCATTCATTCCAAATACTGTTATGAAACCCCACTGTGTCTCATGCAGTGTGCCAGGAGCTGGATGCATAAACACAGAGATGACCCAAACACAGGCCAAGAAGACTGTTTGGGGTGGCAAAGAAAAGAGACCAATGACAGCATTTCAAATTACAATGGGAGTGAGTGATCCCTGGCAGTGAGTTCTGTGAAGATGGCGAGTTTAGAATTACTCTTTTTTTCATTTCTGCCTTTTCCAAGCCTACTGGCCTCTGAGGCCTGAGAAAGACCAACTCCAATGAGGATCTAGGCATGGCAGGATATTCGAATTGTCTCCACAGAGGGCTGCATGTGCAGATGAGCCAGGGTTGAAACTCTGCCAAGTAGGAACAAAAGAGCTGGGGTCTCTACAGGGGTGGACCTAAGGCCCCAAGGCAAGGAGAGCTGAGAACACCAGGGAACAAGAGGGCCTCTTCTGGAACCTTGAAGATCTGCCAGTTCTCTCTCTCTCTCTCTCTCTCTCTCTCTCTCTCTCTCTCTCTCTCTGTCTGTCTCTGTCTCTGTCTCTGTCTCTGTCTCCCTCCCTCCCTTCCTCCCTCTGGTACTACAAAAAGGAAGCTGCGACCACAGTAAGGTGGATCTAGGTCTGGGAGAGTTCAAATGTCTTTCATCTGGCTTCCAGAAAGACAAATGTCTGTCAGAAGAAACCAAACATTTGCATAATGAAAGGCTGCTGGTGAGGGTATCTGTGTCTCGCCAGGTGTGGAGGTCTTGAACCTATGTGAGGTTGAGGGAGGAGGGTTACTTCCCAGTCCCTTTTTTATTTAAATTAGAAATAAGCTTCAATCCCAGTTCCCTTTCCCCCCTCCTCCCCTAACACCCTGACACCCACTGACCTTTTATCCCATTCCCTTTCTACTCCCCAGGAGGGTGAGGCCTTCCATAGGGGATCTTAAAAGTCTGTCATATCATTTGCAACATGGTCTAGATCCTCCCCCATGTGTCTAGGCTGAGAAAGTATCCCTCTATGTGGAGTGGGCTCCCAAAGTCCATTCTTGTACTAGGGATAAATACTGATCCACTACCAGAGGCCCCATAGATTAACCAGACTTCCAAACTGACATCCTTGTTCAGGGGGTCTGAAACAGTCCTATGCTGGTTTCCCAGCTGTCAGTCTGGGGTCCATGAGTTCCCCCTTGTTCAGGTCAGTTGTTTCTGTGAGCCTCTCCAGCCTGGTCTTGACCTCTTTACTCATCACTGGGAGGAGGGTTCCTTAAGCTTTTGAGTACAGTGTTAGTGATAGAGAAATCAGATGAGAGGAGAGAGAGGGAGGGGGAGAGGAAAGGGGAGGGAGAGACAACATTTTGAATACAAAAACAATGAGTACTTGAGATTCATCTATAACGTACGATGATAACTAGATCAAAATAATCTCCTGGTACCTTAAACCAATAAGAACATCCCTTAGACAGGAAATGTGGCTCAATGGTAGAGCAAATGCTTTTCATTTGTGATGACTCAGGGTTGAGATTTGAAGGAGCGAAGGAAGGAACAGAGAGGGAGGGACGGAAAACTAGAAGAAATCAAAGCTGAGGGTAGTTGTTACTAAAATCCAAGTTAGAGAGCTGGATGATCTAATATGAAATGAATTTTAAATACAAAGAAAAATGTAAATCCTGGTAAGAAGCTTGGGGACTGTATATGAAACATGTATGAACTGCAGGCATTCCAGAGGGAAAAATTATAGCTTAGGCTTCTTTTTGTTCTCATAAGACTCTAGAGTAAAGGGCTGTAACAAGGGATATGCTAGTAACATTCCAAACAGGGCTAAAGAAAGACTTTGGCAAGCATTGAGACAAAGGGGCTTTAAGATGTATGATTGTAAAATAACCAAACTGTCCAGATTTCTTTACTGCAGCCTTAGAAAATGAGAAGAGTATGCTGATTATTTAGACTCTGTTAAGACCACAGCTGAGGTCCTGCACTAAGGCAAAGACATTCACCCCAAATGAAAGAAAAAAACCAACTGGGCACATGCAGAAATCTGCCTTCATCCTCTTCAGGAAAAAGAAAAACTCTAATATCATAGCAAAAAAAAAAAAAAAAAAAAAAAAAAAGAAGAAAGCTGAACCTCTATAGAACAGTATACAGAAAATTAACTCAAAATTGAGTGACCTAAAGGTGAAAATCAAAACGTTAACACTCCTAGACAAGAGGGAGTAGATATTTACAGTGGTTTCTTTAATAACATTAAAATCACAAGCTACAAGTAAAACACTGAAAATATTCATGCTTCAAAGGACACCATTGACAAAATCAAAAGAGGGATGGGGAGAAAGCTCAGAGGGTAGAGATGGCTGTCCATCAGCTTGACGAGCTGATTTCAATCCTGGGGCTCACACAGTGAGAGAGAACCAACTCCTGAAAGTTGTCCTCTGATCTATACACTCCTGTGTGTGCATGCTCAGGAGCTCACACATGCTCATGTACACGCATACACACGCGCGCGCGCAATTGAGAGAATAAAAAGATTACACACAGAATAAAAGCATTTGAAAATATAATTTGATAATAGACTTGGAGCCAAAATATTTTTAAATGTTTGTCATTTCAAAAGAATAAAATAGGCATTTCTCCAAAAGCAGATACACATGCTAATGATCAATAAACACATTGATAGGACTTCATTAGTATTAATAAGTCATTAAAGATATGCAAATGAAAACCCTAGTGATATTTTATTTCACAGACACTGCAATGACTATAATAAACAAAAAGACAGGCAACAACAATTATTATGAGGGTAGAAGAAGTTGAAATCCTCACACATCAACTGGTCAGTGGTGGCACACACCTTTAATCCTGGCATTCAGAAGGCAGAAGCAGGTGAATCTCTGTGATTCAAGGCCAGCCTGGTCTACAGAGCTCGTTCTAAGACAGACTCAAAAGCTACACAGAGAAACCGTGTCTCGAAAAACAAAAGAGAGAAAGAAAGAAAGAAGAAAAGAGAAAAAAGAAGGAAAAGAAATAAATCCTCACACATCACTGGAGAAAAAAGTTCAAAATGCTGTGACTGTTCAGAAAATAGTTTGGTAGCTTTTGAAAGTGTTAACAATAGTAATTCTACATGTAGGTATACACCAAAGAAGAGTAAAAATATTGTCCATTCAAATTTTTGCACACAAGCATCGTAATAGTCAGAACCAGGAACAATCCAAATGTGACAATAGTGTGACTGACATATCCTACACAGAACATTGATGAGCCTGGAAAGTGAAAGAAGCCAACCACAAAAGGTCACATGATATTTGATTACATCACACAAAATGTCCAAAGTAGGCAGTTCTCTTAAGACTCAATATATTCATAGTTTCCTGGGACTGGCAAGGATGGACTGGATAGGAAGGGAAGCAGCAGCTAATGGAATAGGGTTTCTTTTGCAATGTACTGAAAGTGTTCTAAAATGTGTCATACCAATAGCTGTATAATTGGATGGACCAAATGTCACACAATGGCACACTTTATGTGTATTGTATCTTAACAGAGGTGTTTTAAAAACAAATTCAAGCTGAGTGTGATGGTATGTTTGTGGTGGTTTGGATAAGAAAGGACCCTGTCCTGGTTTTTTGTTGTTTTGCTTTTGTCAACTTAGCATATGCTATAGTCAGATGGGAAAAGAAACCTCAATTTTCTCAAAAAGTGAGAAATGCCTCCATCAGATTGCTTGCAGGCAAGTCTGTGGGGGCATTGTCTTGATTGCCAGTTGACAGAGGAGGAACAGCCAGTGATGAACAGGCTGTTCCTGTGAAACGGTGCTACCACTGGGCGGGTGGAATGGAGTTGTATAAGAAAGCAGGCTGGAAAAAATAAACAAACAAAACAGAAAGAGGAGTCAGGCGTGATGGTGCACTTGAGAGGCAGAGGCAACTGGCTTTTTGCGAGTTTGAGGCCAGCCTAGTTTACAAAGAGAGTTCCAGAGCAGCCAGGGCGGATACACTGTCTCTAAACAGTCCCCTCTAGAAAAGCAGGCTGAGAAAGCCAGGGAGAGGAAGCTAGTAAGCAGTGCTCCTCCATGGATTCTGCCTCAGCTCCTCCCCTCCCCCTCCCTCCCACTCTTCCCCCCTCTTCCTGTGTGGTTGAAAATGTGGTCAGTTTCCTGCTCCTATTGCCATATCTTGCCTTCCCCATCATGACGAACTCTATCCCTCTATCACCATTAGCTAAAACAAACCCTTTCTTCCCTAAGTTGCTTTTTGTCAGGAAATTTTATCATAGCAACAGAAAAATAACTAATATAGACTTGCAATCTCATCACTCAATAAGATGAGACAGAAGTATTATAATTCCAAAACCAACCTAGGCTATACAGGGAGAGCTGGTATCAGTTTTAAAAAGTCAATACTAAATTTAAAATTAGTACCTTCAGGCTCGGGGATTTAGCTTAGTTGCAGAGCACTTGCTTGGTGTGGGTGAGGCCCAAAATTTAAACATTCGTGCCACAGAAATTTAGAGAGAAAAGGAAGTTACAAGGAAAGAGAGAAAGAGGAAAAAAGAAATAGAAAAGGAAAAAGGGAATGATAAAGGAAAATATATAATTTATATATACATGTGTATGTGTCTCTATACATGTCTCTGTACATGTGTGTGTGTATATGTGTGTGTGTACATGGATGTATATGTGTGATGGTGGGTGTGTATACATGCACATACCTGGGAGTGGGCTGATATGGATAAAAACCCAGAACCTTGCACATGCTGGGTAAGTGCTTTATCCCTAAGCTACAATCTCAACATACATAATAATGACTTCCTAACAATATGAGCTATAGTATTAGAAATGTCTCTTATGATAGAAGGTGTGTACTACAAGGGGAGACTTGTATAATTCCACTACTCTCCACCCCACTCCCCTTACAAGTTCTTCCTCCAATACCTTCAACGTTTTGTCAAAATCTGAAGTAAGATTACACCATTCAGGAAAGCATGCTCCAAATGTGAACCGGTCTCCTAGCCACATAGAACATGACATCCACACACTGTCACTGATGACATTAACGTCCCTCACTTGGTATTTTCCAGGCTTCTCCGCTAGAGAGAGTTGCTATTATTCCCTTCCCCTCTTCTATTTACTTTGAGAAGTCAAGTACTAAATCAAACCAGCTCTCAAGTAGGAAGTGAGGCCATTACGAAGCTAAAACTGAATGAAGGTGGGAGGGTGGGGGTCTATCTATTGAATTTGGAATTATTGATGATTTCTCTTCTTCTGTATGTAAATGTTATGAAAATGTAAACAATAAAGAATATGATCATGCATATAGGTCATTCCAATACACATGACATGACAAACTTTCAAAAAAAGAAAAGAAATCAGGGGCTGGAGAGATGGCTCAGTAGTTAAAAGAAGTCGCTGCTTTCCCAGAGAACATAGGTCCAATTTCCAGCACCCACATGGACACTCACAACCATAAGCAACTACAGCTATGGGAAATCCAATGCAATTTTCTGGCTTCCATGGGCATCTCACACACACACACACACACACACACACAGAGTGCACAGATAACACCCATGTTCTACTGCATGATAGGGTGACTAGAAATGGCAGTAATGTAGTACATCATTAAAGAAAGGAAGGAAGGAAGAAAGGAGAGAGGGAGGGAGGGAGGGAAGGAGGGAGGGAGGGAGGGTAGGAAGACTCTAAACAAGGATGGAAAGGCACTGTCTATGAGGAATGGGCCCTTGCAGACAGTGAATCTGCTGACATCCCAACCTTGAACTGTCTAGCTTCCAGAACTATGAGCAACAAATTTCCCTTGTTTATAAATTAAGCAGTCTTGATATTTTTGTTATAACAGTCAAAACAGACTGCAACAAGACTGAACATAAAGGTAAGACTATAAAATTCTTAGAAGACAGTGGAGTCTTGACCTCGGGTTAGGCAAGCCCTTCTTAAATGTCACCAAATTCCCTAAATTTTTTGTTAAGATTAAAACTGAAACTTCAAAAGACCACCATCAAAAAAACAGAAGGAAGCCCACAGAATGGGAGAACATACATGCAAAGTATGTGTCCATCAAAAGACATGTACCCAGATCATATAAAGAATTCATACACATCAGCAATGAAAGGGCAAATGGCCCAATTTCTAAAAGGCAAATGGTTTGAGTGGGTATCACCAAAGAAGGTGTGCAAATGGCAATGAGTGCATAACATGACATTCAATGACATAATCAGTCACCAGGGAGATGCAAATGAAACCACTGTGAGATAACACTTTATGCCCACAAGGAAGAGTGGACTCAAAAACAGGCTAAGTTGGAGCTGTTTGTAGAAGAGTAATGTGTTACAAACAACCTAGGGAATAGTCTTGTATTATCTGTAACAGGTAAACACAAAGTCTCTAGATGACCCAGCAATTCACTTCTTAGGTTTAGAACTCAGAATAATTGAAAACACGTGCTCAAACAGTGGTGTGTTACCGTGCTCACAATAGCCATAAGCATTAAAGTTGAAGGGAGAAAGCTGGCAAATGTCCGTGAATGGCTGAACAAACAAAAGCTGTCAGAGCCACACAGTTAATTGACATTTTAACGTCATTTGGATCTAAAAAGGAATAAAGTGCCAATGCATGGTGAACATGCATTGTGGTGGTCTGAATGAAAATGGCTCCCGAATGGCTTGGTCACCAGCGAGTGGCACTATTTGAATGGATTTAAAGGTGTGGCTTTGTTGGAGAAAGTGTGTCACTGAAGGTAGGCTTTGAGGTTTTTAGGAGCCCAAGCCAGGCCCCGTGGCTTTCTCTGCCTGCTTGCTGTAGATTCATAAATTTGGATGTAGAACTCTCAGGTACCTCTCCAGCACCATGTTTGCCTGTGAGCCCGCTATGCTCCCTGTCTCAATAAAGGACTAAACTTCTGAAACTGAAAGCAAATCTCAATGAAATGCTTTCCTTTACAAGAGCTGCCTTGGTCTTGGTATCTCTTCACAGCAATATAACGCAGACTGAGGCATGCATGGATGCAGGACTGCTAAGTGAGAGAAGCCAGCCACAAAAGACCACCCTGTACAGCTCTATTTATAGGAACTGTCCAGAGCAGGTAATTCTGCAGAGACAGAGTAGACTCATTTTTGCCTAAAGGTGAACACCTGGATAGATGTGGGAAGTTGCTTTCAACAGGTAAGGAATTTCATCTTTTAATCTAACATTAATTAGTATGCATTTGTTGTCCTTCAATGTGTCCATGTACGTACACGATACACTTTGGTCATATTGGCATCCCTCTTATTTTCTCTCCTCCTCCTTCCCGACCAGTCTCCCTTCTGCTTCCATATCTCCTGACCACTGTCCCACAGGCCCCTGGGTTCTACATATGAGAGAAGATGTGTGAAATCTGCCCTTCTAAGTTTGGATTATTTTGCTTAATATGATGTTCTCTAGCTCTATTTTCTTGCAAATGTCAGAATTTCATTCTCTATAGCTGAATAATACTTCTTTGTGTATACACCACATTTTCTTTATCTACCCATAACCCATAAATGTGGTGTACAGGTATCTCTGAGGTTCACTGATAAAGAATCCTCAGTATATACTCAAGAGTATATGATAGTAATGGTGTGTGTGTGTGTGTGGCAGATTCCCACGGTGTGAAACTCATGACAGAAGGTGTGTGTGTGTGTGTGTATGAGAGAGAGAGAGAGAGAGAGAGAGAGAGAGAGAGAGAGAGAGAGAGAGAAAGAGAGAGAGGTGTTGTGCACATGTGTGTGGAGAATGTGTTTGCCTATGCATACATGCATGGAGGCCAGAGATAGACTTTAGATATCTTCTTCTATTGTTATGCACCTAACGTTGTTATCTACCTAACATTTTTATTACATGTATTTATTTATGTGTGGGTGTGCATGCCAAACCACACATGTAGAGATCAGAGGACAGTTTAGGAGAGTTGGTTCTTTCCTTCTGCCTTGTGGATCCCAGGGGTTGAACTCCAGGCTTGAGGACAAATGCCTTTATGTGCTGAGCAATCTCTTCATCTCCTTCTTGCTTTTTGAGACAAGGTCTCTCACTGAATTAGGCTGGTTTCTCACTAACAGGCCATAGAGCTCTTAGGGTCTGCCCATGTCCACCCACCCTCTCACCAGCATTGAGATTACAAGCTCCTGCTGCTAAGTCAGGCTTTTTACAAGTGTGCTAGGATCCAAACTGAGATTGTCATGCTTACATAGCAAGTACTTTACCCACTGAGAAATGCTGGTTTTAGTGTTTTAAGGAATAACAATGTATAGGGTTCATTTCCCTGCATTCTCATAGCACTTGTGGCCTTTGTTTTCTTGACAACTGCCATTCTGACTGGGATGTGATGGAATCTCAATGAAGTTTGTATTTGTACTGTGGATAGGGGTTTTCTCTATGGGTATCATAAATATCCTAAAACAATCTTTGTTGAATGACACTGATTGTTTAAAAACCACTGAATTATTTTCTGCAGAACTATAATTCTCACTTATAAAAAACTATACATTCCAGAATACTGCATCATTGCTCATAGTAACATAATAATTATGACAATTAGAGCTATGGTTAACATTATGGAAAGAAAGTAATTACCTGTAAAAGACTGTTTCCATTAATATAATACCTTCACATAGTGAAGTTTGATATAGTCCTTAAAAAGAATGAATTCATTCCCTAACCATTGTCTTGAAGGGATCTCTATGAACTATTATGAATAAACAGATAAATTATATAACTATTTATAATGTGATCCATCTTACATACAAATGACAAAATGTGTTTCCTAGGGACACACACATATTCATACATATATATGATGTACATATGCATATGTACACACAGATATATATGTATACACATGCATATGTGAACATATAAATATTTGACATGATCATCTGAGCATATGAAGGTATGTGGAAAGATGCCCCAGAAATGGGTGTGTCATAGGAGTTGTGAAAGTTAACAATACCAGATGACTTTTCTAAATGCATATCCGAGTTAGCTAAATGCTCATATCTCAGCTTAATCAGAAAGCTTTTAAACTTTTAAGATGTAAGAAGTATATAATTTAATATAAACTCAATAGGATCCAGTCCCTGACATCTGCAAAATGTGTTGCACTTGGCACATTAACTACTCTCTGCTTTGATTTCCTCATCCAAAAGTGAGTTCATAATAATACCTACCCCATGGAATGAGTTAAGGCTTGAAAGAGTTAATGCACATAAGACTCTCAGAATTTTGCTGTTTGTCATTTATTATTTGTTTGGCTGGATCTTTGTTAAAAATTGTGTCCATAGTCATCACACAAACCTTCTCAGTAAGTAAAGAGATGATTGTCTACTCGTTAGATTTTTCTTGTTGGATTTCCCTATTCCTTCTTCTCTCCATCTTTTTCTCCTCTCTGGAAGAAAGTGTACTCCTTGCTTGTCCTCAAAAGTTGTGGAAATAGTGAACAAGAAGTAGACCAACCATCCAGACCATGTGCTAACACCAAAGGACTTAGCAGGTTAGAAGCACAGTCATACACAACAGAGGAAAATGAAATTCGTTTATCTAGGAAGAACTAATTCAATATCTACTCAACCTGAAAAAAGAGGGAAGCAGACCTTGGAGAACAGGATGAGAAAAGATCATGTGTAGGGATTTGGCCGGTGTCCCTTTCCACACATGACCACAGGATAGTGGTGCCAGGGGAGGAACCCACTGATAAGCATCTCCTCCTGTGGACTAGTCATGTCTGCTTGATTTTGATTTCCAACTCTCATAGAGGCCAATGATAAAGCACACACACACACACACACACACACACACACACACACACGTATACATACATACGTGTGTGTGTGTGTGTGTGTGTGTGTGTGTGTGTGTATACAGGCACACCAGTTATGTTGATCATTATTCAGTCAGTTTTAACAACCAAATTAGAACAACTACAGGGAGACTGAACTTCTCCTGGGTACTGAGGCCTCATGAAAATAAACACAAGCACTACAACTACTAAATGGAAAAGTCTTTGTAGTGTTCAATAGATATCACCTTTGTCCCAAAAGCCACAGCTCAAAAACATGTTGTAGCCCAGGAGAGACACTTAGCTGAGTCTGTGTGTCTAAGCTGCTTGTAACTCTTTTGTTGAGTCAGGTCACCTCAGAAGACTGTGTCTCTAGACAGGAATGACTTAGTCCTCACAACTAAGAACTAAGGCTTTGGCACATTGAAGATCAATACGGAGGCAATCCTACTTGAAAGGGCTCACCGTCTTAATTGGCTTAACACTAGTATCAATGGAGAAAACAAAGAGAGCTATTGAATAATTAGCTAATGAAACAGGGCTGTGGGGACCAGGAACATTGGATTCAGAAGAGACTGTCTAAATCCAAGCATCATCTTTCCTCCACCTGAGGTTGTACTTTCCCACATCCTCTTGAGCATGAAGACCTTCTGGTGAAATTTTCCAGTGTGGAAATCCAGTGGCAACTTGGAGCTCCTGAGAGAGATCTACAGAGACTTTGAGCATGGCCTCGTGCTCCTTGACGATGCCAGAAAAGTACCCTGAAGAACTCGATTTTTTTCTTCATAGCAATGCATTAAACTCTCCCCCTCTCCCTTAGAAGTTTCCCTGGGATCTGGATAGATCCCCAAGCTGGTTTCTCTGTCTCAAAAGACCCTGCCCTTTCAGCTCCCCCATGTCATTCCTATTTGACCTGGAATTTGCCCTGTAAAGAATGAATGTTTCCAAGTGACCTATTTGAAGCATAAATCTAACAGTGTCAGCTTCTGGTTCTCTAATTAAAAACCCTCAGTCTGAGGCTTACACAAAGCTTTGATGGATATGGAGCTGCAAGACGCTGAGAACATGACAATGGAAAAAACAGAGAAGCTCTGCCCTCGTACAGCCTGGTGAGAACAGACAGCCAAACTCCACAAGCACCCATGACTCAGCACCAGGAAGAAAGGAACCACAAGAACCTCTGTCAGGGGTTCTGGAAATTAAGAAGGAGCTCACAGGCAAAAGAAACACCTAAGTAGAGATGTCAGTGATTTACTGGGAACCAGAGACCAGTGTTTCTTGGAGTCTGGTTCATATTAGGTCAAGGAAATTATTTAGAGTGTTGCAATTACTGTCTTTGGGGACTCCAAGATCATAGTGGAAGAGGGGATGGAAAGATTCTATAAGCCAGAAGGAGCGAATGTTTGCATCAAAACAGTATTTGCCAGCTGTGACAGCAGAGTTGTACACAAGAATTTACAATGATTGGGACTACACGCACAAAATCTAGTCCAACAAAATCCCAGCACCAAAAGGGGAGGGGCTACTGAGTCCCATACCTATCTGAAGAGCTATTGACAGTTGAAGGCTGCAGGAAGGAGAATCAGTTTTTCAGAGATGCAACCCCTGAGAGGTTACCCATGTTCCAAGACTAAATGAGAGAGAGAGAGAGAGGGAGAGAGAGAGAGAGAAGAGAAATTGGATCCAAACATATACACGCATAAATATTAACTATTTTTAGTTTTAAAAGAATCTCTTTTGAAAGCGAATGATAAACTGAACTCCAACAGAGAAGAGGAGAGTTAGGAGTGAAGGGGAGGGGAGGATGGGAGACAAAAGTCCTTGCAGGTCAGTGAGAAAAGGCATGGCTTCAGGTGATTTCCTCACTTTGTGCTGTGAAGGGAGCAGAGGGAAGTCTTGGAAGAGACAAGCACATCCCATCCCATATGGGGAACAGCTTCTGCTAAGTATCAGTGGTGTGAGAGGGAGTATAGGGTGTTAACTCCCATAGTTAAGCTGAGAGAGAGCTCCGGAGATAACTCAGCATCCATTCAATAACGACATTTTTAGTTCCCTGACCAAGGAAGCAGAGACCACAAAGATCCATGAAAGGCCTCCTGTAGTAATAACTGACACTGTCATTAGAAGAAAACAACCACTATGTAACAAAATAGAGTAGTGTGGGGACACCAGACCTTGAGCAGAAACCCACTTCCCCTTCGGCCTGGGAGCAGGCATCTATGTAATGTTTACTGAAAACAATTCAGTGCTTTAAAGCTCTTCATAGGGCTAAGATAGGGCTTGCTCACTGAAATACCATGCCTTTCACACCTCCTACGGCTAGATGCCTCTTCCTGTTTTCCTGTGGTGTCTCCCCGATTCTGGGGCCGGAGATTAGACCACCAGCCAGGAGGAAAGAATGGTATGTAGATGAATGGCAAAAGTCCTTAAAAAAGGGAAGCTCCTTTTTCTTAGAGGGACTTCTCCTGAGAGCTCTGCTAAGCGGACTGGGGTCTCCTCCTAAGCTGACTTGGGAAGCATAAAGTTTTCTTAAAGCAACCGACCGGTCTCTGTGTCATCTATCCCGACCACCTCGCTACATTCTCAGATGCAGGCCGCACAGCAGGTGCGACAATTGGAGGTCCCACCGAGATCATAAAAGCGAGGTAAGTGAGCGGGTTTGTCTCTTTTTCTGGCCAGGGACAGATTGGGGAAAAAAGAAAAGAAACCATGGGGAATAGTTCTGGAAAGCTTGAATTACAGTATCAAGTTAAAAAGTTACTTGAAGGACATGGGACTACAGTAAAGTCTAAAACCTTAGAAGGCTTTCTAAAGTCGATCGAACGAGCCAGTCCATGGTTCATTACCGGGGGGGAGCTTAAATATCCCAGATTGGGAGGAGGTTCGCCGTGATCTTCATCAACTTTTACGAAAAGAGGGACCTGAGTCCCTGCCCCCATCTACATTCTCCTTATGGAGATTAGTGAAGGGCGCACTTTTGACAGATAAGGCTAGCCACCGCCAGGTAGTCCAGGCCACAAAAGAGGCTTTTTCAGAGTTACAAGAGATTGAGACTCAAGCCTCCCTGAGTTCTGAGGCAGAGAGTGACAGTGAATCATCTAGAGAAACCCTGACTGAAACTAGAGGCTCCATTGTTAGTGAGGATGAGGAGGAGCCTCTTAGCAACAACAAAAGAGTTAATAGAAATCTCGGGGTGCGACCCAAAAGGAGGGACTTCAGTCAGAATCGGGTATATCCTACTCTGTCAGACCTAAAAAATGAAAATAGCTCAGACCCAGACTCTGACGAGTCAGAGTCTGAGAAGGAACGGTTACTTGCTGAGGTCTCGGCCCTTAAAAAGGCACTAAAAAGGACTCGAATTAAAAAAAGACAGGACAGGGAGAGAAACCCTTCCCCATACTCTGAAAAAAGGGACTCTTCCTATGAGATAACTCAGTCCTTCTCGGACCTGGAGGGAAGACCCAGAGGAGGGGTCCAATGCTGCCCGGTGGTGGCCCCAGTAATGGAAGTTCCAGATCCGAACAGTTCTGGACAGGTCATTCGGCGTCATAACCCTTTAAATTTTAAGGATATAAAACAACTTAAAGAGGCAACTTTAAATTATGGAGCACAGGCTCCCTTTACACTTTCCTTAATGGAATCTTTTGCATCTCTTAATTTGACACCTGGCGATTGGCAGCAGCTTTGCAGAGCAGCTCTGTCGGGGAGATTATTTGATTTGGAGAGGTGAGTTTCAGGAAAGATGCAGCCAGACAGCCCAAAGAAATGCACAGGCCGGACAGCCCCAGAGAAATGTGGAGATGCTTACTGGGAGTGGTCAATATGCCACCATTCAGCAACAAATGCAATATGACATTGCAGTCTATGCCCAAGTGGCAGCAGCGGCCCAAGGGGCTTGGAAAGCATTGCCTTCCAAGGAAGGAGGGGATCATCTGTCCAAAGTCCTTCAAGGACCCTCTGAACCTTTTCAAGACTTCGTAGACCGTCTCAGTCAGGTAGCAGAAAGAATATTTGGGGGCATTGGGCCTGCGATGCCGGTCATCAAGCAGATGGCATTTGAAAATGCAAATAAGTATTGTAAGGAAGCCCTTCGCCCATATCGCAATAAAAGTCTAAATGACTATATCCGGATTTGTAGGGACATTGATGGGAACTTCATCCAGGGCCAAGTGTTAGCTGCTGCCATTCGGCCCCAAGTGGGGAAAGAAAGACCTACTCTGGGAGGGAGAAAAACATGTTTCAGCTGCGGTAGGGAGGGACACTTCTGTAGAGAGTGCCCTCAAAATAGTACTACGGGTCTCAAGAGACCTGGTTTATGCCCCCCGTTGTCGAAGGGGATATCATTGGGCCAATAACTGCTACTCTAAAACTGACAGGGAGGGAAATTTCCTTTCTGCTAATAATAATCAGGGAAACGGGAGGAGGGCCCCGCCCCAGGGCCCCAAAACCAGTGTGTACGGGGCAATGACCCCTGCTCTGGGCAGTGGCAGGACTCATTTTCTCCCCCAGAGCAACCCCTTCATATCTCAGACCTCCTTAGAGCCACCTCAGGGAGTGCAGGATTGGACCTCGCTCCCTCTGCCCGGGCAATCCTAACACCGGAAATGGGGATCCAGGCCCTCCCTACTGGGGTGCATGGGCCATTACCCCCAGGCACGGTCGGAGTACTCTTGGGACGGTCCAGTACTATTCTTCGAGGCATCCAGGTACACCCTGATGTTATAGACCAGGATAGTGAGGGGGAGATTAAAATAATGACATCAGTGGGCAGTGGGGTTGTTGCCATCCCTGCAGGAGAACGGATTGCTCAGTTACTCCTTCTCCCTACAGCTCCTTGTGAGGCTAGAAAAATTAAAGAGAAAAGGGGCAACCAAGGTTTTGGAAGTACCGGCCCAGCAGCATTTTGGGTAGCCACTATGGAGAACCGCCCCCAGCTTACATTAAAGATAGAAGACAAGTTCTTTAGGGGCGTCTTAGATTCTGGGGCAGATGTCTCTGTCCTCTCAGATAAATTCTGGCCCCCCACTTGGGCGAAAGAGGAAGGGACAGTGACCCTCCAGGGAATAGGACAGGCTGTGCCCCAAAAAAAGCCTCAGAATCCTAAAGTGGCAAGACTCTGAGGGCCACACAGGGCTTTTCCAGCCATATGTTTTGCCTGGCCTCCCTATTAACCTCTGGGGACAGGACCTCATGCAAGAAATGGGAGTGGTCCTCACCACCCAGGCACCCAAGTCCAAAAGCAGGGGCCCCCAGATGACGCAAGGGAGGGGCTGGAGCCCGGGGAGGGAACTAGGTAAATTAGAACAGGGAGAGGTTTGCCCTGTGGCATCCCTCCCTTTGGAGACCAGGGCCCCAGGGGATAGGAAGGGTTTTGGCCATTTTTGATGAGGGTCACTGTTGCGCCGCCAGCCCCCATACCCATCACATGGCTATCAGATGATCCGGTATGGGTGGAACAGTAGCCCTTACCAGGGGAGAAACTAAGGGCGGCTCCTCACCAGCTAGTTCAAGAACAATTGGAGGCAGGTCATTTGGTTCCTTCCACGTCCCCTTGGAATACCCCTATATTTGTAATAAAAAAATCTTCAGGGAAATGGAGGTTACTACAAGACTTGAGGGCAGTGAATGCGACCATGCAGCCTATGGGGGCTCTGCAGCCTGGCTTGCCCGTGCCTGTGGCCATTCCTAAAGACTGGCATTTGATTGTTATTGACTTGAAGGATTGCTTCTTTTCTATTCCCTTGCATTCTCAAGATAGTCCTCGGTTTGCGTTTAGCCTTCCTTCGATTAACTTTAGGGAGCCTGCCCTTCGCTTCCAATGGGTGGTGCTCCCCCAAGGGATGGCTAATAGTCCAACTATATGCCAGATTTATGTAGCTGCCTATTTAGATCCCCTCAGACGTAAGTTCCCTGACCTTTACATTATCCACTACATGGATGATATTCTTTTGGCCGCGGCCGAAGAAAGACAATGTTACATAGCCTTTGCAGAGCTACAGGAGCTTCTGGAGGCCCGAGGATTTATTTTGGCTCCTGAAAAGATCCAAAAGAGACCCCTTATACTTATTTGGGTCATCAAATTCAACAAACTGGCCTCCGGCCACAAAGACTCCAGATCGATTGTTCAAATTTAAAAACACTTCATGATTGGCAAAGATTTTTGGGAGAGGTGCAATGGTTTTGTCCTTCTCTTTCTATTAAAACAGGGGCTCTTAAAGCGCTTTATGATATTCTTCCTGGGGATCCTGCTCCAACGTCCCCTAGACAGATTACCCCAGAGGCCAGGGAAGTCCTACAATTGTTGTTAAGAAGTATAGAGCAAGCCCACCTTCGGCGTATAGATTATGGGCAGCCCCTTGTTCTGGTTGTACTTTCATCTAGCTTTTCGCCCACTGCCGTGTTTTGGCAGACTGGTCCTATTTATTGGGTACATTTGTCAGCCTCCCCTAAGAAGGTAGTGACCCCTTACTATGATCTCATTTTACAATTGTTGTGGAAGGCACACAAGTTTAGCATTCAAACCTTTGGAAAGAGTCCTGATAAAATTATCCTTCCTTATGGTAAGGAGGAGGTGGAACATCTACAGATCTTCCATGATGGGTGGACCCTGTTTATTACATCTACAGGCGCACAGTTTGATAACCAATATCCCAACAGCCCCTTGATGTCTTTTTTCAAACAACACCCTGTGATCTTTCCCAAGATTTTAAAGGAGAACCCTCTAGTTGGAGCTCGCTCAGTCTTTACAGACGGCTCCTCCAAGGGTTTCGAGGTGGTGGTTTCTTCTCAGGTGCAGAAGAGGGTACCCATAGGGCAGATGTCAGCACAAGCCGCCGAGTTGTTTGCATGCTTGATGGCTTTCCAAATGTTTGAGGGAGAGCCCTTTAATTTATATACTGATAGTGTTTATGTTGCCAACATTGTTAGACCTTTAGAAACTTCTCCATATGTTCTTCCAACCTCCCAGGTTTGTTCCTTATTAGTTCAGCTCCAACATCTTATTTGGCAGCGCATCCACCCTGCTTATGTGGGATTTATTCGTGCACATACTAACCTTCCAGGACCCCTTGCCCAGGGCAATGAAATTGCTGACTCCTTGACCCGCCCTAGGGTGTTATTTACTCAGGAGCAGCTGGCCCACCAGCTCCATGAGAGGTATCATCTAAATGCCCGCTCCATTAAATTTCACACTGGGTGCCCCCTATCCATAGCTACACAGATTACCTCTCAGTGCCCTGATTGTGCCCCTTATCATAATTCTCCCAATGAGGGGGGTAAATCCCCGGGGCCTCAGGGCCAACCATCTCTGGCAAATGGATGTCACTCACCTGCCACAGGCAGGGAAATTAAAATACATGCATGTCTCGGTGGATATGTATTCTAAACTGATTTTTGCCTCTCCCCACTCAGGAGAGAAGATTAAAGATGTTATTTCTCATTGCCTGCAGGCCTTTGCCTACATGGGTGTTCCAGATGCCCTAAAAACGGACAATGGCCCTGCCTATGCCAGCAATCGCTTTGCTGCCTTTTGCAGGGAACATCACATTGTCCATTCTTTTGGTATTCCTCACAACCCCACGGGACAGGCTATTGTGGAGCGCACCCATGCCACTCTCAAACAGTATTTTAAGAAAATAAAAAAGGGGGGAGTTTGTTACCTCCCCCAATATTCAGTTATCCACCATACTTTATATTTTAAATTTTTTGACCATAGACAGTAATAATTTGTCTGCTATGGAGAGACATTGGAACAAACCCTCCCAGTCTTTGGGATGGGTCAGATGGAAGGATTTGATTACAGGAAAATGGCAGCCACCCACTCCCCTACTAGCTAGGGTCCGAGGGGCTGTTTGTGTTTTCCCTCCAGGAAGTGAGAAGCCTATTTGGGTCCCCGAACGGTGCATCAGGCATGTTGACCCCGACTCTGCTGCCGACACTAGGAATGCTCGCCATGATAAAAATGATCCAAACATTACCAAACCCAGGTAAGGGAAGTATGGACACTGGTGAAGAAAACCCCTCCCACCGTTTTGATGCCAGTTAGTCACTGCAGCTCCCCATTCATCGCCTTTATAACACTAATAAATACATTGGGAGTGGCTGCTGCCAACACGAGAGTCTGAGTTTCCCCCTCCTAAAAGGGAAATCTCTGCTTTATTAAAAATATTTAATATCTCCATGATTAAACCCTTAGTTGAAAGTTGGATTGGATTAAATGTCTAGGCCCTCACCTAACAAAGGTCAAGGGAACCTAAGATGAAAAGTTGCCCTCAGTTGGAGGGTGGATTGGAGGATCATCCTCAATGGGAGGATAGATTAAAGATGGGTAAAAAAAAAAAAAGGTAAAGTTAATAAATGAGGTATTAGTATTCAGTAAAGAAAAAGACAAAGGTATATAAAATAAAAATGTTTGGTTACATTTATATAGGGTAGGTTATTGAATTTTGTGAGTCATCTCTAAAAACTTTTGGCAAAAGCCTGGCCTTTCCACTTTGCATCTACAGAATTACAAGGAGTGGGTATGGCTGTAGCCCCTGAGTGTAGCTCAAAACTTCTCTAATGAAGAAATGACGAGGGACATACAGGACTTTTTCAACCTTTAGTTTTAATTAAAAGGTTTACTGAAGTTGTTCTGTTAAAGAAGTTTCAGTTCAACAAACTAATCATAACCTAGGCAAGGAGAGATATGTATGCATGGTCTGTGTGTATGGACGTGGCCACGTCAGTATGTATGAAGTGTGAAATGTAAATGCGTGAATGTTGACAAAAGCAACTGTTCTAATTGCCTTGGATATGATTAAAGGGATACTTAAATCCCTTCAAACAGTTAAAAACTACCTAAATCGATTTAGATATAGCCAAAAGAAACATCCAGTCAGTCGGTTAATATTTTAACAAAAAAATTCAAGTTAAGCCCTCAGAGCCAGTCAGAGAGAGAGAGAGAGAGAGAGGTTTTTTCAGGGAACTGTCCTGCCGCTTTGGCAGGCCCCCACCCCCAAAGGTGTCTGTGTAGATGCAAATTAGGCCTTGTCAGCTCAGATGCAAATGAGGCCTTATCAGCTAGTGAGAGCTACAGGTTAGGAAAAAAAAAAAAAGGACTATTTGGGACATAGTATAGTTTACAATCCTTAAATGATTCTCAAAGGTACTTAATGGTTATGTCCCTTTTAAAGGACATCTACTAATACTTTTAAATAGTGATCCCAATTCACCTAGATAGTTGACTAAGGAGGGTAGACAAATCCTTCTACTGTTATGGTCCAACTTCAACAGTTCAAACAAAATTTAAAAATAAAAGGGAGTAATGTCCCCAGTCTCCACATGATTCATTAAATAATCCACTCCTCATTTAAATATTTATAAAATATAAATGCCAGTGAGGAATCTGTTTCAGACAGATTCTGACATAATAAAAGTTAAATAACTATTACTCAGGCCAAATGAAAACATCCATACACTAGACAGTAGAGAAGACCCTAATTTGGGGTCGAGGGCATGTTTGTGTTTTCTTACAGGAAAAGAATACAGCTTCAGTAGCGGTCACAACATCTGGTGAGATGCATGGAGCAAAAAAAAAAAACTGGACCTGAGACCGTGGGAGCCTGCTCAAGCCAGTTTGAGATCTCCTAAATCAGTGCTCCTGACCCTTGATGTCATCAAATCTACAGCCCGAGAAAGAAATAAAACAGTCAGTTCGAGATTTCCAGTGTCTCATCAGGCTTGCTACATCAACCTCCTGGACCCGTGAGTTTTCATCCCAAAGCCAACAAAACTGGAAGATTAGCAGCTAGCCTTTGATACACCTTAAAACAACAGAATTCATTTTGCCAGCTTTTCCCTTTGGGGGAAAAAAGACCCATTTAAAACATTTGGACATTGGTATGGACTGTGATGAATGACAAAAGCCTCTTTTCAGTATTTGAACAGGACATGGTCACTTGAAATATCAGACTCGGTAGTTCCTGTTTTTGGAATCACAATGTGTTTTTCTGGAGAAATATGGTTTGTCCTGGTGCGACAAAAAGACTTTGACTCGGGTTGCATGTTCGGCTGATACTACTGACATTAAATCGACAGACTACATCACCACAGGAACAAATTGGTACTCTGTAAATAGTGCAACAAGCCTCTTGTTCATATTTTTTATAAAGCTACATGTGTAACATCAATGATTGTACCTAATGTATCTGTGCAAGTGCACTCTCTAATGCTTTCCTAAGTAGATCTTAAAATAATTGTAAACTTTATCACTGTTTTGACCGTCAAATTGTAACTATAAATCACCCTTGTAGCAAAGAAAGGCTGGTGGTAGAATGCTAAGGCCCAGATCGGGGGATGGGCAGGTGACAGAGAGGCGCTATGTCAGTGGGGGTCCTAGGAATGGTAACAGTGGCAGTAGGCATTCTGGCTTCATGCTGAGTTCAAAGTGCCTTAGCCCATGGCAATCTCGATAGCCATAAAGCCTTATTACAAATGATTTTAAGGGTGGGGCTACTTCAAAGACGGGCAACCTGTGGGGAAGACCCACTCCCACCTAACAGGGGTTCAAGGTCCCCCAAAGACGGGCCAGGGAGGGTGACCCTAATTGACCTAAGACAGGAGTGCCTCATTTAAAAATAAAAAGGGGTGAATTGTGGGGACACCAGACCTTGAGCAGAAACCCACTTCCCCTTCGGCCTGGGAGCAGGCATCTATGTAATGTTTACTGAAAACAATTCAGTGCTTTAAAGCTCTTCATAGGGCTAAGATAGGGCTTGCTCACTGAAATACCATGCCTTTCACACCTCCTACGGCTAGATGCCTCTTCCTGTTTTCCTGTGGTGTCTCCCCGATTCTGGGGCCGGAGATTAGACCACCAGCCAGGAGGAAAGAATGGTATGTAGATGAATGGCAAAAGTCCTTAAAAAGGGAAGCTCCTTTTTCTTAGAGGGACTTCTCCTGAGAGCTCTGCTAAGCGGACTGGGGTCTCCTCCTAAGCTGACTTGGGAAGCATAAAGTTTTCTTAAAGCAACCGACCGGTCTCTGTGTCATCTATCCCGACCACCTCGCTACATTCTCAGATGCAGGCCGCACAGCAGGTGCGACAGAGTAGGTTTTAAAAACAAATGCAATAATAAACCAAATAGGATTACAAGGTGTGAGGAAATACCTTCCTTCAGAGAACATCTCAGAGAGCCTCATGAAAGAGGGGGCTTTCCTGGAGCCCTAGAAGATGGGAGAGTATTCAACAGGTTCGAATTCTGCCAGTGGGAAGTGCAGGACAGGGTTCCAAACACTCTAGATGAGGAATTAGAGTTGGAGTCAGAGCATGGGAAAGTAGATGACGTGCTTGGAGCCTGCTAAGTTGGCCTGAAAAGATCGGAGGAGTATTAGGAAGTGGGACTTGGGGTGGCGGATGGCAGCCAAATCAAGCAAGGCATTGCCTTCCTAGGTAAAAAATCAAATAAAATAAAACAAGCAAACAAAACAACAACAAAAATCCCTACATCTTCTTCGCAGGCAAAAGTACACAGGAAAACTTATTAGCAGGGAAGGAGCATGCAAGTTGCTGTGTGTTAGCTGGCAACAGAGACAGGAAAGATTGGCAAACGTCATAGGAGAACAACCAAAAGGAGACAGCAAGATCTCTGAGTCTCCGGCCTCAGACCTCCTCGGGCTGGTGGGCATGCCAAGGATAGCAGAACATGTGTGAAGACAGCAGCTTCCCGCAAGGGTCTGCTGGCATCAGGACTTAACTTTTCCTCTAACTTGACAATCTACACAGATCCTATAGCCTTCCCCACCTTGATGCTTTCTCCTATGATCTGTGAACGCTGCAGAGCCTTGGGAAAAACAAAGTATGTTCAACCATACAGATAGATGTTTACCACTCAGTGGGGAAAAGTGCTCCAAAGGCAGTCTTAACAGGCCCTACCACAAGTACGCCAACCATTTTAGTGATTAATGGGTGGTGGTTTTCAGTCCTAAGACTTATTGTTAACTAATCTCAATTTACTAAAGCAGCAGTTCTCAACCTTCCTAATGCTGTGATCCTTTAACACAGTTCCTCCTGTTGTGGTGACCCCCAGCCAGAACATTATTTCATTGCTACTTCATAACTGTAATTTTGCTGCCTTCTGACATGCAGAATGTCTGACATGGGACTCCAACAGGATCACAACCCACGGGTTGAGACCACTGCTTTAGAAGGTTGAAAGTTGAAAGAGCTCAGCATGAAAACAGACTGGATTGAGCCTGGGAGCAGAGTGCTTCTGTAACTAGTGATAGCATCAGATTCCTTGGAGAGCAGAGGGTCTTGCTGGGGCATGGTGGTACATGGCTGGGTAGGGTGGCTGTGAAGGTAGTTTTGATGGTAAAGTGCTTGACCTGGGAAAGCTGCTGTCCTGGTTTTGCTTCTCAGAACTTAGTAAGACTGAGTTCAGTGGGACATGCCTGTAATCTCAGCATTCTTGATTCGAAGGCAAGAGAATTCTAAATTAAGTTCAAGGCCTGTCTGAGCTGCATGAGGCCCTATCTCAAAAGAAGTGAGGGTGGGGGTTACAGGGAGAGAGAGAGAGAGAGAGAGAGAGAGAGAGAGAGAGAGAGAGAGAGAGAGAGAGAGAGAGAGAGAGAGCAGGGCCTGTCCCCGTGTGGTATTGAATAGCCATACAGAACAGTGACAAAATCTGCTCATTTCCTATCTGTGCAGGTGCTATACTCAATTTACTACTAAGTCATCCTGTTCATGAAAGGTTCCAGTGGACTTTCTCATCAAATACATCCTCAGCACTTAACACAAGCTGGCTGTGACTGAGTAGGTGGGTGACTCTCAGGGTCACTCAGTAAGCACACTGTATGTTGTCTGCCACCAAGATGTCATGGGATTTTTTAAAGACTCACATCTCTGTAACAAAGTCAGAAGAAATGTCAAATTGGCCCAGGCTCCTCTGTGGGGTGTGTGTGTGTGTGTGTGTGTGTGTGTGTGTGTGTGTGTGTGTGTAAAGTTCTGAACTCAGTGTTTATACTCCAACTTCTTTCTGTTTTCCTAAGACTCTTTACATACATTGCATGCACTGGAAGGTGATGGGGTAAAGTGTCAACATCTGGATCAGGACTCTTGACTTTAAGTGATAAACTCCCATTCACACCATTCATGTAATACAGGAGTGCATTTATGGACTCATCTTTAATCACATGCAAACCCTGATGATAAGAGCCTGTCTCTCCACCTCTAGCCTCTCATGTCCTCGGGGGTAATTTCACCCTCAGATGGGCTCACTTTGAGTAATAACAAAGACACACGAAGTCCAAGACCTAAAGGCTTGAATGGGAAAGAAGGGGTTGTCTTTTTCCAATAGTTCTTAACAAAGTCCCAAGTACCTGTCCATTGGCCAAGCTTGGGTCACATGCTCATCCAGAAACCAACCACCAGGATTCCATTTGTCCGAGTCCTTTCCTGGAGCAAGAGAAATGGAATTGAGCTGCCAGGAACAATAAGAAAGAGAACCTGAGAGGTGAGTGCAATCCCAGAAGAAAATCAGGTACTACTACCAAGCAAGGGTACCAGATACTAGGGAGCCTGGTAGGCAGATGTTATCATCTCCAGCTATCTAAATTGAGAGTGGGTAAAGCCCCATCTGATAGACTGTCAGGAAGCAATTAAGCCTTTTGTCACTGTTGATGCCACGCATGCATTTAATGATAACAGATGTGCTGAAGCACCAGCGAGCAGCTGCAGAGAGTGAGCCAGCAGGGCTGGAAGGAAAGCCAAGCAATCCATCTTACAGCCCGAGAGTTCCCACAAGTCGACTTTCCTACTTAAGATGCCCAAACTGACTTAGGTACCTTTCAAGTTGCAAAACTCTGCTCTGGGATTCAGCAGATATATCTGAAACTGCTTTATGACCAACAGTTAAACCAAGGTAAATTAAGGGAGAGAAACCAAGGATATGGCTTCATGCATAAAACCCAGCCATATAATTAACAGAACCCACATCAATCACACATCAGTTAGGCCTCAGTGGTTTCATAGGTATTCAATGGCCGAAATAAACCAATCCTTACAGGCAAAGAGGATTGAAGCCAGTAAAACTGAAATACCTAAATGTGGAGCTCCCATCATTAATTAGTCAAGTTCCCACTCTCTTTGTGGTATTGGTGGGATATTTAGTAATTAGGGATTTTTATGTTTCTCCTCCTTCTAGCTTTAGCTTTTTATCATTCCTAACATTTCTTTATCTAGGCAGTCAATGAAAGTTTATAATAACAAGCCCTTGTATTGTGGATCACTTTGTGCTTTATAAAATCACTCACTAGAGTTGCCCAGCAACCTTGGAGACAAGTAGGATGAATATTATTCTCCCAAGTAACTACTAGAGTGTCCCTTTTGCATGGCATGGCATGGCCGGCACAGCCTGGCCAGTGGAGTCTGGCCAGGGTCTTCACATTGCAAGGTGAACCTCAGAGCTAGAGTTCTCAGAGACAGGTGGTGCTACCCAGGCAGAGCAGAAGCACCCTTGGTACTTTTGATCCCTGGGGTTATAAGTCTCTTCTACATAACTACAAAAGCATTAACAATAAGCTGAGCTTTATAAGTCACCCAAGTCTATCAATGGTAATTCTATGGAGAGGGAAAAAATATGATAACATGGATAACCCAAACAGAGGTACTTTTTAAAACAAATAACATAAAGATTGCTTGAGAAAGCATCAAGGAACCTTATTATTTTACATTTACCTAAAATTATACTATACATATTCAAGATATACATTTACAATATAAATCTATATTAACATGTAATACATATCTTAAACTTTAAAGGGCATTATGCCACATGGGTTGACTATGTTCCTTACAATAACCACAGACTGACAAAATCTCCAGTACCAGTCACAAGAAACCTCCTTTTGAATGGATGGCCATTGTAGTCCAAGTGACTCCCATGACAGTATAGACTATCAGTGTAGCCCTTGGTCACCAATCAGAGGTTGAAGGTAAATCCCTATTGCTGAAGAGACCACCCACTTAGGACACATGACTAACCTGAAACCCTTCTTCCTGTGGTCTAGCTCCCATGGTACCTGATAATATCATGCAAGCTGCAAAGGGAGAGAAGCAATGAATAGTCCTACAGAGCTGTGGTGCCTGTGAACTACAACAGTGACCAGCATGGCAAGACACCTATAAGATTGCAAGAAGTGGCACTCACATATTGGTTGTAACCGACCACTGTCTAATTGGACTTAAGGCCCTCTCAACAGGATGGGAATCATGCCTGGTACTAGAACTCTGGCCACAGCCTGGGGCTAGTGAGGTCATGGGTCTTAGAAGAGAAATCTACTACTGCTACTTTGCTGGACCAGCATAATTCCTAGCTCCATTCTAAATACTTTCCTTATACCCATAGATAAATGTAGCTCTCACCCCTCATCAAGGAAATGTCTCTTTACAGTAGATGGAGACCGCCACACACACACACACACACACACACACACACACACACACACACACACACACACGAGAGAGAGAGAGAGAGAGAGAGAGAGAGAGAGAGAGAGAGAGAGAGAGAGAGAGAGAGAGAGAGAATGAGAGAGAGAAGCAGGCACAATTCAGAGATCAACCAATGGTGGGGAGCCCAGCCCATGTGGATACATCTACATCACAGTTCCTGCAATAATGGCTCAGGGAACATCACAGAACGAGTAAAAGAGCCAGAACTCCGGGACTATGAAATAGTCTATCATAGAAATGGCTGCATAAACAAGACCTGGACAATGATAGCTATCAGTTGACATGCCAGTGGGAAAGGAGAGAACAACCTCCTGAGGTTACAACCCTGGATGAGGAACTATAGTCAACCGGTGACTGCTGAGAGGGGGAGAATTAGTCTCTCTCAAGGATGAGGCCCCTAATTACCAAAACAAAGTGGTCTGCCCTGAAATCATAGACACATGAATAAGAAAAATGAACTCAGGGCGGTGGTGGCACACGCCTTTAATCCCAGCAGTCGGGAGGCAGAGGCAGGTGTATCTGTGTGAGTTCGAGACCAAGCCTGGTCTACCGGGCGAGTTCCAGGACAGGCTCTAAAACAATACAGAGAAACCCTGTCTCGAAAAACCAAAAAAAGAAAAAAGTAAAAAAAAGAAAAATGAACTCAGTAGTTTGTATTTATATATTTGTGCAAATATATGCACTTCGTTATAATAAAATAGAAACTATCAATTTGAGAGTGAGGGGCAGAGACATGTAAGGAGTTGGAGAGAGGAGATTTGGGAGGGGCTGGAGGGAAGAAACACAAGGGGAAAGTGATGTGATTATTTTTTTATTATAAAATATATTAAAAGTAAAATAAAATTAGCCATACTTTCACAGAGGAAAACAAATAAGCAAAAATACTTAGATAGCCTAATCATTCAAATAGTAGCTTAAGATTCTTGTTTTCTTATCTCTTTCAGGTGCATTTTCCCATTTAGCCCCAAATCTTTGAAGACTAGAAGTACTAACATTCTGAGACTTGGGAAATGTTATGGAAAAGAAGTAAGTTTTGCACTGTTCCCACGGTTTTGGTTCTTATTCAGAAGTTAAAATCCATATATGTATTCGGGAAGTTATTTTTCTTTTAATCAGAAAAATACTGGTTCACTGAATTGATGCTGGCCAGCTTTTTGCATGGCTCTAAGGTCCACTCTCAGAACTCGAATCCTTGAAGATGATTGTTATAAAAACAAAGGCGACTGAAATCACTCTCAATCACTTTTGACTCCCTCATTTGTTTAGTCTTCAACATTTTCTTGCATAGCATGCCAAGTTCTGCAGCAAGACAAATGACAGGAAAATGGAAAGCTGCAACCCCTAACCTCAGCAGCTAGATATGCAAGCCAACCATTAAAGCAGCAGTTACAATAACACACAGTAATGATACCAGATCTGTCTGCACTCTTAAATAGGCAATGCACTATGCCAAGGGCTTTTCTTATATTCTTTGTTGTGCTTTGACTACAGAATGTTCCCTATAGGCTAATGTACTTAACACTTGATCTCTGGTTGTGGCACTGTTTGGGAAGGTTGTGAAATTTTGAAAGGCAGAGCCTTCCTGGAGTAAGTGGATCACTGTAGACAAGCATGCTGGGTTTTGTTTGTTTGTTTGTTTGTTTGTTTGTTTTTTGTCAGCTTGATCATCTGGGAAGAGGACGCTGTTCTGTTAAGAAAATACCTCCATCAAACTGGCCTTTAGGCAAATCTGTGAGACAATTTTTTGATTAATGATTGATATGGGAGGGGTCAACCCATTGTGGATGAGCCATTCCTGGGTAGGTAGTCATGGGTTCTATAAGAAAACAGGATGAACAAGCCATGAGGAACAAGCCAGTAAGCAGCAATCTTCCATGGCTTCTGCTTCCGTTCTTGCCTCCCAATTCTTGCCTTTTGAATTCTTGCTCTGACTTCCCTTAGTGATGGACCATAAGCTGTAAGACAGGCAAGCCCATTCTTCCCCAGGTTGCTTTGGTCATGGTCTTCATGACAGCAGTAGCAAGCAAGCAAACACAGCAAGCCTTGGGGCCTTGTCGCCTGAACCTGTTCCTGCTCACTCTGCTTCCTGGATGAGGGTGCAGTATGATCAGCCAGACTCCTGTGCCTGCCACCACACCTTCCCTGCCTGTTCCCATGTCTCCCCTGTCAAGGAACGTATCCATCTAGAACTGGAAACCAAAATCACCCTTCCTTTCTTACATTGTAGTTTTTAAAGTATCCTCTCACAGCAATAAGAAAGTAACTAAGAGACTGTTTAATTCTTGTAACAACCAAATAGGTATTATCAATGCCTTTTTATAAATGAATAAACTGACAGAGTGGAGAAATGACTTGCCTAAGGTCACGTGGTCATTTGGAGGTGAATGTCCAGGCCAAGCTAGAGTTCATTCATACCATGAGTCATAGTGGAGTCAAGTTTAATAGCGGCATAAGGGAAAAAGCTTCAAATGTCTGCAAAGGAGTTAGTACAGGAACCAGAACATTTTAGTTGCCGCCTATTGGATTCAAAGCAGCTTTCCCAAGCAAGAGGATCAGCATGGCTAATGCGCAAAGATTTGGAGGAAGCTCAGGGCAGCCTGATCTGGAATTCACCAGATCAGGGTAGCCTTGGGCATGAAGGGAGGATGGCAGAGAGACAGAGGACAAGGCTAGAAATGGAAACAGTTCACGAACGCATGCCTTCATTATATGAGGTATCAATGTTGCTACCTCCAGATATGAAACACCTATAATTTAAGTCTGTCTTATTGTCTCATAGTCAATAGTTCTCGGTGCCTGAGTCACTCCACTGTGTTTGGGTCTAGTTTCTTTGATAGATGGAATCATATTGTTGCTCCTTGTGTTTGTTACCTCTCTGACATAAAGACTACAACACCAGGTTTGTTTTGCATCCTGATTTTCAATCCTGAGGGAGGTTTAAAGTGATACAAATTGTCTCCAGAACCTAAGCTAATTAGTTTAGACTGGTGAATCTGGATTCCTTGAATGTTTCGGTATTCCACATCATCACAGCTGTGTATGAATACAATCCGTTTTAAAGACTGAATGAAAACACACCAATATTTTAAGAATTACATTCATTTTTGTGTGCTTGTTCACTAATTTATTGTGCTAGGGGTGCAATCCAGGGCCTTTTTAGGTGTCAAACGGAGCCCACATTTTCCATAATGAACCTTTGCCTTTTAGAATTGAGAAAAGTTCTAGAACAGAGAGTAGACACCTCATCACGTCAAAGGGATGGATGTACACAGTTCAAAACCTTTGTCAAGGGACTAATTAAGAAATAATAATTTGCCGTTTACTTCCATCTTCAGTCTTCTCTAAAGTCTACCCACTACCATTCCAGAATGTCCCTTTTGTAATTACGCAGATATGATGCAGCTCTTCTCTAGCTTGACAGTCAACAAGAGTCATAGATTATTCAGTCCAGTTCGCTACCTCCCTCTGCTCTCCACCACTTCCTGATAGAGTCATGAGCCTCTACTTAGTTCCTCTAGTCCAGTATTTACTTTTCAATATTTAGAGGCAAGCCTTAGGCAAAGGGTATAGCTTAGTGGTTTGTTTACCGTTGAGATTTTGAAAGCAGTGCACATTTATTTCACTTTTTATAGTCTCTCCTACTGTTACATTGGTTACAAAGAGCACATAGGTCCTCGACTCGAATCTTACTTTGAAACATATTTTCTCTATCAGTTTATTCTGGAATGACAGTATTTTCATTATTATTTAAATGATTATGAACACATGACTCATCACACCTGCCTTTGTCTCTCCTGATCATAACCCAGTTTCTAAATTTTCTGTCCTATCTGATAACCTCCCAAGTCCTCCTAAAGTCACTGCCTTCATGCTTCTGAACTGGCTTGTCCTGTAGGCATAGTGGAGAGAGTGGCTGGCTCCCAGGTCCCTTCTCTAATCAATGAACAGAGTGACACAAAATTTAAACTCTCACTGAGGAATCTCTGCCCCTCCCCCAGCACTTCCTATTACCTCTGTTGATTCAGCTAACTAGCACACATTACCCTCCATATACATACATTTCACCTCCATACCTGATTTATTATCTAATCTGAATGTAAGCTCTATAAAAGAAAGAGAGAGGGGCTGGGTATGTGCATGCATACCTGTGGTGTGTGTGTGTGTGTGTGTGTGTGTGTGTGTGTGTGTGTGTACACTCCTGTATGTTCACTCAAACTGGTTTGTTCATTCATTCATCTGTTTGTTTGTCTCTGGGTCTCATATAGCTCTAGTGGCTTTGAACTCTCTAAATAGACAAAAAAACTGTGCTCTCCCTGCCTCTCTCAGGTGTGCTATAATTATGGCAAGTGCCACTCACCTGTTAAGTTACACAGTTTTGTCTTTTTTTTTAATCTGCTGCTTTGTCCTCAGTGCCTAGGATGGTGCCTGACACAGTGTGGGCACCAAGGCAAAGGCTGAGGCGATTGCATCTCCTTTGCTAGAGGCTCTTCCAGGAATGAGCCGCCCAAGGCCAATGACACCAACAAGATGTGAGAAGAGTCCATGCAAAAGGAAATCCAGTCAGCCAGTCTCCAGAAATGTGAGAAAATAGGCAGTTACTCAGGTTGCTTCTGTCAGTCATCTTAGGAGCAAGAAAGGGGTAGCTTTGGGACAAACTCAATGTCCAGGGTGCCAGACCAGGAAGACAGCCAGAGTATGGACCCTTGTTAATCTTTGAACCTTTAGTCAGGGATCACTCCCTAGCTTTGGTTTGTATTTAGGCTGATTTGAATTAATTAGTTTATTTGCAATTAAAGAATCTTACCTGATATCTCAGTTCTGCCCAGCATAAGCCATTCCCTGTTGATTTTTTGTTCCTTCCTTTTGTTTGTTTGTTTGTTTTGTTTTAATTTTTTATTTAAATTAGAAACATGAATGCTTCACATGTCAATCTCAGCTCCCTCTCCCACCCCTTTGTTTGTTTGTTTGTTTTGATTGGTTTGATTTGGTGTTTCAAGATATGATCTTGCCATGTAGCTCAGGCTAGCCTCAAACTTGTAGCAGTCCTCCTGTCTCAGCTTCTCTGGTGCTGGGGTTGTAAGCATGCACCTCCACACCAAGTTTGTACCAGCTGTTTTGTAGAACCATTTCTCTGCTTTTCTGGACCCAAATGGCCCTTTCCTGAACCGTGTGACTCCTTTTGAGCCACTCCATGCTTTAACTGGAACACATCCTGGAAAACCATCTATGAAATCGATAAAAAAATATTTTCTGAGTCCTTGGATGTCTTTAATGTCTTCATCTCTCCCCTTGAACTTCTCTGATGAATTGGGCAGATACGGGACTTGAGGTTGGAAATCACAACATCTTAAGATTTTGAAAGCACCCTCAAATTGCCTTTTACCATCCCTTTTACCGATGTGCTGTTTGGATGATCTAACTCTATTTTGAGAAATAGGATAGCTGCTACATTTAGCAAATGAGAATACGGGACACCTGATTAAGTTTGCTTTTCAGATACCTTGTGAAATATTTGTGGCAAACTCAAAAACTACCCCAACGTCTCTCTGTTGTTAAATGTAACTGATGTCCAATAGACCCTATGGAGGCTGCCACTGCTATTTTGTTAACTTACTTGATGCAGTTTTAGTATTTCTAGTCCTGGCTCTTCTCTCCCTTTCTTTTTTCTCCCTCTTCCTCTTTTTCTTTCTGTCTCTCTCTTTATTTCTCTCTTTTTTCCCCCATAAAAAACCTCATGGTGTTATGGCTAATTGAACACCAAGAAATAGTGTTATTCTTGTTGACATGTTCAACTGACAGATCATTTTTGCCTGGCAGAGGCCCCTGCGCCCTGTCAGCTTGGGTTTGAGGAACTGCTGCAAGAAAAAAAAATAGTATCATATTCCATTAACCGTAGTGTCAGAACACCTCTAGAGAAATTCATTATTAGAGCAGAGGCCTGGGAAGACTAGCCCACTCAGCATAGGGCCCTGTAGCCTAGTTAACTGATCTGATTTCAAACCTGGCTACCCAACGGGCATTTCACACAAGCATCTGTAAACAACCTCTGAAGGGGGCCATGGGTTCAAACTGAAGAAAGCTCAGCTTTGTACAAGTAAACATTCTAGACACATCTTGAACTTGCCAGGTAATTGCTCTGCCATGACCTAGCACAGAGATGTGCTATCTCCAAAGGAAAAGATGATTTGCTCTTAAGATACATACTTCTTGAAGGTACGTCAGACTGAACCAGCCAGAAAGTAAGCGAAGAGAAATGAAGATAAGAAGCAAAGCAGTGGGAAGACTGGGCAAGGTAAAAATAAGTCATGGAAGTTGAAAGAGCTACAATCAGGAGGGATGTTTTATTTTATCTTATTTTATTTGCTTTTATGAGACAGGGTTTCTCTGTATTGTTTTGGAGGTTGTCAGTCCAGTCTGGCCTCGAACTCACAGAGATCCACCTGCCTCTGCCGCCCGAGTGCTGGGATTAAAGGCATGAGCCACCACTGCCCGGCTCAGGAGGGATGTTTTAAAAGGATGGTTTTAGAATTGCTGCACTAAAGATGACCTTAGACATCACGTAGTCTAGACTGGGGGGGGGGGTGCAGCTCAGTGTGGAAGAGTGCCTGCCTAATGTGCAATAGACCCTAGGTTTGATCCATTTCATGGAAGTGAAGAGGGAGGGAGGGAGGGAGGGAGGGAGGGAGGAAGGGAGGGAGGAATTTAATCCAGTCCCCAGGTCTTTATTTTACTGCTGACAGTAACAAGGAAGAGGCTTGCCCTGAGTCACAAAACCTATGAAAACCAAACTCCCTGATTCCCAAACACGTGTTCACTCTGCTCCATTGCTGCTGCTGTTTGGGACCAATTGGGCAGCAGCCTCATGTAGTGATCTTGACATCCTCTGTGATCGATAAACCTCCATGATTGATCTCAGCTTAGGGGAGCAACTTCACCCCAAATCCCATCACAAGGTAGTACAACTCCAATGGGGGGCATCTAAAGAAAAATATTCCCCTTACTAAAAACATTGCCTATGTCCCTGAAACTGTCTCATGAACATGTCTGCTGTAATGTAAATGACTACCTTCAGCATTTTTCTTGGGTCGTGGTAAAAGATCCTAAACAACGGCAGTTTGGGTGGTACATAATACAGGACAAATGCGTTTTGATTGGGTGAAGGCAGAAGGGTTAGACAATGGCCTGAATTGCATCAGGACCCATTAGGTTAGAGATGGCCACAGGTGTACATTTCTCTGTCACTTTACATGAGAACAAAGCAACAAATTGCTCTGTGCACTCATCGTTTTGCTGTCATCAGACTTCACTTTTTGGTTCCTAGTGTCACAGCAAGATATTTTAGTAGACCTAGTTTCCCTGATTACTTGAATAATTCACATTTTTATCTGAGTATGGGATGTTTTCAGCAGAGCAAAATTTCTTTGAATGGCGATTTTGATTTTAGAATTGAGAATTGTTCTGTCTGGACTCAAACTTGGAAGAATTATTCATCATCTATGAAGGTCATTTGTCTTCTTTTTTCTGTGGCCAAAAGTTAAGGAAAAGGTCCAAGGGTCTCCATTTATCTTTAACAAATGGGTAACTTTGATTTTAAGCAGATGGTATAATAGAGAGTAGGATCAGAGAGATATGTCTATGTTATATTAGGTAAACATACATGGGGATATATTAAAACTTAATTAAACAACATTTTTTTGAAATATGATCTTACTGTGTAGACCTGGCTGTACTGGAGGGTCAATGTGGACAGGGGTGGCCTCACATTCACAGAGATCTGCCTGCCTCTGTCTGCCAAGTACTGGGATTAAACGCATGTACCATCACATCTGGCTGTGTGGGAAACTCTTAAGAAATTTGACTATGGCCCAAAACAGAAAAAGCTTTATTGAAATGTTTGGTTGGTTATCTCATTGTTGGTTTTAAAGGTGGGGGAAAACTTGAGAGCCTTTATTTGACTTGTGAGTACGAATGGTGACTGGCACTTGTTCATCTGTTTAGTGGCATCACTAATACAAATGTCAACAAAGAGTCCATCCAAAGTCATCAATTAGTCAAGGGGTCAAAGTATCAGTCATAAATCCAGGAGAGAACCAACTACTGCAGGCTATCCTCTGACCTCCACACGTGTGCATGTGTACATGCTCGCATGTGCACATGCACCCTCACATACAGACCCCACAAACCCCCACCACAAAACCATTTTGTAAAAACAAAATCAGGTCCTTCAATTCCATGTATACTTGAGTCCATGATATCTCTCCTTTTGCTAAATATAGTTTTCAGTGGGCTCAGGCGCCATAACTGTACAAACGAGGTTAAAAAGAGCTGCAAAACTACCGTGGCCATTGCCAGAACAAGGGAGCAAACACTTGATTGGGAACGTGCTTTCCATATGACAAACATGGGAGAAGGACTTTACTGATAGTAAGTTATTTGCCCCTCCAGAAATTGTGTGAAATAGGCAACGTTATTGTATCTCTTTCATAAGTAAACAAACCAAGAGTCAACGAGATTAAGTAGCTTGTCCAAAACTACAGAATTATCAAGCAACAGATCTGAGTCTATTCTGCTATCTCATAGTAATGCAGAGTAAGCCTGATTTAATATCATTGCTTAGTAATGTGTGAACGTATCATAACTTAGATGGGCAAGATGGCTCCATGGATAGAACATGTGTTGTACAAGCCTGACAACTTGAGTTTGATACTTGTATTCCATGGTGGGAGGAAAGAATTGACTCCTTGGAGTCTATCTATGTGTGTCTGTGTCTGTGTCTGGCTGTCTGTCTGTCCCTCTCTCTCTCTCTCTCTCTCTCTCTCTCACACACACACACACACACACACACACACACACACAAAATTATGGAAGGAGAGTCAAGGCCAGCTTTCAGTTTTGGTCATGTTTCTGCATGGTTACCAGGAGCCTTCAAGAGAGATTCAATCCTCTGCTGTTTTTAGCAAGTGGCACCTGGTGCCCAGAGAGGAGAAAATAAAGCCATTCCATCAAAATGCCAGAACACGGGCCCTGGAGCTGCTTTATCAGAGATTCCAGTGACAGGATTCATAAGTAATAACCAAGAAAACTGTTTCAAGTGGAAAAATCTTAACAATATAAAACAGCTTGTGGCCGCTGCTAAACTTTCCTCTTCAAAGTGACCTACAGTGAGCCTCTTCAAATCTGTTAAGTAGAAATTTCAGATCATTGTTTTAGGCCAGACTGTAAATAAAGATGGAGTCACTAATGCTAAAGTTTTGAGGCACCAAGATTAGAGATATAACAGTTAAATTTCCCATACAGGGCCAGATGGTGGTGGTACCTTTAATCCCAGTGTTCAGGAGTCAAAGGCAGGTGGATCTCTGAGTTTGAGGCCAGCCTAGTTCTAGAACAGCTAGAGCTGTTGCACAGAGAAACCCTGTCTTGGAAAAACAAAAACAAAAAAGTAAAATAAGACAAAAAATTCCCATATAGGAAAATTTAAGTTGATATGATAAAGAAGTCATGTGTTCCATAATCTTTAAGCCCCCCCAAAAGGTGGCTTGAAATAGTCCAGTATAAACTACCATTGATTCCCTATTTGTCATCTCTGTCCTCTCATATGGAAAATGACTTTAAAATAACCAATCTGCTTTTGGTTTGGGTTCTACTTTCTTTAAACCCTGTTCTCTCCCATCTGAATACCCATTCCATTTTATATGTTAAACGGTTTCCTGGTTTCAGAATAAAAATATATGCAATTTGCACTTTAACTCGTGATAGTTAGTAATGGTTGTCAACTTCGTGGTCTCTGACATGCTTGGGAAGGTTAACTTAATTGGGTTAGTTGATGTGGAAGACCCACCCTAAAAGTGGACACCATTCCCTTGGATGTGACCCTGGTATCTATGAGAAGGAGAACAGGAGATGAGCACAAACATTTGCCATTCTCTCCTTCGTGGATAGGGATATAATGTGACCAGCTTCTTCAAGTCCTTGCTGCCTTGATTTCCCCTTCATGATGGACCTCACTGTGAACTGTGAGCCAAAGGAAACCCTTACTTCCTTGAGTTGCTTTCATTAGGTTATGTTATCACAGCAACAGAAAAGTAAACAAGACACTTGTAGTTTTGTTCTTTGCAAATCCTAAGACTCTCTGACAAGATAGTGATTTGCTAATAGAGTGCGCGAGCACCACACACACTCTCTCTCTCTCTCTCTCTCTCTCTCTCTCTCTCTCTCCTAAAACACTCACAGATATTTTTTTAAATCTATTAGTTAGGGAAAAATATATTAAGTTAAAACAAAACAAAGAAAAGAACTATGTCTCATTTATCTTAGTATCCCTATTTCCCAAAACAATGTCTGTCACATAGTAAATGCCCAGGAAGTTTTGTTTAATGATTAATGAACATTACCCTATATAATGATGGTTGTGTCCACCACCTGTGCTCCAATCTTCCAAATGCCAAGATATGCTCACAAAATCCACTTAACTGGATAATAATGATCTACATGCCTCAGGGAATTGCTTCAGTTTTTACCTGAACATTTAACTTTAATGCATTTAATACATTTTGGAGTCTTCTGACTTTTAGAAGTAATCCTGTTAGCATAGATAAGTTTCTAGACCAAGCATTAAAATCCTTTTATCTGGTGTTGGAGAATTATAGTAGCCAATACCATTTATGTGATGGTTATTCTTGGTTGCCAGCTTAATTATATCTGGAATTAACTGAAACCCGTGACTAGGTATACTGTGAGGGATTTTTCTTAATTACGTCATTTGAAGTGGGAAGATCCACCTTTAGTCTGGACCACACCTTCTGCTGGTAGCCTATATAAAGGACACTCAAGGAGGAAGCTAGCTCCCTTTGCCTGCTTGCCTTTGCTCCCACTGGCAAATCCATTCTTTTACAGGTATCAAAGCCTACTTCTTCAGGAGTCTGGCATATGCTGGAGACCAGCTGAGACATCCAGCCTCATGACCCAAATGACTACTGGGTTCTTGGACTTTCTATTGGTATACAGTGTTATCTGTTCCGTTCCTCTAGAAAACCCTAATGCAATAATTTAGGATCATCTTCTCATTGCAATCATGTCTAATTGGGAAATTTTATTTGAAATCACAATCTTACACAGCACTAAGAGGAATTTTCCTGGTAGAAATCCATCTTTGGATACAAGAATTCCTTAACCTTTTTTTCACTGAGTCCCCACTTACCCTTCTCTGCATCCAAATGCCACCCACTTTTCTGGTTTCCTGGATCTCAGTAAATGGTACCACCTGCCCAGTTATTCTAGTCTGATATTTTGGAATCATCACCCTGACACTTACATTTACACACACACACACACACACACACACACACACACACACACAAAACAAACCCATCCATTGAATAGGCTATCAGGTACCAATGATAACCTTGGCCACCTTGATGTTGGATGCCTTTCTGTATTCTGTGAATATGTTTTATAACCATTGGTTAGTAAATAAGCTGATTTGGCCAATAGCCGAGCAGAATAGAGCCATATGGGAAATCCAAGCAGAGATACAGGGAGAAAGAAGGGAGAATCAGAAAGAGAAATGCCAGCAGCAGCTGGGGAAGCAAGATGTGAGGTAACAAGCCACGAGCCTCATGGTAAAATATAAAATAAGAGAAATGGGTTAATTTAATTATAAGAGCTAGTTAATAATAAGGTTGAGTTAATAGGTCAAACAGTTGGCAATTAATATTAAGCCTCTGCATAGTTATTCAGGAACTGGTGTGGAAGGAGAGAAAAACCTCAGTAGTACTGGGGGAGGGATGTCCAGTTACACCACTTAGGTTCAGCTAATTATCTTTCTGGCTACTACTGCAAAACATCCCTGAGTTCCAGAAAAAAAGAAAACTACAAAAGTAGTTAAGTTTTCTCACTCTATGTATGTCACTTTTTCTAAGACACCGTGAGCTGCTGTGCTCCCATGAAGTAACTGATGCTGCTCTGGAAGCCAGTAAGATTTCCAAGAAGGAGCTTCTCTTTTCAGCACCTTGGAGAGAGCAAGCAGCACCCCCCCCCCCCCCCAGGTTTTAGAGGCACAAAGATAAGGAAAGCTCCTCAGTGCTAGAGCAGTAAACACTGTGGAATGCTGGAAAAGGGGCGGTAAGACATTCCGCTCAAACCGGTTTGCTCTCTGACCCAGGAACACATCACATCCATTCCTGCCTCAAGCTTTGGCCCCAGGGCTTTCCCCTGATTACAGCCCTCTGCCCAGACATTTTTGAATTGCTGTGCACTGCTCACCATGCAGGTCTCCACCCCATAACTTTGCAGAAAAGCCTTTCCTCAATCGTTATTTCTGTATTTTGCTCTGTTCATTATGTTACCAACATTTAAGCCAAGTAGTCCATTCATTTCCTTGCTAAGCTATTGTCTCTCTAGCCCCAAGCAGAAAGTGGGTCCTGTGGAAGAACAGACCATCTCTGCGTTATTCACTGTTGTGTTTTTACTGTTTCAAGCCTTTCTGACACCTAGAATGTACTCTGTAAATATTTGACAATTAAGGAAATGAAGTAAGACAAGCAATAGGACCGTGAAATTAGACCTGAAGTCTAGGAGACAAATGACAACTTAAACTGCACAGTTTGAGCAAACACCAGACATTTCTTATTAGGTTTTTAAAATATGACTATGATTCAAGATAAAAAGTTTTTATTCATTAGCATGGTCCATGCAAGAACAGGTATCTAGCACACTCGTCAGAAGGCAAAGCCAATACTAAATTTTAATTTCTAGAATAGATAATTTTGCTGGTGGTGGAATCTTTTGTTTTACTGTAATCTGTTTTGGTTTTGATAACAGTGTCCCCCCCCCCCCCCGTAGCCCAGGTTGGCTTCAAAGTCTAGATCCTCCTTCCTAGTCTTCCTCAGATTCCTGGAGGCTAAAATTGCATGCATGTGACAGCATGTGAGATAATCAATACACTTTTTGAGATTGTTTTTAAAAATATTGTGTGTATGGGTGTTTTGCCTGAATGTATTTCTGTAAGCCACATGTCTGCAGTGCCTACATAGGCTAGAACAGGGCATCAGATCTTCTGGAACTGGAGGTACAAATAGTTGTCAGCTGCCATGTGGGTGCTGGGAATTGAACCTGGGTTCTCAAAAAGCAGATAGTGCTCTTAACCATTAATCCATACCTCCAGCCCTAATTAATACATTTTTAAATAACACAAACTAAGCAAAGTCAATGCTCTGTGGTTCTCTTCAAAGGCAGCTCTTGAACTGTAATGAAAAACTTTGATTTTCTCAAAGTCATCAGGTAGAGACTGATGAGGTGAGTAATTGAGTGTTGTCTGAACCGTGGCCCCTATGTCAATCCCAGAATTACTGGGAGATGAGAGCAGCTATGGACATGGGGAAGGATAGATATATACCAAGTAGTGATAGGGAAGGGATACATACCAAATAATGATGGGAAAGGGATACACACCAAGTAATGGGCAAAGTGCTTACCCAGGTGTGAATCTAGTACACATCTTTAGTGTAGGCCGTGCAGTGGTTTTAAGTCTTCTAAATCATTACCAATGTTTTGAAAAGTTAAATAGAGTTATCTATCACTTCTTAAAAATTCAGAAGTTCTGGAATTATTGGCCTTGGAATTCCTACATAACACTAGCCACCTAACATGGGTTAGCAACTGCTTTATTAAAAGGAGATGTATGGCCTCCAGGTAGTCATAGACCCTGACACTTCATCTATGTAACACTCAGCCTCATTTATTCACCTGTATTAACTGCATGGCCCCCAAATACATTTGAGTCTAAGAACTTCTACTATGGAATATGCTCTGATGGGTCTAAGAATTGGGAACACAAGGCCAATTGTGAGGATAAGCGTCTATTTTAAAAATTGAATTCATAATAGAGAATTTGTAAGGACATGACACAGTGTGAAAGGTGCATGCCTATATACATATACAGCTGGTGTTACACAAATGTTTACTGCATAAATTAGTAAGAGTCGTTTGGTCAATGAGAGCATTGACCAAAATTCTAAACCCTAAGACATGACTTATTGCTATGCATAGTATAGTTTCTGAATCCACTAGATTTTCCCCTTTTTTTCTCATGTTTTCCTCCACTTTTTATCTCAAAATTAAGAACAGAGCAAGTGCTTCACAAATTAAAGCTTCATCAATTAATTAACCACTCTAGTAATCTTCAGTTGGTCAGTCACATTAGTGTGTTGCAGTTCTGTAGTACACCCATTGAAATAGTGAAGTTGAGACTTCTTGGTTTGGAGATGCAGGTCTGACCCTTGTTGTCACTCTTTGAACAAGTCTCCTGGTTTTCAAGTTTGTTCATCTGTGGAACCATGTGGTCTCCAGGGTAACTTCCTGTCTTACAGCCTCTGTCCCTGTGAAAACAAGGCAAGAGGTAAGTGACTGGAGCTTCAGAGATAGCAAAGTCTAGAAGGGAATGACGAGGAGACACACCCATCCCCTATAATTAAGGCAAAGAGACTTCCAAATGTCTGGGCAGCAATCCATGGAGGACCGACAATGGGATGTGAACTCATTAGCAGAATGTTGAGTAAGACTCAGAGAGGAAAAGAAGGCTGATGAGGAGGGAGCCCAATTGGAGACAGGGGATTATAAAGAAAGAGTGAGGAAAGTATTGCTAATTAGGTCATTTAGAAACTGAACAACTGAATGTAATTCCTCCTGAAGCATTAAGAAAACAGCCAGGGGAGGCATAATAGTACAAGAATATATGCTAATAGGCAAAACCAGAATCCCTGAGTAACTCAGGGCAGTAATGCCATTAGGATGTCAGGTGGGAAGCAGCACCTGGTTTTCAAGTCAATCTCACTTGAGCAGACAGATATGAAAAAAATACATAGAAGAAGCACATACTAAGCACTCAGAAAATATTTGTTAAATTGAATTATATTTGCAAAAGCTTTGGGTGTGCTTTACTATTCTAAAACTCTAACTTGAAGGAAATGAAAACTACAACAAATCTCAGAGTGATTATTGCTCTTTACAAAATGGGGCACCAAAAAGACATTCTGTGCAGAAAACCCGTTGTCTTTAATATATGAAATTAAAATAATCCTGCTTGCCCAGATTTCTCACTAGCATACATAAACAAGATTGAGTTCAGGATCTATATTAAATTTTGTATCCAGTTGGGCCTAACAGCATCAGGCACAGTGACTTGGAATGAGGGCATAAATCTTGAGCATCCAATGGTATAGAACAAAGCATCCCAGATTAATAGTCTCCAACAACAGCTACTTCTTCTCTCATAATTCCATATGTTGGCTGTGGAAGTTCTTTGGGGGTTCTTCTTTCTCTCGTGTGATGACCAGCATATGTCAGTTGGTGGTAAATTATCTAGAGACCAGGGGACTATGGTGACTTTCCTTCCTTGTGATTTTCAGTCATCACCACCACCACCACTCCCCTGTGTGGACCCCCCATGGAGTCAGTCCAGTGAGGTGAACAGACATCTCACATGAGAGTTAGATACTCCAAAGCACAAAATCAGGAGCTATCAGCCTTCTCAAGCTTTTTGGGCTAGATCTGGGACTTCTGGAAAATTCCACTGGTTAAAGCAGATCACAGGGCCAACCTGTGACTCAATGCCTGAAGCGACAACAAAAGAATATGACCCTGAGGAGAGATGGTTAATTGAGGTTTGCCCTCCCTCTTCCTGTGGAGCAAGAAGGAGGCTTAGAGTCATGCATTTGCAAGCACGTACCATTCTTTAGACACAGGAAGAATGACTCAGACAAGACCCAAAGCCCAGAGGCTGAAACCAAGAGCCAAGAGGAATGATCCCAGAAAACAAAAGCTGAGACTGAACTCGGAATGTCCCTTGACTTCAGTGGAAGAAATCAGGGACTAAGCCAGCCCGGCCTTCAGAACTGCTGTAATCCCCTTCTTCTTTAGAACAGGGAATGTTGTAGCTTTCCCAGCCTTTCTCTACTCTGTGGTGGTGAATGGAGGATAAAAGGATTACTCTATTTCTTGATCTTTTTCCCTAAAAGAAGTCTGAACTGCATTGTGTTGGGATCCTGGACTTTCAGCTGATTTCATATAGCATTAGGTTTGCAGAAGTGAGGGAAGTTTTCATATGAGAAGACATGAATCATGAAGGTGGCTTCAATGGGCCACGGCCCCCACATCTATCACTTTATGCAGATTCCTCCCCCACTTTCCCTAGGATGTGGTACAATGACAGGACCTGGAGAAACTGATTGGGAGGAGTGTATGTTTGGATGTCTCCATTTTCTTCCCTTTTTCAGATGTTGAGCCTCTGTGTAAGAAGTCTGGGTGTCACCACTGAGAGGCTACCATTCAGGATGACATGGAGAGTCCATGCAGAGCAGGAAAGGTCCTGAGATTGATATGAAGAGAAAAAGAGGCCCAATTAAAACTCCACTCACTACCCCTACCCAAGACAGCGCCAGAGAGACTGGCATATAAACTGCCAACCGGGTCAAACATAATCATCTGAACACAACAAAGCATTTAGTTTTAGCCATTGAATTTTAGGACAGTTTACTAGCACAGCTACTGGTAATCCCCCCTCAAAAAAATGAATCAGTGGGTGATTACAGGCAAATTATGATGCTTAAAAGAGGCTGTAATGTTTTCATATATGAAGCCAGTTTAGAAATACAAGGAAATGTATGAGAATATGATATGAAAAAGAACCCTCTCATCTATGCTGGTTAAGAATCAGGAAAATCTCACAAACAAATTATGAATCATGTTCATAGTCATGTCTCAACTTCCTTATGGCCTATGGATAATAGGAATTCCTTTGACCTTTTTTCAAATTTTTTTTAAATCTCATCATCTTGTAGGCCTGTACAGTGTGTGTGTGTGTGTGTGTGTGTGTGTGTGTGTGTCTGTGTGTCTGTGTGTGTGTGTGCGTGTGTATCTGTGTCTATGTTGTATTTAAATGTAACTCTATTGAAAAGCCTCTAGGACCATTACTAATATCCACTTCCTAAGTGTCCCCCCTGACGATACTGAGCTTAAATCTACATTAAAACTGTCTCTTAACTAATTGCAGCAATTGAGTCGTTTTGAAATTCTTTTCTGTGCTGTTAAAGCAAGTATTACAACTTCACCTCACACAAGGCCTCCGGAAACGACACCTCCAGCTGCTGCAAACATCAGCATTGATGCGACTCTCTCAGTGCCACTGTCAATGCTATCCAGCGGTCTGCTCTCAATTCAAGGAATATTTATTGAGCCCCTGCATTGGCATGGAGGGAAAATGGAGCTCCTTTGAATCCACTTATACACAAGAAAAAAGTTTTACTTGAAAGCTAGGCATCTCCACGCTATTGATTCCAGCATCCTCAAGGTGGCCTTGATTGCAACAGCAGCAAGAAGCCTCTGCTTCAGAGACCACTGACATGATAAAGTAATGTTTGAGGCATTCGTTTGGCAGGAGCATAGAGATACGCTGTGGAGAGTGCAATGGAAACTGAGCTGAGTCTAACCCAAGGTGGACATAAAAGGAGAGAGTTGGGTAAAATGTAGAATATGAAAAATAATGAGATTGGGAGGAAAAGTGGTGTCATTAACATAAAAATGTAGGAATGTGAGGCCAATGGAAAAGCAGTAATGGATGGAAGGTCCACCCATAATTACACTTACTCATTCAGATCAGAGAATAACTTAACAGGGCTATTATATGAACTGTTGTCAGCAAATAAGTGTCTGGGGAACAGATAGGTAACCCAGGAAGGTACAAATCCAGGATGCCACCATGTGTGTCCCTTTGAATTGGACATTGTTTTCTCCCACCTTCCAAATGACTTCATGTTCTAAGATATGATTGATGGCTCAGAATTCCAGAGGGCTGCCTGTGGTGATATATTGTTTATGATCTAATAAAGCCACTGAAGATCACAATGCAAAGCCAGCCACACTAATTAGCTATAGAAGCTGGGCAGCGGTGGTGCACATCTTTAATCCCAGGACTCAGGAGACAGCAGCGGATGTATCTCTGTGAGTTCAAGGCCACCCTGCACTACAAGAGAGTGAATCAGTCTAAAAGAGAAACAGAGTTCACACCTTTAATCCCAGCACCAGAGAGGTACATAAGATAGGAGCAGGGTATCAGAGCTGGGAATTAGTCTCCAGCCATGATGAGGATGGGGGAGATTCAGTTTTCAGTCACAGAGAAGACAGGTCTCCATTTCAGCCTTGGGAGAGGTAAGAGGCTGGCTGCTTTGCTTTCATGGTCTTCAACTTGAACCCTACTATCAGTCTCTGGATTTTTATTGTTCATGCTACAGCTTCCTCATGAGACTTCTTCCTGAGGATATCATCATGCTTCTAGACTGCCCAAGAATCACAGAAGAAAGGTGGTTCTCCCAAAACAGAGAACAAAGCACCAAGCCTAATTTGATACCCAAAGGAGATTCACTATGGCCTACTCACCCAGAAAAGTAATAAAATTCGATTACTTATGCTTCAAGCATACACTGCATATGGCAAGGTACTTGGCGCCCTACCAATAACTTGGTAACATCTCAGCATTCTTCAAAGTCATTTGAAGAAGCTTCTGTCTTTCATCACTCATGACTCCAGATATCCCTGTATTTAAGCCAGAAATTGAAAATGAATAATACTGTAGCAATGAAACCATACATGGATGGCTTCAGTTCTGTCATGCCATGTGATCCATTGTTTTATGCTTAAAAGTTTAAAACAATAAAACAGAATTTGAAAATCATGTTCAAATGAATCTGAAATCCAGATTCCTCTTTAATGTATTTTTATCATTTTTGTTTGCTCCAAATTGCTTACTTGCATATATTGTGTTCTGTATATTGTGTCCTTGCATCCTCTGCCCTCCCTTCTCTAAGCCCCTCCTTCCTCCTGTTGGTTTCCTTTGTCCCCCCAGACAATTTCAATTCTACCTCCATGTTGTGTGTATGTGTGTGTGTATTCATGAACGTGGGGGGGGATTGTGTATTTATATAAAACCTGGGATATACAATACTTGCCTTACTTTTTTGTTTGTTTTTAAAATACTTTTGACATTTAACTCTTTTAATTTTTTAAGAATTCCATATGTGAGTGCTGTTACATCATTTCTGCACATTCATCTTTCTCCTCCTTCCAACTCTCCCTGAGTCCCCCTCACTTGATCTCAAATTTGTGAGCTCTTCCTCTGTAATTATTGTTATGTATCATATATATGCTTGCTCATATGTATATGTGATTAGGGCTGAGTACTTGGAAGTGAATGACCTACCAGGGGCCTCATCCCTGGACAAGATTGATTCTCCCTCTTTCCACAGCTATTGATAGACTGTGGCTCTTCTTCTATGTATAGGGCCTTGTGAGATTTCCCTCAACAATGGTGGCATATCAGCTGGCCCAAGGAGCCAGTCTTATTTAGGTGACCATATATTTGAGATTCTAGGAGCCCAGCATCCCTGTCATTTATAGAAGATACTATCCTCACAGTAGATGCCCTGGCTCATACAATCTTTCCACCCCCTCTTCCGTGATGTTCCCTGTTTGATATATACCTTTCCAAGACTGGTTTAAATTACTTAATATGATTATCTATAGTTGTATCCATTTTCCTGCTAGCAACACAACTTAGCTCTTTATGGGTTATGAGAAAATCTCATTGTGTATGTGTAACACATTTTCCTTGTTCGTTTTCTATTGTTAGACACCTAGGCTGGCCTCACAGTTTATCTATTTTAATATACTTTCAAAGCCAGAGTATATAGTTGATATCTCTTCTGTTAGGGACCAACTATAGTTTATACTATACCCTTATATCTCTTTAGTAATTTTTGATATTCAGATAGCAAAATATTTTCTTTTAGGAAGGACCATTTTATAACTATTGTGACATATAGTGATAAATTTTAAGGATACCAATTTTCAGCTGGCTTCGTTTTCTTTTTAATTTTTTTCTTTCTAGATAAGCTTCATTATAAAAAATGCAAATAAAATTCAAAATCCCTCTCAAAATTCTCTTCAGAAATGTACCCAATTATTATCTATGCACATGGTGAACCATTCTCATTACCCTTGCTGTGAGATGGTACTGAGATGCCTCCGTTTCCCCAGAGTAAATGGCTGCATGTCAGAATGAAGATACAGACTGGAGGGAGTTCTTTTAGTCAAAGCTGAACAACAATGTGGGATTACTTTCCTTACCATTACCTCCTCTGCATAGTCTCACTCTTATACAACAATCAAAATAAGAACTAACATTTTTACCGCTTCCTCTGGGCCAGGTCTCACACAAGGCACCTTGCAGAAAGACTCTCATTCAGCTCTCACACAGAGTTAGTTGACAGCACCGTCTGCCCTGTTTTGTCAGAAAGTAAAATAAGCTAGGAGAAGCTGAGCAAGTCACCCAAGTATTGAGTGCATGCCCTGTTGCCTGGACCGCTCGTTCTCCACAGTATCTGTCCCTTTCTCTCTCTTTTCCTTTGACTTACTGCCAGATCATGATCTTAACTCTATTGCATCTAGACTAACTGTCACCAACGGAATGAAGAGAAAGTGATTAACACCACCCTCAACTGGTGCCTGAAACAAGTTCCAGCAGATTGTCCCTACTTGCTTTCTTCCTGTGCCTGCAGGATGAATGCAGGGGATGCGCTGGAAGACTTGGGAGGGAGCCTGGGCCATGTGCTGGAGATCCACAGAGACATGGGATAGGATGGAAGCACACATGTAAACCTGCATACAAGTAAATGTGAACATTCAGAAGCTGGAAACATACATACGCACATATAAGTACAATGGTTATGTGATCTAGGCTCCCAGAGTTACAAATACTGAGGGGTCTTAAGACCTGTAAGCTGGGATCCAGCAAAGCTGGTGGTGTAAAGGCCCGAGAGCCAGAGATCCCTGGGCAGAAAACTGACGCTCCTGCTCAAGCCTTCAGATATAAAGCCAGAGAATCTTACTTTCCTTCTACTCAGACCCTCAAGGTTAGAGAAGGCCCTCCCACACTGGGGAAGGTGAACTTCCTCCTCAACACACCAAAACTTTTTGCTGGTCTCCTCAAGACACACTCTCACAGAAATAATATTTAACGCGAGATAGCGGACATCCTGTGAGCCAATCTAGTTGACAACATAAAGTTAACCATCACAATCCCTGCATCTTTCCATGAATGTATGTAAGCATGATCAAGCTCAAACTAATTTTCTGAAAGATGAATCACCACATGGAATTGAAATAAGCCATCTCAGCTAGCCAGCTAAGTTTAGCCAGCCCTCAGCCCTCTCTGCAGCTGACCAGATGTGTGAGATACAAAAAATACACAGACAACAGCAAGGGAGAGAAATACATCTTTATTGTGAGAAGACAGTGTGAGCTTTGTATTACATATTGTCATTGGTACTTTTAGTCAACTCCAATGCCTGTTCTTTCAACAAGCCGAGACTGGTGATGAATACCATGTTCTAATAAAGTTCTCCCAATATCACCTGGCTGTTCAGAAAATGACCCTAAGACACGTTAAACTCATGCTTTTACCAGTACTAGAAAAAAAAATCTCAGGAAATACCCACTTGGGAAAGCTTTTTTACATAACAAACCACCCCAAAACCAAGTAGCTTACAATGAAACAACCCCACATAAATACCATCCCCCACCCAAACCGCATGTTCTAGTGCACAAGTGTGAGACTCTGCAGTATTTTCTGAGCTTAGCTGGGCCGTTCTGCCCACCTAAGTCACGCTCTGCTGATATCAGCTGGAGCACCCGAGGGCCAGCCACGAGTTGGGTGATGAAGTAAGCATGACTGAGCCAATTGCCTCTACTTGGAGTGTCTCTTCCTCTAGTAGACTAGCTGAGTTTGATAGCTTGGTCGCCATGGCAGAGACCGCAAGAACAGCAAGAGGGCAAAACTGCATGTTTTCAAATTACTTGGTCAAAGCAGGTTCAATGGCTATACCAAGAAAAAAGTGTGGGAGGCCATCATCAAATGCAAGGGTATGGAGAGGTGGGAACAAATGAGGTTATTACTACAAACCATCTGCTGCAGTATCCCAGGATACTGTCCCCAAAGTCATTTCTTCTAGCCTCTGACCTTTAAACCTCAAGCTAACCAACAGTAACTAAGTCTTCACGACAGCAGCAGCACCAGTTAGTCTTTTTTGGCATGTATTAGAAGCCACACTTAGAAAGAAGTGACCGATTCATTACTCTCATGGCTGCTTTGGCAGGGCCCTTGGAGGCGGAGCACCAACTCCATCTGACCAAAGCCTGTTCCCACAGGATGTGAGAAATCTTCGTGCAAAGAACTATTTGTGGTGTACAGAGCACCCTGCCTCCTTGTACTCCTCTACGTGGCAAAGATGTTGTGTAGCAATTTCCCAAGACAGAGCCCTCCATCTTGGAGGGAAGTTCATTAAGCTGAGGAAGTGAACAACTCACAGGCTGCAAGAAACTCCTGGAACCGACCAGATTTATTAGGCCCCTACCTCCCCAAGCATATAAAAGCAGTGAGAACTGCTGAGAGACCGTCACAAAAAAAAAACTGAACTGTCTACAAGACTCTCTGACAAGCTCACCTGCCTAGAAGAGGGTCAGACCAGCCAGGCTACCTGGAAGGAGCACAGATAACCTGCGGTTTCTGAAAGGGACAGTCTCCTACATACTGAACTGCCTGCAGCTTGTGCATGCATCCTAGGTTTCCAGCTTCCGTCACATATGCTGGGGTGGACTGTTGGTGATGTAGCCATCTGAGTCATTTTTGCTCTTATAAGTTACACCTCGCCCATGTTTTTTCAACAAACCCAATAAAACTCACTGAATCAGTACAACACCACGTTGGACTTCGGTGGTATCCTTACCTTGGTCTGTCCTTGATTCCCTAACTGGGGAGAGTGGATGTTTGCCTACATCTCTACAGGAACAGGGTCACATGACAGAGGATGTGACCAAAGCCCAGTTGAGTACAGTACACTTTCCCCTAAAGGACTAGGAATACAGGAAGATAGTGAGGTTTAAAAAAAATCACCAGAGCTGCTGTTCAAGTTACTACTACCCAGTTTTATTTCCTTCCTCTTTGCCTTAGTTTTTATATACAAGGGCTTCTCTTGTGGCTTATTGCTTCTATTAAAATACATTTCATTTAACAATTTACCTCAGTCAAGAAAAACAAAATGTCTAACAATAGCAATAACACGTTTCAGTGACTTAAGACCAGACTGTTAGTTTCAGTTGTGTCTGCTTCCAAACTTGGATGCCAAAGTTCTAACCCCGTAGTTCAGAATGTGACCCACCTTGGGTACAGGGTCATTCCAAATGCAATCAGTTAAGACAGAGTTATGCTGATACACACACAAAGAGAATAGCATATAGTGATGCAATCAGAGACTGGGGTGGCCCAACAGAAGCCAGAGGACACCAAGGATTGTCAACAAACCACCAGAAGACAGAAGAGAGGCATAGATCAGCTGTCATAGATGTCTACTCTTCAGGAATATAAGATGAACCTTCCCTGTTTCTTAAGCCATCCAATCTGTGGCCATTTGTTATGGCAGTCCTAGAAAATGAGTACATGTGTGTACTATGGGCTACTGCACACTTATTCCAATTTTTTGCATTTTACTCTTAAAATTGCTGGCCCCAGTTCCATCTATGAACACAGGCGGTGTTTGCCTGGGCTCAGCCTGCATGGTCAAAAAACAGTTCAAATCTCAATCTCCTGACCCAAACTATGCACTTTTTGCAAGTCATTACTCTGTAGACATTTCTAACAAAAACAACAACAAAGTTAAGAACAAAGCAAAGGCTGGAGCTCCTATTCGGTGGTGCCCCCATTGTGCAATAGATTGGTTTCTAAAAGAATTAGTTCTTAATCGATTCCTTATAAACTCAATGGTATTTTAAGCACTTCCAAGGCATTTCCCATTTAAAAGTGCCCTGTGGGAACTCCTTTTGTACAGCGAAGGGTATTTTTTGCAATGTGAATGATTACCTGCTTCCTTCTAAATTTGTTTGTTTTCCAAGTATAATTTCCTTTCCTATAAGAGATTTGTGTGTGTGCATGAAAGTAGGCCTGCCTTCAGTTCTGTGCCTCTGCTTTGCCTAGCGGGGGTAAGCAAATGCTTGCCTCTGCCACTAGTTAATGATAGAAATGAAGGCTGCCCACAAGTAGCAGCACCTTTTAAATACACGTGGTTTCTGAAATGCCTCTCTCCATTTCCAGCCATTTGGAACATCCTCAACTTAAAAATCATTGCTCATGTAGGAAAAGGGGGAAAGCATCATTTTGTAGATGCCCAACCCTGAGTTATTTACTCCCTAACTATTAGAGAGTTCTGTATTAATTACTAGTCCAGATACCTAGTGGTATGTAAAACAGCAGGTGCTCCCTTTCCTTCTCTGGGTCTGCCTCTAGCTGTCTGTGGAGGAAGAAATCCTTCTGGTGGTCCATGTGGGAAGGGATGGCTATGGCTAACAATGCAACTAATTGTGTGACTTTAATAACTGTTTTTAGAGGCAACAGAAATGGTTCCAAAGTTAAGAACACTTACCTGTTTTCAGTTCTCAGCATATATATAACTGTTAATAGATGTCTATAACACCACTTCTAAGGGATCAGATGCCCTCTTCTGGCCTCCTTGGGCCCTGGGCACACATGTGGTGCACATACATGCATGCAGACAAAACATCTCTGTCCATAATAATCTTTAGTAACAGCTAACATTGGGAATGAAAGTTACCAATGTTTTCAGGATTCTCTTTTGCTGTTGCTTTTGTTACTGATTAGATAATTTCACAAACACCTGTAGAGAACCCAAGTGTCAGGTGCTGCTTTTAGTCCTAGGGACACAAAGGTGAAGAGAACTCTGGCCCTATGTCTCACATGTTCTCTCTCCACTGAGAAGATTTATGTACAAACAACAACCACAGCAACGTGGAAGAACAGAGTTATAGAAAGGCACTTAGGGAACACAATGAGAAGGGCCACACTTTGCCTGAAGTGAAAGAGCATTTCCCCAGAGTTGGTGATATTCTCACGAAATCGTAAAGAATGAGTAGGTGTGTGCCAAACGCATGATGTCACCTTTCAAGAAGAGATAGTCATGCATTCTCTGAGGCAGTGATGCGATCCTGGTGGGTGGTGGGCGGCAGGACACAGGAAATGAGGAGTGAGTAGGAAGCTGGTTGGAAACAATCATGGCGTCAAGACCACAGTGCAGCCTGGGCATTCGTTTGCTGTGGAAGGATGTCTGGGTTACTTTTTTCTATTGTTATAATAAGACACTACATCCGAAACAACTTACAGAAGAGTTTATTGAGGTTTAGAGTTTCAAAGAATGGACCCATGATCATCATGGTGGGGAGTATGGCAGGAGGCAGACAGGCATGGCACTAGAGTAGTAGCTAAGGACTCATACCCTGATTCACAACCACAAGGCAGAGAGAGAGGGGGGGGGAGAGAGAGAGAGAGAGAGGGAGGGAGGGAGGGAGGGGGGGGAGAGGGAGGGGGGAGGGAGGGAGGGAGAGAGAGAGAGAGAGAGAGAGAGAGAGAGAGAGAGAGAGAGAGAGAGAAAGCTGATAATGGCATGGGCTTTTGACCCTCAGGCCCACCCTCAATGACACATCTCCTCCAATAAGACCCCATCTCCTAATCCTTCCCAAACAGTTCCAACAACAGGGGACAAGTATTCAAATACGCAGGGGTCAAGTATTCAAACATATGGACTGTTCTTTTTCAAACAGCTACAATAAGGAAAGGACATAATGGAATCTGGTAGCCTTGGAAATGGCCTGAAATCTGTTGGGGTTGAGGACAGGGAGCTGAAACAGAAACAAATATAATGCCAGGACAGCAACTATGGGGAAGGAGAAAGGGCAAATGATTTATACAATAGTGGTAAAGTAAAGCAAAGTAAAAACCTACAAGTTGATGATTGAAATAGGAGAAAAAATGATCTTGGAAGATCACACATCTCTGGCCTCAGCATACATGTGTCCTGGGTGTTATGTGTCAAAGAACAAGCTAATGGGACAGATTTCCAGAGACCAGAATGTTCAGAAACTTCAAAGGAGATGTTTAAGAGTTATATCCCCACTCACTGCTACGTGCAGGTTTGGGACCAGCTTGCTTATTCTGACCCAGCTACTCCTCAGAAATCTTACTTTCAGTCAGAGTAGAAATGAGGCCAATTTGCAGCCAACAGCCAGAGGAAGCATCAGCCCTTAACAACCAACAATCAGGAGCTGTGTCTGCCAGGGTCTCACTTCCACACAGCAGGAAGTCCTACCTGCTTTAGTCAAGGAAGAAAAAAAATCATTAGAATATATGATTGGCTCATAAAACCACCCAGAAGGCCAGGTTTGGAAGCATCATGGCCAGGGATAACACTTGGACCACACAGGACTGCTTATGTTGGACTCTGGAAGCCTAAAATTCTTCCTCTGTTGCTCAAAAGTCATGCAGATTGATCAGAAAAGTCATGCTGATGGATCGGAAAATAGTCCCTAGGCTTTATTTCCTCCCTTTCTTTTTTCCCACCAAACTCTCCCATCAATGAATGTAATTGGTAGAACTTGAATCTACGGATATGTCCAGAAGGTAAAAATGCACATGTTTGACTTTTTACTTGGGGAGGTGAAGTTCGTGAGTGCAGAAAACAATTGTTGCTTCAAAGGGTCACTGTGAAAGACAAAGGTAGAACTAAGAAACCCCCTGTTCCTATAACTTGGGAGCTGGGATAATTGAAAACTTTACAACTTTGTGTTTTGTAGGATAATTCTCCCCAGATTGGAGAACTCACTGTGGCACATGAAGCATTTTCAGTTTTGGATAGTGCATTCAGGCAGCACAAGCTCTGTCAATGTGGTCCTCTTGCCAGGCCATGGCAATTATGAAACTCTCAGCTTATGCATTCATTGAATACTAACTGCATGCCTATGATGGGCCCTGACCTATGTTTAGCATTAAAGTCAATTGAGCAGAAGTATTGGAGACATCTGTGCCCATATCATTCCATGTCATGTTCACAGAGATGACACCTGGAGTCTGTCATCACTGCCACAATCTGTCATTGTTATAGAAGCAATTACAGTTTGCTATGACACAAAGACCTTCATGGTCACTCGGGGACATGAGAGCTTGCTTGGCAGGTGCAGCGGGACTATCTTGCTACATCTTCCAGCTAGCTACTACAGACTGCTTCAGTAAAAAGAAGTCACCAAGGAAAAGACATGAGGTCCAAGGAGAAATAGGTCAACATCTTCAAATAAGGATCACAGGCCTGGGAGAGAGCTTTACTTCCTGATAATCATCTCCATCTTTCCCCCAAGGGCAGTCACCAGGGACACCCAGCCCACTGGACTCTCAGTCCCTTTGTGGCACAGGGAGATTCCAGACCCTCATTCCCCGTCTCCAGAGTCTCTCCACACCAGAAAGACTTGAACCATCCTGAGGAAAGAAGCCGTGTTGCTGTAGAATTAAGCAACATCCTAAGAGGCACAGTAAGCCATGGCAAATGGCTTCATGCCTTAGTAATGGGCTAATGTTTAGGTGTGAAGAGTTCTCCTGGGCTTGGGCCTGTTTCCCTGGAAACATGGGCAGAAACGGTCTTCATGGGAACCAGGTAATCACACTATGATCAGGGGTCCATGAGCACTTGGTTCCAATAACTATTAGTAAGATTAATGTTGCAGCTTCCGTGTACCTAGACTTCCCTGTCCTGCTCTAGGAAAGCCTTCGGCATGGCCCAGTGTGCACTTCTGACATGTGACAGGCAGAGCTGACTATGTAGAGTGTAGCACATTGAGACTATGTTAATGCTCCCCACCTACTCCAGGCCTGCACAGTTGCACTTCTTACAGCCACGGCACTGTTCTTTTGAATTCAGGACTCGTTTTAAATGAGGTATTTTAGTAATCTCACCCTAAGATGTTTTATATCAGCTTCTACTTCCAACAAGGTGGAATAAGGATGAACCAAATCGGCACCCTTATGAAACAACAAAACTGAATACAGTCTATTGAAAAATGTTCAGGCATCATACAATTAAAAATAAAAAGAAGGAACAAAATAAGTGGACACTAAGTATGCTGGTGCTTATCTAGAGTTTGTTGTTGTTGCTGTTATAGTGATAGGTGACTGACTAACAGAACTTACCTGCTCAGTGAGAGATCTGTGGAGATTGACAAGATAGGTTATTGAATATGGTTGCTCCATGGTCTCCACAGTGAATTGGTTCCAGGAAATCCCACAAACACCAACATCTGAGGACACTTAAGTCCAACATGTAAAATGGCATAGTTCATGTGAGTGTAGCCTACACACATGCTCTGATAGACTTCACTCATTACATACACATTACAATGCAAATGCTGTGTGAATCACCGTCATGTTGAGTTGTTTAGGGAGTAATGAGGGGGGAAAGACAGGTCACTACAAAATTGAGTATAAACATAGATTTTTTTAAGAATATGCTCCATACAAGGATGAGTAAATAAATCTGCAGACATGAGACCAAAGGATACAAAGGTTACCTGTGCTGATTAGCACCTGTCTGTGAGAAAACTGCCTGAGACAGGAGAAACTAATGGGAACTGCTAACACCACTATTTCACTCAGTAAAAATCACTTTGAAGTCTATCCCCCAAGAACTTTAGATAACACGGTTTTATTTTTACTCTTTTATTTTACTGTTTACTGTGCTGGTGCTAGTCGAAGTGCTGCGGCTGGTGCTAGTGTGGTGCTGGTGCCGGTGCCGGTGCCGGTGCCGGTGCCGGTGCCGGTGCCGGTGCCGGTGCCGGTGCTGGTGCTGGTACCGGTGCTGGTGCTGGTGCTGGTACCGGTGCTGGTGCTGCTGGTGGTGGTGGTGCTAGTGTGATGCTGATGTTGTTGGAGGTGGTGCTGGTGCTGGTGGTGCTGGAGGTGGTGCTGGTGCTGATGGTGCTGGAGGTGGTGTTGGTGGTGGTACTGTTTCCCATAGTTTTGGGTTTGAGTCTTTGAGGAAATGTCTCACTAATTCCAATCAGAACTCAAGCTCACTACAGTCTGGGCTGCCCAAGAACTAGCTGTCCTCTTTCAGCCACCATCCACCGCCCCATGCTAGATTATAGACATATGACACCACATCTAATGTGTTTTCATGGCTTCAAGTTGCTAAATTTGTGTTAATCTGTTACAAGCAATAGCATAAAACTAATACCTGGGAAGGACATTTCCAACTTATTCCACAAGGCCAGCACTATCATAATACCCCAAACAGACCACAACATTACAGTAAAGAAACCCACAAAACCATTACCAAATTAGCAAGCCTACTCTAACAATATAGAAAAAGGACAAGTCATCATGACTAAGTGCAATTTATCCCAGGAAAGCTATAATGTGTTCAAACCCCAATGCTTTCCTGTGTCCCAAATTCCTCTAATGGGTTTGACATCCAACATCCATCATGTGTCACCCTTTATCTTTCCCCATTCTGTCCTTAACTCAGGCTTCACCCACAGTCGCTATCTTTCTGTTTCCTAACTTGCAAAGCACCCCCACATGCCTTGACAAGCTCAGGCTCTGCCACAGCAAACAGTCTTCTCTCACCCTCTCCTGGGAACCATCTCTTACTGATCCTGGAGCAGATGTGCCCTGGGGTTCTGCCTCAGGCTCCTCCTCTCCACCTCTCCTACCTTTCCACCACACTCTATTAGGACTTCTATACCAAGACTCCACTTTCTATTAACTATTGCTTCTTTTCTAGACTATGATTTCCAATGAGATGAATGTGTTATTCAAGGCATCTTTGAGTCTAAATGCCTAGCATAGCGTCTGGCATATGGTAGACTCTTCATATACATCTATTGATATGTATCTATTGAATAGGTCGTACTTCCTAGAGATAAAATCCAGTGTTCTGGGACACAGAGAGGACTAATTAAAAAAAATAAATGCTCCTCCGTGGACACTGAAAGGGCTCCAAAAACAAACATATCAACTTTCCACTCAAAAATACACTCCACAATTTGCCTGTGTTCATGGGCATGCCATGTCAAAGTATTTATAATATGTCAGACTGTCTGAGACACTAGGGAGGATGCGTTGAAGTTCATTTCTCTGGTGAGAAAACTGAGAGCCAGGAAGGAAGAAATGCCTAAGAGTCTGGTGTGGGATGCAGCAGAGCAGCTGGACCCATCTGCAGCTGGCTCATTCGCTGGCCCCCACTCTGTCTGCTCCCTCTGGCATGGGCTGCAGTCCCGCCCCTACCTATAGAGAGCAGAAATTAAAAGGGCTTTTGCACTTGCCTTGGGCTCTGTACATTCCATCTCTATTTCTGTTCTCTGCCCTCTGCATGACTTTTGCAACAATTGAATTGCAGCAAGTCCACTCAGCCCACAAGAACCCCAGTTAACCCTTTGGTCCCTAGACTTTCTGGGCATTGCTTTTGCTTTCAGGCAAGCAGGCTACCTCTTTTATTATCCTCCTTAAATGTCAATTTAAGAAATGGAAATGGGTATCTGAATAGAGAATTGATTGGGTACAACTAAACGGGCCAACATCCCACTGAGTCTTTCCTGTTTCACATCCTGGCCACTATTTCATCTCTAGACACAGCCCACTGGTCTACCATAACCATGTGTCCCACTTCAGTGATGGTAGGGAATCATCGGTCCTGTCTTGTGTTCCTGTGTGGACCCCTGCTCTTGTTTGGCGTGTAACTTACTGTACCAGTCTCCCTCATCCACCCTTTATTCTTTAACATTTCTGGGTTTCTTCCTCTCTTTACCCAGCTGCCCCATTGCTACCATGTTCCTTTTTTGCCTCTGTTTCTCACCTTGAGAACTGTCTTCAGGTTCTGTTATTCAGGCTCCATCACTCCTTGTCATCTAGGAAATTACCTTAATTTCCTTCCCACTGATTATTCATTTTTTCATTTGTTTGATGTCATATTTTAATTTCTTCCTTTACAACCATCACATTTCTCAGTCTATTTAGACCTCTGCCAAATTCCTCAGATTTGCATTTTTTCAGACTAGTACTACAGCATCTTCAGAAGAAATGCTTTCCTGGTGGGTGGTCCTTGATCTCCAACAACCTTGAAGAACAAAGGAACACCTTTGTATATTACAGGGCAAATCAGAAATTGAGTCCTGTTTTAGTCAGGGTTTCCTAAGAGGACAGAAATGATATAATATAAAACATATCTGAGGAATTGATTAGCTTGGCTTACAAGCTATGGTCTGGGTAGCTCAGCCTGGCTCTCTCAGACTAGAATGACAAGGAATCAGCTGTTCAGTCCATGAGAAGCCCTAATCTGGCATAAAGGCCTAGAAGGTTCCTGGAGAGTCTTTGGTTTCAGTTTATTGAAGCAGCCCCCCAAACTTGGTTCTAGTATTAGTGAACACATTCCAGAGCAATGGGACAGATGAATTTGCCAGTGAGAGTGAGGGTCAGTAGTCACAAAGCAAAGAGCAAAGAGCAAAGCTTCCTTTATTCTTGTCTTTCTCTCTAGAATGGTATTAGAAGGTTCTGCTCACATTTAGGGTGACCTTCCTGCTTCAGATAACCTGATCAAGAAAATCCCTCTCTGGAGTGCCCGGCAGCACTCAGATGGGCCCGGGTGACATCTAGGATTAGCCGTTACTGGCAGCAAAGTCTGGGGACACAGAAGTGCATGACGTCCCTTAAAACGGTGATATGTAGCACTTATAAAGCCTTCCATGTGTGTCATATATATAAAGAAACCACATAAAGAAATTATCACAAGGCGGTTGCTAGAAGTAATGAAGGTACTTACTCTTAAGAGAATTCCGCTTTTGTGTTGTGTTTTGTACTTCCCCATTTTGTGTCTCCTTTCTCCTTGAGGGACAATTGGATTGGTTCAAGTGCCCAGCACAAACCCTCAGAAAACCCATTCATTCCCCTTTGCAAGATTTCTGCTGCTGTTAGGAAACTTCAATTCTCCAGTCTTCTCTGGATGTGTCTTCATGTCACTTCTCAACACTTGAACTCTACTGTCAGTCATAATTGTTCCTCCATCTTTATCCTAGAATTGAAATCGATTCAGACATGAACTCAATCTTATTCTTTAAGGTAGAGGGCAGGAGGAAGATAAAGAGAGGTGGGGAAACACTTTTTAGTGTAAGGAAGATTAGTTCAAATTCGGAGAAACAGAGTAGCTCTCGTGTGTGTGTGTGTGTGTGTGTGTGTGTGTGTGTGTGTGTGTGTGTGTACAAACCTCTAAAAACTGAGCCTCGGGACTTCCTTGCAAGAAGTGGGCTTCCCTATTCATTCTGGGAGAAGCTATATTTGGCTCTTAGCCGTCCTCCAAGGGCCAAAATCTTGAGTTCCTGATTTTGTACCAAGTTACACTCCTGCTACGGCATGCTGCTTTGTCACAAGCCAAAAGCAGCAAACTAACCAACCCTGAGTTGAAGTGAACCTCTTCTTTCTGTAAATTGATGTCCCCAGGTATTCGCTATAGTACCAGAGGGCTGACTAACACAGGGTACCCATCCATTCTCTGACCTCTCCTTTGTCTTCTCCTTGCTCTGTTCTCTTCCTATTCTCTAAATTCATGTCCATTTCTCCAGATTAAAGAAACTAAAAGAAACAAAACTGAGTCTTAAATTCTTTTCAATAGCCATCACTGAATGAGGGTAGGTTATGGATGAGAAAAAAAGAGTTGGGACCCTTAGCAGGTTACCAAGTAGCTATTAAGGCATTTCCCGTGCCAAAAGCAGCAGGAAATCCAGAGGCAACCACAAAGATAGCTATTTTTAATTATGAATACAAACAGGGAAACTGAGGCTTCCAAAGGGTTCATGTCACTGCTGATTCTTTGTTAACTGGATACACAAAACCTCTGAGACACAATTTTCCATTACTGCTCCCAATGCTGGGGCTACAGTCCTATTTTAAGACACAATCAATTGTGTTTCGAACATTTTAGGGAAACAGCATGGATTTCTCCATCCAGCTCCATGGGAGGCCTGTGAAATAGAATTGCGATGTGTGGCCTGCTCCGGGTTTGTCTCGTGTCAGTACAGGATTCTGAGTGTTGTCCTCACTTTTTTCTGGAAGTGTGATCACTAATGATATGTTGCCTCCACTGTGGATGATACTTATTGAACTGATTCAGAAAAAAATTAGTTTCTATTCCAACAAATACAATACTTAATTTAAAGAGAATCTCAGGTTTTCTCTTTCTCTGCTGTATTATTTTTTCCTACACTGCATTATTATAATGTGATTTGGGTTTTGTCTCTGTTCATAAATCAATAGTTTGCAGCAGTAATAAAATATAATTGCATACATCAGTGGTAAAGGGACACAAAGGTCGCTGCCTTTATGTTGTATTTACTTAACGTAGATTGAGATCCCTGTTGGACTTTTTTTCTGAGAGAGTCTCATGTTATAGCCTAGGCTGTCCTGAAATTTACAACAATCCTCTTTGCTGTTGTCCCAAGAACTGGAATTACAGGTGTGAGTCATCACACCCGATGCTGCATTCTCTAAGAAAACAAGGTCAAGAGTTCCTATGGATCATCTTACCAGTGCCTCCTATCTATGTGTGGTATCCCCCAGACACTTGTCCTCAGCACAATTTGGGTAGGACAGCCATGGAGTGTGGAACCTGGGGCTCACAAATGAAAACAAATGAGCAGTATATGTCAAGTCTGAGGGTAGGGAGAAGGATCCTATGACCAAGGGGGAAGTTCAGAGATCTTTTATCCATCCAGATGGTTGCTAGAATGTCAAAAGAGAGATGGAGTCACATCTCTAGAAGGTATGGGATACTGAGTGGATTGTCAAAGCAAGGTCCCAACTCATTCAATTATTTAAGAAGTATTTGTGAATGGTTACTATGCATCCATCATTGTTTTGAAGGTTAGAGGAGCAATAGAAGATTAGAAAATAGTTCCTACCATAACAGAGCTTCTAACCTTGCAAGAAAGACAAGTCATAATTAAATAATCAAACCAACGATTAACTACTCATAGGATGCTGAGGTGAGGAAGAGGTGTGGGACCATCAGGAGCTCACAACGGTGATTCCCAGCTGGGTCTGGGAAACTGAAATGGGAGTGGCATTGGTGAGTTACGATATAAGGTTGAGTTAGCTAAGTGAAAGGTCGAGGCTGGAGGTCAGCGATTGGAAAGGACAAGAAGGAAGAGTGATCCATAAAAAAAAAAAATGAGCCTTCCCAAAGGCCTAAAGGAGGGACAAGGCTTGACTCGGTCAATGACATGGAAGAAGGAAAATGTCCAGATAGATGTGACAGAAGATGGTGCCTGGGGAGGCAGAGAGCCAGCCAGGAGCCACATCATGAAGGATCTCATCATACTCATGGCTCTCTGATGTCCCTGAAGCAGTGGAAAATCGTTGAAATGTATTTGTGCATTTTTTTCAAAATATGTGATGTAATCTTTTTTTTTTAATTTTATTTTCCAGTTTAAATTTAGATAAGAATCAAGGTTGCTTCACAAGTCAGTTCCAGGTCCCTCTCCCATTCCCTCCCTTCCTCCCGTGTCCTCCCCCCCGTTATCCCCTCATTTATGTGATGTAATCTTATTGGATGTTTTTTAAGATCCTTGTCAGTTACAGTATAAAAAAATAGTTTGGAGGGGACTAGAGATGGCTCAGTTGGTAAAGGGCTTGCTGTGAAATCATGAACCCTTCAGATGCCTGGCACACATGAAAAAAACTGGGCATATCAGTACATATTGATAATCTCAGCACTATAGAGACAGGGACACATTCCGTGAGCTTGCTATCCAGCCAATTTAACCACCTCCATGAGTTCTGGGTTCAGTAAGAGATCCTGTCTCAAAATATATGGTGAAGAGAAACTGAGGAAGACACCCCAAATGGACCTCTGTTACCCACATGTACACAAGTATATGCACGTGCATACTCATACATGTAGGCACATGTACACTTTCGCACACATGTAATAGTTTGGGGCATTGGAGAAAGAGATATATAGGAAAACCAACTAAGTGGCTCCGAAGAGTCAGAAAGAAGCTTGGCTCTAGACATAAGGGTGAGAGGTGGGGATGGAGACTGTGGCCAGGACCAGACACTCAAATGAACACTGGGTCTTTTAGGCTCTAGGTCAGGTTAAGCCTGAAATTGAGGTTGCCATGGCATGCTAAGCCTCAGAGGAGTGTGTGGCCCCCTATCTCCTCTGCTAAGGAGGAGCAGATACAGAGGTGTCATTGCTGAGCACTGAGCTGAAAAGTCCTAAAGCTAAATCTCACCACCTGATCTATGAAGAGCCATCTTGTTGATGTATACTTCTTCCACAGTTAGTTTAACTGAAAAACCTAATGGTGCAGGAAGAAGAGTGGAGTAGTAAGGGCTGGGAGTGTGAATAACCCAGGGGAATTTAAAGAAGGTATATACCTTCTACTGAGGTTGTCTACAAACCTGGGTCTATTTACGAGTGGTAATCCCACCAGGGTCAAATCTGTATAACCAGCTTACAGCTTACCTCTTGAAGTCTGGAAACGAAACAAACAAAAAATGAAGGGGCTGCTGTTGTGAGGTCTCTTCTCTGCGGGGATGCGCTCACTCTTGACATTCTACAGGCAGGGTTTGGGGGTTTTCCACTAGCCCACACCCCACACTACCCAACACATTCAGTCAAGCAATCTTCACGAGTAGGATGGGAACAGGCAGTCAAAGGGCAGGGCCTAACCAAAACGGAGGAAGGGGCTCTTGCAGAAAACGTGGGTTTCTGCTTGAGCTGAAAGGGAAGACAGGTGGGAAGCAAAGAGACAGAAGGCTAGAGAGACAGGTTGGGTTCTCAATGCCCTATGAGGGGATTCCAATCAACCTGTGTGCTAGAAAAGGGAGGGGGAAGGAGAAGGAAGAATCTAGGTTGCTTTAGAGGTTCCTAATGAGGAGACACTAGGAACTTCAGCCAGAAACAGTTGGCAAAGGAGATAGTAGCTGGCTGGAAGAGAATATCAACTCATTGATAAAGCAGGAATGTCAGGACACTCAAAGAAAGAAACACCTAGCAGGTAGATTGGAACACTTGAATTGAGAAGAAATGTCTGGTTGGAGGGACAAGCACAGAAGACACCCTTGACAATAACAGTCAAATCCAATATCATGAGTGAAAGCCCTGAGGGACTCTGGGGAGAACCCCTTAGGAAATGGTCAGACGCTGAAGGAAATCAACGGGCTGGGGTGGGGGGATCCTGGCCTTAGAGGAAGGAAATAATGTTGCTGAACTGATAAGAACCAAGAAGAAGGTTTTAAGTGTGTCATAAACAGGACCTTTGGCAGCACAGGGAGAAGCCAGAGCACATCTCCACGAGCTTTACAGAGGCTGGCTGTCAGACTATTTGAGCAGCCCTGTATTCTGGGCTAAGTGATTGTGGAACAGTCTATGCTGAGCTTCTTACCACAACTGGAAGAAAATTTGGTCACTCTGGCCCTAAAGTCGTAGCCCACAAAGTAATAAATGGAACTGTGCCTCTCCTTTTGTACACTTGGAACTTGAGACTTAGTCTAGCCTCTTACCTGTCTTCAAGCCATCTCAGCCAGATTGGAATCCACCTCCATTTATAACCGCTTCAGAGACAATTGCTCAACTTTTGGTAGTCTGCTCTTCAGTTTCTGGAAAATCCTGCTAAGGTCCATGAGAAGATAGGCCTTTGTGACCCGTAATTTCTAAAAGGCATGCTTGACAATGAGTAATGACTCAATCGATAGGAAAAATAAAGTCAGAGATCCCCCTCTTGTGAAAAGTCAGAGCACAGGGTCATGGCAGCTGAGGAACCCAGGCTGGAATCCCTCAGAACATGTTGGAGGGCCCCAGCGAGGGAACTGAGGACCTCTGTCCTACCCAGTAACATCAAATGCTTGGAGAACAAAGGAGCATTTGTATGCTGCAGCCAGAAAATAAGCTCCAATGGAGTTATGCATAAGGAATGGTTGTTGTCAAGGTCTTGTCATTGGAGTTTTCCCAATTTTTTGGTACCCAGAACTGATAACCCTTCAGACAATGTACAGTGCTTAAAGATAAAGGGCATCAATTAACATCAGGCAAACATACTGGAAACCCACTGAGAAAGACTCAGGATACAAATGCATCGTTACTGTAGGTAACAGGACAGTTTGCAGGGTTTATCAGGGAGGCATGGAAAATAAGGTTTCATCATATTTCCAAGAATAGATTTATTTTGCAAATGCTTAGTGAATACTGACACTGAACTGAGTGACAGAGCGCAGCGGCACATTGTCCTGAAGAGGCAACAGCCTCCTGCGGGAGATCAGTGTGAGCGAGCACTTCGAACAGCGCATAGGCAGCCAGCACAGGCAGGTGTGCGGTGCTGCAGCAGGTAAAGGAGGCTCATACGAAAAGTGGAAACCCAGCAGGGTCCAGGTGTAGCGCCAGAGCAGGGCATGCCTAGAATCCGGCAGTCCTAGGGTAGACCCCCAACGCCAGCAAAAGGGGAGAGGGAAACAAAGAAGAGCCTCACAGAGCAGATGTTGAACTTGGGAGTACTTCATCTGCACTCCATGCGCAGGCGCACTGGCATCTGACAACCAGCAGCTGGGAAGACTAACAGTCCCCAGTGAAGGACCTGAAAGGTCCATGTCACAAAGCAGTTTGCTGGGACGAAAGTTTGAATGAGCTTCCGGGGAGTGAGAGAGTCCTTGCCAGCCACATATCCAGTGTGTGGACCTCATTCAACACCTGGCATTTGTGTCCCCATATAATGTAGCTCTACTCTTCTATTGACATTTACGCAGTAAGGCTCACAATGATTCATTTTTTTCCTTCTTGTAACTCAAGCAATGATGCAATTGATAAGGTAATCGTGCAATGTAATGAAATAAGTTTATTTTAATGGCAAATCTTATTTAAATACCTTTAGAAATTATCATAATCCCATATTTGCAGAACAATTAAGAGTCTAAGAGGACTCCTTACATTTTATGGCTACGGCTTACTGTATTTTATGGTTGAAATTATGTCATGATGACATTCATGATTCTGGAGACTCACCAAGGTCATGGGTAAATGCTTCAAGGGAATAATGGATCAAAGTCTGTAGGTAATATATTTTATTGACACTCTGCTAGATACAATAAAGTCTTACTTTGAATTTTGAAAATAAAAATATTCCCCTTTACAAAATTTTTCTACAAGTTGAAGACAGCTAACAGGCCCTCCCCATTTAAGTCAGCTTGGCTTGCACTTCCAGAAGACAATGAAGATATTTATCCACACAACCACAGACTGACAAATTATTCAAATGAGAAAGATAACCTGATTCTCCAGCTGCACATTTTTCTTTCCTATTTCCTAGAAGATAATAACCACTAAAACTCCAACTCTGGCCCCCTCCCCCACACAGGCTCTTGAGGATCTCCAACTTAACCTGATTTCACTCATAACCCCAACATACTCCTATTTTTTGTCTTCTGATAACATGGGTTTTATCACCAAAGCTGGAAAACCCAATAGGTGGCCCAAACCTTCCTCTGACACTAATCAATCACTGAGTAAATCAAATTTACCTCCTAATGACTCTCAGACACAGCCAGACAGAGCCCCCGTAATTCCACCCTAACTCAAGGCCTAGTCATCTGTCACCACAGATCCAGAAGTCTTGCCTGTTTCTAGACTCCATTTTATACAGAGTCATCCACTCCCAATATGGTGAACTTGCTTTCATCAGCCTCCTCTGAAGATCAGCTACTGTGTCAGCCAGTGGCTTGGGGACAGAGATTTGGCACCCACTGTCCACAGATGACGTTGAGAAACACTTTGACCAGCAGCAGTTTTTCCCCCAGTGTAGTTCTGTGCATCTTGCTTTTGACACACTGTCTCCTTCTCACCCTCACACTATTCTCTTCTTGGAGCCTCCATCAGTCCTTCAGGATCCAATTCAATTGTCATTGTTTAGGTAGAGCCATCTATAAATCTGTGTGGCTTCCCACGGCATTGGGTGTATGTTCCTGTTAAAGTGGTATCACAGATGACCGTAATAACTTGTTACCAAATTCACCTTGTCAAGTGAACCACATGCTTTTGTTCAACTCGGAATCTCCAGTTCCCAGCACAATACTTGGCTCCTGCCAAGCCTCCAGGAAGCATTTGCTGAATAAAAGGACCTGCGATTGAGGTCTGCAGCTACATCATAAAATAAGCCATGTCACTAAAGAAGAAAATTGCTTTTCTGTTAACTCTAAAGTGAACCGAAGTGTCAAAAAAGCTAAGACAAGGATGAAGGCTGCTTTTAGATCTTGAGTAATTTTTAAATTCCTCATCATATCTGTTCTAACTAAAGACTAATCCCAGCAGGCTCCTGTGGCCTGTTAGCGGAGTTCGCTTGAGTACCAGATCCAGCAAATCCTCAATGATCATAAAAGAGAGAGAGAGAGAGAGAGAGAGAGAGAGAGAGAGAGAGAGAGAGAGAGAGAGAGAGACAAAGACAGAGAGACAGAGACAGAGACAGACAGAGACAGAGAGAGAGCATGAAAGAAGCTACTGGCTCTAAATGATGTGAGAAGATGCACAGTAAAAAAATTATCTGCTAAATATTCTTCCTCTTTGACACTGAGATCACAGTAACACACACGGCAGATACACTGAATGACATGTACCGCACATCTGTGGGGGCAGTTTCCATCAGCAGAACTGTAGACAAGGGCTTTTCCATCATACGTTCACTCCGACACAACTGTTAGGGAGTGACTATGTGCTGGCCACTATGCAACTTCCAGAGAAATAAAGACAAGAAAGGACCCCTGAAATTCCCAGATTTCTGTGTCGTGGATGGTTTACTACAAATTGGCGTTTTGACTTTGTATGACCAAGTAGTTACTCTTTAATCCTCCCCGGTTCTATAACGTCCTGAACGTTCCCTTGTACACAACAGGCCTTGGTAACACGGGGAAGGCAGCTAAGCATTCTCATCTAGCTAAATGATGGTGCTAAGCACAACCTGTCTCAGGATGCGAGACATTGAAACAGCAGTGTTTCCCAAGGAGTTTCAATTCCCCGGTGTGTGTTGTGCTCTGATGAAAGAGTATATTCGGGGGTTGTGGAGGGGTTGGAAGAAAGCAGGCCACGAGTAAGCTGAGCTCGTGCTTAGACTCTCACTGGCATTCTGGTGATTCTGTGTCAGCCTCCAACGGGATTTCTCAGGTACCCACTCTCAATACAGTGGTGCAAAGAAAAGCTTCTACTAGACTCTAGTAACTAGAGGAAAAGGCGGGCCAGGGAAACAGGTAAATCCATTCAGTGCCACTGCTGGAACCCACACTTCAGCCTTCCTCCCGATAGGATACCAGAGGAGGTCACGCCCAACTCTAACAAACTAAATCACAAATAAATGTCAGATAGAGCAGGTTCTCCAGCCCCTTGGCTGCCTCGATCGTTTTCTCCTCCAGGAGTCCCTAACCCGCTGTGGTTCCCACCGGTCTCTGAACAGCGCCGCGCCCTCTCGGCCCCACCCAACACACAGGGGCCGGTGTCTGCACCCCTCTACCACTTGCGGGGCGCCACCTATCGGGGTCCCGGCCCCGCCCAGCCCCACGTGCAGGGCCCCGCCCGGGAGCTAGCGGCCCTTTAAACTCCCCCACCCTTGCACACTACCCCCCCACCCGGACGGCAGCCGAAGAGGGACAAACTCATGGCGTACAGCCAGTGTCTTCCGCGGAGCGCGTCCCCCTCTGCCCTGGCCCGCTGGGCTCTCCACCCAGGGCTTCGACCCCCTGGCGCCCCCCGCGCCCCCGAGTCCAGGTGCAGGAGTGTGGGCGCTGTCCGACTCCAGGGAGGGGCGGGAGGGAGCGCTATCTCCGCCGCCTGCCTCCGCCTGCCGCTCGGGCCGCCCGCTCGCCCGCCGCTGGGTGCGCTGCACGCGGGGGGCAGCCGCGGTGCAGAGGTTCATGCAGCGGCGGCGGCGGCGGCGGCTGCTGCTGCTGCCGCCGCGGAAACAGACAGACCGGGCGCTGCCGCCGCCACCCTCCCGCAGCTCCATGCCGCCGCCACCGTCGCCTCCTCTCCGGCGAAGGGCGGGGGGCTCCGGCCCGGGGTGGGCAACACTCCTCGCAGCGCCGCTCCCCTCCCTGCCCTCCGCCGGGGCGCGGGAGCCGGCGAGAGCGCCCGCCGCCTCCTAGGAGCGCACGCTCCGCGCGCCCTTGCTAGAGCAAGGAGGCGGGCGTGGGCGGGCGTCGGGGCAGCCGCGACCCAGCGCGCGGAAAGGGGAGGGGGCTTCCCCGGAGGATGCCCCGCGGCGGTGGCTCCTCGCTCTTAGGCGCTAGCTGAGCTGGACCGGGAGCGAGCGGCGCGTCGCCATGCCGGCGTGACGGGCGCCCGCGGCTGCCCGCGCCGGGCCCCCGCGCTGCCCCACGCCGCGCCGCGCCGGCGCCGGGCGGCAGGATGGGCTGTATCCAAAGCATCACCTGCAAGGCGCGGATCCGGCGCGAGAACATCGTGGTGTACGATGTGTGCGCCACCATCGACCAGTGCCCCACGCGCATCGAGGAGACCTCGCCCATCGTCCTGCGCTACAAGACCCCTTACTTCAAAGCCTCGGCCCGCGTGGTCATGCCCCCCATCCCCCGCCACGAGACCTGGGTGGTGGGCTGGATCCAGGCGTGCAACCAGATGGAGTTCTTCAACACCTACAGCGACCTGGGCATGTAAGCCACCGGCCACGCCACGCGGCGCGGAAGCGGGGTCCTGGTCCCTCTCTCCCCTGTCCATTCCGGTCCCCCTCCCCAGCCCCTCTTACCGTTGTCCCCATCTCTCTCCGAACCCTCCTCCCGCCTCCCCACCCACCTCCCTCCTCCCTGCGCTTTTGTTTCAGTGACAGGGCGGGTGACGGGAGGCTCCTCGCGAAGGCATTTTCTCGTGCTTTGCTTCTGACTTCCTCAGAAAGGCGAGGAGAATAGTGAGGGGCAGAAAGAACGCGACTGGGGGGTTCGAGAGGCAAAGATGGGGTGATTGGCGAGTGTCATGGTAGTTTTGGGGGCGCAGTCTGTGCTTGTGGGTCTCCCCGGGAAGAGTTTGGGGAGAGGAATGGAGTGCCTGGGGCGCATGGTCTGTGTCGTGCGTCCTTTGGAGGAAACCAAGCCGGTTTAGATGAGAAGGTACAGGGCGTCCGAGTGGGAGTTAGAGGTTCTTCCATCGCCCCCCAAGCCTGTGAGCATAGCGGCATCTCCGCCTGGAACGTCCTGCCGGGCAGAGAGCCTCTGTGGCGGTGCGCCCCAGGGACCAGGTCTGGGCGATGGGAAGCTGGGAGGCACAGGATGCTCCCGGGGCCAAGCGGAACTGATGGCCTTGTGCTAGCGACCGGCTGGTGCAGCACTAGATGTTTCTTAGACTCGAGGAAAGGATGAGTCCCTTCAGCTGTCTGGGGTCTTTACTTTTCAAAACTTTCCTAATTGCGGCGCTGGAAGTGATTCCCAGGCGCCCACCGTCGAATCCTGTCAGCTGGCTGGGAGCTCTCCAACTTCCTTCAGCAGCGCCCTTTGGTGCGCGCTGAGGGTTTGGCCGCTGCGGTGCACCTAGATCGCCAGGGCTCCGTCGCCACCAGGGGCGGACATCCTACCCTGGAACCGCAGGCTTTGGGAGGTCGCGTTCTGGACTTTTTTTACTTACTAATTTTTCATCTGTCCTTCTGTCCCTTTTCAGGACTAGCCTCCTCCGTGCACTTGGCAACTATATATGGCTAGGAGATTTGGGCCCTGCATTCTACCTACTATTACAATGTCAGTCTCGAACACCCTAATTAGCTTGTGGCCTTTAGGGAAACCCCTTTCTCTGGAAATTCAACCTCATTTCATTTCTTAATCTAAAATCGTGGCGCTCCCAAGATTTACCTATTTAAAATGGATATGGGATGGGGGAGTTCTAGTTTTAAAAGGTCAAATCATCTTTTTAGCAGCAGTTTCTGGGCTTTTTCTTGCACTCTCAGAGCATGCAAGTTAACACTAGTCATAGGTGCTAAGAGGAATTTTGACAGATCGTTTTGTTTCCTTTTCCTCCCAGAGTTTGCACTTTGCTCTTTAAGCATAAAAGCTCAGTAGAGAAAGCTGGTTGGTGGTGGAAAGATATGTGAGCCCTGCATTGCAATACGCCTGAGCACACTGTGTTCTTGTCTTTCTGGAAATGAGAGAAATGGGGGACATATTATTTTGGGTGAATCATGCCATCTAAAAAGACACAACCTGAAAGGAGTGGTCATATCTTTATATGTGTGTTAGAACTGTTTGTTTTGTTTGGGTCTGTTTGAAACTCATTCTTTTCAGCCAAGTAAGAGAATGTGTGGCTAGGGATGGGCATGCATTTCATGCTTCTGGCCTCACCCTGATGGGGGCAGTCACAGAGCCTGAATCCCCTAGTAAAGGAAGCCTTGAGGGACTTAGCAGGAACAGCCCCATATTTCCCAAGATTATACAGAAGAGCCCTCTGTGGCTTAAGTCCCTTGTAAATCAGTAAGTACAAAGTGCATATATATCAATTCCTTCTGTAAATTACATTTTACCAAAGAAGTCAAGTTGAGCTATAAACAGATATGATAGTGGGACTTCCTTGTATCTAGGGAGGGTGTGTCTACTTTGGAACCATTTGCACAGTCATGAATCCCTTACAATAAAGTCCCTTGACATGCCCTTCTGAATTCCTGCATTTGAGGTCTGGAAAGATTTTGTTTGTTTCATATAACTTCTACTTTCAGTATTTTAGGGTTGCTTGTTTCTGTGTTGTTGGTGCAGGGAAGCAAGAACAGTCCCAAAGAAAGCATAAGTTGCATTATTACAGGTCTGTATCCAGAGTTGATCTATCTCTATGTGGTTGTAATAATTGCTATGTGTTTAGAGCCTAGATTTTACGGATTCAGTTTCTACCGAATATTTATGCCCTGAAAACTTTGCCAGTGCAAACTTTTTAATAGAATGGCAAATTGCATGGAAGTGATTGTAGTCTGTTGGTTGGTTGTCTGTCAGCTTTAGCCAGTACCATGAGCAGCAGACACTGAAGGCTGGGTTTTCACTCCTATACAGCTATACAGTGTTCTGTCACAGAAGCATGGTGCAGTGAAGTTTGGGTTAGAAGGGTGCCTTTTCAATATTTTGGAAACAATTATGCAATTTTAAATCCACAACTAAAACAGCAAGAAACCACTAGTTCCAGAACATGCCTTTGTGGTTTAAATGTTGAAGTTCCTCAAGAGAGGGAGAGCGTAGGCTTTTTAAAAAATTATTATTAGCATACAAGGAGTTAGGTTTCATGACAGCATTTTTCAAACAAAATTTTTGCTGTTGTTTCTCTTTACCCCTCCCCCACCCCAGTCCCCATCCCTTCCTGTGCCCTTTGACCCCCGTAGCCTCCTTTCTGCTTTCCTGTTACATCTGACCTATTGACCTTTCCCCTTTCTCAATAGTTCCCCGTACCCACTCTCACATACGTACAAACACCAGAATTTAGAATCTGCATCTAAGAGAGAACATGAGAATTTGGGGAGGGTGTTGTTGTAGTTGTTGTTGTTGGGGGAGGTTGTTTTGTTTTTGTCTTTCTGAGTCCAGGTCACCTTACTTTAATGTGATTCTTTGTGGATCCATCTATTTTCTTGCAGGTTTCATAATTTTATTTCTCTTTATGGTTAAGCAAAATTCCGCTGGACATATGTGCCACGTTCTCATTCTCCATTCTTCTATTGGTGAACTTCTGGGGTAGTTCCATTTCCTTCTTGTTGCAAATAAAGAAACAACACACATGGCTGTGCAGTTATCTCTGTAGTTGGATACAGAATCCTTTGGTCGTATACCTAGGAGTGTTGTGGTAGTTCTATGGTATGGTGTGGTGTGGTATGATATTGTATGGTAGTTTTATTTTAATTCACTTCAGACAACGCCATACTGATTTCCATAACAGATAACTGGATTTGCACTCCCAATACTGAATAAGGGTTCTTCTTTTCCCCATGTCCCTGCCAGGATTTATTGTCCCCCCCCCTTGATCATAGCCATTCTGATTGGAGTGGAATGAAATCTCAAAGTGGATTTAATTTCCATTGTGAAGGGAAAGCTTCTAAAGGAACATTTTGAATCATTGATGGCCATGATGTTGTAGTTTGAACTTGAACTCAAGTGACTTGGTATTTCCCCTAGTGACCATGAAGAGTCACATTGGTGACTACTTGCATCACTTCCTTATTTCTAACTTGGGTCTGGTGAATCTGGCTAATGCAGTCTTCAGCAGAATGTTCGAAGTCTTCCTCCTCCATCAAGAAGAGTCACTGGTTTCTCAATCAGCCTGCAGTGAACATACTTACCAAGTGTCCTGATATACAAGCACCACAAGGGAACAATGGGATTTGTAGTGGTCTCACTTCCTCACACTAGAGAAACCAGTGCTGAAAAGAAAGTAAGAGAAGGATCTGGAGAAGAGGGACCAGGAAGGGTTTTCTGAAGTACAGTGTTTCCAGTTGGTCTCTATAATATGGAGAAGCGGGGGGGGGATTTTAAAACAGGAGGTTTAGGGGGAGAAGGAAAGAAGACATTTTAAACTGCAAGGACTAGGATATGGGGAGTGTGCCCAGAGAACAGTAGCTGAAGTCTAAAGGGTAGGTGGGGCCTATTGGGAGGCATCACATAACAGTCTAAAAAAGGGGAAATTTAATGTCAGCTCTTCATCGCCAGGGGGTGTTAGGAGTTCTCTGTGCCTTCTTCATACCTCTTGCGTGTGCAGAAGCTGCCCAGCAGAGGCAGAAGAACAGCCCCAAGTGTTCAACACAACTCCCAAGACATTTCCTGGGTGGGGCTTGAGCAGGAATGGAGCTCTCTTGCCAGGAATGGATGAGGTGAAGCTGAGGCGATCAGGGGAAAGGTTGTGGCTAGAGAGCCTCTCACCCACACTGTCTTCTAGGGCTGTAAAGGAAATCTTCCATAATAGCTCAGACCTGCCAATCTGGAGAACTTTGGCTTGGGTGAAATTGAGGTCATATTTCCCTCCTCACTTTGAAGAGAGAGTCTGCTCACTCTCTACTTCATCATTCCTGTAGTTGGTGAGCATCTGACTAGCCTCTCACCTCTGAGACCTGTTCACTGCTATCCAAGCTGCTCCCATTCCATTGAGAAACCCACTCATTTCGAGTTTTTAATTTCCACGTTGCTAACTCCAATTGACCTGCTATTGAAAGACACTCACCTTCCCAAGTGACTGACAGCTTTCTGCATTAGTTAACTACTCTCATATCTTAGCTTCCATACTCTTTCCAGCTGTTCTGGCCTCTGTCTTACCTTATAAATCTTACTCTATGTTATTCAAAATACATATTTCTCTTCTCATTCTTCACTTTCTCCGACTAATTCCATCCATCCCAATAGCTCCAGATGCTCTCTATATCTCTCTGGTATGCAGCCAGGTACGTGTGTCTCTGCAGTTCTGCCTGACTATTGGAAAGGTATCTCAGGCTTAAGATTTCCACACTTGAGTTATTTTCTGTTCATCTCTTTTGATGTTGTTGTTTATTTAGTCTTTTGAGAAATATTGTACTATGTAACCGCACATGGTCTGCCAGCCTGGAATTCATGGCAATCCTCCTGCTTTGACCTCCTGCACACTGAGACTACAGGGCTCCACACACCCAGCTTCACTCATAAATGTTTCATCCCCACTGAAGCATTCACCAAATTTCTGCATTCACAATCCTTGCCTGTCTTAATAAAGAATAGCTCCACTCCCTGAGTTGCAACATGCTAAAACATCTCCGTATCATTCCAGATCTTCCTCCACACATCCAGTCTACCGTCAGACCTACTGACCGCACTCCGTATCTGTGATGCAGCCGTTTCTCTCAGTGTATTGGTGCCTGCCTCCTGTGCTTTCCACCTGACCTTGCCACTCCATCCTTGTTCCCCCACTCCTCCACCTCACCCCACCCACCCCTGCGGCACCAGTCTCTTCCCACACAGCTGGGCAGAGCGATACATTATAAACACAGGTGTTACCATTCCCCTGCTTAAACTTTTTCCTGACTTCTGGCATAGTGGGTATACAATGTATAAACCACTCCCCACTCTGGATGTCTGTTCTTAAGACATGTCAGTGGTCTCCAGGTCTTCAGCGGAACTGACTCTACCCAGCACAGGCTTCACCCCAGACTGGCCTCTGTCTGAAATGCTCCTCCTGCCTACCCTGCTCTACCTAATTCCTGCTCTTCATTCAAGTCTCAGCTGCCCCTCAGAAGCCATCATTGACTTTACAGTTTCAGTGAGGTTCTCCGGTTCTGCTCTCCCATAATGTCCTGTTCCTATACCTACAACTAGGGGGTGTGTAATGGTTCATTTAACTTGCTACAAGTATCATGAAAGTAGATATTATGGCTGTTGTGTCCTACATAGAAAACTGCCATAGAAGATATTCAGAATGCATGTGATATCATTAAATACATGAGCCATTTTTATCACTTTAAATCACCAGTGTTAACAGATCATGTCTCTTCAAAATTAGCTTTTCATGTGAACCCTCAGCCTAATCCACAAAATTCCTGACACCCCAGGGAATGCTTGACACTAACACCCTGCCTAACTGCCCCATGCTTTGGTGTCCATTTTGTTCTGCTAGACCTCACTGAGAGGTTTGCTTCTCAGTATGTGGCTTGTATCTGTCACCTCCTCCGTCTCCCGTCTGTGTCCTGCTCATCAAATGCTGAAGCCTCACTCTCATGTCACGTAACTGCTATAAAGTGGCATCAGTGCCCACCCAAAGAAGCAGAGGTGTAGAAACCCTGGATCCATTGATCCACCTGAACCCGTGATTCTGTAAATCCCAGGATTTGTGGGAATGATGACATAAAGGTCATGCCTGATTGGGTCCTGTTCCCCTTAGCTAGTGCTTGCTTTTTTGTTATAGGATATATGCCGTTGTGTGCACAGGGTGGTTTAGAGGGTGGCCCCTGCTCATAGGCATTGCCTTCTTTCGGCATTTTGCTCTTCAAAACCAGATCAGCCATTTGTCAGAGGAATCTAGTTGAGTCTCCACGCTGCTGGACCATTACTCATGATCCCTTCCCATTATAGTCTCATCGGGACACTCATGAAACACTGGGGACCCTAGTCTGGAGCGTCAGGTGGAAAACAAGATCCAATTCCCTGCTGCATGTCCTGAGCGCCCTTGAAGGGGAGATGGCCCAGCCCTTTCCCTCTAATCTCCTCCATCTCTGCAAAAGAGGAGCAGCAGAGGATTAACTGGGTTTATCAGCAAAGCATTGAGCTCACTGGAGATAACACACAACTCCCAAAGGGATGGAGAGTACACACCTGATTAGGGGAAAGGTAGAAGGAAGAAAACATGATGTGCTTTGTGCCGGGTGCCAGACTGTGGCTGCATGGGCATGGTGGGAAGGGGGGAAGCAGAAGAGGGTAGCTTGAGGGCACTGGCCTGCAGAATATAAGTGACCTTCCACTGGGCAGCAGGAGTACATGGAGTCTTAGGGGGGCATCAGTTTCCCTCCTTCCAGCTTCCTTCTCTTGTCTACATTGTTGCACTAGGAAAGGTTGCCAGGGATGACAGGGGTCACTGTTTCTGTTGTGCTAACACTAAACAGGAAGTGGCTACAATTTAGAAGTTGGTATGTATGGACCCCTTTAAGAAGGAAAAACAATAGGAAATAAGTGAAGAGCATCTGGGTGAACACTGAGAGTCTCTGGGAGGGAGAGGCTGGAGCCTGAACTCCAACAGTGGAGACACAATGTGAGGTAAGCATCCACAGAGGTGTCATGGGGTACATTGCCTCTTGTATTCTTACAGGTTCAAATCAATATGATGTTTAAGGACCGGTTCCATAGTTGTGATGGATTTCAGTACAAAGCAGGTGATGACATGTGTGGGGAGAATTGTCCACATGGAGGAATGCCCGGAAAATCTGGATGGCTTTGCTTGAGAAGGGAAGGATCACAAAATAACACATGTTCTACGCGTTAGAGTCTTGTGTATGTGCCATGATGCTGAGTGCCCCTCATATGTAGCCTCATGGAAACTTACCCTGAAAAGGAGTGTCTCCTAGTAAGGTTCAGCAAACAGCAAGCCTGTGTTTCCTGGCCCCTCCATTTCTAATGGACCACTTTGCCTTCCAGGAAGGAGGCTCTACAGACTTGCTCTGCTAATAAAAATAATGAACTTAGTCTTGTTGTTTTTACTGATTTGTGCATTTCCTGGATAATTGTGCATTTCCTCAATTCTTTGGAATTGAGTTCAGAGAGCATGAAAGGAAATCTTTTTGAGTCTCCACCTCATGCTCCCCCACTCCCAGAGAGAAAGTTGTGATTAACAGTAAGAAATCGAATCTTTGTAGGAGGGTGGGAACAAAGACAGTAGGGACTGAGCAGCATCTATGCCAGATCTCGTTTTCTGGGAACAGAGGCATCATCTCCAGCTCCCAGACTCCTCACAGTGGACCAGCTGCAGAGTTTAGCTCTGGGGAGTGTTTTCTGGTGACTCTGCCCTTAGACATTCAGACATGCTTCTGGCTCCTGCAATTCTTGGCCTATTCCTTTCATTAAAGCCCATCAGACCAGTGCTAGTGGGTGGACCCTGCTTCTAATTAAGTTCTGGGAGACACACCAATTGCAGCTATTCGCCATGCCAGTTTAAGAGCTGCTGACTCCCCAACACAGAGCCCCAGTCAGAAGAACTGGGTTCCAGTGCCAACTCTGAGACCTTTGGCAGGGTCCTCAAAATTCAGTGTCTAGTCTGCTAGTACATAAATGAGCAATCATGTCTACAGTTAGGAAGCAACTGAAGTGAAAACTGTGAGGAGACATTCCAAACAGTGGTATGCTATGTACACATGAGTTTGATTATTATAGAGCTTATTGGTTAGTGTTACTAGTTGGTGACTCCAGAAGACCCTTAGGAAACAGTGGCCCTGTGTCCTCCTTTGGCAGAGAGTCACTTAGACCTTCGAGAGTGTCCTGGCAGCTGCCCAACAGCCCTCTCCAGATCTAGAGGAGCTGGGAAAGACTCGTTTTGTACCTTGAAGGCCGTGCGTTCCACTCATATGGAGAGGCAAGAGGGGAAGACACCCCCAGTCCACCAAAAGCCACTTCCCAACTGTGCTCTAGGCCGCACTCAGGACCCTGCCTTGAATCCCGGAAGCTTAGTCACATCCTCAATGGGACCACCTGCCCAACCTGGAACCCTCCCTTGGTCACAGTGTCACTCAAATAAAGAAGCTACAGTGTACCCCATGCAAGGAGTTAGGGGCAGCACCCTGCTTTTCATAGCCTAGAAAGTCACAGGTTTTCCATTTTAGAGAAGACAGAAACCATTGAAATCACTTATATCCAAAACAATCTTTAATATTCTTTATTCTTTCCAAGCCCTTTGCACAATTTCATCTCTCTGTAAGGGGATGTCCCATAATTAATCTTACAATAATCATGAAACAGATTTTAGGACAATTATTTCCTATTTTAGATGAGCAAGTAGAGGCTCAGAGAGACTCAATAATGTGTTCAGTTTCATCTTGGCAACTGTGAGTGGGATCAGGCCAGGTACGTGACCCCCCACTCCCTTGCCCAGTGTCCTCCCACAAGTACACAGGAGTTAGGCTTGGGAGACACTGTCATCCATGTGTATGTGTGTTGCTTGGTGTGGGCATGTTTGGAGACATCATTTATAGCCTCTGAAAACCAGAGAGTGGAAAACAGGAACATCTAAATGTGTTCAACAAACACAGTGAGAACTTTCAGGCTGTCAGGTAAGCACAGAGTAAATAAGGCTGTCTGATGGTCTGGTGGTCCATGAGTGGGGTGACTATGTCAGTCCTGTCTCTGGAGCCTCCACTGGCTTAACCTCCTGGGGCCTGACCTTTCCCAGCTGGCTTGTGAGCCTGTGTCAGGCCACAGCACTCAAAGGCCGTCAGAGGTCTGGCTAATGGGAAATGGTAAATCGCCATTCTCAGCAGCCACAGCAGCATCCTGAAGGGGCAGACAGGCCAGGGCTTCCAGGGAATGAGTGGTATGGGGAACAGGCTCTGGCAAAGCTAGGAGCCACCAGAAACCAGTAAATTAGATCTTGTCCTCTGCCATGGAGTAGGGAGTGGGGATGTCAGGGACTGGATATGTGAGGAAGGAGAAGCTTCAGGACATTCAGAGCGCTGGTTCTATGAGGAAACAGGGTCAGACTCGCTCATCCCTTTTTTTCTTTTTTAACCTTGAGAGTCATACCATGAGCCTCCATTCCAAAATGGCAGCCTCCACACCTGAGCCAGGAAAATCAATTCAATAACTGATTGTTTTAAATGACTCCACTCTTCCAAATTTCCATGAGCCATCTTCACATTGTTTAGAGAAGAGATTTATGCCACCAAACTAAACCCAAAGCCCCTGCTGGAGATATCTTCTTGACCTTTGGAACCAGGGAGCCAATCTTTTATATCGACACCTGTACACTTTGAGTGATTGACAGGTATCTCTTGGCACATATCCCTGTGCAACCATAACCAACTTACCCAACTTAATGAGTACAAAGCTTTTTGTTGAAGACTTAAATAGGGCCAAGTGCTTTGTATGCATTGCTTCTGAAGTAGGAACCGCCATTGTTTTCCTCCAGAATAAAATAATGAAATAGGAATAAAGAGGTTTGGGTGTCGTGTCTAGTATTAGGCAGCTAATGAGAAGGGCATATTTAGGAACGGATAATTCTAATGACTGTGGTCAGCTGCCTCAGAAGAGTTGAATAAATGGATGGATGGACGGACAGACAGACAGATAAGTAAATGGGTGAATGGATGGATGAACATTGGATATTCTGGACGTTGACTCATTGCTTGTTTTTGTCCTTGCTGAGAAAACCAGGGAAACAAAAGGTTTAAACCAAATTGGATATCTTAGTGTTCTTGCGTTCCAGCTGCCTAGTCCATCCAGCTGGTCAGGATCTGGTGCTAATGAGACCGAGGTCTTAGGAAGAAACCCAAGAAAGAATGTGAGCGCCTGAGTCAGGACTCTGGGCTTCCAGCTCCCTCGCCAGTAACTGTCCCCAGCTGCTCTGGTTCATAGCAAGTGAACTGACGGTGAAAAGGCTAGAAAACACCAAAGTGGTGGTTCAGCAGAATCCTCTTTGCCTCGCCAGATGGTCAATTACATGACCCGGAAGCACACTTTACAGACATGCACACTGAGGCCCAGAGAAGAGCAGGGTGAGAATGTGAGCTTGAGTGAGTGGCAGAACCAGGATTCAGACCCAGGTCTCTCTGATGCCATTGCTAATGTTTCCCATCCCGGGGACCTCTCCCCACTGCCTTACTCTGTGGGTCAAGGATGGAAACATTCCTAGTCTTTTAGTTTGAAAATCAGTAAACGGGTTTTAACCTTCTAATTTTACACACACACACACACACACACACACACACACACACACACACACACACACACCCTTGTTTGCTGAGAGTCCAGGTCAGCTGCAGAAGTAATCACCTGTATCAGAGAGGAAGCAGACAGAGCATAGGAAAAGTCAAGTCCCTTGGCAGCACAGAAGGAAACTCAGATCAGTCCAAGGGATGTCTGCACAATTGCCAGGAGCAGAGACCAGTCCATTGCCAGTGTCTGTACACAGTGATTAGCAAGCTGGAGAGGAGAGGGTCTCCCCAGAGACACCCATCACAGATGGCAGGAAATAGGAGTTCCTGGCAGCCAAGAGAGACTGGACGCATGGAGAAACTGCGATTCAGCTGGGATGCCCAGCAACTCAGAAGCCCTATTCTCCAGCCTCCCCACACCTACCCCACCCAGCCCAGGTGCTAATGGCAAGCTTGGTCCTCCTGGCTGCCTGCCCACAGACAGGCATGATATCTTCGTGTCCCCTGGCAGCTCCAAAAGAAACAAGATCCAAGTGGTGTCAAAGATGACAGATTGTGAGGGGGCCAAGGGCCCTCCTCTGACAGCAGGGCTCAGCTGGGAGGCCCTGGAGAGCAGAACAGATGGGGGGAGTCTGACGGGGATATCCTAGAAGCCTGGGACTCTGTCTCTGTTGTGGCTTTTAGTTGGGTTTCATTTTTTTAAAACATTTTCTTTTTGTGTTAAGGGCTTTTAGCATAGGGACATAATAATGCTGTGTCTGCTTACTCTAATGGAGGTGAGCTGGGAAGGAACGGGGAGAATGGGTCTATGCCACTCTGTTGTGCTTTGGTCTTTAGGGGACTTAAGATGAGTATAGAGGAACCCATTCGGAGGGGAAAGTGTAGACCTCCCAGTAGATGTCACAACACCAGAGCTGTCATCTGTACCTTTCCAGGCCACATCTCATGAGGACTCCAGAAATCCAGGGCGATGTCAGGTGATCAGCCTCCCTTTCTCGGCCCTATTCCAGCCTAACCTCCACCCTCAAAGCCTGCACTAAAACCTAGTTCCTGCCTTCCCTGGAGGAGTAGGCAGACTCGGATCTCCTGGGCAACTAGGCCCCTATTATCAACTCGGAGAGCTCCTGATGCCTGGTTAGCCTGTCACTTGTTAGCACTTGCTGTCATGCCCCTCCTGGCCTGCTTGCTGTTGGTTTTTATCTTTTTAGATGTATTTACTTGTGTATTTTATGTACATGAATGCTCTGTCTTCATGCACACCAGAAGAGGGTATTAGATCTCATTACAGATGTTTGTGAGCCACCATGTGGATGCTGGGAATTGAACTCAGGACCTCTGGAAGAGCAGCTAGTGCTCTTAACCTCTGCACCATCTCTCCAGCCCTTCCTGCTTATTTTTTTGTCAAGATCTGCTTGGGGTGTGTGTGCGTGCGTGCGTGCGTGCGTGCGTGCGTGCGTGCGTGCGTGTGTGTGTGTGTGTGTGTGTGTGTGTGTGTGTGTGTGTTGAAACTACTAGCTGTCTTGTTCCTACCCACTGCTTTCTTTGGGCCTGCCACCTTTTCAGACTGTTAGGCCTCACTTGATGGGTCTTCTGAATCCTCTGACTTTTCATTGGTTCCCTCCCTTGGGCTCACCCAACTGAAGTTAAGAAATAGATGCAGATAGGGCTGCAACCAGACCATCAATGCTACACACCCTAAAAGCAGGACCTCCTACCCTTCTGGGAGCCCATGAACTACTGAGTCCTCTACCTTCCCTCACAGCCTTGGTGGGCCGCTGCTTTCCAGAGGAAAATCACTCCTGGATGCTCTTTAAAGAAATTTACCTGTGAAATTATAGCTCTGAAGCCCACAGATTGGACCATGGTGTTGAGGAGTCAAAGTAGGAAGGGTTTGGAATCTGTGGAGAATGCAGAGAGGAGGAGGTATAAGTCAACCTTTAAGAACCAGTTTCTTTCCACAAACTCCTGGCAAAGAGAGTGATAGGAAAGAAGTTGGAGAACTTGGTTTGCGTCCCCTTTTCCTTGGAGACCATCAGAAAGCCCTGAATATCAAAAGCAGCCTCTTAGGATGTAAAAATGAAACAGATGTAGGGTTGCTAGGGCCCAGGGAAGCCATACTGGGCCTTGTGCTTTCTGACAGTGCCTCACAACTCAACCTTTTGCCTTGCCTTGCCTTGCCTTGCCCTGTCTAAGTGTGAAACTGGAAAGCCACAAGCAAGGTTTGTAGGTGTGGCCATGCATAACCCTGTACCTAAGAGCAGCCATCTGCTATGGCCTCCTCTACAACAAAGACCCCTGAAGGAACAGCCTCCAGCCAGGTGCCTGAGATGTACTCTCTTTACAGATCCCTGAGGGCTGAAGAGCTGGACCAGCAATTAAGAACACTTACTACACTTTGAGAGGACCCAGGTTTGGTTCCCAACACCCACACCACAGCTCACAGCCATGAGTAACTCCAGCTCCAGGGGAATCCAACATTCTCATCTGGCCCCCAAGGATACAAGGCCACATGGTGCACATACATACATGTATGTAGGCAAAACACTCATATGCATAAAGTAGAAGTTAATAAACCTTTTTTAAAGATCCATGAGAGGGAAGGGAGGACAGAAGCCAGAGCACTGAAGTGGCCCATCTACAGCCAGGGGACCCAGTGAGCTGGCCAGTGACGGCTTCTGGGATTCTCTTGTGTCTCTGTGGCAACCTCTTTTAAAATCCTGAGTCTCCAAAAACATCTTTAGGTTACTTGTGACCTTGCTTAAGTTCCAGAAACTTTCAGAAGTGAACTGAGGCATGATTAGCCTGAGAGTTGAACCTGAAGGGAGGCTGACTCAACGGGAGGCTTTCGCCCACAGTAACTTCCAGACCTGCAGAGCTGAATGGAAGGGGAGAAATAGTCTCTGTTTATATAGTAAAGTTTTCTTGAAAACTCTTCCTGTTGACCTTTAACCTTAGGGCCTGTGCATAGTTACTTTTTCATGAAGTAGAAAATTCTCTTCAGCCAAATGGTTGGATAGTTGAGTGAATCTAGCACTTGCGGTAAGGTCATTAGCGAACAGCCATATTGGGGATTGTTTTTTGAACACCTAGATGGTTTCTTTTCCACTTATTCTACATTTTACCAAGTGACCTCAGGTACTTATCAGTTAGACATCCCCATAAGTGGATACACTGTTGGTGGTTAGTGAAATCTCAGGTACTTCTCAGTTAGGCATCCCCACAAGTGGACACACTGTTGGCGGTTAGTGAAATCTCAGGTACCTATCAGTTAGACATCCCCATAAGTGGATACACTGTTGGCGGTTAGACGAAAGCAGATGTGTTCTCAAATCCGAAGGCAACTGTGACTAGGTCTATACCTTGAGAGGAAAACCACTTATGTGGATGCTGAGAGATTTTACCTCAGAACCTGATACTTCCTGACGTGGTGGGTCACTTACATTAGCACCCAGAATTACAATTTCCACAAAGGAAAAAGTTTCCTGGAATTTTTTCCCTTCTCCCATAACCACAAACACTGGACAATATTCCAGTATAAATATTGCTGGTTAAACTGAGGTAAGATGCCTAGACAGAAAGACATGGATGAAACACTCATTTTTTTGTTCAGAGGGACAGGTCAAGAGCCATATGATCTGGAGTTTAAGAGCATAGACAGGTTTAGCTGGGCATTGGTGGAGCACGCCTTTAATCCCAGCATTCAGGAGGCAGAGGCAGGCGGATCTCTGTGAGTTCGAAGCCAGCCTGGTCTACAGGGCAAGTTCCAGGACAGCCTCCAAAACAAAACAGAAACCCTGTCTCGAAAAACCATTTAAAAAAAAAAGAGCATAGACTTGATTACAGCGTAGCATTTAAACTCTAGGGCTTTTAAAACCTGACTGCTTCCTGTCTTGAGTGTTCTGTTTCTCTGAAGCTGACCCACATGACCCAACACAGAGCTGACAGAAGCTCCCTGGCCTGCAGGTTCCAAACTAGATCACAGTCTTATGTCTGGGTTACACCATCAACCTTCCACGTGGTTTTGATTAGTTTCTGTAAATGTTTTAAAAGAAGTTGTATAAGATCCAACTTGTTGAAAATGATGTAGGGGTATTCTGTGTTCTAGATGATTCTATCTTAAAATGTTGCAAAGGTATTCTGTGTTCTAGATGATTCTATCTTGAAAATGTTTCAGAGGTGTTCTGTGCTCTAAATGATTCTATCTTGAAAATGATGCAGAGGTGTTCTGTGTTCTAGATGATTCTATCTTGAAAATGATGTAGGGGTATTCTGTGTTATAAATAATTCTATCTTTAAAATGTTGCAGGGGTGTTCTGTGTTCTAGATGATGCTGTCTTCTTGGATTGCCAGTTATGCAGGTCTAGTGAAGTGTCTCACTATCCCAAATAGTTTATGGCTGCTCTTTCTGTTTTTACATTATTTTTTAGGATGAGTCTTAAGTTTGAATTTTCAGTTTTTGTTTCATTTTTTAGTCCAAGAAATTTATTTTGCAAATTTAGCCATGCACTAAGAAGAAATTCATAATGGGGATATTTTCCAAGATGTTTAGCTTATTATGATTTGTTTACTAGATCTTTCATTACTCAGTTATGGACAGAAGTTAGCTTTTAGTGATTCCTGTCTGGATTGAGTGAATATTTTCCAAATAAACTTGTATTTGGCAGCACTCTTAAAAGAAGTGCTGTTTCTCAGCATTCTGTATTAGGAATTGAGAAGAGAGCCAAGGTACCAGGAGACTTCTGACTGAGGCCAAGGTCAAGGGAACCCAGTAAATTCCCCCACTGCGCACTTGATACAACCACAGAGGCAGACTGATGCCTCAGCAGATCTAGTTTTTCCTGAAGTATTACAAAGGACTCTGATGAATGACAGTCATCTTTATCACGCAGCTGTACACACTGTAAGGCACAGACCCTTATGACAAGTCAGAAGATTCTTCTAGAAAGGAGTCTGCATTCCTAAGATGCCTCCAGGCTCTCCTGAAGCCCAGCAACCCACAATGTCTCCCTGGAGTGTCAGAGACACAAGCAGCTGGCTCCAAGTTTTACTGCACCTGTTCTCTGGCCTTGCCCCAAGGGCTCATTTTGCACTGGCATTTGGCTTCGGGCAGGCAGGAGCTTGTCTGCTTCCTTCTCTTCCAGATGGCTCTGAGAAAGACCAGCAGAGGAGGGAGGTGGGGTAAGGATAGAAAATAGGACCAGGAGGCAAAATGCCTGCCATTTGGAAGATGCAACCAGGGACCCCTGAGGAGGCACACATGCCTAAAGTCAGCCTGGTGCTTGATAGTCTGACTCTAGATGGGGGGCGGCGGGACAGGGGACAAAGCACAGGACTCCTTGCTGGGTTATTCTGGGATGCAGCAATATCAGGTTTGTTGGAGCCATATAAACCGACACGCCCATAAACAAATGAACTAACAGGCAAAGAAACAAGCTGAAAGGTCAGGCTGTACCCAGGACTCATAGAGATGCTTGTGTGTGTTCCTTCTGCGGAGCCCCTACTCACTGTTAGAGGCTAGATACAGAATTACCATTCTCCATAGAACAAGTGGGCAACCCAGGGTTCAGCAGAGCCTAACAGACAGGTTTACATAGTTAAGAAGTGCTTACACTTCCCATCCAATTCCACACCGATTGTTCCCTTAAATAGCTAGTGGGGGATTGGGGTGGGCTGTGGGGGACTGTTCAGAAGCTAAAGGACCAGAGATCTTAGTGAAATGCCTTTATCTCACAGGTAAGGAAACGGATTAAGGAGAAGGGGAACTGCCCAAGGTCAATCAAGTTCTTCAGTGATGGAGCTTATTTTAAAAGTCTGTATTTCAAAATATTTAATTCAGATAATGTCATTTTTAATGAATGTTTAACATTTCTCTTAGAAACCCCACCCTGCCACAGAATGACAATCTATGGGAATGGCCCAGCCTAATAGACAATTAATTGTATAGGAAGAAAGGATCTCAGGCCTATTTCATTTTCACCTGTGTAAAGACACAGACTGGGTTGTCTCCTCCCATTTAGTCTCCATTAAAAGAATCTGAGCTGTGGAGTATCTGTCACTGATACCTAGTGACAAGTAAAATTCAGAAGGATGGGGAGGAGGAGAAGGCGGAAAAAGAAGAGCATGAGATGCTAACTGTTTACACAAATTTTAACTCATTTAAAGCTCATTCAAATTCATATTACCTCCATTCCATATGCAAAGAAATGGGGGCTTTTGGAAGATTGTGTGATTTATCCAAGCTTGTTGTGCAAAGAATTCTAAATGAACACGGGATCACCAAGCATATGGGTGTTTATCTTTAAAAAAAAGAGCAAATATCAAATTGTAAGATTTGAAAACACTGTAAACAGCAAATAGTTGAGCATTTCAAACAAAACCATTACACTCTTCCCAAACTGAAACTGTACAAAATATATTCAAGATCCATCTATAAGCCAAAAGCTCCAGAATACACCAAGGCATTGAATTCCATAAGTTTTCAGCTTTCTGGGCCCCTATAGCATCCTAAGTGTCCCTCCGAGGTTTCCTGATAGGAAGAGCTCCGTGCTGAATATCCACCGCTGTTAAAACTGAATGTCTAACTTAATACAAAGGTGTGGCTCAGTAGAGAGGAGCATGAGATCCAGAAACCAACAGCCAAGAATTTATTACCCCTGACTTTCCTCTCATGAGAAACATCATATAGAAAGCATGGGCCAAGGAATCTCAGTACAGAATTATCCTTCTCCATAGAGCAAGTGGGCAACCCTGCCTGCCCCTGACAACTTACTAATACCTCGGCCTGCTTCCCCATCTAGAAGAATGAATAGTGATTGTCCTACTTCATGAGCTTGTTGGCAAGATTAAATGAGTTGTTGGCATTTATAAAGGTCTCCAAACAGTACCAGCTACACTGAAGATGCAATGTTTTGTTAAATGGTTAAAGAAAAGATAAGCCTTGAATGAAAAGCGGAAATTAATCCTTGGGGTCAAAAGCCCCCCCAAAAAAGTGGTGGTTATAGTGAACTTTGAGGCCTAAAATCCCTGCATTATCCTCAGGGAAGACACTGAGCCTGCCAAGATGTGCAGATACTCATCCTTCATCTTGGTCCTACGTGCTAGCATCCTTTTATCTACTGCTTCCCTTTGCTCCTCCCATGGCTGTATGAGGAGGGCAGAGAAGGTATCTTCTCTATTGCACGTAAAGAAACTGGGGCTCTGGGAAGTTTTATGATTTGTCCTAGACCAGAGGGAGCAGACAAAAGACTAAAAATGTGTCTCTGACTCACTGCCCACCACTTGTCTACATTATCATCCCACTGGCCTTCAGGTTCTGAATTTGAATACCAGCTTAGTAGGCAGCCAAAAGAAAAAAAGCATTAGTCACCTTTCCTTTGGAAAGCTTGAATGGGCTCCACTGAATGCTAAGAAGGTGTCTGACTTGAGCTTGTCTCTGAATCTGCGGTAGAAGTTCCAAGACTGGACATTTTGCTGACTTTGGCTAAGAAAATGCATTGTGGCCTACCTTTGAGTCATAAAGCAGCTAGAAGGGACTTTGGAGAAATATCTGACTCATGTCTTCCCTTCCTCCCTGCCACCCGGAGGCAAGTAAATGTCTCTACTCTGTGGGCCTTCTTCCCTGTTAAAAGCTTAGACAAAGTGCATGGATGGCCTCGGGCATCAGCTTGCAGACTACTTGGATGGAAGACACCAGGTGTACTCTGGGAGGCTGGATTGGACAGGGGCATGATATAACAAAGGTTTCTTGATGTAAAATCCCCACCCTTGGGTCTGTGTTGGGGGGCTCTAAATTGTATAGATGAGTCTGGAACAGATTTGATGGAAGTGAGAGGCATCTCAAGCAGAGATGGTGACTCCTGCATCTTGGCTTCCTGAATCTGTGTATCAGAGAGGAGTTCAGCTTCAGTATCCCAGGACTAGCCTTAGCAGTGGTGCCTATAGTGGACTCTTTCAGTGAGAGCATCTCCCCAGCCTCCTAATCTGCTGTCTTTGGCATAGCTTGTGTTTCTGTTACTTTTCTTGTTGGTGGCAAAATACCTGAGAAAAGCATCTTAAGGAAGGAAGGAGGTTTTGCTGGCCTCACCGTCTGAGGGACAGTCTCTCGTGGTAGGGAGATCATGGGGCTCACAGTCTGAGGGACAGTCTCTGGTGGTAGGGAGATCATGGGGCTCACAGTCTGAGGGACAGTCTCTCATGGTAGGGAGATCATGGGGCAGGAGCTTGAGATAGCTGCTCAGTTTGCACGTACAGTCATGAAGCAGAGGCTTTTGGTTTTCTTTCCTTTCTGTGATTAAGGCCATGGCCAAAGACAACTTGGCCAAAGGCAGTTTGGTTTACGTGTCCCAAGTCACAGGCTGATGAGGGAGGCCAAGGCAGGAACTCAAAGTAGGAACCTGGAGGGAGGAACTGGAGCAGAACTGGAAGGATGCTGCTTGCTGGCTTGCTCCTCATGGCTTGCTCAGCCTGCTTTCTTTTACAACCCAGGAGCATCTGCCCAGGAATGGTACCAACCACAGTAAATTAAGCCCTCCCCCATCAATCATTAATCAAGAAAATGCCCCCACAGGCTTGCCTGCAGGCTGATTTGTTGGGGGCATTTTCTCAGTCGAGATTCCCTCTTTTCAGATGTCTCTAGCTTGTGTCAAGTAGATTAAAAAAAACTAACCAACAAACAGGAAGTGCTGAGTGTGGGTGATCAGCTCACCCTATCCTTTTCTTCAGTCCAGGACCCCAGCCCATGGACAGCACCACCTACACTCAGGGTAGGTCTTCCCATGTCAGTTAACCCAGTATAAACTCCCTCACAAAATGCCCAGAGGTTTATTTCCATGGTGATTCTAAATCCTGGAGTTGACAATTAAAATTAACCATTATGGTTTGAGATGCTAAGAAGTGGGTATGAGGGCACCCACTTAACTTCAAAATGAAGTTAAGTCTAGTGCTCCCACACTCCACTCCACTCCTGAGGTTCCAAAAAACCCCAAGCTTCTTCATGAACAAGGACAAGAAGAGGGCTTGCTTGCCGCTTTGTGGGAAGATGAATGAATTCACAGAAGCCTCCAGGTCAATGTGGAAGGAAGAGAGAGATGTCTTGTAGGAAGGAGTGGCAGGCCTCTCTCCTTTGCGTCCTGTGTATCTTTGATGTGCCCCACTGTAACTGAAGATGTGCCCGGAAGGAAGTTAGTTTACACCTCTTTACTGAAGAAAATAGCTGGGATTTCAAAGATAAACAGCCACCCACTCCCTGTCTATCAGGAGAGAAGCTGTTTAAGATGAATGGAGACCTCTCTCCTCTCTGCTCCCCGCCCACCCCATCACTCTCTGATGCTTCCTGCTCTATCAGGAGGACAGCCAGCCTCCTCCTCCCCTTCCTGCCACTCACCTTTGGAGGGAGGCAGATCAGACTTGGGCTAATCCCTTCAGAAATATTTCATGGTCCCGTTCCTGCCCTGACTAGAAGCAGTTTAAGGGTTCCTGTGGCTCTGGGTTTTAAATCGCTTTCATTTCCTACAAATTTATTGGCATCTGTTGATTTCATTTCAGTGACACCCACATCAAGATCATTCATAAGGAGAATTAGACCACTCCTGGACCCCTCCCTTCCTCTCAGCTTGCTCCCATTCAAACAGCTGAGCCCAGATCTATAAACACACTCTCTCTCTCTCTCTCTCTCTCTCTCTCTCTCTCTCTCTCTCTCTCTCTCTCTCTCTCTCTCTCTCTCTCTCTCTCTCTCTCTCTCCCTCTCGCTCTCCCTCCCTCCCTCCCTCCCTCCTTCCCTCCTTCCCTCCCTCTCTCCCCTTGATGGGCTGTCAGGCAATCTTGAGTTTTGAGGTATATGTCATTTCTTCTTTAAACCTGGTTTCTGGAACCTTCTGTTTGAGCCGAGGATTTCTTCTGTGCCACTAGTCAGCTGTTTGATCTGCCTCGTCATTACCTCTCAGTGAAACTGCACCCTTTGCATTTTTATTGAAGGGCAGGGGCAGGCTGTGTGCTGCTCCCCCTCCATCATTCCCAGCCACATACATTGTAGGGTTTGGATAAGAGCTTCAGAGGTGCCCCATGGGCTGTATTGGGCACAGGGCCAATGTACACATGCACACACACACACACACACACACACACACACACACACACTAAATTATTTGTCTAAGACTTCTCAGCTTTTAAGAGCTGCGGCTTAAATCCAAAGATCTGAAGTCCACACTTGGAGTTCCTGGGCTCTGTACCCACACATGTATTGTGCCATAAACCAAACCACAGTTATTCTAGGTCTCTTGAGCTGAGAAAGCATGTGCCACTATCCAGGTTGTGTTCTGGAACCTGGTGTGGGTCACAAACATGATCATTCTCAAAATTAAGCCCTCTCTTCAACCAACTTTCCAGGACTGTCATACTCAGTAGATCGTAAACCTAACCCGCCCCATCACTCCAGTGGACCTGAGTTGTTCAGAACACTGGAACTTCCCTTAAGTGAAGTCTAGTCCCTGCCTATTTATGTTTCCATTCATGACACATGACATTCATGTAGTGTCCTGTAGTGACCTACATAGGTATACGCACACGCAAAAAGCAACCTAGCTCTTCTATGTGACATGACTCAGGTCAGAGCAGAGCTGGTCATCCTCACATCCAGCCTGACCTTTTGAGAGATGTGCTAAGGGCAAGGAAACTCGGGACCTGTCACTGTTGACCTGTTCTGCTGGGACACACAGAGAGCAGTGCAGCTTTTCACAAACCAGCCAGCCCCTGCTCCCTGCCTTCTCCCTTTCTCCTCACTATCCCCAGAGCAGTAACCCTCCTCCAAAGCAGGATGCACCTGGCGTGAATACCTGTGCCCATCAGGTGTGCACAGAGGACAATGCAAGTTGTCCCCGAATCGTGCATCCAGGCAACAGCCGGAACAGTCAGAGGTAGCTGTCCTGAGTCTACCAGTCACACTTTGCCTTGATGTGCACCACCGTAACACCTCCATGCTGGAACTTTCCTGCCATGTAAAGTGGGAATAAAGATCCTACATTTGCAAACTAGAAAGATGCTTGTTAGGTACCTGTTGTGAGCTCAGCTCCCAGAACAAAGTCAATAATTAAGGGTGGTATTGATAAAGTCTCCCCTAGATGAAGGCTATCCAACAGTGTGAAAGCACACAGGGAAAGACATTATGTCTTCTTGCTGTGGTTGGATGGCCTGTGTGACTAGGACATGCAGGGAGGCATGTCTTGCTCCATAAGTAGGGTAAAACTCCTATGGGGTTCATGTCCCCAGACTACCAGAGTGCTCAGCGTCACCATTTGTCCCATTACTTGTTTGTCTCCCTGTGACACAATTGCATGTTGACTATGTCTGCTGTGAGAGATCATCAGATCTGTGTCCCTTATAGACAGCTGCCCTCTTACCCTCGTAGGCCATCTTGGTGCGATCATGCAGGAGCCTCCTTTGTTCATGTTCACCTCACCAACCATTTGTGTCAGGGGAGCATGCCTGATGATTGAAAGGGCACACATTCTGCAGACATTTAATGTTCCTCTAATTCATTTTGCTTACAGAGGGTTTGCTTTCTGAAAAGCAGATTATAGTCACAGGTAGCCTCCTAGTTGCCTGTGAGCTGTGAAAAAACTGCTTGGTTCCTCTAAGCCATAGTCTCTTAATTTGGAAAAAATGGGTGCATGATGATAATACCTCCCTCACAGGCTGCTTTAAAAGTGAGCATAGCTATAACCTTCCCTCTCCATAGTACAGACAAGCACGAGCCCAGTGGTTAGGGTAGGTACCACTCATGCCCACGCAGCTCTTTCATTGTGTCTTATCATTATTTTCTAAGAGACCCTCCACATTCTTTCGCTAGTCATTATCCCACCTAGAGATACTGATGCATGCCTTGACAACTTAACATCAGCTAAGGGTACAAAGACAGAGGTCCCTGCAGATGAGTCCCATCACTCCTCCTGTGTATAGATGATGGCTCCTCTGTCTGTCTTCTGGCTTAGTTAAGAAGACAAGTTTCAGATTTATTAGCGGCCCTAACTGCTGTTTTCCTTGAAAGCCCTGAGCTCTTTCAGCTGCCGTCTGGCTCCTGAGATTTATAATCACTATTTCTAGCCACTAATGATGTCTGCAGTTTGATTTGCATGTCCACCTTCCCTGTTCAATCTACATCCACCCCAGTGACTGTCATGCTAGAGGTGGCCCTTTCCCAGCAAGTAAGCTTTCTTTGTCCTGCAGAGTGGTGACACTTAAGAGCCATAGGTTGGCAGTGGATCAGGCTGTGGGAAAGAATCAACGTGCAACCTGCACACTGGAGGCTTGCAGGGGCACAGAGTGGCGCTTCTGCTCCTGGAATGTCCACACCGCCACTAGAAAGGTTCTCTCATAACTTAGAAGAAAGAGTCCAGCCCCACCAGAATGTGACACAAGTACGCATACTCTAAACTGTTTCCTATTTACTTAAAGCAGTCTTCCAAAAACAATGGCAGAAGCCTGTTTCTACCTCCCTCTTCATCCCGCATGACCTCCAGCGTATCCTACCCCAGTGGGGCCCCTGACAGTGGTAAAGACTCATATCCAAAAATGAACATCCTCCCTCCTCCAGCCCAACTTGATGTCTCATGAAAATGTAACAGAAAGGGAAGATCCTCATAAATCCCTTCAGAAAGAACGCACTTGGCTACTTCTGAGGAGGCACAGACCTGGCTGGTGGTGTCCACAGAAAGAGTACCCTCTTGGATTCACCAGTCTGGTTAAGGCCAGCCTGCAGCCTCCTCTGCGAGCTGCACACCAGATACATGCAAAGAAAAGCAATTTGCAAATCTTAGCTAGGGTTTCCATGGCTGCAGTGAAACTCCATGACCAAAATCAAGTTGGGGAGGGAACGGTTTATTTGACATTGAAGGAAGCCAGGACAGGAACTCAAACAGGCAGGAACTGATGCAGAGACCATGGAGGAGGGCTGCTTACTGACTTGCTCCTGATAGCTTTGCTCAGCCTGCTTTTTTATGGCATCCAGGACCATCAGTCCAGGGATGGCACTATCTTTCACGGGCCGGGCTCTACCCCATTAATCACTAATAAAGAAAATTCCTTACATCTGGATCTTACGGAGGCATTTTCTCAGTTGAGTTTCCCTCCTTTCAGATGACTTTAGCTTGCATTAAGTTGACAAAACTAGCCAGCACACTAACCTAGGCAAAAGTCAAATGTTCAAATGCTGCAGCCTCCACCAGGAAACATTATTTGACATAGGGACTTCTCCTATGTTACCTTCTGGCACGATCATGTCATTATGGTCAGTTTGTGGGATTGTGGAATGTAAGTACCAAATTGTAGAGACATTTGTTTTCAACTCAGCATTCTGAAAATCCAGGGTGGTTCATAGTACATGGTCTTTGTGTCTGTTGCGTGAATAATGAATCCAGTGTTGAGCTAGGAGTGTAACTCAAGGGTGGGGTCCTGAGTTCTCATTCTCTGTTCTCTCTCTCTCTCTCTCTCTCTCTCTCTCTCTCTCGACTGCATCTAAATCTCTAGTGGGTTTGAGCTATATTAAAGAATTCTGCTACTCTCATGAATAGCATAAAAAAGATTATAAATACATTGATCTCAGATTTGTTTTTCCTACAAAGTTTCTGCAATGTGGAACTCATCACAACTGTTTTTTTTTTTTTTTTTTTTTTTTTTTTTTTTAGTTTTTACGAGACAGGGTTTCTCTGTATTGTTTTCGAGGCTGTTGGTCCAGCCCAGCCTCGAACTCACAGAGATCCGCCTGCCTCTGCCTCCCGAGTGCTGGGATTAAAGGCGTGCACCACCACCGCCCGGTTTAACACAATTCCTGAACCGTCAGCCTAGGCTTTTCCTTCAACTGTAGCTACTGTATCAGATACACCTTCATTTTCTCTTCAGAATAAGAGTGTTGGTAAGAAAGAAAAATTCCCAGTGTCCCCTGGTACTCTGTGATTCTGAAACTCTAATAAGACAGAGGGTCTGGCTTTTTTTCACATAATTTTCAGGGACCTACAAATGTTTTGTCAGGGAAGGAGATGACTTGGGGAGCATGACAGCTGTCTCAAATTATTTCAGGGCCTGTCATGTAGAAGATGAAAAGGATTAGATTTTTTTGAAAGGCCCCAAGGACTACATGCAAGACCAATTATTAATTCATTCAACAAATATTTTTGAGTGCATGCCATATGTCATGCACTATTCTGGGCAATAGCAAGGCAGTTACGAGGAAAACTACCAAAAAATCCCTGCCTTTTAGGAATTTACATTTTAATGAAGAGAGATTACCCAGAAATAAATGAACCCAGTGGAAAGGAGCTTCACAGATCCTCAGTGCAAGCTTCCTATGAGCTCATTAGGCAATGTCCTGTCACTGTAGCCTGAGAAAATCTACTTTTATTAATCAGATTTTATTTTGGCTCATGGTTTCTCAGGCTTGGCCCAAAATCAGTTGGTTTCATCACTATGGGCCTGAGGTAAGGTGGAATATCATGGCGGTGAGAGCTTTAGCTGGACCAGGCTGCTCACCTCATGACAGTCAGGAAGCAGTAAAATGAAAAAGAAAATGAATCTGGGAGAAAATACACCCCTCAAAGGCATGATGCCAATGGCCTGCTTCCTCAACTAGACCCTATAAAATAATAGCCAATCCAGTTTGAGACTCATCAATAGATTAATACCATGATGAGGTCCAGTGCTTTCATGATCCAGCCTCCTTTCAAAGTCTCACGTCTGCATATTGCTGCATCAAAAAACAAGCCCTCAATTACCTGGTTTGGGGAATACTCTATATCCAAACTATACCATCTGCTCTTAACCTCCAAAGACTCTTGACATCTCTTCATGCAAAATGCACTTATCATATATCTAAGGGTTCCCAAAAGTGTAACAGTACCAGCATTGCTCAAAAGTCAAAGGCTTTTGAGAGATTCATGGTGACTATTACCTTTGAGCCTGTAACTTTTCTATTGCTGTGCTAAGACACCATGGCCAATACAACTTAATATGGTTTATTGGGTTTACAGTTGCAAAGGATGAGTCCTTAACCATCATGATGAGAAGCATGGCAGCAGACAGGCCAGCATGGTGCGAGAGCAGCAGCTGAGAGCTTACATGCTGAGACAGCAACCACAAGTCAGAGAGAGAACTGACTAGAATGGCATCAATTTGTGAAACCTCCAAGCTTGCTGCTAGTGACATGCCTCTTCCAACAAGGCCACACCTCCTCATCCTTTCCAAACAATTCCACCAACTGTGGACCAAGCATTCAAATATATGGGCCAATGGGAGCCCATACAGGTAAAAGTTTCCATTCCAAAAGTAAATAATGAAGATAGCAAGGAGAAGTGAGGCTAAAGCAAGACTAGACCACACAGAGCAAACAATAAGTCCTGTAGTTCCATCTTCAACATGTAGTTGTGACATAAGCTGCAAAGTGCTTGAACAACCATACCCGTATGACCTTGCTAATGGCAGCCCAGATGTTCATTCCCTTTGATCTGGCTCCACTTGCTTCCTGTGTCTTTTCTCAATAGATATGTGCTCCTGACATCTCCTAACTTCCTGGGGTTTTCACTGCAGCTTCAACTTCACTCATATTCTATTGTGTGTTGCCTATTCAGGAACCACCATCGAGGACTCTAATCATGCTGCATGTTGCCTTACTTTGAAATCTGGGTGTGAACCTCCATTATCCTGTAAGTCTTGCATTCTGCTTCCCTGCCAAGCAAGCATGAGCGGGACACCATCAGAGTCTGCTTCCAATCCATGGAGGATCTGGGCCTGCTTGGACCACATCGACAGGAGCCTAAGTGCCAGAATAGATCCACATGATAAGGTGGATCCTAGAGTAGCATCTTCTTAAGCAATCCTGTCTAAGGGAAGTACTGAAGTACTTTTTTCACAAAATCTTTCTAAAGAGTTCATACTTGTATACTCTGGAACCAGCTCCTAGCTTAGCAGTTGCTGAGATGCTCTTGGGTGTCATGCCTGGTGTCCTGACAGACAGTACTGGGCTTCCTCCCAATGGAACTATTTCTTCAACACCAACATTACTGGTATTTCTCCTCTTACCAAACTGTAAGGTTTTCAAATTTTTGTGTTCTGATTTTGCTTTCAGTTATCATTGTAAATCTGGCTAAAAGTAGCTAGCAGTACCCATGTCATGGCCTAAATGCTTTGGTGTCTTGAAATTTCCTCTATCAGGCTAGTCCATCATCTTTAAATTCTGTATCCTTCAAAGTCTGAGGACACAAACAAAATGTACATAAATGTCTTTCTGACTATAAAACAAATGTCCTCTAGTCTAATTTCTAATAGAGCCCATATTTCTTTCTGAAGCCTTATGAGTAGAGCCATTATTGCTTATATTCATATCAGAATTTTGATCTGAGTGCCGTCAGCATAGACTGTTAAGTTCTGTTGATGGAATTTCAACAGTTTTTAGCCACAATCTTCAAACCTTTCCAAATGTCTCCTACAAACCAGTTCCAAAGGTTTCCTAACCACATCATCAGGTAATAATATCACAGCAACCAACCGACTCCTGATACCAACTTTCTGTATTAGCTTCCTCTCAGTTGAAAAATACCTAGGAGCATCATGTAAGAGATTAATCATCTAATTTGGGCTCATGATTTCAGAAATTTCCACCCACAGTTGGCTGACTCTGTTGCTTTGGTCTTGAAGCAAGATTGAACATCATGGTGGTAGAAGTTTGTAATGCAGAAAGATTGGTTAATGGCATCTAGAAAGGAGAGACACAGAGATAGAGAGACACAGAGACAGAGAAACAGATAGAGCAAGCAAAACATACCCTTCAAAAGTATACCTCCTTTGAAGTAGCTACTTCCTTTCCTTTAGCTATGAACTCAACTCATTGATCTTATTGATGAGTTTAATACTTTCTCCAGTCACCGCCCCCAGGCCCTCCAGGGTTAAATCTTCACTACACAAATCTTAGGAGCAGGGGAATAGTTTGTATTCAAACAATAACAATGTTCAAACATAAATCTACTATGATGACCCATTTCTAGTGGCTTATTAGATCAAACAACCCTGTTAGTTCCTTCTAGTCCTATAATTTCATGAGTATAAGACTAGTTAAGATGGATGATATTTCAAATTCTAACATTTCCAACTCAAATCATGATCTCCACTCTGGGCAGCATCTCATCAAGGTAAATGTAGTTGTGAAAAGTATCAAGAAATAATCCTTTAAAAATCATTCACTGGCTGGAAGATGGTGGTGTACACCTTTAATCCCAGCACTTGGGAAGCAGAAGAAGGAGGATCTCTGTGAGTTCGAGGCCAGCCTGGTCTACAGAGCAAGTTTCAGGATAGTCAATACTACACAAAGAAACCCTGTCTCAAAAAACAAGAAACAAAAATAAATAAATAAATAGTTCATTGTAGTAGGGAAAGGGTGTGTACTCTCTATGTAGACAAGGCTGGCCTGGAACTCACAGATCCAATTATCTCTTTGGGGATCAAAGGTTTTGTGCCACCATGCATGGCTTGAGGAGACTGATTCTACTTTAAGTCATTGTGAGTCTAAAGCTGAAGAAAAAAACTACAGGAGTTGAACAATTTGGTTGATGAACCAACAGAAGTGAGCTGTAAGGAAAAGAAGGAGGTGATAATGGGCAGGCAAGTGGAGCTTCTGACAAAGAGAATAAGGATGCGACAGAGCTTGGAGACGGGCCAAGGGAGAACCACCAACTAGAGATCTAGGAACCCTAGCATCATCCTCCTTTGCTGCCACCGACCTCTTCTATGAGGAGATGGGAGTCTAGATACATTGTCCAGTTGTGAATTCATCCTCAATGAACATTCCATCTGAGAGCAAGAAGGAGCAGGATGCAAGAATTCAGAAGTCCTACCCAGTTGGAAGTGTTCACTTCCTGTCACACCCTTTGACCTGAAACTACACAGAACCAGATGCCTTGGGGAAAGGAGGATCTGTTTGTGCTGTAGCCATGATTTCCTCTTGGGCTCCTACACACAGGGATGTAGAGTAGAAGCCAGTAGGTCTGTAACAGATACAATGAGTCAGTCTAGAGCCCTAGATGCCTAACATCTTGTAATTCCCATAACATCCTGTAATGCCCGGTAACAAACATCCTGTGTTCCCCTGCATCTTGTATAACTGCCCTGTGTTTATTATTTTTCCATCGACTGATAATGTCATGGTACAGCAGCATGGACATGGGCTGGGAGGCCATTTAGGGAACTTGGATATTTCATTTGATTTTCAGCTGTTCTATGAGATAGGAAACAGAATTCAATCACAAATAACTCCTTTACCCACACCTATAGCTAGTAACTGATATTAGGCCCAGGATACCATAACATAATAGGAAAGTACTTACTTTCCCAGAGTGGTAGGTTCAAAGCTCAGCTCCCCCAATACACAGTTATGTCCTCTTGAATCCATGCACGAGTCTATTGTCTATAAAATAGGTGGGACTAGAAAAGGGAAATGTGACAAGTGGATGACATCTATGGAATTACTTGTCCTTTCCTTGTCTGTGTCACCACAATATACCACACTGTCCCACTGGGTCTGACACACCCCCGAGTCCTCAGTGCATACCTTGCAGGAGCCAGCAGCCCTTGCTGAACATTGACTATGGAGTGCAAATACTTGCCATATCTCAGCTTACTGTCCACACCCCTTTTTAGGCTAACATTCTTGTCTTAGACAACTAGTTTCTTCCTTTTCAGTCTCGCATTGTCTCCAGGTCATTCTGGAATGCTCCTTTCCTATAGATCAGTAGGAAATATAATAAATAGCCTGGGACTGAGACAGCCTCGGGACAGACCCCCTTTCTGGACATTACAAACTTGTTTCCTTATGCTTCCGTGGATATAGTTGTGGAAAGTACTCAGCTACAGTGGATGAATACTTTTCTAAACTGTAAAATGCAGTGCTGGCTGGTCATTCTCTTGGCAGATCTGGTTGTGTGCCCATTCTGTGCCAGGCTCTGTGCTAATACACTGGAACTTAGGATCCTCACAAAGCCATGAGACCCAGATCTCCTGCTGCCTCTGGGGCTGAGCAGGTGCCTAAAGTATGGACCACTGGGCAGACCATGCTGTGTCCTGTTCATTGTCTTTCTTTTGGCAGATCCTCTTGCTCCCCTTCACTTGCTTACCTGCTCTTTGGCTCTTTATTCTTTACTTAGCTTACTGCTAAAGTGATGCAGATTAAAGGGGGAGGAGGGGAGGGGTCCAATGCTTTCTAACTCTGGGACAGAGTTGGCAGGAGCAGTGGCAGCTGAGAGGGCAGAGAGATGGAGCATCTGGAGACAGCTGTCCTGCTCCCCACATCACTGCTCTGCTCATAGAAACCAGCATACAGCTAGAAGTCAGCTTCCCCAGCCCTCACCCTGTCCCTGCAGGCTCAAGCTTTCCATTACCAGGCTCTGTGAAGATTAACGTGTCATCTTTAAAGCACTAGGCGCTCCTTGGGAAAAGCCATGCTGTGAATTCAGGCATTGCTAAAAGACTGAACTCTTATTAAGTTTCCGACACCCTGCATGCATCAGAATTCTTACAGCCTTTGCTGTTACATCTCCAGTGTCCTGGGTTAGTTCCCAGCTGGCCCCATAGACAAGCAAATTACTGGCAAGCTCTGGTTAAGACACTGTACTTAGCACACCTAAAGTACTAGTGAGTGACAAGGCTCTAAAAAGCTGTTTGAAAAGAGACTTGCCTCATCCCTACACCCCTTCTTTTCCATCTTGAGAATGCAGGAACCTCTTGGGATTTTATAGGTCTTGGGAGGCTAGATCTCTTAATATATCAAAAACCAACCTTAGATAACAGGCTTTCTCTGTGCTGATTCTAAAATGCTTGGGTGTTAACCTTTGTGCTCTCTCTCTCTCTCTCTCTCTCTCTCTCTCTCTCTCTCTCTCTCTCTCTCTCTCTCTCTCTCTCTCTCTCCAACAGAACATATCTGTTTGGTGGGGAGAAAGCTCATCTAGGCCTTGGCTTCCCTTCTTCACTTGGCAAAGTCATAGTGCAGAGTTTCACACCCTGTTCCTGCATCTGTTGGGTGAGGCAGGGAATCAGAACCAGACCATGGTGGAAACTGTTCCATTAGGAATTCTCTCTGACTTGGATCCTCTTCCATCCCTTTCCTCCCCCTGGCTCCAAACAAAGACTTAAGAATGCAGTCCGACTGTTCTGTCTTTGCATCAATAAAGAGAACGCCCCGCCCAATGTGCCCCTTGCTATTGGGCTGAGCAGACCAACACCCAAGACTTATTCCTCCACATGAGAAACAAAGCTTGTTGAGAAGAGTCTTACAATGCAATGGGCCTTCCCTCGGGAGGGTGGCTCCTGGCATTCCATCGGCCTTTTGAAATAGCTCTACCCACTATGAACCAAAGTGGAGTTGTTCTGTGAGCACTGAACTTTGAAAACAAACAAATTCATTTTCAGGAGTCACCGCTGGTATATTTTGACTATATTCTTTGGATCCCTGCCCCACCCAGTGTTACCCAATGTTATTTTTTTTCTTCTGGTTCAGAGATAAACCAGGCCCATACAGGTGTCTAAAGAAAATTCTTGCTGAAACAGGTTTCCAGCTGGGGAAAGTTAGACAGTGTAAATGGACTGAACTTTTTCAGGACACTTGTTGGAACCTCAAAATTGGCCTAATTAATGTGTTTGCATAGCATTATGCCTGTTTTCATTGTCGGCTTAATTAGCTTCTTTAAAAATAATTCTTCAGGTGAAGGATGTTAATGGCTTCTCATCCTGCCCTGCTGCGCAAAGCCAGAGAGCTCGATAGTTTAAGGCCAAACAGAAGGAAGTAGTATTTTACGCTGCAGGTAGTCAGTGTGTGAAAATCGTTACTCTAAGAAACAGTATGGGCTGGAGTTATAAATAGATCCCGGGAATGAACTTTCAGAGAAAGTCATGGATGACAACTATAAACTGGGTTATCAAAGGAGACTCAGGGGACATTTCCTAAAATTTTAAAGCTAACATTGTAGTTAAGTCACCCGTATTCTCCCAGGACCATCTTGATGTTGCCCTCTGGGACAGAATGGAAGGCAGTGACTGCTATCTGACCTATTGAGCTACTTCAAGATATCCATGCTCCATTGTTTTTAAACCTATTTAGTTACTTCACTTTTCACTTTACTTTACTCACTCCCCTCAGTGAGCTGATCTTTTAAATGGGCACTTCTTCAGAACTCTGAAGTGACTTTAGAATGGTGAGCCTAACCATAAGACAGGAAACTCAAGCTCAAATTCGGACTCTGCTACTAACTAGTTGCCTGATTAGTACTCATTCCCATCTGGACATCACTAATCATTACACCTTCCTGCCACTTCATTTTACTTTTTAAAGGTTGGGGGGGGGGTATAGATTCAGGGTCCCATTGGCGACTAAAGTCTGACTCAGTCAGCAAATGCTACATGCACTTGTTCAGGGACCCCTGAGATGAAAGGATTGTCACCGAGTGGGGCAGCATAGCTGAAGGAAGTAGCATGGGAGGGTCACAGCCTGCATCCCACAGCCAGGCAGGAACACATTTTAATTAAGTCAGCCGTAGTCAGGTGTAATACATTCTAACCCCTGAACATCAGATCCAGTGTTCCATACTCTGTCTAGGTTTGTCTTTTTTCAAGATTGCTCTTCAAAAGTTGCCTGTCTTTTAATTAATCACTGGAAATCATTACACATTTGTGGAATCTGGGAATGATCTTTACTTGAAACTCTCTCGCAGTTTGGTTTGTATTACAGCCGCCTGCTGGTGGAGTGTGTAAATTGCAGGTTCTTTTAAAGAAGTCCCTCTGAGGTTCATCTCAGAAAGTGTTTACCTAGAACCTGTAGAGCAGCAAGCATCCTCCGTGCTGTGAGCCCTCCTAACCAGCTCTGGGGAAGGCAAAAAGCAGCGCTTAGAAGGAGTCTTGGGCACTGCCATGCAACTACAGATTGGGGCACACAGCTGGGCTATGCTGGGCCCTTGTATCCACCCAAGAAGCCTAGAGGAGAAACAGATCCTGTCTCTAGTGGAAATCTTCTTCTCCAAAAGCAAAGGAGCCACTCTGCTCCTTACTAAGCCAACAATGCAGCTCCCAGACATCAGCAGTTTAACAAACAACCACTCCTTCCTTTTGTAATGGAAGCTCAGCTCCAGTCCTCCACAGATTTCCATAACCCGAGACTGACAGGCTGCAGAGATTGCTCCCATGCCCCAGAAAGCTTAACTAAGACAGTGGCAACTTTACACTACAAGATGTTAGGCATCTAGGGCTCTAGACTGACTCATTGTATCTGTTACAGACCTACTGGCTTCTACTCTACATCGCTGTGTGTAGGAGCCCAAGAGGAAATCATGGCTACAGCACAAACAGATCCTCCTTTCCCCCAAGGCATCTGGTTCTGTGTAGTTTCAGGTCAAAGGGTGTGATAGGAGGTGAACACTTCCAACTGGGTAGGACTTCTGGATTCTTGCGCCTCGCTCCTTTTTGCTCTCAGAGGGAATGTCCCAGACCTGTTCAATGAGGATGAACTCACAACTGGACACTGTATCTAAACTCCTATCTCAAAGAAGAGGCCGGTGGCAGCAGGACATCCTACTGCAGAGGAGGATAATGCCAGGGTTCCCAGGTCTCTATTTTTACAACCAACCTTTACCTATCATGATCTTGGAGAGTCATCACATGCCATGAAGCAATCCCTTCTTTGCGTTGAGCTGGTAGTATACCTGTAAATTGTTTTTAAATGATCCAGAGTAGTACAGAATTAAACAAACACATAATGGGTGCTTCCTTCACAGAAAACAACTGGAGGAAAGTGGCTTTTGAACTTTAGGACTTCATCCAAACATGAGAATCTCTGCCTGATTTTGTGGGATGATCTGCTGTGAGACAGCAACGGGTGAGAGTAATGAGTTAGGGGCACGGGGGACTCTCCATCGAGGAAGGGGATAACGTGTGGGGAAGCCCTGTGCTCTGGTGGCTGGCCTTCACCAGTCATTTGCTGCACGTGTGTGCTGTGTGCATTCCCTACTTTATTTTCTCCACAAGTACCTCGCTGGGTCCCTAGAAGATGCTATAAGTTACGTAGAAAACTGCAGAAAAAGTTAAATGACATACCAGGTATAGTCATGTTCAGTTACACCACCAGATTGTGAACTTAGCCAATTAACGTGAGTCAAGCTCAGTATAGTCTGATCTTCATGCTGTGGGTGTTGAGGAGATGGGTACATTTAGGATGACTCATGAGTAGCAAATAGAGAACAAAGTATCTTTAAGTTATGTATGCGAATAGCTTGTTACACAGCAGCCATGACAGGGTACCACCAAGCCTATCTTATTCCTTTTGTGATAACCATGTTTCACGATGACATTTCCAAATCCACAGAGCTCTGCCTGCCTCTGCCTCCAGAGTCCAGGAATTAAAGGTGTGTGCCATCATGCCTGGTTTCTGACAAGTTTTTGTTCATTTGTTTGTTTTTTGGTTTTGTTTTGGTTTGATTTTTGTTTTTTTGAGACAGGGTTTCTCTGTGGCTTTGGAGGCTGTCCTGAAACTTGCTCTTGTAGACCAGGCTGGTCTCGAACTCACAGAGACCTGCCTGCCTCTGCCTCCTGAGTGCTGAGATTAAAGGTGTGCACCACCACCACCCGGCTCTGACAAGTTTTTTTAATTGAGAAAAAAACTGCTTTGGTGTTACATCTTTGCTGGCATTCTGCCTCAGATAAAAACAGGCATCTTTCCACCTAAGGGCCTTTTTCAGGCACCCGGGACTCTGCAGAGTCCCCTGCCATTTTAGGGACAGGATGTTCTAAGTTTCATCGGGCACCCTGCTGAGGCTTGCTGTTGTGGTTTCAGCTCAAGTCCTGCAATTAGCACACAACATAGCCTCCTTTTTGCTTTCAAAAAATATAACACGATCTTGGATGTTTCCCATTGGAACCTTCTTTAGTGTTCCTCAGAAGTTATCCAGATTACCCTGATCCCCAGGGGTCTGGAACGTTGTGCCATTTTAGACAGTTCTCATTCTTATCAAGCTCAAGTACAGCATATATCCAAGTCTTGCCTCCCAGAGCCTCTCAGGGCGCCTTCCACAGAACCACACGGTGTCCCTGCAGGTACTGGAAGGTGCTCATTACCGGCAGCTTCTGCTTTCCCATACCACTCCCCACAGCAAAGACACTTGGGCTGGAGGCTCAGGCACCCATTCTTTGGGGGTTGTTTTCCTCTCTCTGGCCTCTCCTCACATGGACATGTATAGTTGCTTCAACCCTGGAGCAGCCTTGCCTGGCCACTAGAATAAGGCTTAGCTATGCTCTGGCCTTCAAGTATGGCTGCCCCACTGTCCTATCCACTTTGAAGGAGCTAGCTATAGCAATCACCTAGGGGAGGGGCTAGTAGGCCTAGTTGTTTTTCCTGCGCCCTGTGACCTGTGGTCACTTTGACATCTACCAAGCTGAACAATGGCAGCAATCTTTATCAGGTGTGACATTTTTCGGTTCCTGCTGTGACATCTGATTATGCAGGTGAACCCATGATCTCAGGAGGAAAATCACTCAGAGAATCAAAAACTGGGGATTAGACCTAGTTCTCTCTCCTGTTAGCTGTTGTCCTGGGGAAGACGTGTAGTTGTGACTCAGTTTCTTCACCTGGAGTGATGTCAATGCCTATTTTACATTAATTCAAGGTTTCCTGCCAGTACCATTATTGACATTTTGGTCTGACAAGTTTATTCCTACTGTGTAGACTGGCCTGTGAATTGTCAGGTGGTAATCGGCATCCCTCTCCCCATAACTGCAAATAGCACCCCTCCCAGGCATAACAGAGCAGGCATCTCCAGACCTTACCAAGTGCCTCTGGTAGTTAAGCTGCCCCAGGTAGACTCTCCTGACTCATAGGTTTATTGAAATACATTCATTCTCATCATGAGGAAATGCAGCCTGGTGGTTTTCCTCCTCCTCCTCCTCCTCCTCCTTCTCCTCCTCCTCCAGCATCTTAGTTTTCTCCAACTTTGCTTTGATGTAAAAGCCAGCAAAGAGTGATTTTCACACCACACCCTTCTCCAGTCCAGAAGAAAACTTGATAAGCCTCTGTTATGCAGTTCAAGGAAGCTTCTCCCTTTTAATGTATTTAAGAGCCACCGTGTGTGGAGAGTCACAAAGTAATGGTGCCTGTTTTCCTGGCTGATTCGTTCTTATGGGAGGAATATTTAAACAGAAGTGACTAGAATACAAAATGCAGGAAAGTAGGACCAAAAGTGAGGGCTCAGGTAGCAGACAAGAAAGGCTCCATGGTGGAAGGTGATGTTGGGGTGGGTCCTGAGGGTCGGGCAGGGTTTTAGCTGTCAGAGGTGGGCCTGAAGGTGGTTGAGGAAAAAGAGTAGCATGGTCTGGGGCAGAGAGCTCAGAGGATTAGAGGAGAAGGCAGGAGGGGGTTAGACCTTGTGGCCAGTTCATGAATGCTCCAGTGCCATGTTGGGACGGTGGATTTACCGGAGATTGTTTCATAGTGTGGGAGTGGCATGCTCAGAATCCTGTCTGCCAGGTAGGAGGAGCTGAGTGAGCAGGGGTGAGGGGAGCCAGTTACAACATAGTGAGCACCAGATTAGACAGGGAGAGTGAAGACAAGCTAAGAGGGGAAAGCATGAGAGACACTGGAGCAGGCCAAAGAAAGGAGAGGCGGCAGCAGAGGGTAAGAATGCAGATCTGAGTCCCTGGGAAAGGGGTTCCATTAGTAGAGCAGTAGTCAAGAAGAACCAGGAGTCGGGAACTTTCAGCATTGGGCAAGAGCCAGGGAGCAGCATTTAACTGGGAGGTTTCTGGACTTTTCCACACCCATGTCTGAAAGGTCGCCGGTACTTCCCGTGAGAAAGCATGAGGGTTTTCCCTCAGAGACTTGCTTTGCCCTGGGGGGATCAGTTATGAGATCCTCAGAAAGTAGCATTCGGGGTCTTTTTGCTTTGTTTAGTTCTGTTTTTTCGATTGGAAAGCAGCTCATCTGGATCCTTCCCCTGTTCTCGCTCTCTCTGAGTACAGACAGGCAAAGTTCAGATGTCACTGAGTTGACCACAGGAACACAACTGCATGTGGCACATGTGCTGTAGGCATTCCCTGATGTCCCAGCAGCACTCCAGGATGCTCTAAGTCGGGTACACTGGGAGTGTGTCCTAGCAGCACAGGATGCTCTAAGTCGGGTTACACTGGGGGTGTGTCCCAGCAGACATTAGGATGCTCTAAATCGGGTTACACTGGGTGGTGTCCCAGCAGCACATTAGGATGCTCTAAGTCTGGTTACACTGGGAGTGTGTCCCCAGCAGACATTAGGATGCTCTAAGTCAGGTTACACTGGGGGGTGTGTCCCCAGCAGGGGATGGGGGCACTAACTACAGTTGGGCTTCCCTCTATGTTCACACAGCCCAGACGGCAAGTGGCAAGTCACGGCCTGAACTTCAGAGAGCAGGAGGCAGATCCCACATTTGCGTTCTGGCAGAAGGCTCCCATCCTTCCCAGGGACTGCTTGGTCACGTTTCCATTCTGTCCTCTCAGTAGGTGACTTGACTTCGATCCATTATTGTTCCAAGGAACCTTGCCTTTACCTCCCCCAGTCTTTATTATCTCATTCTGACACTCCCTCCCCTCCACGTGATTACAGTGCTGAGCTCCTTAAATACAGTCAAGGAGGGACAGTCACAGCGGTGACTCCCAGAACACCCACCCACCATCCACCTGATATACATATTCACCCTCAATATTTATCTGCTGGCAACACAAGGGGTACTCTGTGCACCACTGAACCTGCCCACCATGTTCATTTAGAGCCCCTAAGTCACGTTCACTCTCAGTGGGACAGAGGGAGGAGAAGCCCAAGGACCTGCCCCCACCCCCACTCCAGCTGTGAATGTGACAGTAAGATCCAGGTGTGAGATCTCTACTCCAGCTCCTATTCAAAGAATGGCTTCTCTGTGGGTAGTTCCCCTCCGCTGTGTAGGCACCCTCACAGCACCAGCCCGTCCTGTGACAGTGGGACCTGGTACAGGTAATAACTCCCTGCCTCATAGAGGGAAGGTAACCATGAAGGACCAGACTGGCTGCACCTGCTCACCGCCGCCCACCACCACCTCCTCCTGTGTTTTCTTTCCATGTCTTTCCGCAGGCTCCCTCTGCCCTGCTCCACTCTTGCTAGGAACTGCATGGACGAGAAGTAAATCCAGGAGGGATGAACTAAGTGCATAAAATTGATGAAGGAATAAAATGAGTGAAGTAATAGGAAAATAAAAGGAGAGGCAGGGTTAGTCAGACGGTCCAGCTGGAAAAGACACTTGCCACCAGGCCTGTGTTCAGTCCCCAGGACCCACATGGCAGAAGGAGGAAACTAACTCCCACAGACTATGTTGTGGTATTCCTGCCTGGGTCCCGTTGCCGCTTTAGCTCACAAATAACACACGAGACACCATATTAATTATGAAGCTTTTGGCCGTTTGTTATGGTTTCTTAATGGCTAGCTCTGACTTAATTATTAACCCATACTTACTAATACATATTTTCATAAGGTCTTATCTTACTGAGAACTTGCACCCTCTTCTCCCAGGATCCCATGGTCACTCTCTACCCTTGACTACATTTCCCAGAATCCTCCTCAACTCTTAGTCCCACCTATCTTGCTTCCCTGTTGGCCAACAGTACTTTATTTTTCAACCAATCAGACAAACATATACACAGAAGGCCTTCCCCCATCAAGACTGTCCTTTGACCTGCATCCATGTGTGGACTGTGGTGCATACGCATGTGTGCACTCACACACACACACACTAAATAAATAAACAAATAAATAAATCTGATGGAAGTCTAATGCAGGGAAACACAAAAGGATAAAACGTCAGTTCCCGTTTACAGGCCTGATTCAGGTGTCAAATTTGTTTCTGTATATTTAGCCTTTCTGGTTCTCAATATGCACACATTTTTTTAGTTCCTATGTTCTCAGCTTTTATGTCTTAGGAATTTCCCAGTGTTTACAATCAAGTCTACTCCTGAGGACAGTTTCAAGGGTTGCTTTTATCAAGTACCACAATTCCTTATCTGATACTGATGGTTTTTCTAAAATAACCCTTTTAACCAAATAAGTCTGTGTGGATCTATTTACCACCTGATAGCCAGGACAGTCACAGATTAGGTCTGGTCTGGGGACTTCCTTGGCCTTCAGGTCCACTCAGCAGGGACTCTGTGTGATTTCTGGTCTTGGTGAGCTTATTTGCCATGCTCAACCTCGAGGAGTACTCAGACAGTACTGTGAATTAAACATGTTGCTCTCCTCCATAACAAAGTTGTCTTTACCAGCATCTGTCCAAACTGGCTGTACATTGTTTTTTCTTTTTTTTGGCGGCAACAAATCCCAGTTCTACCAACTGACAATTTATGGGGCCTCGAACTTGTATCTCTAACTCCTTAGACAGAGTTGTAAGCATCTGCAGTTAAACTCCCCCTGGTGAGACAGAGACCATAAATCTCAAGCCTGGAGGGAGATGAAGTTGGTCTCAGGTGCAGTCTCCCTAACCTCAGGAACACCTGCCCCAGGACCAAGCGTGTCATTGGAGGTAGTGGCCATGGAGACTATCTGTGCATATCCTGTCTCTGTCTGGGTACTTGGTGATGGTCAGGGACTATAGCTGGAAGAAGCCAGGGAAGGAGATAAGAAGTGAAGGAGGGGCTGTCAGTACTTTCAGAGCCCTTGCACACTGATCATTTAATTTAATCTCCCCAGTCCTATAATGCTGGAATGATTGTCTTTATTGCACATCCAAAGACCATGCCGTATGTCACCCAATGAAGGAAGATCGGGCTTGAGCCTTGAAGTCTTTCTTCCATCACATGAGAATTATATCTCTAAGATTCCTTCCAGGTGGAAACTTTCTGAGTCTTATGACCTGGCAGCTTCTTTTTCTTGATGGGGGCAGACATCACATCTTGGCTTGTCATGTCTTAGGAGGCATGTATTAGGATGAAATCATGAGCCTGGACGTAGGCCACATACGTTCACTTCCTGCTCTGATATGTGTAGGTCATATCACCTTAAATGAGACATGTAACCTCTCCCTACCCTATTTTCCTCATCTGTAAAATGGGGCTAATAATGGCACTTACATTGTGTCCCAAGTAATAGAACAGTGGTTCGTTTCACACCCTACATGATATTGCTCCAAATCACACCTTATCTTCATCTCCCCCATCTCCATTCCTTCCTGGCCTTCCCCCTGAGAAGCCCAGGAAGTGTTCCCGCCCTTAGCATTTGCCTAGAATGTTCCCCAGATCTGCACATGTGGACACTATCTTAGTTAGGGTTTCTATCCGTGTGATGAGACACCAGAAGCGACTTGGGGAGGAAAGAGTTTACTTTGCTTACACTTGCAAATCACAGCCTGTCAGTGAAGGAGGTTAGGGCAGACCTGGAGGCAGGAACTGGTGCAGAGTCCGCGGAGGAATAACACTGAGGCAGGTTATTAGAATGGGTCTCCATGGCGACTGGAGAAACTAAGTTGGCATTTGGAAGCTTGTTGCAGCATCATAACTTGGCAGGGGCTGTTGCTGACTTGAAGGAAAGGGAAACTGAGTTGAAGGAGACCAGAGTTCCAGTGAGCAGCTCCCTGAAGAAACTTCATTTTCATGCTGCCTCTGGAGGCTCCATAACCTTTGCTTTAAGGATCTCAATGCAAGTTGGAATGTGGAGAGGTGTGTCTGTATTAGGAAGGGACATTTCACAGAGGTGACCTTGAAGGGTATAGGGCTCTGGGTGGCTTACTTGGTGTCTTATGTCCCCTCCTTATACCAAGTCTGCCAGGACAGCCACTGTGGGGTTGAGCTTCTAATCCCCATGGGTCCAGGTAGCCTCGTCTTCCTCCTTCCTCCTTCCTCCTGCTGCTGCTCAGTGAAGATTCTACTTCATTCTGTCAGTGTGGTGTGAGTGTCTCAGTCAGCACCATGAAGTATGAGGCTGGCTGTCACAGGCCCTTCATCATAGGCCAAATGGGTAGACTGGGGCCTGCTGGGTTACTTCGACAGAGCACAGGCTCAGGGTCACAGTGGCTCTGCTGTTAGCTTTGTGGTCCCAGAAAAGTTATGTGGGCCACCTGACCTCAGTTCACTACCTGCAGAAAGTGGGACTAATAAGAACACCTACTGTTGTGGGAAATACATGGTTAATTGAAGTGCATCAAGTGTCCAGAGTGTGGCTTGGACCGTAGTCCATGTGCCGTGTGTTGGCTTCTACGGCCATTCTCATCCCCGCTGTTCATTGTTATGGTGTAGCAACCACCATAAAGGCACGCAGGTGAACTGGGAGCTCTGCAGGAAGATCTAGTCTAGGAGCCTAGGAAGGGCTCTTGGAAGAGGACAATGAACTGGATCTCTAAGGTTGACTAGCATGTACCCAAGCCAAAAAAAAAAAACCATGCAGAAAATATGCTAGAAACCATAGGCAGAAGGAGATGAGTTACCACCGAGGCCCTGACACCACTGTGGTGTCACATACAGGGTAGAGAGCAGTGAGATGTCTCAAGGTCAGATTGTGTTAAGCTCTGTCTTCATCGTCTCAGAACCTCCTGACCTCCTTAGCCCTGACCCACTCCCCTCCCTGACTCTGCACTAGGCCCAGCCCTGGAACCCAGCTACCAGTCAACTGCATTCTTTCACTGTATTGTCCGCAGTATGGAAAGGAGAACATGTGGCTTGAGCTGGTCAATTATGGTGTTCCCCAGAGTTTCTGCCAGAATGGTAGCACAATGCAGTCTGCCCTTATGACAGGTTATTGGGAAGAGTAGTTTGGGGCCATGGGAGGCCATTGCCCCTGTCCGAGGTCTGGCCCTTGAGCTCCCAAGAGCCCTGTGATTGTCCCTTTAAGGAAAGTAAGTCCCTGTGTCTCTTCCTTCTGTGCTATGAGTGTTCCCAGTATCCTACCAACAACCCTTTTTTAAAATCAAAGTTTCTTCAATCTGATTTCTTAACATCTGTGGGTGAAAAGGTCCTAACTAGTAGACTAAGGAGTGTGGATCCCACCCTTTATGCACTGAGGAGCTATAGAAGGGGATTAAATTGGGCTCAGCTGTACATTTTAGAGCTGTGTGAAGCAAGACTAAGAGAAAGAGAGGTTGAAGGTGGGGCTGCTGGGTAGGAGCTATCGCCCATTGTCCGGGAGAGAAAAGCACATAGAAAGAAACAGGCAAGGAAGGTGATCTGGGGAATGCCAAGTATGTGCTTGAGCTGTAGTAAGGCAACCACGTCAAGGTTTATTGGCAGCTGTGCTCCCATCTGTGAAACTGAGGACTCGCTGCAGGTGGTCTAGGCATGTGTGAGGCCAAGTCCCAGAGGTAGGCAGTTGGCAGAGGCAGTAAAGGTCTGCTCTCTCTTATAGCCCACACCTTCCTGTCACACCTCACTGTCACCTTGCTGGGTCAGGATTCAGCTTCCAGGAGAGAGATACAGAAGTTAGAAATGGCCGAAGAGAGAGAACGTGACATTTCGAATGCACATTTTATACACCAGAGATGTTTGTCCTTCTTGTAGTAATTCTGTAAGACAAATAATGTACCATTTATACATAAGAAAGTCAGGGTTCAAGAAGAACAGATGTTGTAAATAACACCACATACCTGCTAAGGGAGTAAATGAGGATTTGAACCCAAACCTGAACAACTCACAGCGTACACCCCCTTTCACCTGTAGGGCAACCATTTTTGAATGAATAGGTTGTAGCTGGTACCCATTCTGAAGTCTGTTAATGTCTAAAATGTGAATTGGCTTGTTTGTTATTGGATGGCGAGCCTTTCAAATGTGCATAAATAGTGGATCAATATTTATCCCTAGTATATGAATAGACTTTGGGAGCCCATTCCACATAGAGGGATGCTCTCTCAGCCTAGACACATGGGGAGGACCTAGGTCCTGCTCCAAATGATATGAAAACTTTGAAGATCCCCCATGGAAGGCTTCACCCTCACTGAGGAGCAGAAAGGGGATGAGATAGGGGGTTGGTGGGGGTAGGGGAGGAGGGGAGGGAGAGGGAACTGGGATTGACATGTAAAACAAGCTTGTCTCTAATTTAAATTAAAAAATATGTATAAGGTGGGTGGCATTTTCCTTGGCATCCACTCTGGTCTTGGGTAAGTTAGGGTTCTGGGAGGACCTATCTCAGGTGCAATGGCACTTGTTTCTTTGGCTCATACTTCTCCCCAACACAAGGGCAGCTTCCATCACTAGCTGCTGGAAGCCCTGCTCATCTGAAGTTTGTTCAGTGCTCTGCTCTGAGCAACCTTCTGACTATCAGCTATGGTGTCCAGCCACCAGTGTCCCACGCCCCTGGGGATCCAATGCTTTGTCCTGGCTGAGCACTTACCTCCAGCTTCCCAAGTGATGCAGTCAGCAAATCCACTGCTCCAAGCCAGGAAATTCACTCATGACTCAGCAAGGCAGTCAGTGTGGGACTCACTCTGGCAAAGGGAGGTTCTGGATATTCACAAATGTAGGCCACAACTATACAGCAGGCAGTTCAGCTGGGAGTTGTCTTCAGGCCTGAGCTCTGAAGGCTGCACTAGAAACTGTGTGTCCTAAAGATAGGTTATACCCCAGGTAGAGGGTGTGTAGCATGTGAAGAGGATGGAGGACCTGCAGCCAGAGGACCTAGCTCCCTCACTAAAGCGTTTTGAGCAAGTCTTAAGCTCCTCATCCAAAAAACACCAGCAGTTTACCTTACAGAGTTCTATGAACTTAACACACATGTGTAAATATCAGGTGGGTGACATTTTCCTTGGCATCCACTCTAGTATGGGTAACTTAACACATGTAACTTGCTCAGGGCAACTGTAGGCTATCAGCGTCTTTAATACACAGTGTACATTGAGCATTAGCAAAAATTATTGCCAGTCTCATTCTTGTCCAGGTCCCATGCTTCAGAGAGCACCACTGTGGCCCTCCTGTATGACTCCTTTCATGGGTTTTGAAGTTCTGAAGGCCCCCAAACCATTCTTCTAGACCATTCTTCAGTGGCAGCTGGGGCCCTGGCATCTTCTACTAAAATAGCTTAGAATTTCCAGAACCCATATGGACATCTCCTGGGTTATTTTCTGAAAATGGACTCTACTGCCTTCTGAGCCCAAAGGGAAGGAAGGGCTGGAAACAGTCTTTGCAGACGGGACCGGGTGTCCATCCATTCTCCATGGTTCACTCAAAAGCCCAAAGGTGTCTGGAAGTCAGGGTGTGGACAGTGTGTGATCCTGTCGACTTCTGTATACCATGGCAAGTACATGACTCCTTGAGGATGGTGGCATCACATGCTCAATTCTGTGTAGCAGCTAAATGACTCCTCGAGGATGGTGGTTTCCACTTGTTCATTTCTGTGTAGCTTCTTGTAGATCCAGAATACTGCATTCCAATGCTGATCAGAAGCAAAGATAGTTGTTGAGGTAGGGGACTATCACAAATGTAGCAACTTGTAGGCTAAAAGGATAACTTTTAAGTGTAAAGTCATATGATAGGAAGGTTCGTTTTTATTCTTGTTACAGATTCTGGGCGCTTTGGGGTCTGGTCCTTTTGCTTGGTGAAAAGTGAGAGCAGAGAGCCTCGCGCCTGGAAGTGACCCTGTTACCACACTGATCTGTGCACTCGCTTCCTCTTCCTGCTCTCTTTGCTCCAGTAGACAGGGAGGGAAGGGCTGGAAACAGTCTTTGCAGTCGGGACTGGGTGTCCATCCATTCTCCTTGGTTCACTTAGTCTGAGCTAAAGATCAGGCAGCACTACCCACTCCTACTCACAGAAAACCGCTCTCGGCTCCTCCCATTTCCACCCTCCCACCTCACTCCTGGTCACTCGAGGACTTGGCTGTTTTTGCTATCTTAAGCTTCCTTTGCAACATCTCTCAGGGACGCCTCTCCATGTCCCAAATGAACGCAGCTGGCAGTATCGCAGCCACGATCAGTTCGCGCCAACATAAACGAGCGTTTCTCTGGGAAAACCAGGTGTGCCTTCGTGTTCCTCGGCTCTGCAAATGCCCTTCGGTTTCCACGCGTTCCGTGTGCAGTGCGCTGCACCACGTACTGAAAGGGCAAGAGGCTCAGGCCTCCTGCAGCCCTGGAGAAAGAGCATCTATGGAGTTTGGAGGTGGCGCCACGGGACGGAATGCCCCATTGCACCACGGGCTCCATTCTCTGCAGCACTGACTTGACTGATGTGTGGATGCTACATATATAAGACGAGAACAGTGCTGCTGACTTCGTGCCTGTATGAGGAGTTAAAGAAACCGCATACGCAGAGCTCCAGACACAGCACCGGGCACAGACGTCAGTAAACATAGACATGAGGGCCCTGTTTGTCTTCGTCCTCAGCGCTATGCCCAGTGTGGTCCTAACACTCCATGTTGGTCCACATCATCTTTGTGCTGAGAGGAGCTGACTTGTAGGAGGGGGAGGCTGAGCTCCGAGGGACAGGTAACAAGAAAGTCACTAACTGAGTCCTAAGCAGGGATACCTCTGTGAACTCATCTTCTCTGTTGGCCTCAGCTTTCCCCTGTGGTTGCAAAATGTCACCCTCGAAATTAAAGTTTACGCCTGAGCTGGGCAAGAACTCTTTGGCCTGGGATAGCACAGGCACCGTCAGTAGAGTGTATTGCTTTTCAAGGCTTCAGGGACCTGGAGTGAGCCCTTCTGACGTGCCTTATTCTCTCAGCCACGTATGTTCAGAGTGTTAATTCACTTTCATCCCTTCTGTGAATATTTATTCCTGACTGTCTAAGAGAGATGCTTGGTGAAGTGAGGAGAGCACAGACAATGAAACGGTGAGACCATGGAATAGGATGAAACAGCCTCCTGAGGGACAGCTGGGAGTTGTGGGTTTCAGAGTACACTGTCCTGGACAAACGCAGGTTGTTACAAATGTCTGATTGGTTCTTGTCACTCTGGGAAATCTCCCACTCAGACGACAGAAGACTGATGAGGCCCTCAGGTTGGCCATTTGTTCCTTTAGATATAATCGTGGCCAGGGAGGGCTCGTTGTCCCCCTTCACGCCATCCCCACCGGAGCCTCTTGTCTCAGAGGAAGGTAAATGTCAGACTCCTGTGTGGTTTGCTGTCTGTAGCAGATGCTGCTGGAGGAGCTGAAGACAACTAGGTGTGTTAAAAATCATTTTAACCCATTAGGGCTGCTTGAAGTAATTTCCCTGGAAACCTGTGGAAAGGGTTCTCGAGTTGAGCTTCAGACGGTTGTAAATGTGTCCTTTTGTTGGATAACAGAAGGTGAATGCTAATGCTGAGAGGGGCCCTGGGAGCCAAAGGAGCTCTTCTCTGCAGAGCTCTCAGAGTGCCTTCCTCGCCTCCGCCTCTTGGCCCACACGTGATGGTTCTCGAGGTTGGGGACTGTCCTGTGAGTAGGCAGGTGCGGTGGTGACCCCAGCCTGTCAGTTCACCTCTGCCTCTCAGCCTCTGTGTCTGTAAAGTCACAGTGTAGATGATGTGGAGAGATGCTAATCAACAAAGGATCCAGGAATGAGACACGGGGAGCAACGGTGCCCTGAGTCGGTCACCAACTAGCTCACCTGAACTAATTCACTTAATGCTGTCACTGATACTTTTCTTGTACAAAATCACGGAGTTAGACTCCATCAAAAAGGGAAAAGCATTTTCTCCCGAGAGCCAGATAATACTAGGTCTTAAGCTTCAGGACCCGAAACTCCCCAGCCCTGCCACTACAGCATAAAAACAGTCCAAGATAGCTAAGTGGGTGGCCATGGCTGTGCACCGATATAACTTTATTCATAAAAACTGACAGCAAGCCATACTTTGCCAGCCCCTGGATTGCATAACTATAAGATTCTTTCTTAAAGTTAATGAATTTTATCTTGTGAAGCCATAAAAAGAGTATTTGAATGTGGGATTATCAATTCTTTTACTTACCGTGTGATTCACTGCTTTCTTGGTGTTGAATTTTCTAAAATGTTAGAGCCCCAATGCCCTTATAGATCATGAAGTTGCAGGCCCTTTCCCTGCTAGAAGCTCCTTGACAAGACTCTGGCTGTGTGCATTTGTTGCAGTGAACTTCTTATCTTGAGATCTTGAGATACACACACAGACACAGACACACACACACAGACACACACACACACACACACACACACACATACACACACACACCTATTCAAGGCCTAATGAAGCTAATGAAGCAGAACCTGCTTCTGGTGACCTTTCTTCACAGTCTTATGTGCACCACCTCCTTTGTTCTGCCCCCCTCCTTCCGTGGATGGGGTGCTGCTTTCCTGCTGAGCCCACGAAGCCAAGCTCCCCCTCACTCATGCTATCCTAGTTACCAGCCCACCGCCCATTGTCTTGTGCTACACTTACTCTTGGCTGAGTCTGGCAGGGGGAACAGTATCGTAGCACTGCCTGCTTGCTCTAGCTGCACTCCTGTCTACTAGACCCCAAAGGACCCATCTTATGTACGACTTCCAGACACCCAGGAACTACTCTTTGGGCCTCAGTTTGTCCAGAGTGGAGGATTGGAATGTTTAATATAACCTTAGGTATTTGAACTCCACTCTTTCCAGGCCAGACAGAACTCCCGTGTATCCCACTGTATGCCCACAGTTCAGGCATTCCTGCATGAATAAAACAACTAGCTGCTTCTCAACAACAACAACAACAAATCTATGCTAATACGAGAATGCATCCATAGAAAAATAAATACCATTAAGACTGGAATGAAATGGAGGCCCTTGGAGTAGCGTTTCTCAGATGGGAGTAAATGGGTACTCACTGTTATTAGCCTATCAGAGAAACAGCAGCTTGTGCTGATGAGGGAATGTGATATGGAGATGCCAAGACTGTAATGGCTGATCCTCTAAATGAAGGAAGGAAAATGTGCTATTCGGAAGCCTATTAATCTGCTGTCGTATTTACTGAGCACCAACGGCAAACTACATGCTCCACAAGATGCAAAATGCAAAGTGAGACACAAGTCTTACTCAGGGAGTTACAAGTTTCCCAAAACAGACAGGAAAAGAGAAAGTGCACAAAAGCAAAACCCAAGGTCAAACAGGAGGGACATGGTCAAGGGTAGATGACAGGGCCCTGCCATTAGTGACAAAGGGCTGTGAAGTCCAAGAGGTTCAAGCTAGGAGAGATCTTGGGCTCTTCTGTTCCAGCATTCCTCTTTATAGATTGTCATTGGAACCTGAAGAGTGCTCAGGTTCTTGAGCCACTGTTTTGCCTTAAGCTGAGAGTAGACATTTCTGCCAAGAAAGTAGACTTACTGTGGGACAAGTCTGATGGAGAGAGAGTACGGTGCAGGGTGGAATGGATGAGCCTTGGGTTGGGGAAGGAGACTTTCCTGAAGGCACTCCAGAAGAGAGCAGGTGGCTCATACATCATTCCAGCTTCATTGTTGGGAGTTGTTTCATTTTACACTCTGACCTGGCCAATATGTCAATGGAAATTTACTCCTGAGATGTGCCTTCTATATAGAGAGTGGAAATTCTTCTTTCCCTGGCAGAGTGCCTCTAGCTGTAGAGAAATACAGTTCTGGCCTGAGCCATATCTGGCTTATAATAGAAACAGCATCCCACTCCCAAATGTAGCCAAACGACAATACAAATAGCCAAACACCTGCATCCTGAGGTTCTGGTTGGAGACCATGAAGCAGCCAGAAGCAAGGAGGACGAAGCACACACGTTTGGGCATTTCCAGCTTACCGTTATGGTAAACATCACAGCTGTGCCCACTGAGAGCTAGAGTGGGCACAGAAGCCGCCAGGCCCTGAGATAAGAGGCCTGGCCGTAGATCCCTATAGGACAAGTGAGCAGGCTGGATAGATCCGTGAAGATGGATAGTGAGGAGCTTGTGCATCTGCCTGGCACATGCTCACACAGGTCCATGGTGGAGAGCACAAGGAGATGCTAACCAGTGTGGTACACTGATCTAGGATTCACAATCCTCAAAGCAGATTCATACCTTGACCTTATCTTCTCTGGAGAAAAGTCTTAGTGTTCTCATTTTATTCACGAGCAAGTTGAACCTCGGGATGACTAAAAGATTAGACCAAGATGAAGGATGGCAACCCTGGACGTGAAGCACAGCCACTCTGTAACAGGTCATTACTGACCCTACAGAGCTTAAAATGCTGACCCCGGGAGCCCTTCCCACCCCAAAGCCCCTCCAAACACCCCAGCAGGGCCATGAGGTCCTCAGTTCAGCTCCTTCTTTGCCTATCCTCCCTTGCTGGGTCATCAGATGCATGAAGTCAGGGCCATGGCTTGTCCATTTTTGTGTCCCCAGACACAATAGTTGACAGGCTTATAGAAGACACAGAACAAATGCCCAAGTACCAGCATGACTCAGGGGCTGAGCATCTGCACCCCCACTCTGCTCCCTACCTCTTTGATGATTTCACCTCTATCCCCCTTCCCTAAGCTGGCCTCAGGTGCACGAAATACATTGACACCTCCAAGCCTTTACCTTTGTCCTTGTAGTCGGAACTTTGGGCATCAGATATTCCTTCTCTTCATTGGCATTCATTTAAAATAGCAAAGAAATCATCTTCACAGATCGGAAAGCAGCCATGTTTCTCATTGCCTTTGTGTGTTTGATGTCTGCAGATAAGACCTCCCAGGGAGAAGGGACTTTATTCACTGTTGCGATCCTAGAACTTAGTGCAATGTCTGGGCCCAATAAACATCTGCAGAGGGAATGTCAAATCACACCATCCCATCCTGGAGTAGCTAGAAAGTGCCCTGTCACTGTTTACATGTCCCTCCTCCTTCCTGAAATATGAAGAGTCACCTCTGTTGTCAAGTGGAGGATGCTGAGGGAACTCATTCTATAAGATCAGACTGTGGCCCTATGACCTTTAAAGAACTACAGGCCACCAAGGAATGCTGTGAGCAGGAGAAATACTCTTCTCCAGGGAAGACCCACCCCCCACTGATAAATGCTCATCACTGAAATTATATGCCTTCAAATAACATTACATAGAATTGATATATTTAAGAAAGTATGTGTGTATATATATGTATATTGATATATATATAGATATCAACAATTAAAGGACTTGAGAACAATCAAGAGGGTACATTGGAGGGAGGGAATGGAAGGGGCAAAATGATGTAATTGTATTTCAATTTCAAAAAAGTAAAAAAATTATACAAAAAAGCTCTTAAGACCAGACTGTGTCCCTGGCATCGGGAGGCCCCGAGAGATGCTGAGTCACAGGGGAGGTGCTTGCTGACATAGCTGCGGTTTCTGAGTTTGGGGAGGAAATGAACAGCAACAAAGCTAAAACAAAGACTCTAAACTATAGTGTTGTCTTCGAAAATAGAGAATCGTATGTTGTTGTCATCCCCTCCTAGGTAGGCTCCCTGTCCTCCCTTTCTGTGCCCTCTGAGGTAACTCGCATAGGAAGGGGTATATCATGGCTGCCTGCTCCTCACCCCCACTCTGTTAAAATGCAGACTGGACCATGTCTCAATCGTGTTCTATTGCTGTGAAGAGACACCATAATCATGCAACTCTTACAATGGGGTGACCTGCTTATAGTTTGAGAGGTTTAATGCATTGTCATCGTGGCGGGACATGGTGGCATGCAGGCAGACATGGTGCTGAAGAAGGAGCTGAGAGTGGAGAAGGAGCTACATCTTGATCCCACAGGCGACAGGAAGTGGTCTGAACTGGGCATAGCCTGAGCATAGGAGACCTCAAAGCCCTCCCCCACAGTGACACACTTCCTCCCACAAAGCCAAACCTACTTCAACAAAGCCACATTCAAACTACCACAGGCCATGTTGTTTCAAGTCTTGCTGGCAATTTCCTAGCTCAAAACCTTGAGTCAAGGCCTCATGAATGGTGGTACCAGGTCATTGGCTGCTGGGCTGCTCAGGGCAGAGAATGGCAGCTGGAGACAGCCAGCGCAGACACGCCCTCTCACAGTCCTTGCAACCAGCTGGATGAGCAACAGAACTCTGGTGTTTCTTATGCTGCCTCCACACCCACCTAACTGGACGATCATTTATTAAATCCCTCTACCAACGATCAAGTATTCTTGGAATCCTAATTGTTAGCCACACCCTCATGAAAATACATTTAGTTATGGACTGATTACTGAGGTTTATAAAGCCTCAGTGTTGTCTCGTCACACATTTATAACTCTGAGAAGTAGCTGTGAGCCCTGTCTTAACACCTAAGGAAACTGGATCAGTAACCTGAAGGCTCCAAGGCAGAGAGAAAGGATTTCAGCACAGCCTTATCTCCCCGCTGAGCATGTCTCTGCCCTGTACCACACTATCTCCCAGGAGTCTGCAAGTCTGGAGGAAGTAATCCCCTGCTTAGGGGAAGGACACCAAATTGAGGACCTGCTTAAGATGGGCCCTAGCCAAGGGCAGCCCATATGGTCTAGAGACCTCGGTGAGAGTCAGCTTGTCCATCTACCGGCCACTTTCCACCCCTACCCCCCACCTCCCAAAAGAGAAAGTCTAGGGTCTCGGGAACACTGACCATCATAAGGCTGAATGACCATCAGCGGAGACACAGCTGAACTTGGCTTGCTACGGAATTGGTGTATTTTCATTTATTTAATTGGAAAGTGGTTATTTAAAATCTCTCATGTCTCTGATTTAGCCAATGTAACAATGCACTTAAAGTGGTCTTTCCAAGATTAGAGATGAGAGAATCTGATAGTTTAGATCCCAGCTGTGGCATTTATTAATGACATGACTTTGGGTAAATTACGTAATCCCCATGGGCCTCAGTTTTCACATCTATAAAATGCCTGTAACCTAGACAGATACTTCCACATTAGGTGAAACTTGTTTGTTATATAGAGTGCTTAGCGCATGGCAGGCATGTAGCAAAAGCTCACAGAATCCTGGGTGGTCCAGGACCTAGTAGTCATCACCCCATGCACTCTGTTTGAGGACAGGAGTTTGGGCAATGCCCGCCTTCAGTGGCAGCACCACTCCTTCAACAGTGGAGAAGGGAGTGGCAGGCGTGGCAAGTTTGCTGTCTTTGCTCTCAGCAGAGTCCAGGCAGTCACAGCTTCATGGATGGCCTTTCAGAGATCCAGCCGAGCCAAGGCAATTCCGAGAGAGCCGGAGCTGAGCCTCCACACACCGGGAAGCGTGGACTGATGGAAAGCACCTGCTCAGGCTCCCAGGTGTTGTAATTTAAGAACAGCAGCTCTGGAGAGAAAGACGCCATGAGACAGGGTTCAAGCAGAGGGTTTTTTTAATTAGGGAAAGAATCATGAAAAGGGGGAAGGGAAGTGGGTAGACTGGCCTCCAGAGACAGGAGCAGCTAGAGAGGAAAGAGGGAGAGAGAGAGAGAGAGAGAGAGAGAGAGAGAGAGAGAGAGAGAGAGAGAGAGAGAGAGAGGGAGGGAGGGAGGGAGGGAGGGAGGGAGGGAGGGAGGGAGGGAGGGAGAGAGGAGGGGGGATAGGAGGTGGGCAGGGACCTCTTAAAAGGGAACCTAGTGAATGTACACAGGTGGTGCTCTTAGTGGCTTCAACTGAGGGTGTACTGTCAGAACCCCAAGGACAGGCCAGAACAGATGCCTGAATACTAACATCAGGTTTCCCTTCTCAGTTACTGTAGACTGTTCACCCCAAAGCCTTCATCAGACAGCTTCATAAAAGGGGTGGCATGGAGATCAGAAGGAAAGGAAGAGGGGAGGCTCATAGACCCTGCTGCGGACTCACACCTGTCTTTCCCTCAGCCACAGACTGTTTTGGGTCAGTCTATCCAGAGACCAGGCTTTCGAGTACAATTATCATAGAAATGTAATAAATGACTATCATGAATGTCTAGTTAATCTATTTAAAGGATGGGAATGAATGAACTGAAAGACAAACTCAGAAGCACTGGCGAGCCACACCCTAAGAATTTAGACAGAGACGGCAATGCCACCTGCCTCAAGACGAAATGCAAAATTATAGCCTGGGAGGCCCAGCACTGAGTAATGTCTCCCGATGTTAATAAAGTCTTTGAGAGCCTGGATCGTGCAACTTATTGCACTTAATTTATATTCTCTTAGGCAAAATCACCATGACCTGGATAGAAATTTAGCCAGAAAGTAATAAAGCATGGAGAGCCACAGGTTATGAAGCAGCCCGAGAGCAGCCAGGAGTCCTGCTCTATGACTCAGTATATTTTAAATGTTGTAGGAAATTAGATCATATTGGACATTTATTGAGCGAATTTGATGTGTCAGGAACTGTGCTGTGCGCTCTGATGACCCACAGTCACCAGTCACCTTCAGAAGCCTTCTGCAGAAACCATTGCAGTCGGACGTTTCTGTTAGAAGACATGTTCTTTGACCTTGGCAGTTTGACTTTTCTTCCATTGGGGTGGCCAAAAAGAAGCCATGTTCCTAGTTACTTACGAGACTTCTTGCATTCCTACAGCGGGCTGTTAACAGTAGTCCACCTGTCCACATGGTAGACAGAAATCCTGTCTCTGTCACAGAGGCGTCTGAACACTTCTGAGATGTCTAGGTTTCTCTCCACACTCGGTGAGATCAGACAGATACCCAGGCTCAGAAAACCACTGGTTGGAGTGCAGAGAACAAATAGGAACCCCATCTTAGCACTACTCTTTCTGCCCCTCCCACTGACTGGGAGAGAGTTCTCACAAACTCTGGGACTCTGAGGACCCTTTGATAAGGAAAACAGGCTATCATTCCCACCAGAGCCCAGCCCCCTTGCTCTTGTATTTGCTTCACCTAGGACAGAAAGACAGCAGGACCGGGTCTGGACTGGTGTTTCTGAGATGGTTGGGAGACCCTGGTATACAATGGCCCCTCTACTTGTCTCCTTCCCGCAGAAACCTCACACCTTGCACCCTAGGAACTTGTTTCTTTAAACTGATGATTCAGGGACTGGAGAGATAGCTTATTTTGGTAAAGTGCCTGCCACGTTGAGTTCAGATCCCTAGTACCTGTGCTAAAGCTAACCCTAGCCCTCAGAGGAGGTAGAGAGAAGCAGAGCTCAGAGCTCACTGCCAAACTAGTCTAGCCAACAAGTGCACTCTGGGTTCAGTGATAGACCCTGAATCAAAAATATACAGTGTAGAGAGAGGGTGGGAGATATATGAGACTAACCTCCAGCCTCCTTACACATGCATAGGTATGCACACGCGAGTGTGTGCACACTCACACACACACACAAACATACACACACACACACACACACACACACACACACACACGCACGGTAACAGTTCATACTGTTATTTCATCTATCACAGTTCCTGCATCCTTGGTCATATTTGATGGTGGGAACTTCTGAGGTTTCTCTAACTCCTGTGCAGATGTATAGGACACAGGACTTTCTAGATATAGTGCCAGGACTAGTTCACACTTAGGACTTAATTCATCACCTGCCCTAAGACCACTCTGACTTCTTGGACCATCCGCCTCAGAGTTCCAGATGCGCTCAGCTTCCCTGAGCTCTGCCAGATGAGGTGTCAGAACTAGAGTAATAGCTGGGGCCACACACCCTTCTCTCCAAAGCCAGAGATTTTCAGTTTTTCCCGTGTGGCTCTGTTTCAGGTTTCATGGCAACTGAAGTCACTGTTGCTGTCTAGCCACCAGTGATTATGCACATGGGGTGTAGCTGATGCTTCTGTGTTGTCAATCGATAAAGAGACAGTGACGTGAGCTACTAGGAGGGATTTGGGCAGCATTGCATGAAAGGAAAACTAGTGATTGCCCATCTCTCTCAGTGGCAACAGATAATGAATAAATTCCAAATTGTCAGAAGAAATCAGTTGCAGTCTCTTACTGCCCGACTCTTCAAAGATGGCCAGCTGTGCAAAGTGGGGATCTGAAGTCTGGATTTCATGATACTCCGGGAATAATGAGGTCAGGGCCAGTAATAAATCCAGGTTCCTTTTCCTTTGAAGATGGCTCCTTGTATTCTCTGGATCCCAGGACTCCAGACTGGCTCCCCCTGGAAACCAGCTGGGTGTCTGAATCAAAGGTCAGAGGGAAGGAAAGGGATTGAGTGACCTGTCTGCCACCAGTAGGTATGCAGGGCCAGGGCCAACTGGTGAGGACAGGTAACAGGCTCAGGAATGGAAAACAAAAATGTTGGCACAGGTTTTGTTGTTGTTGTTGTTGTTTGTTTGTTTTGTTGTTGTTGGTTGTGGTGGTTTGTTTTTGTTTTTGTTTTTAACTCTTTTAAGTGGTTGAAGATATTCCCTGCTTTATTGATGAAAAAACAGTGGCATGAAATGTTAAGGAACTTACCCCAGGTCACACGCAGGTTACCGTAGACATAGATTAGTCAGGGAAAGAATTTCCCTCCTTGAAGGAGACCCCAGCAGCCAACCGTGGAGAGACTGTGCATCTAAGGCTGTTCTCTTAGAAAGCTGATGGGCGCATGACTGGCCAGGTGTGAACCAAGTTCACTGCCCCACCCCTGCAGAGTGGCCATTCTGTACACTGGCCAGTGACCAGCCTGCCCCCATCAGTGTCTCCAGGGTCACCACAGGGACTCCAAGACCTAAAAAAAAGCTGAAATTCCCATGTGTGCTTTTCCCACTAGCTGGAGCAACTCAGGACGGATAATTTGCTGAGAACAGCAGAGACCCCTGGGACAAGTGGCAATTGGAGTTTCTCAGAGACAGACAATATGTTGGTACCAGATGTCATTTTAAGTTAAAGACCTATGGTTATGTTGCTTAGATGATCTTTTTTATTTACTCTAACCCATAATCCCCAAGCCATTCTAGATTGAGTGTGGGCTGCTGAGCATTCCTGGGAGAGCCACAGCTCAGTATTTTTAGGTGTTGCCGTTTCCGGCTGGGGAGTAACTTCTGCCTGCAGCTTCCTGCATTTAGTATCTGATTGCCTCTGCATTCATTCTGCCGTGGGTCCTCAGAAGTCAGCATCTTGCTTCTCTCTCCCAGGAGAGTGTCAGTGCTGAATGGTGTTCTCATCCAGGCCCACAGGGCTCCCAGGGAGAGTCTGTGCCTCACTGTTTAGATCTGTCACTTGGACAGGTTCCTGCCCCTTCTCTCCTGCCCCCTCACCCCCATGCTGTCTAGGCATTACTGAGAAGAGGGGACTCAGGAAAGGACCAGGGACCCTGTGGGTTCCCAGAGGTGGGACAAAGGCAAGAGTGAGCATTCTCTGACAGGGCAGTGCCTGAGAGTCTGGCGGAGGGGCCTGCTGTCACGAGCCTGTTGAACATGGTGCTGATGCGCTCCTTCCCCTCCCTTGGAGGCGCTGGACAGCCCACACCCCAGAATTGGCCAGCTGTGAAGAGCACTTTGCCCCACATACGCCTGAGCTGCTGGCCGTCACCAGGCCTGCTCCACCATCTGTGTGTCCTCCAGTCTGTCCTGGTCCTGACTGCCCCCAACCTCTTGTTCCACTGGGTACCTGGGTACTCTTCAACAGGCCAAGTCCTCCTGGAACTGGCATGCTTCCCCTCCCTGCCCCTGTCAGGGCTGCTCTGGCCTGTCACCATTAGGATGGCGGGAGAGGCTGATGTATAAAGGAAGGGAAACTGTAGTTGATTTTTTTTATTCTTTTTATTCTTTGGGGGCCCAGCTCCTAAATAATCACACGGAGACTCTTTCTTACTTATGGATGCTTGCCCTTAGGTTGCCATGTTGCTACCTGGCTTTCCTTAACAAGTTATCCTGTCTACTTTTGCCTGTGGGCTTTTACCTTTCTCTATTTCTGTATCTTTTCTTTTCTTCCATCTGTGGCTGACTGTGTGGCTGAAAGGTTGACCCCTGGCATCCTCCTTTCCTTCTTTTCCTGCTCCTCCCTCTTCTCATTCTTTCCTTCTGTTTATTCTTTCTGACTGGGAGCCCCTCCTATTCTTGCTGGGGATCCAAACTCAGGTCCAATGGCAAGCTACCAAATGAGTCATCTTCTCCACCCTCTGATAAAGCCACTCTAAGTTTACCCTAAGTTTCCTAAAAAGCATTTAGTACATCTCAACTACTGAGCACCACAGCTCAGCAGCACGGTACACCGTAGATGTTCAGGCGTTTACCCTGTGGGTGCTCACTGCCACTGCCCAGCCTAGCATTGTGAGAGCATCATCCATGGACCACTAGCCCAGGAAAGATGGAATTCCAAGTTTAGTCTCCACTGAATGCTGATCACTTTTGTACCATCGTAAAGTCAAAGCATCCAAGGTTGAAGCTTTGTAAGTAGGATCTGTCTGCACAGGAAGTAGATCTGATCAGTCTCACTATGCAAAAGTGCTCTTCTCAGGATCGAAGTGAGGGGCTGTGTGTATGTAAGATGCTCCTTCCTTCCAAGGCACTGAATGGAGCTGTTGACCTAGCTGCCTCTGTAATGCTAATGAAGGTGACCATGGCTCAGCCTCACTACTCCCCTCCTCCCTTCTCTCCTGCTCCTCTCAGCACTCCCTCCAGAATATATGACCATTCTGATTCACAGGGGGCATTAATGCAAGGTCAAAATATTCACTGCAGAAAAAAATTAAGGCACGCCCCACCCCTCATACACATCTACAGTGGACTCCCACACTATCAGTCTTGAGAAAAACCTGCCCTGACAAAACATGACAGCATGAACTCGTAGACTAACTTCAACACAATGCAGCATGGCCAAGGGCAGTGGATTGGAAAATGCCTACTGTAACACTCTGCCAGTGTGAGGGGGTCGGCATCACAGGCACACAGCCTGACAAGAATCACATCATAGCACAGAGCCTATTTCTATAAAAACTACAGAGCACAGCCTGCATGCCTGTCCCTGTGCAGAGTGATGACCACCTGCGTATCTTTTTTTCTGGACTACACCTCCCCTTTCTGTTGTGGCCCACATGATTGTCATCATCCGTGCCTCCCTGCCCCTGCCCCTCACTTAGCACCATTTCCTTCTGGCCTGTGAGCTTGGGCATCCTAAGCGTAGGCCCACCCTAATGGTATAGCATCAATTCTAGTTGGAATTAATAATAAAAACCCAGAGACAGATATTAGGGTTAAAGCTGAAGATCAGAGAAGCAAAGCAGCCAGCTACTAGAGAGATCTCACCTCTACCAATGCTCAGACCGAAAGGTGATCCTGTCCTCAGACTGCATCTCCAGACTGCCATCTGTCTCCAGACTTCGTCTGTCTCCAGCAAACCTCAGAGTGAACTGAGCTCTTGTCTCCTCCCTCCACCTCATATACCTCTCTAGTGTTGGGATTAAAGGTGTGGGATTCCAAGTGCTGAAATCACCTTTGTGTGAGCTTTGTTTCTCATTTAGGCTAGATCAAATTTGTGTAGCCCAGGGTGGCTTTGAACTAACAGAGATCCCTCTGCCTCTGTCTCCCAAGTCCTGGGATTAAAGGTGTGTACCACCACTTCCCAGCCTCTATGACTAACTAGTGTGACTTCTGGGATTAAAGATGTGTGCACTACTGCCTGGCCTCTATGGCTAACTAGTGTGGCTAGCTTTGCATTCTGATCTTCAGGCAAGATTTGTTAGATCATGAACAAAATATCACCACAAGATCCTTCCTGCCCCCTCTGGCTCCATAAAACTGAACTAATGCCACCCAGAGGTGCCCTCTCCAGGTCCTCCCATACCCCTGTGTGAAGTAAGTTCCCTTAGTGGTAGCCCTGGATCATCCCTACCAGTGAGGGAATATTGAGAAACAATTCTAATCTTCCCCCAAAAAAATAAAACTATAAAAAGTAAATCAATACTTGCCTTTCCCCCAGTGCCCAGTCTACACCTGCTAATTTTGTCACCTTCTTTTAAAATACAATAAAGAGCTCGTCCCACGTGACCGCTTGTCTGCCATTCACAGCCCCCGAGAAGCCTCTGCTGATCAGGGCTCTTTTATCCTGCCAAGAATTGCTTTGGCACACTTTTTCTCTAGTGGGTTTGTCCTCCATTAATTTAGCACAGGTTCAGTCTCTTAGAGCCTTTAAATGTGGGAAGGGATAGAAGGATGTTATATGTTATAGAAAGCCTTCAAATGGGGGCCTGTGAGCCATGCATCATAGAGGGTCAAATATGTTAGGGCTCTTTCTACCTCATTTAGCTCAGAAGAAAAGGAAATAAAGGAAACAAGACTGCTACCTGCCCCTGTGACTTTTTAAAAGCAGTGGGAAGAACATTTGAAGCAGATGTTTGGAAATTAGAATTTAAGGCCACCACATTTTCCCCGTGCAATTCACAACCACAGTTTATGCCCATAGTTAAGGAACAACTTGTCCATGCAATCCTACCCATTTGCCTAATACCTGTTCTGGGTAATTCTTACAAACAAACATGCTTCACTTTGGCAAAGGGGGAGATTTAATTCTTTTTTATTTTTATGTATTGATTTAGTGTGTGTGTGTGTGTGTGTGTGTGTGTGTGTGTATGCTGAGAATCAAACCCAGGACCTCACAAACATGCTAGGCAAGTACTATACCACTGAGCCATGCCCTATCCCAGCCTCTAAATAGAATATTCTAATGGTGTGGCCTTCAGTGGGTCAACCATGCGCTAGTGAAAGGCCACACATTCAAGAGTATGTAATCAGCACAAATTATACTTGATGGATTAAAAAAGAAAAGGACACAAAGTTGAGTAAGGAAGGGGGTGGATCTGGGAGAAACTGGGGGAAGGAGTGAGTATTATCAAAATGCATCGTATGACATTCTCAAAGGACTAATATAAATTAGGAAAAATATAACAGGAGAAATGAATGGGTGTTCGTTTACATATTACATTGAAATGTTGCTCTTCCCAGTGCTCCTTTTTAAGAAATGGTGTTGCCGGGTGGTGGTGGTGCACGCCTTTAATCCCAGCACTCTGGAGGCAGAGGCAGGCGGATCTCTGTGAGTTCCAGGCCGGGGTGGACCAACAGCCTCTAAAACAATAGAGAGAAACCTTGTCTCGTAAAACCAAAAAAAAAAAAAAAAAAAAAAAAAAAGAAATGGTGTTTGTGTATATTGAATTGTTTCTTCACATACCCTTTACTGATACTGAGTTTACAAACAGATTTGGAACTCAGAAACAAGTGGCCACTTAGTAGCATACATTATCTCCAATATCTGAGGTGCTTGTCTCTAAAACTAGATGACCAAAATTCTTGAAGGGATGAAATAAGCTTAATCCTTCATTCATCAAAAATATATATTATGGACTGGCAAAGTTGCTCAGTGGTTAAGAGCACATACTGTTCTCAAAGAAGGCCTGATTCCAAACACCCAGCTTACAACTGCCTCGAGCTCCAGTTTCCGGGAGCCAAACTTCCCTGGCCTCCATGGGCACATTCACACACACACATACATAAACATAAATAGATAAAAACATTTTAAACTGTGTATTAGAATAACATTTCTTAAAACTCTTACTCTTATCATATCAATAAAGAATAATAGTAGCTGGTAAGATATCACCAAATTTAAGAGAGAATGATTGGAAGTAAAGTTGTGGTGCATTGCAAAATTCACTCTAGGAAGGTGGAGAGCCCAGACCCTTGAGCCCCAAGGATCAGGATTGGATTTGTAGGTAGGCAAGGATGGCTTGCATCTCAGGCATGCAGAGTAACCAAGGATCAGAGTCTGTATTCTAGATGATGGCAACAGATTCAAGGAAGGCATAACTAGAGAGTAGGCAGAGGACCAAAATAGATCTAAGGTGAAGGGGTCTCTAGGACAGAAAGGGCAAGGGACAACTTGCTGTAGGAGCAGGATGATGATGAGAGTACCCGCCCAGGTGCCTTTGAAGAAGACCTTGGATGAAAAAAGGCAGCTGGTAATGTGAGTTGGGACTGTGGGTTCGGGTACACACTGGCCAAGCCAGGGTGACTCCCTCTCACACTTTTCCATAGCCTTTCATTCTCTACATCAGTGCTTGCCTGGATTGGCTCAGACAACTAACGTTAGCTAATTATGTCTGCCTGGTATTTACCAAGTGTATTACAGGCAATTTGGATTTATCTCCTTGTGAGAAAAGACCTGGAAAATTCTTTAGAAGATAGACTCAAACACATCGGGTATCCACTCTTTTTGTTCTGCAGAAAATAGTGATGGCTCCACCATTCAGACCACAGTTTACAGGATCTCTGTGGTCTTAACTCAGACACACATGTTCAAGCCTTGTCAGCATCACTTACGAACTGTTGAACTTTGAGCTTTGTTTTCTTCTTCTATTTAAGAATATAATAGTTACTTTGTGGGCTTATTGTGAAAATGGGTAATGTTTTATGAAATGTACAAGTGAATGTCTATTTTGAGTTCCTTTCTCATTCGTTCAGTCACCAAGTAGGGGGGGAGCATCTACATAGCAGGAAAGATGGTGGGACCCCAAAAGATTTATGCTTGGGTTGTACCTTCTAGACCACCCAGCCAGACAGTCTGGGGCATTGTCACAGCCTCGACTTCCCAGGCTGCCTACTCTTCTTTCCTTCTCGAACCTAATTTATGTTCCGTTAGTACCCTCTCTCTCTGCCTACACCAAGCCCTAAACACTGTGCATCGCTCTTGTCTCTTCTGCTCATCCTACATCCAAGGTTTGCTCAGGAACCAGTCAACCTGTCTTCAAATTCTTTGTTGTCCAAGGCTGGTGCCTTTACCTCCCCAAACCTGACCCCTCGCTCCTCTATAAACAGGTGTAGCTGCAGTACATACGTTGTAAGTTCCTCCTGTGAAGCCTGTTTGAAGATGCGTGGACAGTGCCCGTGCAGTGTGAGCTATTGGTCAACACTGACTGTGGTGATTGTCACCGACATCCTGCCCTTCCGACTGCCCAGGCCCTTTTGCTGCTGACCCTGATACCTCTGTCCCCAAATGACCCACATTGTGTTTATGTGATTTCCATAAGTCTTTGCTCTCCAGATAAGGGAGGATCTCCCTCAGAACAGGGACACTGTCTCGGGAGTCTTGGTGTCCCTCACATACAGGAGATGCCAAGCCCATTGTAACTAATCAAGAATCAGTGAGGGGGTGTCAAATGAACCCTCTCTCTGAAGTGCTTTTCTGTACTACTCATCTTGACTTGTGTCTGTATCCTCTCCAATAGAGTTGGTTGTAGGACTTGGCAACCTTTGATCTTAAATGACTCTTAACTACATTGTCATTAGAGTACTGGCTTCATGACACTTACTGCCCTGCTGGCTTGCACCTTTCAGCCTATACTCGTGCTGAATAAGGGATTGCTTTCAGGGGTGCAGCATTGCTCTGCCTGTCCAGAGTTGCAGGCTCATCTGTCAGTGAGAAAAGCAGATGGCCTTGATGGCATTGGCCTGGAGAATATAGAGTAATCACTTCTGGTTGTGTACACAGAAGGCCTAAAAAGTGTGTGTGTGTGTGTGTGTGTGTGTGTGTGTGTGTGTGTGTGTGTGTGTGTGTAGGAGGGCTCTCTGTTTTGCAACTTTTATATTGGTATCTTTCCACCCACACCAGAATTCAGGATCCTAGAGTGGGCATTGAGGAGAACTACTGGACTCAGGCAAGGATGAGAAGGGCTTTATATAACTAACCTGGGTATGAACTCTTTCATTTTAACCAGCTGCTCCTGCAGTCCACAATTATCTACTTCCGGTTTGGCTATCCATCCTCCCCTGCCTCTGCTGTTCAATTTTGTAATTGCTGTCAGGATAACCAGCGTCTTGGTGTGTGGCTCCTGGACAGCAGGCCTGGGATCTCAGGAGTCTAGCTGAGGGCTGCAGACTCCAAAGGGAAGGAGGCTCTGGACCCTGTACCTCTGTACCCTGCTGTTAGCAGAGTCCCGTCTCCCCCAGACAGCTCCTCATCCTGAGTCCAGCGGGCACTGCTGAGGTTCCAGTCCTCTCAAACAGCAGCGATTCAGAACCACTCATCCCATAGAGATGATCTCAGACCCCTCCATGGTGCCCTCTCCTGCTTCCTGCCTGTTCCCGAGTTCCCAGGAAACACTGAATGTCCCACACTCCAGCACCGCTCAGAGCTCACACCTGCTGTCTCACAACACAGTAGCCTTCACAGCTGTACCTCCAAAGCCTTACATGCCCACAGCCGGCTCCGAAGCCTTACATGCACACAGCCCGCTCCGAAGCCTTACATGCACACAGCCGGCTCCGAAGCCTTACATGCACACAGCCGGCTCCGAAGCCTTACATGCCCACAGCCGGCTCCGAAGCCTTACATGCACACAGCCGGCTCCGAAGCCTTACATGCCCACAGCCGGCTCCGAAGCCTTACATGCCCACAGCCGGCTCCGAAGCCTTACATGCACACAGCCGGCTCCGAAGCCTTACATGCACACAGCCGGCTCCGAAGCCTTACATGCACACAGCCGGCTCCGAAGCCTTACATGCCCACAGCCCGCTCCGAAACCTTACATGCCCACAGCCGGCTCCGAAGCCTTACATGCACACAGCCCGCTCCGAAGCCTTACATGCACACAGCCCGCTCTTGGGCTTCTTGCCATGGCTGGTCTGCCATGTCCCTGCCTGCTCTACCTTGCTCTTCCTCACTGTAACTACTGCTTCCCCAGTGGTCTCTGCCATATTTCCCCCAGAGGAAATGGACATTAAAGTATACATGGGGATATTCATACCACGCCATGTAACTAAAAACGGCACTAAGGTGCATGAATCAGGAAAACACGGAGTTCTAAAGGAGACCTTAATTTAGTTCAGTGTGGGAAGATAGAAGGGGTGGATCAGGGAAGGTGTCCCAGAGGAAGTGAATCTTAACACTTCAATTCACACTTCCCCACGGATTACACACAGTTAACCAGTTAAGTGGCACTTCTCCGAGCACACGCTAAGGCCCTGGGGCAGAGAGTGGCCTGTGTAAGAATGTATGAGAAGCTAGTGGCAGGAGAGCATTGAGAGTGAAATGAGATGAAGCCAGGGCGTTGTCAGAAACTAGATTCCGCGTTGTCAGAAACTAGATTGCGCGGGTCCTGGGGGGAACAAATTAAGGGTTTGTGTTGTACTCCAGTGACAATGAGAAATCTTTCAGGGGTTGGAAACCAGGAAGGTCACCAGCCCAGCACAGCCCAGATTTCAGATTAGCATGTTGCCATTCCCTCTGTCTCCCACCCTAGGGTGATCGGGAAGATGGGAAGTCAGGAAGCCCATAAGAAAGAATCAAGTGGTGGGAATGTCTGTCCGAAGCTGAACACCGCCTGATAAAGCCTGAGAATTACACGCATAATCTAACACTCAGATGTGTCACATGGTGCCCTATGTTGAGAGGACATTACTATCCTGTTTCCCCCTTAGGACACAGAGGACATTGATAGAGCGGTACAAAGCTACGCAGCTGAGTAACAGGCCAGAACACAGACCCAGAACTGATTGCAAAGCTTGCACTGTTTCTGCCCCTCCCAGCAGGGTCTGCACACAGTCCCCAGGGAAGACAGGAGTAGAGAAAAGCACCTTGCAGGTGTGCTGGTGTCCCTAAAATTCCCTTGGCGGCTTGAAGGGCCCCCCACTGAAGGCGCTCCTGATTTCAATTTAACATTTGAAGAGTGAGGTTCCTGAGGCCTGTGTTGCATGCTGGCTCCTCCCCTGCTGGCTCTCACAGGGACACCAGACTCACCAGAGCAGAGATGATCCATCCAGGGACAAAAGCCAGCGCCCTGAGCCTTTGAAGGAGAGGAACAACCAGCCTGAGCAGAATGGGTTCAGAGAACCTGCTAGCTGGCTCTTACTGAGAGATGCCTACCTCTGAACCACTGCCCAGGGAGCCAAGCCGGGAAGCAGCACACTGATGTAGCCTGCTATCCCTGGCACCCCAGAACCTCCTCTGGCCCTCCTAGCACCCCTCTCATTCCTCCATTCACTGTGATCACTGATACAGGAACCAGGCCACAGGCATCCTTGTGTCCCTCTCCACACTGCCTTAGACACATAGGGCTTAAATAATTGCTTGTTAAAGGGCCGAGCCGATCGATCCACATGCATAGTGGATGGGAGGACGCGGAGAAATAATGCAACTTGTAGACACTGAAAGCTGAATCGGTCACGTGGGAGGCTCCCTTGTGGATCCAGGCTGACACACAGTGGACAAAAGTTACTCGACGCCCCTCCATCCAAGCTGCAGCATTTGCAAGCTGTGCCTCCCCCACCAGCACTGCGGAGTAAGCACCCACCACGGTGCAATGGGCAAAGGATAGTGAGGCTTAAGGAATGCCGTCTCCCTCCCTGGGGGCTTTGCAATTGCATGAGTGAGGATGCTGCCACCATGACTGACTCCAGCTGTCATCCTGGATGTCAGGCAAGCTCTCCCAAGGCCCAGTTTCCTCCTTTGCAGAATGGGGATGGTGCTAAAGTAGCTACATGGGGTGTCACTGTAGATTAAGTGAGAGCAAGCGCATGAGCCATTTGAACCCACAATCGCTGCCAGGGCCTCCCCTCTGAACATGCTGCTTCTGGTGCCAGTTAAGCACGCTGAGAAATCCTTCAGCCTCCCTTCCCCCTCACTGTTTAGAGTTTGCCTTGTGAATTCCTCTGTCCCTGTGTGTATGTCGGCATGGCCTCCACCTCTGCCCACTGTAGACTTGTGCCCACTTTGTGTGCTGGTAGGACATTTCCACATCCTACCAGGGCATGCACAGCTGTGAGCACCCTAGTAGCTCCTGCCCAGGCTGAGCTGCAGCTGGGAACCCCTCACATCTGTGGCCCTGCCCAGAAGGCAGTGAAATGCTGCATGCTGAGAACACCACGTGGAAAGTTAATGAAAACAATAAAGCCTGCTTTTGGAAATCTCTGCCACTAGACCACACCCACCTCCATCCTTCTGTTTTCCCATACCCGCCTCCCTCCGCTGTTCGGCATCCATGAACCTGGCCCCTCCCCACACCCTTCCTTCCCTCTTAGGTGCCATTTGGCCAGAACTGGAACACGTTCCATCTTCCCGCTTTTGGTACCAGTGAAACAAGTAAATGTTCCCAGTTGCACTGGCTGAACCCTGCTCCTCTGGTACCCTGGCTCTGATGTTACCAGAGAAGAGAACCAGTGCTTTGGGGATGGTGGGGAAGGAATAAGGCTATAGGACCCAGACCTGTGCTGGCTATGACAGCCTTTGGTACAGTCTGCACGGGGGACACTGAGTCGGTGCCAGGCCCCTCCCAGCTCTGCAACACTCTTGCTTTGTGACATTATTGAGCAATTTGCCTGAGCTCCAGCCCTCTTGTGAAAGAAAACAAAGCAGCATACCAGCTAAAAGGTTGCTGTGTGGACCATTTAGTCGAATGCTTGGTACACAGTAGACTCCAGTAAATATCAGTAGTGGCAATATCATAACACCTGACTTTTGAGGGTCCCGCTCTCTGTCTGCCCTGATCATCTTAACTTAGTCACCACAGCTATTTAGCTCTGTGGTTCCCCTGGCCTTGTTCTTGTGCCAATAGATAGATTTCTCTGACTTTGAATTCATTTCTTGGCTTCCACACTTTGGAAGTCTGCTGGACCACTGAGACCAAGGAGCCTCAGCCTAGACCGCTCCGCCCCCAGGTCCTCAGATCTTGTCCCTCTTCAAGGTCACCCTTGACTTAGGAACCCAGAACGTGGGTTTGTCAGGCTCTATTCTGGTCCATCAGACTTTCTGTCCATCCTTTCCCCGTTTATTTGCCCCAGAAATAAATGTCTCTTAGTGCATTCAGCCTGACCCCTCTTGTCCCTTCCATAGGCTGGCTAAGGGGGTTTGGCAAGAGTACAAGGGAACATCACCCCTCTCCCATGTTATGGAGCAGCTAGGGGACCCGTGAGCCTCCTGTGGCTATGGTCAGAGGAGCTGGTTTAAGCGTGGTGACAGTTAACATGTCCTGGTCATGGCCACTTCTCCTTGGATCACTGATGCTCCATGGAAGCAGAAGGATGAAAACACTGTCCTGTCCTAGTGGTGCCCCTACTGCCACCTGAGGGCCCAGGACACTGCTGCTTTGTTCACTCAGGGAATAAATGTCTAATGACTCCCCTTGCATCCTGGAGATTTGACAACTGTGTCTTCATCAATATGTTCTTGTCCTTGAAGATTTGTTCTCCTTAATCAGATAGGAAAAATCACAAGTACTCCTGGCCCAACTAATCTGAAGAAACCCGTTCGGACCTCAGTTTTTAAAACTAACACAAGTTTAGGTCCAGATATCAAGGTCTGACAGACAGAATGGTTTTCCTTCACCCAAGGGCTGCCCGGAGCCCTCATCTAACCATTCTCTCTGTTCATTGTCACCAACAGATGACTGGCACTACTGCATTCAACCACAAAAATCTAGCCGTATCTTTATAGATAGCTATGCAGTAGATATACTGTGCTGAAGCTAGCAGAGATTAAAGGCCTAGACTGTGTCAGCAAACTGCAGTGGGGTAAATGGGGCGATCCCACAATGTCCACTTCTGAGGACCCACTGAGGATTTCACACTAGGAATCTAACTTGTATATTGTACTAGCAAATAAGGAGCCTCATCCCTCCTAGTTGGTGACAAGGCACCAAAAAAAGAAGAGAGAGAGAGAGAGAGGAAGGAAGGAAGGAAGGAAGGAAGGAAGGAAGGAAGGAAGGAAGGAAGGAAGGAAGGAAGGAAATAAAAGAAATTCAGAGAGGTTGAGTGTCACAGTTAGGAGCTATGGAATCCTAGATTTTGGCAGGTACTCTAGGGGAATCGTGTCTTTGGGAATCCAGGTAGTGTGCAGACAACTCCCAAAGTTGAACATAATGTTGAAACAAAGTTGCTATCTTGGTGTTGTCCCTGACTGGGTCATTTCTCTATTCTGGCGTCCCCACTAAATAATAAATTAAGTGTGACTGTTTACCCTCCTTTTGCCTCCTCTAGGTGAAAGTGAAATACTCCAATTCCATCTGCATAAAGGGAAGAAAGTTCCCTTCCAGGACTCTGGGGCCACAGCTAGTCACCATCACTAGTTTGAAAAGAGCAATATACATCTTAGTATCCCCTCATAAAGCACGCATGCTTCCTCTTGATCCACACAGCGCCCATGCATGATCCATACTCTACTTATTTAAAAGAGCGTTTGGTCCATCATCACCCCATAGGCTCTGAACTCCTTGAGGATTGGGGAAGAATCGCTCCTTGCCTGCCACTGGGTTTTGTGCATTTATGAACCCAAAAGGGCTTGTTGTGTGGCCTGTGGTCTGCGGCCTCGCCCTGCAGGCATGACTAAGCACCCCTCTGTGTGCCCGACTACTGCCCTGTGCAGTAAATGAGAGGAAGAGGTGCTGTGCTCCGGGAGGCTTAGAAATGGAGAGAGGCAAACCATCCTCAGACATGACCCAGAAAGCTGGCCACCGGCCTGAGGGCTGTCAAATAGAGAAGCTGGCAGAGACTGTTGAGTCCCAGTTGGGACAGATGACCTCCACATACTGAAGGATATGAGCACATCCGAGGTGCCATGGAGAAACCAAGCATGAGGGTGGGAAATGACAGAGGCCTCCGTTTAAACATGAGGCCCCTGCCAGGACTGTGGAATCTTGGAAAACATGGGAAATTTTCTTCTCTGCAATAAAAGGGAGAAAAAAATGTCTGCCTGTGTGCCAAAGAGAAACGGATGTGGTCAGAAAGGAGGGAGGCAGAACAGGAGGTGGGTGGATAGTGTTTACAGGCTTCTCAGAGTCTGACATAAACAATGCAGAATGAGGGGAATCCTAATTTTAAAACTTACTCTGCAGTTGCAGTGCAAACCATCAACTGGGACATGGGCCAGGGCCAGGGCCAGGGCTGGAAACCGAGTGACTGCTCAGAGGCAGTTGGGACTTACGATTCATCAGGAGACACAAGGGGCCGTGGCCTGGGTCCCCCCACCACCACCACAGCCCCCTCTGCCTCCGCCCTGACTCAATCTTTCACCTGCTCCATGCCTTTCCTTCAGAAGCCTGACAAGAACTAAGGTCAGATCCTGTCAGGGCAGAGTTCGGAGGGAGAGGTGCTACAGAGCCTGAAATGACTGAGACCCTGAGACTCCTGGGCAGGAAGCATGTCTCCCCCTCTTCAGCACTGGGTGTAGAAAAGCTTGAGTTCTCAGAGTAGGTGCCGCTCTCTTCTCTAGAATGGTAATTCCTCAGGCTCCACCAAAGGAGATTAGGAGTGGAGGTCTGAGCTCCACCCGCCCCATCTAAGTTCAGCACAGTTACCTCAGCAACTGGTATCCCTTCAAAGCAGGCTCAATGTGGTGGTTAGACCACAAACTCTCAGCACAGTACTAGTAGTGAGGGTGTTACAACCAGCTAGGATGGGGTGATGTCAGAGCCGACATCAGCCCCACAGGGAGAACGGGCTGATGGCAGTCCTCTGCTCTGCCTGTGTTAACCCTTGAAGTTAATGAATTACCTAAGGAGGCTCAGGTAAGCCTGGGGAGCCAGGGTGAAGGCCCTGTGAAGAGGAGGAATGACTAGCTAGTAGCTGTACAAGAATGTCTCATATTTTAATGCTAATATTTAATAGCAGTGTGTATGAGACAAAGTCATCCATGACTACTACTGTCATTTCTCAGGAGTCCAGGGCCATGTAACACCAAGGAGGCAATGTGAGGTAGCAGGTGATGTAGAATCAGACCTCTGTTTTGCCACACAGTTCTGACCTCCCTAGCTAGATGACTTTGAACAGGTTTCCTGTCCAACACTGTCGCCCAACCCCCCCCCACCCCTACCTCCCAGGGTTAGGAGGTATAGAGTGGCCCTTCTGAAAAGGCCTGCTATGTCTAGTCCCTTGCTCGTACTAGGGACACTGACCAGGTCAGAGTGCACCGGCGCCTTCACTCAGAGAGAGCTCATTTGAATGAGCTGTTCAGCAGGAGTGATGGGGTTGAGATTTACTTCTTCTAAAAGAGAGACAGAAAGCACAAAGGTTGCAATAATCGATGTTTTCATTATTAGGCCCATTGGCGGGTGCATTAGCGGGGAGCTTTGGGTCAATGGCTGATTGTTTAAAATGAAAGCACTGTTTATCACAGTGAAGAGAAAGGTTGTGGGGGAAAACAGAGAGTGAGATAATAACTAATATTGGCACAGAATGGTATGCTTTACAAAGTGTTTGCTCATACACCAACACTTTGTTTTATTCTTGCAATAACTCTCAGATGAAGGGAATGCCCAGAGCTGTTTCCTTCCCATTTTACACATGAGGAGCCTGAGGCTCACAGAATGACTTGCCTGAAGTCAGCTAGATCTTAAGAAACTGTAAAAAGATGGAAAATAAAAGAGAACAAACAACCGAGCCTTCCAAAGCTAACCTGTTAAGAGGTGTGACAAAACCAGCAGAGAACCCTGGGAAAGAGATGTAAGCTAGGGAGGAAACAAAGAGTATCACAGATTCACCATGTCCCTGGCACTGCATTCTGAGCCAAGGTCACAGCAAGCATGGCCCTGTCTCACTGTTCCGTGGAGAAGCTGGGAGCTTTAAAGCCTGAAACCCCATTACGAGTGAGCTCAAGGATGACGATAGGATGTCTGAAACAGACCACAAGCGTGCTCCCTCTGTGAATGCTATAAACATACGTAAGCTTGGCTCAGCTGAGTGACACTTTGGCTGCATCCCTTTCTTGTATCTGTACTCTGTGATTGGTCCCCAAAGCTCAGAGAGTCTACCTTACCTTCAGCCACCAGCCTAGGCGAAGGCCCCAATAAGAATTCTGTAAGCCAGGCTTTAGTGATGGTAAGCATGTGTAATCTAAGTGCTTGGGACAGGAGTCAGGGGGATCCACAGTTCAGGGATGTCCTCAACTCACTCGCAACTCATTCTCATCTAGCCTGGATTGCATGAGACTGTTTCAAAACAAACAAAACCTAAAAAAAAGCAAAAACAAAAACCAATAGCTATTAGCTACAATGTTGCAAATGTTCCTGTTCATCCTTTCTCTCTCTCCCTACAACAAGCAAGTTCTCCTTTGAACCTGACCATAGCTGGCCAGAAGCCTCCAGTGCAAATCCCTTCACCTCTAGGATGAAGTCTGAATGCCAAAGCCCATTATTCAAGACACCCATCAAGCCAAGACCACCCTAACCACTGCTTCATTCTCACGCTTTCCTACATTCACTTCTGCAAGTCATCCCTTCTGCTTCCTGGACACTCTGTCTCATGCTTGGTGTCACTTTGACCTGCGATTAAAATGCCTGTCTTTATCTCCCATAACCCATTTCCTCTGCAAAGCTCCCCCTCCCCAGCTCTTGCCTTTGTGGATGTCTACACATCCGGAACCAGTAGCACTTGGGAGTTTGTGCTACTCATTTTCATATGTTTGCTATGTGCTGGCAAAAATAGTCTCTGAAATACATTCGTGCTTACTAATTCACTCATTTGAAATGTGGCTTGCCTCCCCCGAAGACAAATAACGTTCAGTGGAAGGTGTGCAGCTATCCTAATAATAGATTCTAGATGAATAATAGATGTTAGGGTTTTGGGAGCGAGCAAATATATAAAGTGTAGCGCTGTGATAACAGATTCTGTTGTGCACAAGTTCTATCAAGCCCCACACATAAAGGTATGAGGCGCAAACACAATATTCAATCCTTTGAGAAATATTAAGGTTTCAAAATGTATTTTATTAATTCTTTGAAGTGCATACAATGTATTTTGATTATATTCACCCTTTCTACTCCCTCCTGGACCTACCTAGTTCCTCCCAGATCTAACCTTCACTTCCCTCCCTTCCTCCTGACTTCATAGTCTCTCTCTCTCTCTCTCTCTCTCTCTCTCTCTCTCTCTCTCTCTCGTGTGTGTGTGTGTGTGTGTGTGTGTGTGTGTGTGTGTCTGTGTCTGTGTCTGTGTCTGTGTCTGTGTTTAACAGACTGAATCCAGTTTGTGGCGCTCATATAATCGGGGGTGGATCCATCCAAGAAATACTAAGTGTTAGCTGTGTGCCAGCCATGTACTAGAACTGATTCAAAAGTATTCACAATTTCAAGGACATTGACATCTAATCAAGAAAGAGGCATAAAAACTAAAAGTTAAGATGTAATCTGGCACTCATCAATCTGAACACACCCATAGATTGGTGGAAATATTGATCCTGCTGTTGTGGCTCGTGATTCTCAAAGGGGGAGTGGTTAGATATAGTGGAGTTTTATTAGGAGGGTGAGCAGTGTGAGCAAAGGGTGTGTCAAGAACTATGGGGTGAAGAAGAGAAACAATGTGGTACATGGGGCAGAGAGGACAGATCGCAATGAGCCAGGTCTGTGCCAGTAAAGAACTCATATTTTATCCTATGAGTGACCCAGTGATTTCCATGTAAAGGACTCATAGAAGCATTCTACGTGTAGAGCCAAGAAATTGAGAACTTGTGCAGCCTACAAGATGAGGCAGAGGGAAGTCAGCACTGGATACAGAGATCAGTTGGTGGGTCATGACAGGACACCATCTAGGAGATGCTAAAGGCTTGGAGTAAACGAAAGCAGTGAGGGGCAGGTAGAGAAAAAGAAAGAAATCCACACGTGATTTGTGGGTCAAAAGTCACAAGGTGGCTGTGGTGGTCTATGTGAGGGGTGGGAAGAGTCAAATGTGGCCCTCACTTCTGACCTGAAGGTTGGATGTGGCAGAGAGGGAAAGGCCCAGCTCTACGGTGGAGATGGGACGTTCTGTTTAGACCTTGAGGAGTCTGAAGTGCCTTCAGATCACAAAAGTCCTCTAGCAGCCACCAAGGGCCTACCATGGTTGGAGCTTCTCAAGGACCTCTCTGAAAACCACTGCTGGTGCCCTCTCTTCTTCTACATAAACCAGTTGAGTGTTTTATAGGCAAAGCTCTTTCAAGCCACTGTCTGGAAGTAAGTATCTAATTTTCATAGAATAAATAAAAATATGGTAATTTTCTGATAGAGAGCTACTTCCCCTTCACTAGACTTAAGTCATAATGAATTTGGTTATTTCCTAAATTAAGCGGCCCCTCCATACTGTAGATAAAGGTAGATACTGGTTCCATGGGGCAGTAGGAGAGATCCCACTTTGAACTCAAGCAACTCTAAAACAGAAGCCAAATCAAGACAGACATATAGCCCCCTAAGGTCACAAGCACAAGACTACACTCAGCCTGATCCATGCTTGCTGAGATGTGGTAGCTAAGAAGCTTAAGACACTGAGGCATTCCAGAGCATCCTATGAGACAACTCTCTACCTCCGTTTCTGAGACAGGCACACTTGTGCTCCTCATTACACCATCTCCATTCATTAGAAAACCTGGTATTATTGTCTCCCAACCAGACTGACCTAGAATGCGGGCTCAGGTCTCTGCCCTTGGCTCTAGGCAGGAAGATGAAGGCAAAATGTGGATGGTAACTCAGCTATGGACAAAGGAATTGATTAACTATCAAGATACCTAGTCCTGAAAAACTCAGTATTGTAGTGGAACAAGGAGTGCATCCACTTGAATTGTAATGGAACAAGGAACTCATCCACTGGAAACAGAATTCTCGAGACTAGGCACAGCACAGTTGGCTGTGAGAAGGGCAGGGGAACAAGCCTGACCTAGCGCTACTGGAAAGACCTGTCCTCTGGTTACTCAGAAAGTGTCAGAGTGCTTAAAATAAAAAGCGAGGTTTGGAAATAATGTCCAGTGACAGACATTGTCTTGGTCCCTTAGTTGGGACACAGTGACTTCAGTGTGGTCATTTCATGAACCCAGCAAGCAGATTAGCCAGTTGTTTCTCTACCATGCTAACGCATGCATAATTATATTACACTCAAGCAACATGCACTCCTTTCTAAACAATAAGAAGTGACAATATATGTATATTTATATATTATCTGGGAATATATATGTATGTAGCAACAGTTGATTGTAAAAAGAGGTCATGAATTTCAAAGAGAGCCAGTAGAGGTAAATGGGAGGTTTTAGAGGGAAGAAAGAGGAAAATGTAATTATGCCAGGCATAGTGGTGAGTTTTTTTAAATGGTGAATATTTTTAAATCCATAATTTGGAAGGTAGAAGCACACAGATCTCTGAGTTCAAAGCCAGCCTGGTCTACATAGCACGTTCTGAGCCAGCTAGGGCTATAGAGAGAGAGACCCTGTCTCAAAAAGGGAGGGAGGGAGGGAAGGAGGGTGGGTGGGAAGGCAGGTGGAAGGAAGGAAGGAAGGAAGGAAGGAAGGAAGGAAGGAAGGAAGGAAGGAAGGAAGGAAGGATGGACAACAGCTACAGAATGATCTGGGAGCTCCACCCAGCACAACACACCAACATGCATAGTAGTAAGATGAGCACTCTGACTTTGTATCAGGTCAGTTTCTGTTACTTAGCTTTTGCCAACCATAATGCACTACAATTATTCTCAACAGTCAGCAAGGACACGAAGACAAGAGAAAAGCTTCTTGCAGCTGTGGGCTCTCCTCCCCAGGCAGTGCAGCCCTCCCCTCACTTGTGATGGGATGACTGGCATAGAAAGTCCCATGGTGGTGGCCAGAAGCAGCAGTTAGTGTTTTCATGCTCCCTAGCAGAGGATACTGAAATATTGTCAGCGTCAGCTTGAGCATGTACCCCCTTTTCTACCATTTGAATAAGCCCTGCAGGGTCTTCTGTCTGAAGGGAAAAACTTTATATCAGACAAAGCCACCACCACCTCTTAGCTAATAAATGGAAAATTCACCATTCTTTAATTATTGAATTATAGGCATTGTTACCAAACATTGCTTTCATTCCTGGTTCCAGGGGTAGAAATATGTAGAATGTCCCTGTTAGGGTCCATTCAAATTCCCCGTGGCTGTGCTAAGGACTGTTGGTTAGATCATTACACAGCATAAGTTGCCTTTACTCTGACTTCTCCCATTACCATGTATGGATACTTGGAAGCAGTATGGTACAATGGTCAAAATCATGGACTCTAGAGTAAAACAATCTAACCTCTGAGAATCTGTAGGATGCTAGATACATACCAACATTTCAAGCCTCTTGTGTGAAAAAAAATAGAAGTAAAGCCTAGTTATAGCATGGAATCTTTTGAACATGAGCTGCGATAGCAGAGTACTTAACACAGTGGTTGGAGTGGGCTAAGTGTTCTGTAACTGTCAGTCATGACCATTATGATTATCATCATTATAAGCAACATTCCCTGGGAGGAGGTACATGGACCAAGAACGGCCACATGTTCTCCTCTGTCATTCTGTACAAGGATGGGAGAGGGGCAGGAAGAGCAGAGAGTACTAAGAATGCCAAGGCCACAACACAGGCGATGAAGAAGATTCCAGCCAGGACACTAAGCCAAGGGGAGAGCAGTGTATGAGGGAGCATGCGTGCCAGCCTACAGCATTTCCACAAAGCATTTTAGCTTTAGTGGAAAAGTGACCGGTACTCCAGCACAGCTTTTCTTTTTCTGTGTTTTCTGAGTGCTCGTTTGGTTTAATAGTAGAATTTAAAGATACAATGTAAAATAGAAATTCTACTACTAAGGCTTTTCTAAGAAATTAATATAATGCTGAACTTCACTTCTTTTACCCCTCCTATCCTTTCCTCCTGCTGCATCCTTCCAAATACATTAAATTTCATATCACCTCTTCCAGAGGTCAAACCTTATTCAAACATTCTTCCTCCAAAAGGTGCATCCTGCCATGGGTTACCGCTAAACTGCTCATCACCATCATTCCGATGAGTTGACAGCTATATGTGGTCTCATCACTGTTTGGGCTTGTTTTCCATCGGGTCAGCTAGGCTTTTATTTAACTTACTTTGGCACTGCGTTTTCATTGTAATGTGTTTTTTTCCTCATTTAATCCTGATACAGCCCAGCATAGAACTTTTTGGCCTAGATTCCCCCTCCCGTCTTCCCATTTTTCCCAGCTTGACTGTGATAGTTAAGTGGTGGGCACCTGCCCAACTTGAAGGAAAATTCACTCAGCTTATTCTTGTGTATCCCCTTTGTTTTGCCAGGTCAAGCTGGGAGCTGCCTGACTTGAGGGAAGGGAGAGTAAAAGCCATCAGTGACTCAGATGGGGTGAGCTACCCCTGGTACGGGAACACCACAGAGACTGTGACCCTGGTTGGCCCCACCAACAAGATCTCCAGGTTCTCCGTCAGCATGAATGATAACTTCTACCCCAGTGTGACATGGGCAGTGCCAGTGAGTGACAGCAACGTGCCACTTCTCACAAGAATCAAGAGGGACCAAAGTTTCACCACCTGGCTGGTGGCCATGAACACCACCACAAAGGAGAAGATCATTCTGCAGACCATCAAGTGGAGAATGAGAGTGGACATTGAAGTGGACCCTCTCCAGCTGCTGGGGCAGCGGGCGCGGCTCGTGGGCAGGACTCAGCAGGAGCAGCCCCGGATTCTGAGCCGGATGGAACCCATCCCCCCTAATGCACTAGTGAAGCCCAATGCCAACGATGCCCAGGTCCTCATGTGGAGGCCCAAGCGGGGGCCGCCTCTGGTTGTGATACCTCCTAAGTAGAAGCAGACTGCCCAACTGTGCGTGGAACACGTGCCACTGAGACACGCAGTGGGATTGCCAGGGGTGACAGGAGCCAAACTGAGTTTCTGAGCCAAAGCAGACCTCTTGGTTTGCCAGCCTCTGCAGCTGCTTGTGAAGAGTACAGCTGCTCCTTGGTGGTAGAACCATAACCCTTAGGAAAAGCCCCTTCCTCTTAGGAATAAAGAAATCACTGATTTGACAGACTTGCTGTGATTACCATGCAAGTAGCCATATTTTGCAGCTGACCGGGATGATTCTTTTATTTGAACTATTGACCATTTCTTTCCTGTGAGAAGCAGGGGATGTAAATGAAACTAAACAGTGCCTGTGGCGGATGCTGCTTCCCAACCAATTAGAAGCACGAGTGGAAACATCCACACCAGGTGTTCGTAAGACAGTCCCCATGTGTGTGACTGGAGGGTGTTGGGGAGTTGGGTGATGGGGAGAGAGAAGACGAAGTTGTTGCTACAGATTAATATCAAGTATTAGTTGATGATCAGATCGTCAACACACCCACTGGAAGGAGAGTAACACTTAAACGTGAAAGGTAGTGTGAACCCCGTGTACGGAGTGAGAGCTGCCCTGGGAACTGTCCAAAGTGCTGATGTCAGCAGCCCTGGTGGAGACATGCTGCTTCCATCCACTCCCCTCTTTCCAAAGAGAAGGCTCGTGCTAAGTGTTGTTAGTCACAGTACTGGACATGTAGTTCCTGTTTTCTGTAGTAACGATGGCACTGGGTCCCTCCTGAGCTTTTAGTGACTCAATCTGTGACTTCGTTTACAGCTACAGATTTCTCACCAGCCTTCAATTTACAAAGATGTATAGCCTCCCATTCATATAGGGGTTTGGGAACATCTCAACAAATGAGAACAATACCTTCAAGTTTTAGTCTCTGAATTGTTTGGGCTCAGGAAATGCACACACCTGTGCATGCACTTGTGTGCTCACACACCAGTATTCAGAGATAATAGCAGCTAATCTTACCAGTAGTGCCTGAATATTCATCAATGGCCTTTAAACACACATAGTACGCACACTGTAAGTCCTTGAGCAAACTTGTGTTACTGAGACCCAGTCAATAAAGGTGGGAAGCCAAATGTCCTTTAGTCAGGCAGTGTAACACTCTCCGAAGGGTTTCCAGTATTTACATATTTCCAACCCTTTCAGCATAAATCATCCTCCCCCCCACACACAAAGAGTTTTCCTTGTTATTTTTAATAGTGCAGATTGTTAGATAGAGCCTTCCCTGTTCAGAAGCTCCCTGTGCAAACAAACTACAGATTTCTCATAATGTGGCACAATGAATAAGTAAATTCTTCAAGCCTAATTTCAGAGATGAGAGATGCCGAGTCTGGAGCCATTATACAGATCCTGTCATTGATCCAAATCTGCCAGAGATTGGGGACAGAGAATGTGAACCAGGAAGACTTGTTCATTGTTTTTGTTTAAAATGCACTGTAGTCTAATTTCTTTCATGCTCTTGTCCCAGAGGATGCTACTCACAATTATATATATAGCACTAACTTCACACCCCAACCATCAGCTTCTCTCCTGTAGACTAGTTATTGACGGCAAGTCATTTATAACAATACATCAATGCCCATAGGTGAGTTGCAAAGACTCTATCTAGAAATAATTCTATTTAGAATAATTCAGCTATTACTTTTGGATGTCCCTGTCCCTTTCCCATGCTTTCCTACTTTTTCATGGCAGAGCTGATCTGAGAGAGATACAGGCTGAAGAGTAAAGCTGCTTATTTTCCATTCTGACATCAGAAACACCAGTCTCTCCCTCACTGAATTAGATGCCACTTTTATGAGATTTGGGACAGTGGATGCTGGTCTTGCAATGCAAGCCACGCAGTCCCACTTTAAGAAAACCTGATTTTTTTTTACATCTAAAATTGTAACAACAGATGAATAAGAAAGAGTTTATATTAAAAATCCTATACAAGGTTTCAGTCTGTAAATGTCCCTAGAACATTAAGATGTGACTCACACAATTATCTTTACATAAAATATAGCTTTTCAAAGCGCTGTCTATACTTACAAAGCAAGATGCAACATTTGCTTACCTAGGCTTATTCCTCCTTAAAAAGAATCACTCCAGATTTTTAAAATAAATTACCCCCAGGTGATTTTCTGGGAAATGATGTAATAAAAAATTGAGAAAAAATATGGGAAAGGGCTTATAAAAGGTAAAAGCACTGTGCAAATATGCATTACCATTGTCATTTGTTACTTCTGTAAACTCTCTCAGTTCTGAAGTCAATCTGGCAGAACACTCAATTTCCTGTAGCCAATTATGTTAAAGTTATCATTGTTTTACAAGGATATGACCCCCTTTCTCGCTATCTGTGGATCATTGCCTTTTAGCTTAGTCAGGATATTACCAAGCAAAGGGCTCTCTTACAGGAGAGAATTAAGCTTGAGATCTCTGCTGGGGTCACCTACATCTTCACATCGGCCTACATTCCCTTGAGAACGGGTGGTCTGACACCAGATAACATCGATTTCAAAGGGGCTCATTCTGTGACTTTGGTGTGAATTGGGAGGTCTCCAGACTGCATTTGGATTCTGTATGGGTTCATTGTTTCTTAGTGGCACCACAGTTTTAAACTCCAATATTTGAAACAACATTTCATCAGATTTTAAATCCTTAAAATCTGAGGTCACCTTTGAGATCTTCTAGTCTATGATCTCCAAGGAAATTGAGGCCCTTAAATTAGGTCATCTATTCAGGATCACAAATCTAATCGGCACAGGCCAAGAGAAGGCCTGAGTCTCCCAGATCCAGCTTACAATACAGGCACATTACCTGGGACTGGGGTCTTCCCTTGTCTCCAGCCAGAAACACTGTCATTGTCCCAGAATCATTCACCCACAAATCAATTAGCCTAGATATGAAAAACAATTGGGTCCAGAACCCTTTTCACTATAATGTTAAAAAATGAACATTCCAGATTGCTTCCTGTCTGTGACAGCTGTTTAGATATTGAACCCTCAGCCTTTGTTCTCTGCTGCATGCATACCAACCACATCATCAGGTCGTTGCTGTAGTCCACAGCACATGGGAGGCTGGAGGCTGGAGGCTGGTCCCCTTTCTGCTTTCCATCCAATGAATCATTTTGGATTCCCCCCACCCCTGCAACAGATACCTCAAAGGCCAAAATCATGGTCCAAGAAACAACTCTGCATCGTAAAATAAAATAGCAATGATTTATAAAAGATTTTACAAAAGGCCTCTACATGCGTTTTCTCGTTCACAGTTCATCTTATCAGAAGTGTCGTTTAGTGGTGGTGGTGGTGGTGATGGTGGTGGTGGTGTTATTGTCTGCATTTTACAAATAGCAAATTGAGACCAAAGAGGTTAAATGATATATCCACAGGCACACAAACAAAAAAATGCCAAGGGCCTTTTGACTCAAACCCCCATTTTCTCCCTCTGTATGGTGCTATCCCTTAGTTTACTCCTTAGCACAAAGGAGAAGAAAGAAAAGGAGAAGGCAGGTCACTGTCACCTGCACAGTCATGTAGTCCTCCCCTACCTACCAAGTGGAATCATTAAAAATGAGAGAATGAAAGCTGTTTTCTTCCTCAAAGAGCCTTGTAATCCCCAGGGAGGTTGGCCAAGAAAAATGCCTGTCAGGGACTGTGGTGTGGGGGAGGTGGCTGTCACTTGTAATTAATGGAGTAAGGAAAGCTGTTCCCCTGGTCTCCGAATCCCTTAAACACCACAAATACAAAGACAGGCAGGAAGCAGGCATCCTAAGGCGAGGTCCCAGCTGAGCAGTGCCCTGCCACCCGCGGTCCCTCAATGCATGTGCAGGAGCAGCCCGTGGGGCGGAGGCAGTGGAAACAATGACTTTCCAAGGCCTTCTTGGCACATTGAATGTTCTTGTTAAGAGTGGAGGGCACAATTAAACATCGCTAGAGCCAGTTCCCAACTGAGTTGCAAAGAACGATATAAACGTGCACACACATACACGCACACACATGCACATGCACAAAGACCTACCACACTCACACACTTTCCGCGCTGAAAAGAAAATTAATCAAAAACCCAATGAATGCCTGAACTCTATAATTAAGCCTAAATGATCCTTGGATAGAAAAGGAGCTGAGTGAACAAGCTCAGTGAGCAAGCACACAGATATTTTTACCCCAGAGTCTTATTGCCACTAATTTCTTTTGAGATCTTGAGTACATCTGGTCCCCATTTCCCTGGTAGGACATCTGCCTATAGAAGGCTTCCCAGGGAATTGGCAGTTCAGTGATGGCCAAGGCTATCTAACCATTCCCAAACACTTCTATAGGAACTCCTGTGGACAGATGTGGCATCATCGATCCCTGGGCCAGCTATATGCTCTCCCGTAACAGAGCCAATCACTAGCCCCAGTAGACATTGGCATGGTCTCTGAAACACTGGACAGTATCTCAACTAAGCGTTGCTTGGCATAAGACATTATCATATCAGTAGACACACTGGGCTGGAGCTAGTTAGCAGACCTTCAGCATCCATCAATTTGGAAGCCCAAAACCTCATTCAGTCCCGGTGAAGTAAGGCCTGGTCTCTGGGAAGTTCTCTCAGCTCTCCCCAGCATTAGCCCCCTGGCTAAGAGAAGCCTATATCCAGGTAGGGGCAGAAAAGAAAAACAGAAGAATACCACATGGTCCTGGGTGTAGCTAAAATTCCAAGAGGGCTTTAGGAGGGTACAGGTGGCTAAGTGTCAGGACAAGGCTAGATGGAAAAATCCCAGCAAAACTTGCTGGATTGAAAGCCACAAAAGCCACCCCGGAACAGCTGCATTTTCCTCATCCTGTGCTCCCTTGGCAGACACAGAAGGAAAATATGTATATCTCAAATCTTTGCATGGGTCTCTACTGGCCCATCTGTCCCTTTAGTTTTGGCTTAAACCTTACAGTTTGCAAGTGACTTTACAGATCTGTAATCTTGAAGCAGATAAAATGAGAAGTACTTCCCCTTACCCTGTACATATACAACACAACACACCCCAGGCTATCCTGCAATGGTGGCTTCTCTCTACATCTGCCTATAGTGACCCCTTTCTCTATGGTCTCTCTTAGACCAGCTACATAGTTTTCTTTGAGCCTCCCCAGTCCCAGTCCCATGCCTCAAATTATCTATTTCTCCCAGCTGAGCTGAAGGATGTTCTCTGAGAAAACCTACCAGCTCTTCTTTCCAAGACAAATATGGATCCAGGCCTCTAGGCAGCAGGAGGCCAAGCATAGAATCTCTTCCACCTCTCAACCCACCTTTGTCTTCAGCTTACCTAGAAAATGTGGGTTGGTCCTTAAAGCAGTTGAGTGCTGGTTCAGAAATACCCAGGGATGGGGAAAATACATATGTCAGAAAAGAAAGAACCGAGACACAGAGCCAAGACACAAACAGGGCCCAGTGCCACATGGGATCATGAGGCATACGGACAGTGCTGTGAGATATTTAAATGATAGCATCATTGAATCTTGGGCTGGCTGAGGGCTGGCTGAGGGCCAGCATTACTGGGGCAAGGAGGAGATAAAAAGAAGGACAGGGTGTTTTTCTAGTTGCAGGCTAAGGTACATCTGAGGAAGACATAAGAAGGCACCCACTGTGTGCTTGCATGGTACAGTAAGCCTTCTTGGCATTTGCTGCGGTGCCTGGCTTAACCCCTTCCTCTCTGCCCCACTTCACAACTCCCTCTAATTCTCTGCTTTCCACACAGAAGAGCAAAGAGGGAAGGTATCACGGTAATTTTCCAAATGCCCATTCTGCTAGCAAGTCTTTCTACAACAAATCTCCTACATACTTGGCAAAACAAAATCCTTGCCCTCAGTGGGACAGTGTTCATAGGAAGCTGTAGAAGGCACTCGTACATTGTGAGGTAGCCCAGGCCCTTGTAAAGTGTCTCAGAGTCATCTCTCTACATGATGGATGCATCAACCAGTCTATCTTTTTAGAGGGACTGTTATGACCCCTCTCTAGTCCCTAAGGGGAGATAAAGTAACAGGACAAGACTTCTCAAACACCCTGTCCTAAAGAAAACCCCAGAGACCCTGCGGCCCCACCAGTACATACCCCAGCATTTGGGTTATCTCTCCATCTGCTATATCTCCTTTGCCCCTACCCTAAAAACCAATTAGAATATTCCACACAAACATTATCCAATGAACTGTTAATTGTAAAAATAACAGGAAAGATAATACATGCACTTCAGGCTGAGAACTATTTCATTAAACTGGGCTTTGAAAGCAAGACAGCCAATTAAGTAATTTCCCACTTCACTCCCTCACATATCAGAAACTATGGAAAGCTATTACTTCTAATTAATTAGGGGGAAAGGCTTTACATGTGAATATCAGATGAATGGAGATAGAGATGCTCCCACACATACCTCCTTATGCTTGCACATACACATGTACATGCACATGTGCACACACACCAGAAAACTAAGGACTTTCTCACCTAAAGAATTCCATGGATCTTGCCGGGCAGGGTGGTGTGTACCTTTAATCCCAGCATTCAGGAAGCAGAGGCAGGTGAATCTCTCGAGTTCAAGGCCAGCGTGGTCTACACAGTGAGTTCCAGGACAACCGAGCTACACAGAGAAACCCTGTCCTGAGAAAATACAGAATTCCATTGATCTTCTTAAACAGTCAAAAAATTCCTAGTCCCAAGAGCCACTAACAAAACTAAAGTATTTCTTCTTTAAGTACATTCATGAGAAAGAAAATAGGATATTTCATATAAAAGAATAAACAGTTTTAAAATCAGTTCAATTATGAGCCTTTTACAGAAAAAAAAGGATCTTGCCTTTTTGTCTTCAGTAAAGTAGATATTTCTACCCAGTTCTCTATATACCAAACATATTATTCATTAATACAGGGGACCAAGGAGTCAGGGGACTGAGCTCCCGAGGCCTGATTTTGTATTGATGTCATACTGACCTTCACTTATTTATCTGTGACACAAGAAGACGGCCCCTTCTCAGTGCCATCTGCACCCCACAAAGTGTTTAAGTTGTAAGAGCACCCTTAACAGAGAGCTCTGGATTGCTTGTGTCTTGCCTTAGGAAAACTAATAGATAAAAGTAAACCACACAGTTAAAATATTTCCTATACAAAAATTATGCTGTCTAAGGCATCGCTATTATATAACACATATAATTAATATACTAAAGACATAAGGACTAATATCAATAATAAAAACATGATTTTTTTTGGTTTTTCAAGACAAGGTTTCTCTGTATTGTCTTAGAAGCTGTCCTGGAACTCGCTTTGTAGACCAGGCTGGCCTCGAACTCACAGAGATCCACATGCCTCAGCCTCCCGAGTGCTGGGATTAAAGGCGTGCGCCACCAATGCCCGGCTAAAACATGATTCTTAAGGCTGTTTTCTTGGTGATGTGACTTCTGCTCATGAGCATCTGTGTGGTGTGCTCTGTGAACATCAAGTAGACTGAGTTCAGCTTAGGCCTCTGTTCATATATGCTTACTTTGTACCCAACCTTCTCCCCAACTTACCATGTTTGTTGTTCTATGCCATGCCAGGTATCAAAGGCTGGCAGACTCTGGCACAGTCAGGACCTCTGACCCATCTTGGTTAATCACATTCCTGGAGAAATGGGAACTGGCATTTACAGGTGCCAAAGAGCATGGCCGCTGTTGTGGTGAACAGGGTTCACAGGGGGATTTTTCTAAAACATCTTAGACCAGGTCCCTGTTTATATATGAAATGGGTTTATCTTCTAATTTCAGAGCATCAAGACAAGTTTATTTAACCATCAACATAAATGTTTTGGATTCTTCTTCCAAAACCTGGAGAGAGAGAGAGAGAGAGAGAGAGAGAGAGAGAGAGAGAGAGAGAGAGGGAGGGAGGGAGGGAGGGAGGGAGGGAGGGAGGGAGGGAGGGAGGGAGGGAGGGAGAGGGAGGGAGGGAGAGGGAGGGAGAGAGGGAGGGAGAGAGAGACAGAGAGACAGAGAGAGAGAGGGAGAGAGATGGCTGATTAGACAGTTTAGTTAGACTAGCGAGCTCCAGGCTCAAACAGAGAGACCCTGTCTCAAAAAAATAGTGTAGAACTACTGGGAAAGACACTGAAAATAGACCTCCAACCTCTACATTTATGTGCACACACATGCATGTGCACCCACACACGTACAACACACATACTCACAGACACACATGTACATACATTCACAAACATGAACTCTCACACATATGTACACACATACACAAATAAAAAATTCAGGAGAAAGAAAAGAATTCACAACATTTCACTTTATCTCAGACCAGTTCCCTTGTTTTATTTTTAAAATTGGGTTCACCCACTTCTTTAGGACTTCGGCTGTTACATAAAGCAGCATATACAAGCTCCCACAAAAGAAAGTTGCTATATATTTTCTTCCTAATGAAAATTTGATTGACAGCTTAAGGTTGAATGATATAGATATGTAGTGAAGTAGGGAGCTTTGGTAATATTGGCATGAGTCAATGACAGAAATCCTGGTTCCAGTCGGTTCAGTTTCTGCAAATCTCTGTGCCTGGAATACTGAGGAGCGGTGTCTGAATTTCCACCCATTCCTGTAGATCCTTTTGTGCTTTCCTAGTGACCTAAACAAACAAAATGACTTGGAATCTCTTCATGTTGTTTTAGTTTTCAATCTTTTAAGAATAGATGAATGTTATAAACCTCCTATGTAGGGAAATATGCCTGAAGATGCTCAAAACTTTGCACAAAATTTAAGTTATTATCCCTTTAAAATCTACTTACGAAGCTTGAATTATGAACATCTGCTTTTAAGGGATGGTGTTCCCTTGGCCACTGTCTTAATGCACACTGTTTGCATGTTTCTATGTCCACATGCAGGTCTCCTAGTAGGACAAAGCAAGCTCAGCAAGCAGAACCACATGGCAAGACACTGAGGAGAAGGATATGAGCAATGGCTGGTGACTCTGGAAGCTGACACCCTGGACAGCTGATTTCCTATTTAAAAAGCGTGCCATCTTGCCTGTCTCCTCACCACCCTCCCATCCTGTGACCAGTACCTCCTCTTCCCACCGCGTGTGTCCAGCCAGGCCAGCTGGTTGGCTCATGGGGGAGCGTTGCTAAAGTGGAAGTTGTGCCTGCTGCACCTTTTGCGGTGTGGAAAGATTGAGTTCACCCACACCTCCAGCTCATCCCCTCCCTCCACATGAAGCCTCCCAAGGACAAGGCTGGTCATCCTGGACTGAAGGGACCCCACACGGCCCAGCCCTGGCTCCCAAGCCTGCCACCCCACACCACACTTTTGGGTGGGAAACAGGGAGAATATGTATCTCCCATTCCCCTCTCTCTTCTCTATGTGGATAGCCGATGTCAATCATCCCCTGAGGTTCCTCTAAGGTCTTTGGAAGGCAACTGTTTGCCCTACCATGGACAGACTTGGTGCCTTCAGATGACCAAGAGCAGCATTTATGTCGCCAGGATCAGTGGAGTGAGAGCAGAACTTCCCCCAACAGGGAAAAAGTGGTATATGTTGTTTTAGTGATTGTTTTATTTATTGGTATTCTCATCTATTTATTTATGGAATCTGTATTTATTATACACCAGAAAATCTACTTCCATCTTTCAAACATCAGCCCAAAAATTGTCGTTTGCCTCTACAGAGCACAGTAAATGATTCCTCTTTGAAGCCACAGAAAAAGAGGGAAATTCTTCTCCCTGATCCCAAATGCTTCTACCCCAGACCAATTTTCAACCAGAAATTGGATCAGAAACTACCAGCTCATAGTAATCTGTCCAGCCACAGGAATCAGCACAGGCCCAGCTAGACAGAAACCCAGAGTATTCCAGCCCCTTACTCTTTCACTTTTTTCCCTTCCATTCCTTCCCAAACTCATGCAAGACCAATCAACTGACTCCAGACTGGTGGTTAAGACTGGACTTCTCAGTCTGCTGTGGTGTAGAATGCTTGGAACCAGGTACACATTAGAATCTATGCCAGGAGCTTTGCCTGGTTTCCACCTCATGTATCCATAGCAGAATTTCCAAGGGCTGAGCAGCAGAGGTCTTTTTAGTAACCCAGATGATTCTAATTTGTAAATGCAGTTGATTAAAAAAACCCTTCTACTATCTTCTTCATCCCCACCCACCTCCAAGACCTCTTCCTCTGGACAAGCTTCCTCTGGAGTCCCTATTCCTCCAGTCCCCTTTTCTCCTTAAACTTTCCGCATCAGTACTATCAACCTTAGCAGACCCAAAGAGGTGACTGGTTCTAGGAGTCACACCCGAAGCTGATGCCTACACTTGGCCTCTCTAGAAGCAAAAGCTCATCCCCTGCCCAAGTTCACCTTCCATCTGCACTTCCCCCCACCACACATGCCTCCCTCCAAGAGTTAGAAGGTTACATGGTTATTCCTATCGCTATGCCTCAATCTTAAGGCAAGGCTCATTTCAGTCTTCATAACCCAAGAGTTGGATGTTTCTGCAGAGCAACATGAATTACCTAAGGCCCCACTGATAACAGGAAAGGGTCATTCATAATAGGAAAGGACTGTCCCCCCAACAGTAATGACAGCAACCCCCCATTCTGGCATCCAAATCATAGATGACTAGAGGAGACTTCTCACCCCTCATGTTGACAAGTTCTCAAACAATGAATACAAGTGAAGGGATGTGTGTGTGTGTGTGTGTGTGTGTGTGTGTGTGTGTGTGAACTGTCTTCATATAAACTACATTGATCTATGGAGATGCTGAACTTCAACTTTACAATATAGACTTTTATCTGAAAATAATCAAGAACTTGAGTGGTCTTGCACTCAGTGGATTCCCTGCGCCCATTTCCTCAAAGGCCCAAGTGAGTTCCACAGTAGTGCTCCATGCAGAATGTTGTAATATCTAAAAACTGTTGGATGTGTTAGAGAGTGTCTGTTGTATGCACAAGAGAGTGCCCCAACATAGAAAGAGTTCATTTTCCTACCCCACCTCCAGCATCTAAGCAGGTTCCAAGAGCAAGCGGATTTCTCCTGCATTCATAGCACCATGCCTTCTTGCCCCATTCATCAGACTGTCCTGCACCAAGTCCCATCTCTCAGGGTCCTACTCTCTGATAGGCAACAGTTCAGTCAGTGGGTGCTAAAGAGTTGAGTGTTACACTTCTTAAGTGACATTTACCTTTTAATTGGGGCTATAGACAATGCCTTAATCTGAAGGAATAGCTTGAATGCTGGGAATTTCAGGTGCAGAAGTGGGCCAGTAAGAGAGATTATTTTTTCCTTAGGGGGGCATTTTAGAGCTTCCCCTCCCCCATACGTATCTTTAAACTCAGCTCATAAGTACATAAGCACAAGCAAGCACACTTACCTACATCCACATCCCATAATTTTGAAATACCTCCCATGCATTGGCCCCATCGTTAAAAATAAAAATAAAAAAATTTAAAAAGAAACCAGCTAAATTCATTTAAACCTCATTGGGAAATGCAGCCTATTTTTTCACCGGCCACCAGCCATCTGGTCTACCCCACCCTGTTCCATTTCCTTCCTGCTCCTTCTCTTTTCGGTTACTGGACTATCAGTTAAATTATGTGTACATGTCCTCTCTGCTCTCTCCTTGCTTCCCCTCAAATGTATTTTCCTCCCTTAAAATTGTGTCGTTTTTGGTGTTGTCCAAGGACAGACGTGGAGGCTAAGAGCATGAGCATGTATGTGTGTCACTGAAGACAGAGAAGCCAGGTATTCTGCTACAGTTTGAAGAATAATGCCACAAAGGAAGATATGAAAGCTGGCTCTGCAGAGTGCCTTAAAATGACTTTAATTAGGAAATTCTGAGTTGTCAGTCTTTGGATGTTACATAAACTCAAATGGATGTTGCATTTCACTTCTCTGGGATTAAAAAAAGTTAAATACAGTATGTATTCAACAATCACAAGTATATTTTCTCTTTAATTTGGTCCTTAAAGATTTAGTACTGAGAAGGTGGGAGATTTGAGGGCTGGAGAGATGGCTCAGGGATTAAAAGCACTTGCTACTCTTGAAGGGGACCAGAGTTCAGTTCCCAGCACCCATGACAAGTGGTCCACAGCTATCTGTAGCTCAAGCTCTAGGGGATCTGACACTATTTTCAGACCTCGACAGGCACCCAGGCACACATGCATACGCACACTTGCACAAAGAGGGAGGGGAAGGGAAGAAGAAAAGAGAAAGGTGGGGAGACGGAGGGAAATGCACACACCCATAAGTAAAATAAATCTTTTCTGTTTGTTATTTAGTCTCTGATTTTTCACAAAATCAAGGGAAGACTCCAGGCACATACAAGCTCTGGGATGTACAGAGGACAGACACAAGAACCAGGTTCTGCATGTTTAATAAAGCTCTGCCAATGAAGGCCACACACTACAACCAAATCCCATTCACCAAGTAGTTTTACAGTGAGAAATAAACACAGACATTGTGAGCAAGGAAAAGAGATTTCCCCTTCTACCTGATGCTGCACTGTTTGTCTTCATCTGCTGAGGCGTCCATAGCAAAATGCCACTAACTAGGTAACTTACACACACACACACACACACACACACACACACACACACACACAAATTTACTTCTCACATACCTAGAGGTTGGGAAGTCCAAGATCAAGTTTCCTGCACTCTTAGGGTCTGCTAAGTTGCTGGTCCATGGACAGCCTTCTCTTGTGTTCACATAGAAGAGTGAACAGGCTCCTTCAGGTCACTTCATAATTCAGTTCACAGGTACTCCATTATCATGGCTTAATCACCTCCCAAAGCCCCACCTCTGACATCATCACCTTAATGCTTGGGATTTAAGCGTATGAATTTGGGGAAGAGAACATACAAGCAACATATACCACTCTCCTAGTCTTTGTTTCAGTGAGAAGTTGGAAGAATATTCCAGAAATGCAGAAGCTAAACCTTACCCTTTCACCTCTTTTTTGATACCCCACCTACTTTGTTTAGCTGAACTTTTGCCACCCAAGGAGCTAACCCAAACCCAGTTACTTTGGAGTAATTGAGTTTGTGCAAGCAGTTAAGTTTCTGCACTGTTACCTTCTCTCTCAGAGAGTTGAATTTTTAAAGGTCAGATATCCGCTAAGCAAGAGTGGGAAGGGCAGAGTTGGGAGGGAGGCCTTGACATACAATTGGTTCCTGAAAAGTCAGTGTAGTTGGGAAGGAAATGGAGCTCCCAGTTCTACCAGGCCTAGCTCCTACCTCTTTCCACTGCCTGCACCTGGTTCCTGCACACCTGAACTTTGTTCCTTCACACCTACACCTTGTTCCTGCAGTGCTGGCTGGTAAGTGGCTGGTACCATTCAGCTAATAGCTTCTCTCTCTTCTAGTCAAATCTGTCATAGTTATTTTCCACAAGAGGCATGACCCTTCTCTAAGGCCAGCAGTTTTAAGAAGACTGAAAGTCAATAATTAATATTCTCTTTCTCTGTTCCTCCCCACTCCCTGAACACTCCCCCATGCATCAAAATAGCAGTGAGACACAGATACAGAGAGAAAAAACAGTCTCTACTCACCACTATAATACCTCTGTCAGACACAAATTATGAACTCAAAAGGATGAGGGGAGTAGTTTTTAAACATTTGTTGGGTTTGTTCTTAAAACAGGGTTTCTCTGCATAGCCCTGGCTGTCCTGGAACTCACTCTGTAGACCTGTAGACCAGGCTAGCCTCAAACTCAGAGGCCCAAGGCCCACATCCCTCTACCTCCCAAGACGGGATTAAAGGGTAAGCCTTCACTACCCACTCTAAGCATTTATATTTTTAAGGCAAGATAGCCCCACCCTTCCAAGCCAGCAGAGCAACACATGCTCAACTCTGCAAAAGCAGTTTCACAGACAATTTAGAAAAGGGAGACCTGCATCATCCCTATCAGAAAGCATGGTCTGAAGTATGCCATCATGAAAGGACACTTGCTAGGTAAGGATGAGGCCATGGGTTCAATTTCTAACCCAGCACACACACACAAACACACACACACATTTTAAAGGACATTTGTACTTTTTCTTTGTTCATTCATTTTAAGCACTAAATAGTGATCCAACCATTAGGAACCCCATTGCAGAATGTATATGTGTATATGCATGCAAAGCCCTACTGTAAGAGAGGGTTAGAGAAATGTAGCAGCAGTTGAGGCAAACTGAAAAGATAAGTGGGATTTGTTCCCCATTTTAAAAGAACTGAGAAAATTGTGTTGAACACTGTGATGAGTTGGGAGAAGGAATATGGATGTTTCAGATTTTCAAGAAACTAAGCTGTCATATATTCAAAGACACTTGGGCACTCAAAGACCGAGTTTTCTACATGAGGGAGTGACATTACATGCCTAAATATCTTGAGCTACAAATATGGGCACATACAGCATGTTACATATTAATTTTACCTTCTCAGAGCAGAAAACACAATCAATCCCTTTCTGAAGTGTCTTACCCACACACCACCATTTCCCCAAAACCATTTGACCTTAAACCTATCTAGATAAAGAAAACAACAAGCAGAAAGCATGAGATCAGGTCAGCTGTTCCTTCTAACTTGTACCTTCTCTGCCCACTGCCTGAAGCAGGACAGCAGTTCGTGGCAGACAGGATGCCCAGGACACTAGCTGAGCATACCACTAGGCCAGTCACTGTTCTCAAAGGACCAGGACTTCATTTCATCAGGTCAAAAGCTTAAGCCCTTCCCCCTCCCCAACACAATGATGTCACCATATTTCCTAGGGTCCAAGCCCAGTTCCACGCCTCTGGGAGACTCTAATGTCCAACCCAACTTCAAACCTTGTGAAGATTAATTGAGGGGTTGTTCCTTGACTCCCAGAATGCCCCAGGTTCCTTTGGCAAATTAATCCCATTCTTCCAACCCCACATACTCTCCTTCTCCAAGAGATCCTACATTTGCACAATTAAAGACTCCTAGTGTGGCCTGCAGAGTGAAAGGACCACGTTTCTATAAGACTACCTTGTAAGTAGAAAGAATCTATCCCTCTAAGACCCTCCTTTCTAGTGGGAAGAAAAAGAAAATCGATACAATAAGAAAATTATATACTAGTATGGGAGAGGAAGAAAGGGCAGATAAGGGAAGGGGGATAACTGGTAGAGTTAATTCCAGGTGATATTCTGTCTGGATTCTATTAAAAGTAGTTGTCAAATAAACTTACTATTTGAATGATTCTAGCCCCTTATTCTATGCAGCCATGGATATCCTAGTTCATGGAAGCCTGTGCTCTACACACTACAGATTCCAGAGCAGAGCCAAGTTCATGGCCTTTTACTGCTGCAGCAACCCATGGAGACCCTGTTTACTGCAGCTAAAAGAAAGACAAAGTGACTTTGTCAAAGTCACACATCCTCTGAGTGTCAGAGCAAGGATCCCAATATGGCTGCTGAGACTCTAGTGTGTGGCTTTTCCCAATGCAGTCATAAAGAACACAATTCCAGAAGATCTAGAATTGAGAGACTCAGGCTAGGGATGTAGCTCAGTAGGTGGAGTGCTAGCCTAGCATTCTAAAATGTTTTTTATTAGGTGTGTAAAATATCAATGGGCTCCCTGCAAACATAAGGTAAGACAAGATATGAGATTCCAATATGAATTATAAGACACAGGACAAATGTGAAGCTTTGGGGCAGCTCTGCAGGCTATCTCAAAATGCCACTTACCTACCATCTGTGTGATTCATCAGGCAAATAAATATAATTAAAAGGAGCTGTTTTTATAACATGTTACACATAATTCCCAAAGCAATCCTTAGTCAAGCTGGAAAAATTAAAACAGTATATATTTTCTGTCTATGAACTAATTATCTGATTCACATGGATTCAAAGCAAGCCCACTCCCAAGGTATTTTCTAAAGTATGTGCATAATTGCCCTAAATATATTGAGGAAGCACCAGTGCATGGTCCTTGTTATGAGCCTCTGAGCACTTTCCACATCACCCAAGAGTGAAGCAAAGAACATTCATATGTGACAGTTCCCTGAGAAGTAAATGCAGCTGAGAATATCCAATAAGATGCACTGTATTTTTTTTTGAAGAAGAAGCCTGCTTCAGCTTTGCTCCTCCAGCCATCAAAGGCATATTATGCTGAATGGCAGCTGGTACCAAGTCCATCCATCTAAGCTGCCAAATAAGACAGCCCTACATCTGGGCAGGCTTAGAAGAAACAAATCCTAAGAAGAAAAACCAATTCTACTTTCTGACAGGGTCCTGAAATTTAGCTAGCTTCTCTGAGAGAGATATTGTAGGCTTCAAAAACTTATTATACTCTCAAAAATAAAAAATAAAATAAAAAATGAGAAAAAACACACGGACATACACAAAAAAAATGAAAGTAAATTTCATCTTCACAGTGCTGCCAAATGCTGTCTGCTCTTTTCTTCCCAAAGTCAGAGTATGGGGCTCTACAACAGGGAAAGTCAACCTTATCATCATCTTGCCAGCTTGGGGATGTACAAAAGTGTCTTTGCTACCTCTCTAGGGTTCCTTCTGATCAAGATCCCAAGAGAAATTAGAAAGCAAGCACAGCATAGGCAAAGATGAAACTGATAACAGCTTCATTCTCAGGCACAGAGGAGCTCCAGGATGGAGAACGGGTCGAGGCAGAAGACGAAAGTACTCCGGGAACAAGCAAACAGGACGCGAGAGATACTAAAAGTCATGGGGACTGGAGTTTCCAAACTGGAAATTCATGTCCCGTCTAAGACAAAATGTAGTTTATAAGTACTCTCTCCTCCCAATTCCAGAACTTGTCTTTATCTCTACCCAACTGCCAAGTCTGTGCTGTAGCAATTACTCACTCCCAGGATGTTGTTTTTCCATCACTGTGGAAGGACAAAGAGAAATGGGCTCCGAGTGAAACTGTTGGTGGCTTTTGTTAAGGTTTTGAGGAGATGGTGATGAAAATGGTACATGGTGGAGAATGCTACCTCTTCTTAACACACCCTTCCCACCCAGTAAGTTCACAGTCCCTGAGAACTTCTGAGTTAGCACTGACTCCTTCTTCTAAATCCCAAGGTGTTAGGTGGATATCTAAAGGTGTCACCTTGTTTTAGATGTGCAACTCCCAATGTATTTGCCCCCAAACCCCTCTCCATAAATACCACTAAAGATAAAGATACACCACTGAGTCACAACTCTAGTCAGAGTCAATAGATTCCCAAACTCATTCACATGCCCACTTGCCATGTGGTCAAACACTGAGCCCTGGCCCCTGCCCCACCCAAGCTCCTTTCTATCTTAGACTTTCAGGAAACTCTTTCTGTTGTGGGAAGTGGGTGTTGCAGACAGATTGAGTCTCCAGGGTATCTGGGTGTTCTACTAAGCCCTGTAGAGGTTGATATGTCACCAGAGCCCAGCCCTAAGAAAAATCTCCTCTCCTGAGTCAGTCCTAGAATGGTTGATTTTAAGGAAATTCAGGGCTAGCTTGTGCCCTCTACAAAGAAATACATCTTTAGAAAAAATGCCTAGTCTAGCCCTAATCCCATATGGTCTCTATGGTATTTTTCCTCACCAGCCTAGCTCTTCACAGTTTGTTCCTGGGAATGCTCCTGCAGCACAATCCTCATTCCCCACAAAAGTCAAGAGAGACTGCTGGGAAGTCTCTGAGTTGATAGAATGAAAATCAAAATCATTCCCAAGTGACAGAGAGTCTAGCAGGGAGTTACTCAGTAACCAGATGACCGAATTCAAGGGGTCAGCCTTATGGAGCACACAGGCTGGTGCTGCCTCTTCCTGTCCTACCAACATAGTACCTTCTTGCTGCTGACTCCAGGCAGGTGGAAACTAGAAGCTGTGAACAAGGAAATCTTGGGCCTCTGGTTAGCACCCTGTTGCTTCACCATACTAGGAAACTAACACTGAATATAGTAAGACAGCTCTCAGGGAGCAGTGAGAGGAAGAGCAGTCAGTTTAAAAAGATCAGTAGATTCCCAATACACAGGAGAATAAAAGAGGAGTGTCCCACTCAGTCTCACAGCACCTATGGGAGCCTGTGACCAGCATCTGTAGAGGGATAAGATGCCCCGGAGAAAGGACCATGGGCCTTAGAGTCTAAGGGATGTTGTCTAGAGGCCAGGCAGAAGATAGCCCAGCTAGGCTCCCTTGATGTACAACCACTACCCAGCACTTGTGAGCAAACATACAGAATGAGCCTTCATTCCCATCATTTAGTCCTAGAAACAAAAGATCCATTGCTTTCTTTTATCCAAAAAAATATGTGGGACACATCTACTGTGCAATAGAAAGTGTTTGGGTACCAGGGCACAGGAGTGAAAAATGCAAACAAACTCTCTTCAGGAGCTTGTATTCTAGATGGAGGTCTTAAAGGTGAAGTGTTAGAGAAAACTGGTACAACATATGCTATGCTGGTGTTGGGGGCTCTGGAGGAAAGGAAAGTGAAGCCAGAGATAAAAGTGTACATTGTGGTCCAGGGAGATTCCTTCAAATGGTGAGATGGAGTCGGGCTTAAGAGAAGGGAATGGAGTGGGCAGTGGTGGTGCACGCCTTTAATCCTAGCACTCGGGAGGCAGAGGCAGATGGATCTCTGAGTTTGAGATCAGCCTGGTCTACAAAACTATGCAGAGAAACCCTGACTAGAAAAACAAAAAACAAAAACAAAAAGAGGGGATGGGATGTATGGATAACTAAAGAAACACTCAAAGGGAAGAGAAAATTACCTATGCAAGGGTCCTGGGGTGTAGTGGGATATTTGTACACTGTGTGAAGATATATTGCTGTGATTGGTTTACTAAAGAGCTAAACAGCCAATGGCTAAGTGGGAGGTATAAGCAGGACGTCCAGACAGAGAAAGAAGTAGGGATGAATGAGGTGTGCAGAAGATGCCATGAAGACTCAGAATGAGTTGGACACACAGGAAAAGAGGAAAAAAGCCACATTGTAGGATGAAGATTAATAAAAAAATGTGTTAATTTAAGTTATGAGAGCTAGTTCAAAAGAAGCCTGAGCTAAAGGCTAAGCTTTCACAATTAATAATAAGTCTCTGTGTAGTTATTTGGGAGCTGACTGGTGGGATAGAGAAAGGCTCGTTACACTGGGGCTCTTCTCAGAGGCCTGGAACATGAGGTGGTTGCAGTGGAGCAGACTCCCCCCAGAACCATGGACAACTGGACCCAGCACAGCCCCTTACCATCATGAGGACTCCACAGGGGAGAGTGGTACTCAGTGGCCACAGAAAATATAAGTCCGGTCTAGCCAGCTCCAGCTGTTGCTGGGGCCAAACAGACTCTAGGCAAACAGTTCTCAGCCTTAATTATCTTTTGTCAAAGTGAGAGGCCAGCTATGACATTTGCTGCTACAAGAGTGTAAGGGCTTGATCTCCAGTGCCCTGCACTAAAGGCTGTTTGGCAAGGGGGAGGGAAAGGCACACTTTGGTGGGAAGAGGGAGTAGTGCAAGGGTATCCCAGGCTCCCCGAAAGTGCCCAGGCAGGTCAATTCTGACATGCCATCTGCCTCTCAGACCTTCCAAACTCACAGAGCAGCACAGAAGCACACCAGCAGCCAGCAGCCAGTGTCCCTACATCACAGCATGGATAAAAATAGAGCTGAAGTTTGGCCACAGGGGTGGTCTTTAGTCTCCAGAGATCCCTTGTTTCTATTGGAAACTTCATAGCACAATCTTTACTGTCTGAATTTCCATCAGCATTCTCTTAGTCCTTGCTAGGACTGCCCATTCATCTACACTTACAGGGTTCTAGAGTCTCTCTAGCTTGCTTCTCAAATCCCTCCCACAAACCCATTCTGAAGGCTTCCCATGTCATCTCAGTTACAGTCACATTAACGACCCACTTCTCAGTAGCAACTTTCTATTTGATCAGCTTTCTGTTGCTATGATAAAATACCTGAAACAGTCACTGTACAGTGAGGAAAGATTTATTTTTGGCCCAGAAGTTCAGAAGTTTTAGTCCATGATCATTAGGACATGTTGCTTTGGGCCTGTGGTGGTATGAGTCCTTTATTGTGCTCTGTGATACTGTTGACTGTTCACTTCATGGTGGCTAGGAAGAGAGGCAGGGCCTGGGGTCCCAATCCCTTCAATGGCATACCCCTCAATGACTTAATATCCTCCCATTGGGCCCCTCCTACTAAAGAAGGGCATTTTCTACAGGTCTTAAAATGCACTCCCTGCTGGTATCTTTTTCCCTGTTGCTCTGGTTCATAGACAAAGCCCAGCATGGCTCACTTCCCCTATCTCCAAGCCTGTGGTTAATGTTACCTTCTCAATGAGACTCACCCAAATCACTATCAACAAAAGCACAGTTCATCCCTAGTATCATGCTTAACTTCCCTCAAAGCACTCGGCACCTCTGGTAGCAGATGATTTCCTTGTAGGCACTGTTCCAGCACTGTGATACTCACTTAGTAAGATGGCGACACAGGATAACAACAGACTCAGCAAGGAAGTCATACCATTGTTCTGTTAAGACAGCCTTCCTTCCCCACTTATGACAGAAAGTAATTCACAATAAGAAGCACTACTATTGGAAATCAAACTTCAAGCTAGAAATGTCCAAGGGACCAAGTGGGAACTACGTGTATCACCCCTCGTAAGCTACTTTGTCATTGCTTCCATGGTTTCTATTCTTCCCTTCAGTAATCCATTCCATTCACCTATTAAGGCCCTGCCCCTCATGTGTTCATTCAATCCGTGGGTCGCATGTCCCATTTGGCTTCTCCCCTTTTGGTCTCCTTGTGATTTTCCTATATCTTCTCCCACAGTCCACTGCTCTGTTTTCTGGAACAAGCTGTCTTATTGGTTTCTTCTTGTCAGGGTAGGTCAACTGACAGTGGCTATCCGTCAGCTATATTTCCTCCAGAAGACCTAGGGACCTTGTGGTCCCATGACTAGGATCATAGGCAATAAGCAACAGTAAAGGTATGACTGTCACCAGCTCTTTTAGTAGAACTGTTTTCCAGACCAGCTCTTATAGGAATGAAGATCAGGAAGTCAAGGATGGGAAGAGAGATGTTGTGAGGTCTGGGTACCATGCAAGAGGCTTGCAGAACTGAGGATAGTCTAGAGACACTGGGCACCCAAGAACTCAATGGAAAGCACAGGAAATTGGCAAAGCAGTTTCCATGGAAGAACAGAATGAGAAATCTTCAAGACCTTTATAGTCTGGCCTTAAGTTAGACTTGTCTTAGTGTTTACCCTTGACCTTTCTTTAGCCCCCTTAGTTGCAATGAATTTTAAAGAAACTCATAAGAAAAACTCCAAGTGGGTTGATGTAATTGAGATGCCAAAAGGAGAAATGTGTAGAACAGTCCTGTCTCTCAGACCTACTGCTCCCTTCTCCTTTGAAAGACCCAGCCTTTGTAAGGCCCAGCCTAGCTGAATATCTGGTGTGTCTCTGTCCTTATATTCAGTCCTCTCTAGGACTCAAACCTCTTCTCTTCTGACCTTCAAGGAAGCCTGTCCCAGAGATGGTGCCTACAAAACTGCAGGCAAAGGGTGTATGGTTTGATGATACTCCCACAGAAGTAACAGAACAATGTCCCCTTATTCCTGTCCCAAACAAACCAAGTTTCACTTGATGAGATAGCTGTGTATGTTCAGGGACATAAAGACTGTATATGTTGCCCAGCCCTCCCTTCAGCAGGCTAGACAAACAATGAGGGCCTGGGCCAACCCACACTACCCATGGCTCTGAGTCCTTCCAGAACTGAGACCAGAATCATTTTTCCATCCCAGCAGACCCAAGGAAGCTCTCCTGGTGGGTTTTGGATATCCATAGTCCTCAAATTCAGAAGAAAATCCTATTCCTTGGCCTCAATGCCTTTAGCTGCTTCTGACACACCTTGAATAGAATAGTCCTGAGCTCTTTTCATTCATTCCAGGGTTGATATAGTCTTCAGATCCATAGTGAAAGCCAGAGTTACAAACACTGATAGCACTGAGATTCTGAAGGACTGTGTCTTCACTTGTTACAAAGCCTGCATTCCTGAATAATATTCTCTCTCTCTCTGTCTTTCTCTGTCTCTCCCTCTGTCTCTCTGCCCCTCTCTCTGTCTCTCTATCTGTTTCTCTCTCTCTCTCTCTCTCTCTCTCTCCTCAACAAACTTGAGACATGAACTAAGATATAAATCACTAGGAATACCAGGACAGACTCAAAGCCCTCTATTCCCTCTTGTTCCAAGGTGAACCAGCCTACCAAGGCCTACTTGAGAAGCTGAGGTCTTAACTCTCACAATCTCATGTCTATACCCAATCCACTGGAGTCTGGTTCTCAATGTGTCTTTTCAATCCATGGGAGCTTTTCTTCATGTAAGCTTACTTTTAAAGATATTATATATATATATATATATATATATATATATATATATATATATATATATGAGTCTTTGCTTGGATGTATGTGACTGATGCTCATGGAGACCGGAAAAGGGCATCAGATCCCCTAGAACTGGAATCACAGGCATTTGAGGGCCACCAAGTAGATACTAGAAACCAAATCCAGATCTTCTGTAAGAGCAGAAAGTACCCTTACCCAATGTACCAACTCTCCAAACCAAATACATATTGAGGAATAATCTTGCTATGTAAACTAGGCTGGCCTTAAGATCTCAATGATCCATCTGCCTCTACCTCCCAAGTACATGTACTAAAGTTATAACTACTTTTTAATGAAGACAAGCATGCATTCATCTAACACTTACACACACACACACACACACACACACACACACACACACACACACACAAAACTTCCATGTACCTGTGCAGAGAGCCTTCTGGGCTCTGGGCTCTGCCTGTATATAGTATCTCCAATAACTGTCGGAGCCTGCATACATACTCCCTAGGCAAATACAGAGGGCCTCTGCACTAGGAGCTATCTTTAATAGCCTTCCTGGGGTCTCTGCCTTTGGTACACATATAGAACCCCTTAAGGCAGACAGAGCTCCTTCGGGTAAGGCACAAGCCCCCAGAGCATTGCTCTTCCTCGGACTCTGAGAGATTATTATTTACACCTCCTTAATGCCTACTTTCCATTCCTGGCTTCTTATGAAGCAATAAAACAGGAGACACACTCCACCTGCTCTGAGTGCTCACCTGGCTGCAAACAAAAGCTTCTGGTGACTTAGGTCCCGCCCTCACCATGGGTCCAGGCAGGCTTTCCCACATGCTGTAATTATACTTCTGTTACAAGGGGATGTGGAGCCTGCCTCTTGAGCTGTCTAAAACAGACTGCTGTGTTTATATGTTAGTAAGGGCAGGCCCACTGACCTGGAGGGGTCGAGGGCTGAGTGCATGAATTAATCCAGGAGCCTGCCAGCACTCAGGGCAGGCAACCCATCAATAAAACATCAAAGGCCAGCACCATTAGAGGAGGAAAGCGAGATATTTTATTCATGACTATATTTTGAAGGGGCTTGCTCATGACTCACAAATTATTCATGAGCTTCTTTCTATTTTTAAATGTAAATTACAAGAGTGTTTAAAGGGGTGGAAGTCCAACACCCACCCTCTGGTACCACTCTGCTATTTTGGGAACGGTCTGTCCCCTCTCAGGTGAAGTCCTGTCCCACAGAGCAGTCTGTTGTTCCCTGAGAGGGCCTGTTGACTTGGGAGGCAGGCTTGCCTGCTAGTCATTGTGACAACACTTCCTGGCCAGGCAGACCCAAACACTATCCCTGTCACAGGGACTTCAATTCCTCCAGCATGCTAGGCTAAAGAAGTGACTACCTGTAGCCCTGCTTCCCACACACTCCCACCACCTCCTATTTCAAGGCACAGACCCTGGGCCCCTCTCTGGCTGTCTGAATCAGAACTTGTGGAGTGGAACCCAGATATTTCCATTTTATATAAATAACCCCATAAGTTCTTACGAAGGTTGCTCTGGGTCCCATGATGCTTTGCCCTGTTCCAGCGTTACCCAGACAGCATGTAAAAGGTAGGCCACCGAGCCTACTTCTGATTCTGTGGGTTTGAGGTGGAATCTGAGAAACTGTATTTCTACCAAGTTCCCAGGTGATGTGGGGGTCTCTGATCTGGAGACTACACCTGGCGGCGATCTGCTAATCTAAGGCCACCACTTTTCTGAGAACTGTAAAGACCTGTCTTTGGTGACATCCACACATCTGAGGGAACCAGTGGTACTCTGAGCTCAGATCTCCTGGGCTTCAATTCCCATCATCTCTCATCACATCCCAGAATGTCTCTCATTACATTCCTGAAGTTTCTCCTACTTTTGAACCTGTTCCCAGGGCCCTCTAGCCTGCCAGAATGTAGTCAAGGTAATGACATCATTCAAATACCACAACAGTTTAGAAAAAAAGTTACAAAGCACTTCTTTAAATCCCTCTCTTCAGAATTTTCCACATATACAGCAAAGGGCTTTCAACATGCCCTGGGGGCATTTCTTTATCCCACAGACACCAGCTAAGTCCTCACTATGTGTCACCAAGCATGCAAACATACAGAGTCTCTGCCCTCAAGGAACTGACACTACAGAGGGGCAAATACAAGCAGGTCATGATATTACATTCGGGTTCTAGGCACTGACATGCATGGGGACTCGGGTAAGGGATGGGAGCCTGGGGAGAGCTACACTGGAGCTGAGTCTCGAAGGTGGGGAAGGGAGATCAACCTCTGCAATGGAACAATGACGAGTGGCACTCGTGAGTGACAGGCTCAGGAGCAGGGAAGTGAGTTCCTGTGGGCCCTTGGTCTGTGGTGGAAGTACCACTGGCGTTTCCTAGCTCCCCACCCAAGTTTGTGGGAAGGGAGCTTTAGGATGGGAGGTAGGGCACTTTCTCAGCTTTTAGAAGCTAGGCCAGAACAAGAATTAAGAAAAACTGTGAATCTACGACTATGACTCTCTCCTTGAGAATCTGCCTCAAGAGAAGTAGTACTCCAGTACTGAGGGAGAAGGGATTAAGGTGAAAAGCTGGTGAAGTTTCCTGGTGAGGCCTAGTAGCTGGCCTTGGACAAGCCGGGTCCACTGGCTGGCCTCAGAAGAGCTCTGCACAGGCTTCCAACAGTAGCTTGTCCCATCATCCCCTGCACAGTCAAACCCATTCTTCAAGGGAAGGGTATCTTGTAACACACTTCCCTCAAGATTTCCCTGTTCCTTCCATTAGAAGCAGGTCTCCCCTCCTATATTTTAGCCTCCTATAGCATTTGCTGTGTCCCTCCCTGGTATCACACACCTCCCTCTGTGCTTGTTATTCCAAAGGTCCTAAGGGGAGAAGGTGTGGCTCATTCATGATTCAATTCAGGCACATAGCATCCAGTAGTATACCTAGCACATAGTAGAGGCTTAGAAATGTTGAATAGTTGGGAGAATAAGTTGAATGAGATTATTTCCCATCATGGTCTCTTTCCCAGAAGGCAGACTTGCCACTGTACTGGACTGACCCCAAAGGACTTTATGTGTATGTCTATGATGTGAATACATGTGTGTATGAAGGGGTATGTGTATTGAGAGTGCCTGTGCATGTGTGCATGCATGTGTGTTTTAAAGTGTGTGGGTGTACATGCATGTTTGTGTGTGTGCACCACAGTGCACATGTGGAGGTCAGAGGACAATCTCGTTGCTGCTCCTCAGTATACCCTTCTAAAGAAAGAGTCTCTGCTGTTTACCACTGCATCTTCCAGCCCAGCTGGCCCCGGAGTTTCTGGGAATTCTTCTGTCTCTGCCTCCCATCATGATTTGGGAACAGTGAGAGTATAGAAGTAATTTACCATGCTCATATTTACAGTGGTTCTGGGCTTTCAAACTCATTTCCTTAGGTTTGTTCAGGAAACACTTTCACCAACTGAGCCAACCCTTCATCTCCTACCTGAATTGTGTGTGTGTGCGTCCGTGCGTGCATGTGTGTGTGTGTGTGTGTGCACGCGCGTGTGCGGGTGTGCGTGTGCTTGGTTGAGTTGGGTTTTTGTTTGATTGATTGCTTGCTTGCTTTTTAAGACAGGGTCTTCCTATGTAGCCCTTGATGACCTAGAACTCTCTATGTTGACGAGACTGGCCATGAATCCAAAGAGATCTCTGCCTCCCAAGTTCTGGGATTAAAGGCATGTGCTACCACACCTGGCTCCTCCCCCCCTTCTACATGGATGCTGGGAATGTGAACTCCAGCCCTCATATGTGCATAGTCAGCATTTTTCAGCCACATAGCCTTCACCAGATCCCCACTAAATGCTTACTCTTGACCTCTAGGCATTGCTAGTGGACAGTCAGCCTCAGTTATTGAACCTCTCGTATGTAGAAACCCTGCAGTGAGATTCAATGCTCCCTGGCCAGAGATCCTAGGACCCAACCAACAGAGGGCCATCAGAGTCCCAGATCCCATCAGGAGCTGACAGATCACTCTGTGTGTGCTGAGCAGATAATTAGTTTATATGCACTAGGGACCACGGACACTTTGGGGAAACAATTATAGCAGGTCAAGAGCTCAGCCCAGACAGAATCGAATGAAATCATACTGACTGCTGAGGTCAGAAAAAGAGCTGCCCTGGTCTCTGAACTCTCATCACAGTGATTAGGAAAAGACGGTGGAGGGTGAGAAAGGGGAAGAAGGAGAGAGGAAGGACAAAGGTCAGGTTCCTGCCCGTGATGGTAAATACTGACTGTCAGCTTGACAGGATCTACCATCACCTAGTAGACCAGCCTCTGGGGAGTCTATAAGAAAGTTTGAGGCTAGAAGACTTGCCCTAAATGTGAGTGGCACTAAAAGTGGCACTCGCCGCTCCCTGACTGTGACAGCACTGTGACCAGCTCCCTCATGCTCTGGCCACGCTTTTCCCACTATGAGGAACTATGCCTTCAAATGGTGGACCAAGAGAACCCCTTCCTTCCCTGAGTTACTTTTGTAAGGTGTTTTAGCACGACAATAAGAAAAACAATAACACACCATCTCTAATTAAACTGAGAGGACTCTGGGAAGATGTAGACCCAGCCCAACAAAAACATCCCACCTCTGTGCTCTCACATGGAGAGTGACAGAGGTACATTTCCCAAGCATGCCCTGCTTATTTCCCCACCATGCCACACACACGTTCTAGTCCCTCAGTGAAGCCTGTTAGGAATGAGGATATCAAAATAAAACACAAATATCCCAGTGTACAGCTTTGGAATTTCTGAGAGACCACTCCATTGTCTACTCAGGAAATCAAGCAATCCCGTGTTAATCAGTAGTTGTGCCTAGATATGGGCTAGGCTCAGAAGCAGTGGGTAAACCAGGAAGTCTCCCCTAGTCATAGATAGTTTAGCTCTCAATTTTGAGAGAGAAAATTAAGGCATATGAAAGAATTGCTCCTGCACTTGACAGGCCAGGAGTAACTGGTAAGAAGTGGTGTACCAAAGGGACTATCAAAGAGGAGCCACTGCCCAGCCCAGCGGAGTACAGGGGTTTGGTGTGTGCCCAGAAGATGTAAGAACAGTAAGTCAACTAAAGGTATGTGGGTTCTTTGTTGTCGCCGTTGTCACAGCTATGAAGACTGTCCACGATAAATTATTCTTCTGCACAGCAGCAAATGACCCTGCCACACCCTCCCTCCATAAGCCACTGCTGTTAGTTAGAAATGATAAGGGCAGGGGAGTTAATACAGATTCCATTTTAGTAGTTTAGGGAGACATTCTAGATAAGGAGAATCGAAGGTTAAGCCTTGACCTATGAAGAGAATTTGAAAATCAAGGGACATTTTAGACACCCCAGACAAGATACCTTTCTGCATCCACCAAGGCAAAGAGTTCGTATTGGTTTCCCAGAGATGGGTAGGGTTAGAAGTGGCCTTGATGGATGGCCCAGCTTCCTGAGGGATTCCCACACAGAGAATCATGTCTAGTCAAAGCAGACTTGATCTATGCCTGGGACATCTGATCCAGGAGAGATTCTTAGACAAGAAAGGAAATGTAGTAGGATGCTTGATGACGTTCTCATGCCCCAGCTCTGAAATGAAATGAGAAAGTCCTTTGAGATATAGAAAACAGAAGGGCAACGGAGTGTGTTTGCCAGAATCCACAGTGCAAGCAGCAAAAACTAAGAGGCTATGTCCTTTGGACAGTTTGTGTTCTCTCTCTCTCTCTCTCTCTCTCTCTCTCTCTCTCTCTCTCTCTCTCTCTCTCTCTCTGTGTGTGTGTGTGTGTGTCTGACTTTCTCTGTCACTTTGTGTGCCTCTCTCTGTCTCTTTCCCTCACTCCATCCCTCCCTCCATCCCTCCCTCCTTCTCTTTCCACACTCCTCCAATTCAAAAGCATCTCACTTCTCAGCAGGGAACCTGAGAGAAGGCTCTGTATCACAAATAACTGCCAGAAAGAAGAAGGATTAATCTCACTGTGTAACTCCAGAGGCAAAATTAGGCTCTGTGGGTAGAAATTATAGGGAAGAAGATTTCAATACAACCTTAGCCTGATGTGGCCTTGCCATTAGATATACCGCACAGTACTGCATACTATCTAAGAGATGGAGAGTGCCCAGGCATTACACAGGACTAAAAACAAATAGCAAATGGATGGATGGCCTCTCACTAGAGGACGGAGGGTGCTGTATTCTACCAGTGAGCTTTGACCTCAGGGGTCACCTGAAGATGTCTCTTTAAAGCCAAAGTCCTATGAGTCCAGTTTTCATCTTTGACCAAGCTCTATTACACTAGCCAGTATCCAGTCTTACTGTACTAGTCCTAGAAATATAAATAATCTTTGGGGACATGCTCTCCCTGTTGGCCTGCCTAAGCCCCACACCATAGAGAGGTCACATTTTCTCCTGTTTTGTTAATAGTCAGGGTTAAGAAGGACACCAGCTCAGAAACAGGAGTCCCAGGGCCTGCTCTGAAGTCTGTCAGCAGGAACTCTGAACTCTTGTGTAAATCTCCACCCCCTCACTATGCACAGCTATCTAATAAGGTAAATGGGCAAAGCAGCCCCGCGCAGCTGATCAGTTCACTTACTTGGTCATACTTCATGGAAAACGCAGAAGCAATGAGGTGAGAACCACCTCACTTTCCCCTCCTGCCCCTGGGGTTCACACTCTGCCTCCTCTGCTAGCACAGAGAAGCAGCTCTCCTCCCTTCTGGAGTCCACTTCTCTGTGTGTTCTCTGACTTCAAGTCTGACAGGGCAGGTGGGTTCTGAGATGAGCTTCTCACTTCCTGTATCAGCAACTTTCTCCTCGTCCACCATCCAGGCAGTGCAGGGACATGAGAGCTACCGACCACAGCGTGTATGGACCTTATGGAGAAGGGCAAGCTGGACTATGCACAGGATGCACATCTGGACTTTATGGAGAAAGCTGAACTATGAACAGAGTGCACATCTGGACCTTATGGAGAAGGGCAAACTGGACTATGCACAGGGTGCACATCTGGACTTTATGGAGAAAGCTGAACTATGAACAGAGTGTACATCTGGATCTTATGGAGAAAGGCAAGCTGGGCTATGAACAGAGTGTACATTTGAATATTATGAAAACCCCAATTTTTGGAAATATACCCTATAAAATCATTTGCCAAACAGAAGAAAAAATAAATTCTAAGGATTTAATAGTATTAATGATTTCTTTTATTTAGGTATGGTAATGATATTGTGATAGCTAATTGTGTGTTTGATTGATTGGTTTGTTTTGACAAGGTCATGCTTTGTGGCCTACAATTCACAGCAATCCTCCTACCTCCAGAATTTCTCCTACCTCAGCCTTCTGGGTGCTGGGATTACAGAATGTGAGCCACCACACCTGGGTGATTTTTAAATTATACATACATTATTTCCTTTAAAATAAACCAAGGAAGTAGTAGGCATGCTAAGGAAGGAGAATTACAAGTTCCAGGCCAGTCTGGGGTACATAATGAGACCTAACTCAAAGACAGAAGGGACGGTTAAGTACATATAAAACCATGCTGAACATGCATCAGTAGTCATTAGGTTTGACAGGTGGATTCATAGTGCTATGTTACAACACAGACTGGTTTCCTTTAATCTGAAAATTCACACTCTAGAATGCTTTGAGTGTCAACATGATTGTCACAGATGGAAAACTGAATACCATGAAGTTCTGTTTCATTAATAAAAAAGTATTTAAAATACTATATACAATTACCATCAAGCTTTGTGTGTAAGTTGTACTTGTTTTATTTCTGTCGACACTGATAAAAATTCTTCTTAAAAACAACTTATGGAAGAAAGGGTTTGTCTTAGTCAGGGTTTCTATTGCTATGTGGAGACACCATGACCATGACATCTCTCATAAGGGAAAATATTTCATTGGGGCTGGCTTACAGTTCAGAGGTTTAGTTCATTGTCATCATGGTAGGACATGGCAGCCTACAAACAGACATGCTCCTGGAGAAGGAGCTGAGAGGTCTACATCTTGATCCACAGGCAACAGAAGCAACTGTGTCTCACTGAGTGTAGCTTGAGCATATAAGACCTCACAGCCTACCCCCACAGCAATGAACATCCTCCAACAAGGCCATGCCCACTCCAACAAAGCCACAATTCCAAATAGTGCCACTACCCCTGGGGGCCTTTTTTTTCTCAAAGCATCACAGGGTTTATTTTAGCTCACATTTCCAGGTTACAGTCCATGATGACAGAGAGATCAAGGCTGCAGGAAGTTAAAACAGTTCTTCACATCACACTCACAGCTAAGAACAGAGAGAAATGACGATGTGTTTAACTCTTGTGCTCAGATCACTCTATGCGAATAGAATCCTGGATCCCCAACCACAGAAAGTGGGGCAACTCACAATGGGTGGTTTTCCCACTGCAATTAATGTAATCAAGACAGTCCTCCCAAAGCCAACCTGATCTAGACAGTCTTTCACTGAGACCCTCTTCCTAAATGACTCTAGATGTGTCATGCTGATGATTAGAACCATCACAAAGATGTATACGAAACATACTGAAGTCTAGGTGAGATGGGAATCCCTATCTCTAAAATACTTTACTATGTTATGCAAATGGCCCTCAAATCTGGAAGAAAAAAATGTCTCAGACACTTCCAGTCTCAGATTTCTGATAAAGGATATTCAACCTCTGCTTCCTCACTTCTGTATATGGTTGAAATGTTCTAGTTACAAGTAATGATAAATGAAGGACAAGGCCTGCAGACTCTACATCACCTCTTGGAGGAGTTCTCCCAGAATTCAGATGCCTTCACAGGGAGGAGAGGTAGGTGGGCTCCACAGATGAGAGCACTCATCTCCCCGAAAGACAAATGGACAAGGCAGAGAAACAGGTTTGTGTCCCAGGACCCCACCCTACAGTCTGAGGTTCCAGGGTCACTTGGTCCCAGGAGCAGCAGCAGTCAGACCCTAAGAGGGATGGCAGCCCCAAGCCCCAGCTGTCCATCCCTCCAGTCACCTGGTGGTCCAGGTTGAGTCCATTTGCCCAGTGCCTGATGCTTCCTTGCAATGCTATCACGTCTCACTCTGTTCTTTTTCTTGCCATCACTCTCAGGTTGTTTCTGTTCTCCATTTTGTTGATAAGGAAATGGAGGCTCAAAGCAGGACAGAGCTCAGAGTGGGAGCTCCGTGGAAGATGTACTGTTTTCCTTTCTCTTCACTCACTGTAAACTCCTAGCGTGTGTGGACTACACTTCTTTTATACACATTTTTGAATCCTAAATACAAAAAATCATTCTGGAAACACAGTTGAATAGAGACACTTTTCAATGAAGCAGTTATTGCAACCTAGTGGCATAGGCATAATAAACATGGCTTCTGTCTCCTGGTAAAGTATGAAGCCCCCTTCTTCTGTGCTCCTGTGGCCCCCGGGAGGCCCAGGCCAATAGTCAGTCTGGAGAAATGACTGATTCCTTCAGCCTGGCAGTGGTCCATGCCTCTATAAGACAGCAGCGAATGTTTGTCACACCTTCTCTCAGTTGAAATGTGGATAGTTTCGTAGTGGCATAGAACTTGGGTTTAGGATGCACATGCTGATTTCTTTAACTGCTGACATGTGTCACTTTTACAAATCATTTTCCCTCTGTCATGGAAAAGTCAAATTGGGGCGCTGGAAATTGCATTGATTTTTCCATCCTTCCATAGGTTCCATTCACTATGGAGTTAGACCCTGGAAGGACTATGATCCTTCTCCATCCGGTGACATCAGACTTCCCAGAGCCTGTCAATAAGTTGGCAGAAGCCTTCTGAATTCCCCGAGAACGCCAAGTGCCTTGCTCTTGGCAAATGGCAAGACTTAGCACTCTCAGGCGCATCGAACAAAATCGATTGGTTAACAGGGGGAGGGGGGCCCACTAGGGAAATGCAAAGTTTAATTTCCTTCTCTGGTTCCCTGCCAGCTGAATATGACGGCAGATGCTAATACATTTCAAACAGCCAGTTTCACACACTTGTACTGTAAAAATCTGGGTTTTTTTTCAAACCCTGGGAAGCTAAAATGGTACATTGTGACTGCCCAGGGCTGGCATGGTCCCAGTGGACATGTTCGGAGGCCTCGACCCTGGCAGCTCCATCAGATACCAGTTATCCACCAGCCTGGCCTGGAGTCCTCCCCCCTGCAGTGAAGTGTCAAGATGTCTGCCAGGAGCAGTGTGTCGCTGCATCCACCATGAATTTTTAGTTAGACTGGAAATTTCCAAGGGGCTTTAGGAACAAAAAGAAAGATCAGGAGGACTTAGATAAACCAGGCACACAGAGATCAGCTTTTCATAAGCACGTGTGTGTGCCTCTACATACATGTCTCCCGGAAGAATAGGATGGCCACACAGGATGTGCTGACACCTAACCATGTCGTTCTAAGAACTTCCTCCCCCACTGGGGCTGGGGAAATGCACCCACACACACACCCCTCAGTGCCACCAAAGAAGGAACTCACATGATGCCAGTATGAATGGAGAATCCCACAGACTAGCTTCTAGCTCAGCCCTTTGAGGAAACTGTACCAGGATCCTGGGGAGAGAGAAACTGTGATTAAACGGGTACAAATAAAGACTTGCAGCATCCGAGGTGTTGAGAACTCTGTGGACATTGACACTAATATGATCTTCCCATTTCCCACCTCCTCTTGTAGTGAACAGCAGACCAGCAGGAGGAAACCCTAATGACTGAATACGAGTGGTCACCATGGCTACTGGTCTTTCCCCAAACCCAACCTAGGTTTTCTCACTGCCAACCCCGATTAAATTATGTGGTGAGGCTCTGAAGCACATAATTGAAATAAGACTTCAGTCCAGATTAAAAGGATTAGGTTGCCCAACACATGAGACCTAACTGCAATTTAATAAACAAATTGGAAATTTTTGTAGTTAATGATATAGCCAAGGATATCCCCCTTATCAGGGGTACCTCTGAAGTACAATAGAAACCAAAATGACAGGTGTCAAATGGACCTGGCACTCTGTACAACTATAGAACACACACATGCACACACATTCTGTCTCCAAAATGATGAAAACCAGTCAGGGAATTAGGAGTGAGACTCCACTTCAAAGACCTCAACCTTGACTTGAAGTTCCCAAAAAGCTATCCTTAAAAGAGGTATGTGTGTTGCTTTGAGCACATTTTCCAAAAGGAATGTTTCCCATAATAGACCTGGAGACCAAGAAGATGGCACAGTGGATAAAAGTTCAAGCCTGATGGTCTGAATTTTGAGCCCTGGAACCCACATTAAAAACCCTAGATTAGATAGTGTGCATCTGTAATCCCAGCACCCCAACAGTGAGATGGAGCCCAGGCAAGAGAATCAGCAGAGGCTGGCAAGCCAGCTAGCTTGGAGTACACAGCACACTGACAGAGACAAGAGAAAACTGCCACAAGCCAGGTGGAAGGCTGAACTAGCTCCTAAAAGGTGTCCCCTGACCTCTGTGCACAAACACACACACACACACACACACACACACACACACACACACACACACACACAAACACAGAGCCAAAATTAAGTGAAAAGAAAGCTGTGGATGTAACTCACCCAAAGCCTAGCATGTCTGAGGCCCTAGGTTCAGTACTACAAAATAAGTTAAATAAATAGGCAAATAGTGATCTGCAGGCAGGAACTGGTTATCAGGCAGCCCCGCTCAGGGACAGGATGAGGCTGGTCACCTTAGGAACAGAAGATAAACAAATCAGGAGTCCTTTGACTTCCACTGCCTCTGTAACCCATCAAAGCTGCCAAGCCCATCTTCTCACAAGAAGCTTGTATGGTTCCTCAGCCTGTTTATCACAAAGGCTGGTGACTTCACATTTGCATTGCAAATAGCTCTTTTGTGTTGACATTTCATTTGGTCTTGAAGGGCCCATAATATTTTTCCACAGTTTGGGCGGGGTTAGTGGCGCCCATCCAGAAACCAGTATTTATTCATGTACTCGAAATACAACAGATGCTCAGTAACTCTAATTTGAATGAATGAATAAATGAATGAATGAATTTGAAGATAGATTTCCAACTTTGCAGAGGCAACACACATTCAACTGTCTCTAAACAATTATGAAGTTAAAACGTTTTGATTTTTTTGAGATTAAATTCTCTTATTCATTATTTATTCATCCATCCTTACAAATGTTTGCTCAATACCTCACTTAATTCCTTTGACAAAATGGAATCCAGGGACCACATCACACTCACCTTTGCATCTTCAGTATTTCCTAGTATGTGTGAAATGCTCAATAAATATTTGTTTAATGGAAATGGGAATTCTACACGCCATTTCTTTTTCAAGGACATGCCAAACACACTCAAGCTAAGAACCTGATTTATTCATCACCTCTGAAATGAAGTAAAATAGTAGCAGAGACACAGCCTTGGTGGCCCTTGATTTGTGCAGCATGTAGTTGTAGGGGCCCATTCTTGTATTAATCCGGCATGGAGGATGCAGAGCTGAACCTGGCTTCAAAGCCTTATTGAGTGAAGGGAGAAAAGGAAGATCCAACAGCACAGCCATGGGGAGAGATGCAGAGCGGACCATGCCCTTCAGTTCTGGAGCTAGCTCTCCGGAATATTTATAATATTATTATTAAAGTACATATTAGTCATATTATTGAAAATATATTATATTATATATCATATTATTGTATATAATTAATAGATAATAAAATATACTAATACAAAAATATATAATATTTAATATAAGAGTGATATTTAACAGAGACTAAAGGCTAAAGACTAAGAGCCATGCAAAGGGAGTAAAGCCTATGATCAAACCTTAGAAATGTCCCATCCAGAGCTGGTCATACTACTAAGAAACCTAGGGGTCATATGACTCCATCACATGACTCCATGCTAGGGTTGAAGGCCTACGAGAAATCTGAAGGGAGGAAATAAAGCATCTTGAGTCAGTTTTTTATCTACCTGTCTCTCCCTCTCTTTCTCAATGTGGTCCACAGTAGGCCCTAAGAAGTGTGTTCCAATCCCATCCTGTTGCTTTGATAAAACACTCTGACCACAAAGCAAATTAGGCAGGAAAGGATTTATTTGGCTTCCACTTCCAGGTCACAGTCTACCATTGAGGTAAGTCGGGACAGAAATTCAAGCAGAAACGATATGAAGGAACGGTCTTTGCTGGCTCAGTTGCAAGCTCATGCTGAGTTGGCTCTCTTATATAGCCCAGACCATCTGCCCAGCATCATGCTGCCCACAGTGGGATGGACCTCTCCAACATCAATTGATAATCAAGATAATTTCATACCCCCAGATATGCTCAGATGTCAAGATGATCTTGACAGTCCCTCAATTGAGACTCCCTTCTCAGGTGACTTTTGATTGTATCAAGTAGACAGATAAAGTTAACTAGAACAAAGGAGCTTGATGGGAGGGAATTTTTCATTGAAAAGAAAGTCTGTATGAGACCTAAAGAGAAGAAACACAGAGGAGGAGATACAGCACTATTGAGGAGACAGGATAAGCCTGCCGGACCCTTTGGTTCATGACAGAAATTCAATTCAATTTCTAAGAACAAGAGGCTGTGGAGGCTGCAAAGCAGGTGCATGATCACTATATTTATAACTTTGAAATGTCTCTGCCTGCAGGATCCTCACGGGGAAGCACTTGCTCAGCTGAGCCATGATGGTAACTCAGGCTAGGGGAAGCGGAGGGGTGTCAAACGCCACAAAGTCGGTGAACTAAGGAAATATTAGGAGACAGACTCTGAATAGGCTAATGCGTCTTGGAACATTTCTTGACCTATTGCCATGTGCCATCCATGGACTGTCTTCTTCAACTCTCCATCCACTCACCCTCTAAGAGCGTTCCTATTCTTATCTGTGCTTTCACAAAGCAGAAGCTGAGACATCAAGCAGAACCACCCAGCTTGTCAGTAGCAGAGCTGAGATACAAGCCCAGCACTCAAGTACCAATCCTCTTATCCTTCCCTCTTAATCACTGTGTCGCACTATTGAGGTTTCCGGCTTGGGCAGCAGGGAGAATGATGGTACCATTTATTGAGGGACAGACAGCACATAGGAAGATTCATAAATGTGAGTGGGAAGAAGAGGCATGTGGGAGGGACATTCAAATGCAAATGAGAATGCATAAGACTGATTCAGGGAGCATCTGGCTCAAGACAGACAGAGGTCTGAAAATCAGCTGAAAATAGGCAGTAATCAGTTCACCCTTCCCCTCCTTCAGAAGGAGGCTGCGTTTGGATGCAGTTTCACTGCTCTTGAAGTGAGGTGGAGCTGAGAAGATGTCAGTAAAACTTAGACTACCTGAACCAAGGCATTGGGAGCCCCATTGAGGTCTCATCCATTTCTGATCCCCATTCAATAACTGCTCAAAAAGCATGGCACCAGGTTCCTGGTATTCTGGGACCCCAACCTTCCCAAGCCGTCTGGGTACCGACCCTTCATGTCTGTGACAGACACAGATGTTGTGCCTATTTCATACAGATTAACTCCTCCTTGCTCAGCATTGGGATTATTGTTTGGCTAATTACAAACAGCGCTGTTAGTCTCCAGCAGATACTAAGAGGGGCATAACCACCCTGTCCGTCCTAAAGATTGAAGCGTGACTGTTGAAAACCACCAACACAACACTTAAGACATTTGGAAATCGGCACTCAGGAGGCTGAGGCAGGAGGAATTTAAAGACAGACTGTGCTTTGTAGAGAAACTCTGTCTCAAAAACAAACAAACAAAAAAGGGCACAGAAACTTAGAGGGGTCATGACTCCCTGGCAACCAGCACCCTTCCCTCCACCCCCCACAGTCTCATGTCCCATATTTGCATACTGTGTAAATCTGAGGTTGAACCTGTTTGATAATAAAATATAAGAGTGAAGGTTTCAAAGATAGATCACCAATGGCTTTGCAATTTCCAAATTTGTGCTTTGGGTGACTAACTGGGTGACCTAGATGGTGCCATGTGGAGAACACACTCAGGCAGCCCTCCAAATAGACCCACGTGGTCAAGAGCTGAAGCCCCAGACAAGCACCAGGTCCAGTCTGCCAGTGTCGCATGACTTTTCCTGGGAAGCCCACGACAAGCATCTATTCCCCTCAAACAGTGCAGTGACAACAGATCAAAAGAAAAGGTTAAGATCTAGCTTAGGTTCTTTGGAGTTGCGTAGAGTTCCTTATAGGGACACAGGTGAAGAGCTAGTTACAGGAGCATGGGTTATCCCCAGCAGCTGTGTCACCCACCTCTAGCATGGGTGGTGATCCAGGAAAGCTGTTCATCCCTATAGTCGCCTCCCCAGCTCCCAGACTGCTCTGCCAATGTGACCTCTCTCCCAGCAGGGATTTATGAATTTTGTCATTTTCTGAGTTTCCTGAGTCTCCAAGCCCTTTCCTCTCACAGTTAGAAAGGACATGCACAACCAGGGTTTAGCTCCTCCAGCATGTCTACCTTCAAAGTTCCATCTTTTCCCTCCACTGTGCTGAGCCTCCCTGGAGATATCGCAGGACTCTCTCCAGCTCTGTGGCTGGGGAAATGGCCTGCCACCCCAGGCTCATTTTCTCTGCTGCAAAGTCACCCATTTCTAAGGTCCCAAATATTTCTACACTCTTTAGCTCCACACTATCTCACTATCAACAACATCTGCCTTCTGTCAAGAGCAGATCATTCTCAATGAGTTCCCTCTGGCTCTAACTTCAGCTCTCATGAAGAACTGGCCTCAACTATAGCAAGGGGGCCTTAAGAAACAACTAAAAGCCAGGTGTGGTGGAGCACACCTTTAATGCCAGCACTCAGGGATCAAAAGTAAGTGGATCTCTGTGAGTTCACAGCCACCTTGGTCTACATCATGAGTTCCAGAAGAGCCAGGGCTACACAGAGAAACACTGTCTCAAAAAATAAAAATAAATAAATAAAAGATAGATAGATAGATAGACAGACAGACAGACAGATAGATGGTAGATGAAAGCTAGATCCCTGAAAGAGCTGAGAAATTTAACTTAAGAAGAAAACAGAAATTCTCTTTCCAGGGATTTTCAAAAAATGCAGTGAACACTACCTTCCCAGGTGCTCTTACAATAGCTGAGAAAATCAGACAGAAGTGGAACTAGCTTGCAAAGACTGGAGATGCCCTGTGTTCACCACCATCCCACTTTGCTCTTTCTTATCCTGAGTCTGGAACACCTGCCAGATTCAGAAGCCTGATTGATGGGTAGCTCCATCCAAAGACTCCAGATTCATTGCTCTCACCATTTACTAACAAATGCTACCTAGAGGTGTTCAAAACTGAAATCAGAGAATCCCCTCAAAGGAAAGCTGATGGGATCACTTCTACATATTTCCAACCTTCTAGAACTTGGGGTTTTGTTATGTCAAGTTGACATTTTAGTGTTTCTCTCTCATTGCCTTTGCCCATGTCATGCTTCCTTTCATTTCTTCTCTCTCTCTATTCATTCCTGCCTCCTATACTCTTGTTTCTTACATACTCTGTGCCAAGACACTAAATGAAATAGAAGACATGGACAAAAGTTTAAAGAAATTAATACAGTAATCACACACACAAATGTGCAAGATCACCAGGATAAGCCAAGGATTACAACCTGTGTCATTACAAGGGTGAAGACAAAATGAATGGTACAAAGAGAAAGGGATTTTATCTGAAGACAGCGGGGAAAGGTTTGTGTGAACAATTGGAGTAAATTAAAAACTTATTTCCGAGTTAACTGAGAAATTTGCTCAAGTGTGGAAAGCCTAATATCCTAGAAATGGGCTATAATTGAAGTACAACTAAATAGCACAGATTTATAGAGCTTGAACTCTGGGTGTTTGTTGGGCACTGTGTAGGGCAAAATTGCTGCCACAAACTTACAGTCTTCTGGTTTGAGACAAACTCACAAAAAATAATTCCATGTGTACATAACAGAATAATTGGTAGACACACATTTTGTTAGATTGAACTATTCTTTGTAGAAAACTAAGTCCCTCAACAGGAAATTCCAGGCACTGAGCATCCTCTACTAGAAAGAGCAGAGAGCTTTGCTGTGTAGAACACAGAAGTGTTCTGATACTTGACATGATGAGGCATTTTTCGCCTTCTTTCAGCATAGGTTCTTATCATCTAGTTCTGGTGGAAAAACAAGAGCAATGGCAAAGGACTGTATTGTCTGGGGGAGTCTTTGGGACCTCCCTAACCATCAACTTATAAAAATCTACGTCACTGTTAGCACTGGGATTTTTAGTTAATAACATATGGATTTCTAGAAACAGCATTATCTAGCTAAACAGTACATTTTCCTTCTAACGTTTTTTAAAGAAGTTTTTTCAGATTTATTTATTTTATTTTATGTGAAGGAGAGTTTTGTCTGCCTGAGTACGTGTGCACCAGGTGCATACACATTACTTGCAAAGGTCAGAAAAAGGCGTCAGAGCTGTGGAGGGTTGAGGGTTCTTCACAAGAACAAACGCTCCTAACCTTCCAGCTATTTCTCTAACCCCGTGACCTTGACTTTTTTAACTTAGACTTGTCTTACAAAATAGTAGGTTTCCACATGGGTTTTTCATAGACCTTTCCTTTTGGAAATCCCTATCCCTTCATCTCTCTCATCCCCCGCACCCTCATCCCTGTTTCAACCTTCTCACCTCCAGTATTCCCTCTTTCCATGACTGGGGCAGTCCTAGGTGGGAGCTTATTTTAGTTATTCTAGTTGCTTAGTTAAATTGGCATGGGTCTGGCTGACCTCTAAACATCTTTGTTTATACCCTTAGACAAATGTTACTATCAGTATTGATCTGAGAAGTTTCTCTCTACAACGAAGAGTGATGACTAGGGAGACCCATGCTGCTCATGCTGAGAATAAGGGATGCTTGAATTCTCAACCTTAAACAAGGCATGTATACCACTTCCTCTAGGCTCAAGAAATATTATAGAAGAAAGGGTGGAAAGAATTCAAGAGCTGAAAAATAGGAAAATGGGATTAAAAAATGCTCTCTTCTGGGCAAGGCACAGCCATCGCCACCCTGAACTCAGCAGTTTCAGATGGCCCTGTGGAGTCTGCACAAATCTGGATTTGTCAACATTCAGTCATGGATGAGAGAGGGGCTCATAGAGCCCTACCCACTCTCTGCTGAACTATTGGTTACTATTGGATTCTGGAAGAGGGCAGGTTATCGTCTTCAGAGTTGAAGACTCCATTGAATAGTACTTAGTCATTCAAATGGCCCTCATTAAACTCAGTAGGCCACAAAACAAAGCTAAAAGGATCTGTGAAAGGACCTGTAAGGAATAGAGGGGATCGGCACGAGTGGGAGGGAGATAAGGGAGTGTGCGGGAAGTAAGAACAGTCAAAGAACATTGTATATACGTATGGCATTTTCAAAGAACAAATTGAATTAAGAACATAAATACTGACCTGTCTCTAAGTCTAATTTCCACACCTGAGAAAGGAAATTACTGTTGTCATGAGGATAAATTAAATGAGATAGCACACATAACGAGAGTTTGTAAATGGTGAAAGGGAAGGCAGACTACAAAGAATGATCTTAAGACTTGAATCCGTGTCTAGTCCTGTAAATTCTACATGGGTGTGAGACTGGTTATTCTGTCAACTCTAAGTTGGTCATGAGTCATGGTTAAAGTGAGGTTGATTATTTTGAGTTTTTGTGTTTAGTGGGAAAGAGGTTAACTTCAAAGAGGTTATGATGTGTTCTATAGTACTGTATCGAAATAAATAGCATACTCTGTGGAACCAAATGGGAGGAATAGAAAGAAAGTCATCTCCTCTGGCAATGATAGAGAAGGACTAATGAGAAATAAGGGCCTGCTTTAGTAAGAGAACCACATTTTTCTGCCTGGGCCCAACCTGATCATATTACTGAACGTTCTGCAGCCCTCTGCATTTACTTAACTACTATGATTCTTAACTTATGGGTTTTAAGATATCATTATGGTCTCTTCCTCTAATGAAGTGAGTGGATTTAACTGGATTAACCCATCATCAGTCTCTGGCAAGGCCTGAAACATCATGTTGGGGACTTGCCAGATGACAATAGCAATGCCAAGACCACTTTCTTCCTATAGTCTCACTTGACCATGCTGGGTATACAAGAAGCCATTTGTGATATAATCGGATCAGAGTGGAACCAGTGCCTCCCTGTGGGTGCTCCTGGAGGCTCATAGGATCAAACATGCTTAGACTATTGTGTGTATGTGTACTACATTGCAAGGATCAACCTCTAAGCAATGTCTGCAAGGGTCTGTCTAGAGAAGCAACCCTTCTTGGAGGTTCTCTGGGAGTGTATTCAGGTGGCTACTACATTGCACAGTTGGTGGATATGAATGCTGCTTTTGTGAAAGGAACAGCCCGATTTTGATGACCTACTAGAGTCTCTGGCAAAAGTGGCCACCAATGCTTCTGTTAAGAACTTAAAGAGCAATAAGAATGAACAAGTGGTTCCCCAGTTCTTGCAGAAAGCGGCTCAACCCCCACTTTTCTCCAACTGAAAGATGTCTAAAGTATCCTCTGATGGCTCAAGTACTTCAAAGAACAGACGCAGGAGCCCACTAAAGGTGGAAAACAAAACTGGAGTAGAAATAAAGGCATTTTCACATAAATAAACCCAAGAAAATTTGCCACATGCAAACATGAATTAATTGTTGAATTAAATGTTGCACTAAACAGTGGAGTGTTTCGAACAGAAAAGAAATTATCCAGACAAATGGACATAGATGTGGCAAGAAAAAAAAAGTGGAAGGAAAAAGAAAAGTATGTGTGCAATGTTGGCTGCAGAACTAATAATAAATATGTCTTGTGGAGTTTGAAATATAAATAAGCCAAAAATACAACAATAACAGTATGTAAGTCAGCAAGGATAAGTAGTGTCTAAGCCCCCTGAATTTTCTGGGACAAGGTTAAAAGGGTCAATTAATAATGGGCTGTAAAGCCGGGCGGTGGTGGCGCACGCCTTTAATCCCAGCACTCGGGAGGCAGAGGCAGGCGGATCTCTGTGAGTTCGAGGCCGGGCTGGACCAGCAGCCTCCGAAACAATACAGAGAAACCCTGTCTCGTAAAAACCAAAATAATAATAATAATAATAATAATAATAATAATAATGGGCTGTAAGTCAAAGTTGTCATCACTTAAGTTATCAACAAAAACATAATAAAAATGGCTAGCTACAAACCTAATAGTTTGGAGAGAAGAAATTTTAAAGTCAATTTAATAGAAAGAAGAAAAAAGAATTTGAAGCAGGTAGGATGAAGAAAAACAGAATGAGATAGTATAGATATGTCAAAAATGGATTGTGGTCATAATAAATGTAAGTAGGATGAATCCTCCCATTGACAAGATCATTCACCTGAACATAAAATCAAGCACTGCCATGTCCTCCTCCTGGGAGCTATAAGGAGATCATGAGGAAATGAAGAGGTTGACAGTAAAATAATAGGAAAACTCATGTCACTCAAACGCTAACACAGAAAAGGCTCATGAGCCCTGTCACAGAGCTGAAGGCAAAAAGCATTAAAAGGATACTTCATTTTGATAAAAGGCTTAATTTTCCAGGAAGACATAATACTTTAAAATTTTTATGTACTTAATAACTTCATCTCAAAAATAAATGAAGCAAAATCTGAATCAACAGCTAGAAGAACAAACAAATCTATAAAAGCAGTGGGAGATTTAAATACACTTCCCTCCGAAATTGATATAATGAGGGAAAAAAATAAGAGGGAAATAGAAAATTTGAGCAACGCGTGTAACAAGCCTAACCTAATTGACATATTTAGAACAGTGTACCAGCAACTGCAAATCACACATTCATTTCAAGCTCACTCAGAACACTTTTCAAAAACTAACCATATGTTGAGCTATAAAGCAAGTCTCAACAAACTTCAAAGGATAGAAATCAACTGACTATTTTTAACTACCATGCAATTAAGCCAGAAATCAATAAAAAAGATTACTAGGATCTCCATATGTTTTGAAATTAAGAAACACACCATCTAAACACCTACTAAAGAAATCACAATGAAAATGGAATTGTCAACCTTCCATTTCTGCAGGCTGCGCATCCACAAATTTAGCCAACCAAAGTTCAAATATTTAGTTAGAAATGCAATGGTTCAATCTATACTGAGCATACACAGGATTTTTGGATCATTATTTGGTAAGCAAAAGCATTTGCATTGTTATTGCATAGTCTAAGTAACCTAGAAATTATTTACCATATGCAAGAAGGTCTACATGGGTTATATAAAAATGCTACATTTTATATAGGGAATTTTTGTCTCATTATTCAGTAAACAATAACATTTGGATTGTTATTAGGTATTATAAGTAATATAGATATTATTAAATACATACAGAAATGTACACAGGCTACATTAAAATATGCATTTTTATGTAAAAGACTGGAGCACCCATAAGAGATCTTAAAATCAATTCCCAGAGGATACTGAGGGATGGCTGTTCAGTTCAAGTGGTATAAATACTTTCATTAAAGTACTACCTAAGATCCTCCTAAATCATCATTAGAGAAGAAGCTAAAGCTCCATGAATTCTCAATCATGCTTTATAATTTCAACATTTACCTTCAAAAGGCTGGTCCACTTATCCTAGCCCAATGTCTAAGCCTGGTAAACTTTGTAAGTCTTCTAGACTGAACCTACCACATCTCTAATCTCATTTCTCTTCCTTTTATGACTACAATCTTCCATTTAAATGAAATTTATTCTTAAGATCCTTCTGAGAAAAACTGTGTGAGAAATAACACTTTATACTCCTCATCTGTATCTTCAGTTATTACTTTGGTGGGTGTAGTGGTCTGAATAGGAATGGCCCCTATACTCATGTGTTTGAATGCTTGCCCCATGGGGCTAGCACTCTCAGGAGGTGTGATCTTGTTGTAGGAAGTATGTCACAGTGGGAGTGAACTTTGAGGTCTCATATATGCTCCAGCTATGCCCAGTACACAATCTCTTTCTGCTGCCTGTGGATCAAGATGTAGAATTCTCAGCTCCTTCTCCAGTAACCATGCCTGTTTGTAGGCTGCCATTCTTCCTGCCATGACAATAATGGACTAAACCTCTGTAACTGTAAGCCAGCTCTCATTAGACGTTTTTCTTTATAAAAGTTGCTGTGGTCATGGTGTCTCTTCACAGCAATAGAAACCCTAACCAAGAAGGATATTTATCTTAGCTTAAAAGATATGCACACTTTTCTACCCCACACCATAACACAACACACACAGACATGCATATATACATGCATACACATACAAAAGGAAAAACATTAGAGTTGGAACTATAGTTCAGTGATATAGTGCTTTCCTATTTTTGTGTTGTTTTGTTTTGTTTAGAAACAAGCTTGCTTCACATGTCAACCCCAGTTCCCCCACACTCTGCTCCTCCACCACCCACAACCAGCCCCCCCAATGCCCCACCCAATCCCCACTCCGTTCCCCAGGGAGGATGAGGCCCTCCACGGGGGATCTCCAAAGTCTGTCATATCATCCTGGGCAGGGCCTAGGTCCTCCCCCATATGTCTAGGCTGAGAGAGCATCTATCAATATGGAATGGGCTCCAAAAGTCCATTTGTATACCAGGGATAAATATTGATCTACTACTCAAGGTCCCATAGATTGCTGAGGCCTCCTCACTGACACCCAAATTTAGGGGGTCTGAATCAGTTCCATGCTGGACTCTCAGCCATCAGTCTGGGGTCCATGAGCTCCCTCTTGTTCAGGACAGCACTTTCTGTGGTTTCACCAGCCCAGTCTTGACCCCTTTGCTCATCACTCCTCCCTCTCTGCATCTGTGTTCCAGGAGTTCAGTTTGGTGTTTAGCTGTGGATGTCTGCCTCTGCTTCCATCAGCCACTGGATGAAGGCTCTAGGATGGCATACAAGGTAGTCGTCAATCTCATTATCAGGGAAGGATATTCAAGGTAGCATCGCCACTATTGCTTCGTTTGCCAGCTGGGGTCATCCTTGTAGTTCTCTGGAAATCTCACTGGTGCCAGATCTCTCTTCAAACCTGAACTGACTCCCTCTATTATGGAATCTCTCATCCTGCTCCCCTCTATGCTTCCCCTAACACAACCTTCCTGCTCCCCCATGTCCTGTTCCAACCTCCTCGTCTTCTCCTCTCTTTTTCCCAGCTCCCTCTCCCCTCCCCCCATTCTCCCAATCCCCTCAGAAGATCCTGTCCTATTCCCCTTCTCTAGGGTACCATGCATATCTCTCTAAGGATCCTCCCTGTTTCCCAGACTCTCTGGCAAATGGGAGCATAGGCTGGCATTCCCCTACTCCATGTCTAAAAATCATAAATGAGTGAGTACATACTATGTTTGTCTTTTTGTGACTGGGTTACCTAACTCAGGATAGTTTCTTGTAGTGCCATCCATTTGACTGTGAATTTCAAGATTCCATTGTTTTTCCCCCCTGAGTAGTACTCCATTGTGTAAATGTACCACATTTTCTCTATCCACTCTTCAGTTGAGGGGCATCTAGGTTACTTCCAGATTCGGGCTATTACAAATAATGCTGCTATGAACATAGTAGAACAGATGTCCTTGTTTTATGAATGTGCATCTTTTAGGTATATGCTTACGCATATACCTAAGTGGAATTGCTGGGTCCTGTGGTGGACTGATTCCCATTTTCCTGAGGAATCTCCATTCTGATTTCCAAAGTGGCTGTGCGAGTTGGCACTCCCACCAGCAGTGGAGGAGTGTTCCCCTCTTTCCACATCCTCTCCAGCAGAAACTGTCATTGGTGGTTTTGATTTTAGTCATTCTGACAAGAGTAAGATGGTATCTCAGAATTGTTTTGATTTGCATTTCCTTGATGGCTAAGGATGTTGAGCACTTTCTTAAGTGTCTATCAGTCATTTAAGACTCCTCTGTTGAGAATTCTCTAGTTCTGTACTCCACTTTTTGATTGGATCTTTTGGTGCTTTGGAGACTTGCTTCTTGAGTTCTTTGTAAATTTTGGAGATCAACCCTCTGTCAATGTGGGATTAGTGAATGTTTTTTCCATTCTGTGGGCTGCCTTTTTGTCTTGTTGACAGTGCCCTTTGCCTTATAGAAGCTTCTCAGTTTCAGGAGATCCCATTTATTAATTGTCATCTCAGCATCTGTGCTACTGGTGTTATGTTCAGGAAGCAGTCTCCTGTACCAATTTGTTCAAGGGTACTTCCCACTTTCTCTTCTAAGAGGTTCAGTGTGGCTGGATTTATGTTGAGGCCTTTGATCCATTTGGACTTAAGTTTTGTGCATGGTGACAGACATGGATCTATCTGCAGTCTTCTACATGCCAGCATCCAGTTATTCCAGCACCATTTGTTGAAGATGATTTCTTTTTTCCACTGTATAGTTTTAGCTACTTTGTCAAAATTCTGGTGCTCATAGGTGTGTGGGTTAATATCAGGGTCTTCAATTCGATTCCATTAGTCTACCTGTCTTTTTGTGCCAATACCAAACTGTTTTCAGGACTATAGCTCTATAACAGAGCTTGAAGTCAGGTATGGTGATGTCTCCAGACATTCCTTTGTTGTACAGGGTTGTTTTGGATATCCTGGTTCTTTGTTTTTCCATATAAATTTGAGAATTGTTCTTTCAAGATCTGTGAAGAATTATCCTGGAATTTTGATGGGGATTGCATTGAATCTTTAGATTGCTTTTGGCAAGATTGCCATTTTAACTACATTGATCCTATCTATCCAAGAGCATGGAAGATCTTTACATTTTCTGGTATCTTCCTTAATTTCTTTCTTTAAAGACTCAAAGTTATTGTAGTACTGGTCTTTCACCTGTTTGGTTAGTGTTACCAGCAAGGTAGTTTATGTTGTTTGTGGCAATTGTAAAAGGTGATGTTTCTCTGATTTCTTTCTCAGTCCTTTTATCATCTGTATATAGTAGGGCTACTGATTTTTTTTGGTTGATCTTGTATCCTGCTACTTTGCTGAAACAGTTTATCAGCTGTAGGAGTTTCCTGGTAGACTTTTTCGGGTCACTTATGTAAACTATCATATCATATGCAAATAGTGACAGTTTGACTTCTGCTTTTCTAATTTGTACCCCCTTGATCTTCTTTTGTTGTCTTATTGCTCTAGCTAGAACTTCAAGTACAATATTGAAGAGGTATAGAGAGAGGAGAAAGCCTTGTCTTGCTCCTGATTTTAGAGGAATCTCCTTGAGTTTCTCTCCATTTAGTTTGTTGTTGGCTGTTGATTTGCTATATATAGCTTTTATTATATTTAAGTATGTTCCTGTTATCCGTGATCTCTCCAGGACCTTTATCATGAAGGGGTGTTGGATTTTGTTGAAGTCTTTTCAGCATCTAGTGAGATGATCATGTGACTTTTGTTTCTCAGTTTATTTATATGGTGGATTACATTGATGGATTTTCATATGTTGAACCATCCCTGCATCCCTGGGATGGAGCCGATTTCATCATGGTGGATGGTTTTTCTGATGTGTTCTTGGATTCCATTTGCAAGTATTTTATTGAGTATTATTGCATCAGTGTTCATGAGGGATATTGGTCTAAAGTTCTCTTTCTTAGTTGTGTCTTTATGTGGCTTGGGTATCAACATTATTGAAGCCTCATCAAAAAGAGTTCATCAATGACCCTTCTGCCTCTATTGTATGGACTAATTTGAGAAGAACTGGTATTAGCTGCTCTTTGAATTTCTGGTAGAATTCTACACTGAGGCCATCTGGCCCTGGGCTTCAGTTGGGAGACTTTTGATGACTGCTTCTACTTCGTTAGGGATTGTAGTTCTATTTAAATTGTTTATCTGTTCTTGATTTAATTTTGGTAGGTGATACCTATACAGGAAATTATCCATTTCCTTCAAATTTTCTAATTTTGCGGAGTACAGGTTTTCAAAGTATAACCTGATGATTCTCTGGATTTCTTCAGTGTCCATTGTTATTTCTGATTGCATTAATTTGCATGTTCACACTCTGCCATTTGGTAAGTTTGGATAAGGGTTTGTCTCTGTTGTTGATTTTCTCAAAGAACCAATTCTTCATTACATTGATTATTTGTATTGTTTTCCTAGTTTCTACTTTATTGATTTCAACCCTCAATTTGATTATTTCCTGGCGTCTACTCCTGCTGGGTAAGTTTGCTTCTTTTTGTTTTAGAATTGTTGTGCTGTTATTTCTCTAGTGTGACTATTCTCCAGTATCCTCATGTGGGCACTTAGTACTATGAACTTTCCTCTTAGCACTGCTTTCAAAGTGTCCCATAAGTTTGGGTATCTTGTATTTTCATTCTCATTGATTTCTAGGAAGTCTTACATTTCTTTTTTTTTTCATTATTTCTTCTTTGACCCAGGAATGGTGTGATTGTGCATTATTCAATTTCCATGAGTTTGTAGGGTTTCTGCAATTTGTGCTATTGTTGAATTCTAACTTTAAAGCATGGTTGTCTGATGAGAGACATGGACTTATTCCCATTTTTTGTACCTATTGAGGTTTGCTATGTTGCAAAGTATATGGTCAATATTTGAGAAGGTATGGTCAATATTTGAGAAGGTTCTATGGGGTGCTGAGAAGAAGGTATATTCTTTTGTGTTCGGATGGAATGTTCTATAGATGCTTGCTACACCCAATTGGGTCATAACTTCTATTATTTCCTTTGTTTCTTTGCTAAGTTTCTGTCTGGTAGTCCTGTCTAGTGGTGAGAGTGGGGTGTTTAAGTCTCCCACTATAAATGTGTGAGGTTTTATGTGTGATTTGAGTTTTAGTAATGTTTCTTTTATGAACGTGGATGCTTTTGTATTTGGGGCATAGATGGTCAGAACTGAGACTTCATCTTGGTGGATTTTTCCTGTGATGAATATGAAATGACCTCCTTCATCTCTTTTGATTGATTTTAGTTTAAAGTCTAATTTTTAGATATTATGATTGCTAACTCCACTTGTTTCTTGGGTCCATTTGACTGGAAAATCTTTCCCAACCCTTAACTCTGAGGCAATATCTGTCTTTGAAGCTGAGGTGTGTTTCTTGTATGCAGCAGAATGATGGATTCTGTCTTCTTATCCATTCTGTTAGCCTGTGTCTTTTTATGGGTGAGTTAAGACAATTAATATTGAGGGATATTAATGACCATTGATTGCTCATTCTTGTTTGTTTCAGAGTTGGTGGTGGTGGTGGAATTGTGTTGGATTTTCACCCCTTTTTCTTTTGGCTATTGGTAAAGTGGGGTCATCTGTTGTCTATGTTTTTCTGGTTGTAGTTAACTTCCCTGGGTTGGAGTTTTCCTCCCAGAACTTTCTGTAGGACTGGATTAGTGGGTATGTATTGTTTAAATCTGGTTTTGTCATGGAATATCTTGTTTTCTCCATCTATAGTGATTGAAAGCTTTGCTGGGTATAGTAGTCTGGGCTGGCATCCGTGGTCTCTTAGGGTTGGTAGAATATCTTTCGAGGACCTTCTGACTTTCAGAGTTTCCATGGAGAAGTAAGTGTAATTCTGACAGGTTTGCCTTTGTATGTTACTTGGCCTTTTTCCTTTGCTGCTCTTAATATTCTTTCTTTATTCTGTATGTTTGGGATCTTGTTTATTATGTGGTGAGAGGACTTTTTGTGGTCCACTCTATTTGGTGTTTTGTAAGCTTCTTGTACTTTCATTGACATTCTTTGTTTAGGTTGTGAATGTTTTCTTCTATGATTTTGTTGACTATGTTTTCTACCCCTATTGAGGTGGGTTTCTTCACCTTCTTCTTTACCTATTATTCTGAGGTTTGGTCTTTTAATGGTGTCCCATATTTCCTGGATATTTTGTGTAAGGGATATGCTGGACTTAAGATTTTTTCTGGTCGATGAATCTATTTCTCCTAGTGTATCTTCAAAGCCTGAGATTCTCTCTTGTGTCTTTTTTCCTTCTGTCTCTTGTATTCTGTTGGTTATGCTTGCATCTCTAGTACCTGATGGTTTGCCCAGCTTTTCTATTTCCAGCATTCCCTCAGATTGTGTTTTTTATTGTCTCTATTTCAGCTTTCAATCCTTATTTGAATTGTTTCTTGCAATTTTTACTTTGTCTTTTCCTCCATTTCTCGAATTTTTTGTTTTGTTTTTTTCCCATTTCTTTAAGAGATTTTCTCATATCTTCTTTGAGGGCCTCTATCATTTTCATGAAGTTGTTTTTACCATCATTCTCTTCTGCTTCATCTGCATTGGGATGTTCAGATCTTGCTGGTGTAGAGTCTCTAGACTCTGGCAGTGTCATGTTGGTTGCTGGGTGTGTTTTTATATTGTCTCCTTACCATCCTTTCTTCCAGTGGGCACAGAAGGAATCTCTTCCTCTTCTGGTGGATACGGGACCAGGGTTCCCTTCCAGTGGGTGCAAGCAGGTCCAATCTCTGGTAGCTCTCCTCTTGCCATGGATGGAGGCAGTCTCAGGGTGGACTTTACCCCATCGGGATGGGATCCGCAGTTCACTGTCCCCAGGCCTCAGCTGGTTCCACACAGGGCACTGGAAGGTGGGCAGGAAACAGTACCAAGCTTGCCTCATCTCTCCCATGGGTGGAGAAAGGAACTAGGATGCTGGCAGTCTCTGGGTGGGCTGGATCCTGTTGAGATGGGAACCACAGTCCCCAGGCCTCTCAGCTGGTTGCATGCCGCCAATATAATGCTTTCTTAAAATGCATGAGATCTTAGATTCAAGCTCCAGTCATAAGAATGAATGAATGAGTGAATGAATGAACGATACTGAATATATATAACCATTTCAATAGATGAAGGAGGGAGGCAGACCTCTGCAATTATATTTTGTTTATGCCTAAAGATCAGAGTGCAGAGCTAGTCACACTAGTAAGCAATAGGGGCCAGGCAGTGGTGACACACACCTTTAATCCCAGTGATGGGGAGACAGAGGCAGATGGATCTCTGTTAGTTCAGGGCCACACTGGGCTACAAAAAATTGATCCAGTCTAAAAGAGAAACAGCTCACACAAAGGTGATCCTAGCACTTGGAATCGCATGTTTTTAATCCCAGCTCTGGGGAGGTGGAGACAGCAGTGATATGGCTGGGCACAGAGAGGAATATAAAATGGGAGGAGACAGGAGCCCAGTGCAATATCAGCAGCAGTCAGTCTGAAGCAGTCTGAGGAAGCAGGGCAGTTTGAGGACAGGATCGCTCCTTAGATCACCCCTTTGGTCTGAACACTGGTAGACATAAGAACTCTAGTGACTGGCCACTCTGCTTCTCTGATCCTTCAGCTTTCACCCCTGATAGGTAACTCTGAGTTTTTATTATTAAGACCAAAGAGAATCCGTGCTACAGACCTCTGTGAGGTCAAGGCCAGCCTGGCCCATTGCGCCTAAAGGTGCTATGCAGGCTGCTAAAGAGAATTGCTCTCAACAATCTTACTCAGCTGTGAACCCTGTGTCCAACAATACCAATTGGTCAGGCAAAGTGAGAGCACTCATGCAATACTGGGGAGACTGTTGTGGAGCTAACCAACCATTTTATTATGGGATTTGACAGGCCAGAATCCACATCTGTTACTCTAAACCTGGTCAAACATCCATGACTGGTATTTAATAGACCCTAGTGAGGAACCTTCTGGTGTTTTTTGTTAAACAGAAATGATGTGCCATTAAATCATCTTCTAAATAACTACATCTATGGCCATGAGTTAGTGTTGCTGAAGTCTTTGGTGAGAGAAGAACAGTTTTTGCAGAGGTCTGCAGAAATGCATGCTAGTCAAAGTACTAAGAATAAATGACTATTGAATACACAATCATAGATGAGACAGTTATATCACCTCCTCTGAGGCTCAGGAAACATGAAGTGGAGGTAGAAAGGATGTCAAGAACCATAGGGAGAAGAGGGGACACTGAGCTCTTAGCATAAAACATGTATTGCACCTTGAACTCACAACCGTGATCGCCCGTACAAGATTGGACCCATCACACCCTGTCGTGGAAGGAGGAGGATCAGATGAGGCTCCATCTTGTCCTGAGGATTTATATGCAACTAATTGTAGGCAAAGTTTCTCTGTGTCCCAGAAGCCAGCTCAAGCTTATTATTAGCTAACTCTTACATTTTCAAATAACCCATATTCCTTATCTATGCTCTGTCTCCTCTCTAGGGGCAGTCCTTTGTCCCCTTTCCCTTGTTTCTTTCCCCTTCTCCCTCCTCCTGTAGTCTCTGTCTTTGTCTCTTATTCCTTGCCCTCGGTCCCTTTGGGGCAAATAAATCTCCTTTGTGCTGAGAACTTGGTCTTGGGGTGCCTTGAGTCAGCTTCAAGGCTCCCTGCACCACCCATGCCCCATCACTAAGAAATTTGTTGAAGTTTCTCATTCTTCATGCTGCTGAGAGATTGTAACTGCTTTGCTGTTGTACCATAACATTACAGGGCAATTTTATGCTACCCTGCAGAGAAAGGCACTGCATCCATGCGCTCACCGTCTCATTTCACTTGGATGCTGAGCTTTTAGGTCCTCACCGGTTTGTGCACTGTGGCACAGTGAGCAAAGACCAATGTGTTTCTTCGTCTGTAATATTAATGTCATGATGCATACATGGCTAGCCATGACTTCCTAAGCACCTGCTAAATTCAATAGAAGTATCAGACTCATTCAACTATTATGATCTCTGTGGTAGTTACAGTGAACCGGTGAGTGGTCTTTTACACAGTAGAGGTACACTTTGCCACTAGTTACACCCTCAGGCAGCAAAGTGCCCAGTGTCTGTTATGTATACTTCACTCTCCCATTGCTCTCCCATTGGTAACTGTCCAGTCTTTAAGGAGACTTGTAGTGATAGTTTTATGATAACCAGTTTCCAAGCCAAAGTGAGGATAATATTTCTAACGAATTCTAGTTCATTGGTAGGAGTCATGCCAGTTACCACTTCAATGTGGAAAGCTCTGAGAAATTTTGGACTCTACCTGGTATCTTCAGCACCAGCTTCCTATACAAAAAAACTGTTAGTGTGAATTCTTTTTCTGTCTCTCATGCATAAGTGTGTGAGTGAGTGTGTGTGTGTGTGTGTGTGTGTGTGTGTGTGTAAGGGTGGAGGCCCAAGGTTGATGTGGAGAGTGTTGGTATTCAAGCATCTGTGCACATCCACTATGTTCCCTTTAAAAAGGGTTCGGCCTACCTCCCATCCTTCTCTTCCTCTTTGTCTCCCTCTCCCCTGCTCCTCTCTATCTATCTATCTATCTATCTATCTATCTATCTATCTGTTCTCTCTCCTGCTGCTCCTGTCCCCGGAGGCCACTCTCTCTGTCTCTGTCTCTGTCTCTGTCTGTCTCTCTGTCTCTCTGTGTCTCTGTCTCTGTCTCTCTCTCTCTCTGTCTGTCTGTCTTTCTCTCTGTCTTTTCTCTCTCTTGCTGCTCCCCGGAGTCACCTTTCCCTCTTTTATGATCCCTTTCCCTAATTAAAAAACCCCTCCACTTGAACTGTGTCCAATGGCTTGTTACTCTCACACTCCACTTTTCTTATTACAACGGAGTCTTCCTTGATTCCTCTCCTCCTTATTCATTGAGGCAAGGTCTCTCAACTGAACCCAGAGCTCACTGATTCAGCTAGTCTAGTGAGTCAGCTTCTCTGGGTATTCTTTGTCTCTGCCTTTCAAGCACTGAAATTATAGGCAGGCCCATCCGGCATTTATGTGGGTTCTGGGTATTGAACCCTGTCCTCATACTTGAGAAGCAAGGGCTTTAACCAAAAAGCTATCTCCCCAACCCTGGTAGGGCTTACATAAATAAATAAATAAATAAATAAATAAATAAATAAATAAATAAATAAATAAATTTGGGAGAAATAAAACTCACTTTAACCCTGACAATGTTGGGTTGAAAGCAGAATCTGTTTTTCTCATTGTGAGAAAAATTATAAACTCTGAAGATACGGGTCTGCGAATCGGGGGATTTTCCTTCTTATCAATGACTTAGAATCCAGCTAATAGAAGATGAAAGAGCTCCATGCACAGAAGATTGACTTTTTTTTCCAGGCATTTACGGGAAAGCAGCCACTCAATGCCCAGGAAGAGAGGCAGCTCATTTCTCTCCCTTTGTCTGAGCTGGCTGCTAACCTACAAGAATCGGAGAGCAGTCTGGATTGAAAGGTCAGACTGGAAGGTGTAGTTATCTCCAGAAGAGGTCACATAAATCTTTGAATTTCCTGAGATAACAAAGCCAACTGAAAGCATGAGTCATGTAATTTGGGCTGACTCTGCTAGTGCTCTGCTACTCTGTTACACACACACACACACACACACACACACACACACACACACACACACACACACCCTGCTCGGAAATAGAACAAAAGCAAAGGTGTGGTGGTTCTGCCTGGTTCTGCCACTTCCCATCTGTGTAATCTTGGGGACCTTCTTGGGAGGCTTCAATTTCCTTATGTATATGGAGACTAAAGGAGATTAAAATGGTTTCGTAAATGCCAGTTCAGCCTTTGCTTCTGAGGAAAGACATCCACGGCACCTCCCTGAGAAGGCCCTCAGCCTACATTGTCACTCAGTGGGTGATGCTCTGTTGGGGGCAGCTGGCAAATGTGACTTCATCTCAACACCTGCATGCTACTCTCCCTTGTCTTCTCCGTGTATTTCCTCTCTCTTTCTCTCTTTCCCTTCCTCCTTCTAAGTCCCAAGCCAAGTAGTGAGAAAGGACTTGTAACACGGGCAGGTGGCATTAGGAGTGTCAAAGGGGGAGGGGGTGAAAGGATGAGCAGACAGGCTTCTGAACCCCGCAGTGTGCCCTGCTTTTCCCACTCACCTTTTATCTCAATGTAGACATGTCCTAGGTAGAGCACACCCAGTCCACTTATCTCCAGGTCAGACGTCACTACTCTGAACGCTAGGCTCAAATGCCCAACAGCCGTTAAAAGTCTCCACTCTATGTACACAAGCCCTTCGGCCTCCTCTATTCTAGACTAACTCACCACTCCCCGCCCACTCTCTTGCCCACTTTAAGTAACAGCACCGTTATACACCAGATTCCAAAGGCCAAAGGTGGGAGCCAACCTCAGCACTTCCTGTCCATCAGCACCCACCCACCTCCGTCCCGGCTCTCACCTGCCCACCTCCTCTGTCATCAGATCTCACCAGCCTACCCCCTCTAGGGACTGCTGATACCCAGATCTCTGATGTTTTTTTCTTCTCTCTCGTGACTCCTTTTTCCTTTTCTTTTTTTATATCTGTGTCCCAAAATATTTCTTTCACGTGAACTTCTATATCATTAATTTCGTTTTCAATATGATCATCTCCTCTGTGATTTTTAAGTTTAAAAATCAAGACTTTTACTTGGTTTGGTTTAGCTTTCTGGTTCTAGGACTTTTGTACATGCAATGGTTTTTTGTTGTTGTTTTGTTTTTTAAGTAAGATCCATGTCTATCTCCTCCAGTAGCTGTCATCAAAGGAATTACTTCTCAGGGGGGTTTTGCTGTGCTCTGTTATCATTGAAAATACCTAAGTGCCTCCAGCTGTCCTTCAAGAGCTCTTGGCTCTGTTTTTGTCCTGGATTGCAGGCCCAGCTATAAGAATGGCAATGACTTCAGGAGCCCTGGGAAGTGTAGCACCCAGGGAGCCAGTTGGGTGGCAGGCCACACACACACACACACACACACACACACACACACACACACACACACCTTCTAAAAGAAGTCTTGCTGTTCCCCATCTGCTCAGCCACAGGACCACAGTTCTCAGAAGTGAGGTGGCCCAGTTCATACTACGTGTCTACCTAGAAAGTAGAGGCTAGCAACTATCCCAGGATCCCATAGAGCTGGCACTGATCATTGAAGCCCCTGTAGCCACAGGAAAGTGAAGAATGTTGTGACAAGGTCTCTCTTTCCTAGAAAGAGGAACAATAATGACTCCAGAATAAGAGGGTCTGGATTCTGGTACCACCACCTCCTCCTCTAAGCAGCTGGGTATCTTAACCAAATCACTTGGTCTCTCTGGACATCTGCTTCCTCACTGGGGGAAAAATGTGATAAAATGTGCTTTGCCTACTTCACAGGATTTTATGGGGTCTTAGTAAGAAAATGTTTTCAATGTATGTTTTGAAAGCTAAAAAAATAGAATAAAAATTAAACTGGGCCAGTGGTAGGGGTACATACCCTTAATCCCAGCACTCGGGAGATAGAGGCAGGTGGACCTATGTGAGTTCAAGGCCAGCCTGCTCTACAGAGCAAGTGCCAGCACAGGCTCCAAAGCTACAAAGAGAAACCCTGTCTCAAAAAAACAAAACAAAACAAAAAATTAAACTGTCCTGCTAAGTGTTATCATTTGCGTGAAGCTATAAGTGTCAGGGAGCTAGAGAAATGGCTTGGTGATTAAGAGTGCTTGTTACTCTTACAGAAGACCCAGGTTTGGTTCCCAACACCATATAGAAATTCACAAATGCCTGCAACTCCAGTTCCAGATGATCCAATACCCTCTTTTTTCCTTCACAGACATTGCATGCACATGGTGCACTAACACACACAAAATAAATAAATCTTTAAACATATGCATCACCTTGCCATGGAAGATTATGATTTCCACCACAAAAGTCCCTCCTTTTTGCTGAGGCAATGTGATCCCAATGTGACCCCAGAGTACACATGACACTGAAGAAGGAAATATCAAAGATAAAACAGAAAGTTATTAAGGCCCATTGCTTTGGGATGTTATCATGGAATTTGCTGCTCAGATAGGGGAATTCCAAGGGGTTAGGAAACAGGGCAGGTTATGTTTTTCTTAGGAGAAAGAAGGGAAGGAATTCAAGGGGATTTCCCAGAAAGGGTCCTGCAACTCAAAGGGGGTTAATATTCCCTGGCCAGTGGAGAGCAGCCAGAAGGACTTCAGGAGTTCCAGCATTCCCCTTGACTTTATTTGGTAGGAATTCTTTCCTTCACAGAATCATCTTCTTGAGCATGAGGTAAGCATCTCACACATGAGGGACAGAGATGAGAAAGCCCCAGCCCAGCCCCTTGCTTCCCTTCAACCATGGATGTTGTGTGCCATTTTACTCCCACACTTGATTATTCTAAGACACCATCGATTATAAGACATCACAATCCTATGTAATACTCAGAAGGAAAAATTATTTCCAGCTAAAACTTCGGCATATCAATGATGAGAAGTATTTCAGCTTCCGTGATGATAAATATGAAAAAATGCACATCTTAGAACCCTGAAATTGTAGGATTTATATATTGATTAGATTGGTGTAGCAAGCCAACTTCCACTAACAGAACACCATCCATCTGCAGGGGCTGGGTGGGGACAGTGTATCATTCTCCAGAACTCAGAGAAGAAGGTCTTTTGCTAGAGAGGACAATTGACAGTGGCCATTTGTGATGATTTTCCTTAAGGCCCAGAATACTCTGAACAAAAACAAAATGATCTTTGGAAAGGAAACAACTGCTTTCTTCCCAGAGAAAAGAAACAAATGGGACTCTCACTGCCATTTCTCAAATCGTGGCTCAAGGCCCATCTGTAGACCTGACGATCCTTGCAAGGGTCCTTGAGTGCAGTCAGCATCCCAGTCTTCATGGGAGACCCTCAGAGGATGTGTCACAGTACAGTCCCAGAGACCTTCTCACCTATCCCCAGGGTCCTTGTGTAACCTAGGGACATTTATTTCATACAGCCTTCAGGGGAAAATGGCTGTTTGCTGAGAATAAGGAAAGAGGTAAAAAGTTAACCATTCATTCTTGCCCTCCTGCTACTGTCATCTTTTCTTTTTTTAGTATTTCCATGCAATTCCTCTTTTTTCTTCCCTTCTCCATTTTCTTTTTCTGCCTATTTAAGAAGTTTTTGCACTATTGCATTCTTTCAAACTTTCTTGATTTTTTTATTTGCCTTCATAAATACATCTAATTTTTTATGTATTTTCCATTCTTGAGAAATATTTTCCTTTTCCAGAAGAGAATAACCCCCCCCAAAAAAACTTCATGATGATGATAGAGACCATAAAAGAAGAAATGAGAAAATCTTTTAAAGAAATGGAAGAAAAGAATGGCGGCGGGGCGAGCCAGTCTGGTGGAAGCTATAGTTCCTACATGTCGGGTGAGGCAGACGGACTGTTCAAACGGGTGCTGGTGCCGATTCTCTTACCTGAGAAACGCTATGACCAACTTTCCGTCCACTGGGACTTGCTTCACGTTCCCTGCCTCAAGATTCTCCTCAGCAAAGGTCTTGGGCTGGGCATCGTGGCTGGATCACTTTTGGTAAAGCTGCCCCAGATATTTAAAATCTTGGGCGCCAAGAGTGCAGAAGGACTGAGTCTCCAGTCAGTAATGCTGGAGCTGGTAGCGTTGACTGGAACTGCGGTCTACAGCATCGCAAACAACTTCCCCTTCGGCCCTTGGGGTGAAGCACTGTTCCTGACACTTCAGACAATTACCATCTGCTTCCTGGTCATGCACTACAGAGGAGAGACGGTGAAAGGAGTTGCTTTCCTTGCCTGCTATGCGATGCTCCTGCTGGGGCTGCTTTCCCCACTCACAACTCTGGCTGTAGTGACCATGCTTCAGGCCTCCAATGTACCTGCTGTGGTCATAGGGAAGTTGCTCCAGGCAGCTACCAACTACCACAATGGGCATACAGGCCAGCTTTCAGCTATCACGGTGTTTATGCTGTTTGGGGGCTCCCTGGCCAGAATCTTCACTTCTATTCAGGAAACTGGAGACCCCCTCATGGCTGGAGCCTTTGTGGTCTCTTCCCTCTGCAATGGCCTCATTGCTGCCCAGGTCCTCTTCTACTGGAATGCAAAGCCTCCCCACAAGCATAAAAAGGAGAAATAGTGCTGAGCTAGCTTCTAGAATCATCCATTCAACTTGAGGGTCTTCCCTGCTTGATGTGGTCTGCTGGTGCAACTCAGTTATCCTCCATTCTTGCATAACTGCAATCCCCTGAGCCAGGGTTTGTTTAAAATAGTAAAGCTTTTCTAAGTAAAAAAAAAAGAAAAAGAAATGAAAGAAAAGACAAACCAAAAATTACAAGAAACAATTCAAACTGTGCAAGGTTTGAAAGCTGAAATAGAATAGAGACACACAGTCTGAAGGAATGCTGGAATGAGTAAACAATCTGCAACTACAGATGTAAGCATTACCAACAGAATACAGGAGTTATAAGAGAGAATCTCAGGAGTTGAAGATGCACTAGGAGAAATAGATTCATCAAGCAAAGAAAATCTTAAGTCCAGCAAATCCCCAACACAATATCCAGGAAATATGGGACACCATGAAAAGACAAAACCTAAGAATAATAGGTATAGAAGAAGGAGAAGAAAACCACCTCAAAGGGTCAAAAAATATAGTCAACAAAATCATAGAAGAAAACTTTCCCAACCTTAAGAAAGGCATGCCAATGAAGGTACAAGAAGCTTACAGAACACCAAATAGAGTGGATCACAAAAAAAGAGCAGCTAAGGAAAAAGGCCAAGTAACATATAAAGTCAAACCTATCAGAATTACACCGGACTTCTCCATGGAAACTCTGAAAGCCAGAAGGTCCTGGATGGATATTCTACCAACACTAAGAGACCATGGATGCCAGCCCAGACTACTATACCCGGCAAAGCTCTCAATCACTATAGATGGAGAAAACAAGGTATTCCATGACAAAACTAGATTCAAGCAATACGTATCCACTAACCCAGCACTACAGAAAGTTTTGGAAGGAAAAATCCAACCCAAGGAAGTTAACTACAACCAGAAAAACATAGGCATTAGAGAATCACTCTCTACCAACAGCCAAAAGAACAAAGGGGTGAAATTCCACACATAATTCCACCAACAACAACCATTCCAAATCAAAGAAGAATGAGCAATCAATGGTCATTAATATCCCTCAACACTAATGGCATTAACTCACCCATAAAAAGACACAGGCTAGCAGAATGGATTCGAAGACAGAACCCATCCTTCTGCTGCATACAAGAAACACACCTCACCCTCAAAGACATACATTACCTGAGAGTTAAAGGTTGGGAAAAATTCTTCCAATCAAATGGACCCAAGAAACAAGCAGGGATAGCAATCCTAATATCTAACAAATTAGACTTTAAAATAAAATTCACTCAAAAGAGATGAAAGAAGTCATTACATACTCATCACAAGCAAAATCCACCAAGATGAAGTGTCTATCCTAAACATCTATGCCCCAAATACAAAGGTATCCACATTCGTAAAAGAAACATTACTAAAACTTAAATCACATATAAAGTCCCACACACTTATAGTGGGGGATTTCAAAACACCACTCTCACCACTAGACAGGAATACCAGACAGAAACTCAACAAAGAAGCAAAGGGTCAAATAGAAGTAATGACACAACTGGGATTAACAGACATCTATAGAACATTTCATCCACATAAAAAAGAATATACCTTCTTCTCACCACCACATGGAACCTTCTCAAAAATTGACCACATACTTGGCAACATATCAAACCTCAGAAGCTTCAAAAAATTGGAATAACTCCATGCATCTTATCAGACCACCATGCTTTAAAATTAGAATTCAACAACAACACAAACTGCAGAAAACCTACAAACTCATGGAAATTGAATAATGCAAACTGCACCATTCCTGGGTCAAAGAAGAAATAAAAAAGAAATTAAAGACTTCCTAGAATTCAATGAGAATGAAGACATAACATACCCAAACCTATGGGACACTTTGAAAGCAGTGCTACAGGGGAAGTTCATAGCACTAAGTGCCTACATGAAGAAACTGGAAAATAGTTATACTAGAGAATTAACGGCACAGCTGAAAGCTCTAGAACACAAAGAAGCAAACTCCCCCAGGAGGAGTAGACGCCAGGAAATAATCAAATTGAGGGCTGAAATCAAGAAAGTAGAAAGTAGGAAAACACTACAAAGAATCAATGCAACGAAGGGTTGGTTCTTTGAGAAAATCAACAAGATAGACAAACCTTTGTCCAAACTTACCAAACGGCAGAGTGTGAACATGCAAATTAACAAAATCAGAAATGAAAAGGGGGACATAACAACGGACTCTGAGGAAATTCAGAGAATCATCAGGTCATACTTTGAAAACCTGTACTCCATGAAATTAGAAAATTAAAAGGAGATGGATGACTTCCTGGATAGCTATCACTTGCCAAAATTAAATCAAGAACAGATAAGCAATTTAAATAGACCTATAATCCCTACAGAAATAGAAGCAGTCATCAAAAGTCTCCCAACCAAAAAAAGTCCAGGTCCAGATGGCCTCAGTGCATAATTCTACCAGAAATCTAAAGAACAGCTTATACCAATTCTTCTCAAAGTATTCCACGCAATAGAAGCAGAAGGGTCTTTGCCAAACTCTTTCTATGAGGCTTTAATAACCTTGATCCCCAAGCCACACAAAGACACAACTAAGAAAGAGAACTTGAGAACAATATCCCTCATGAACATTGATGAAAAAATATTCAATAAAATACTGGCAAATCGGATCCAAGAACACATCAAAACAATCAATCACCATGATCAAGTAGGTTTCATCCCAGGGATGCAGGGATGGTTCAACATACGAAAATCCATCAACATAATCCACCATATAAACAAGCTAAAAAACAAAAATCACATGATCATCTCACTAGATGCTGAAAAAGCCTTTGACAAAATCCAACAAGCCTTCATGATAAAGGTCTTGGAGAGATCTGGGATAACAGGAACATACTTAAACATAATACAAGCTATATACAGTAAACCAATAACAAACATCAAACTAGATGGACAGAAACTCAACGCAATTCCTCTAAAATCAGGAACAAGACAAGGCTGTCCTCTGTCTCAATACCTTTTCAACATTGTACTTGAAGTTCTAGCCAGAGCCATACAACAACAAAAGGGAATCAAGGGGGTACAAATTGGGAAGGAAGAGGTCAAACTTTCACTGTTTGCAGATGATATGATAGTTTACATAAATGACCCAAAGAACTCTACCGGGGAACTCTTACAGCTGATTAACACCTTCAGCAAAGTGGCAGGCTGCAAGATCAACTCAAGAGAATCAGTAGCCCCATTATATACAGATGATAAAAGGGCTGAGAAAGAAATCAGAGAAACATCACCCTTTACAATTGCCACAAACAACATAAAATACCTTGAGGTAACGCTAACCAAACAAATGAAAGACTTGTATCGCAAGAACTTTGAATCTTTAAAGAAAGAAATTAAAGAAGACAACAGAAAATGGAAAGATCTCCCATGCTCTTGGATAGGTAGAATCAATGTAGTAAAAATGGCAATCCCGCCAAAAGCAATCTACAGACTCAATGCAATCCCCATTAAAATCCCAGCACAATTCTTCACAGACCTTGAAAGAACAATAATCAATTTTGTATGGAAAAACAAAAGACCCAGGATAGCCAAAACAACCCTGTTCAACAAGGCAACGTCCGGAGGCATCACCATCCCTGACTTCAAGCTCGATTATAGAGCTATAGTCCTGAAAATAGCTTGGTATTGTCACAAAAATAGACAGTTAGATCAATGGAATCGAATTGAAAACCCTGATATTAACCCACACACCTATGAACATCTGATCTTTGACAAAGAAGCTAAAAATATACAATTGAAAAAAGAAAGCATCTTCAGCAAAAGGTTCTGGCATACCTGGAGGCTAACATATAGAAGACTGCAGAAAGATCCATGTCTTTCACCATGCACAAAACTTAAGTCCAAGTGGATCAAAGACCTCAACATAAATGCAGCCACACTGAACCTTTTAGAAAAGAAAGTGGGAAGTACCCTTGAACAAATTGGTACAGGAGACTGCTTCCTGACATAACACCAGTAGCACAGACACTGAGATGACAATTACTAAATGGAACCTCCTGAATCTGGGAAGCTTCTATAAGGCAAAGGACACAGTCAACAAGACAAAAAGGCAGCCCATGGAACAGGAAAATATATTCACTAATCCCATATTGACAAAGGGTTGATCTCCAAAATTTACAAAGAACTCAAGAAGCAAGTCTCCAAAGCACCAAAAGATCCAATCAAAAAGTGGGGTACAGAACTAGAGAATTCTCAACAGAGGAGTCTAAAATGACTGATAGACACTTAAGAAAGTGCTCAACATCCTTAGACATCCTCAAAACAACTCCGAGATACCATCTTACTCTTGTCAGAATGACTAAAATCAAAACCACCAATGACAGTTTACGCTAGAGAGGATGTGGAGAGAGGGGAACACTCCTCCACTGCTGATGGGAGTCCCAACTCACACAGCCACTTTGGAAATCAGAATGGAGATTCCTCAGGAAAATGGCAATCGGTCTACCACAAGACCCAGAAATTCCACTCTTAGGCATATACCCAAAAGATGCACATTCATACAACAAGGACATCTGCTCCACTATGTTCATAGTAGCATTATTTATAATAGCCAGATCCTTGAAGCAATCTAGATGCCCCTCAACTGAAGAGTGGATAGAGAAAATGTGGTTCATTCACACAATGGAGTACTACTCAATGGAAAAAAAAAAACAATGGAATCTTGAAATTTTCAGGCAAATGGATGGCACTAGAAGAAACCATCCTGAGTGAGGTAACCCAGTCACAAAAAGACAAGCATGGTATGTACTCATTCTTATATGGATTTTAGGCCTAAAACAGGTGAGTGCCAGCCTACAATCCCCATCCAGAAAATCTGGGAAACAGGGAGGACCCTAAGAGAGATAGGCATGGTAACATAGAGAAGGAGAACAGGACAGAATCTTCTGAGGGTATTGGGAGCATGGGGGTTGAGGAAGCTGAGAGAAAGGGGGGGGTGAAGAGGAAGGGAGAGGGGGACATGGGGGAGCAAGAAAGTGGAGTAGGGGGAAGAATAGAGGAAAGAAGTATGAGAGATACCATAATAGAAGGAGCCATTATAGGTTTGAAGATAGATCTGGTACTAGTGAGATGTCCACTACAAGGCCTACAAGGATGACACCAACTGGCAATCTAACCAATAGTAGAGAGTTTACCTTAAATGTCCTTCCCTATAACATGATTGACTACTTCCTTGCAGGCCATCCTGGAGCCTTCATCCAGTAGCTGAAGGAAGCAGAGGCAGACACCCACAGCTAAACACTGAACTGAACTACTGGAACCCAGTTGCAGAGAGGGAGGAGTGATGAGCAAAGGGGTTATGACTTGGCAGGTGAAACCCACAGAATCAGCTGACCCCAAACTGATAGCTGAGAGGCCAGAATGGGATTGATCCAGACCCCCTTAAATGATTAAACATTTTACATACTACAGGTGAAAAACAAATTACCCCAGAACCCACATACATTCATACCCAAGAAACTTGTAGATAACTGTGTGGGCAAGCAAGATACTCTTGTCAGGTCTTTCGTGGCAGGCTGCATTTTGCACTTACAAAGAAAGGGCCAATTATTTTATTACTTATCTTGAAAGGTAATCTTATAAGGAATCTTAAAGGAATCATAAGCCTAAACTTTTGCATATGAAAAATAATCAGTCGGCTCTACTTTAAATCTTTAGAATATATACCCACTCATTATATTTTTTTATATCTGGAGATTGAGGGCAGAAATGGGCATAAGGAATTAATCGTCACCTTTGGTCATCAGCCAATTCTAGCAAGAAAGATACATCAGCCAGCAATAATTGGGCTGCTTTGTTCTTGTTCTCTGACCTTAAAGGGTTCCTCACTCAATTATGTGCCTGATAAAACTTTAGATTGTCTTTTCGGATTTTTTCACTTCAAAGTTATGTAATAAAAACATCTTTGTCTAACTTTGTTGTTTTCAGAGCTTTGTTTCAGCTGTGATGCACTCCAAAACCTGTGAACACATGTACCATCATTAAGGTTAAAAGCTTTTAAACTAGCTGTGCTACTGGGACTCAGTTGTTAATCCTTAACTTGAGCTACAATCCATGCAGTTTCTTAGGTGAAACTCACAGACCTGGGCTGTGAAACATACCCTTGTATTCATATTTATTCATCAAAATTCTAAATAGGCTGTGATTATTATTATCATTTACATAGTACAGCTTAGGCATCTTCTTGACAGTCCACAGATAGAAATGCTCAGTAGAACGGGATATTTCCAAGAGATAAACACGCTATATTATAGACAGTGGAGATCTCCCCACATTCACTCACACCATGCTCGATACCAGAGACAGAGCTGCAGCAAACATGTAAAGACACAGCAGAAGCGAAAGACATTCCAGGTTCTGCAGTCCCGTGGCCGTGCCCAAATGAGACTGAACCATCAGAGGATCCCCTTCTGGTGGGCTCACACCTGGACTTCAATTGCCACCTGCGGCTCCTCGGGCATGGCCACCAGCAGTGACTCACCACCATTGTAACTCTAGTTCTAGGGGATTCAAAGCCCTCTTGTGATCTTCATGGCTACTAGCCCTGCACATGGTACACATGCACACATACAAGCAAAAACCGATACACGTAAAATAAATCTTTTTTAATTTTATTAGTGTTCTCAAGGAAGCAACCTTGATATGCTTTGGGACTACACAAATCAGGGGTGGCCCTCAGCCCACTTAGCACCAGTTTTGAGGTTCTCTTTGCCAGATTGCTGGTAAGTAAGATCCCTAAGATCATGTCACAGGGTCTTCTTCCCAGGACCACTTCCTTTGCTTGTGTCTCTAGGAAGCAGGGATGGAGTAGGGCATATGGAAAGCTGTGAAACATTTTCAAGGAACCACAATGATAAGGAAGACAAAAGGAGGTGGGGGGGGGAGAGACACCAGTCCTTGATGAAGTGATCAAAGGTACTCCTACCAGTCCAACAGAGAATTCTGGAACAGGTTGCCATGCAGACCCAGACAGGGCAGTCGTTATTTTCCCTAGCCAATTGCTTGTTGACTGTGCACCACCTCCTTGGAAAGAGAGGGCCTGGGGAAGGCAGCTCTGTGTGGCCCGGAGCAAGTCTCCATGAGAGTGAGAGCAACAGTTGAACTCCCAGAAGGGAGAAATGATCATGCTGAGACTGAAGAGTTCTGGGCAGGGCACTGTGTTCGCTGCACAGGGGTGGGACCCAATCAAGAGAGGGGATGAGGAGTCAGAAGGGATTTAGAGATAGGGACATCTTGTTATTGTTATTATTGTTGTTGTAGCTTCTTAAATTCATCATTTATTTTACATCCTTGACCTCAGTTTCCCCTCCTTCCTCTCCTGTTCTCTCTTTCTACTTCCCCTCTGCCCCCCATCCACTCCTTTGTTTCTGTTCAGAAAGGGTGAGGCCTCCCATGGGTGGCAACAAAGCTTGGCATATCAAGTTAAGGTAGGACCGAGCTGCTCCACCTTGCATCAAGGCTGAACAAGGCATCCCAACATAGAGAGTAGGTTCCAAAGATCCAGCTCAAGCATTAGGGACAGGCCCTGATCCCACTGCTAGGTGTCACACAAATAGACCATTCTAGGTCTGTCCCATGTAGGCACCCTAGCTGTTAGTTCAGAGACTGTGAGCTCTTATAAGCCCAGGTTAGTTGGTTCAGTGGGTTCCCTTGTAATGGTCTTGACCCCTCTGGCCCCTACAATCCTTCCTCTCTTTCTTCAACAAGATTCCCAAGCTTGACCCCAGTGCTTGGCTGTGGATCTCTGCATTTGTTTCCATCAGTTATTGAATGAAGGTTCTCTGATGACAGGGTAGTCACCAATCTGATTATAGGAGATTACCATTTCAGACACAAGATGAGGACATCTTAGGAAGAGGTAAGAAGGTGCTCCAGAGAGAGAAATGGGTTTTTGGTGAGTCTGGTGTAGGGAGTGTAAGACTGGAATGGGAAGCAGTGGAAGGATCCAGGCTCCTACCTCCGTGAGGAACCTACCAGGGTCACTCTTGTATTTCTCATTTCTAAGCTTTGATGTCAGTAAGTAACTACATCCCCAGTAATAACAAGAGTCACTTTGAGTAAGTAAGGCTTATGGACAAAAACAAAACCAGAGAGAGACTTAGCAGTATATGGATGGAGTGCCTGAAAACATGCCACATGACCAACACTCCACATGCCTCATGCTATTATCTGTAGAAGAAGCTGCAATTATTTATTTCCCTACTCAATTGCATCCAGTTGCAACCAGGCGGCTAAGAAGGGAACTTGTCCTGGTTCCTTCTGTAACCACCTGGGGCTAAAAAACAACACGATACATCTAATGTCACACAAGGCCTGCAAAACTAGACAGTTATGTTAAAGAGAACTGCACAGGAAAATGGACATGAGGTCTTGCTTCTGTATAGATTGTGCTAGATTCAAGAGCCCTTTGAGCTCGCTGGAACTCAGATTCTGTATCTTGTAACATTCAATGAAATCAAGAAACCACTCTTTGATATCAAAATTAGTCCAGGGTCTTCTTTTGGGCAGAATTTTGGTAGTGAAGCAGGAGAGAGACATGGACCCCAGCATCTTAGGGCCCCTTTCTGATTGCTGGCTTCTTCCTCAGAAAGAGAGTTACATTTCCTTCCCCTGTTGTTATCTTCATTTCTCATGCTATGAAAAAGCTACCCTTTCTTATTCCTCTCTAACTTCTTCCTGGCAATTTCTCCCACTCCCTTTATTTCATCTCTGCTTTGCAGGGCACATCATACGAGTCACAAGCATGCCTACTTCTTCACCCATGGCAAGCCTTTGTCTAAGCAACAGGTAGACTAATGCTGAATTATAGATTTAACTTTGTAAAAGAAAAGTTGATCTATTATTTATAACTAAGAGGAAACCTATTAATGCTGTTCTCTGTTTGCTGTAGAGTATGCCTATACCTTAGGTAGGTTGATTCTCTTAATAGATGTTAAAGATCGACTTACCACACTGGGCAGCAAAGCACATTAGCAGATTACACGTATTACTTATTTAACCAGTGTGCTTCTTCGGTGGGTCAACTAGCAATATATTAAAATGTAACATCAATTTAGCAGGTGTGCACCTACATCAAATATGTATTGCCAGTGGGTAAACTTGCTTCAGAAACAGACAACAGCCTCCCCGTTGACCATGTGATTCTAGGCCACCAGCAGCAACAATTGGCAGTATCTCTTGGTCAAGCCATCCAAGAGGCTCCCACGTGGACTGTGCTCCTAAAGGTCTCAGTGGCCATCTTTCAACATTTAGAGTAAAATAGCTTAAGAGAAATAATTTTATTCTGTTTTGTTTCCTGAGTCTCATGTATCTGAAGTTGGCCTCAAACTCACTATGCAATAAATGATGGCCTTGAACTTCTGATCTCCCTGTCTTCACCTCCTGCAAGCTGAGTTTACAGGCATGAGCCACCATGTCCAGTGTTCAAACCCAGGAATCCCAGCATGGGAGGTAAATACTCTGTCACCTGAGTTATATCTGCAGCCTTCAAACTATCATTTTAAATGAATAGAGCACCACTTTGGCAAAAGATAAATGAAATATTTACAGCAGACACATCTATTCAATGTGTTCAGTAAACATAAACCAAACCCCTACTAAGTGTCAAGGGCTGTTCTAGGTGATGGGAACAAAAGGAGAATATGACACAATGTTTCTATTTTAATAGCAAAGGTTCAGTAGAAGGGAATGCAACAAATAACTACAGAGGCAGTGAGGTAATCCCAAGAGCTATGATCCAGAGAGATGGTTCAGCAATTTAAAGTGCTTTCTGCCTAGCCTGATGACCTGAGCTCAATCCCCTGGACCCACACGATGAGAGGAGAGAGCAAACTCCTACAGCTTGTCCTCTGACATCCACATGCGTGCAGAGTGTGCCCCCTCAATAAGTAAATGTAATACATTTAGAAGTAAGAGTTTTAATTAGGGAACTTTCGCAATAAGCAAAGGAAGTTCAGGCCACTGAAAAGTAACCTCTTAAAGTAAGTGATAGCTGATAGAGGATTGGAATTTTAAAAGGGCACTCAGCCCTGGGAGTTCTGGAGTCAAAGCATCCCAAGCAGAAGAAATAAACACAAATGGTTTTAGACACCAGCAAATTGATAAGTTCAAGTTGCAGGCAGTGATTCGGTGTGTCTGCGGTGATAGGAAAGGGTAGTGGAAGACAAGGCCAAAGTCTGTCCTACCCAGCTATATTTAGAAAGTGGGATAAAAAGTGCAATGAGATCTGACCAGAAACTTATGATCTACTTTACATTTTTAGAATTTCAGTCTGGCTAATGTGCAGGAAAATGTGCATGTTCATGGTGGGTGAGAGGCTATTTCAGTCTTAGTTTGGATCCCTTAAGAAACACGAAGACAAAGATTCAAGCAAAGTTAATGCCCTAAGAAAACAGTGACTCACCTTAGCCAAAACAAGGAAAAGTCATTCAGAAAAAGGAAGCAACAGCATGTGTATTGTTAACTCAGGTACAAGGGAAGTGTCTGGAGTTTAACCCTGCAGATAAACACAGGAAACTAGTTCAAAATACACCATGAGCTAGTTCCTCCCAAGAGGGGGATGTTTGCAAAGTCTTTGATTGAGTCTTTGTTGTAGGAGATGGTGAGTATTGATTGTTTGGTGCTTACAGCCTGAAGTAGGTGGACAGAGTGACCTTTTAAGACTGGAAGACAGCAACCTCTAGCACAAAGACACAGGAACTAGCCCTGGAAAGTTGGATGAGGAGTGCCTGGAGGGATATGAGTGGACACTGCATTGCCCACTGTATCAAGTCAGGTATAATAGAAGCTGGTGAGAATGGGCGGATTCAGAGTCAGGCTGACGAACTTTCTGGAAGTACTCAGCAGTAAAAAAAAAAAAAAAAAAAAAAAAAAAGAATTAATGATGGCTCCTAAACCAAGTCTTTTATCTGCTGGGTAGATGGTGGGCCCATATAATGAAAAGGGAAATACTGGAGGGGGAAATAACTCCTGGGAATGTGCTAGAATTTTTGTCAGCCTGATAAATACCTGACATAAACAAGTTAGAGGATGGGACAGTCTCACTTGGCCCTCAGTGTGCAAGGTTTTAGCCTAGGGTGGGTGGGTGCCTTGCCTCTGGGCCTACTGTGCAGTCCTCCGTGGAGAAGGATGTGATGGCCAGTTGCTGGCAGCCAGGGAGCAGAGCAGTGTGTGGTATAGATGGCTCCCTTCTTCTTCCTGTCATTCCGCCTGAGCCCATAACCTATTGGACAGTGCCATCCACACTCGGGTTGGGTCTTCCCTCCCCCCCAGCACATTTCTCAATCAACTTGATGATCAAGATTAACCACAGGATGGAACAAGGAATCTGGAACGTTCTTTAAGATTCCTAATAAGACTCAAAATGGAGCTGTCAAGTAGACAATTAGATTCAAGTTTTAAACTCATACAGATCTGTGATGTAAAATGAATAAATTCTAGAAATCCATCCATGGTCAAGGACTGGGCTATCCACTATTATTCTGTGCCCACTTAAGAATCTCAGAGAGCTAGTTTCATGTTACAGGTTATTACCACAGTAAGATGAAATTTAAAGAAAATGTAAATGTTGAGCCTGTACAAAATTCTTGTTCTCAGAATCCAACTCCCATGTCAAATGGAATACCATGGTTTATGCCTGTTTTGTAAGCTGCCTTTTTTGAACTATTTCATCTAAATTAGTCAAACTATTTGCAAACCAACAATGGGTTAAAAGTAGGCTAACAGTGGAAATCTTGGACCTGACATTTTCTGAAAGGCTACGAAATGGATGAGACTGCCACAAACATTTTCTTTTTCCAGCCTCTAATGGGCCCTTCTGTAATGGCTCGGATCTATTATTGCCACTTCAGAAGTCAAGCAAAGTGACTCAGAAAGACTAGCTGATCTATCAGCGCCACACTGTAAAGGAAATTAGGGAAATCCAGTTCCCAAGCCTCAAATCCTTGCGCACTCCCTTATATCACGTGACCTGATGCACCAACCCAAGGCTGATCTTAGACCCCAGTTTGAGAGGATGATCCTGAAGGACTTGAACCTGGCCTTTTAACCATTTGTTAGAGACCCCACCTAAAAAAAATTAGAAAGGATGGTGGCCAACTGAACATTTCTCAGGATGTGTCTAAAGGGAGTATCATCCCCAAACTGTCAACATGCAGAAATACCACCTAGTATATGTTTCTCTTGGAAGGTCACAACATGTCAGACTTTATGGGTATGGCTATTGTCTTTATTGCAATGATGATTTCATTGTATGTCAAATACATCAAACTGTATGCTTTGAGGAAATAGGATGTATATTGTGCCTCCAATATATCTTAATAAAACTAAAGAAAAATTAATTAAAGAAGAATAAAGTAAAATGAAGAGGTAAATGACCATGCTGTTTTGATTAGTGTGTTTTTGCAACATGTTTTAGATTCACGTAGTGGAATACACAAGGTGAGTTCCAGAACAGGCTCCAAAAGCTACAGATAAACCCTGTCTCAAAAAACAAAAAAAAAAGGTGGGGGGAGATAAAGGGCAGTGGGAGTAAGAAAGGTGAATAGAGAGGGTTAACTCTGAACAAAGTATATCATATACAACTATGTAAACATGATAATGAAAGCAAACTAAAATGTGTTTACAAATGTGAATAAAAATTAGTATATTTTTGTTTAATCCCTTTTCTAGCCTCCTCTAACTGCACCCTGATTTATGAGAGCCCTGTGCCTGTCCCAGGATTAAGTGTTCCAAGAAGAAATAGGTCCTACATGGAGTTCACTCAGCACAGCTTGACCTCACCCTGCCTCTGCCCCCTCAGCCCTGGACTCTGCCTTGAGCATCCTGCTCTCTGAAAGCCATCCTCCCCATGCTCAGGATAGCAGCTTGCTGTTTCTCCACTCCACACACAATGAAGCTGGACTTAGCTAGGCTGCCACTCAGCAGATGAGTAAAGCATGACTTCATGGCTCCTGCTGCTTGCCTTCCTGAAGAAGAAGCCACCGGCTTGCCCAGCTCTCCTTTTTATGAGAATCTACTCAAGGCCTTTACTAAAGCAAGCTAAACATAAACATATCCTCATCTGTCTGCAGTGAGTCTTAAGGCCAGCTAAGAAGTAGCCCTGGGAACAGTTAGCTGTGTGTTTTTGTGAAGTTACTGCAAAGAAACAGATGACAGGTCCTTATTCAAGAAGCAGCAGAGAGGCTGGGGAGACGGCGCTGTCAGCAAAGTGCTTGCTGTGCAAGCATGAGCACCTGCGTTTGATCACCTGCACTTGTGTAAAATAAACTGGGCGAGGCAGTGTCAGCCTACAACCCAGCATTGGGGAGGCAGAGACAGGAGGATGCCTAGGGCTTACTGGTCACCTGGGCCAAGCAAATCCACAAGCCACAGATTCAGTGGTAGATGCTGTCTCAAAGGCAAAGATGGGAAGGAATCAAGGACAACCTGACAGCGACCTCTCTCTCTCTCTCTCTCTCTCTCTCTCTCTCTCTCTCTCTCTCTCTCTCTCTCTCTCTCACTCACACACACACACACACACACACACATACACACGCAAATACACAAAAAAGCAAACCTAAAGGTGATGATATTTCCTTCTTAATGCAAAAGAGCACTTTCATGGGCTTCTTATTATAACTGTATGAACTCACAGAATAAAGTGCATTTTGATCCACACATGCAATATAAATTGGTCAAATCAAAACAATCAATGTTTGCATCTAATCGTCACTGCAATTTATATTCATAAGGTAGGTAATGGGCAATCATCAACTATAGGTGCCCACTATGCCATACAACACCAGAATTTACCACCCCCCCTCTCTCCACCTCCCTCCCTTCAGACACCAGGAGCCGCTGCTCTACCTTCAGAAGGACTGTTTCAGCTCCTGTGTATAAGAGCATGTAATGCGTGTCCTTCCGTGTCCCACATTTCATTTAACACAACATCCTCCACTCCCGTCTGTTTTGGTGAGAACGGCAGAATATCATTTTTGTGATTGAATAATATTGCACTGCGTCTATCCCTTGTTTGTTTTATTCACTCGCCCACTGAGAGACATCTAGACATCTAAGGTTTCCCTGCTGTGAATTGGCCATACTGGTGTCTCTTTAATGTGCTAGTTTAAGTTCCTTTGGCTACGAACCAGAAGTAGCATTGCCAGATCATACAATAGATCTATCTTTAAGTTTTGAGGAATCTCCTATCATCCTCCATAATTGCTATATTAATTTACATTCCCACCAAAGGTTCACAAGATTCCCTATATTCTGGGGGCTGGCAAGATGGCTTAGTAGGTAAGGGCATTTGTCACCAAACCTGTTGACCTCAGTTCTATCCCAGAGCCCACATGATGGGGGAAGGAAACTCATTTCTGCAAGTTGTCCTCTGATGTACACATGTCCACATAGCACAACACATGTACATACACATACACACACACACAAGTAAATAAACAGTTTTTTAAAAGATACCCTAATCTCCACATCCTTTATCTCTATTATTTATCAGTCACAAATAGCCATCCTAACTAGTATAAGAAAATCTCCATGATTTTTTTAAAACTGGAATTGAAGGAAGAGACAAGGTCACATCTGTTTTTTTGTATTTTTTTGGTTTTTTGGGTTTTTGTTTGTTTAGTTGGTTGGTTGGTTTTTTGTTTGTTTGTTTGTTTTTCTTTTTGAGGCAAGTCTTCTCTGTGTAGCTTTGGAGCCTGTCCTGGAACTAGCTCTTGTAGACCAGGCTGGTCTTGAACTCACAGAGATCCGCCTGCCTCTGCCTCTCTAATGCTGGGATGAAAGGTGTGCGCAACCATCATCCAAAGAAAATCTCTCATTGTACTTTGATTTGCATTTTCCTAGTGGCTAATGAGAGGGAGCATTTTTCCATATATTTGAACCACTTCATTTTCAATTGACACAATGGTGAGCAACAACTCTACCTTGGCAAGTGAAAGATCCCAAAGAATCTTTGGTACTAAGTGTTTTTCTTCTGATGTTAATGTTTCTAACTTGTCAAGAATATTCTATAAATGATGGATTTGGATACATATCTGATAAATTACCTCAAGACAAAGCTTTCCGCCTACCTAAAACAGACCATCTCTACAAAAATAATGTTTGTGAAAATACTTAATTCTTCATGCAATTCAGTTTTGTGTAAATCTGGATTTATGCTTAAAACCATATTCCTAGGATGGCATTTTAATGTTTCCTTTGCAATTCCCTGTAACTCGTAGAGGACATACAGGAAACTGAGAACAAGCTGTAACTCAGAGCATCCTGAGGCAGCGTCTCCAGCTATAAAGAAGAGTTTCTTTAAATTCTGCTCATTAATAGTCAGATCATCAAGAGCATCATATAAAAAATAATGTATTCAGGCTGGCCCTGGGAAGGTGGAGACATGAGAATCCCTGGACTGTCCGGGCAACCAGTCTAGATGAACTGACAAGCTCTATGCTTGCTGACAGACGGACCCCATCCCACAAGATGAAAACAAAACATGAAGTGTTGAGGAAGACATAAGATATTGACCTCCAGCCTCCACACGCATGGGGGGTGGTAATGATTCTTATCTTTGGACCTTCATTTCGAGGTACAATGGGACATGCCTCTGGGCAGGAGGAGTGCGTGCCAGAGACCTTTGTGAAGATCTGAAGCACTGAGTCATCTCTCCAGCCCACTCCTGGCTTTTTCATGTGGGTACTGGAGATGGAACTTGATCCTCATGTTTGTACAGCAAGCATTTTACCAACCTCCCCAGCCCCAAACCTGCTAAAATTCTCAAGAAAATGAAAGCAGAACAGGAAACCAAACACCTGACTCCTTCTGAAAGACGAACCCTGCATGTCGTACCTTCTCATCCCCACAGGTCCAGCCCTGCCTAAGGCATCACCATGAACACGACACTCCGTGCTGGCCAGAGCCCTGCGCCATCCGCAACTTCCATTCTGCAGACCTACTGTGTCAGCCCACCCTGCAGAGTTGCACTGCTGCACAGTGTTTCACCACCGTTGCCTATCCCAGTTTCCCCTGCTGATTTCTTCAGGACAAAAACCTCAGCCCATGCTCCTTGTGTGGCCTGCCCGAAAGAGTTTCTGTCATACTTTCAAGGCCCTCACTGATGAGCCCATCCTTTCATCTCCCACAAGCCCTGCTTGCCTGATTTTGTTGGGCTCCAACTTGATGTTTTCCAATAGCAGGAGGTTTGGGTTTAAAAATAAAGGGACTCATAATTGTGATAAGGATTAGCCAGCAGCACTGACTAATGGAGGTGACTGCGGATTGAGTGACTAAGCCGAGAGTGGGCCAAGTCGCTATTATAAGATAAAGTTCACTGAGATAGCAAGAAAAGCACCCTGCTTCTCTGGCCCTGTTCCTGCTCCAGCTCTTGCTGCTCTCTGCTTTCCTGGAAATGTCAAATTATAAATAAGAACTTTGATATGCCCCTTTAAAATAAATGTGCCTTGAGAAGATGGCAGCTAACCTCTTAAACACCCAATCTATGTCAAACCCAAGCAGGGCATATCCCCCAAAAGCATATCTCCCATGATAATCCTGTAAGCCATCAGATCCCCTCCCCAAAAAGGTGTAGGCCAAAACATTCAGAAAGCCCAGGTCACAATGACCCAAGATGACTCTGGGCCTGCTGATAAGATAGCTTAGGACATGTGGTCACAACCAAAGTGTCAGGTTATGTGAGGTCATCAAGCCCCACCAGAACAACCTAGAAGAACACGCTGTCCAGCCAGCCGAGTGAATGGCTCAGGAGACCTTCCATAACCATATAAGAGAATGGATAAACACCAGCAAACTGAGGGCTGGGGGCCCCCAAGCTGGAGGGTTTGTGTGGTTCACATGGCTGCCATAGCAGCTAATGTGGGCAGGCTGCCACCAGCTAAGGGAGCCAGGGTAGGCATTCACTTGAGAGCAGCTTCACAACTGAGGAAGTCAGGACTCATAGAGGTTAACATGGTTCCTCAAGGTAATACAATGGGGCTACATTCCAACCTGAGCCAGGCACAGGGTGCGCCATCCTTGACTGCCTATGACACTAGAGCAAAGGTTTCATCTTTCCCCACATCAGCTCATTGCATGGTAACCATGAGAACGTAACTGGCTACTTGAGAATCTGTGATATTCTTAGAGTTTAAAAAAAAAAGAAAAATAAAAAGAAAGAAAATGTCTTTGAATCCAAGTTACCCAACTTGTAAATATATAAGAATAGGCCAGCTGTTCACTATGGATTCCAGCAACTTGTTAGTCTTTTTTCTTGTCCGTCAGTTTCCAGACTGTTGTCTCTTCCATGGCCCCTTTTCTGCAGCCTGGGACTTCTTAAACTTATTCTATCATAACCGTTTTCAATCAGTAACTCTTTATGACCCCAGACATGTTGGTATGTAAAAGAGGCACACAAATAAAATGTTTGTTGATTAAAAATCATAAACAAATTTATTTTGAAACCGTTGTTTGGTACATGTATGTTTTGTCATGTATTAAAGATGAAAATAAAGTTTCACAGTAAATGAAACGGAGGCTCCTGTTTATCTTCACATAACGAATTCAGTCTTGGGCTGGAGAGATGGCTCGGCATTCAGCATGTGCTGCCCTTCTGGGGAAGCACCTATGTTGAGCCACTCACAGGCATTTGGAGATCGTCCTCTCCCAGCCTCCGCAGGCATCCACACACACACTGCACACGCATACATTTAAAAATATATCTTAAAAAAAAAGAAGAAGAAAAGAGAACGTTAAACCTTGACTATTCATACCATTCCCATACTCCAGTGGACAGCCTCACATCCATGCACATATGGGCGGCATTAACTGGATTTAGTAGGTATTCTTTTAAGTTGGGAGGCGTAAGTGGTAAGGGGAATAAGCAGGGAGCTGGAGGCGGAGACAGAAGATAGCTCATATTTCATTGTATGCATATATGCAATTTCAAGAATAGAGAATTAATAAAATAATAAATACTATTAACATTAATAAAAATATTAAGTAAAATGAATATCTTACTAAATGAATAATGAAAGAAGAAAAAATAATGAAATCCTGGCTGGATATTTGATACTGTAGAGACAGAACATTAGCTTATAATGCTTTTCTATGACACTCAAATCCCAACAACTCAAACAATTTTTAAAATCACTCCAAGTAAAATGCAAAGCAATGCAAAGATAAAATAATTTAATTCTTGCTGAGGAAAGAGAGTAGGAAAACATCAGGAGTCTTTGTTTTCCATAGTTAAACCACTGTGTTTCTATGAGCGCAGAGAACTTTGTATGTATAACAGAAACACAGCAGTTCTTGGCACGAGTAGCCTGGTATGTGAGCCAAGACATTTCAGGCCGTACTCACTGGTGTTGTGTGGCATACTGGTGTATGCAGTGTAAAGTGTGTGTGCCGTTTCTGGAGCTCAGGCTGCAGTGAAGTCACAATGCAACACGGACAGGTGCCACCAAAAACCTCCAGCTTCTTCACACATTTGGTTTGAACTGATATTTTAATAAAAAAAAAGCCACTGTGTCTTCAGAAATCTTTTCCACAATTTTTCACAAGCCCTACATTCAGTTGCACAACCCCATAAAGCTTTAGGAAGCTGGGTTCTAGCCTATGTTTGTCTTATTCCAGAAGTAATGGATTCCATCGATTCTGTGAGTGAGGACCTTGAGTAATTAGGAGCAACTAGGCCTTGCCAAGGATGAAAAATAAATGAGTTTGTCAAAATACCTACATCATGCCTCACAGAGCTAGAGAAAATCATCCTCGAGACCTGAGGACTGCGCACGACGGTTCCCAGCCCCACCGGATTCAGCTCACCCAGAGACAGCCATCTTCCAAGTCCTATTCTCCACCCAAGGGACAAGCGAGCTAAGCGGGCGACTGTCTCCAGCCTGCCTTCCGGTGCCCTGAGCAGAACCACTGGAGACCTGGGGACTACTTAAGGCAGATCCCAGCCTGACAGGATTCAGCCTGCCCAGAGACTGACAGCACCATAGTCCCTTTCTCCACCCACGGGGCTAGATAGGCCTGGGCCTCTTTACAGCCAGATTTCCCGTGAGCTGTACACAACTAGCTGAGGACAGTGTACTGCACTCTGCAGCTCTCATCCCGGCAGGAGCCAGCCCACCCAGAGACTGCCAGCATCCAAGTCCCATTCTCCACCCACGGGACAGGCGAGGGTCCAGCATACCCAGAGATTCCCAAGGCCCTGATACTAGGATGGCCTCCATCCATGCAAGAGGAAAGCCACCAGGGTATTGGACCTGCTCCCACCCACTGGAAAGGAACCGTGGTCACATACCCACCAGGAGAGGAAGAGACTCCTTCTGCACAGGAAGAAATGATGGAAAAGAGACAATATAAAAACACACCCAGCAGCAGAAAAACCAATATGACACTGCCAGAGTCTACAGACTCTACACCAACAAGACCGGACCAGCCCATTGCAGATGAGGCAGCTGAGAAAGACCTTAAAAACAACTTCATGAAAATGATAGAGGCCCTCAAGAGGATATGAGAAAAATCCCTTAAAGAAATGGAAGAAAAAACAAACCAAAAATTGCAAGAAATGGAAGAAAAGACAAATCAAAAAAATCCAACAAATGCAAGAAAGAGGAAAAGACAAAGCAAAAATTGCAAGAAACAATTCAAAGAGTGCAAGGATTGAAAGCTGAAATACAGACAATAAAAAAACACAGTCTGAAGGAATGCTAGAAATAGAAAAGCTGGGCAAGCAGACACATACTACAGATGCAAGCATAACCAACAGAATACAAGAGATAGAATAGAGAATCTAAGGTGTTAAAGATACACTAGGAGAAATAGATTCATCCACCAAAGAAAATCTTAAGTCCAACAAATCCCTAACACAAAATATCCAGGAAATATGGGACACCATGAAAGACCAAACCTAAGAATAATAGGTATAGAAGAAGGTGAAGAAAACCACCTCAAAGGGGCAGAAAACATATTCAGCAAAACCACAGACGAAAACTTTCCCAACCTAAAGAAAGACATGCCAATGAAAGTACAAGAAGCCTACAGAACACCAAATAGAGTGGACCATAAAAGGAAGTCCCCTCGCCACAAAATAGTAAAAAACCAGAACATACAGAATAAAGAAAGAATATTAAGAGCAGCAAAGGAAAAAGGCCAAGTAACATATAAAGGCAAACCTATCACAATTACACCTAACTTCTCCATGGAAACTCTGAAGGCCAGAAGGTCCTGGATAGTTATTCTACCAAGACTAAGAGACCACAGTTGCCAGCCCAGACTGCTCTACCCAGCAAAGATTTCAATCAATATAGATGGAGAAAACAAGATATTCCATGACAAAACCAGACTTAAACAATAAGTATTCACTAACCGAACCCTACAGAAAGTTCTGGAAGGAAAACTCCAACAACTAGAAAAACGTAGGCAAATCATAATCCCACCTTACCAACAGCCAAAGAAAAAAGAGGTGGAAATCCACATATAATTCCACCACCATCAACCATTCCAAAACAAACAAGAATGAGCAATCGATGGTCATTAATATCACTTAATATTAATGGTATTAATTCACCCATAAAAAGACTCAGGCTAATAGAATGGATTCAAAGACACAACCCAATCTTCTGCTGCATACAAGAAACACACCTCAGCCTCAAACACAGACATTACCTCAGAATTAAGGGGTGGGGAAAGATTTTCCAATCAAATGAAACAAGAAACAAGCGGGGGTAGCAATCCTAATATCTAACAAATTCGATTTTAAAATAAAATCAATCAAAAGAGATGAAGGAGGTCATTTCATACTCATCGCAGGAGAATTCCACGAAGATGAAGTTTCAATTCTGAACATCTATGCCCCAAATACAAAGGCATCCACGTTCATAAAAGAAACATTACTAAAACTCAAATCACATATGAAGTCCCACACACTTACAGTGGGAGACTTTAACACCCCACTCTCACCACTAGACAGGACTACCAGACAGAAACTTAACAAAGAAGCAAAGGAACTAATAGAAGTTATGACCCAATTGGGATTAACAGACATCTATAGAACATTCCATTCAAATAAAAAAGAATATACATTCTTCTCAGTGCCACATGGAACCTTCTCAAAAATCGACCACATACTTGGCAACATATCAAGCCTCAGGAGGTACAAAAATGTGGAATAATGCCATGCACCTTATCAGATGACCATGCATTAAAATTAGAATTCAGCAACAACACAAATTGCAGAAAGCCTACAAACTCATGGAAATTGAATAATGCAAAATTGCACCATTCCTGGGTCAAACAAGAAATTTAAAAAAAGAAATTAAAGACTTGCTAGAATTCAATGAGAATGAACACACAACATACCCAAACTTATGGGACACTTTGAAAGCAGTGCTACGAAGGAAATTCATAGCACTAAGTACCCACATGAAGAAACTGGAGAATAGTTACACTACAGAATTAACAGCACAACTGAAAGCTCTAGAACACAAAGAAGCAAACTCACCCATGAGGAGTAGACAGCCAGGAAATAATCAAATTGAGGGCTGAACTCAATAAAGTAGAAACTAGGAAAACAATACAAAGAATCAATGTAATGAGCAATTGGTTCTTGGAGAAAATCAACAAGATAGACAAACTTACTAAATGGCAGAGGGTGAACATGCAAATTAACAAAATCAGAAATGAAAAGGGGGACATAACAATGGACACTGAAGAAATCCAGGTCATACTCTGAAAACCTGTACTCCACAAAATTGGAAAATCTAAAGGAAATGGATAATTTTCTGGATAAATATCACCTGCCAAAATTAAACCAAGAACAGACAAGCAATTTAAATAGACCTATAATCCCTAAGGAAATAGAAGCAGTCATCAAAAGTCTCCCAACCAAAAAAAAGCTCAGGTCCATATGGTCTCAGTGCAGAATTCTACCAGAAATCTAAAGAACAGCTTATACCAATTCTTCTCAAAGTATTCCACACAATAGAAGCAGAAGGGTCTTTGCCAAACTCTTTCTATGAGGCTTCAATAACCTTGATACCCAAGCCACACAAAGACACAACTAAGAAAGAGTACTTCAGAACAATATCCCTCATGAACATTGATGCAAAATATTCAATAAAATGTTGGCAAATGGAATCCAAGAACACATCAGAAAAATCATCCACCATGATCAAGTAGGCTCCATCCCAGGAATGCAGGGATGGTTCAACATACGAAAATCCATCAATGTAATCCACCATATAAACAAGCTGAGAAACAAAAATCACATGATCATCTCACTAGATGCTGAAAAAGCCTTTGACAAAGTTCAACACCCCTTCATGATAAAGGTCTTGGAGAGATCCGGCATAACAGGAACTTACCTTAACATAATAAAAGCTATATACAGCAAACCAACAACCAACATCAAACTAAATGGACAGAAACTCAACAGGATTCCTCTAAAATCAGAAATAAGACAAGGCTGTCCACTGTCTCCATACCTTTTAAATTTGTCCTTGAAGTTCTAGCTAGAGCAATACATCAACAAAAGGAGATCAAGGGGATACAAATTGGAAATGAAGAGGTCAAACTTTCACTATATGCAGAAGATATGATAGCTTACATCAGTGACCCAAAAACCTCTACCAGGGAACTCCTAAATCTGATAAATACCTTCAGCAAAGTGGCAGGATACAAGATCAGCTTAAGAAAATCAGTAGCCCTACTATATACAGACGATAAAATGGCTGAGAAAGAAATCAGAGAAATATCACCTTTTACAATAGCCACAAACAGCATAAAATACCTGGATGGTAATGCTAACCAAACAAGTGAAAGACCTGTATTGCAAGAACTTTGGGTCTTTAAAGAAAGAAATTAAAGAAGACAACAGAAAATGGCAAGATCTTCTATGCTCTTGGATAGGTAGGATCAACCTAGTTAAAATGGCAATCTTACCGAAAACAATATACAGATTTAATGCAATCCCTATTAAAATCCCAGCACAATTCTTCACAGATCTTGAAAGAACAATTCTCAACTTTATATGGAAAAACAAAAGACCCAGGATAGCCACAACAACCCTGTACAACAAAGGGACTTCAGGAGGCATCACCATCCCTGACTTCAAGCTGTATTACAGAGCTGTAGTCCTGAAAACAGCTTGGTATTGGCACAAAAATAGACAAATAGACCAATGGAATTGAATTGAACACGCCGACATTAACCCATACAAGTATGAACACCTGATCTTTGACAAAGAAGTTAAAACTATACAATGGGGAAAAAAAGCATCTTCAACAAATGGTGCTGGCATAACTGGAGGCTGACATGTAGAAAAATGCAGAAAGATCCATGTCTGTCGCCATGCACAAAACTTAAATCCAAATGGATCAAAGACCTCAACATAAATCCAACCATACTGAACCTGTTAGAAGAGAAAATGAGAGGTACCCTTGAACGAATTGGTACAGGAGACTGCTTCCTGAGCATAACACCAGTAGCACAGACACTGAGATCCACAATTAATAAATGGGATCTCCTGAAACTGAAACTGAGAAGCTTCTGTAAGGCATAGGTCACAGTCAGCAAGTCAAAAAGGCAACCCACAGATTGGGAAAAGATATTAACTAACCCCACATCTGACAGAGGCCTGATCTCCAAAATTTACAAAGAACTCAAGAAGCAAGTGTCCAAAACACCAAAGGATCCAATTAAAAAGTGGGGTAGAGAACTAAATAGAGAATTCTCAGTAGAGGAGTCTAAAATGGCTGAGAGACACTTGAGAAAGTGCTCAACATCCCTAGCCATCCAGGAAATGCAAATCAAAACAACTTTGAGATACTATCTTTCTCCTGTCAGAATGGATAAAATCAAAAACACCAATGACAGTTTATGCTGGAGAAGATGTGGAGAAAGGGGAATACTCCTCCACTGCTGGTGGGAGTGCTGACTCGTATAGCCACTTTGGAAATCAGTATGGAGATTCCTCAGGAAAAGGGGAATCAATCTACCACAAGACCCAGCAATTCCACTCTTAGGCATATATCCAAAAGATGCACATTCATACAACAAGGACATGTGTTCCGCTATGTTCATAGCAGCATTATTTGTAATAGCCATAACCTGGAAGCAACCTAGATGCACCTCAGTTGAAGAGTGGAGAGAGAAAATGTGGTACATTTACACAATGGAGTATTATTCAGTGGAAAAAACTATGGAATCTTGAAATTTGCAGGCAAATGGATGGCACTAGAAGAAACCATGCTGAATGAGGCAACCCAGTCACAAAAAGAGAAATTCATATATGGATTTTTGACATGAATCAGGGGAGTGCCAGCATAGCATACAATCCCATTGCCAGAGAGTCTGAGAAACAGAACATTCCTCCAGCAACTGATGGAAGCAGAGGCAGACACCCACAGCTAAACACTAAACTGAACTCCAGTGTCAGAAAGAGAGAACTGATGGGCAAAGGAGTTAAGAGTGGGCTGGTTTAGCCCACAGAAACAGTTGACCTGAACAAGGGGGAGCTCTTGGACTCCAGATTGATGGCTGTGTGGAAAGCCTGGGCCTGACCCAGACCCCCTAAATGTGGGTGTCAGTGAGGAGGCCTAGGTAATGTATGGGGCCTTTGGTAGTATTTATCCCTGGCATACAAATAGACTTTGAGTGCCCTTCTCACAATGACGGATGCTCTCTCAGCCCGGACTTTTGTGGGAGAGCCTAGGCCCTGCCCTGGATGAAATGACAGACTCTGGAGATCCACCATGGAGGGCCTCACCCTCCTAGGGATCGGGGTTGAAATTGGGTGGGGGACTGGGGGGTCTAGTGGGGAGGGTGGGGGAGGAGGGGAGGGAGAGGGGACTGGGATTAACATGTGAAACATGCTTGTTTCTAACTTAAATTTTTAAAAAGGAAGAGAAAAAATTAAAAAATAAAATAAAAATTTTAAAAATCATCCTCAAGGTCAAATGGAGGTACCAAGGACCTAGAAGAGCCAAAGCAACCCCAAAGAAAAAACCATGCTGGAGGCATCACATTGTCAGACTTAAACTGTGCTAAAACGTCAGGCATGGTGGTGCACGCCTTTAATCCCAGCACTCAGGAGGCAGAGGCAGGTAGATCTCTGTGAGTTTGAGGTCAGTCTGGTCTACAGAGCGAGTTCCTACAGCCAAGGTACCCAGAGAAACGCTATCCCCAAAAAAAACTTAAAATAAAAGAAAGAATCCAATCTATAAATGAACAAACCCCAGCCCCAGCAGGCACTTCTCAAGAGAAATAGAAGTGATCAATAAATACATGAAAAAATGCTCAACATCTTTAGCTACTGGAGAAATCAAAACTGCATGGAGATCCGCTCACCTAAATCGGAATGGCTGCTATGGGGAACTGTTGGCGAGGATTACACAGGCACTGCCGAAATGTTTGCCCCCTGTGTTTACCACAGCACACATCTCAGTAGCCACATGAAATCAAACTAAGAGCCCAGTAATGGAGGAATAGCTAAGAAAATGATTTTTTTTAATGTCATACCATTCAGCCCTAAAAATCAGAGCAGGAGAATCAAGAGTTCAAGGTCATATTCATAATGCTTTGGAGGCTGTCCCGGGTCTCCAGTAGAAATCCTCTTAAGGAATCAAGTTACTGCTGGGCGGTGGTGGCACATGCCTTTAATCCCAGCACACGGGAAGTAGAGGTAGGTGGATGTCTGAGTTCGAGTCCAGCCTGGTCTACAAAGCTACACAGAAACCCTTTCTCAACAAATAAAAAAAATAAAAAAAAAAAAAAGGAATCAAGCTACCTTGCCATGCCTCATTGTTAATGAGCATGTGTAAGCTGTAACAGCTGCAGAGAGGGTGCCATTTCCTCTGCTCAGCCTCATTCTAATAACATAGTCTGGAATTCTGTCAATCATCATTGTCAAGACTTAGAAACCTGATTTTTTTTTCCGGGAGCACACCTCGTTGTGGCCCCTGCCTTCATTCTCTGTGATTGTTTCAAGTTTTCAGTAGCTTTTCTGTGATCACATCTGCAGCGGCTCCTAGCACCCTTGGATGTAATCCTTCCAGGTTTGACCTCACCTAGTACCCTCTGCACGGCTGCCTCCCATCTCTTTGATTTCAATTCCCTCTTAATCATGGTTGTTGCGCCCTTTCCAGTTCTAAGTTTACTCTGCCTGATAGAGAACACAGAGGCAAACAGGACGGCCCTCCTGTTGCTATTAGCCATTATCCCATCTGTCCCAAGCTCAGCGTCCATCATCAAATCCTCAGCACAGCTTCTTCTCTCAAAAATAGCCTCGGGGCCGGAGAGAGACGGCACAGAGGTTAAGAGCACTGGCTATTCTTCTAGAGGTCCTGAGTTTGATTCCCAGCAACTACATGGTGGTTCACAACCATCTATAGTGGGATCTGATGCCTTCTGGCATGAAGGCATACATGCAGACAAAGCTCATTAAATAAATAAATAAATAAATAAATAAATAAATAAATAAATAAATATGTTTTAAAAAGACCCCCATGGCCAGGTGGTGGTGGCTTGGCAGCAGCCAGGGCTACACGGAGAAACCTTGTCTGAAAAAAAAAACAAAAAGAAAAATAGCCTCAACCCCAATTTTTCTTCCTTATTTTGGTTCAAAACAATTTTGCAAGCTGCAGCTCATCTGGGTCTTACACATCCTGATAGCATTTTGTGTTTGTGCCTCTCAGCTTTCCTTAATAGTCAGGTTGTCTTTATGGCTCTTTTTGTTTGTTTGTTTGTTTTGGTTTTTGGTTTTTCAAGACAGGGTTTCTCTCTATTGCTTTGGAGGTTGTCCTGGAACTCGAGCTGTAGACCTTGCAGGCCTTGAACTCACAGAGATAAACCTGCCTCTGCCTCCCTACTGCTGGGATTAAAGGTGTGTGCCACCAAGCCCGGCAATGTCTTTACGGCTCTTATTTGTGGTCTTTAAACATCTAAACTATGGGCTGGTGGTATGGCTTTGATCCCCAACAGACTATATACCAGACATAGTGGTACATACCTGTGATCCCAGCATTTGTGATGAGGAAGCAAGAGGATGCAGGACTTTAAAGTCACCTTGACAACACAGAGATAGAGCCTAATCTGGGCTACAGGAGACCCTGTCTAAACCAATAAATAAATTTCTGGATCAGTTTGGTTTCTGTTGCTGTGACAAAACGGTGATTGGATGCACCTTGAAGAGCAAAGGTATAAGTTGGCTTGCAGGCTACATTCCATAATTGTGGAAAACCAACTGTGGAGAAAGCCCAGGAACCTGGGCACAGGAACTGACACAGAGACCACCAAGAAATGCTGCTCACTGGCCGGCTTCCCAGGGCTTGCTCAGCTCTCTTTCTTATACAACCCAGGACGACCTGCTCAGAGACGGCACTGCCCAGAGTGGACTGGGATTTTCCAAATCAATCACTAATCATGAAAATGCCCCCAGCGGCACTCACACAGGCCAAACTGAAGGAGGCAGTCCCTCAGTTGAGATTCTCCCTCCTCAGGTGACTCTCATATGTATCAGATTGACGAGACACTAACCAGGACACTAAATAAGTGAATAAATAAACAAGCAACTATCTACATCCACCTAGAATCCCTTTGTGTGGTTAAGTTAGCGCCCATGGGCATCTCCTGCCTCCAACCCGCTCTTTGCCTCCCTCGTCCAGGCTCTTCCTGCTCCATCCTTCTCAGAGGCCATACCACTTAGTGTTAAAATGTTAAAACGTTAACGTTTCCTTATTTCTTCTCCACATTGCTGGATGTACATCTACAGCCATGTGTATTATTTTTGTCATATTGAACTATTTTCCTTCTTTTCATAACTGGGCTCCTGGAGTACAATCGAAGGGAGGGAAGAGCAATAATATGAACAAAGGAGTCAAGACCATGATGGGCAAACCCACACGATCAGCTGACTCGACCTAGTGAGAAATCACTGACTCAGGCCTGACAAATGGGGAACCTGCATAAGACCTAACTAGACTCCCTTAATATAGGTGGCAGTTGGGACAATATATGAGGCCACTGACAGTGGGTCCAAGATCTAACTCTAATGCACAAACTGACTTAGGGGAGCCCATTCTATATGGAGGGTTACCTTGCTCAGCCTGGACACAGGGGTGTGGGGGGCATGGAGAGGGGCCTTGGTCCTGCTGCCTCAATGAGATGAGGGGACAGACTTAGTAGACTTCCTAGGGGAGGTCTTACCCTCTCCATGAAGCAGATGGGAAGTGTGGGGGAGTGGAGGGAGCAGGAATAGAGGAGGGAGGGGAACTGGGATTGGAATGTAAAAAGTAAATTAATTTTTTAAAACTTTTTAGCTAAAAATAGATAAATAACTGGACCCCTCCACTGAGTGTTTTGCTTGGTTTTGTTTCTACTGTCAGACTTTGTCCATAGTTAACCTAATAGACTGTTTTTTTTTCTTCTTGAATTTATGTTTAAAGACATCTCAATCAGGTGAACAATGTCTTTCAAACACACCCCTCCCTATCTCCAATGCATTCTTAATTGCTGCTAAGTCACCATGGATAAACATGGAGTTTCATGTGAACAACCCTTGCAAACTCCCTTTGTGTCACTCAGAAAAACATCAGTTTCCTGTCTTTAATATGTAAAACCACCTAGCTCCCACCTCTTGTCATTTTGCGACCACTAAATCAGGAGGAATCTACAACAGTTCAAATAGATGCCCTCTGGAAACCATCGGGCTCTCCCCGAACAGCCTGGTCGGTCCTTGTTTCTGTCTATTGCATATGGTTCAAAACCACACCCTACTCTCTGTCACTCTCTACACAGCCATAACCTCATGCAGATCAAATCCAGGCCTGCTCTGTTCTTATTCTACTGGCAATGAAGGAGCAAGTTCGGAATGTGGGGCTACCCCAAAGCCTAGTTCCAAGTTCTACTGTCAACTGTAAGAATACTCAGTGGCCTTCTCTGTGACAACCTATCTTCTCAGAGTTCAAGACACTAGACATCCAAGCCCAAAGATTATTCCCCAATATTTAATATTTATTATTATGGGCTTCAAGTTCTTCACTACCTCTCCTTAGTTAATTGCCCTCAATTTCGTATTTTAAAGCCTCGGAGATTCACTTTCTTTACTTATTTCTATTTTATGAGTATTAGTACCTTGCCTGCATGTATGTCTTTGTTAGGGTGTCGGGTCCCCTGGAACTTGAGTTACAGACAGTTGTGAGCTGCCATGTAGTGCTGTGCATTAAACCCAGGTCCTCTAGAAGAGCAGTCAGTTCTCTTAACTGCTGAGCCATCTCTCCAGCCCAAACTTCACTTTCTTTGTAAGTAAATTGGACACAACAATTAGTATTCTGTAGATTTGGTGTGAAGATTAAATAAGAATAAACAAAGCCAGATGTGATGGTGCACACCTGTAATTTTAGCACTTAGGAGGTGGAAGCTGGAGAATCAGGAGTTCAATGTCACCCTTGGCTCCAGAGAGAATTCAAGGTGTGTTCAGACTAGATAAGACTGTATCAAGAAACCAAAAGCATAAAAATAAATAAATATATATAAAGTACCTAGCCCCTGGCATGTGTGCGTTCACATACATACACATGCCCATGTGCACATTTACATATATGCAGAGACAGTAGCTTCTATTAGTCCTCAAACTGCTTAACTGGGAAACACAGCATAGAGTAGGTGCTCCATACCTTTTATCATTCTTTGATTGGTTATTTGTTTACATCAACAAGTCTATGTTGTGCATCCTGCCCCCCAAAGACCCAGCAGAGGAACAAAAATCGGGGCACATGCCCCTCGCTACTTTGCAATGCCGGTGAGACTTGAGCAGCATTGATAGTTCAAAAACAGAATTGGGAGTGTGAGGAGACAGTGAGGCTCCCAATAGTCACTGGTACTTGCTTGGGACAAAGAAGTCCCAAAATGGTCATCTTGTCACCCTTCCAAACAACAGAATTGTTGAGTTGAGAAACTTGGCTAACAGATGCCTGCAAGAGTGATTATTCCAACGGGCCAATGGCTGAGTGTCCTCGGCACGCTTCAGTATTTTCCACCACTGAGAGCCTTGGAGTCTCAACTGAACCATCATTTCTCCAGCTCAAGGGCATCGCATCTAACTTAGGGACAGAAAGGCCCATTAGCTCACGGACTGAAAGGAAAGCTCGGTGAACCCCGTACATTGTTCTCTTCTGACACAGGGGCCACATTGGGGGCCCATATCTCATTGTTTCCTCCAATTTATGAGACAAGTCTTGGCCCTAAAATCAGTGAAAGCGAGAAATGAGTCCATGGAGAAATATGTGGTTTGAATCCAACTGTTGAGATGGGAAGATTTGTGGGTAATTAGTTCATTTGCTCCAGGGGTTGGACTGGAAATGCCCAGGATTAAAGCCCAGCTTTCGCTATTTGTCCTGGAACTCCAATTCCCTCTCCAAAGTCCTAGTTAATTTAATGTCTATATTTTACTAAATCACTACGTAGTTCTCAGAGCCCTCTCTCCCATGTTATTTGACACCTATGAATATTTTAAAGGAAAAGCAATAATAAAAAATTATACCCACATTCTCCAGTCATACCTAATCTTATTTTTTAACTCTCAAATATTTGGTCAAATGATAACCTGTATTTACTGAGAATCCATCAATTGCCAGCAGTAATTTAAGTAATTTATAAGCATAACCATTAATCCTTATAACAATCCTATCAGAGATATATCATCAATAATCTTGCTTAATAGATAAGGAAACTAAGGGACAGGAAGCTAAGTAGCTTGCCCAAGTTCACAGAATGGAGAGATCCAGAATTTGAGAACAGACTAACTAGTCAGCATTCCTACCACCATATCACGTACCCCTGGCCATATTCTACTGTTACTGTACCTCTGTGACTTTGTTTTTAGTGTTCCCACTCCATAAATTCTCTCCTCGGTTCTGATTTATCATTTAGAAAGCTACTACTTGAGTCATCAAGATGGCTTACCAGGTAAACGTGCTTGCTTAAAAGCCTAGCAGCCTGAGTTCAATTCCTGGGCTCCACATGGTAGCAGAAGCCTGACACTCATAAGTTATCCTCTGACCACCATGTGTGCACCCACATACACATAAACACAAACAAATAAAGTGATAAACAATTTAAATTTTTGAATAATAAGGTTGCTATCCAACCTTCACAATCATATTTTTGAGATAATAATACAACTAAATCATGTATCCCCTCCATTTCTTCTCTCTAATACTCTCTAAAACCCTCGCCTGCCCCGCCATATTCCTCCTTACTTCCTTCCACATTCAAAGGTGGTGAATTCTTTCCCTGACTCCACTAGAAAGCTAGATCTGCCCTCTCCATTTGCTCCCAGAGCACATTACTTAAAACATCCATGTTTCTTCTGCATGAGATTATGGTTCACATATCTGTCTGTCTCCACTACATCATAAGATGCCAAGGACCCTCAGAGATAACTCCAAGACCAAGCACACATGCATGCATTCACAAAAACATGCATGCATGCATGCATACATACATACATACACACATACATCAAAAACAATTCCTGTTGAAGGTAAATTAAAGATCAGGATTTGGGGACTTGGTGGGTAAAATGGTTGTTCCACAAGCAGGAGACCTAAATTTCAATCTCTGATAATGCATCTGTAATCTCAGTGAACTGAGAGGTGGAGCCTGGAGAACACCAGAAACTAAACCAGCTAGCCTGGCATATGCAGCCGTGAACAAGAAACCTGTCTCATACAAGGTAGAAGATGAGAGGCGACACTCCAGATTGTCCTCTGACTTCCACGTGCTCACAGTGGGACACATTCATGCCCATGCTCACATACAAAAATGCTCTCAGGAACATACATACACACACACACACACACACAAACACACACACACACTCTTATCGTACACTCACAAAAATAAATAAATAAACTTGCAGATGGGGGAAGATGCGGGTTTCAGTAGTGACCTGGTTGAGTTTGGTGAACAAAGTAAACAATGTCAGTCACAGATTTGAGTCATATAAGTCAGGTGTGGTGGCACACACCTTTAGTTCCACCACTCAAGAGGCCAAGGCAGGTGGGTTTCTATGAGTTCAAGGCCAGCCTGTTTTACATAGCAAGTTCTAAGACAGCCAGGGCTACGTAGAGAGACCTTGTCTCAAAATAAAATACATACATACATACATACATACAAAACTTCCAAAATACAGATTTTCCAAAACTGAGTAAGATCCTCATCCCCGGAAACATTTGTCCCTCACCTCTCTCTCTCTCTCTGAGTATTACCTGAACAACTTCAAAGGGCACTTGCTGTGCTCCTGGCCTCTTGTTTTATCCCACCTAATTTATATACCACAGTATGACCAAGATGGAATGAACTATCTAAATAGACTCCCTACCTTCATCCATGATTTCATATTAGCTTTCAAATGTCCCTATTCCTACCTCTGCTTCACACAGCCAAGTGACCATCACATTCTTTTGGTGAGCAAAACCCCATTTCCTTAGGTGAAATGATGCAGTTTAAATATTTAAATAATATTGTTTCCCCCATCAGAATGCACCATTGAGGAAAGATGCTGAAGTCATCTAACAGGCCCAATGCAGAGAAATGTTAAACTCATTGGTTTTCCATGCTGACCAAGTTCTATTTGGCTGGAAGCAAATAAATCAATCGCATCATTTTTCACTTAATTAGCCTTGAAGCTGCTGGCTTGGGCTTTCTCACTGTCAAGCCAGCACAAGGCATGCCTTTGACCCTTCCCCCAGCCCCTGTTCATTAATTAGTCAGTAGAGGGTGCCAGTCACAGTTAAGTCTGAGTCCTGCAGCACTTTCTCTGGGCTCCCTGAGCCCTCTGCTCATGTTGAAACCAGCAGCTTCTCTTATTTTCCTTTGTAAAGTGTTTCATGAGTTCTACAAAGGCACAGATAGCGATCCCTCGTCACCTGTCCTCATGCTTTGGCATAGAGAGGGGACTTCATTTTCAGTCAGTGATGTCACCTCATGGAGCACACTAAATCTGAACTTCTTATTCCCCCAGAATAACTGGACAGAGGTCCTGCTGGCCAGCAGTACAGGACAGACCCTCCAAGTTCTTCTCTTTAGCTATGTATTCAAAATTCTGTTTGTATCCAGCTGCCAAAAGTTAAAGCGAGTCCCTGGCAACTGACTGATACCTTCTCCCTGGTCCATGTGGATAAGCTTACTATTGGGTTTTCTGGAATGAACTTATCAGCCTAATGTCTTGCTAATTTTATAGGCATCTTTAAAATCAGAAAAAAGTGATAACATAGTGTGAAATATGATTTTTCTTCTTGAGTCCTTGGATGGTCCTAAACAGAACACAACGTGCTGCCCCTCCCTGATTTTTTTTTTTTTTTTTTTTTGCTCAGGAATCAGTAACTGACAACAATAACCCTAACTGTGTTTCTCATATGAAGTGGACCCCTCCAGTTACACACTGGATCCCATCCACTCTGTGGTACTTAATACTGACTGACAAGCTCTAGAATCAACTAGGAGATAGACCTCAGGCATGCCCCCCCCCCCGGAATTATCTAGGTGAAGCTAGCCTCTAGGAATCCCTGTGGGGAATTATCTAGATCCTAGGTTAATTGAGATCAGAAGATGCACCCTAAATGTTGGTGACACAACACTGTAAGCTGAGGTCCCAGACTTCAAAAACAGAAGCTGAGTGTAAGCCTCTGTCACTCTCTTCTTACCGAGTGTAGATGAGGTAACAGCTGCCTTCTGCCACCATGCTTTCCCAGCCACGATGGACTGTACCCTTGAGCTGTAAACCAAATAAACTCTCCCTCCTTGAATTGCTTTTGTCCAATCTCCCCAGGAGTTCCCCAAGTGGTTTCATGCATTCCTACAGTTTTAAATACATGCAGTACTAATAGCTCCCAATTTTATACATCTCTTTCTCTATTACCTCCTTTAAACTCTAGATTCATCCAATAATTAGAATCTCAAATTATGTGACTGTTAGTAACTGACCTAAGCTAATTGGATCATACATAGTAGTTGGTATCTTCTGATAAATAATAGTAACTGCTATTATAGTAAATTAAGGCAAGATATCCTCCCATAGCTCACCATAAGCTATTGTTCACCATTACTGTGGCTGATAACCAGCTTGTTCATAAAAATCACCAATGGCACATGCCTGTGTTTAACTTAATAGTATCATGCAACAACTGCTAGCCCTTTGGTCTATATTCAATGGAAAATATATATATATATATATTATATACTGAGTACTGGGTGGGGAGGGATCTGTGCTGTAGACTGGTTTGTCACCCAAAGTTCACATAGTTCCTAGTTCCTAGAACAAAACCTGAAGACAAAGTTCCCAAGATTGAGGTTCTCCTGTTTTAAAAATGCAAATGATGAGAGCAATTGCAACAAGGCAGACCAGGCTAATTTAACCCTCTCTCTGTCTTCCATACAGAGGACTGCCAGATAAAATATCTGAATAAAATATGAATACACATAGCCAAGCTGGAGAGATAGTAAAATCCTCAGAGTGCTAAAAGCAAAAACAAAACACAGAACCAAACTAGGGCATTCATGAGAAGGACCTCAGGTTCCTCCCCTAAGTGGGGTCGAGGAACTAAGACAAGGAAACCCCAAAACAGGAAAATGCATCCAAGATCTGCAAAATCTGGGATCCTAGGAGGGTCATGAACAGAGAATAAGAGAGCTCCCACATTGTCTCCATATCCTAGGTCTAGAGAAATTATCAGAAAGGTTGTCTCTTACTTCTCATGACATAGACAAAGTCATTTAAACACTAAAATCTGAAGTAATTAGGTTACAAAACCCATCTAGCAGGACATGGGTTAGGGTATTTGACTGCAAACATCAAAGGCTTCAGGGCAAATGAACCTTAAAATTTAGGAAATTCGAGGCTGGAGGGATAGCCCAGTGGTTAAGAGCACTCTCTAGTCTTCCAGAGGACCCCAAGTTTGGTTCCTAGCACCCAAGTCAGGCAACTCACAACTAACTGCCTGCAACACCATTTCCAACATGGAAGCTAGCCCTCTTCTGGCTGGCTTATAGCCACTTAAATAAAAGTACGAACACTTAAATAAAAACAAAAAATAACCAATTTTTAAATTAGGGAATGAATTATCTCTAACAACCAAAGACCTAGACAAAAGGGTAGGTTTCAAGTGATATGGTTAGCAGCTGTGTCGGGTCATACTGTTTTATTTATTCAAATTTGTTAGCACCTTAGTGATTTTTGTGTGACTTAATGATGCACTTCTTTCTGTAATTATGTCAACTTTTTCTTTGTCAAAAGGTTCAGAATTACTGTATTTTCTCATAAACTGTTCCTTTTATTCCTTAGTAATGATGCCTAGAGCTCCTTAATGGGGCTTTTTTTTTGTTTTAACATCTACTTTATTTAATTGTAATATTACTAGACCAGTTTTATGTCAGTAACTGCTTCCCTTGTAGAACTTTGCCAATCCAATTGCTTTGAAACGTTTGTTGTCATTATACTTAGGTATTTTGTAAACAGGTCTTACCTATCTCCATAGTTAACAGGTGGGGTGGGGGTGGCTCTTGGGGTAGTTGTGCCCTGTTTTGTTTTGTTTTCTTGTTTGTTTGTTTGTTAGATAGGATCTTGCTACATTGCTTAGACTCCCTTCAAACTTGAGAGTCTCCCCAAACGCCATCCTCCAAGTAGTTAGGATTGCATGTGTTTGTAAGCAAGGATACCTTGCTGAAATTTAAGCTCCACAAGTGGCAGGTGCCAGGATACCTTGTTCATAGTTAAGCCCGATGCATACCAGAGAGAACATTAGTGGAGGGGTTAAGTGAATAAAACTGTACTCAAAGCTCTGTCGATGTGGAAGAATAAAAGACTCACAAGTGGAGGTCACCACTATTGAGTCATGTGTCAAAGACCCCTTCCCAGGCCACTCTGCTCAAGCCTCCAGGACCCTTGTGACACTCTCCCAGCCCCAGCGCCTTGCACAGATTCACACACACACACACACACACCTTCGTCCCTTGGACAGACTGACATAAATATTTATGTTACTTAAGTCAATTAAACCAGCAATAAAACCCCTATCTCTGAAGAAACATTTCTGAGAAATACAAAAGGTAGCCATGACTAAATCACCCCTTGACACCTTGGTTAAGAAATTGGGCTGACTTGATTCGTGTTCCTATGGACACTTCCAAATGAAGTAAGTGAGTTATGATTTGATGACATGATAGAACTCTAGGTTTTGTGGCAGGGTAGGTAATAAGAAGGGCCCCCCCCAGCACTCGGGAGGCAGAGGCAGGCAGATCTCTGAATTCAAAACCAGCCTGGTCTACAAGGTATCTCTATGATTCCTATCCCTCTGAATGCTCCATTCTCAACCTTCCCACTCCTCCACACAAGGTGGACATCTTCAGATTTCTTGGTTCAAGGCTCTCATGTCTTGGGCTGTTAGCTTGTCCTACTTGGTTGAGCTAGGTTCATATCAGCCCTCAGTTTCCTTTCCTTTTGTCCCTTCCCTGCCAATCTACTCTTTTGTACTGTTTTGTACTACTGCATCAAGACTCCTGGTACCAGGTTGCACTGACCCCTGTCAAGGAAAACAAATTTAAATGTTTCTTGTGCTGTGGCAAATCAGACAATAGCCTAGACTTAAACACAGAGGGCCCAAGCAGGGCAGAAGCCAAATTATCCTCATTGTGTGACAAAGGAAACCTTACCCCTGCTTCCCTCTGGCTCTGCACAGCAGCCTCTGCCTATCCTGGGTAGGGAAGTGGGAGCGCTAACTAACTGCATTGAAGACTCTAATCCAGTCGCAATCTAGCCCAGCTCTCAGCTGTTGATAGCAAGCAGTTTTCAAGACACTTTGTTGTCACTGCCAACGTTGCCTACGTCAGTCTTCCTGGAAGGAAAGCGACCAGACCTGTGCACTCATCAAACCAGAAGCTAGCAAAAAGACCTGCATTCGAAACAGAATCAAAAATAATGGAGTGGCCCCAGAGTGTCTCACTTGATGGAGAAACTGAATGCAGGTTCTTTCGAGAAGAGTATGATGGTATAGAGATGGCTCAGTTAATAAAGCCAGGCCAGCCCAGGGCCAGAGTCCACTTAAAGCCAGATTCAGTAGCAAGCATCTGCAATCCCAGAACTCTGATGAGGATTTAGAAGGCAGAGACTCCTGGGAAGTTTAAGGACAGACTAACCTGGCATATTCACCAGCAAACAACAAGAGACCCTGTTTGAAGGTGGAAGGTGAGGACAAGCACTCCTGATTGTTCTCTGATCTTCACACATGGTCTGTGACACATATGTGCCCATACCTATACACACAAACACACATATATACACAAGAGGAACAGACATCTCCCTTCTCTCCAGCAAATAAGTATTTTTACTTTATTTCTCATCATCAACAATAAAGGCAAAATGCCCTCCCACAAAAAATAAGGCCAAATAACCCAGAAGTCCGTGTCTTTCTTCAAAGTTACTGGGAAACATCTAATAACTGCTCTCCCCAGACTCCAATCTATCCTCTCTCCAATCCATTCTTCGAAATATAAACAGGTTTGTCTACCTAGCAAATCCTGCTTTAACACTCTATGTGTACACCACTAGAAAGCAAAGATGAACTAAGACCTGGTCCCTGGAAGTTCAACACAGAATGGACCATTTCAGGCTGGCATGAGAAATAGTGGGTATATGAAGTAAGAGTCTCGGAGGGGCATGCCACTGTCCCCCATAAAATCTCCTGAGCACACGCGTTTCCCTATGTTAGCAATCCACGGTCCTCACCACCATTCCACTCATTTCCCTCCAGTCCTGTGATGGGAATTATCTTCCCTTCCCTTTCCCATGTCCATATAACTAACCTTGACCAATAAGATGTGAGTGGAAGTGGCAAGTTGCCTTCAGATGGAAAACTGTAAGCACTGATACCTTCCTCTGGCCGTAGCGTAATATGGTGTATTTCAGTTCTAGCTGCTGCAGGCTCCATCAGTGTAAGCACAGAGGGAGGAGACTGAGAGGAAAGCCGTTGTCCTGGGATGGACAGGTCATTTGTGCTGCTTTCATCCCCTATGACTTAGACTCGTGGGTCTGCCACATGCTGTGCCCATCCATATTCCTTGGGCTGGGACTCAAGGCCTTCCCATAAACCAGAGCACCTAGTCTTCTGGGCTTTTCTTTCATAATATTTACATCCATAACATTCTGTAGGTGAACTACAGCCAGCATTACCTGGCAGGCATCCTCCCCTCAAGTTGGTGCCTTTGCCCATGCTGTCTTCCTCCAAACCAAATCTTCCAGCCTCACAAAGTTCAGCCCAGAAATGAATCCTACATGTGAGTGTAACCACCTTATATGTATCTGCCATAGATATTCTTCTTAAAGAATGACCTGGATATCTGGCCATTTACTTGTCCTTATCTTTCCAAGGCTGTAGCTGGACTTGGGGGTTCACTGGCCTTTGGGCCCCACATTCAATACAATAGTTGAGGAATGTCATTCTCCCTGGCTGGGGTACTCCCGTAAGCCCTTTCCATGAATCATTTGTCCTATTTCTCCATAAAACTATGGTGAGTTCTTTCTCCCTAACATCGTGAATATGAACCACACTGCTAAATTCAACCTCCAGCTTTATCTCTGCTTTCTATTTCTGGCTCACTCTCTGAGCCCTCTTCACTTTCTTTTCACCCACATCCTCAGTGCTAGTTGTTGGCATTCTTTCAAAAGTCACTTGTCACCAAGACACTAAACTGTGAACATTGCATGAGATATGCTTCTGAAGGGTTGGGGTACAGGCACGCAGAAGTCAGCAAGCTCCTTCCCCACCCCAGGAGTTTCCTTCTGCACAGCCCCCCACCAGTGACACAAGCCAGCCTTCACAACCCCGCACATTACTGCACATCTCTAAGTTGCTTAAGAACAACTGAAGTTGTGAATGATAAATACGGTAGCTCCCATCTTACAGAGTTCCGAGAGGCTTAGAGGCTAATCCAAGTAATCCCTGGTATACAACAGGCACTCAAAAAAATGGCCGCCACAGTTATTGCCATGTAGCCAATCAGGTCACACTTGGTCCCTAACAGTATTCATAAGGATGAATGGTCTTAGGGACCTAACATCTCTGTTTCCAAGACTTACATTTTGCTGAGGCTGCCCTGAAGCATCCTTCCTACTGCCTGCTTGCCCTGACCTGGGTATCCTTACTCAACATAGACCAGCACAGCAATCCCTTTCCTCTATCACCTACACTGATGGGAAATACCAGTAGCGTCTTTTGTAAGTTGGTAAGGGAAAGAGGAAGAATAAAAAGGTTCTCCCCTCGTGTACAAACCCCTGGCAGGCCCTGAGGATGCGTGCAGCAGCCTAGGTTTCTGATTCCGGCTGCTGGTGGGGATGCCAGAGATTGAGCTGCTAACAGCAGCAACGGATGTCTTGCCTGCTCAGCCTCCCACATCTGCTCTTGGGCTCCAGAAGGGGGACGGAAGGCCCGGCACAGGAGGCCTCAGAGCAGATGGCAGCGCCACTCCCTGTGGATGGCTTCGCTTGGGTAATTATGCCAGATGAGGAGGGAGGGAGGGTCCCTGGCCCAGTGGTAATTATCCAAGATAAATAAACTGAACCCTGCTTGGCGAGCTGGGAGAAGATAAAAGATTAATGCTGGTGGCGGCAGGGCACAGGACACCTACGAAGTGAAACCCTTTTATCAGTCATCTTTGTTAGCTCTCCCCAAAAGCCTATCAGGTATGTGTTTCATGATCTCTGTTTTACATTAAAAACAAAAAAGGAAAAAAATAGAGTTCAGAAAACATGAAAACCATATACCAAGATTATACCGGCAACAGGGAACAGTTTCGAATCACAAAACTTAGTGTGATGCAGGAGCCCTGGTCTTTTCTGCAGAACCACGTATCCAGTATGCCACGACTGATCAAACAATAGAGATCTCTTTAACAGTACAAGTCTGTCCTCAATCTATGACACACACTAAAATGGCTCTGAGCAGCTAAAGACAAGCAAGACGTCATTCCTAGCCACAGAGGCTCAGTCTAGGGGAAAAATAAAAAGACACGTCAACACCATTGCATAGAAACCCTTTTCCAGAGAGATGGTCAACTGGATGACCTTTGCTGCTGTTGTTCCTTCCTTCATTTCCATTGTTCCTAGGCCCCTAGAGGGCCATAGAGAATGAAACAGTTCTGACAGAATTGGGGGAGACAGAGGGAGGGAGGGAGGGAGGGAGGGAGGGAGGGAGGGAGAGCATTATAAATACTGTGTGATAGTTAATATCAACTGTCAATTTGATGAGATCCAGAGCCACCTGGGAATTGGGACTGTGGGCATCCCTATTGGGGGCTATCTTGATTAGGGCAGCATCCTGACTAGGGTAGCACTATTCCCTAAACTGTATAAAAAAGAGAATGTGGGCTGAGCATAGGTGTGATGTTTGGAATAAGAGTGCTTCCTGACTACGTATATGGTGTGATCACCTTCTCTGCTTCCTAATTAAGCATATAGTGTGACCCCCCTTCTTCAAGCTCATGCTGTCTTGACTTCCCTGCCATGGTGGACTGTACCTTGCACTGTAAGCTAAAATAAACACTTCCTTCCTTGAGTGATTTTGCCAGGGTTTGTTATCATAGCAATAGACAAGGAAAGGTCAACTATCCACATAGCCAAGTTTTGTGTCTCTGAATCGTCAACCACTGATAGAAATGAGGGAGAGGGAACCATTTCTCTACCAAATATGTATGGACTTTTCCCTGCCATTATTACCTAAGCAATACAATGTGATCAGTGTTATATCATGTTTATATTGTATTGGTGTCCTAAGTAATCTAGAGATGCCTTAAGTGTATAAAAGGATATGCATAAGTCCTATGCAAATATTATGCCACTTTATGTAAGGGACTTAAGTGTCTGTAGACTTGGGTATTTGTGGAGAATCTTGGAAGCATTCCTTTGCAGATGGATGCCAAGACATGACTATCCACATGTCAGAACAGGGATCTCTACTCTAAGCTAAGAGCATGCAATATGGAGCTTGTCACTCTGGGGAGTTTGGCTACCAATACCCACAGCTTCCGTCCACAGCTCAGAGGTAGAGTCAGATATCTGTTCCTCTTATTTGACAGGAGACACTGTGGCTTATCAAATGTCCTCCCACTCTTGGTCTCAAATGTCATCAGGCTTCCCATTGCCATTATCATCCTCCATGAACACAAAAGACTGGAAAGAGCAATTTCACAGTCACATTGGTTCTTAGAAGTCTCTAGTTGTGCCGGGCATTGGTAGCGCACACCTTTAATCCCAGCACTCAGGAGGCAGAGGCAGGTGAATCTCTGTAAGTTCAAGGCCAGCCTGGTCTACAAAGCAAGTTCCAGGACAGCTTCCAAAACAATACAGAGAAACCCTGTCTCGAAAAACCAAAGAAAAAAAGAAGAAGAAGAAGTCTCTAGTTGCTCAATGTAACTTCTTCAGTGAGAGGTCTGTGCCATGTAAGCTGGTCTAAGAGACAGTGGATTTATTTAGTAAGTTCTCATGATCATTAGGCAATGGTTCTTTGGAGCAGTGAGTAAAAAAAGATCAGGAGTCTGTGCACTAGGCATGTACATTCTAGGAAGAGGAAATGATCAGCACATAAAGAAATGTAATAAGGGTGATGCACCAGTGGTAAAGTGTGGACCAAGAAAGTCTAGGTTTGGTCCTCAGCACCTTCATTAATGCCATGTGATCCCAACTCTCAGAATTTGGAGACAGAGGCTCAGTAAAACAAGCTGGCAAGCTCTGGGCTCAAATGAGAGATCCTTTCTCAATGTATAAGGTAGAGCATAACCAAGGAAAGCATGCAACATCCACCTATGGCCTCCACACACATACATCTGAACAAACATACATGTACACCACACACACACACACACACACACACACACACACACACACACACACACAAAGCAAAAAGATGCATTACATTAACTTTAGGTATTGAGAAATTCTTTTGAGTGTGTGTGTGTGTGTGTGTGTGTGTATGTAGAGGAGGATATATGTGTGGAGGGCATCCTTGTGCAAGTACACTTCCCTGTGTGTACGCATGTAGAGGACAGAGGATAATGTCAATTATTTTCTTTTATCTCTCCACGTTATTTTTTAGACAGAGTCTCGACAGGGTCTCTCACTGAACCTGTTTAGAGAACTGGGCTGGCCAGGGAGTCTCTGGGATCTGTCTATCTCTGCTCCCCACAGCACTGGGCATAAATTAAGCAGAGGGGTGACATAACCTGATTTATGCTTTAGAAAGATGCTTGTGACTGCTATGTAGAGTTCAGATTAGAGGAGCAGAAACAGGAGGGCATGTTAAAAAATTATGAATGAGACTCAGTATATTAAAAAGTAATCTACGATGATGAAGGAAGGTTTATCCCATAAATATAAGACTAAGACAGCAAAATAAGACATATTTTGTCACAATTTCTAAATGACAAAAGCACATGGTTATCTCAATAGAGGTAGTAAATGCATTTAATAAAATCTAAATGCATTGCAAATAAACATTTTAAATGTGAAAATAGACAGGTTGCTTCTCAACATGATAAAGAGGCTATGTTTCCCACTGACATTATTTTTGGCTGTCAAAGGTTAGAAGCCTAAAACAAAGATGCCTGTCATTTCCATTATGTTTTATTGCTTTGTTTACGATGTTCTAGACAATTCAATAAGACAAGAAACATAAATAAGAAGCATCAACTTGGAGAGAAGATTGTCTTCTCTGGATTACCTTTCCCTGAGAATTTAACCTTTGATATGAGCCTCCATTGTGTTGAATGTCTCCTATTCGACACTGAGCAGGTCCTGAAGCACATTAGGGAGGCATCTTTCCAATGGACAGAGACAATAACTTTCCTAGCTAGTGAGTTGGGAAGCTGCAGTGTGGAGGTGAGTTTGTACTTACAAAGCCTATGTTCTATGTAGTGCTACCAAAATACAAAAAGACGAAGCTAAGAAACCACTGCCAACTTGCTTTCTTATGTCTCAGAGCTGTGGAAATTCCAGACCTCATTGGAATGTAGGCAGAACCTAAAGCTCATTAGCATCTCAATAGTCTTGGTGCTAGAAGGGGGTGATGCTGTTGGAAGCTGCCACTGGCCCCCCATCCCCAACCTTGGACCATTCCTCCTGGGAAAAGACCTCAGAGCCTCAGATGCTCTCCTGAAAACACTCTAATCACCCTGTATTCCAGTGTGAGCCTTTGCTGTTCCAGAAAATGTTTAAATTTCAAAATAAGAAAATGTTTTACCCAGTTGAACCTACAATAATTTAAGCCATGTGAACAATATTTCAACAGTGGGAGGGATGGCTCTTTCTATATTTCCCTTGCCCTCTAACCTTATGCCATATGTCACACACATTCCTCCTATGCCAGAAGTAAACCAGGACACTATTGCAAGCCTCTGGAACTATGCTGCCCCTGACCAAAACGTATTGCTGCTTTACTGAGGTGAAAAGAAGAAAAAAATCTGGACCCTGGAGGCATGACTTCACAATCTGATTGACACTCAGGAATACTGCATTATCTTGAATCAAATCACTCTGTCCTTTGAAGCATCCGGTGCCTGGTGAGACCATGAACTTTCTCTTCCCCTTTTGGATAGCAGCATCAGAATAAATAAATCTCTTTCCTCTTTCAGATGAAACTCTTAATTCAAGGAACTGCGTAGACTGACATCTCTCTATATTTTCCTCATTACTCTTGAAATGCCAGCACCTTGGGCAATAGACAAGTTATCAGCTGTCTCATGTCTAGTGAATCCAAAGCTAGCAAGCCCAAACTGGCTTCTCCCCAGTTGCCAGTCACTTTGAAGCTTTTCACTGTCTTGGGGAAGTTTTCTTTCGTTCCACCCTAAAAGCATAATGTCCTTGCAGGCAGCCTATATGCCCTGGCCTTGCTCCCATCTCAGCCCTCCACTACTGAGCAGGTGTGGGACAGGAGAAGAAGGAAGCATGGGAGAGCTCAGGGAACAAAGGACCTGAGGAGGAAGGGAAAGGAGGAACGCTTGGAGAGGGACGGAGAGGATGTCACTAGAGACTGCCTCACTGAATGGGTACTCAGGGCAGTTCTTCTCCCGGTGCCCAAAGCACCTTTGTGGTACCATGAAGGTCAAGCTCTCCCCATTTGCCTCAGCTTACAATCCAGGCACACCTCTAGCCATTGTAGAATATGACATCCCTTTGTTTGTGACCTTAGGAAGCCTGTCCTTCTAGAGCGTCTGTTTACTGCCAAGCACTCTGGAAGGATGGCCAGGACCTCGGACAGCAGCCCCTTTGCCTCCCAAACCTCTCAGAGATTTCCAACAATCCTTCAGTCTGCCTCTTCTGGATTTCAGCCATACCAACAATAAACACTGGTTTTTAAAACAAAGTTTGGAACTACCTAATGTACAGGCAAGAGTGCATGTTCTACAAAATAGCAAAGCTCCTTAAACATGGCTCCCGCATCCCCTACAAGTTGCCCCGTTTATCATTTATGACAAGGTGTTTATTAGCAGTAGAGCAGTAAATTGTGAGTGAACATCTGAATACAGGGCTATGAATGCCAGTAAATCGCAACTCAGCACAGGCAGCTACAGGCACTGGGACCACCCTTCAAGTCACTACTCTGGAAACATGGCTGGCCTCCATCTGCATGGAATTGTTTACCTTCCCTGCTAGAGGGGGCTTTTCCCTGGGAGACTCAGTCTCTTATGTGCACTCTGTTTAGAGTGTCTACTGTAGTGACCAGCCTCCCCATTTTAGCAGCCATGACAGGCTACCATGTGCTTGCATGACCTTGCCCCTCCTGTCCTGGTCACTAGGAGGTCAGATGTCCTCCTCGTGTCAAGGAGTCAATCAGAAGTTAGCTGGCAGGGCTGTGCTTTACGGCTCTGGGTGTGCTTTCCAGACAGTGCACAACAGTGACGTGCAGAGCATAGCAACCGCCCTGGGAGGGCCTATGGGCCATAACAACCAGTTGACCAGTACAGGGCAGGTTGTCAAAACTTAGAAGCACACCAATTCTGAGACTGTTTCATACCCCTAGACACTCCCCTTACACTGCCCTTTAAGATCCCTGCCTCGAGGTTGCTTGGGGTCTTTTCTCCAGCCATCCACCATGGCAGCGGTGTGAAGGACCCGAGCTAACGGGTTTAGCTCATTAAATAACTTTAATAAAAGACTCTTTGCTTTTGCATCGAAATGGGCCTCTTGGTGATTTGGGGGTTCAGAATTTTGGCACAACACCTACTATGTGCCAGATGCTAAATTCAGGCTCAAACCTGAAGTACTCCAACCATCAAGGAGCTCACAATCCATAAGCTAAAGGCAGGGAGCTGCACTGCATGGTCTTTGCTTTCTCAGGGTCCAGATCTTGCCAACACGATGGTGCTAAGCTTGTATTTTGGCATGGTTGGAGATATGACCTGTTTGGTAGCATGTGTGAAGACCTAGGCTCAATACTCATCATGAATAAGTCAAACCCAGTGGCATAAGCCTCTAATCCTAGCACTCGGGAGGAAGAGGCTGAAGGACTAGAAGTTCAAGGTCAACCTCAGGAGTATAGGGAGTTTGAGGCCAGCCTGGGATATGTAAGACTGTCTAAGAAAGAAAAAACTTTTAAAGCTAGTATATAGTTTGAGGGAAGGTGTGTGCAGTACTGGGGAGTGAGCGAGACAAGTTCTCCATTACACTTCCAGCTCAGTTTTTTTTCCTTTTTTTTTCCCAAGTTCTGAAAGTTCATACTTCATGTATACTTCATGTATAGGACCTGTCAAGTCCAAAGGAAACTCCATTTCCCCAAATTCTGGCAGTTAGACCAAAACCAACATTCCTCAGGATCTTGAGCAACTAGTTCCCATCTACCCAAAGGAGCCATTTTCCCTATTACTAGCAGAAGGGACCTTCTGTGGTACCTATTAACATACCAAAGCATATGATGGCCTCCAAGATCCTTCAGTATCACAAGTTCCAGTTACACATTTCAAAGTCCATGCTAGCATACTCTCCTGTCCTAAACTTCCCTAGTTCACAGGATGTCTCCCATGGCTACTCATTTCTCCTTATAAGTCTACTATTTCAGCTGTATTCTCTCTCTCTCTCTCTCCCTCTCTCTCTCCCTCTCTCTCTCTCTCTCTCTTTCTCTCTCTCTCTCTCTCTCTCTAAATTATCTTTTTCTTCATCTCTCTCACTTCCAGTCCCTTCTCAGTCTACTACTCTCTCTCTCTCTCTGTTCTGGACTCTTCAGATGCCTCTGGCTCTTCTCTCATCAAATCGATAATACAATCTTCCCCTTGACCATACCATGGAGCAGTCATGTCGTCAGCTTATATAAGACCCAGTTTGCATGCATTCCAAAATGAGCTTGGTCATGGGGTTCTGTTTGGTGTTACTCCTGGCACTTCTGAATTCTTGGTGACCATAAGGAAAAAGACCTGCTGCTGGGTGGGGGAGTCATTAGGTTTTGGAATTGGTGTGGCAGAGACCACATCATCACAGCATTTGAATTGCACAGCTACTTCCAGTCTCCCCTGTGTTCCAAGTCACAGGGTAGCAGACGGCCTCATATGTCACTGGTGAGACATCCTGCCTCCCTCACGTTCCTGGTGAGACACCATGCCTCACACCTTCCTTTATGCTGAACCCACTGTAACCTTCAAACTCGTACGAGCGCGCGCACGCACGCACGCGCGCGCACACACACACATACACACACACACTGGTTAGCCCACCGGGCCGCAGTTGCAGCTGGCAAAGAAGTTCACCCTGTCACCTAAGATACAGGATCTGCCTTCACAAGCAGCTGCCTAAGGTAACACAAGCTGGAAGCACAAAGGAGTTGGAGCCCTGTGGATGAGAACTCTTGCTGATCAGCACAGAAACATAAAGAGACAGTTATCCCTCTCCTGAGCACATTTCCCAGACAGTGTTTCTGTAAAACCTCTTGGCGATTCCCCACATTTTGGGAAAGCGGCTATTCTTTTTCGTTATACCACAGTGCTTAGCAACACATATCTTTAGTTTGTTGTTGTCATTTAAGAAAGAGAGGATTTTGCTGGATGAAGGTTTGAGAGTACAGTCCATTGTGGTGAACGAGGCGTGGAGGCAGGAGCATGAAGCAGCTGCTCACATTACGTCTGCAGTCGGGAAGCAGAGAGATGGGTTTGCTCTCTCGTTCCTGCCTCAGTTTCCTTTCTCTTAATACTCACCACCCTGGGGTCCAATCCTACATTCCAAGAGAGTATGAACTCATTAATTCTGTCTCTTGGAAACCTGAATATACTTGTCTTTTGTGAGTTTCCCATGAAGCCCTGGGCTTACCACTCCATCTCAGTCCCAGCCAGTCAGCATCATGTTCTTGGAACTGACTGATCAATGCCCAAGGGATTGGACAAACTCCATTCCAGACCTACTGCTTTTCCTGCTAATTATCTTCAATGCCTCCTGAACAAATTGCTCAGCCATCAGTAGCTCCATCCTCTACAGGGATTCCCAGGTCTGACGTAAGATGACTAAAGAACAGCTCATTCCACCTCTGCAGTAATGAGGGTAGTACGCTGGCCTGAGAATTAAGGCCTGCCTGCACACTAGTAGGTTTAACACAGGGACAAGAAGCCTGCACCAGCTCAGAGGGATACTCTGTGGCTACCCAGGCTTCTTACTGTCTGATAAATAACACAAGAAAATAAAGTGTAAAAAATGGAGGTACTTCCCCAAGGTCATTGGCCCCTTGAAGGTAGAAATGGGGTTGGGGCCCTGTAGTCCTGATGTTCCTGACTCAACACATGCTCAAATTATTTTTGTATATGTTTATTAACACAAAGCACCAGAGCAAATGAATTATGGCAGATACAAAATCAAAGATAAAATTTGACTAGATTATGCATTAGGTATGATAAAAGGAAATTCTAATGTGAGGCTGGGATTACAGACATGAGCAGAAGTGAACCCCCTATGGAAACAGCCCTATGGGTTTCAGAACAGCAGCAAGCAGGACCAGGCATGTCACTCAGCAACAGAGCGCTTGCCTAACTTGACCAGGGCTTGGGTTCTTCCCTAGTACTGGAAATAACATAAAAACTAAGCATTTCCTGAAGGGAGGAAGCAGACTGGGGTGTGTCCCACCAGTGGCTCATCCAATTCAGCACTGCCTGCATAGGAAGGAGAGGAAATGTCAGTGACGGCCAAATGACAGGTAAAGTCTTCTGGAGGAAGTGGTGAAGAGCTGCACCTTGAAGGAATAACACTGGGTATGCATGAGAAGCAAAGGCTATAGAGACAGATAAAATCTGTGGAGGCGTCTCAGACAAGCCATCACTATGCTTAGGATCAGATCTAGGGACACTTCAGGGAAAATGTCATCATCCATAGTGAAATAAATGTTAGAGTCCATAGTAAAATAAATGATGCTATTTGTGGTCACATCTCCTGGTCCTTCTTCCTTCCCTCTACACAATTACACTCCCTGCTGATGTCACCCTAAGCCCAAATCTCTCTCCCCAAATGTCAGTGTAAACCATGACTATTTCTGATCTCTCACCATCCCAAATGACTGGCTGAGGAAACTGGACATATCTGTTATTACAACAAGGTACTGAGGGCTACCAAACAAGAAATGTACAGCACCTAATTTAGTATTCATGGTTAGTATCTAGATTAGGTATTCCTATTATTTGCATTTAGCCAAAGAATAAATTGAATGTGGCAAGCCAAACAATGATTGTCCCTCCAAAAATGCCCACATCCTAATGCTTGGAATGTATGAATATGTTAACTTTTGTATGTTAAACTATGCTATGAAGGAGCTTTGACAATGCGATTAGAGATCCTGACTGGGGAGACTATTCTCCATTCTCTGTGTGGGACACAATCACAAAGGTGTATAAAAAAGGAGATAAAATACCAAAGTCAAAGAGGGGTGTGGACTGGTGTGATTAGTGTTGCTTGTAATCCCAGCACTCAGAAAGTTAAGGCAGGAGGATCACTGAGTTGTGAGGCACCCTGGTCTACATAGTGAGTGCTAGCCCAGTCTGAGATATATAGCAAGACCCTGTTTGAAAACGGGGGAGGGGGAGACAAGAAAAGAAGGCTGAAGGAGGGGAGGAGGAGGAAATGATGGCAGGAGATGGTAAAGGGAAATGGAAGAGAGACATATGATGGAAACAGAAGTTAGAGTCATGTACCTTGAAAATGGAGGGAGAGTCTAGGAGCCAAGGAATGCTGGCAGTCTCTGAAAGCTAGAAAAGGTGGGAAACAAATTCTTCCTGGAGCCTTCAGAAGAAATGCAGCCCTACTGCCTTACGGTTTCTATTGCTATGACAAAAGACCATGACCAAACAGCAAGTTGAGGAGGAAAGGGTTTACTCAGCTTACATTTCCACATTGCTGTTCATCACTGAAGGAAGTCAGGACAGGAACTCAAACAGGGCAGGATCCTGGAGGCAGGAGCTGGTGCAGAGGTCATGGAGAAGAGCTGCTTACTGGCTTGCTTCCCATGGTTTGTTCAACCTGTTTTCTTATAGAACCTAGGACCACCAGCCCAGGGATGGGCTGGACCCTCTCCCATTGACCACTTATTGAGAAAATGTCTTATAGCTGCACCTCACAGAGTCATTTCCTCAACTAAAGCTCCTTCCCCTCTGATAACTCTAGCTTATGCCAAGTTGACACATGAAATCAGTCAATACACCTATCAATATACCTTGGATTCATCCCTGTGATTATTAATACTGTCAACTTGACATGATCTAGAATGACCTAGGAAACAAACCTTTTGACATGCCTATGAAGACCGCCTAGACTAGGTTCACAGAGGTGGCATGGCTCGGGCCACAGCATCCCATGGATTGGGGACCAGAACTGAATGAAAAGGAGGAAGGGAGCCGGGCCGTGGTGGCGCACGCCTTTAATCCCAGCACTCGGGAGGCAGAGGCAGGCAGATCTCTGTGAGTTCGAGGCCGGGCTGGACCGATAGCCTCCGAAACAATACAGAGAAACCCTGTCTCGTAAAAACCAAAAAAAAAAAAAAAAAAAAAAAAAAAAAGAAGGAAGGGAGCTGAGCACCAACATCCATCTCTCTAAGCTTCCTGACTGTGGATGCAGTGGGACCAGTTGCCCCTGCCACTGCTGCCGGCATCATGAGCTCTACTCTCTCACACTGCAGACCTGAAATCAGCCCTTTCTTCTTTAAGGTATCCTGTCAGGTATCAGAGAAGTGAGACAAGTAACTAAGCCCCATTTCAGACTTCTGACCCTCCAAGGTGGTGAGGTGATAGATCCCCATGGCATTGAACCACTAAGCTTGGGGTAATTTGTTACAGTAGCAGTAGAGGACAAAGATTGCTGTAAACAACTTTCACTCTTCACCCACAGCTTTACCACCTAGCAGTGATATTTATTCAAGCCAAAGAAATGATGGAAACTGGTGGACAGAAGCGTGTTTGTCTGCTGTGGGGAGTTTGTGGGTTTTTTAGTTTAGTTTAGTTTTGTTTTGCAGCAGAGTGTGATACTATTATACCAGGTAGCTGTTAGAGTGCTTATAAGTCTGTTGCAATAGTAACATCTGCTCTGAAGAAAACAATGCCCCAGCTAGTTGACATCCTCCCAGGTGACAAGAGTCCTTGGTCAGAATGGACCATGCTGAGCCTCCCTCCTTCCAGATTCCACATCTTTCTCGGTGCCTTTATCCTGGCACTGGTGGCTGCAGTCTTTGTTCTCCAGGAGCCTGCTGTCAAGCTGACTAATTAGGGTGGTGTAATGATCAGAAATGGGAACCACAAAAGGAAAATTGCAGAGCGGTCAGCTGCCCATTAGAGAAGAACTGTACCTGTCATATCCATTAATAAAGGGAAGGCGGGGCTTTGCTTAAATCTCTCTAACACTGCCTGGTTGGTGTGGCCTTGGGAGACTGAGCAGGGGTCCTGAAGCAATTCACAAGCAATTTGCTGAACAAGGGCAACTTTGTATTCCACAGACGCAAAGCAGACTTGCTCTGTGGCCCGTCTGCCAGCGGTGGGGTAGCTGAGTGTTTTGTTTTCAAGAAAATGCAATCGGTTCCTGGGAGGCAAACATCAAGATCAGCCTCTGCTGCGAAGAAAATGCCATTAGCTCTTCATAGGCTTCTTCTCAAAAGTCCAAATCCCTCTTTAATCAAGAGAAAAACCCTTGGGAGAAAGGAAGATGGCTCAGTGGGTAAAGGTACCTGCTGCCAAGCCTGAGGACCTGAGTTCAAATCCCAGGAATTACACAGTGGAAGGAGAGAACTGACTCCTGGGAGCTGTGCTCTGATCTCTACAAATCACACACACACACACACACACACACACACAAATAAATAAATAAATGTAATTGGGAGAGGACAGGAGAAACTTCAGACAAATGAGGGAAAGTCTATAAAGTCACTGGCCAGCTCTCCTCCAAATACACACATATATTGGCAACTGCCATAGTTTCCCTTTCCATGCAGTGTGAGAACTCTGGCTGCTACACCATCTCCCTGATCCCTTACCTTAAAGGGATCCCAAAATTCTCTGCCCTGGGATCCAGGCAGCCAACTGTCTGAGTCACAAAAAAAAAAAAAATCAATAAATGTCAATATTTGTACCTACATAGTCAGGAACCAGGAGACAGGAGCCCAGGAAAGTCCCTTCCTCCTTCCAGGACAGAGCCTGGTTTACATCCCAGTGTTTTGAATCTAATTTTGTAATTACCAGAGGACCTTGCTAAAGGTGCAGTTTCGGATTCAAGAGATTTGGGGCAGGGCCCAAGAGTCATCCAAAAACTTCCAGCCCCAACTAGACAGACCATGGTAGACTGTTTTAGAAGGAAATGTCTAGACTCGCAGTTCTGAAAGGGACAATTTTTGTTCTACAGGGGACATTTGGCAACAACTGGATGGCTGTCTCAGCCGGAAGGCAGACACTGCTGAGAGCTGTTAAGCAACCAGCGATGCACAGAGTGACTGCTCACAGTGAGGACTCATCCAAATCCAAAGTGTCAGCACTGAAGGTGAGAACCCTGCTGTCAATCAGCGGTTCCCACACCTCAGTCTTACCTGGTGGACCTGTTAAAGCTCAGACTCCAGGACCCCCACCCAGCAGGCTCTGATGCAGAGATGCTAATGTGAAGTCTGAATCCACAGCTGTTGAATGTGCCCGGATGATGTTACTGTTCCTGATCCCTGGTGTGCTCGAGAACCACCATTTGTGAAGAAGATCAAGAGCCTGGCAGCTTCACCTTGCTGCTTCCACTGCCACAGGCAAGAGGCCAAGTCTCCTCGTTCTGAAACACCCAGCACAGAGTTTGTTGAGTTCCAGCTAACAACTGTGTGGTAGTTTGAAATAAAATGGCTCCCAAAGGGAATGGCACTATGAGGAGGTGTGGCCTTGTTGGAGGAAGTGTGTCTCTATGGAGGTGGGCTTCGAGATTTCATATATGCTCAAGCCACACTTAGTGTCTCAAGCCACTTCCTGTTGTCTGTGCAAGATGTAGAACTCTCAACTCCTTCTCCAGCACCATGTCTGCCTGCGTGCTGCCATGTCCCACCATGATGACAATGGACTGAACCTCTAAACTGGTACGCGAATCACCACTATTAAATGTTTTCCTTTGTAAGAGCTGCCCTGGTCATAATGTCTCTTTGAAGCAATAGTAACCATAAGATGGATTGTCATGGCCCCCTGTGATGTTTGATCCCTAGAGATATGGAAGAATTCAGGGAAAGGGGACCAGCTACAACCTGAGGATGGATCCCTTCTGATACATATGGCCCTGTGTTGATGTGGAGACACTTTTTTGTTTGCTGGCTTGGTTTTGTTGTTTGCTTGTTTATGAATTTGTTTCAGACATCCAGGCTGGCCACACACCCATTAGGTACCTATTGTAGTTAGGGTTTTTTTTTATTGCTGTGAAGAGACACTATGATCATGGTAACTCTTAGAGAGAAAATGAAGTGATAACTTACAGTTTCAGAGGTTCAGTCCATTATCATCAGAATGGGGAGCATGGTGGCATGCAGGGAGAGGTCGTGCTGGAGCCAGGAGTCCTACATCGTGACTAAGTGGCAAGAGGAAGTTGACTAAAATTCACCCTGAGGGAAGCAGAGCAAGAGACCCCAAAGCCCTCCCTGACAGTGACCGCACTTCCTCCAGGCCACACCTCCTCATAGTACCTCTCCCTTTGGGGGCCATTTTCATTCATACCACAACAGTATCCAAGAATGATCTAAAACTTATGATCCCCAGAGTCTTCCTCTTAAGTCAGTTTCTCAACCTGTGGATCTCCAACCCTTTGGGGTCGAATGACACAGGAATCACTCAAGGCCATCAGAAAACACAGATTATTTACATTACAATTCATAACAGCAACAAAAAAATTCAAGTAACAAAAATAATTTTATAGCTGGGGGATCACCACAACATGAAGAACTGTATTAAATGGCACCAGTGTTAGGAAGATTGTGAACCACTGATCTAGAGGCATGCCTGGGGCCTGCATAAGGGCCGTGACACCAGAAGACACCCCAATCTAAACGACCTTTCACCTTTGTTTGAGCTTGCACACTTAAGTAGCATTTCCAAACCTTGACCAACACAGTCCATAGGTTAAAATGATCCACATATCCACAGGTGCATGTGGAGGATTCATTCAAACACCAGTGTGTGCTACTGACATCCTACTGTGTGCTAGCGCCACCTTAAAGAGCCACACTATAACAGTGAAACACTAAAATCCCTGCCTTTCACTCTTGCTAGGCATTCAACATTTTTACATTAAATTCACTCAAGCAGCACTAACGGGGGCGAGGGGTACACCTAAGAAATCTGTCAAGCACAGCTTCTGTTCCGGTCATAAAGACAAGCTCCAACAGGCAAGGCAGCTGCATCAGGGAAAAGGAACCCAGTAAGGCCTTCTCTGGGATGAATTACTTTCGGCTCAATATGGTATAAGGTTACAGCTCTCTGAGCTTTAAATTTTGAGTTTCATCCTGACGATTCTGCTACCTTCAGCAGCACCAATGGTAATGCAGTTACCCAGGGAGACTGGCCAAGGCAGGAGGTGAGATTTGCTGGATTCAGAAACCAAGTCCTGCTATGCAGGGAACCTGGGCACTGGCAAACCACAGTCAAATGAGAATGTCTGGAGGGGGAGGCATGTGGAATTGGGTTTCTTTGTGCCAGCCACTATGCAGAGGACACCACACAACTCTTGGTTCTGAGTGGATGGCGCTGCAGGCAATGTCAACCCCCTGCTTGGGACGTTAAGGATCAAGAGGTCCTCCATGCTTTACCTAGAGGAGGGCTGAGAAGCCCTGGTTGATCATCACAGTAATTGGCCCAGAGCCTCCCCAAGCCACTGTGGTGAATGCGCTGGCTTCAGTGAGGTAATGCTGCCCTTAGCCAGCCTCATTCCTACAGCATATTTCTAGGGGAGATCTGTGCGGTCTGGCTAACCTTGCCCTCCCAGTAATCTCAAGACAGTACCCCTGCTTGTTTATCAGCACTCATCAGACCACTGCCCCTTTCTGTCTGGCCCCCACTCCGTGATGTCCATGTCTAACTAACATGATCTAAGTGACCCTCTAGATCTAGGGCCAGAGAGTACTGACTTGCTATGACTCTCACTGTACTGAAACACTAAGTTCAAAACACATATCTGTATCTTTCCTATTGATATTATTCTCTAAAGGCAAGATGGTTCTGGAATTTGCCAGGTGAGCCCCGAATAAAGTATGGGCGTGGACTGTAAAATATGCAAGAAACGTTTACTTCCCCAAGGCCACAACACTAAGAGGTAAATATTATTTAGGCAAATGTTTGTAAATGAGAAATATATAACTAATGGATTTTAAGGAACTTTCTTGAGTCACATAACTTAGCCAAAGTCTAGCCAAGGTGTCCTGTGATGGTCTGAATGAAAATGGCCCCTATGGACTCATAAGCTGCGGTATTATTGGAGGTGTGGCCTTGTCGGAGGAAGTGTGTCACAGGAGGTGGGCTTTGAAGTTTCAGAAGATCAAGCCAGGCCAGTGGCTGCCTGCTGATCCAGATGTAGAACTCTCAGCTGCCTCTCCAGCATCATGTCTGCCTGCACGCCACCATGCTGCCTTCCACCACGATGACGGACTAAACCTTGGAGCTGTAAGCCAGCCCCAGTTAAATGTTTTTCTTTATGAGTGTCACAGCAGTTGTGGTCATGGTATCCCTTCACAGCAATAGAGGCCCTAACTAAGGCATGTCCCAATTCTAAACTCACCTTCCCTTTTACCTTTCTTGGGAAGAGTGACTATATTGCATCCATCCAGGAGAAGTCAACTGTTAGCCACCATATGCCTGGCGTCCTGATGATATTTGTGCTTGGGGAGCTTGGAGAAGATAGGCATCTCCTAAAACCTGTACCAAACATACATGCCCTCCTCACTTCTCTCCTAGCACACCAAAGCCCTTCAGAGTTAGTGACAGAGATCACAGAAAGGCACAGCAGCAGAGCCTGCTTGACCTGGGTGGAAATGAAATGGCTCAGATGTTCCTTGTGAGACGGACTATCAGCCCAGCCTGCTGATACGGGCTCAGCTGGCCCTCAGTGGCCTTTCTTCCCCCTGCCTGGGAGTAGGGGAAGCCATGGTGCCTAGCTGGCCAACTGAAGCATATCCAGCCTGGAAACCTGCTATCTTAAATGTCAGCCCCCCTGGGTCCAATTCGCATTTTAACCACCATCTCCACAGCACCACTGGGAGAGAGACAGAAGTCAGGGCTTTACTCAAGCCAGAGGAGGCTTGGGCCCTGTACCTGCTATTTTGTTTAATTCACCAAGCCTATTCCTTACTGCCTTTCTATCGTGGTGGCAAGGGCTCACTGCCTTGCAGGGCCCCCTGCCTGAGTCTTTTCTGGCAAGACAGCTTAGCCTCAGCTGGGGCTCCTCATTAGGCAAGGACTGCAGATAATGGGCTTCCTAAGTCCTCCTCCAGTCCCACTAGTCAGTCTAGGAGGGGCCTTCTCTGCCCTTTCTGCTGTCTCTCCACGCACTGCGCAGCACTCTGGCACTGCAGAGTAGCCCTGCAGCTCCCCAAGCCTGCAGGGGATCTCTCTGTCTCTGATCCACTTTTGACTTCTGCTTCCCAGCCAGCTGCTAGCCTTTGATCATCCTGCCTGCCACTGACTCACTCTGCTGCCCATGTGACCACCTTGTCACACACTCTCACACACACCACACTCACATACACATACTCACTCTCACCCACACACACTCATACACATAAACACATTCACACTCACACACACACACCCTTGTGGTAAAATGATAATGGCTAACATCAGACTGGGGGATTATGTGTAGCTCCAAGGTCTCTTAGTAGCCTTACTCAGGTAATATCTCTAAGTTTCAGCTTCCACACATGATATACATGCAGAAATTAGTTCCTGCCCACCTCAGAGGTGTGGAATAAGAGGGGTGGTAGGGGCCCAATGACTGATGCTCCTGTCTTCACTCATGAGTTCAGAACTAATTGGCAGGGGCTGTAAGGGAGACAAAAATGAACCATCTTTTTAAAATATGGTTTTGGTTTAGTTTGGTTTGGTTTTGGTTTTTCAAGACAATTTGTAGACTAGGCTGGCCTCGAACTCACAGAGAGCCTCCTGCCTCTGTCTCCCAGGTGCTGGGATTAAAAACATGCACATTTAAATACGTTTTATTGGCATCTGGAGAAAATGGATTAGACTTTTGGTCAAGGAGCTTCCCAAGATACCACTGTGAAAGGCAGAGGGCATTTGATTATTTGACTGGTGGGGTGCTTTTCATTGTTGATGGGGGGGGATATGTCTCTAAGTAGCCTAGGCCTTGAACTAGAGATGCTCCTGCCTCAGACTCTTAAGTGCTGAGATTACCAACAAAGAAGGAATGTTTTGAACAGCACACTGAGCTAACAGATGTGCTGTTTTTTCTCCAATAACCATACAACATACAGGTATACCCAGTACTTGCTACCAAAGAGAGTACTAAGGCCAGAGAGATGAGCAGTTTATCCAAGCTCAAATTAATAGGCTGCACAGTTGGGATTTGAGATAAATTAGCTTTGAAGCCCAGATTCTCAGCACTAGTTTGGATGAGACTAGTGCCCAGCAAACAGGCAATTGACTTTACTACATATGAAGGCAAAGGCATGGTACAACTCTCCCAACCAAGGGGCAACCTTTATACTTTCCAAGGAATTTCACAGTCATTATCTCATTGTATCCATATGTTCTTTCAATCAATATTTGTTGGCCATCCCTATGTTCTAACTATCTTTAAATCCTAAGAATGCAGTAAGAAAATCACAAAGTCCTTGACCATAGGCACTTTCATACTAATAAGAAGATAGATACTACCAGGCATTGGTGGCACATGGCTTTAATCCAGCACTTGGGAAGCAGAGGCAGACAAATCTCTGTAAGTTCAAGACATAGAGAGATCCATATATATAAAGACATAAAGAGAGAGGATGTAGACAGACACAGACATTAACATAGACATCGGTACATACAGGCTGGATCTATACAGTGGCATGTGCTTCAGTACCGACAGATCAGACATTGGCATACACTTCAATACAGATAGACCAGACACTGACATACACATCAATACAGACGGACTAGACAAAGACATTGACATAGACACATAGAACACCTCCTGAGAAAAATTAAACCAGGACTGAGGGATATGGAAGATATCAAGGACAATTCCAAGCTATATACCCAGCAAAGAAAATGTGAACATCAGAAGAACATTCCAAGCAAATGAACCAGTCAATGCAACATTGTGGTTGTCAAGTTCTATCCAGGTACTATAGAAAATACATTGTGAAGGAAAAAAACAGCAAAAAGAAAATGATAGGGGGTTGAGATCTTAGCACCAGTGAGAGTGGTAAATATGGAGCCTTGCTAACCACAAGAAGGACTTTGGGTTTTATTCTTCAGTGTGTTGAGGACCAGATCATGTAGAACAAAGCAGGTGTCTTGATTTGATTTACATTTTAAAAATTAACTAAGGATAAGAATGGAAGAAAGTCCAGGCCCCTCATGCAGGTCTTGGAGCACTGAAGCTGACAGATGAGGGCAAGCATTGAAGATGTCGAGAAGTGGTTGGACTGGGGATCTGTTGCAAGGGCAGCAGGATGAGGGTCACCCCAGAAGCGGAATGAGAACCCTGGGGCTCGGGACCAGAAAGGGAGTATGGATATGTCATGAGTGCAGTATCATAGATAATGAGAGTGGACTCAGCATTGGGAGCATCCCTCGGCCAGGGAGCACTATACCACCTGTAAGGAGAAACCCAAAATGTCCAGCTGATCCCCAACACCAGCCACTGAGCCATCCTCTGCCCCTCACCCCTCTCCTGGCAAGATGGCAGGCCAGCTGCACTATCTAAGACACCCTGTGTATTTTTCAAATGACATTTCCCCAGTAGGGAAAGCACAGCATGCTACTTCAGTGCTAGATGCTAGGACGAAGGAATAGCTCTGGGGCGGCATCAGATCATTCCCATTCAGGGAGCCACACTGTGCATCCCACAAAGAAGTTGGTGGCTCTTCTTCCATAGTGTTCCTCAACCATGGCTCGCCAGGTGCTTGCTGGCATTCCAAGAACTCCAGGGTGCTGGCGGAGAGATAGGTACAGACTGAAGAGAAAAGGGATCCTTCACCAGAGGCTGTGGGACACGAGAGGAGAGGATGAACCCAAGGGTGAGGAAAACAGTTCCCAGTGTGTTCCCTGACTCCATTGCAGGGGTGGAAGGAGTCTAGTAGGAGAGGGCTGAGCAGTAGCCTGATGTGATGAATGCAGAATGGTACCCACAAGAGGCAGTCCGGGGTAGCTAGAGCAACAGGAGTGCAGCAGAAAGAACAGATGCTATGCTGAGCCTGCATCGGAGGCCTAGAGGTACGAAGCTGTGAGGCTGCCATGTCTACCACGCCATCCGCAAGGAAGCCGAAGTTCAGAGGGCACACTCTCGGGAGCAGGTGGAACTTACGTGCATGACTTCCCTGGGAGGAACTATCACCCGGGTGCACAGATGGAACCCACCACTCAAAAGCCTCTCGTTCCTCTCCCACAGAAATCCCCGTCTTCACGTCCACCTCAACAGATCACTTATAGAGACGAGACTGACACCACCAGGTTTACCAGTATCCTGAGCCCAGAAAAGGCTTTCGGCTTTTTTTCTTTATTACTATGAGTTAATTATACACAATGGATTCCATTGTGGCATCTTCAAACATGTGCATAATGCATGTTGACCATATCTACCTCCTGTTACCCTCTCTTGTTCCCGTTACTCTCACTGGTCCCACTCCTCTTCCAAACTCATTCCCCTTATACTTTAATATCTTTCTTATGGCCCAGTGAATTTCTTTAGGGTTGCTTACAGTAGCATGGGTGAGAGGTTATTTGGAGTCACGTAGCACCTTACTAGGGCTGCACCACTGAAGAAAATGCCTCTCCTTCCCTAGAAAGCATTCTGTGTGTGGATCCTCAGGGATCCTCAGGGAGCAGCATGAGGGCCCCCTCAGTCTTGTATGGGAACACAGAGCTGCTAAGAGTTCCAGACCACAACAGCCATGCCATGCCCTGGAGTCAGCACCCCACATCATTCCCCAGCTTCGTCCAGCTCTTACGTTCTTTCTTCCCACCCTCACCCCAACTATGGTTGTTCCCTGAGCTTTTTTTGTTTGTTTGTTTGTTTGTTTGTTTGTTGTTGTTGTTGTTGTTGTTTTTCCAGACAGGGAGACAGGGTTTCTCTGTATTGTTTTGGAGGCTGTCCTGGAACTCGCTTTGTAGACCAGGCTGATCTCAAACTCACAGAGCTCCTTCTGCTTCTGCCTCCTGAGTGCTGGGATTAAAGGCGTGCGCCACCAACACCCAGCCTTCCCTGAGCTTTGGGGAAGGTAACATTGATGTCTTATTTATGGCTGAGCATCCAATCTTGAGAACAGGATTATCAGCAGGCCTGGTTACAGGTGGACGGAGCTCTCCAGTCTGAGCTGGACTGTAGATCAGGACAAGATTAACCCTGGTTTCTCATGAAGCATCTACCCCAACTCTGGACATTTCTCACCTCATAAGCTCTGATGAGAGAATTACTGGGAAGAAACCTCCTTGCCTTCTGTGCCAGGGCCCTTCCTAAGTTAGCATGAGCTGAGCAAGCAGCCACCTCAGAGGATACACTCCAACCCACATGTACTCTTAATGGTGATACACGCCTTTATCCCAACACTTGGGACCCAGAGGCAGGAGGATCTCTGCAAGTTCAAGGTCATCCTGGGCTACATAGTGAGTTCCAAGCCAAGCAGCCAAGGCTTTTAGATGCTGTCCAAAAGACGAGGAGGAGGAGAAAGAGAAGGAGGAAGAAAAATATGAGCTACAAATGGCAAAATTCATAATGGGTGTGTATAAGGGTGCTCAGACTAGAAGCCAAGATAGTCATATGATGCTTGGACGAACTGTGACTTCCAGAGCACAACCTACTGAAGAGCCGGTGCTGTGGACATATGTGGGCTTTAAGATAACTGGACATAGAAAAGGTTTAGGGTCCAAGTTTTTCAAATCAGAAAAACACAGGTTCGAATTGCAGCTTCCCCACACATTGCTGACTCGGCACAATTTACTTAACCTCCCCTAAACCACAAATCTCCTTTTAGAAAGAGAAGTAATATAATATACCTCACAGAATTCAATGAAGATTTAAAACAAAATAATACTGTGACAGGCATACAATAAGAGTTAGCTGTACAAATGGAGTGAGAGAAATTGCAAGTCTGCCCCCTGGTGGAAAGTTAAAACCTAGCATATTGGTGAAGGAAAGACGTGTAAAAGGTGTCATGGACAAAAGACACACAGCCCATCTTGGCTGCATCCTCCTTGCTGCCACAGAACAGAAAGGACTGAGTGTCAGTCCACATGCAACCAGGAGAAAAACCTCCAAAGCTGAGTGTGCAGAAGTCACATCCAAGAGCTCATTAGAGAATGTTCAACCGGAAGGTGGTGATGCTGACTATGAGACTCTTGCAGGAACAAATAAATCTCTAATATAAAGCAGCCACCAGAGCATCAATAGAAACCTCTCAGGGAAACTGCTCTTTAATAGAGCCTTCCCTTTAATCCCCATTCCCATCCAGCATCCCTGTATACACACACACACACACACACACACACACACACACACACACGTGCACACACGCACGCACTTCAAAAGACCTACAACAGAAATCTCACCTTCACTGAAGTTTTAAGAACATAATTTGTGATCAAATTGACAAACACTCTTGTTTAAAAGACTCTTAGGAGTCCCCTCTGGCCCTGCCCTGAGCTTGAGGTGAGTGGGGGCTCTGCTCTGGACCCCAACTCCCAACATGCCCCTGCTTCCATCTTCCTGGGCCTGCTCGGTGCCTAGAGTAGACCCACCGGGCTAGACAGGACCACCCTGAGTCTGGCCACACCTCAGTCTTCAGTCCCCTCTGGCCCCCGCCCTGTGCTTGAGAGTCTCTCAGACCTACCTGCACCCATCGTGAGACCCATCAGAGTACTGGACCTGCTAGAACACACCGGAAGAGAACCTTAGACCCATGCCCACCAGGAGAGGAAAAGACTCCACAAGCTCCCACTGAAAGATGGGAAGACAGCAATACAAAAGCACAGCAACAACAGAAAAACCAATATGATGCCACCAGAGTCTAGGGACTGTACACCAGCAAGACCTGAACATTCCAACACAGATGAAACAGAAAAGAATGACCTTCAAAACAACCTCATGAAAATGATAGAGACCTGTAGGGAGAAACTACCTGCAGCTTTAGCCACGCCCCATTGGGCGTGGCTACAGTATGTGAGGGAGAGAGGATAGAGAGAGAGGGACACCTGGCCACATTTCAGAGAGCTTCGCAGCTTCCCATGTGAGTCCCTTTTTTCTATCTGAATAAATATCCTACTACATTTTCCTGGCATTATTGGTGTGAGTGGTTGAGCACCCAAAGAAGCCCTCAAAAACGATACGAGAAAATCTGTTAAATAAATAGAAGAAAAAACAAACTAAAAAATGCAAGAAATCAACAAATCTCTAAAGGAAAGACAAGAAAAAAAACAAACAGATGAAGGAAACAATTCAAACAGTTCAAGAACTGAAAACCGAAATAGAGGCAATAAAGAAAACACAAACTGAGGAAATGCTGGAAATAAAAAAGCTGAGTAAATGATCAGGAACTACAGATGCAAGCATAACCAACAGAATACAAGAGATGGCAGACAGAATCTCAGGTGCTGAAGATAAACTAGAGGAAATAGATTCATCAACCAAAGACAATCTTAAATCCAACAAATCCTTAACACAAAATATCCAGGAAATATGGGACACCGTGAAAAGACCAAACCTGAGAATAATAGGTACAGAAGAAGGCAAAGAAGCCCAGCTCAAAGGTGCAGAAAACATATTCAACAAAATCGTAGAAGAAAACTTTCCCAACCTGAAGAACATGCCTGTGAAAGTACAGGAAGCTTACCGAACACCAAATAGACTGGACAAAAAAAGAAAGAAAGAAAGAAAGAAAGAAAAAGTCCCCACACCACATAATAATCAAGATCCCAAACATACAGAATAAAGAAAGAATATTAAGAGCAGCAAAGGAAAAATGCCACGCAACATATAAAGGCAAAAGTATCAGAATTACATCTGACTTCTCCATGGAAACTCTGAAATCCAGAAAGTACTGGATAGATGTTCTACAAACACTAAGAGACCACAGACTCCAGGCCAGACTTCTATACCCAGCAAAACTCTCAATCACTATAGATGGAGAAAAAAAGATATTCCATGACAAAACCAGATTTACATAATACATATACACAAATTCAGCCCTACAGAAAGTTATGGAAGGAAAACTCCAATAGGCAATAGTTAATCTCACATTACCAAAAGCCAGAAATAGGGGGAAAACTCACACACAATACCACCACCAAAAACTAACCCAAAACAAACAAGAATCATCAATGGTCATTAGTATCCCTCAATATCTATGGTCTTAACTCACCTGTAAAAAGTCACAGGCTAACAGAATGAATATGAAGACAAAACCCATTCTTCTGCTGCATACAAGAAACACATCTCACATTCAAAGACAGACGTTACCTCAGAGTTAAGGGTTGGGAAAAGATTTTCCAATCAAATGGACCTAAGAAGCAAGTGAGTGTAGCTACCCTAATATCCAACAAATTAGACTTCAAACTAAAGTTAATCAAAAGAGATGAAGAAGGTCATTTCATATTCATCATAGGAAAAAAATCCATCAGGATAAAGTCTCAATTCTAAATATCTATGCCCCAAATACAAAGGCACACACATTCATAAAAGAAACATTACTGAAATTCAAATCACACATTAAACACCACACACTTATAGTGGGGCACTTCAAAACCCACTCTCACTACAAGACAGGACCACCAGACAGAAACTGAACAAAGAAACAAAGGAACTAGTAGAAGTTATGACCCAATTGGGTTTAACAGATATCTATAGAACATTCCATCCAAACACAAAAGAATACACCTTCTTCTCAGCACCCCATGGAACCTTCTCTAAGATTGGCCACACACTTGGTGATAAAGCAAACCTCAACAGATACAAAAAAATTAGAATAACCCCCTGCATCTTATCAGACCACCATGGCTTAAAATTAGAATTCAAGAACAACACAATTTTCAGAAACCCTGCAAACTCATGGAAATTGAACAATGCTCAATTACATCACTCCTGGGCAAAGGAAGAAATAAAGAAAGAAATCAAAGATTTCCTAGAATTCAATGAAAATTAAGGTACAACATATCCAAACCTATGGAACACTCTGAAAACAGTTGTAAGAGGAAAGTTCATAGGGCTTAATGCCCACATGAAGAAACTGGAGAGTAGCCACACTAGGGAATTAACAGAACACCTGAAATCTCTAGAACAAGAAGAAGCAAACTCACCCAGGAGGAGTAGACACCAGGAAATAATCAAATTGAGAGCTGAAATCAATAAAGTAGAAACAAATAATACAAAGAATCAATGAAACAAAAAGTTGGTTCTTTGAGAAAATCAACAAGATAGACAAACCTTCATCCAACCTAACCAAAAGGCAGAGAGAGAACATGCAAATTAACAAAATCAGAAATGAAAAGGGAGACATAACAACAGACACTGGAGAAATCCAGAGAATCATAAGGTCATACTTTGAAAACCTGTTCTCCACAAAGTTCGAAAAGTTAAAGGAAATGGACAATTTCCTGGATAGATATCACCTACCAAAATTAAATCAAGAACAGATAAGCAATTTAAATAAACCTATAACCCATAAGGAAATAGAAGCAGTCATTAAAAATCTCCCAACCAAAAAATACCTAGGGCCAGATAGCCTCAGTGTAGAATTGTACCAGAAATTCAAAGAACAGCTAATACCAGTTCTCCTCAAAGCATTCCATGCAATAGAAGCAGAAGGGTCATTGCCGAACTATTTTTATGAGGCTTCAATAACCTTGATACCCAAGCCACACAAAGACACAAGTAAAATAGAGAACTGCAGACCAATATCACTCATGAAAATAGATGCAAAACTACTCAATAAAATACTGGCAAATGGAATCCAAGAACACATCAGAAAAATCATACACCATGATCAAGTAGGCTTCATTCCAGGGATGCAGGGATGGTTCAACATATGAAAATCCATCAATGTTAGCCACCATATAAACAAACTGAGAAAGAAAAATCACATGATCATCTCACTAGACGCTGAAAAATCCTTCACCAAAAATCCAACACCCCTTCATGATAAAGGTCTTGGAGAGATCAGGGATAACAGGAACATACATAAACATAATAAAAGCTATATACAGCAAACGACAGCCAACAACAAACTAAGTGGAGAGAAACTCAATGTGATTCCTCTAAAATCAGGAACAAGACAAGGCTGTCCCCTCTGTCCATACCTCTTCAATATTGTACTTGAAGATCTAGCTAGAGCAATAAGACAACAAAAGGAGATCAAGGGGATACAAATTAGGAAAGGAGAAGTCAAACTGTCACTATTTGCAGATGATATGATCATCTACGTAAGTGACCCGAAGAATTCTACCAGCGAAGTCCTACAGCTGATAAATACCTTCAGCAAAGTGGTGGGATACAAGATCAACTCAAAAAAAGAAAAATCAGTAGCCCTACTATATATGGACAATAAATGTGCTGAGAAAGAAATCAGAGAAACATCACCCTTTACAATTGCCACAAACAACATAAAATATCTTGGGGTAACTCTAAACAAATAGGGGAAAGGCCTGATTAGCAAGAACTTTGAGTCTTTAAAGAAAGAAATGAAAGAAGATACCAGAAAATGGAAAGATCTCCCATGGTCTTAGGTAGGATCAACATAGTAAAATGGAAATCTTACCAAAAACAATCTACAGATTCAATGCAATCCTGATCAAAATCCCAGCACAATTCCTCACAGACCTTGAAAGGATAATTCTCAACTTTATATGGAAAAACAAAAGACCCAGGATAGCCAAAACAACCCTGTACAACAAAGGAACTTCAGGAGGCATCACCATCTTTGACTTCAAGCTCTACTATAGAGCTTTAGTAATTAAAACAGCTTCGTATTGGCACAAAAATAGACAGGTAGACCAATGGAATCAAATTGAAGATGCTGATATTAACCCACACACCTATGAACACCTGATCTTTGACAAAGAAGCTAAAACTATACAATGGAAAAAAGAAAGCATCTTCAACAAATGATGCTGGCATAACTGGATGCTGGCATGTAGAAGACTACAGATAGATTCATATCTATCACCATGCACGAAACCTAAGGCCAAATGGATCACAGACCTCAACATAAATACAGCCACACTAAACCTCTTTGAAGACAAAGTGGAAGGTACCCTGGAATGAATTGGTACAGGAGACTGCTTCCTTAACATAACACCAGTAGAACAGACACTAAGATCAACGATTAATAAATGGGACCTCCTGAGACTGAGAAACTTTCATAAGGCAAAGGACACAGTCAACAAGTCAAAACGGCAGCCCACAGAATGGGAAAGATATTCACCAACCCCACAACTGACAGAGGACTAATCTCCAAAATTTACAAAGAACTCAAGAAGCAAGTGTCCGAAACACCAAAGGATCCAATTAAAAAGTGGGGTACAGAACTAAATAGAGAATTCTTAATATAGGAGTCTAAAATGGCTGATAGACACTTAAGAAAGTGCTCAACAACCTTAGCCATCAGGGAAATGCAAATCAAAACAACTTTGAGATACTATCTTACTCCCATCAGAATGGATAAAATAAAAAACATCAACAACAGTTTATGTTGGAGAAGATGTAGAGAAAGGGGAAGAGTCCTCCATTGCTGGTGGGAGTGCCAACATGTACAGCCATTTTGGAGATCAGTATGGAGATTCCTCAGGAAAATGGAATTCAGTCTACTACAAGATCCAGCTATTCCACTCTTAGGCATATACTCAAAAGATGCACATTCATACAGTAAGAAGATATGTTCAACTATGTCCCTAACAGCATTATTTGTAATAGCCAGAACCTGGAAGCAACCTAGATGCCCCTCAACTGAAGAGTGGATAGAGAAAATGTAGTACATTTACACAATGGAGTACTACTCAGCGGAAAAAAAACAATGGAATCTTGAAATTCGCAGTCAAATAGATGGCACTAGAAGAAACCATCCTGAGTGAGGTAACCCAGTCACAAAAAGGGAAACATGGCATGTACTCTCTCATATATGGATTTTAGACATGGGGATTTCCAGCCTACAACCCCACCTGCCAGAGAGTCTGGGAAATAGGGAGGACCATAAGAGAGATATGCATGGTACCCCTGGGGAAGGGAAATGGGACAGGATCTCCTGAGGGGATTGGGAACATGGGGTGATGGGAAGGGAGAGGAAGCTGGGAGAAAGAGAGGGGGAGAAGAGGAGGGGAGAGGAGGACATGGGGAAGCAGGAGGGTTGAGTCTAGGAATCACTATAGGTTTGAGAAGAGATCTGGCACTAGGGAGATTTTCAGAGATTTAAAAGGATGACACCAACTGGCAAACTAACCAATAGTGGAGAGGCTACCTTAAGTGCCCTCCCTCCAATAATGAGATTGATGACTACCTTATATGCCATCCTATAGCCTCCTTCCAGTGGTATGGAAGCAGAGGCAGACACCCACAGCTAAACACTGAACTGAACTCCTAGAAATCAGTTGCAGAGAAGGAGGAGTGATGACCTGGAGGGTGAAACCCACAGAGACATCTGACCTGAACAAGGGGGGAGCTAATGGACCCCAGACTGGTGACTGAGGCCAGCATGGGACTGATCCAGGCCCCCTGAACATGGGTGTCAGTGAGGAGGCCTCGGCAATCTATGGACCCTTGGATAGTAGACCAGTGTTTAGCCCTGGCGTACAAATGGACTTGGGGAGCCCATTCCACATGGAGGGATGCTGTCTCAGCTTGGACACATGGGGGAAGGCCCAGGCCCTGCCCAGGATGATATGACAGACTTTGACTATTCCCCATGGAGGGCCTTACCCTCCCTGGGAGCAGAGGGGGAATGAGGTGAGGGGTGCCTAGGGAGGTTGGTGGGGGGCAGGGGAGGAGGGGAGGGTGAGAGGGCTGGGATTGACAAGCAAGCTTCTAATTTTAATTAATTAATTAGGTCATGGTCTAAAAAAAAATTGAAGATGACAAGAGGTGCCACTGAGGCACAGAAGCACAAGGCGTCTGCATTTGCTTTGAAGCAGCCTACATTCTGTGACCTCACTGCTCAAAAGTAGAAGCCTAGAGATTCCAGAACATAAACCCGGCCTAATAAACCTCAGCAGAGCCGCCAGCAATTCATATGTGTGAGGAGATAATGCCAAGAAGGCAAAACACAGCCAGTGTGCCCAACATCATGAGTAGTGACAGGTCTGAGGTGTCACTCAAATTCCAAGCAGTGTATCCTCACTTCCAAGATGAAGAAAAATAACTCCTGAAAATTTGCAATTCTTTCTGATTAAACCATACCATAGAGGTTTAAATGTAAATGAAGTAGTTTCCTATGTAATTACTTTTGTCTGTCACTTGGTATCTGGGGATAGTTTGTCTTATCAGTGGAAAACTACCACCCCCTTTCTCTTCTAGAATAAACTGCCAAAACAAGATGGAAAATAAATAAATAAATAAATAAATAAATAAATAAATAAATTGACTCTTAGGGCTGGAGAGATGGCTCAGTAGTTAAGAGCACTTGCTGTCTTGTAGAAGATCTGGGTTTGGTTCCCAGCACCTAAATGGCAGCTCATAATTACCTTTAATTCCAGTTCTAGGAGATCCAGTGTCCTCTTCTGGTCACCACAGGCACCAGGCATGCATTCAGTGCACATACTTACACACTGGCAAAACATGCACAAAATAAAATAAATACATATTCTTCTGAAATAGACTCTGTGTGCTGGGCATGGTGTCCATGCCCACAGTTCCAGCAATTGGAACGGAGGGAGCTAGGGCTACAGCACAAGACCCTGTCTCAAAAGACAAAACTGTTAGAGAGGAGAGGGGCCTGCACGATGAGGGATACAGCCCTGTAATCCTACCACTCAGAAGGCAGAGGCAGGAAGATCACCAAGAGTTTCAAGCCTGCCAGAGTTACATAGAGAGACCCTGCTTCAATAGCAAAGGGCAGTCGTTGGGAAGCTGGGAAGATGGCTTATTGTGTAAAGCACTTGCTGGACAAGTGTGAGGACCTGAATTCAGATCTGCAGAACCCAAATGTCTTAGTCAAGGTTATCCTTGCTGGGATGACACACCATGACCAAAGCAACTTGGAAAGGAAAGGTTTATTTGGCTTACACTTCCATATTTCTGTTCACCACTGAAGTAAGTCAGGACAGGAACTCAAACAGGGCTGCATGCAAGGGCAGAAGAAGACAGGGAAAGTACAGTCCACAGTCCTGACCTAAGAACGCTTACCATCTGCTGTGAAGTGACAGTTCTCAGTCATCTCAGGACACCTCACCTGTCTAGAGCAGTGATAGTTGGAGGGACTCAGAGAGCCTTAGACCCCGTGGATGAAGCTAAATCCTCTGGAGAAAAAAAAGTCTGAGAAAACCAATAAGACCTCTAGATAACCAGAGCCCCTTCTGAATGCCTAGAAATTCAGATAAATGCTTTATATTATTATTACTATTATTATTATTATTATTATTATGCCCCTAACTAGGATGGCCTTGAACTTCAGGTTCTCCTATCCTTACCTTCCAAGCACTAGGATCACTGGTGTGTATCAGCCCCTAGCTTGAGCAGAGATTGGAATCAATTTCAGTACTTAGCACATGTTAGCCAAACAGTCTACCAACTGAGCTACACTGTCATCCAGAAATGCCTAACAAAAAATGTTCTACTTGATACATAATTGATCACATAAGGAACCAAAAAAATTTTGCAGGGGCTAAGACAAGAAACTTAAAAGGTAAGTAAAAGACATTAGAGAAAATCAACAATCATTTTCCTTCTTTTTTTGTTTTTTTGTTTTTGGTTTTTGGTTTTTGGTTTCTGAAGACAGGGTTTCTCTCTGTAGCTTTGGAGCCTGTCCTGGAACTCGCTTGGTAGTCCAGGCTGGCCTCAAACTCACAGAGATCCGCCTGCCTCTGCCTCCCAAGTGCTGGGATTAAAGGCATGAGCCACCAATGCCTGGCAACAATCATTTTTCTTAAAGCTACAATGCAATCAGTGAAATTAAAAGCTATGAATAAACTTTAAACAGCAGACTAAAGACATAAGTAAATTGTGAATTCCAAGGCTTTGCCTAAAGAGACTAACCTGTGCTTTTTAAAAAGATGAATAATGGGGGCTGGAGAAATGGCTGTGTGGTCGGGAGCTCTTACTGTTATTGCAGAAACCCAACTTCAATTCACAACACCCACATCAGACAGTTAACAACCAACTCCAGCTCCTGGGGTGGGGGTAAGGGGAGAGCTGATGCCCTCTTCTGGCCTCTGCAGGCATTGCACCCATGTGCCCAAAAGTACATATTGTGCAGGCATGCTCTCCCTCACATAGACACACATACACACACACACACACACCCCATATGGAATCACTTCCTTTTATAAAATTAACAATTGGCCAAATAGTGTTGGCTCATACCTTTAAACCCCACACTATAGAGGCAGGTGGCTCTCTGTGAGTTGGAGGCCAGCATGGTCTACAGAGCTAGTTCTAAGACATCCAAGAAACCTTGTCTTGCAAAAAATATAATTAGAAAAATGAGAGCTCAGGAGGCCGAGGAAAGAGCCAAAGGGGCCTATAAACATTAAACTGAAGGTCCATGGAGATAAAAGAGTCAGTGTGAATACAAAGTAGGTCATAGCCCTAAACGTAAAATACAACACTGGAACGTGTAGGAGACAGCAGAGTAGAAGCTTATGACATTGAGTTACAGAGCGATTCCTTAGATAGGAAAAAGTACCACAGATACGGAAAATAATTGGTAAATCAGAAGTCATCAAGTTTTAAACATCGCATCTTTAGAAGATTTCAATCATCATAAAGAAAAAAGAACCAAGCCACAGAATAAAAGCAATTGCTTACAAAGCCCGTAAAGCATGATGTGCCCAAAGTTATATAGAGAGAGGACCTCAAACCTCAACAAGAGAAATGCCCTGCCCCATATGAGGCAAATATTTGCTACACCCAAGATGGATGAATCACAGGATTATGCTGGGACAGAATTAAGTACATAATGTAGTGTTTTGGTGTTATCAACTTAGAAAATATGATGTAATCTAGAGCGTGTAGGAGGTGAGTCCCCTGAAGACTACGGACCATGAGAACTCTGGGTGGTAATAACTGCATTTATCCCCCCCCACACACACACACCCCGTCACAGTGATGGTATCTTAGCTTGCTGTCTGCTGCTGTGATAAAATACCATGACCAAAAGCACCTTGGGGAGGAAAGGGTTCCATCATGAAGGGAAATCCAGGCAGGCACTCAAGGCAGAAACCTGGAGACAGGAACTGGAGCAGAAGCCGTGCAGATCATTGGCTTTTCTTGAGTTGTTCAGTTCGCTTTCTTATACACCTCAGGACCACTGTCCAGGGTTGGTACTGTCCACTGTGGAAGGGGCCCTCCCACATCAATCACCAATTAAGACAATGCTCCACAGGCTTTCGTCCAGGTCAATCTAGTAGGGCATGTTTTTCCCCTCAGCTGAGGTACCCTCTTCCCGAGTGACTCTAGTCTGTGTCAAGTTGGCATAAAATACTAGCCAGCACACAAGTTACACTCTTTAAATGAACTTTAATGTAGGGGCAGTCTTGATGGCTCATGCTTTTAATCCCAGCACTTGGGAGGCAAAGGCAAGTGGACCTCAGTGAACTCTAGACCAGCCTTGTCTACATACCAAGTTCCAAGCCAGCTTAGGGCTGCATGAGACCCTGTCTCAGCAACAAATAAGTAAAAATCAAATAGATGGGGGGGCAGTGGGGTGTAGGTGAGAGGACACCCTGTAGGTGAGCGCTCTCTATCCACTGTGGATCCTGAGGCTTGAACTCAGGTCATCAGACTTGTCAGCAATCGCCTTTGTCCTCTGCACCATCTCTACCCACCCTCAATAAAGTTTTTTTTTAAATAAAATCATATTAACAGCTTTCAGCTACTGAGTGTTTGTCTTTCTGGAATTCTGCTTACAGCACCTCCATACGGTTCTGATTTTCCTCAGAGAAGGGGTACAGTCACCTGAAAAGACCACATTTCCCAATCTCCCTACAAGGCAGGTGAGTTCTAAGTTCTGAAAGCCAAGGAAATGTAACGGGGGGGTGGGGTCATTCTGGAAAGCCTCTCCAAGCTGGACTAAGCCCTGCCCTTCCTCACCTTCGCTTCAGTATAGAATGAGGGTTTGTTTACTGTAGCGCCAGCAGCCTCTTGGGATTTAGTGATTTCAAAATAGAAAATTAAGTGCTGCTGACAGAAACAGTGGAACCCGGCTCTCCAATTTCACATCATGATTAGCATTGGACCTCACCACGAACTTTAGGACAGCAGTTCTCATCCTGTGGGTCAAGACCCTCTTTGGAATCCAGAGACTCTTTTCACAGGGATCACATATCAGATGTCTTGCATTTCAGATATTTACATTACGACTCATAACAGTAGCAAAATTACAGTCATGCAGTAGCAATGAAAACAATTTTAGGGTCAGGAGGTCACCACATGAGGAACTGTATTAAAGGGCCCCAGCATTTGGAAGGTTGAGAGGTTGCTCTAGAGAAACAAGCTGCTTTACTAAGTCAGGACGTCTTTGGTACTTTGGTCTCTACTGTATGCCCCCCAACCCAACCAACCCTTACTGACAAGCACCTTCATCAATGCCTGGTACAGTGAGTGCCTCACCGCTAAGACAGCAGATCCTGTGACAAGGTGACAAACTGACCTGAAGTAGAGAGATATAGTCTTCATGCAGCTGCCTGGTTCACAGACATAGCCTGCCACCCAGCGGGTGCTGACTTGGCTTCAGTCAGGAGGGAGTCTCCCATTGACCTGATAATGAGGTTTAGTGCCAATTGTCACCTTAACAGAATCCAACAACACCGGGGCCTCTGAGCATGCCTGTGGAGATTAGCTTATGTTACCTTCACACTGTGGGTGGCACAGGTTCTGAGCCTTAGGTTCTGGACTAGGTCAGTAGAGGAAGAGCATGAACAGCAGCAGCTTGCATCTGCTGCCCTCATCTTCCTGATTCTGAATGCCCCTACCACTTCAACTTACCCACAACTTTGCCCTTGGATGGTGAGCTGAAATAAAGCCTTTTGCCAGGGCATTTTTTATCACAGCAACAGGGGAAGAAACTGAGTAATACTTTGGTTTGAATTGAACTCAATTAACTTCCAATACCACCAAGGCTAGCTGCATATTATACTGAACTGAATAGCACGCTCTGGGAGTGTTATATTTTTGTTACTCTTAATTCACCTAATTCGCACTGTGTCTGTCAGCTCATGCCATCTACTAAGCCATGAAATCCAGAAATGTGGCGACCACAGTCTCAGTTCCTAAGGAGGACCTTCCAGCAGCCCATACAGTCCCAAAGCCTGAGGAAAGTTATGCCCAGACGTGTAAGGCTTCCATTTAGACATGCTCCCTCTCTCAAGAACTGCTGTCCCAGACAGAGCTGGGATAAGGTGCATCTGTGTAGCCAAGTGGCACCTCCCTGTTGTCTGTTCTTAACTGCAAGAATTAAAGAACTCCAGTGTTTCCCTCTCTTCGGATTGCAGTGATTTTTACTATTCTGATCTCCATCTGATCAAGGGAGACCAAAGCAATGTGTGGGACATGCCCAGAAGAAACAGCATTACTGATGCTAGGAACACTATGGCTTGTAAGGCTCCAAGTGGCTAAATGCACCAGGTCCTGGGGTTCCAACCTGCCCTGTAGAGCTGATCCAATTCACCCAAACAACTTGTTACCAATGATCCTCTTCCTAGGTTTGCAGAATCAGAGTTCTCAGCAATGTATCCCAGTAATGTTGACGTTGTTAAAAAATAAACACCACACACACACACACACAGCTAATTCTAATAGCAGCTTGTAAAACTACTATACTAGAAACAATTGTAGCCTTGTGCCTGGAGAGATGGCCATATAAGCATGAGGACTTGAGTTCAGATTCCCAGAATCCACCTGGTGCTGTAGCTCACATCTATAACCTCAATTCATGCAGAAACAGGATTCCCTAGAGCTCACGTGCCAACCTAGCAAAATGAGTGAGCTCCATTCCCAATGAAAGACCCTGTCTCAAAAAAGTAAGTTGGAGACCTGGGGTGGTGATGCACCTCTTTAATCCCAGCACTCAGCAGATAGGAGGCATAATAATAATAATGATAATAATAATATAATAAGTGGAGAGTAATTGAGGAAGACTTCTGGCCTACACACACATACATTCAATCCTACACATCCACGCACACATACATCCATATTCCCTCCCCCTTCCCCACCCACACAGGTTATATCCATGGAGAAATGAAGAGCTTCTATGTGCTGTAGTAAGGGTTTATTTGTTTTCCAAAAAGAAAGAGACGGGACGGGAAAAGTCATTATTAGTAGTTAATACTTTTAGGGGCACTTGGGTATATATCTCTTAGATCTCTTAGATACCTATAGGCAATCAAATGAGACAATTCCAACAACCAAAGCCACCCTCTCCTGCCACCACCTGAATCCTCCCACTAGATGGCAGACACACACCAGACTCTCACATAGTTTAGTTTAGCCATTCCTAGCAGTTGAATTCAGTTTCCCTTTAATCCAGGAACACAGACACATTCCTAGCACACTTCACAGGTCTGTTTTAAGGACAAGTGAACACATGACTAACACCGGAAAAGTTAGATGTGGATTTACAGCAGGGGCCAGATACTGCCGAGGAAGCAGAGCTCCTGTGAACATCCATGAGTGCAGGTAAGATGTCAGGTCATGCTGGTCTGCCCCTGCCAGGAGTCAGGACTCAGCACACAGTGAACCCCTTGCCAGCTCCCTCCTGGGCAACAGGTCACGATAAGGACAATGCCCAGTGGAATGTTCTGCCTCTGACTGCCTCTGACTGAGATGTATGTACCAGGGCTTGGTCCTGTGTCAAATGGGTTCCCACAGCTATTTTATTTTAGCTCATGGTTTACTGAAAGTGTATGTAAGCACACACACAGGAATAAACTAGGATCTAGCATGGTGTTGTTTGGTTTTGCAGTGTTGGGGACTGAACCTAGACCTCTTGCTTATGCTACAAGGTGCTCTCATACCGAGGTGCATCACCAGCACAGAGAACACCCTCATTAAGGGGTGTTCATTTGAGGGGTAGGGAGTATCTGAGACAGGTTCTTAGTATGTGGGCCAGGATGACTTCAAACTTGCCATTCTCCTGCCTCAGTTTCTCTAGAGTTGGGGCACAGATATGTGCTGTCACATCCAACCTTTAAAAGTAGCTGTAAACTCCAGTCTCTTGAAGCCGACACTGTCATATATCCCAAGACCCATTTTCTACTTTTTGTATTCACAGCTTTTAAGCAAGCATGAAGTTTTCTGCAAACCTGCCCCAGTAATGTCTTCATTAAAGCTGTGCTAGGTTGGGGTTAGAGATGGCTCAACAGTTAAGAACAACGGCTAGGAGGCTCACAACCATCTGACTCCAGTTCCAAGGGATCTGACTCCCTCGAGGGCAGCAGGCACACAAGTATTCCATAGATACACATGGAGGCAAAATACCGGGTACACATAAAAATAATTTTAAAAAGCAGCAGCACTGCCCACCAGGGTAAGAAGGGGCACTGCAGAGAGAGGCTCCTGTTGAGGGATCTGCCCAGTTCCTACATGGGATGGCCTGCGTCAGCAAAACAAATGGAAAGATGGGATCAGCAGAGATACAGATGGAAGGACTAAGGCAGGGACTCTCAGGAGCTGCAAAGAGCACAAGTCAATTCTGTGCGAACCCCTGGTGGTACATGACGTCAGTCTTTATAAACTAGAGACAATTGAGTGTGACAGCATTTTAATTCCAGTGCTCACGTAATGGGAGGAGGGTCTCTTTGAGCTCAGAGGCCAGCCTGGTCAACATGGCAAGTTCCAGGCCAGCCAGGGCTATATAGTAAGACCCTTGTTTCAAAATCCACCCCCAAAAAACAAACGAGAATAGAAAGGCTGGAGACGGCTCACCAGTTGGGACAACTTACTGCTCTTCCAGAGGATCTGTGCTGGGGTGCCAGCGCCCACATGGTGGCTCCCAACCATCTGTAGCTCAGTTCCAGATCCAGCACTTGCTTCTGGCCTACTTGGGCACTACATGCATATAGCATACAAATACATGCAAACACTAATGCACACATATCTTTTAGAAAAGATAAACACATGCCCTCACTCATTCAAAGTGAGTTATAATTAACGCATATTCCTTCCACTACACACAACTTCGAATTATTCCATTTAGGGCTTTGTTTTCACTTTCAACATAGAGGTCTGGGAAGGCAAAAGAGGTAGAGGCTATACCAACGACATCAGTGAGAACAGAGCCAGTATTCCAAGAGTTACAGCCTCCCGGAAACCGTGGCCCAGTGGCTCACATGATAGACAGTGCGGAGGTAAGTAACATTAGGAGAACCCAGTTAGGGCCTGGAGTCTGCTCCACACACATCCCAGGACCAGGAGGCCCACACACAACACAGCAGGCTATAGGCAACCAACCACACTTCCTCAAGAAATGCAAGGCCCAGCCCTCCCTCCGTCCACCACTGAGTTCTGCCAGCAGGCCGCTAACCAGGCACCACAAAGAGGTCGTTGGGTAGTTTTTGCTTTGTCTTTATTTACAACAAAGTACACAGGATGTGGTCATTCCATAGCACTAACAAAGGTAGGGCAGTAAAAAGCAAAGACGGGAAGAGACAGCATCTTCTAGGAAAAGAACAGTCTAGGTCTAGTCATTCACCCCCACTCCCCAGGCAGGCCTTGGTAGGAGCTCACTGCCTGAGAGCAACAGGAAGCCGCTCTAACGTGTGCCTGGTACTACGAGAGGAGAGCAAAGCAGGCCCCAGAGCCAGACTCTTAAGGGGGACTTGGGCACACCAGACACATCCATTTGTGCCTTTCCCAACCCTCTCTTCCTTGTTATGTCTGACACAATTTGCATTGGGCCACCTGCCCGGCAAAGGTGACAGGGAAGGCCAGCAGGTCCTTCCTTCCCAGAAGCACCAGCCTGTATATACCCAGGGCTGACCCTAGCCTCACCACAAGCAGCCCAGTGAAGAACATTTCCCTGCAAGAGGCGTGCGGTCAGCGTGGACTATTCTCTCTACTTTCGCCTACTCAAGGGTACAGCTGACCCAGCTGCGTCCCAAGACACAAACAACCCACCCTGGGTAGAGCAAACTGGAGGCAACTTCCCCAGGATCTGACTAGCCACCATTACGAATATTAGTTCTGAGACGGGTGACTTGAACAACCCACTCCCGGGGGCCTACTCTACCCACCCCTTATCAGAGTCCTATCATTTTTCACAGCAGCCTCTGGTTACCCAAAGTCACAGCCAGCAGAAGTTGCATTAGCATGAAGTGTGACACAAGGCTTAGAAGTTTGTCTCCTAAATACTCAGGCCAGAGACAGTATTGGAGCAGGGAGGCGGAGGCGAGCACCACCGGGTGGCTCTGAAGCCCAGAGATTTTTGCACCTGTGAGCAATGTTGCTCAGCGCCGCTCAGCCATGCTTCCTCTCTGGGCAGCTAAAAGTTCTCAGATGACAAATGTCATGGTTTCCTAATAAGTTTACCTCCAACTCAAGTTCAAGGGCACAACTAGTCAAAAGCTGAGCAGCCTCGGAGCAGAAGAACCTCCATCCCTTCCCTGCCCCCAGCAAACACTGCTTCTAGCCAAGCCAGAATTGCTTACAGTTTCCCCAGGAGGCAGGGATACGGTAGTCCTAAAAAGCTGTGTCCAAGCTAGGCATGGGCTGCTCAGATTCCTGGAGGGCATGGTCCCAACACCATAGGTAGATGAGAAAGCGGCTAAGTAAAGGCTCAGAGATGAGAAGAATCCATTTTCCACGGCAGTAGGGTAGACAGCCAAGGCACTAAGTGGTTTGGCACCTGGGAGCTTCAAGTAAAGTTGAGCGTGCTACCCACTAAGAGGCCAAGGCTCTTGCAGACAACAATGCGTTTCCCATGAGCACATGCAATTCCAGCAAGGCCAGGGCCCCTGCCCTTGGGATCCCAGGCCAGGCCCTAACCTACCTTTTATCTCAGAATTACCATGGATGTGAAGTTGATGTGATAAAGACTGTTCCCCAGACACTCTAGGATGCATCTGTCTGGGTGAGTGTGTCCTCTCCCACAGGTACCTAAGCTGAACGCTCCCTGCTCCAGAACATTTGCCATCATGGGAATTTGCTGGGGAGTCTGCACCATGGCCTCCTGATAGCCTCAGGAAAAGTAGCAAAGCTCTACTGAGGACTAGGTTTATGTCTTTTAAATAGAACAACGGAGTGGGAGGCCAATTTGAATCCTGGTTGGGGAACTGGACGGCACTCAAACAGGGAGGGAACTCACTCAGCGTGGTTGGATAGTAACGGAGTAAGAAGCTCACTGGGCCCTGATAGCCACCTGGGGATGAGGCTCCCGAGTGTCCAGGCAGAGTGACTATAAGCATGTGGCCCCCAAAGTGCAGGATGGTGACCATCAACACGACAGTCCTTGGCTCCTCTACACTGGGCCCAGACCAAGGCCCCGTCTCATTCACACCTGTCTCTTCTTGCTTGGTCCCTGTTTCCTCCAGCTCTCTTCGCAGCATGGCATCAATCAACTTCCTGCACAAGCAAGAGCTCCTACTCAAAAGGAAGTGTTCGGGAAATCTCTACCTCAGGCGTCTTCAATATAAAACCCCAGCTTAAGTACCCATGATTTAAATACCCTCCCTTCATACCCTCTAAGAAATGCTTCCCTTCTCCTAGCCCCTTCCTTCCAGGCAGCCACCATACTCACAGGTACTTCAGGAAATCATCCTGAATCAACTGCTCAAGAGAATCTCAGGTTGGAGGCACAGATATTCCTTATCTCACTGTACAGCCCCAGCTCAGAAGAGGTGGAACTCCCTGGTGGCATCCTCCTGTGAAGGCCTGTCAGTGGTCAATACCAGACATCCTTAACCAAAGCCCAGACTGCAATGAGCCACTCCATATTTAAAAATGTCCAGGCAACCTGACCAGTCACTTCCCTAGGAGGCAATTTTTCCTTAAACATGCTAAAGGACATAGTCCCACCCCTCCCTCCTCCTCTCTCTTTTCCCGCAGGATGAGGCCCTGTAAGATCCACCCCCCGGGAAAGCAGAGACAACTCTGGCTTCCTGGGAAACAGAGACAGCAGAGGAAGGAAGGCGTCACGGAGCCACCCAGGCAGCCAGAGCCAGAGTGAAGCAAGAAGAAATGCAGACAGATTGTTCTTCCTCAGTGGGCCTCTTCCCTGAGATTGACTTTTTGAGTTGAGATCACATTTAATTTCAACTCAAAAAAAAAAAAAAAAAAAAAAAAGTATCTCTCTCGGCTCCAGTTTCAAGGAGGGGACATCTGTGGGGGACGGGCTTTAGAGTTGAGGCCCACGATGCAGAGAGCAAGGGACATCAACCAATCAACCACCCACTCCCGTGGCTCCTCAGAGCCCTGCTGAGTGGGGCTCCAGGCCCAACGCCCACACACAGGTTCCTGCAGAATACTTATGGCAAACAGCTTTACAGTATTTGTACATTTACACAAAAATAGATCCTTTTATATATGTATATATATGTGTGTGTATGTGTGTGTGTGTGTGTGTATGTATATGTGTGTGTGTATATATATATAACTGGTTACACGTTGGATTCATAATTAGGCATCACCAGTAGTAGTTGGCACAGTTTGTCACTTAAGCTCAGGGTCAAGTTCTGTTCGATTTGCTGTTCCAAAGTACAAAAAAGGAAAACAAGAAAATCAAGGCATTTCATCTCCGCGCTGCTTTCTTAAATACAGTAATTTCATAGGAGGCGTATGTACAGATGACCAAAGCCTCTCGACCCTCCTGTGTCTTGGAGCTGGGGGCTGGGATTTGGAGTCAGGGCACGGGGGTCAATGTGGCCGGCTGCTGGATTCCGATGCCTGCCTCTTGCGTGAAGGGGTGTAGCCGTTGAGATAGCCATTGGTCTGCCGCTTGGAGAGCCCTCCATTGAGGATGTCCTGGATGTGCTGCACGATGAGGTTGATGGCCACTGTGGGGCAGAGAGCGGCAGTGTTAGGAGAATGGGGAAGGCATTCTGTGTGCGCAGAGCTGTGAGAACGTGGTCTGTGTGTATGGAAGGGCACACAGGAACCAGAGACACCAAAGACTTCCAGGAAGGTGGCCCTGATCCTCCAGAGTCAGTCACCTGACCTTTCAGAGCCTCTAGCTGGGCTCACAGGACCTCCTTTGTGAAGTGTGCTAAAAGTAAGACCCAATGAATGGACATTCTGCTAGTTAAGAGTCCCCACTGGATAAAGGCAAGCAACCCACAAATGTGTAGATATGACTGGAGATGGTTTTAACAGCACCAGTTACCTCTAAGTCCCTTTTATTAAGCATTTATCAACTTCTGTTCCAAACAGGGCAACAATACAGAAAGTCCTGCCTTCCCATAGAAGGGTGAACTGCATTAACATCAGAAACAAACTTAGTACACCTCGGCCAACAGACCAATGCTAACAACACCAACAAGGAAGGCGTGCGTGCGTGCGTGCGTGCGTGAGTGCGTAGGGGTAATGTGTGTGAGTGTATATAGGGAAGCTACAGGAAGATGTCAGGTATGTACTTTTCTGCTGCTCTCTGCCTTATTCCTTTGAAACAGAGTCTCTCACTAAACCACCAGGAGACAGACTGGCACACAAACCCCGGTGGTTCTCCTGTTTCCAGTCCACATAAGTACTAGAGTTACACAAAGACCCAACCATCCCAGGACTTTGGGATTTGGGGGGTTTTGTTTGACAAGGGTCCCACCATGAAGCCCTGATTGGTCTGGAGCTCACTATGTAGACCAGGCTAGCTTCGAACAAGAGAGCCATCTGCCTTTGCCTTCTGAGTGCTAGGATTAAAGGTGTACACCATCATTCCTGGCTCTCAACATTTGGCTTTAAACATGGGTGCTAAGATCCAAACCCGGGCTCTCATGCTTGAGAAAGTGCTCTTACCCACTGAGCCGTTCTCCAGTCCCAAACAACAAAGGATGTGATTTACAAACACATCATGAGGCAATTCTCCTGTGATACCCTTCTAGACTGTAAGCTAAGCTTAGGGCCACGAAACAGCAGGCCCACATACTCTTGACAATGTCAGTGTGGTGAAAACCTAGCGCAGGCTGGGGGGTATACCCAGGAAGAAGAAATCAATAGTACATTCCCTGAGCTTGCCTGTAAATGAGAATGTCCTGCTTCCTTAAAACATACAGTGGAATGTCTGCTGCTGTGATAAACACTCAACGCAGCAAACACACTTTTTAAATGGAAGACAACGAAAATATGAGGTCCACTCCTATGCAACAGATTCAGTCAGCTACACTAGGTCAAGGCTGTGGACAGCCATTGCTTCCTAGACATGTCAGACACATGAAGACCACTGTAATGACGCCGTTGAGAAGGAGCACAGCATTCTACCCCAGATTAGAAGGACGTTCACCTGCACTCAAAGGTGGTCTTGGATACCAGGTGTCATTACAAGAGTGGCACCTGAGGGAGTCTGCAGTCCTTCATTTCCCTAATTATGTCTGCCCCCAAACATGGATATGCATATGATCAAGGATCTGTTCCCAAGACTAGATTTGTAGACAGAAATGCCTTTCTGACTCTGTCACGGATTACAAGACCCTGTATGGTCACGTTCTGCCCAATGTGAGTAGAAGGTATTGACCACAGGAGGTCACCCCACTGGCACTCACCAAGATTGTCTGCACCTCTAGGAATGATCACGTCGGCATACTTCTTTGTCTGTGGAGATAGATATTTACAACACGTTAAGAGGGGCATCCAGGAACAAACCCGAGCCCCTCTCTCCAATGGCACAAGTTAAGGGCCGGCCAGCTCCTGGATGAGGGAAGACCCAGCCAGCTGCCGGCAACAGCCTGAGGCTTTGAATGCAATACTACAAAAGGCACCTAAAAACAAGAAGAGGCCTAAGAAAGTAATTTTCATGGCTAAAATATAAATATTAGAAGTAAGAGGATGAGAAAAGGAATGAAGGTTTTTACTTGTCAGAGGGAAAGTGGTTCCCACTAAGCGGATGACTCAAAACCAATTCATAACCCAATGCTCTCTGCATGCCCACCCCTGGTGTCTACTTTATATCCACATTATAAAGCCAATTTTCCCCTGAGTACTTATTACTAATGCCTAACATCTGCTTCCACCAGGACCTGCAGAGATGATGGCCTTAAAACGAGACATGTTAAGTGTCTCCACCATCAGGAATAATATTAATTACAAAAGCCAATCACAAAGGGCTGGAGACTAGCTCAGTGATAGAGCTCTTGCCTAGTATGATTAAGGCCCTGGGTTCCACTGCCAGCACCGACAAAACAAAGCAACAGCCACTACAAATTTAAAGGGGGGATCCGTTTACCTCGAGTTTTTAAGAAGCCTGAAGGGTTCTTAAAAACTCAGCTCTCAGTTAAAGCCAGAAAAGGCACCTCCTGGTGACCAGCACCATTACAATGTGTTGGGGGAAGTCCTGTGCATTTGTCAATAAAGCACTGTTGGGCCAATAGGAATCTAGATAGGTGGGACTAGGAGTCCAGGAGGACTCTGGGAAGGGAAACATGGAGAGTCAAGATGTAACACCATGGGGTAGGAATCCCGGAACTATTCTCCGGTAAGAGAAATACTTAGATTAACAATTATGGGGTTATTACTTAAGTCAGAGCTAGCCAGTAAGAAACAAGCAAGGCCAACAGCTTCATAATTAATAATATAGCCTCCTGTGTGTTTATTTGGGACTGATGCAGCTCTGGAACCAGGCTTCTCTCAAGGAAAAGGCTCCCTTTTACAACAATGCAAAGTAAAAAAAATTTTTTTAAGTGAAACCATGCTCCTTGTGTTACTTTTTTTTTTTTTTAACTGAAATTCCATGACCCATACTGGAAGTAAATGTCCTGGAATATGCCCCCAGTTCTTCATACATGCCATGAGTAGCTCGTTGTATGCCTGGGCACCCTCAATTCCTCATGACTATTGGCCCACAGTCATGTCAGCCTCAGAACCAGACCTTTTTCAGTCCCAACTATGGGAAATTAACTGGTCTTCCCTGAGCGAAGAGCAGCTGCACAGTGGGATGGAGCACAAACATTCCAGCAAACATTTGGTCAGAATCTTCAGCCGGCCTACAGCTGAGTTAAACAGCAGAACATGTCGGTATGGCTGGTTCTCAATGGTGAAACCCCCTTGTGTTCTCAGTAAGTCAAAACAGAGTGGGAAGGTGTTCAGGTAAACAGATGAAAAGAAATTTCACCATCCCTTAGCCCTGGGAGCCCTTTCCCAGAAACCTGATCTTGTAAGCTAACCTTCAACAGGGCAACAGGTGGCTGACTCAAAGCCCACAAGTCCCTCAATGAAAACCAAAGGCCTCCTAACAGATGGAAGCAGGTGTGCTGAGGGTTACCTTCCCCAGGAAAGAACCAGCAGTAATTTTATTCTAAAGACCTTCCCAGATGGATTTCACCCAAAAGCCAGCCTAAGTCCCAACTTCTCCCTCTTAGTTATAAATCATAAAGGCTTGCTTAGCCAGACCTGAGCCTGCTCAGCAGGGAGGACACGGTGAGTCAAGATTCTCCTAGGTCAAATATTTCTTTCCAAACCATCTTCCTTATCCTCTTCCCTCCTCACAATCCCACATCACACCCCGGGTCTCTCTCTGTCAGCTTCCCTTCACAGTACCCTATTTGGTCTTTCCTGGGGAGATGTGTTTCTCTGGCTAATTATTAGCTGGGAGTCATTCCCCCCCTTCGCTCTCAGAAAGCCATCTCACTAGGGAACTACTCGAGACGGGGGTGGGGGGTGGGGGGGTAACAGCTGTGCCAGAAGGGAGGCAGGAAGAGGATTTCAGTACAGTCCTGCACTTCCCAAATCCAGAGGCCAAGAAGAGGTTTCAAATGAACGGCCTGCAGCAGTGCCTCCCCTGCACCAGTACTCTGACCTTCCAAAGCTTCCAGCGGCCTGAGGTCTATCTCAGGCTAGCTTCTGGGCAGTCTGACAGTCTTCCCAGGCAAGAAATGCATATCACGCTGGGAGATGCACAGACCTCGAGTGGCCTGAAGAGATGGCAGGACAGAACCTAGCATGCCACCTCTTGGGACTTCGAGATGCTCGCTCAAGAGAGGAGTAAGATTCAAACTGGGGAGACCCCAGCAACCTACAGGCTTTTAAATCTATCATGAAGGAACTAGAAAGATGGCTCAGCATCTCTCTAGATGATGAGAGTTAAGTGCTCTCACAAAGGACCCAACATGCACAGGCCAGGTAACAACCATCCTTAAACTCCACTTCCAAGAGGATCACACGCCCTCTCCATGGGTACTACATGCATGTGGTGTACAAACATACACAGGCAAAAACACCTATACACATAAAAGAAAAACATGCATAAAATAAACTTAAAAAGATTAAATCATTAAATGTCAAGATACATTTAGCAGAAACAAGGAATACAACTCACTGGCAAGCAGAATTCCTCAAAGGCAGGCTTCACGAACGTGATGTACTGAGATAAAATCTGCTCAAGGTCCCTGCCTCTTTCGCTGATGTCCCTCAATACTATAAGAGAAGGAAAAACAAAAATCAAGAACACAGTGCATGAGGTAGGTACACCAGACTCCTGCAGGTCACCCAGCTGGTTGAGAAGTCAGGACTCCTTTGAGACTCACACTAGGGTGGGGACAGCAAAAGATTCAGAAAAAAAAGTTTCATGAGTCTCGCTACCATCAAATTCTACTACAGTATGTTTCCCTAACAGAAACGGCTGCCTGGTCAAGACGAGCAACCTTCCTGTTTGAAGCAAACAAAATTTCAACATGAACCAGCAAAGATCAGGGCATCCCCGGAGAGTCGTGACAACAGGGAACAGTGGCACCAAGCTGCAGAATGCTCACCTGTGTTCCCAAGTGAGACCCACAGCTGTGGGGTCAGCTAGCCACCCAACTCTCCCAACCTCTCATGGGTGGGCAACCCGTGTGGGGAAGCTCTTTCTGCTCTGCTAGGGCACATAAGTTCACAAATAGAAAACTCTTTAATGAGAAAACCTCACTCTAGGTTATTGTTGGCCAAAGCAAGGAGGAAGCCAAGAAGGACCCTCATCTACCATCTTCCTTCAGCATCTCCTAGTAAGGGGCCTGCAGCAAAGACAGTCAGTTTTAAGGGCGAGGGCATCCTGCTTCTGCCTCTGTGCCCTGACCTCCCTAAACCTCAGTTCCCCTTGGTGAAGTGAGCTCGCAGGACATCCTGGAGGTCCTGCCAACTGACGGAACCCTCTGCACAACTGCTGCTTCAAAGTTTATGATCAATCTGCAAAGTTTTCATGGTATCCCCAGAGATTACCATATCAGGTAACAGACTCAAATCTCTGAACACAAACATAGGGAGTTTTTGTGAATGTGATTTCCGGAGAGCCTTGCTGCTAAGTAGGTGTGTGTGTGTGTGTGTGTGTGTGTGTGTTGTACGTGTGTGTGAGCACGCGCATGTGCGTGCGCACACTTGAGTGCCTACACTCAGGAGCAGTTCCTCCCTGCAATCAGGTGCTGCTCGGAGTGCTTCTTGCTGGGTTTGTTTCACAAGGCATACTTTTCAGAAAGCTACTGGCTTTAGCACCCTGGAAAGATTTGCCCTTCTCTCTATGGCCATGTGTGGGTACACCCCACACAGACCTCCTGCTGCCCACAGACCAAACCAGATAATTTCATCTATTATAAGAGAGGCCAGTGGGTCACACAGTCAGCTCCAGGGGGAAGTGACACAGCAAGACTGCTTGGCTCTCGCTATCTAATGAGTATGGACCTGAAGGAAAGTGACCTAGATTTGAGTCTTGTCCCCAGAAACTCCTGTTCCTGTGACCTTAAGCAAGTGAATTATCCTCTTTGAATCTTCACTTCCTTAAACAAAAAGTAGACAAAGAGCATCACATTCATAACTGGGGGGGGGGGTGTGGGAGAATCTCATGCAGCCTGAGCTGGTCTTGAACTTAAGATACAAGCTGAACACGCCCTTGATCTCATACTCCTTCCACTGTGCCCAGTTTCTATGCAGTGCTGCTGGGAGAGCAAACCCAGGGTCTTGTTCATGCTAGGCAAGCAATCTACAAACTGAGCATCACCCCCAGCCCTGATGAAGCTATTTAAGAAGACAAGGAGGTACAGACCATCTCCAGCATGGCGGCTGGCACACCTCCTACACCAACTGCAGCACAAGCACAAACGGGGGGTCTGGGGGGGCACTCACTCCTGACAGGAAGATCAGTCAATGTGAGGAGGACAAGGTACACGGGAAGGAGTGGGCACAGGAACCCTGCAAAGGTGTAACAAGGTTCAGGAGTGGCCAGCAGGATACAAACACATGCAGTGATATGTTTAAAAGGGACAGCTGGGAAAGAAAGAAGATCACATCAAAGAAATGGGTCCCAGGCACTGGAGCCATGCAGCAACAGAAAGCACTGCGAACCCTTAGGATGCTCCATGGCCACGGGCCAGCCAGCTCACTGCATTTGAAACACGCTGCTCCTTAGGTACTCACTGCCAGGAAGCAAGGTCACGCCAAGGGCTGAGTCAGAACGAGATCTTGGCACAAACGGAAAACTCAAAAAAACCCAACACCTCCACCCTACCTCCACACCATCTCAGCCTGAGCCCTACACGTGTGCTAGGCAGGATGGAGTCATTCCCAAAGGACGAAGTAATGGGCAGGAAGCTACAGGTTTGCCAGTTCCCTGCCTGGCCGCCTGGCCCTTCCATATCCAGCAGTGCTCACAGTGCTCCTCCAGCTCTAAACGCCGCCCCCCACTCTTCCCGGTCCTGATGCTTAAGAGCAGGCAGAAGCAAAGGCAGAGAGGGAAGCACTCGGGAAACTCGGGTACTGAGAGCAGGGGAATCGGGGTCTGAGCGGCACAGGCACTGCACGGTGCCAGGGCCAGTTCCTCCCTTATTGGCGTGTTAGAGTTGTAAGACTAGAAGGTTAGGAGAGATGGGTGGGAGCATGGCACTCAATTCTCTTGGAATGTTCCCCAGCCCTGTACCTATAACTGTTTTCTACCTACAACTGTTAGGGACGGTCCCCTGCCCTGTACTCCACCAAGCATATGTCAAGCATATTTTTTGTCCTACCTGGACAGAAGGAACTTGTAGAAATAAAAGGCATATAGGAAACCCCACGAATCTACCAGCAAAGTGGCTTGACAAAAAGAGACTTGTTAAGAACATCTGAAATGAGGAGGCAGCAATCTGCCCAGACAATAAGGGCCAGATAGACAGTGGCCACAGAACCACCACCCCCCACCCCTGGGGGTAGGAGTGGGGGAGAGAGCTGGGTACATACACCTTTAATCTCAACACTTGGAGGCAGTTCGAGGCCAACCTGGTCTACCCTGCCAGGGCTACACAGAGAAACCTTGTCTCAAAACACAAGTTCCACATTATTTTAAGGATTTCCCTTACTCCTATAAAGATCATCTTCCATGCCAGGCCAAGAACAGGAAGAAGGCTGCTCTGCTTAATCTGCACCATGATGAGCTGATTGGAGTTAGAAGCCAAGACCTACTCTACTGCCAAAGACTTTACAACTACTCCAAAAATTCCCTAGAAGCTGTCTTTTCTACCTCCTCTGACATCTCTTTAGGATTGAGTCTCACTTGTTAGACTAATCATCAGTCAGTAGAGAGAGCCCAGACTGCTGGGGTCAGACTTTCCAGAGGCCCAGCCATGCTGAGGAGAAAAAGATACCAGTCCCTGAAAGACAGCAATTTGTCAAGCAATGCCCCTGATCACCTCTCATCTGTCCCTGGAGGACTAACTCCTGGATTATGTGATAGAAAAATAAGGTTCAGAGATTAAAACACAACTTGCCCAGGGCCACACATCCAATAAACAGCGAAGCTGGAATCTTCACCCATTTCACCTGGCTTTGAATTTTTTCTTAATACAGAACACTGCCTCTTTAACTTGGCAACCATCGGGGACAATGACCCAACAAGCAAGGAAAGGGTTGTAGGAAAGGGGACAACCTGGGCACTGGGGCAGAATCATGGAAGTTGGGGGCTTCATAAAGAAACACAGCACAGGTGCACACTCAGAAAGGCCTGCCAGGAAATCTGCCTCAGGACTGGAAAGAGAGAATGAGCATACAATATAAGCAGATGGCAGAACAAGGCATCCGGCGCTGCAGGCACGGGGGTCCCTGTCCCCAGATGCCCTACAGTTACTTCCAAGACCAAGGCATCTTTCTTTGATGCCTCATGAGAAAAAAACATTTAACTAGACTATTGCAAAGGAAACTCGACTTATTTCATCTTAGTGACCTCACAAGCCTTTCTTTATCTAAACAGTAAAGTGACTAAGCCCTTCCTAAATGTCACCAAACACTGGGTGGCAGGATGTCCTGGGGTTGGGCTAATACAACTGGGCCAGGTCACAGCCACATAGCTGCACAGGGGAAGGTCCAGGCTTCAGACTCAGGAGGACACATGCTTCTCATGGGCTCCCACCATCTGCTCCCCAGATGGCCATCAAATAGGTGAAGTTTACATGAACGCACCTCTGCGAGAGAGACGAGTGTCCGCATCTGTGTCCACAAAAAGCTTCATCTGGAACAGGTCTCGAACCTCCTGGGAGTAGAAGGCCAGGATCCCTTCAAAGAGCACCACATCTGCAGGGTAGACAGTGACCGTCTCCTCCTTCCTGCAGAGCACAGAGCATAGATGGACTAAATGGCCACGGAGCCAGGTGTACACAAACCAGTGATGGACTGAATGGCCAGGGAGCCGGAGTGACAGCAAGGGTCCCAGCATCTGCTGGGTTCTCTCCCTCTACAGACCTAAAGAGTAGAGGAGCCTGGCTCCAAGGCCCTGAGGCCCCAGGCCACCGCCATGGAGACGAAGGCATTAAGAAGACTAGGACTTGCTCTTCTGAACTTCCTGCATAAAGCAGAAAGATTAGGCACCATCATTCTTTAAATAAAATCTATGTCTAGTTTACGATCTCCTGTGTATCCCATCTACCTGCTGCTCTGTGAGCAGGCCACTGTGTGCCTACATGGGTAATGATCATTTCCTCTAGCTGCCTGTACATGTGGACAAAATATACAGGAGACAGTAAACTAGGCATTTTGTTTCTACAAAAGCAGGTGTGACTTCTAGTTTCTCTGAAGGCTTCTCCAGGAATGGTGTCGTGCCTGGCACTTCTGCAACTTAATTTAAGTATCAGATATTCAGTTCTTCCTGTACAATTCCACCCACTCCACCATGCCTGCAGCAGCTTAAGAGGAAACAAAGGGAAGAGGTAGGGAAGGGGAAGGAGAAGTTTTGGAGGATAGTGAGAAGTTCAAAGTTCGAATTCTCTGTTCACCTCTTCCTTATTGACAGATAATTCATTCACTCAGGGTTGGGCAGCCCAAGGCAGAGCCTAGTGTAAATATAACTTTTCAAAAGCCAGGTGGGTGACATATTGCAAAATGGTCATGGGATGGGTCCCTCACAGACAGGCCTGCTTGGGGCTTCTCTGTCCCTGCCCCTGTCCCCCTAACCCTGCAGTGCAATTCTTCACCCAACACCTCCTTACAGGCCCCTACTGCCTCTCATTGTGGTAACTCTCTAGAGTTCATGATTGCCTAACCAGCAAGCGAGTTAACATTCGCAAACTATTTTAAGCTCCTTAAGCAACAAAAGCTCTCTATGCAAACACGGAGAGGTCGGCAGAACAGCCCACAGAAGAGGATACTGTCCTTCCAGAAGTACCCTCCAACTGGGTTTGTATCCAAGTCTCAAATGAGCACTACTGCCTCCTCCGAGCAACCTGGCTGAACTCCTGGTCCCACTCTACTCCTGTAAGCTTTCCTCCCTCCCACAGGCCCATTTCTTCCTCCAGCTGTTCTAAGTCCTTCCCTGAAGGTGGAGGGAAAGCCGTTCATTGGAGTGTCTCATCACTGGACACCGCCACCTCCCTCCAAGGCAGACAACTTGCCCAGGTCTCCTTCCTGCTGGGATCCAGGTTGCACTGCTGACAAAGACTCAGAAGATGAGGAGGAAAACCCACAATGTACAAAGACAGTAACAGAGGGACACAGATGCTTTGAAAACACCCCAGAGGCTGGAAGCCACACTTGGAGCCTTTTTGTACTTTTCCATGAACTTCAGCATTGGGTCTAGTGGTCAGTTTTGAGACTTGTTTCTCTTCCAAATCTCCACTCTCTCAGCCCTTAACATGAAGCACAACCCCAATTCTCACAGCGGACTCCATTATTCCTGCACAATCCTTAGGGGTTCGGTAAAACAGATACATTGAGCATGATGCTAGGAATTACTTTTCTCTGAGTCCCCCCACGGGAGACACTAGTGAGGGAACAAGACAGTCCAACCCATGCATCTCAAAGCACCCTCACCCTCTCATCTTCCTCCTCTACCCCAACCCTTGCAGCACCCTCAAGTTCTGGGTTATTTGAAAGACACAGGCTATGTGTGCACTTGAACTAAGGGCGGAGACACGCAGAACAGGATAATGTAGAGGCAGGGACTAGGTTTAAAAAGACAAGAACATCTTGTAAGAGATAAACATTATGAGATCTAATTTCCTATTTTAAAAGTATTCAACTCAAGGGAGAATGAAAAGCCAGCATGAGAAATGTTTGCAACTGCCCAGAGATAAGGACGTTTACTGAACCACTAGAAGCCCAGGTAAAAGGAGCCACACCTGGGAACAGGCTGCCTAAAAGAGCAACTTGTGGCTGCAGAGTCAAGAAGTGGTATGTTAACATGCTCTGAAGACTCACATCTGACAAACAAGCATCTCTGTTCCCTAACTTATTCTAGACAAGGGCAAGTTCGGAATCTACCCATGCTCTAGGGTTCCTAGGGGAGGGCTTCAGTAGAGTCTGTGTTGATTGAGACGCTGTCTGGAAAACGGGAACACGCACCTAATGGCATCCAACCCTTATACTCCCCATGCTTGCTGTCTAACAGCAAGTACAGCCAGCATGAGAGCAGAGAGACATTGCTTTGTTCCTTCTCTGTTCTGCCTTTGGTGCTCCCCATGACATCTCTTTAAGGAGCAAAGATTCTGGGGTGTATTATCACAACAAACATGCATGCCATCTGTCGTGCTGGTTTTGTGTGTCAATTTGACACAAACTAAAATCAGAGAGGAAGGAGCCTCCTCAGCTGAGGAAATGCCTCCATGAGATCCAGCTGTAAGGAATTTTCTTAATTAATAATCAATTTGGGAGGGCCCAGTCCATGGTGCATAGTATCACCGCAGGGCTGGTGGTCCTGGTTTTATGAGAAAGCCAAAGGATGCAAGCCAGTAAGCAGCATCCCTCCCTGCCTCTATATCAGCTCCCACCTCCAGGATCCTGCCCTGTTTGAGTTCCTGTCCTGACTTCCTTCAGTAAGAAACAGATATGTGGAAGTGTAAGCCAAATAAACCCTTTCATCCTTGACTTGTTTTTTTGGTCACGGTGTTGAGTTGCAGTGATAGAAACCTTAACCAAGACACCATTCATTCCTTACACCAGTCCAGGATGTTCCTGGAAACATCCTCATAAAAAATGGAGAAGGTACCAGGCAGTGGGTACACACACCTTTAATACCAGCACTCAGGGGGCAGGGGCAGGCAGATCTGAGTTTGAGGCCAGCCTGGTCTACAGAGCAAGTTCCGGGACAGCCAGGCCTATTACACAGAGAAACCCTGTCTTGAAGAAACCACCAAGAAAGGGGGAGGGGAGAATAGGAGGAAGTTGAGTGTACACCTGGGATGCTCTAGGCTGCAATAGCTAACAATCTCTGGTCCAGCCCAGCTTACTTACCGAGAGTGGGAGACAAAGTCATACACGGGTATCTGGACTGTTTTTCCTTCCGTGATTTCTTTGAGTGTTTTGAAGATGAGTTCATTGTCAAAGGCATCTGAAGGAAATCAAACTATTAAAAAAAACAGCTCTTGGTTTTAAACTAATCTGTTGTAAAATCACAACAAACTTCACACCCAAAACACACTGCCCCTCCAAAGCAAGCCAATGTTCAGCCGTGGTGGAATACAAATACTCCCTGGATCTTAAAACAGGGTGTGTGTGTGTGTGTGAGTAAGTTCTGGCAAACTAATCTGGTGTTCGGTTTTCTACTGACATTCTATACCTGGTGTTGAAACACAGCCCCCATCTCTCCTCAAAGGTCAGTTGGCACATGCTAGGCATGGGTCCCATGCCAAGAAGAGTTGACTGCCAACTACGAGAAACCTAAACCATCTGAAGGAGCGACATGTTAATCTGGGATATCAGCAAAACCCACTTAGGGGGCCACCATAAGACATCCCCACTTCCCTCCTTGATGGCCACCAAGCAGAACACATGGGCCAAATGCACACACATGTGATAATGATAGTGCGTGGGTGGTGGTACAGGCTGCCACACACTGGAAGGCAAACGGATCAGCTGCATGTATTTCTGGGGCTGGTCCATCTCTGCACAAGCTTGCACGGTTCACCTTCATTCAATACAACTTCAATCAGTTCTCTGCAAAGTGTTCCAAAATCCATTCTCTCCTGTAAGCCCATTGACAACCATGCAAGGTAGTCATTAGGCCCTACGTTGTAGACAGAACAGACTGGGAGAAGCTAAGTCCTTCCTCATGAATACAACCACGACCCACTCTGCCTTCAACACATACATCTCTCAACTCCCAACTCACCCGGGTGATCAAAGTTGAACTGGCCCTTTAGGGCTTTGGCCTTCTGCTCTGAAGTGAGGACTCGGTAGAAGCTATCCTGACTCAGGATGACCACCTGCTTCTGGTGGTAATCCACCTCATTCTGCCCCAGGAGCTGCACAATCTTGGCACAAACGGAAGACTATAAGGAGAGAAGACATGGGGGATAAGAGAAGGTATGTGGAAGTATACTGGGACAAAGGAGGACGCTCTAGGCCTCCCTATAAAGGAGCTGAGGGAAGCCAGCAGCTCAGGCAATACCTGGCCAATTAAAAGGCTAAGGGAAGATCAGCCTGCTAAGAATCCCAAAGTCCTCAGCATACAACTACTATGGGTACTTGGGCAGGCAATGCGCTGCCTCCCCGCCCTGAAAGCCAGTGAATGAAAATGGAATGTCAAGTATCAATCCGCCTTCTTGTTCCCTTGTATAGAAACACACAAAGATACCAGAAGGTGAAACTAATACTCTGCTGATGGACCAAAGGAATAAAAAATGACTACATAAGCACAGGGCACTCAGTTATGGCATCTCCATTAGTGCAAAGAAGAGCCATAGCAAAGGCTGGAGAGATAGCTCAGTGGTTAGTGCTTGCTGCTTTTGAGGGGACAGAGTTTGATCACAGCACAACCACCCGTATCTCCAAAGCCTGGTACAGCAACAGCCTCTTCTGGCTTTCATACAAATGCAGATACAAACATGTGCATATAAATAAAAAGATAATCTTCAAATCCAAATCACTCCAAAAGCAGAGGACAAGATGGCTCAGTGGGTAAAGGTGCTGGCCACCAAGCCTGATAATATGTGGTGCACACATGTAGACCGGTGTGGCAGAAAGAATGGACTTCCACAAGTTGTCCACTGACCTCCACACACATGTATACAACACCATGCACTAAAGACTTTTAGCCGGGCGTTGGTGGCGTACGCCTTTAATCCCAGCACTCTCTGAATTTGAAGGTAGCCTGGTCTGCAGAGTGAATCACAGGACAGCCATGGCAACAGAGAAGCCCTGTCTAGGGGGGGTTTCAGCATGTATACAGAGTTACTGGGCCCAAGTTTGTTCTTGAACCCATCTTATAAACCTTGCCATCTGATTTTAACAGCAACAGAACACTCATACCAAAACATAAAGTCACAATTCTCATAAAGTTGCTTGATTTATCTGATCAAGAGATCAGTGGCCACTCTTGTTGCCCTAATCTGACCTATCAGACTGTTCTGCAAAGCACCGTGTGGCGTGATCACTGTGTGGCGTGTTCATCACACAACCCAGTAGTAAATCCCTGAAGGAGGAACAATAGTTAGATGCAGTTCTTTTTCAAATACGGTTTTTCCTTTTGCGACACTTTTACAATAATTTTTACAAAAATTTTTAAAATAATTGGACTTTGAGGGTAGAGATTGGCTCCTTGACATGTTCTCCCACCCCCGAAGAGAAGCTATCAAACAGAGGAAGGTAAGGTTTGCAGCTCTCTAATCCAAGACTGGAAACCACAACAAAATGTAAGCACATGCTCAACATCTGTAGGCTTGGCATATCCTTTTCCTAACCAGCATCTCACGCTTACACATCTGTAGGCTTGGAATATCCTTTTCCTAACCAGCATCTCACGCTTACACATCTGTAGGCTTGGAATATCCTTTCCCTAACCAGCATCTCACGCTTACACATCTGTAGGCTTGGAATATCCTTTCCCTAACCAGCATCTCACGCTTACACATCTGTAGGCTTGGAATATCCTTTCCCTAACCAGCATCTCACGCTTACACATCTGTAGGCTTGGAATATCCTTTCCCTAACCAGCATCTCACGCTTACATTCCGCGGTGGTGAGAGCAGGCTGCACCTGTAGCCTTTTCTGGCACACAGAACTCTTTCATGAAGCCATGTGTGTTTATATTACCTGTATGCTTTTAGAAACATTTTAGTCTATTTAAAGTATTTTTGATCCATACCACCACTGCCACACCGCCACTGTCAAAAAATATAAAGTTAGTTGGCCTGACAAGAAACAATTTGCCCACATGCCTCTCTGGTGGAGGGCATTTTCCAATCTGTTCCAAATGACTCTAGCTTATGTCAAGTTGACATAAAACTGGCCAGCGCATCTTTAAAAAAAAAAAAAAAAGTTAAGATGGAGGCTGAAGTATAAAATAGTGACAGAAAGCTTGCCTGGCATACTGAGGTCTTTGCCCAATCCTGAGCACTGCACACATAAATAAGAAAAGGTAAGTATACAATGGTAAATACTATAACATCTACATCAAATTAATGATAATCACTAGCTGGGTATGGTAGTAGCACTTGGGAAGCTGGCAGGAGAAACAAGAGTAGCATGGTTACACAGTAAGACTCTGCTTCAAAAGAACCAATAACTATTATTTTACTGACAAACAACTAGGTTCCACCCTTTTAACATGACTTTATTCTGGTTATTATAACCTTACATTAATAGAAACCACTAGTCTGGCCGGGCGTTGGTGGCGCACGCCTTTAATCCCAGCACTCAGGAGGCAGAGGCAGGCGGGAGGCAGAGGCAGGCGGGAGGCAGAGGCAGGCGGGAGGCAGAGGCAGGCGGATCTCTGTGAGTTCGAGGCCAGGCTAGACCGACAGCCTCCAAAACAGAGAAACCCTGTCTCGTTAAAAAAAAAAAAAAAAAAAAGAAAGAAACCACTAGTCTGAAGGTGACAGGATTCTAAGCCCAGTCACAAACAGGGTCCCTCTCTAACAGACACCTGGTAACTGCTCACAATGATCTAAGTAACATAGCCTGGGGGAGCTTGGGCACAGCCTAGCTTTGCTCTCCCTCCTTGGCTTGGTTGCTTTTGTTTTTCAACAGAGTATCTCTGTACATCCCTGGCTGTCCTGGAACTCCCTCTGTAGACCAGAGTGGTCTTGAAGGAGATCTGCCTACCTCTGCCTCCTAAGCGCTGGGATTAAAGGGGTATGCCACACGCCCCGTGTATCTCCACCCTTATCACAGGGTCACCAAAACAATTATCCTCTTGGCACGTTCCACACTGAATGTGGGACAAGAGGGGACTAGAGACGTGGCTCAGCAGTTAAAAGTACCTGCTGCTCTTGAGTCCGGCAGTGGTCTGGGGCCAGCCTCGTTTGCAGAGTGAGTTCCAGGACAGCCAGGGCTACATAGAAAAAGCCTGTTGGGGGGGAGGGGTACTTGCTGCTCTTGCAGAGGATGCCGGTTCAATTCCCAGAATCCACATGGTAATTCAAACTATCATCTGTAACTCTAGTTCCAGGGTATCTGACACCATCTGACCCCCCCTGGGCATCAGACATACACGTAGGTAAATCATTCATAAATCTTAAAATTATTTTGAAATTTTTAAAAATAAGTAGGGGAGGCCTACTGCAACTGTGAGCTATTATCTAAATACAACCAAATACATGCCCTTCTCAGTGTCCAGCTGACCTTAAGCTTATTATGCTCACACACACAATCTTCATCACTTCGGAACTCAAGTGGGTTTGCGGTCGGCTCCAATATTCTCCACAAGTTTCTTCCAATCGCAGCCCACGGGAGACACAGAACACTGGACAGTGTCCAGCCCTACTGCATCCTTAACTCGCTGTTTGTGTCCGTGAAAAGCACGTACACAAGAATTCTAGAAATGTCTATATTCAGAAAAGTCCAGCTGTTGGGGGCCAGTAACTATAGGCTGAGTGCACCAGGTGTGCTCAACAATGGCTCCTTTCTCAGAGACACTCACACAGTTAAAGTCACCAGGGCCTTCCGGCTGGCAGCTCCTAAAAGGGCAGCTGCTGAGCCTGCTGCAGTTTCTGGCCTAAAGAAAGGCTTTTTCTCTAAAACCTTCCTCACACAAGAGACAGTTCACACAGCCCAGACACCATCTGGCTATTCTATTTCTAGCAGCGTGTCTTGTGCGAGCTAATCCTTAGGATGCCCTGGCCAGTTCCAATACTGCTGAGGGAGCAGAGCACTGAAGACTGTTCTGCCTCTTGCCATTCACCCTCCAACCCCCAGGATGTACAGGCTCTGGTCAAGGCCAGGCCTGGAGAACTCTGGAGGCCCCACCCCTTGGGGACAGAAGGCCAGGGGGTGTCCCTTGAGGAATGGGGTGGCAATTCTCACCAGCAGCCTCACAGAGACATCCTGGCTAAGGGCCTCTTCCCTGCAAGCAACAATCCCATTGAGTTGCCTGTCATTCTGGGGAACCTACTTCAGAATCAGGGAGGGAAGCCTGGAAACCAGTCAGCCAGGCTTAAAGGAGCCAATCAGCAGGCATGCAGATTCATCACTTCCTTCCCCTCAGTTAACACTTGCCCTGAACTCAAGTGACCTCATCAGCTGGTGGTGGGAACAGGTCAGGCATCTGCCCCTTTGCTCTGGTACTGTAAGTCATACCAATTACTTCCCCTGCTACTATCATTACTAAGTTCTATGGTGTCCATCCCAAGAAGATAACATCATGGCCCCCAGATATTACATCACTCCTTTGGGGCCAGGGGTGTTCCCCACACAACACAGAGGCTCTAATTTACATCAAAAGGTCCATAATTTGCCCTGGTCACAACTGAGAACAGAGTAAAAATCTTATTGATTTGAAGAGGAGCAAACCAACCCTGTTTTGCAGAGAGGTGTCGCTCAAATGCTTCCCTGGAGTAGCTGAAAGCCATCTAGTATTGGAGTGGGGGTCTAAAACCACACATTGCTAAGCAGGCAAACTACAAAGCACACCAACTATAAGGCATGCACACAATCTCAACGAGAAACTCACTAAGCTGCTGCTAAAGTATAAGGGTCTCCAATACCCCAAAGAAGCCATAGGTCATTCCAACAACCCAAGAATTCCGGGAGCCCAAAGACTAGCTGTGTCTTGGCTTTTAAATCCCCAGGGACTGACAGGCAGGGCTTTGGCACAACAGAAGTCCTCCCTCTCTTTAAACCTAATGTCTCTGAAGCATACACTGCTCCTTTTTAGTGTCAGCCTTGATTTAGATTATTCTCTTTCTAGATTCCATCCTAATAGATACAAAACACTTAAATACTTCATAGAGATGGTTCCCTGTGTGTTCTGAATCTCAAGCCCTGAGCATTATAGACACTGATATTCTCTACCCTTCCTTGCAGTCTGCCATCATGCCAATGTCTGGTCACTTAAATATGCAGGTCTTAATCAAAAGGTTCCTGGAATCTGCTTCCTGTTAGATAGTGAAGACTTGATAGCAGCTACCCTGCAGCAACTAAAGATGGACAGTAACGAAATAAAATAAGCCTGAGAGTAAAATGATCACAAATCAGATAAAAGAGTAATGGTGCATGGTATGTTCAGAATATGTCCTCCCAAGTCATGCTGAAACATACTTGTGAATATGACAATATCAGGACTTCGGGCAATATCTTTCATTTTCTATTAACGTGATAAAATACCCTCAGACAGACAGACACGCAGATAGGCTGATTAACACTCCCACAGAACATACTGAGCCCCAAGAACCATGCTGAGGATTTCACTAGTCACTCCTCCTTGATACCCCAATGGGATCAGTTCCAGGAACTCCCCTAGATACCCAAACCCTGCGGATGTTCAAATCCTCTATGTAAGATGACATAGCATCATAGTATCTGTATATAGCCTCCTGGGACTTTATAAATTATCTCTAGACTGCTTATAATACCTAATACAATGTAGAAGTTACACAAGCAGCTGTCATGTTGAGGTATGGATGTGATTTAAATTAATCTCTCCTTCCCTCCCTCCCTCTCTGTCTCTCTTTCTCCCTCCCTCCCTCCATCCATCCATCCAAGTTTGGTTGAAATATAGACACAGAATGTGCTGGCTAAGTTTATGTCAACTTGACACACGCTAAAGTCATCTGAGAAGTGGGAACCTCAATTAAGAAAATGCCTCCATAAAAACTAGGCTATAGACAAGCCTGTATGCCATTTTCCTAATTAGTGGCTGGTGGGGGAGGGCCCAGTTGTGGTTGGTTCCATCCCTGGGCTGGTGGTCCTGGTTCTATAAGAAGGCAGGCTGAGAAAGCCATGGGAAGCAAGTCAGTAAGCAGTGCCCTCCATAGTCTCTGCATCAGCTCCTGCCTCCAGGTCCCTGCCCTGCTCTTGACTTCTTCAATGTTGAACAGCGAAGAAGTGTGGGCCAAATAATAAGATGCTTTGGTCGCAAAAGCATGGTGTTTCATCACAGCAATAGAAACCCTAAGACACAGAACCCATGGCTGATGTGGGTGTCATTACCCTCTCTTACCCAACAGGAAACAAGTCACAGAGAAGAAGATGAAGTGATCGGCCCGTGACCAGGCATGGAAAAGCAGCTGGGCATAATCACTGCACTCCCTCCCGGGCCTGCTACACTTCAGAGCAGATGGAAAACTCTCTTCCTGGAGCCCCAAGACTCTTCAAACGTGGTGTAATGCCAATGTGCCTAAACCGCTTAGGAGAAACGCATCATGGGTACAGCTCTATTCTTCCTGCAGGTTCTCAGGTGCTTACTCGGTCTTTTGGGAAGGTCTTTGTTCTAATAAATACTTCACTATGAAGGGGAAGGTAAGCCACTTCTGTCTACAATTAGTTCTTCTGGTTAGAAGGCTGTCTGAGTGTATGCTTAAGGAGGCATACATTGCCACTCTAGGAAGCAGGTGAGTGTTCTAGAGGGAAATGAGTGGCATGGCAAAGCTCATCACATATATAAAGTGCTACACTTGTGCAGGCATCATGCCATGAACTGACAAACCCCACTCAGATAGAGAACCAGACTAAGAACAGCAGCGTTCCTACTCTCTCACCAAGCAGCAAGCTAACAGCCACGAGTTAAGTGTGTGAGAGGAAAGGGAAAAATGCAGGACGATACAAATACTACGACTGTTGCCACAAGAGAGAGATGGCAAACACAGAGAGGAAAAATACAAACGGCAAACTGGTTAGCAATAAAAGCTGTGGGGTTTGGGGCCCAGTGGTTAAGCATACTGACTGCTCTTCCAGAGGTCCTGAGTTCAATTCCCGGCAACCACAAAGTGGTTCACAACCATCTATAGTGAGATATGATGCCCTCTTCTGGCAAGCAGTTGTACATGCAGATAGAGCATTCATACATAAAATAAATAAATCTTTTTTTTTAAGGTTCTGGGGTTCTACATCATCAACATAATATAAGCAGAAAGGTAGGAGTAGGAAGACACTGCTCACATAAAACCAAGGTCTAGGGTCATTCAGTCAGGTTACCAGCTGTGCAAAGGCAAAATTTCAGGCAGCACTGTGGTGTGGGATTCAGGTTACCCTCGCAAACAGTCATTCTGTATAAAGAAATGAATTATTCTAGCCTCCTCTTCCTCAGCCTAGAGCTGAACATGGGATCTGTGGCCACGCACACAAACTGAGGGAGACTGGGCTTGCTGCTAGCTTTGCTGAATCCTCTGGATAAGGTTCCTCTGAGAGCTCGGAGCAGAGGGGAGGGATCATACTGGAGGCCAATAACTTCTGACTGGAGGACACAAGTGGAGGTCCACTCCCTCCACCTCTAGCCTGGGGGCTAACAGACAAATCAGGGTGGGGAAACTCAAAACACAAGGCCCCTTGCCCCAGATACAAAACCCACCCACAGGGAAGACCCCTATCACAGATGTGCTGAGAAATGAGAGCCCACTGACTGCCTCTTGTGTTCATAAAACAGTGAAGAGCAGACAGGGGCAAGAGAGGGTAATGGGGCAACTATGACCAAAGTCCATAATAGACGCCTATGAAAACCCACAAAGCCCACCATCTTGTACAATCCATCTAAACTTGTGAAAAAAGGAAGATGCCTGGGTGAGGCAGGACAGTGGCAGATCGAGTGAAGGACCACGTGGACCAGCAATTCCGGTAGACAACGCGACAGCGCTCAGCTGAAGGAAACACTTTTCACTCTGCTCTTCTACTCTAATACCTATGCAGGCACTGGAACCCAGAGACCCACCGCCTAACACTGATTTTCAATTTCCTCGTTGCTTCTCACCCGGCATCGGCGTCTAACGCCCAAGTGCAGAGCGGCGGGGAGGACACGGCATGAGCCAAGCACCTCCGCACCTTCCTCCCTCCCTTCCTTCCTTTTGGAAAGCCGTCTTCTACTATCTTTGAGAACTAACTCATTATTCATTCTTCATAACTCCTGAGAAGAATTCACATCCTTTACTGGCAGTCAGTTCTCTAGGGTGTTTCTTACCAGTTTTGTTGGCTTCTTATTCATTACCACCCCCAGGATCCCCAAACTCTTCCGGAACCTCACACTATATATAAAAACTAACTCATGTCTTAGAAAAGGCAAAACACAGAGGTAGTATAAATATCAGAAGCTGCTAGGAGATAGTCCCTGTTCACCCATCTCTTTCTCGTGCCTATCAAGGCAGGCAAGGTCCCCTGCTACTGAAATAGTGGGCATGTCCAAATCTACAAAATGCACAGCACCAAGAGTGAACCCTAATGTGAACAATAGGCTTCAGTGATTATGCTGTACCACTGTAGGTTCACAAAGCACTGAACGGACCACTCTAGTGGGGTGATATAAAGGAAATTCCTATACTTACCGCTCAATTGTTCTATGAAACTAAAATTGCTTTTTAAAAGTCTACTTTAGCAAAAGAAACTAATCATGTAAATTACTATATGTTCCTGCACTTGTACTCCAGACAAATGAAAAATGTGCATAGAAGCTTTACTGTTAGAATAGAAAACTCTTGGTCAAGAAAACAGAATCTGTGGCTTGGATGGAAGCCTAACATTCTAATTGGGCTGTTTCAATCACTGGCTCAGAGACCATCCCTAGGAAGGTAAGCTCCCCTTAACCCAAGCAAAGAAGATAGGCAGAATAATTAATCCTTGAAGGAGTAACACAGGGTAACAGAGTGTAAGAGGTAGGCAAAAGTTCACTGGCCAGTCAGTCTCTTGGCTTCTTGAGAATCAGGGATGGAGCAGAATCAAAGAAAATCACATCAACCTTGGTCCTCTCCACACATGTGCACATATGCAACACCATACATACACAAAACCACACATAGTTAGAAAAAAAATGAAGAAAGCTTTACTAACATTAAAAAGTATTTCCTCCCCAGGCGGTGGTGGCGCACGCCTTTAATCCCAGCACTCGGGAGGCAAAGGCAGGCAGATCTCTGTGAGTTAGAGGCCAGGCTGGACCGACAGCCTCCAAAACAATACAGAGAAACCCTGTCTCGTAAAAACCAAAAAAAAAAAAAAAAAAAGTATTTCCTCACCCATAGATTTTCTTTTAATTTCCTAATCTTTTCTCCATTTCATGCCCTTTTTATTACTGGGTGGTTCCTTCATCCTGTTTGCCTCCCCAAATACCAAACAAGTCACAGGAGGACCACAAGAGGGCACCAATCCAGCAGCTCCTGACCCTGTAAAACAGGCCAGAGCCACAGGGAGCAAGCACAGAGGGCAGATGAGACCCAAGCCAGTGGTGAGGAGCTTTCTGGGAACACTCAAGAGTGCCAGGCAGACCTGCAGCTGTGTGCCCCATGGAATCAGAAACCCAGGCTTTCCCGTCTGCTGGCTAATAGCTGCACGTTCCAGAAAGGCCTTTCTGTGCAGTTCTTGTCTTACTTAAACACATGAACCATTTCCCACTTATGTTCTGTTGAGTAAGATCTTGTTTCTCCCAATCACAGGAAATAGCTTGTGCACACACACATTTGTGGGTAAAGGTATACACACACACACACACACACACACAAACTCCTCACGCTCTCCCAAAACTACATGCCTCAGTAAAATCAATGAGGAGTTTCTGCCCACCCCATATTCCTTTAATGAAATAATGCCACATATACAACTGGAGAAGCAAAATAATGAAACAATAGTGTGTGTTTCTATCCTAGACAACCTCCTACTTCCCTCAAGATCTACTTCCTGTATCTCGTGGGCAATGGTTCCTGTAGAGCTCCCTAAGCAAACACCCATGGGTGTGTGTGTGTGTGTGTGTGTGTGTGTGTGTGTGTGTGTGTGTGTGTGTGTGTGTGTGTATGTGTGTATGTGTGTATGTGTGTATGTGTGTATGTGTGTATGTGTGTATGTCTGTGTGTGTTTGTGTCTGTGTACACTTACACACATTTGTGTGTGTGTGCACGCACGCCACAGTGAGAAACTTAATGCTCTCCCTCCTGCATCATTTAAGCGAAAACCCTCTTGGCAGACACTGTGTGAAGCTCAGTAGCACCCGAACAGCAGCTATCTTCTTTCCCATAAGAAAATTACCCTTTATCAACAGTACTGAGAAGACCTAGTTAGTTCTCCCCAGACCCAGCTGAAACCTTGCTTTTACATTATACCACAAACAAAGCTGAGCCCAGCAAAGCTAAACTATAGGATACTTGGAACGTGATACCCAAAGCAGAGAACCAAAAATCAGGAAGGTTGGATTTCATGGAAACTGGGAAAATTTTTTGCATCAAAGAGTACTATCCACAGAGTAAAAAGGAATCCTGTGGGGTGGAAGAAAGTGTCTGAATTCACATGTTGTTTGGGGAATGGTGTCCTAAATAAAGAACTTCTACTATAATAACCAAAAACCTGGTTATAAAATGGGAAAAGTCATGGCCCAAAGATCTGCAAACAGACAAAAAACACAAAGGAAGGTGCTCAACAATGATACCCACCATAAATGCAAATCAAAAGCACAAGGAAATAGCCTTTCACACACAGTAGAATACTTTCCAGGAAAAAAAGTGTTAGAAAGACAATGGTATGGTAATGCCTAAAATATTATTCATAAAATCACCATGTGACATCACAATTCCACATCTGGATGTGTCCCCAAAGACTGAAGGCAGAGGTTGAAATGCATACGCATATACTCGTGTTCACAGCAGCACTGCTCACAACAGTCAAGAGACAAATGCAACAACCAAGCCCACTGACAGATAAAGGGGTAAACAAAAACAAAATGTTGGCTATACATACAATGGAAGGCAGCCTTCAATGATAACTTGTGCTAGCGAAATAAGGCAATCAAAAATACAGATACTAGACACTAGAGAGATGGCTCAGTGGTTAAAGAGTACTGCCTGCTCTTCCAAAGGTCCTGAGTTTAAGTCCCAGCAACCACGTGGTGGCTCACACCCATCTGTAAGAGATATGGTACCCTCCTCTGACCTGCAGGCAGCAGAACACCATATACATAATTAAATAAATAAATCTTTAAAAAAAATATAGACACTAACTAGCTAGTCCTCACATTTCCATCTCTTCTCTATTATTTTTTTCTCCCTAAGACAGGGTTTCTTTGTGTAGCCCCGACTATCCTGGAACTCACTCTGTAGGCCAGGCTAGCCTCAAATTCATAAAGATCCGCCTGACTCTGCTTCCCAAGTGCTGGGATTAAAGGTGTGTGCCACCACCATCCAGCCAACAATTCTGTCCCTTTCACCAGCATCACCCAAGGCTCCTCGAAGCCTCCTGGTGTGGAAGAGCACCAGGAGCTGGGAAGATAAATACCAGGATTGACAAAAATCAATGGCTGAAAGCAAGAGGAAGACAGCCCTGGAAAATGGCCAGGCAGCTGCAACAGATAGGCATTGTGCAACATTTGCAGTGCACTAGGAGACCACATTCTAGGAAATTCTCTGTGGTATCTGATCATGAAGAAACCAGAAGTGGAATTTTGTGGTTACACTAAGACCCATCCTTCAGAGATCAAATTTAATTTGCTCGTTCAGATGCAGGGTATTCTTCCAACTGGTGAGCTACTTCTGTCAAGCCTGGTAGAGGTCATGAGTGGTTGCCAGTCATGTGCTCGACAAATTTCAAAAGGCAAGCAGAAATGAACCCACATTCTAGTCCCTTAATGGGATACAAGCAGGACTACCCTCATGATGGTGCAGAAGTCAGAATCTGAGTTAGTGATTACAGCATGGTTGGTCATGCATGAAAAGTGTGGATCTAGCTAAGGACTCTTTACAGCTATGGAATCACCACAGTCAGCTGCTGGGATCCTGCAAGAGCATATGCCTAATAAATCTCCTCTTTTGTTTAAAAGAGAATGACAGATACTGTAAGAGTCTACAGCAGCCCAACTCATAGAAACACAGTAGAATGATGATTGTCAAGACCTGGGGAGAGGGGAAACTAGTAAGTATTAGCAGGTACAGAGCTTAAGTTGGAGAAGACAGACTTCTGGAGTCCAGAGATAGATGGCTGGGACGGCTGCAAACTTGATTCCCAGAATGCTCCACACGTCTTAAAATGACAACTTCATGTTGTGTGTATTTTACCACAACTTACACACACACACACACACACACACACACACACACACACACACACACACACACACACACACGAAAAAGAAGAAAACCTTTCTTCTCCCTTTGCCTCTTACCTATCTAAATAAATCACGGGCTATCTATCTGATTAGCCTTTGTAACAATGCCAGGGAGAGTCAAGGCCCTGAACTACAGTTGGCTGGGAGAGGTCTCATCCTGTAATCTTTTCCTGATTTTAGAACTCATTTATTCATTAACAAATGCTTCATTTTAAGAAAAAGAACTAATCAGTATATGACCAACTCCCATCTTGATGTGGAACTCCTAAGGTGTTGGCTTCTTGGTGCAAGCTCCAAGCCCAGCATAGGCTCCAATGTACCAGTGAGTTCCCTTTTCCAGGAAGACATAAAAGATGGCTCCATCGGAGTACCTTTGCTCTCTGCCTCCTTGCCTCCCCTCCCCCACTTCATTCAGGCTTACAATTCATTTCTCCTTCATTCTTCAGCTTCGTGCCAGACACACATAAAAGATCTGTCCACACAGTGCAGTTTGGAATGGAGTCGTGTGAGAAACAGGGTTTAAGAAAGCAACTCTATCCTTTTACATGCAGGGGTAGGGGGTGGGAGGGAAGATGGAGATTACAAAGCATTGAAAACAGATGTGTGACCATCCTCCTGGGGAGAAAAGCGGGAAGATGATGCTGGAAATGGCTGTTCTCCCAGCGTCTTGCCCCTTGTGATCACCATGCTTGCTCACAGCAGAGCAACCCCAGCAATAACGCACCTGGGAAACTTCCTCGGATGCTATCAGCAGCTAGTCCCAAAAAGTCTGCCCAACAACTGGCTATGTTTTTGCCAATAAATCTCATTTCTACATGTTTGTTCTACAGAAATAAAAACAACAAAAATTTGCAGGGCTGGAGAGATAGCCCAGAACACTAGCTGGTCTTCCAGAGGTCCTAAATTCAATTCCCAGCAACCACATGATGGCTCACAACCATCTGTAATAAGATCTGGTGCCCTCTTCTGGCCTGCAGGGATACATGCAGACAGAACACTATACATAATAAATAAATAAATAAATCTAAAAACAAAGAAGAAAAAAAGAAAAACCTTAATTGTATCTAAAAGCAAAAGTATGTTCTATTAGAAAAAAGGCAAAAACAAGTTTCATAGACATGTGTACATATTACCTACACACATGAACTCATGGGGGGCCAGGGGAGATGCTCACTGGATAAAAGGCTTGCCATGTAAGCCCTGGACCCTTAGGTAGATCGCCAGCACCCATGTTTTAAAACAAAATGAGCATGGTAGCATGCGCCTATAACCTCAGAGCTGCGCACAGCATCTGGTTCCAATGACAGCTCCACTTACCCCACATTCAAAAGAATGTCTCCTCCTTCCTGCAATACTCCACAGTCCCCAGCTTAAGACACATTGCCACCAGAAAGTACACTCACTGTATGGAACAGCGAACACATTTTTCTCTTAACAGTGGAACACGGAACCTGCCAGGCCTAATTGTTCTGGCTGCTGTTGTGGGTAGAGCCCAGGACACTGCACACTATGGACAAGCACTCCACAGTGGTCACAACCCAGCCCTAGCATCTCCTCAGATGCCAATTTAACCCACAAAGCTGGTGGAACACTCAGGCCCACCTAACGTAGCAGAGAAGACCCTCACTGGTGAGCACTAATTGATGCTGCTTGCAGATACAACAACTTCTATTCCTCGATTTGGGTTTTTTTTTTTTTCCTGTATATACTCACAGCAAAGGGCCAGTACAACTTGTTTCCCAAAGCACAACATACATAGCCTGCCTCCTCTACAGCCTCCTCTACTCCCAACCCCTCCCCTGCCCTGTTCTATGTACCCTGAGAGATGAGCCCTCGAGTACTAAAATAGTAATGGTCTGGAGGCCAGAGCTCTACAAGGACATAAGAGCTATTCAGTAACTTCCCTTGCACCGGCAGGCCCACATTTCCTATGTTCCCCTCCAGGATGGAGGCAGCTGAGGGCCAGGCAAGTAAAAATGACCTCTACTGAACCAAGTGCCTGACCGACTTCTCTGTTTCTACATACGAATTTAATAGGCTTTTTTTCCAGACTTTAAAGGCTGCAAAAGAAAGGAAAGTCACGCAACACTCCTCTGAATCCCAGGAGCCTCCCTGGGATTCAGATGCCAGCCAGCATAGCCAGATCAGGCCAACTTGCCTCAAAAAGCAAGGTGGACAGTGCCTTAAGACACCCAAGTTTGCCCTCTGGCATCCACATGGTCACATGTGAGTGCATATACACATGCATGAACACACACACACACACATTACCTGAAAGCCCTAGTGACCTCCAGGTTCCAAACTGGGGAGGGGGGGAAGAGCAGGTACAGCAAGAGGCCTCCAGTGCCCCTGCCCCTGACTGCCGTCACTAAGACTGCTTTGGCCAATACTCACCCCAATGTGTGTTCTCTGCATACAGCAGTATCCTGCCCCAGATGACTGGGAAAAGGCAAGGGTGCTTTGTCATACTGCATGAAGACGCCCTTAGGGCCAGAAGTAAGATTAGCACCCTAGAATTTTATCACCTGAGACTAAATGATCAAAGAAAGAAAACAATTACAGGACTGTGCAGCTGGGTACAATGGCAGACACCTGAAATCCCATCACCCGGGAGGCCTAGTTGGACTACAAAGCCAGGCTAGACCGCATCTCAAAAGGACAGACAAGTGAGGAAAGACAAATGAACAAAGAGGCCGGTGCAAGCTAAACCAGGTGACTACTGTTTCTCAGGCAAGCATTTGGCAAGGGCTTCCAACGTTTCCCACGAGGGACTCATAAAAGAATAAAAATGTTGAAGGCCTCCATCAGAAGCCCTTTGATCTCAAGCAGTGTCCAATAATTATCACCTGCCTAAGCAAAAAGATCAGACAATTGACTAGAAAAGAGATGGTATGATTTTGCTGGAGGTGAGGCAATATAGTGAGAAAAACAACAGTTGTAGGCATGAGTTTTCTGGCCAGGTTAGGGACCCTTGGGCCCCAAATTAACACACAGACACTACATTATGAAATGTTGGCTGATGACTAGGGCTTGTTGGCTAGCTCTGTCTTAATTATTAACCCATTACTACTCATCTATGTGTGTCTACGAGGCTGTGGCTTGTTCGGTAATGCCCAGCATGGTGTCACTCCTCCGGCAGCATCACAACTCCGTTCTGGAGGCTCTCTTGCCTACCTTTCCCAGACATCTCCTTTCTTAATCCCGCCTATCTTCCTGCTTCATTGGCCATTGACCCAACACTGTTTTTTTGTTTGTATGTTTGTTTTTCAAGACAGGGTTTCTTTGTATTGTTTTGGAGGCTGTCCTGGTACTCACTCTGTAGACCAGGCAGGCCTCGAACTCACAGAGATCCGCCTGCCTGTGCCTCCCGAGTGCTGGGATTAAAGGAGTGCTCCACCAATGCCCAGCTGACAAGTGTTTTATTCATCAACCAATAAGAGAACCATACACAGATTAACATCTGCCATCAAACAGAAACAACAAAACCAGATCTGATTTATACAAACCCATGTCTGACTCTAGATGTGTCTTCTGAGTTTGCACAAGGTAGCTCCCCTCCTCCCAATAAATTCTCTCCATCTGTGAGATGACCAACATAATTGTATGCACAGGTATACAATATAAACCAGAGCCAACTGTTTTACTTGTCTGACACATTACTGCTAGGGTCTGATGTTTGCCCCCCACCTCCAAACTCACTTGTTGAGACCTAATCCTCAATGCAATGTCAATAAAACAAAGGGCTCTGGGAAGTAATTATGTCACGAGGGCTCCATTCTCATGTATTCCACTGGCGCCCTTAGACTGAAGGGCTAGGGGAGACCTCAGGCCTTTCCACAGTGAGAGTACACAAAAGCACTGTCTACCATGCACAGTCAGCCCTCAGACACTGACTCTGCCAGACCCACAACTGTGACCAATCTGTGTCTGTGTATAAATTACCCAATCTACAGTATTCTGCTACTAACAAACTAGCAGAGAGACAGTGGCTTTATTTTCTTTTTTCTTCAAGAAGAGCTTTAAGTCCCTATTCACCCCTGGTAAAATAGTAAGCATTTTAAATAAAGTCTGAAACGCCCTATGATCTTATTATCAATCGTCGCAGATCTAACAGTATTAACAGAAACCAGGGAGCTTGCTGAACGTTGGTGACTTGTGCCTTTAATCCCAGAACTCGGGAGGCAGAGCAGGTGGATCTGAGTTCAAGGCCAGCCTGGTCTACAGCGTGAGTTCCAGGACAGCCTCCAAAGCTACACAGAGAAACCCTGTCTCCAAAAAAAAAAAGAATGAAAGAAACTAGGGAGTGAAAAAAAAAAAAACGGTGAGAGTCTCAACTAACATTAAAACTTACCCTGCATAAATATCCTGCATGCACAGCTCTCTGGAGTAAGTGCTAGAGTCCTTACTTACAATATTGGGCCCACTTCTTCCACCAGCAGTGGAATCCAGCAAGGGCTGAAGGAGAGAAAGGAGGCATTCCAGGAGTGGTGACTTTAAGACAAGGCAATGGTGGGGGAATATGCACAGATAAGAATAGCAGCTACAAGAGTGACTGATGCAGACTGAGTATCTCCCGTTTGCCCTGCAGCATCAAGAGAATGCAAGGATTCATAGCAGTTATAGTGACCCAAGTCTGGGGGAGGGGAGTCTGGACCCCAGGGACATATGGTAGGGATCTGAGCCTGCGTCAAAGTTAAACAACGACCACTCAAGACCCTGGCTCCAGGCACAACACAGAGTGGGAGCCGGGTACCCACAAAGAGACTGGAATCCTGGTGCCAGGCCCCTGCAGTAGGCACAGGAGGCCAGTGATAGGCAAAGTGAGGTGGAGCAGGGAATGGGGGACACAATATACCTTTCACTCTCAAACCCACTGTGTGTGAACACCGTACTATTTATAGGTTCAAAGACATCAGCCCAAAGGGACAGAATGTGACTTTACTGAGAACCAGAACATACACAGACACGCAGGAGACCAGAGGTTCAGTGGGAGCTAAGCAAGTCTGACCCATGGACAGAGAAAAGCAAGCCCCCGACAGAAGAAGGAGATGAGGGCTGGAGCAAAGAGGGTCCTTCTCCAGACAACCAGAAAACTTGGGATAGCCACTGGTGTCACCTCTGTTCCCAGAGTGCAGGCAGCCTTCTCCGTCACAGGGTAGGGTGAGAGAATGACAGGATAGTTTGTCCCCAAAAGTTAAAAGTAAACCCAAAAAGGATGTTTTTAGGTGAATTTCACTCCAGCCTGTATTCCTGTTAGCGATGATACACACTTACTGATATATTGTAGCAACAAAAGCAATCCCACCTGACATATGCTGCAGGTGCCAGGCTGGAGCAAAGTCTCTTCAGCTTATTTCACCCCTTTCCAGGAGGAATCTTTACACAATCCCAGACACAAATCAAATGTTTACTATTCAATATTGAGGGTTATTTTAAACAAGCCTCTTGGTAATATATAAGTTTGCCATTCATTAAAGATAAAAGCATGTTAATGAAGGGTAGCCTTACTTGTTCTTGCATTACAAATTCTTTATTTTCTACAGAAAAACCCAGGAAAATAAACTTGCAGTATCAGAATGTTATTCACCTAAATGCTATTTACCTACTTGTAAACAGTAGAAGAAAGGTCAATAAGTAGTTTTAAATTCTTTTTGTAAAAACATATATTTGAGCCACATGTATGCCTTTAATACCAGCACTTGAGAGGCAGAGACAGGTGAGGAGCTCAAGGCCAGCCTGGTCTTCATAGTAAGTTCCAGGGTAGCAAGGACTACATAGTGAGACCCTATGAATGAATAATGGATGGATGGATGGATGGATGGATGGATGGATGGATGGATGGATGGATGGATGGATGGATGGATGCGTGCATTCAAGCATGCATACATACATACATGCATGCATGCTGAGGCTTTAGTGTTGACTTCTAGATTTAAGAGCACTTGTAACTCTTGCAGAGAACCTGGATCCAGTCCCCATCACCCATATGGTAGTTCACAAACATAGTTCCAGGGCATCCAAAACCATCTTTTGACCCTTGAGATAACCAGGCATACATGTGATACACAGACATACATGTAGGCAAAACACTCACACATAAAATCTTTAAATTTTGACTAAATCTTGGTTCAAGATGGAGACATAGATTATTTGCAACACTTTTTCAAAATTAATCGATATTTTTACTCCATAATGGGTACTGCTGAAAACACCCCCATCTGTTTAATAACATCCAAATTTGTGAACTCTCTCCGAATTCTAAGCAAAAGAAACTCAAGTCAGCAAGCCAAACAGCAACTTTTTAAAATTAAGCATTTCAATGCAACACAATCCAAGATATACTGATATATACCAATATCACATGCTGAGGGATGACATCAGGAAGTATAAGTCTTTGTTGCTCGTAAACAAAAGTTTCCAGAAGACCAGAGAATTCCATATGTTCAGTAAAAATACTGCAATTCTTAAGTTCAATCAATAGTCTCTAAGTGGCCCCATTAGGAAGGCAGTGGAACACAGTGCCAAGTGCTCGGAACCAAGACTGGCTGCAGTGACTGCTGGAAACACCATGACTCATTAGCTAGTTCACTTCTGAATTAGCTTTTAGTCTCTGTGCTGTCAGAAGCCTTTTCCTGTTGCCACCACATCAAGTCACAATCTACAGTTCAAAATTGTAATCTAAAGCATTCCACATGGCTCAGTGCATAGAGGTACCTGCTGCCAAGCCTGATGACCTAAATTCAATCCATAGGATCCACACAGTAGGAGAACTAATTCCCACAGGTTGTCTCCTGACCAGGAAGCAATGTGGGCAGAACACACACACACACACACACACACACACACACACACACACACACACACACACACACACACACACAGTTAATTTAACCTTTTTCTAAAAGAATCTGTGATCTAAAGAAATTAATTTATGATTTATTCAGCCCCAATATTCTCATAGCTTAACTCAATAGTCCCTGAATGAGGGACTTGGAATGATGATTGTATAAAATAGTACCAACTCCCTCAGGAGTTAACTATTGCTCTGCACTGTGCCAGAGGCCTAGTCTCCTATTCTTCCTTGCCTTGTCGGTCTGTAAGAATGATCCCTGAGCAGGCCACTGCAAAAATCTCCTTGAGCAGGCCACTGCAAAAATCTCCTTGGAGGTTAAAGTTTCTAAGGCACCAGTGCCCAAAGTGCTAAACCTGCTTCCTCCTCCAGCTGGGCCTCTCCTAGGCTGAGATAAATGCCAAGCAAGAGTCAGGACAAGAGGCCTACAGCATAGGATGTGAGGCAGGAGCTGTAAGCTCAGTAGATTTGGGGACGTGTCCAGCATGTCTGCTTCAAAACCTCGTCGTACTTGGCCACTCTCTCCAGAGGCAAGAAAGATGCCAAAACCAAGCAGAACAGCTGGCTACTTGCTTGTTCACCGGTCAGCAAACAGCTAATGTAAGCAAAGCTGCCAGAGGCAGATGGGACTCACGCCACTTTGCAGGACAAGCAGGGCACTATTAACACACCCACCTTCACGGAGGCACAGGGCTTGGAGGAAGAGCTGGGCAGACCCACACATGAACCCTTGTTTCCATCCTTTGTTAGCCCGGCAACCCCGGGGAAACTCTCAGCTTCTCAGGGCTGCCACGGGCTTCCATTTGCTTTCTCCGATGTAGCAGAAAACTAACCACGCCCCACACCTCAGGACACAGCACACAGGCTGTCCACTATGTACTTACACACAAGCCTAATATATTCTCAGAACAGTTTTTGGAGGGGTCTGATAGGATCGGACTTTCCCCAGTTCCACTCCCATGAGCAGTCCCAACCTTCTCAGAGAGCCAATTCTAGACACTTGGTCCAGAAAACTTGACAATGGTAATGGTACATCATTCAAGCACTGTGCTATTAGCCCACGTCTGTCAATCAGACCCCAAACCGCTGTCTCCAATTCCTACAGCATTCTGAGTGTGAGCACACATGGCCTCCAAGTCATCCAACCAGCTCTGTCTCCATACCACCCTGCCACCCTTCTCCCCCTGGCTAATTCCTGCTCAGTCACCTTCTTGCCATCTGCCTCCTCCATCGCCTCCACAGCACATCTGCTACCAGCCAGGTACTTCCTGCTACTCGGCACTCAGTACCTTGTGGTGCGCTCATATCAGTTGTCTATTGCTTACTAATCTTGAGTCACTTCTCTTTACACCTTAGGATGTCTGTCTTAGTCACTTCTCTTTTCATAAACTGTAGGATTAGCTAGCTGGGTGGGTCTTGCCCTGAGAGCACCACTCCCTGTAACTCCATTTCTCCTCATCTCTTGCAACACAAACCAAAGCTGGAACTTTAAATTCCCTGCTGTTCTTTTTCTCCTTAAGGTGTACATTTTGTATTTCATTGAGGATTTGCGTAAGAGTGAACTACATGGCCGGGCATTGGTGGCGCACGCCTTTAATCCCAGCACTCGGGAGGCAGAGGCAGGCGGATCTCTGTGAGTTAGAGGCCAGGCTGGACCAACAGCCTCCAAAACAATACAGAGAAACCCTGTCTCGTTAAAAAAAAAAAAAAAAAAGAGAGTGAACTACATGACAGAGGTTCTTGGCCTATCCATCAGGAGACAGCCATTGTTGAACTGCTCAGACACAGCCTGTAAGCCACTCTAATAACCGGCTATGATATAATAATTAATATGTCTATTAGTTCTGTTGTTGGGGGAAGTTCTGTGCATTTGTCAATAAAGTACTGTTGAGCCAATAGGAAACCTAGATAGGGGGGGACTAGGAGTCCAGGAGAACTCTGGGAAGGAGAAACACAAGAGAGTCAACATGTAACGCCATGGGGTAGGAGCCCAGAACTATTCTCCGGTAAGAGACATACTTAGATTAACAATTATGGGGTAATTACTTAATTCAGAGCTAGCCAGTAAGAAACAAGCAAGGCCAACAGCTTCATAATTAATATAGCCTCCTGTGTGTTTATTTGGGGACTACAATGTGGCAGAGCCCAGGCGGCTGGCGGGGGATAAACCAAAGCGGCTAGCAAAGGAAAAGCTTCTCTTTACATTCTGTTCCTTTAGAGAACCCTGACTAATACACTGCCCAATTAATGCCTTGATGCGCTCTGACCAGCTGAGCTGAGAACATAGGAGTCAAAAACTATAGCTCAAGCACCAGCTCCCTGTGGTCCCTTAGGAAGACTAAGGTCTTCTCAGCCTTAGTTTTACTATAAATTTATGGGTTTTTTGGCGCGCGTGTGCGTGTGTGCGTTGTTTTGTTTTGAGATGGGTCTCGTGTAGGTCAGACTAGCCTCTATCTTATTATGTAGCCCAAGATGATGACCTGAAACCCCTGATCCCGCTACAAATATAGGTGTGTACCACCACACAGTTTTATGTAGTGCTAGAGACCCAAACCATGGCTTCCTGCATGCTAAACAAGGAGAGCCTCAGTTTAAGATCAGCCCATGCTGTATAAACCCTTGCCCACTAAATAATACTTTAAAATGTTAAAGCTCATTTCTTTGAAATTTATCACAAGTTACTTAGAGGAATAAATCTGAAGACATCGGCAAAGTCACCTAACTCCAAACTGAGAGACATCCTACCCAGTTGGGGGGGGGGTGAACATCACCATTTCCTCTCCTAAGACTCTCGTTGACTAAGGATCAGCTGAGAGATCAGCTGAGGAGGCAGGTGTAAGAAACAGTAACTGTGGGCCATGGGTGCTGAGCCAGGATGCTTTCCAGAGACCTTTAAATCATCTCTGCAGGTGGTGAGGCCCAAGCACAAGACACCGCCTCCCCGTAATCGCCAGTGTCAATGTGTTAGTGAGAACTGAAAAGAAACCCCAGACCTGTCAAGGGCCCCTAGTTAACACATACCCTTAATTTTCTGACTCTGGACACTTGTCCCAGCTAACATGCGCAGCTGCCAGAGGAATGACATCCACTCTGGGAGTGTGTTTCAAATTAATTACCGACTAAAGCTTTCCAGCTTCCACCGAGTGAGCCCAAAGCCAGGAAGCTGAGAAGGTTAACAGGGAACTCACTCCGGGCAAAGTGAGCAGATGCGATTTGTCATGATCATGTGTCACAACCCCAAAATATTGACTGAAATCATCTGAAGTCTCTCTCCTTCCAAGATATTCCCCTGCCAGTTACAGCAAAAATATACACAGAACGTCAGCTAGGGCCTTTTATGACTTAGAACTGGCTGGAGGTGGGAGCTCCGGGGCAGAGCACTCGACACCTGTAAGGTCCTGAGTTTTATCCCCAACCCCAGACTAAGAGCCAATGGGTGGGGCACTCAACTATAGTCTGTCTGCTACATAAGCTATGTGTGGTGGTTTAAATGGTGGTTTAAATAAGAATGGCCCCCATAGGATCATACATTTGGATGATTGGTCTGCAGTTGGTGGAACTGTTTGGGAAGGATTAAGAGGTGTGGCTTTGTTGGAGGAGAAGCATCACTTGGAAGCATCATTCCCAGTTAGTGCTAGCTCACATACGTCCTGTCTGTCTGTCTGTCTGTCTGTCTGCCACCCCCTAACCTCCCCACCCCCGCCCCCACCCCCATCCCCACCATCTCCCTTGTGGCTGTCTCAAGATAAAAGCTCAGGCTACTGCTCCAGTACAACGCTTGCCTGCTGACATGCTTCCCATCATGGTGGTCACAGACTCCTCTGCCTGCTGGCACTGTGAGCTCCCAATTTCTTGCATAAGTTGCCTTGGTCATTGTGCTTTATCATAGCAGTAGGTAAGTAACTAAGAAAATACCATGTCCCAGTAAATAATTATTTAAAATTTAAATTTAAAAATCACTACATTGAAGACCACTACAAGTTGCTTACAAAAGTTAGGCATAGTGCTACAGCACACACCTTTAATCCCAGCACTCAGCAGCAGAGGCAGGTGGATCTCTGAATTCAAGACCAGCCTGGTCTATATTGCAAGTTCCATGCCAGTCAAGTCTACCTGTCTACCAGTAATACCTTGTCTCCCCACCACCACCAAAAAAGGCCAGGCATGGTGACACGCATCTTTAACCCCAGCACTAGCACTACACTCAGGGGTCAGGAGGCAGAGGCAGGTAGACCTCTGAATTTAAGGCCAGCCTGGTCTACAAAGCAAGTTCTAGGACAGCCAGGGCTACAGAGAAACACTGTGTTGAAAAACCAAGAACAAAATATTTAACTAGTTACACAGTATTTCTATATTTAAATGTAATTATGTAATCAAAAGTTGATTTTTAAAGCATATGGTATATGGGTCAAGGCACTTGCCACGATAAGCCTGATGACCTGAGTTCAGTTTCCCAGATCCACATGGTAGAAGCCAAGAACCGACTCCTATAAGTTATCCTCTGACCTCCAGACACATACACGCACAACAAATAAAATGTAATATTTTAAAAGCTAACAAGAACATGGCAAAATATGCATAGGTTATTTGCAAATATCATACCACTTTATTTAAGGGACTACAGCACCCTTGGAGTTAGGTTTTACATATATAGAAATATTTTAGATTTTATGATATGCTGCACTGGAGTATATATAATCACTTTATTATGGACAATGTTTCATGATTTTAAAATTGTGTGCCTATTTTCACCTTATTCTCATAACATCAGGGTGTCATGGGCAGGATACTCCTCATTTCATAGGTGATCAGAAACCAGAGATTTCCACTGAGGTACAGTTTGGTGGTAGAGTACTGACTAGCATGCTTAGAGTTCTAGGTTTAATCCCCAGCAACCCGCTGTGGGTGAGACAGACAGACAGACAGACAGACAGACAGACAGACACACACACACACACACACACACACACACACACACACACACACACACACACACACACACACACCATCTTGCACTGGGGCAGGCAGAAGCTGAGCAGACTAGTTCCACTTCTCCGTACCTCTTCTCAGTGTCCCTTTCTGGTGATGATAAGGAAAAGATGTTCTGTAGCCCTGCATTTGTTCAGACACCCACAGAAACCCTGGAATGTACAACTCAGCTCACAGACGATATGTGGGCTGGGCAGAGCAGAAGGAGCTGGGGGGGGAGGGGTGACTGAATATACATGTAAGACAGTTTTACTTCCTGCCGTGCTGGAGTCTGTTACTGTTGAAACCTGTTTAACTGTGGGTGCCACTCTGCAGCAAGACGGGAGGAAGCAGGAGCTGCTGCTATATATAAATGTCTTATTTTGGGGTCGTCTTTCATCCAGACAAACACTGGGAATGGGGTTTTGTGAACCGAATTCAGAACGACACCTTGCAAATGCCCTGCACACTGAGGCCTGCTGCTAAGACCTTCTGAACAGAGCCAGACAGACCCTGTCTGATCGTGATCTGCAATCAGGGGGAAACAATGGCTTTTTTTTTTTTTCATTGATTTCCCTATAGAGTAAGACAGCTTCAAACAGGGAATGAGGGCTGGATGTGGTGGTCTACAACTTTAATCCCAGCACTGATCTCTGTAAACATGAGATAAGCCTGGTTTTTATTAGGGCAGCCTTGTCTATGAGGCCAGCCTGCTCTATACAACAAGTACCATGTCAGTCAGGGATACACAGTAAAAACCTTGTTCTGAAAACAAAAACAAAAACAAAGAGTAGGCTGGCAGTGTAGTACAGTTTGGAGCACCTGCCTAGCACAGGTAAGACTCTGGACTTGAGACCCAGCAATGCAGAAAAACAAATGATGAAAAACCAGAAAGAAAACACGGGCTGTCAAGCATTCTGCACTGCAGTAGTCTCCCCCTTCCTTCCTAAACTTAGATTATCAATGAGCTCTATATATTTTCCTCTATACGAACATATATTGGATAAAGTTTATTTTATAATTGTAAGAAGTAGCCATAGCTTTTAATAATTATAACAGTAGCACCAATGAAAGCTATGTGACTATCATCTCTGAGTTTCTCAGTGTTCCATTGCTGTGAAGAGACTCCATCTAACTGGGGCTGCTCACAGTCTCTCATGGTGGGGAGCCCAGCAGCACAGGCAGCAGTGGTGCTAAGGAAGTGGCTTAGAGTTCTCCATCTTGATCCTCAGACAACAGGAAGAGGAAGCCACCAGGCCTGGCTTGGGGCTTTTGAAAACCTCAACACCTTCCTCCAGTGACACACTTCCTCCAAAGGCCACACCTTCTAATCCTTTCAAATAGTGCCACTCCCTGGTAACCAAGCATTCAAATCTATGAGCCCATGGGAGCCGTTCTCCAACCAGTCTCTTTCTCCCTCAAAGATTTTATTTTATGTGTATGAGTGTTTGGCCTGCACATATGTGTGTGCACCACAAGCATGTCTGTGCCCACGGAAGCCAGAAAAGGACATCAGATCCACAGAACTGCAGTTACTGATGGTTGGGAGTCGAGTACTCTGCAAGAAAGACAAATGCTCCTAGCCACTAAGTCATCTCTCCAGCTCCTCAAAGACCTTTTCCAGTTGTTACAAGATATCCACTCAATCAAACAAACAAAATACGCCAATCAAAAATTTTGACAGCATGTATATCTGCAAAACCTGCTTGCCTGATGCCTACAAGGGCAGAAGAGGATGTTGATCACCTGGAAGAAGTTACAGATGATTGTGAGCCATCACCTGGATGCTGGGAATCAAACCCAGGTCCTCTGGAAGAGCAGCCAGTGCTCTTAACCACTGAGCCATCTCCACAACCCCTTTAAAGGATTCCTACGTGCTGGGAACCTATAAAGAAAGAGTGTGAGAAGGAGAATAAAGAATTTCATATAGTTATTAGTGGAGAGAAAAAGACACTGTGAGGGAAGCTGCGTGGGAAGGGGGAATCACCTCCTCCCATCTCTAGTTAGACCCAAGAAAGAGCTGGGATCATGTGGTGTCTCCAGGCATAAGCCCCATAGCCCAACACCAGTGCAGTTTCAAATCCTACTCTCTGGGGGCCTGTGTGATTCTGTACTGGGGTTCACACAGAGGCAGGACTGAGAGCCTAGCATCCACACAACTAACTCACAATAAAGAAACAGGAGCCAGGATACTGGCAAGGGGGCAACCTTGGAAGTAACCTTTAAGAGGAAAATGACGCTGGTGTTTGACAGATGTGTGCCTGTTAGAGCGAGCTGGGTATTATCTAAAGAGTCACCTACTTCCTGGCCCAGTGCCCCATGTATACATCAATCCTCCCCCCTCCCCAACCTCCTCAGCCAGGGTACAGAGGAACAGACGTAGGATGGCAGATGAGACGCTGGGGAGGTGGGGGGGTAGAGTATCTACCCAAAATCATCGGCGGCAACTTTACTAGCATGGCTATGATCCTTGTCACTCTATAAAAGGACCTTCCAGAATGTTCAAAGGAAACCACAAAGTACGGACATCTAGGCTTGGGCTGTAAGGTCACTACTAAGAACCACACCCAGATTTTAAAGGACTAGAACACAAAAGGACGAGTCTTCACATGTTCAAAGGGAATTTAAGACAAAGAAATGGGGCTGTGCACTGGGGGACGGGGTGGAGATGGACAGGATTCAAAACACTTGGGGCTTCGCAAACCACCCTACTGCTCCGCAGCACTGGAGCAAGACCAGGTCCTCAGACGAGACAGGCAGGCAGCAGGCTGCATGGCCCCAAGGTACATTTGAGCTGCCCAGCACAGCTCTGAAGAAGGACACAATTATTAGGGTCTTCTCACTATTTCAAGCCATTTGGAGTCACCAAGTCAACCGTCTGACCTGTTAATCCAGACAGCCTGAGGAATAGGTGTGATTAACTTTCCCTGGAAGATGACCAAGTTCCAGAGGCAAGGCCTTGCCAGGAGCTACTCAGCAAAACTTGGTTGAAGCTGGATGAAAAACTACAGCCAAGACACCAAAAAGAACAGAGGCAAGCAAAGCTACGTGAGCCACACCCTCTGCTGCTCACCCAGGAGCCAGATCTTCCTGTCTAAAGGTAACTTGGGGGCTGCTGGGATGACTCTGTGGGCAAAGTTGCCTGGCTGACACCAAAGTTTGACAATCTGAACCGGATCCTTGCAACCCACATGTTTCAGAGAACTGACCTGAAAGGGTGAGCAAGTGTGTGCTCACACTCACTCACACACACACACACACAATAAATTTAATAAGAAAATTTTAATAAAAGTCAGTCACTTTTGCAGTTTTTCTGGTTTCCCTGTTCCCTCATTCCAACATTCAGTGGCAAAGACAGAAAAAAAGAAGTTTTAGAAGATTTAAGTTTCTTGCTCCTTGATCCCTGATGGATCTGGTCATTTAGGGTCAAAACTATTATTAGTGTCCGCCATGGTTCCCTTAAGGGAATAAATACAGCTTGGCTCTCTTCTCCCCCAGCTCCACTGCCCCACTGCCCTGCCCTGCCCTGCCCTGCCCCACCCATCACACCCTTGAGGGGTGGGAGGGACAGACCCATTCAGGACTGAATTACCTTCTGCTTTCCTTATGACCCCACCCACCCACCTCCCAGACCAGGAACCCACAATTCCACCACACGCTGTAATGATAGGGTGTTGGCCTCCAGTCCAGATTCCCAGACCCGAGCTCTCTGCCACCCGACCTCTTCCATCTGGTCTGTTGGCAAAGGGTTGTGCTCAAGAAAGCCACAAGCGCTGGTTGCTCCGAACCCTCACCCTTCCCTCACTGTGTGGGTCAACTACAGAGCAAATCAATATTGGTTTTCTCGCTAGGAGAAGCCGCCTAAGAGAGCAAGCTTAAGAAGCCTGCTCTGTTCTCTCCTGGCCTCTGTGTTTACTTTCCTTGGTCATACCCACCTGCCCTTTCCCAGGATTAGGCTGGCCCTGGACCACAGCCAACTGGACAGTCCAAAGCATGCTTCCCTGTGACCTCATTACCTTTTCTGGAAGATGTGAAAGCTTGATCCTAACCATAGACGATCTCAGCTTAAGGATAAAGTTCAGAAAGGCAGCCGATATCAAAAGGTGTGAACTTGCCAATCACCCCTTTCTACAGCAAACATCCATAAGCATGGCTACCTCTCAACAAGCTGACTCTCAGGAGGCATGGTGGCACATGACCTAACACTCAGAAGACTGAGACAGGAGGGCTAAGTACAGAGACCCACGTTTAAAGAAGTTCAACTTCTCGAAATTCTTCAAAGTACAGATAAAGCAAGGTGACACAAATAAGCAAAGCACCTAGAGAACAAGTGACCAGGCTGACCTCAGTGGCCGTAGCCCATGGCAGTCTGTCCTTTCACTCCTGTCTGTCCATGTGTGAGTGTTTGCCTTCCTGTATGTATATATACTGTGTGCAGTGCCTGTAGGAGCCAGGAGAGGACACTGTCCCTCTGGAACTGGAGTTAGGCAGCTGTGAGCTGCCACGTGGGTTGAGAATGGAACCTCAGGTCTCTGGCAAGAGCAGTCAAGTGCTCCTAAACACTGAGTGGTCTCTCTAGCCTCACGGTTTGTTTTTTCAATTCAGTAAATATTGCCAATTTAACCAAATCCCAACAAAATTACATCAGAAGGAGACATGGAAAACCGACAGATGTCAGTGAAGGATCCCTTAATCTGGTTTTCTGTAAGGAAGTCAATAAAACTACCTAATACAGATGGGGAAGTGGAGAAATGACAGTACAGTTGTTTGATTTATTTGTTCTGAAATGCTAAGATAAATAAAAGGAGAAATAACCAGAAGGGGTGAAAGGAATTCTCTGGGAAACAGGATGAGTCAATACAAGGAGGACTGTTGATTTGGGGTGACAGGACTTTCAAGAGGGGTAGTTGTCAGCATCATGGCTGTCATCACCAGAACCTCATCAACCATCTGTCACCCACCAGCAGCAGCAGCATCATGAGAGGATGCCTAATGATGCTACCCCTGTTGCAGCCAGGCAACCATTCATAACTGCCTTCCCTACATTATGCTATGTAATCTTCACAGTCCTCACATTGGAGGCAAGCTCTGACTTGGAGCTCATTTTACAGAAGAGGAAAGTGACACACAGGAAGTACCTTTTACCAAGATCACTGCCCCAGGACTTGGCAGACTAAGACTGTGTGTGTGCTGTCTGTTTTTCTGTCTCACAGTACAGCTCCAGATGGTATGAACTTTCTATGTAGCCCAAACTGACCTACAATTCAGAGATCCAAATGCCTCTGCCACCATAGTGCTTCGATTAAAGGTGTGTGACACCACACCCAGCAACATGCATACACTTTGTCTGTTACTGGGCCCTTGAGCCCTTGTGTAAGCTAGACAAAGCATTATACCACTGAGTTTTATCCCCAGCCCCTTTCAGATTTTACCTTGTATAATGGTTTGAGTAAGAATGGCCCCCATAGGCTCACAGATTTGAGTGTTTGGCCATTAGGGAGTGGCACTACTTGACAGGGATTAGGAGGTGTGGCCTGATTGGTAGGTGTGGCCTTGTTGGAGGAAGTATCACTGGGGATGGGCTTCAGAGTTAAGACAGGCCTAGTATCTATCTCTCTCTTCCTGCTGCCTGGGATCCAGATGTCAAACTCTCAGCTGCTGCACTGCAGCCATGCTTCCAGACATGTGATAAAGGAGTAAACCTCTGAAAGTGTAAATCAGCCCCAATTAAATGTTCTCCTTTATAAGAGTTGCCATGGCCATGGTGTCTCTTCACAGCAATAGATCATCAACTAAGACATCTTGAGACAGGAGTTTTAGATTGGTCAGGCTGCCCTCATATTTTCAAGACATCTGTCTGTCCTTATAATTTGGGATGGGTGGTACACACAATTTTTTTGTAATTACAAAAAAGTTTAATCCTTTTTTTAAAAGAAATAATACAGAGAAACCCTGTCTCGAAAAACCAAAAAAAAAAAAAAAAAAAAGAAATAATACTAGTTATTTATGTAGGGAGGGGACCTGGGGCATATATGGTGTATAGGCACATGGAAGTCAGAACAACTTTCGAGACAAGAGTCAATTTCCCTTCCACCACGTGGGTCCTAGGAATCAAACTCAGGTCTCAGGGCTGGTAGCAAGAGTCTTTCTTTGCCCAAGCATCTCACCCCCACACAGTTTTAATTTGTTAAATTTTTAATGATATACATGCACACAATGCCTGTGGAAGCAGTAAAAAATAAAAATAGCTAATTAAATGCCAGGTTGTCAGCTTTTCCTTTGGCATCGGGCACAAAGGGGGACAAAGCAGGCGACAAAGCAGGCATAGCATCACACGGACCAAGAACCCTGCAATGTGAAGAGCTACTATCCAAACTGCCCTCTCTGGCTTTACACACTCACCTTACTTCTTGAACTACAAAATTACAGCAATGTGCATACTCTTTCACACACACACACAAATCCCATAACCAAGATGGCATCCAATGTCCTTGTCTCCAAGGAAACAATAGCCTGTTAACCCAAATGAAATTATAGGTCCTAGCTGACACCACCACTGGGGAGGTGCAGTGTAATGCCTGTTCTGGGAAGCTGCCCGTGTGAACACTCTCCACTGCAGACACCACAACCCCACCAACCCCTCACCCCCCACCCCCACCCCAGTGATAATAATAATAATCTAACTAATCTGTCCTACAGAAAAACTGTCTACTTCCAGAACTACAGGGCCAGCCCCCAGGTGTTGTCAGCAGTGCTCTGGTTTAGGGACGGTTTGTCCACAGGTGTTGAAGGTTCATCACTGAGCCCTACAGTGCTGGAAGGCAGAGGTGGAATCTACAGTTGGTGGTGGCCTACTGTTCTCAGAAGAGATTTTAGTAGCTCTCACAGGACTTGGTTAGTGCCTGAGACTGTGTGGTTATCAAAGGGTGAACCTGGCATCTTCTACACTCTTGGGTTTCCTGTCTCTCACACAGGTTTCCATCATGGCACCATCAGCCATGAGGCCCTCATCAGTGACCAAACTGATGGGGTCACTCAACCTGCAACTTCCAGGCTCAATGCAGCAAAGTAAATGAGCCTGACCTCAGGTATTTTTGTTTTGACAAAAGGAAACAGACCAAATCAGTCAATAACAACATGGATGCTCGAATTTCCAGAAGGGATATGCTAGGTATTCTGGAACTTTAACTTTCCTCACAGGGTAGCCATTTTCTTGTCAGAATCCACAGAACATGAGTTGAGTATAGAGACACCTACAGCAGTACTCCCCTGATAGGATACTGCTGATGAGGCCAAAATACTTCCCAAATTTCAAGGAGACTGACATTTAGTTCATGTAAAACAAGCTAGGATCCAGGTGATTGCCACATAATTGAGATAATGTCATATCCCAAGGGACATGATTCCCCAGGGAGGAGGAGAAAGAGGAGGAGGAAGAAGAGGGAGAAGAAATGTGTTTGGCAAGGAGGTTATGTTTTTTCTACAGATGCACTGTATCTACCTGGGCAGGCTGGTACATGCCTGTAGTCCCAGCACTGACAAGACTGAAGTAGGAGTTCAAGTCCAGACCACACAACATAGTGAGACACAGTCACCACCGCTTAAAAAAACAAAACAAAGATGAAGACTGTAGCTCAGTTGGTAGAGTGCTTACCTAGCATGCAAGAAGCCATGGGTTTGATCCTGGAGGTATACAGGGCTGTGGTAGCACACACCTGTAATCCTAGCAATTGGGGTGAAGAAGTTCCAACTATAATAGTGGGACCCTATCTAAAAAAGAAAACTTGGCCGGGCATTGGTGGCGCACACCTTTAATCCCAGCACTCGGGAGGCAGAGGCAGGCGGATCTCTGTGAGTTTGAGGCCAGGCTGGACCGACAGCCTCCAAAACAATACAGAGAAACCCTGTCTCACAAAACAAAACAAAAAAAATTGATAAAATGTGTTTAGTTTTCACTGTTGTTGTTTGGAGATTTGTTCTGTTGTTTTAAAGTTGTGTTGAGACAGAGTCTCACTTTGTAACCGTAGCTGGCCTAAAGCTTCCTGTGTAGACCAAGCTGGAATTGAATTTACACAGATCTGCCTCCCTGTTTCCCAAGTGCTGGGATTACAAGCATGAGGTGTGTGTGTGTGTGTGTGTGTGTGTGTGTGTGTGTGTGTGTGTGTGTGTGTTAAATACAGTGTATTAAGAAAGAAAAAACAAACCGGGTGTGGTGGTGCATGTCTTTTATCCCAGCACTCAGGAGCAGAGGCAGGTAGTAGACCTCTGAGTTTGAGGTCAGTACGGAAAACAGTGAGTTCCAGGACAGCTAGGGTTGTTACAGAGAAACCCTGTTTGGGGGGTGGGGGACAGACAACAGGAGTAGACCAGAGTAATAAAGTCAAGAGCTGTGCCATATCTCAAAACCGGAGAGCCAACAACTTCCTGAAACTCAAACATCTGTCCAAACGCTCAACAGAAGAGCTACGGTTTCTGCCGCAGGCACAGAGTCTGTTTAAAGCTGGCTTTTCCAAGAACTGGCATGTGAGACTAAACTTTTCAGATCTCAAATGTGAAAGTTAGAATGAATGGGGAAAGAGGGGACAGACGAACTCCACTTAAGCCAAGGAGGGACACCTGAATACACGCACTGTCTCAAGTGCGTGGGCATCTGTTACATCTTACACAGACATAAGAGCAGTGTACTTTAGCTTCCTACTGGGAAGACAAACGGTACAGAGGAAGAAATAAATGCCTAGGATGGGAATCCCAATGCAGACTTAAGTGGAGTGGAGTGGCAGATACAGGCAGGGAAGAGGACAGCTGGAGAGGGCTTTAAGAGATGGACAGGAGTGCCCGGGTGGGAGGGGGGGGAGAAAGCTGAACGGTGGCAGCTCTGAGCTCAGGTATGGAGGTGAGCTGAGATCTGGGCCCCGGAAGTGGCTGGCAATTAGGGAGCAAAGACAGGTGTGGTATGTGCAAAAAGACAGACAGTAGAGAGAGCAGATTATGGCCCAGTGGGGAGGAAATGCTGAGGGCAGGAGAGGAGACGGAGAACCACAAAGAATGCCCTGGGAGTGATGGGCAGGATCGGAGCTGTATTTGTTTAAAGATCACTCCAGCAGAAATGTGGAGAATGCTCTGGAGGTAGTCCAGACTGCCGGCTAGGAAGTGTCTGCCACTGGAGAGTCATGCTGTCAGGAAATGATGGAAGCAGGGGTAGGATCCAAGAAAGATTGATTCACAAGTGGAACTGATGGAATGAGCGGCCTGGATGGATGTGGAAGGACACGGATTTGCAACTGACAGAGGTGACAGCAAAGTGTCTCTCCTGCTCATGGCTGGAGAGAATGTGCAGGTCGGACAGTAAGGTCTGTGGTGAGGAAACCGGGCAAAGACTAGCAGGATCCAAGTTCTCATGTATTGAGTAGAAAGGGCTTGGGACAAGAAATAACTGACCAATCACTAACAAATGAGAATACAGACTCTAGACAGGGAGAAAAACAGTGAGCTGAGGAGCTTCTGAGGCAGGACCCTGTCCAGGCCGAATGAATACATGAGGCAGCTGAGAAAACAGAGAGGCAGCTGGGAGTGAGAGCCTGCAGACGCTTCCCAGGGTAAACAGCAGTCATGCCGCACAGAAAGTTGAGACTAAGAACTGACAGCTGCAGAGGCTCCGGGAGACTGGGTCGTTATGTTCGAATCCAGCTAGAAAAGCTTCTCCACAGCCATTAACACTCTCCAGCTCCTCTTGACCTGCCCGTCCTGACCACCACTCATGGGGCACTCATCACTCCCTCAGTCATCACCGAAGCCGTCTCCATGCAAGAAGCCAAGGATGCAAGCCATGAGCCTACACCCATCATCCTGAAATTGCAAAATCACAGGTACAGTCAACCATGACACAGAACAATGCTCCAGGAAACGATTTAGGGGGTCCAATCTAGTCACAAAGCACCTACCCAGTGACCAGGCATTATACCACGTGCTGGATTAACAGGGAGTCACTTAGAGCCTGACAGTGCCTGGGGTCAGGCACTGCCATGCCCAGCACCTTAGAGAGTCCCAGCACACGAATGAAGAGCACCTGGCTGAGGAAGGCAGCACCCTCTCCCTTCTGGCATATGAAGGAGTGACAGCTCCAAGGGGTCACACTGTAGTTTTTCTTGTTTGTAACAGGATCTTGCTATATATTCCAAGGCTTAGACCTCATGGTCATGTCTATGCACACACAATAGTAGGATTATAGCTGTGCACAGACATACATGGCTCACAACATGCTAAGCACATGGAAACTACTTTCTTCCTATAAAAAAACAAATATTAAGTTGGGCATGGCAACACATGCCTTTAATCCCTTCACTCAGAAGGCAGAGAGAGACAGGTGGATCTCTGGGTGTTAGAGGCCAGCCTGGTCTACATAGTGAAATCCTGTCTCAAAAAAATTTTTTTAATTTTGCTTTTTTTTAATGTATATATATTGTTTTTGCCTGCATGTATGTGTACCGCATGTGTGACTGGGGTACTTGGAGACCAGAAGGGTGTGCTGGAGTCCCTGGAACTAGAATTACAAATGGTTGTTAGTCACCATGTGTGCTGGGAACTGAACATGGGTTCCCCCCGGAAGAGCAGTCAGTGCTATTTATCTTATTTTCATATCTGTGTCGTCCCTATATGTAGGAAAACGTTAGTGCCTGTTGCACAGACCTCCATATGAGTAGTAAAACACTGCTCTACCTCCAGGGAGGGGGGAAAAAATCAAGACATTCATAGAGATGGCAGTGACTAGGGCATATGAGGCCAGATGCTGAGGGGCTGCAGATACCTTGGCATTTACTTAACATGGATGGGTTCAGTTTGTGGTAATTTAGATTTATCAAACCTATAAACTTGTATACTGTGTTGCGTTGCTTTTAATTAAAATAATTTTTAAAGGTAATGTTAAACTAATTATCCATTTAATTCAAGTTGTTAGGGACAGTGCGGTAACTGGGAGGTGAAAGCGTTTGTCACAAAGGCCTAAATACTTCAACATGATGCTTGGAACCCACACGAAAGTGAGGGACAAAGCAGTTCCACAAAGTCTTTCTCTGACCTCTCTATGCAAGCACTCACGCCACAAGCAATAATAAAAGGTTCCCAATTTTAAATCTTAAGTTGATTGAAATATTTTTGAAAGATGCATCTGGGACATGACGGCACAGTCCTACAATGCTGGCACTTGGGAGGTGGACGCAGTAGGGAGGAGGCAGGAAGACTTGCACTTATCAGTTGGAAGTCCACCTGGGATACACAGCAAGACTCTGCCTCAGAAAAATAAAAATAGTCGGGACAGTGGGGGTGCACACCTTTGATCCCAACACTCAGGAGGCAGAGGCAGGCAGATCTCTGTGAATTCCAGGCAGCCCAGTCTACAGACCGAGTTCCAGGACTGCCAGGGCTGCACAGAGAAACCAAAACGTAAGATAAAAACAATGAAAGCAGGTTTTAAAAGGTCCACCTAAGACATATAGGGGACTGCTAACAAGAATAAGAGAACTGGTATAGTGCCTCACATCCACACAGCCCTGGGCTGTGTCCCCAAGCACTGTAAAACGGGATGTGGTGGTTGGGATGAAAATGTTCCTGTGGACTCTGACGTTTGAATACTTGGTGCCCAGTTGGTGGCGCTGATTGAGCAGGTAAGTACGGCCTTGCTGAGGAAGTACAATCAGTAGGGAGGGCCCTGGCTTTGAGGTTTCGATGCTAGACCCCATTTCCAATCAGCTATCTGCTTCCTGCTTTTGGTGTGAGACAGCTCAGTTCTCAGCTCCAGTCCCAGCTGTCATGTCTGCTGCATGCCATCCGTTACGGCCACTAAGCCCAAATAAAGCTTCCCCCTTCTATAAACTGCCTTGGTCGTGGTGTTTATCACAACAGAAAAGTAACTGCTACAGTGGTGAGGAGAGCCGGGCAGGGGTGGGATATAAAAAGCAAGAGGATCAGGACCCCAGCGTCGTCCTGGCCACATAGCAAGTTCAAAGCCGGCTTGGGATACATGAGAAGTGAAGAAGGGGGAAGAGAAAAAGGAAGGAGAGGGTGGGGTGAACTGAGAAGTCTACCCTGGCTATGAGCCCGGCCAACAAAGAAGGGGGGATGCCCTGAGTTATAAACTATAAACACTGTCAACATCCAGTAGCCAGACAGTGACAACAAGGCTGTAACTAGAGGAGCCTCGCCCTCTCTACTCCATTCCAGGCACCAGACTGTGCCCCTAGTTCCATTTTAAGTATTTTCATATCAGCAAAGCAAGGTAATGGATGTGTCAGTTACTGGATTTGGCCATTCAACAATGTGAACATATATCAACAAACACATCATTAAAAGAATTCCCCCATTAAACAAACACTGAGACTATTATTTTCAACAAGACAGACTGGTCAAAGGAGCCATTCCAGTAGTACAAAGGCTCTGACTGAATGCAGGTGTAAGGGGAGGGTGCTTGACTCCAGTTCAGACACTGCTATGTATACACTGAGGCATGCTTTCTCACTGATTCCAACAAGCTAGACTCTATCTCCTCTTCACAGAGGTAGGGATGGGTTCAGAAGAAAGAGATTAAAATGGGTTAGGCCAGGCCAGGAACACAAGCCTGACTGAGTGCCAAGGCTATGTATGTTCCCTGCTCCACAAGTCAGGAGGCTCCCACCTCACCTGAAAGCATTTTTGCAACAAAGCCTACGGGGTCTCTATCCAACTGGACACAAACACCATAAACCTCTATCACAATGAAACACCTCAAAACCTAGGCTGCCCCGCACCACCCAAAGAACACAATCCCCTGGAAGGCCTGGTGGAGGGAGTTCTTCTCAAACAATGTGCGTGAAATACGAGCCTCCCTGCATTCATCCTGGGCAGAGAGGGAAGGTCCTGTAGCTTGCATTTCCTCCAGTGCAGTGTTCAAGCCTCCCTCATTCAAACAGGGTGTACTGCTCCACATTGTTCTGCTCTCAAATGTTTGCTTTCCCCACAAGAGAGCCACCGGCTAACCAAAATGGCATGTCTGACCTCCAGAGGACAATCAATGACCCACCAGATGCAGCAAGGTCCAGAAGCAGTCTCCTCCCCAAGATGGGACTTCAGAAGACATTCCAAAGTCCCCTCGGACGACCAATACATCACACAAAAGAAGCACAAGCCGTCTTCTGAGAGTTGTCAACTGCTTCTGTGATTGATCCCAACTCTGTCAGCAGAGGCGGGCCTGTGGGCTACCTGTAGCCCCAGTTCCAACCCCGAGTTCTGAATCCTAGTCAGAACTATGCATTACCCCACTGTCACAAGTCTTTGTTTGGGGAGAAGGGTTGCTGAGACAGGGTCTATCCTATAGCTCTGACTGCCATGGAACTCACTAGGTAGTAGACCAGGCTGGTCTCAAACTCCGAGAGATCCACCTGCTTCTGCCTCCCTAGTGATAGGATTGAAGGTGTGCTCCACTATTTCAGGCTGAAACTGACTATCTGCTAAATTTTAAATGTTTCTGGGGAACCAGGCATGCCTTCACTGGCTCTGGGACTGTAAAAACACACTGTATGTCACTCTGTATTGTCTCCTTTGGATGATCACCATTCCTTCAGGACAGATGATATATAATTATATGTATTATAAACTTCCCTTAAGATCCTAGACACTGCTATTTTAAATGTCCTTTTTTGCTGAAAGGTGCACAAAGCCAGTGTAAACTGTGAATATGTAGTGTTTTCCATTCTAATAGGTTTGTAATGTGGGGCTGGAGGGCTGTGACTGAAGACCTGGGTTTTCATTACTGGCACCTACACAGCTCCAGGTGAGACACCCTCTTCAGGCATCTTTGCACCACTGCACAACAGGACCCTCATACATAGTCTCCCCTCTCTCTCTGTGCCCCCCCCCTCTCTCTCTCTCTCACACACACACACACACACACACACACACACACACAAAGTAAATCTAAAAAATCTGTGCTGGGCAGTGGTAGCATACACCATTAATCTCTGTGAGTTTGAGGCCAGCTTGTCAACAGAGGGAGTGAGTTCCTGACAGCCTAGCCAGAAACCCTGGGAGGGGAGAAGTGGGGGGAGAAGGGTGTATCTGGAAGAAGAAAAAAAAAGAAAAAACCCCACCAGTTTTCCCACTGTGTAAGGCTCAGCAGGGCCTAATTCCAATCCCATTATAAAAGGCCCCTGCTGAGGACCCTGCAAACTGACCAAAGAAGGTGGGTTTTCCCCAAGCAAGGCAGATCTACCTTTTCCTAGAAGGTAATTGTTTGGGCTTACAACATCTACTCTTATAAAGTATCTCTTGGGTTGAAGATCCAGTTCCTACCAGTAAGTCTTCACCTAAACAAAACAGATGACAACTTTGAAAATGTGACAAGTCACTCTCTAATTTATTGTATCATTTTTCTAAGCCATCAAACTAGTGCACTTGCATTAAGCCACACTGTTGTAATTTAAGAAAGAGGTGCCAAGCAACAGGGTTCAAGCAGAGGGTTTTCTTTTAATCAGGGAAAGGGATCATAAGAAAGGGAAAGGGAAGCTGGGGAGACCAGCCTCAGGAGACAGAGGGAGAGAAGGATGAGAGGTAGGCAGGACCCTTTTAAAAGGGAACACTGTGAATATGCACAGGTGGTGCTCTTAGTGACAGCAGCTGAGGGTGTATCCTGTCAGAACCCCAAGGTCAGGCCAGTACAGATGGCTAATACTAACACACCTGACTTAGAATATGCCAGCAGCCCCTTCCAGACGTGGGGACCCCCACTCCCCGCAAGAGAACACAAAAGTGTGAACAGTACTGCCCACATCTCCCAGCAACAGTCAAGGCAAACGGGTTGAGATGGTGAAACAGTGCCCGGGGGCTGGAGGGTAGTTCGTCCAGTGGGGGAGCGCAAGCTCAAAATACAAGGTTCTGTGCTCAACCTCACCACAAAAACTGTTAAAAGAGGTAGGTAAGTAGGCAAAGAAGCAACGCATTCTCTAGCCATTCACCCACAGATGAGCTCTTTTGTCACACATCCTTTACTTTCCAAGTCAAGAGAGAGCCGGCCACAACCAGTCTACTTATCAAGGCAATTAGAACTGGAGATAACTGTGCTACCACCTCCGGCTAGGGAAAATACATCCTGGGGAAACAGTCAACACAACAGAGCCATTTACAACCCCTTGTGACCTCTGTGTGGACTTTTCCTTAAAAAAAAAAGTGGAGGCTGGAGAGATAGCTGCACCCTACACGGCAGTTCAAGACTGTTTAACTGTGAACAGTTCAAGGGGTTCCAACATCCCTACACAGACATACATGCAGGTAAAACACCAATGCATATAAAAATACATAAACAAATTTTTAAATGTTTTCTAAAAACTGCTTGTGGCCAGGTGTAGTGGTGCAAGCTTTAAATCTCAGCACTCTATGAGCCAGAGGGGGAGGATCTCTGAGTTCAAGGCTAGCCTGGTCCTGAGTTCCAGACAGTCAGAGGTACACAGTGAAACTCTGTTTTAAGAAGGCTGGGTGGTAGTGGTGGCGCACGTCTCTAGTCCCAGCACTTGTGAGGCAGAGGCAGGTGGGCCGCTATGAGTTCCAGCCTGGTCTACAAGAGCGTGAGACTGGCAGGAGGTAGAAGGCTAGAACATTACCAAGACCAAGGCAGCAATTTGAGAGAGAGAAAATACACAGTGCCTGCTCCAAGAAACAGCCCTGGGAACAAAGCCACCCCCTGAACGAGCATGGAATAAGCCGTCCGATAGAAGGGGCCCAGCTGAGGTTCCAGAAATGGGGCTGACATGGCCCCACAGCATCCTGAGCATCCAAAAGCAGATGCTGACTCACAGTCAAGCTGAGCTGAGCTATCAGCCCACACCTCAGTGGGGACCGCTTGTCCTGTATTACTCACAGCCCAGCCTCCCTAAAATACCTTTGAGGGGTGGTCACTGCTCACAGAAAAACTCAAATGAGGCAGACTTAGAAGGAATGGATCCCGGTCCTGCCTCTGGCCCTAAGTCAAAACTTGCACTGTCTCTTCTAGAAAGGCACCTATCTAGACACCTGCAGAGAAGGGCAGCACGAGCAATGGCATCAGTGAAAGCAGTTTAGTCAGACATGTGCAAAATACACAGCCCAGGACCACATGGGAAGGACCACTCTATTGTGTTTCTGACCACGCTCTGGACCATGGAGACATCAAGGTATATGAAAAGTAGTGACAGCAAGAGCTAACACAAGGAGGTCCACCTGAGATGTATGACAAGCAGACCCAAAGGCTGTTTTTATTGGTCAAGGTCAAGAGCAAAAATCAAAGGGAGGGAGCGAGAGAGGGAGGGAGGGAGGGAGGCAGGGAGGGAGAGAGGGAGGGAGGGAGAGAGGGAGGGAGGGAGAGAGGGAGGGAGGGAGGGAGGGAGGGAGAGAGGGAGGGAGGGAGAGAGGGAGGGAGGGAGAGAGGGAGGGAGGGAGAGAGGGAGGGAGGGAGAGAGGGAGGGAGCCAGAGAGGGAGGGAGCCAGAGAGGGAGGGAGCCAGAGAGGGAGGGAGCCAGAGAGGGAGGGAGCCAGAGAGGGAGGGAGCCAGAGAGGGAGGGAGCCAGAGAGGGAGGGAGCCAGAGAGGGAGGGAGCCAGAGAGGGAGGGAGCCAGAGAGGGAGGGAGCCAGAGAGGGAGGGAGCCAGAGAGGGAGGGAGCGAGCCATACCTAGTGATAACTGTACAGACAGACAGACAGACAGGTGGGCTGGTGGAGGTTTGTTTCTGCCTCCCTTCCAATGTTATTTCTTGCTATTGTCTGGACTGTTGTTTAGGAGGAAATAAGTCTGGTCTTTTGATAACCATCAGAAAAACTTTCTCACCACTACATAGAGTGGCTTCATGTTCTGGGGGCTCAGGCGATCAAGTTCAGGAGCTTACTCACAGTACGGAAGAGCTCTAGCGTGGAGTTACATCCCCCAGTGCATTTTAACTTTTTCTTAATTTTTGTATTTTGGGGTTTTTGGGGGAGGGGTTGTTTGGGGGTTGTTTTATTTTGTTTTATGAGGCAGAATCTCACTGTGTGGCCCTGGCTGACCTGAAACTCACTACGTAGACCATACTGGTCTGGCTCACAGATCCACCAGCCTCTGCCTCGAAAGGCCTAGGTCAAATGGTGTTCACTACCACACCCAGCTTAACAACTCAAGTGTATGAATGTTTCTGCCTGCCTGTTTGTGTGTGCACACGTGTGCCTGGTGCTTGCAGAGGACAGAAATTGGTATCGGATCTCCTAGTAGTGGGGTGCCAGGAATCAAACCCCAGTTCATCGGCAAGAACAGGCAGTGCCCTTAGCACCACCACCACCAATGGGAAAGTTTAAAATGACCTAACAATGATTTGCTTCGTGTGCCTAGAAAAGTTTAAATTTCTCATTCATCTTCATCTATAAAACAAATCTCAAAGAGTGCCACAGAGTGCAGTGTCAGTACACTGTGTAATCCTAGCACTTCAGAGGCAGAGGCACGGAAGATCACCAGCCTGAAATACAGTGAGTTAGTCCAATGCCAGCCCAAACTACAAGGAAAGACCCTTTCTCAAAAAAATAAAATATACAGTGTAATACCTGGAGCTGCAGCCACTATTTTTGCCTCTACAACCAAAATAATAATTTAGTGTGAGATAAAATATTTGTACTCTGGACAGCCATGACATTGAGACAAGGGGAGTCCTATAGGAAAAGGCCTCTTATACCGCCAACAGTGGTCTTTTTTTTCTTCAGGAGAGACTACAAAGTGAGACTGGGATCTATATATAGTGTAGGGCTTCGAGGTACCGCCATTAGCTGAGGGTTAATTAAGTAGCTGTAAGCCCCAATGTTCCTTTCCAGCTTTCTTCACATGTCCCCTGCCTGACGTGACAGTGTGGAGCTGTGCTATAGCTCCGTGTCTCAGATCTTAAAGAAGCCAGCCAGCAGCAGGGACTGGGTACCGATGCTCTAGTCCCAGCTCTGCCACTAACTATGTGATCCGCATACATTATTAGCTCAGCTCATGTCTCTCTTCTACACGTGAAGACAATGCACAGGCAAGCTCCTGGGTTCCAACACCACCACCCCAACACATAAATTTTAAAATAGGTAATTAGATTGGTGGCCCCTGGAGGGTCTGAGGTCCCTTGTAAATTGTCATTTACCTCAACCCCTTTGTCTTTTTCCAATTTCCTTTCACCAGAACACAGGTTAAGTTGCCCAGGCTGGCCTCATACTCCATCCAGTACCACATGCGGCTGGACTTTTTTTTTTGGGGGGGGGCTACATAACACAGGTTTTGTTATGAATAAGTAATTTTGTTTTGTTGTTTTTGTTTTTCAAGACAGGGTTTCTCTGTGGCTTTGGAGCCTGTTCTGGAACTCTCTCTGTAGACCAAGCTGGCCTCTAACTCAGATCTGCCTGCCTCTGCCTCCCAGGGTTGGGATTAAAGGTGTGAGTCACCAACGCCCGGCGAAGCTGCACACAGCCTGTCGTGGTGGCCCGTGCCTTTAAGCCCACTACTGAAGAGACAGAGGCAGGTGGATCTGCCAGAGTGAGGCCAACCTAGTCTATCTACACAGAGTTCCAAGCAGGCCAGAGACTATGCCTTAAAATACACACAGAGTTCTTTAACCATCACAAGTCATCACATGCCCAAGATGTACATTTTGAAAACTGCACCAAGGGACCCTTCTCTCTGTTGGGAGTTCCCTCTTCTTCCTTGCTGAGAAAGAAGGTCAGCAGAGAGCTGGCTACTCCACAGTGGCTAACTGCCCCTCCCATTCCAGCTGTCTAGGAACCCTTAGAAACTCATCCTTCACATCAACTTTTCAGTGTGTCCCTTTTCGGCCTCTGTGGTGACTGAACTCTTTAGGTGATGACCAAGGTCATTGTTTCTAAATGTTCCATTCTTCTCCACGCTCATCCTCTTCCCCACTAAGAGGACTTTAGGCTAACATGCTACCCCCAACTTCACTCCAAGCATCACTCTGGGAATACGGCCCCTTTACAGCAAGAACACTGGGAGACGGGCAATTCCAAAAAGGAGTCCTGATAGGATCGGCATCCTGGTTTTGTCTAGCATTCCTAGACACACTAGTGAAGAACATTTTTTTTTTTTTTTTTTTTGGTTTTTCGAGACAGGGTTCCTCTGTGGCTTTGGAGGCTGTCCTCGAACTCAGAGATCCGCCTGCCTCTGCCCTCCCCCCCAGTTCTGGGATTAAAGGCGTGAGCCACCAGGGCCTGGCTACGAAGAACATATTTTTAAACTTAACATATTATAAGGCAAAGGGGCAAATAACCTAAGTTCTGAGACCTAAACAGCATTGCAGAGTGCTAGCCATGGAAGCTAAAGGCGAGGCGAACTTAATACTGGAGTTCTACAGCACACAACGCTGAGTCTGGGCTGCTGGCCTAAAGTACTCCAGACCTGGAGGGAAAATACGAAAAAATCAAAATGGAGGAGGGGCCAAGGAGAAATGGGCTGGAAGCAAAAAACCGCGTGGCGCGTGGCGCGCGTCTCATGGCGCCTTCCGCGCTCCCCAGGCTCGGGACTCACCATCCCGCCTCACCAGCGGCCGCACGCGGCGCCCAGCTCCCTCAGGAGCCCCTCGTGGAGCCCAGTGCCCACTGAACCTGAAGGCTGTTAAACGGCAGGCGAGCAAGCGGCCACATCTGAAAAGGCAGCGGTGGGGGGGGGGGTGTAAAAGAAAGAACCATCTGGGAGAGCTCCACCCTTCTCCACCTGCAGAAGAGACCCAGGTTAAGCCAAGACTGACTGTCACTGCAGGGGGGAAAAAAAGGAAGGAGGTTTCTCGGAAAGTCAGACTCGGAAGCCCCTTCCCTGCGACCCAAGGGGAAAGAGACCGGGACGCCGAAGAGCACGAAACCAGAACAACTTTCTCACTGAGCCCGATCCCGTTTTTCTCTTCCAACCGTAAAAGACAGCAACCCCTACTGTCATCCCATCCGCGACAGCGCCCACAGGGCTTTGCCTCTCTCCCGGAAAGCCCAGCAACCCCCAGGTGGGCTCCCGGCAGCCGGCGCGCCACCTCGCGCATCCCCGCCACCCTCGCAGCCCCACGGGCTTTGACGGCCGGGCCAAGGCCAGGCCTGGGCGGAGGAGAGCACAGGGGCTCGTGGGGGAGCCCCGAAAGCCTCGCTCCCATCCCCGACTTGCAAAACAATAAGCATCCGCTTTCTGCCCCTCCCCCACAGGACCCTGACCACGAGTCCCAGCCGCCGCCGGGAACCGGCGAGGGAGCGCACCATCCCCGCGGGGAGAGGGGACCCACACCCGGGGCCCTCAGTCGTCCCAGCACCCCGCCGGTCCCCAACGCCGTGCCCCGAGCCTGCGCGGGGCTGGCAGCGCCGGAGCGCGGCGTCCGGGAGCGAGGATCGCGCGGGCCACGCGGTGGCAGGCGGCAACCGCCACGGCCCGCGGGCGCCGGCCACCCACATGTAGCGCCCGCCGAGCGGGTAGGGCGCGCGGAACCCTTACCTTGCCGCTGGCCGTGCCCCCGCTCACGCCGATCAGGAAGGGCTCGCCGCCGTTGGGCTGCTGGTGGTTCTGCAGGGTCTGCTCGCTGTCCCCGGCCATGACTCGCGCCGCCCCTCCTCTCGCAGCCTGAGCGAAGCGACGCACGCTCCCCGCCCGCGACAGGGCTCGCTCAGCGTCTCACAGCCGCCGCTGGTCGCCGCCGCCGAGGTCGAGGCTGGGCCGGCCGCGGCTTGGGCCGGGGAGGGGTTGGGGAGGGGTGGCCGAGGTGGCTTTCCCGGAGGTGCCGAGAGCTCTCCGGTGCCCGTGGCGGCCCTTGGGGTTTACATCCCAGGCAGAGGTCAGCGTGATGAGGCTGCTCCAATCCGGGCCGGCTGCGCGCTGCTATTCGCCAGGAGTCTTGGCCCCAGCCTCCGCCCCGCCCGGGCCTCGCCGCCGCCCGAGGTCTCTGGGAAAGGTGTGAGCGCCACTCCCCTCCCCACCCGCCTGGTTAACCCTTTCCCGGGCGGAGCCGAGGAGAAGAAACAGGCTCGGTCAGCGATTTAATGCGCCAGTCTGCCTCCTGTTTCAAGAGAGAGCAAAAAAGCGAGAAGAGGCTGCTGAGCGGATCCGAGAATGGAGGAAGTGCCTCAGGTTTGAGACGCAAAACTGGAAAAGGCCGGGAAGATGAAGATGGAGATGGAGCACAGTTAATGCCTGGACCCTTGATCCGCAGGAAAACTTGTGTTTTCAGAGACACCCCCCACCTCCCGCCTCCTATATGCCAAAATAGTGTGTCAGCCGCTTAGAGTTTTCCTGTCTTGGAAAACCCCGAGTGCCATTTTCTTTAGCAGGTCTAGCCTTATGTGACTCCCTAAAAGAAGGGTGACTCAAAGACGGTTCGCCCTCCCTGGAAAATCGGTGCCCTTCCCACACCACAGCATCCTAGACTGACATCCCTTGTGAAGCTAGGTTAATGAAAATAGAAACATAACAATGTCATTTCGATCCATTGATGACCTAGTTTATTAGAGGTAGGTCATTTGTCACTTGGTTAGGAATGCAGGATCAAATAAAGACTTAGGAGGAGTCCTCATCTCCGGAGCCAGATTTCTTCATGCACATCAAGGTCCATGAGCAAGTGAGCCGTGCCTCAGTGTTCCCATCTACTAAATGGGAATAGTAATAGTGCTCACACGCTAGGATTTTTGTTGGGCATAAATGAACATCACTTTTGAGCCTGTATTGGGGCTTGAAAAAACTACTAAAGGACTGAGCCAGAAAGGACAGCTTTGCTGGGCACACCTGAAAGGTGGAACTAGAAACTATGCATCTCTGAATTCCTTGTCAGTGAACTGATGGGGCCCTAAAAAGGAGCTTGAGATGCTGGAGAGATGACTCAGCAGTTAAAAAGCAGTGGCTGATCGTGCAGAGGTCCCGGGGTACAATTCCCAGCTCAGGACTGTAATTCCAGCTTTAGAGGTTCTGATGCCCTCTTCTGTCCCCTGTCCAGGCACACATGGTACACAGACAAACATGCAGGTAAAACGCTTTTGCATAAAACAATGTCTAAGTTTTTAAAGGTAAAAATTTAGAAGAGCTTAAGTTTATCGAATTCTCTTGAAAATATTAGTTTTGAAAACATCAAAGGGTATCAAGCACAGTCAGTCAGGCAAGGTGGCCACACCTTTGTTCATGACTTCAAAAACAAAGTTCCTTTTTTCTTTTTCTCCTGAGAAAAGGATTTCTCTGTGTAGCTCTGGCTGTCCTGGAACTAGCTCTGTAGACTAGGCTGGCTTCAAGACATGCTCCTGCCTCTGCCTCCTGAGTGCTGGGATTAAAGTCATGCCGCCGTCACTGCCTGGCTAGAAACTTCCAATTCTTGTTTTTTAAAGATTTATTAGGTATACAGTGTTCTGCCTGCACACCAGAAGAGGACACAAGATCTCATGACAGATGGTTGTGAGCCACCATGTGGTTGCTGAGAATTGAACTCAAGTCCTCTGGAAAAGTAGGCAGTGCTCTTAACCTCTGAGCCATCTCTCCAGCCCAAAACTTCTAATTTTTTTTTTTTTGGTTTTTCAAGACCAGGTTTCTTTGTATTGTCTTGGAGCCTGTCCTGGAACTCACAGGCTGTCCTCAAACTCAGAGATCTGCCTGCCTCTGCCTCCTGAGTGCTGGGATTAAATTGTGAGCCACCAACACCTGGCTAAAACTTCCAATTCTTTTTTTTTTTTTCCCAAGACAGAGTTTCTCGGTATTGTTTTGGAGGCTGTCCTGGAACTTGCTCTGGAGACCAGGGTGGCCTTGAACTCACAGAGATCCACCTGCCTCTCCAGTGCTGGGATTAAAGGTGTGTGCCACCAAGGCCCTGCAAAACTTCCAATTCTTAAGTGGAAAGACACTAAGGATTTAGGAAGGGTGATGATGGTCTACACCTTTAATCCTAACACTCAGGAGGCAGAAGCAGGTGGATCTCTCAGTTTGAGGCCAACCTAGTCTGCAGTGCAAGTTCCGGGATGGCCAGAGCTACAAAGAGAAACCTGTCACAAAAACAAAAAAACCACACTTTTTGTTTTGTGGACATTTTGTTATTTTGAGATAGGATCTTTTGTTTTTTGAGAAAGGGTTTCTCTGTGTAGTCCTGGCCATCCTGAAATCTACTCTGTAGACCAGGCTGGCCTCAGACTTGAGACATCCTCCTGCCTCTGCCTCCTAAAGACCTGCGCCATCACCACCCAGCTTGAGAGTAGAATCTATGTAACCCAGGCTGACCCTGTACTCCCTACTTAGCTGAAGATGACCTTCCTGATATCCAGTCTCCACCTCCCACATGGTGGGATCATAGGCATCCACCACGTCCAGCTTACAAACATCTTTTCTCTTTCCTCTGTCATCAACACCAAACTCTGAAGTGAGGAAACCAAGGTGAGAGCGGCTGCCTGGTGTCCGTGGGCAGCATGTGGGAGGGGCTGGCTAGACCTCAGCCCATCAAACTGCCAAGGCAGTGTAGGTGGATTGTCTTCTCCCAAACGTCTATTCAGGGGAACTATCAGGATTTGCGGGACTCTCTGTGTAGCCTGGTGTGAGCCTGTTGGTGTTGGAGTCTAATGAGTCCACACATTATTAGCATGAGGATAGCAGGGAACTAACTTAGAAGAGAAAGATAAAAGGTCACACTTTTCCAAAATCTCCACTTCTTGCTTTTCCATATCTTTTTTTTGTTTTGTTTTGTTTTGGGTTTTGGTTTTTCGAGACAGGGTTTCTCTGTGGCTTTGGAGGCTGCCCTGGAACTAGCTCTTGTAGACCAGGCTGGCCTCGGACTCACAGAGATCCTCCTGCCTCTGCCTCCCGAGTGCTGGGATTAAAGGCGTGTGCCACCAGCGCCAGTTGCTTGTCTATATCTTAACACAATATTTTTCAAATGTATTTGAAACATCTTAAACAACATGCCTAAACTGGATGTAGGCACAAACACCTTTAATCTCAGCACTTGGTAGAGTGCTGAGACAGAGGCAAGCAGATCTGTGAATTGGAGGCCAGCCTGCTCTACATAGTGAGCTCCCGGACAGCCAAGGCTACATAGAGACTCCTCTGTCTCAAAAACAAACCACCACCAAAAAACAAAAGCACTACAACAAAGCCCACAATATACCTACTACCTGGTATCCATCCACCACTGATGTCATACTAACCCTGTTATATCACGTGACTAGCCATGTGCCCATCATTCTACCCATGAAGACACTTGTCTGAGGACCTATTTTGTTTGTTTTAGTTAACCTACTCTGAACTAACATTTCTTGCCTTTTTTCTCTTCTAATTACTACATCCCAACACCTAGAACAGTGCTTGGCTATAGGGCTTCAGTGAATGTTCCTTGGATGGATGAAGGAGACATCTCATTTCTGAATACCTAAGGTCCCCTGAGGAGAATGACGAGCAAGTAGGATGCATTTGATGTATGATTGTTGAATGAACAAATGAGGATAAGTTAAAAAGGTACCAGCAAGGGGCTGGAGGACCTGGCTTCAATTCCCAGCACCCACATGACTGCTCATGACTGTAATTCCAGTTCCAGGGGACCAGACACCCATGACAAAACACCAATGCACAAAAATTCTTTTTTTTTTTAAAGACAGAGTTTCTCTGTGTAACAATCCTACAGTCCTAACTGTCCTGAAACTCACTTTGTTTGTATACCAGGCTGACTTCGAACTCACTGAGATCCACCCACCTCTGCCGGAATTAAAGGAATTGACCAACATACTCTGCTACTAACTTTATTTCTGAAATCACACACACACACACACACACACACAAACCCGTTACATTGTCTCCACCAAAATTTCGAACTGATACTCGATTGCCTATGTAACAGTATAAAAAGTTCTTGGGACCTTTTAAGAGGGATAGATAGAGGAGCTCCACTCTCTTATATTTTGGTTGTGAGCCTAGCCTTTAACGGCTGAGCCATCTCTCCAGCCCGAGGAGCTCCACTCTCAAGGGGGATGGATGGAGCTCTCCCAAGGTAAGTCAGTTATCGGCAGTGTGGTCCTTGGCTCTCTGTTGCTTCCTCTCACAGATTTCCCCTAGGCAGCATCTGCAAACCCCTCCCCACACCCTGACCATGCTTTGTCATCTTCCCTATTGTGATGAAACATAAGATCAGTCCCTCACCAGAAGCCATCCATGTTGTGATGAAGGGTAAAATCAGTCCCTCATAGATCCTGGGGCTGTTCTTGAAGACTTCCTTACTCTCCAAAGCCTTCTTTAGAATTGCACAGGAACTTTCTACAGCTAGTCCTAGTGGTGCCTGCTACCCAGCTGAGTTAACACATTTCTTTGAAACTTGCTCAACACTAATTTTAATAATATTTGACCTCTGTATGGGAGTAAATATCCACAGAAACACTCTGGAAATGTTGGATGCTTTCTATATAAAGATAAGGCCTGTTTAGCAGAGGAGGCCAGCTGCACAACACTTTTTTTTCACTTTCCCTTCAACATCCTTAGGGAGGGATAGCTTGCCTACACAGAAGAAGTTGCCCTCTGCTTTAAAGTATTTAGAGTGCTCTCAGGATGGTGACCTCAACAAGGACTTAAGCGTCTTGCTCTCTACAGAGCAAAGCAGGCTGCCTCTGCTGCTCCCTGTGCTGTGTCATCCTCTCTTGAGAGCCAGTCACAAATCCCATAGCCAGGGATGCTCACGTCGCATTCGAGCCTACTCTGCAATTACACTGCAGATCCAAATTAAGTGATTTCAGTCTGGTCCTCTGCCTCTCTTATCAAAGAAATACACACACACACACACACACACACACACACACACACACACTTTGTGTGTGTGTATACATAGATTTATTAAAAATTCCAACAGACTCAAGAAAGTGTGTTTTGTTATCTGTGATCATTCTTTTTCCTTTATACAGATTCAGCCTGCTCAAGTCCTGGCCCGGTTCAGGGCTGGGAATGAAGTCAGCATGAGAATGCAGCTACAGCTGTAGCCAAAGAGCAAGGAGACATTGTCGTTGACAGTCCTTTGTCTGCCTGCCCCCTCTCCCCGAAGCACCAGCACCCCCTCCTTCTGAAAAGCAACTGAATCTTTCTCCCTGCAGGTGCTTCAGGAACAATGACCAATTCTCCATTTGCCTATTCACCCCGCACCAGAAGAATAGAGGCTACCACATTTCAGGAACATCCTGAACATTTTTTTTTGTTCTCTCTGTTGCCCTTCTAATTTCTTTCCACTTTTCCTTCAATCAGCAGTTGCTTCGTCAAGACACACATAACTGTTCTGAAAAGATGACCTCCTGATAGGAAAGCCATTTCAACCTCCACCCCTCAACCTTCATCCCTTACTCTGCTGATGCTATCGGGCATAAAAGCACAGTGCCTGGGGCGGGGGGGGGGGGGCACGGACGGACACACAGTGCAGTGTCAGACCCGCAGCAATAGCAGCAGCTGCTGCAGCCATCTCCCGGCAGTGCGGCTGGAGATGGTAATGCTTGGGCTCCGCCCCAGAAGTTGTGAATCAGGAAATCAGCTGATGGGCTTCCAAGCAGTTTTTCACAAGCTCCCAGAGGATTCTTTCACCCACTAAAGTGAGTGAACCACTGGCCCAGCTTGAGGACGAAGAAGGGCCAGCTAGAGAACCGAAGTTTATGTCCTGGCTCTGTTGGTAACTTTGAGACAAGGTCTCACCTGCCCCAGGCCAGCCCAATTCACAAGCTCTAATTGCAGAGCACTGTTCATGTACTGCTGGGGATCAAACCCGGGGCTTTGCTCATGCTAGGCAAATAGCGCTGTGTACCAGGCTTTTCCTTTTGGGCCACCAACTAGCTCCCAAATCATGGCACAAAGGCATAGCTTTGAATTGTTTGGCCTAGTTTAGGCACTCATCTGGCTTGCTCTTTTAAATTAACCCGTTTCTCTTTATTTACCTTTTGCCTCAGAGCTTATTCCTTTCTTCTGACTATCTTACTTTTACTGTTTCTTATGTACTGCTGTCTGGCTTTTTGCCCTGTGTGTCCCTCATTCTCTCCTCCTTCTCTCGTTCTTTCTCTTCCAGCCTAGATTTCTCCTCCTATTTATTCTCTCTCCCCACCACCCCCACTTATCCTTTCTCTACCCCGCTATTGGCCGTTCAGCTTTTTATTAGACCAATCAGGTGCCTTAGGCAGGCAAGGTGAAACAAATGCAACCCATCTTTACATCATTAAACAAATGCAGAATAAACAAAAGTAACACACCTTTACACAGTTAAAGTAATATTCCACAGCATAAGCAAATGTAACACGTCTTTGCCCGGTTAAAATAATATTCCACAACAGCACTCCATCAAGTAAGCCAAACTGCAGTATGGTTGTGAAAATCATTACAAACTACCACACGTTCATTACTAAGATGTCTTATCCCTGCTATTTCTCATAGCTGTCTGCATTACACAGAGTATACAATTTGGGGATTAGGTGTTCTGAAAGGAAGTATTCCTAATTTCCAAGGGCTCTTTCTAGTAAAAACCAAGACATATTGTCCTTTTATAAAGATATGATAAATAAACTTGTGAACAGACATACATGCACATATAATTTTTTAAAAAAGCCTTCAAATAAACAGAAATGATTAAGAGTTAAAGAATCAAATGTTTAAACTAATATTTACATTATACAATGAATATAAAATGTTCCATAATACACCACTAATATATACCATTTTTTATGTTTTATATCTGTTTAGAGCTACCACTTAATTGAGACAGGGTCGCACTCTGTAGCTTACAAGGGCATTCAAGACCATGCCTCAAAGTAGCAATAGCAGAAACAAAAGGACAATGTTGAGACTAGAGAGATGGTTCAGCAGTTAAGAGCTCTTGCTGTTCTTGCAGAGGACTTGAGTTCAACTCCCAGTACCCAGTTAACCAGTTATAACCCACTATAGCTCCAGTTCCAGGGAATCTGACACCTTTTTCTGGCCTCACAGGACACTGCACTCACACAGATATGCACATGAGTAAATTTTATGAAAACTTCTTTTTGGCTTTTTACAAGACAGGTTTCTCTGTATTGTTTTGGAGGCTGTCGGACCAGGCTGGCCTCGAACTCACAGAGGTCTGCCTGCCTCTGCCTCCCGAGTACTGGGATTAAAGGCATGCACCACCACCGCCTGGCCTATGAAAACATTTTTTTTTTTTTTTGGTTTTTTCGAGACAGGGTTTCTCTGTGACTTTGGAGGCTGTCCTGGAACTCCCTTGGTAGTCCAGGCTGGTCTCGAACTCACAGAGATCCGCCTGCCTCTGCCTCCCGAGTGCTGGGATTAAAGGCGTGTGCCACCAACGCCCGGCATGAAAACATTTTTAAAAGAATGGTCAGAATAGGAACGTCTATAAAGTCAGAAATAAATTAGGAGAAATAAATTATCTGGGGGGGGGGGGGATGGCTTAGTGACTATGAATGGGTCTAGAATTCTTTAGGTTGCTGTGATGATTTCACAACCTTGAACATACTGTAAGGGCTAGAAAGATGCTCCTGTCAGTAAACATCCTGCCACACAAGCATGATGCCCCAAGTTAGGTCCCCAGAACCCACACAAAGTGCAGAATCAGCAAGCCTCCACACATAGGGCTAGGAAGGTGGAGACATGAGGATCCCCAGGGATTGCTAGTCAGCAAGTTCAGACAAATCAGGAAGCTCCAAGTTTGTTGAGAAACCTTATGTTAAGAAATAAGATGGAGAGCCCTGTGTGGGTGCACACCTTTGCATTCAGCACTTGGGAGTCAGATCTCTCTCAAATGGAGGCCAGGCAGGGCTAGAGAGACCCTGTTTCCAAAGGGGGGGGATTTTTAGGAATTGGTAAGAGAAATGGACAAATGTGTAGAAAAATGGCTGGGAATTTAATACCTCTTTTCCTCCCAGGATCCTTACATAAAGTGTCAGAACAATTTAGCAGCCTTCAGTCTTTGCGAATGTCCTTTTGCCCTTGTCTGTGAGATGCCTGCAGTATTGCATCAGGACATCGTTTCCCTCCATTGCATTCCCCAGTAGTGATATTTTCACAGGTCAGTACCAGAGAAATATTTTTATAGATTTGGTTTGGGATTCTTGTCCCTTGATTTATTTTGTTGTTGTAGTTGTTTTCTTGTGAGGAAGGTTCTCTTGTAGCGACTGGCCAGCCTCAGATTTGCTGTGTGTGTAGCGGAGGATGATCTTCAACTCCCGATTCCCCATCCCCATCACCCACTCCCGAGTGCCAGGATTAAGGGCAGCCATAACCTTACTCCACGCCCACTTCCTGGGGAAAGGATAGCCTTCTTCATCTGCTGAACAGATGTGAGCTACCCTGAAATCCTCATCTTACTAACCTTTTCTTTAAAAGAGAGACAGAGACAGAGAGAGACAGAGAGAGACACACAGAGAGAGAGAGAGAGAGAGAGAGAGAGAGAGAGAGAGAGAGAGAGAGAGAGAGAGAGAGAGAGAGATCATGTCAGATGTGGTGGTACACCTTAATCCAGAAGTAGACCAAGGCAGCACGGCCAGGGAGAAAACTCAACAGTCAGTCTCAGAGCCCAAGAATCAGGCATCTTCGCTTTCTATGGTCCTGTAGGCAAGTGGGCACTGCAGGCTACCATACACTGAGACTGAAGTAGTAAAATGTCAAGCTAAAATTGTCTCAGGAGGCAAGGCAGAAAAATTTCTATGAGTTCAAGGCCAGCCTGGTTTACATCGTGATTTCCAGGGCAACCAGGACTAAACAGCAATATTTTGTCTAAAAAAATATGTTAAATTAAATAATTGGATACTTTGTTTTTTCAAGTACATTTTTTATATGTATTACTACCTCTTATTATGAAATGTCCCTATTTATCCCTAGCAAGCCCTGTGTTCTAAACCTATCTGGAACCAAGGGACATAGCTCAGTCAGCAATATAACATTTCCATAGCATGCAAGAGGCCCCGAGTTCAACCATTTAAACCCAAAATAGCTTGTCTGATAGTAAAGCCCTGGCTGTCCTGAAACTTGCTTTGTAGACCAGGCTGGCCTCAAACTCACAGAGATCCACCTGCCTTTGCCTCCTGAGTTCCAGGACAGCCTCCAAAACAATACAGAGAAACCCTGTCTCGAAAAACCAAAAAAAAAAAAAAAAAGAGGATCAGAAATTCAAGGTTATTTTTGTCCACATTGTGACTCTGAGATCAGCCCAGAATACCAGAATATATATATCCTCTCTTATATCCTCTCTCTCTCTCTCTCTCTCTCTCTCTCTCTCTCTCTCTCTCTCTCTCTCTCTCTCTCCCACCACCCAGCCCCAGCTCTCTTATAATTACTGCTTATATAGTGTGTCCCCTCCCGACTTTTAGTTTTGATAAATAGACTTGTGCTCATTAATCTAAACTACATGTCTTGTTAACAGCCTGTAACAGGATCTTGCTTGCCACCTTATCCAGGCTGACAATGGGTTTGCTTGCAGGGTAATAGGTCGGCCAACCACATGTTCTTTCCATGGTGTTGTTTTGTTGTTGTTGTTTTGTGGTTGTATGTGTGTGTGTTTGCTTATCTGTTAATGTCTTTATTTTGTTTTATAAAAATAGTTTTTCTAGATAAAGAACTCTGGGTTGGCAATTTTGCTTTGGGGTGTGTGTGTGTGTGTGTGCACTTGCTCATCTATATCTGCATCACATGGTTGTGGACACCCCCAGAGTCCAGAGCTGGTGGTGGATCCCTGGAACTGGGGTACTGCCGGATACGGGTGCTGGGAACCCTGTCTGCCTGGAGTGCTGACTCATCACTTCAGTCCTTGCTGGTTTTGAGAGGAGTTCTGAAAGCCCAGGTTGGCCTCAGACTCAGATGACCGAATTCTGATTCTCCCTGATATGCTCCATCACACTGAATTTACGTAGTGCCAGAGATCTAACCTAAGGCTTTGTGCGTGCTAGAAAATTACAACCGAGCTACACCCACAATATCACAGAGGCTTTCAAATGACAATCCTTTTACCTCAGCTTCCCAAGGGTAAGGATTACTAGTTTGCAACTCCATACCCCACTGTTGGTAGTTTTTTTTTCTTGTTTTCCAATAACATATCTAGATTTAAACTGTATACTGTGCTTCAGCACCTGGGCATGTCATTGTAATGAGAAGCTTTTTTCATGTCATTATTGGTGTTTTCAGGGTTTTGTCTTTAATTATGTGTGAGACAGAATATGTGTGTGTGAAAGACAGATAGAGGGAGGGGGAGGGAATGAGGGCGAGAGACAGAGTGGAGAGAGGGAGAGACAGTGTTTATGTGGAGGTCAGCTCTCTCTCTTCCCACCATGTGGCCCTGGCCAGTGGGATTGGTGACAACACCTTTACGCTGCTGAGAGCCCTCCCCAGCCCTCCCCTGTCTAATTTTGCTGGTTTACTGTGACTGATTGCCTGCCTTCTTGGCTAAGTTGCTGGCTGTTTAACCTCAGTAGTTGCCTAGGTTTGTAGCCACGCAGAGGCTTAGGCAGAGGCTGCACTCACACCTTGAGTCCGTTGACACCTACCTTCTGCTAACTTTGTGCACGTGGCTGGGCTTTTCCAGGTCCCTTCAGTCGTCTTCATTCCTGCATAGTGTCCCATTCAGTCAAGGAGATGTGAAGAGCTACTGTTCTGCCTGTGCTCTTACTAAGAGCCCCATGTTAAGTTTCTCACCCTTTTACACTTTGAACCAAGACGGCCATCTCAAACTGACACTGACTTTGTGAGATGGCTCTTGCTGTCAAGACTGATAACCTTAGAGGAAAGAACCTAGTACTGTAGGCTGTTCTGTGACCTCCAGGTCCATCCTGTGGTCCTCCCATACTCACACATTCACACACTCACTAACACACACACACACTCACACCAACATACTCACACACACTCACACCAACATACTCACACACACTCACACTAACACACTCACACACACACATACACACATGCTTTTTTTTCTTAAGTTTCTTCAAATCAGTTCACCATTCTCGCTGGAAAGGCAAAGCTTTGGGGCCTTCTCCGTGCTGCATTGAATCTTACTCCTTTGGAAAAAGTTGCATCCAATTCAAAATTTGTCAAACAAAATGAAACCCAAGGTCTGGTATTTTCATCAGAGAATTCAACCACACATTCATAGAAGAATGCAGTGGTTTGAGCAAGCTATCCCCTGTAGTGTCCAACATTTGGACACTTGGTCCCCAATTGATGGCTTGGTTTGGGGAGGCTTAGGCGATGTAGCTTTGTTGGGAAAAGCTTGCCACTGGTGGCAGAATTGCAGTTTTAAAGCCTGCTCCATTTCCAGTGTGCTCCCTGTGCTCTCGAGGCTGAAGATGTGAGGCCTCGGCTCTCCGCCTCATCAAGACTTCACTCTGCCATCGTGGGTGCTGGGACTACAGCCCACACAAAGCTTTTCTTCTGCCAGTAGTGGCTTTTTCTGAGCAATGGAAAAGTGACCTGTATGAGTTAATGCCAGGGTTATACACATTCTGCCAGAGAGAAGAGCAGCATCTGTAACACGCTATATGTAAGACATATGGCACACGTACCAGGCTTTTTCTTCTGGCCCCCAGTCAGCTCCCAAATCATGACACAGAGACTTTATTATTAGCTTTGAATGCTCTGCATAGCTTAGGCATATTAATTTAAATTAACCTGTTTCTCTTTATCTACCTTTTGCCTCAGGACTTAATTACCTTTTCTAACTTTGTTTCTTTTTGTTTTTTGAGACAGGGTTTCTCTGTATAATAGCTCTGGCTGTCCTGGCACTCACTCTGTAGACCAGGCTGGCCTTGAACTCACAGAGATCCACCTGCCTCTGATCCAGAGTGCTGGGATTAAAGGTGTGCTCCACCACCACCCGGCTTAATTTTTTATTTATTTACTTATTTTTTACATTCCAAGCCCAGTTCCCCGTCCCTCCTCTCCTTCTGCTCTCCTACTCCCCCCCCCCCCACCTCCCATTTGCTCCTCAGAGAGGGTCAGGCCTCCCCCTAGGAAGTCTACTACATCTGTCCCATTATCTCGTTGAGGCAAGGCCAGGCACCCCACTTCTGTCTCCTCTGCCGCGTATTATGTGACAGGGGCCAGTCTCCCAGGGACCTCTGTCTCTGCCTCCTCAGGGCTGGGATTACAAGTGTCCGCTACTACACCTGGCTCTTTAAGTGTGGGTTCTGGGAACCAGACTCCAGTCATTGTACTTGTAAGATAAGCACCATACCAACTGAACTATCGCGCCAGCGTAGGAGTTAGTTTCCTTGCGCTTTGCTTATTTCTAGTTGTTACCGTAACCATCGCTCAGTGTGTGTGAAGAAACACCTGCCGCAGCACATACATGGAGGACAACCTTCGGAATTGGTTTTTCCCTTCTACCATGGGTTCCAGGGATTGAACTCTGGCTGTCAGGCTTGTACTCCAAGAGTTTTTACCTGTGAGCCATCTCTCCAGCGCCCCCGTCCTCTCCTTCCTTTCCTTCTTTCCCTCCCTCTCTCTCTCCTTTTTGAGACAGGTTCCTGCTATGAAGCCCAGGCTAACTCAGAACTCAACAATTCCTCTGTCTGCATCTCCCAAACACTGGGATTTCTGATGTTCATTAACACACCCAGCCAGTTTCATTGTGTCTATGGCTGAACAGTATTCGTGTGTGTGTGTGTGTGTGTGTGTGTGTGTGTGTGTGTGTGTGTGAGAGAGAGAGAGAGAGAGAGACAGACAGACAGAGACAGAGACAGAGACAGAGAGAGACAACAACTGATAGACATAGTGTGTGTGTGTGTGTGTGTGTGTGAGAGAGAGAGAGAGAGAGAGAGAGAGAGAGAGAGAGAGAGAGAGAAATTTTTTCCATTCAACAACTGATAGACATACAGATAATGTACCTGTTATGGCCATTCTGAGTACAGCGAACACAATTTTAACAAGAAAATCTAGCAAAACATAAAAACTGATATATCATAACCAAGTTTCACTTGTTTTGTCTTTTAAAAAATGAGATCAGTTTAATATGTGAAATATCTACTTTAAATAATTTATAACTGACTAAAAAAAAACCTATACAGGGGGTGGAGAGATGGTTCAGTGGTTAAGAACACTGACTACTCTTCCAGAGGACTCAAGTTCAGTTCCCAGCACCCACATAGCAACTCACAACTGTCTGTAACTCCAGGATCCGGCACCCTCACACAGACATATATGCAGGGAAAACACCAATGCACACAAAATAAAAATAAAATAAAAGTATTAAAAAACAACCACAGAAGCTAGGACCAAGGTTATACACGAAAGCCCAAAAGTATTTTTAAAAAAAAGTATACAGCAAAGAACACACCTTTAAATATAGATAAAAGCTGTGGAGCTGAGAAGTGATGGTTCATGCCTTTAATCCCAGCAATTGGTGTGTGTGGGGAGGGGGAGTGAAGAGATGACTCAGCAGTTAAGAGCACTGGATGCTCTTCCAAAGGATCCAGGTTCAATTCCCAGAACCCACATGGCAGCTCACAACTGACTGTAACTCCATCTTAGGGGATGTGACACCTTCATACCAACACACATACAATAAAGTTAAAATAAAGAAAAAAAATCCCAGCAATTAGAAACAGAGACAAGCAGATCTCTGAGTTTAAGGCCAGCTTTGTCTAACGGGGATACACAGAGAAACCTGTCTTGAAAACCCAAAAACCGCACTCGGGAGGCAGAGGCAGGCACATCTCTGTGAGTTCGAGGCCAGCCTGGTCTACAGGGAGAGTTCTAGGACAGCCCCCAAAACAATACAGAGACACCCTGTCTTGAAAAACCAAAAAAGAAAAGAAAAGAAAACCCAAAACCTGGCCAGGCATTGGTGGCGCACTCATTTAATCCCAGCACTCAGGAGGCAGAGGCAGAGGCAGGTGGATCTCTGTGAGTTCTGTAGCCTCTTCTACAGAACAAGTTCTAGCATAGCCTCCAAAACAATACAGAGAAACCCTGTCTCGAAAAAACAAAAAACAAAAATAAATATAAACAAATGATATAAAATAAATTAAAGAAAAAAGAAAACCCAAAAACCAAACCCAAAGAAAAAGCGGCGGTAAGTATGAATGAATCCTTCCTTCCTAGAATGTCCGAAAGCAGTATTTCCCAAATGTTGCTCTTTACAACATTCTCGGAAGGAAAAAGATGAAGAGGATAAGTAAGTTTGAGAATGCCTGCATGCTCTTCACACTCTATGTCTTGGAGAGTCACAGTGCCTTAGTATTACCACATCAAACACGTTGAGCAACACTCTGGGGAGGATATTAGCTTATCTTTGCTTAAATAGCTGTTCTTCCAAAGTCCCCTAAGCAAGCACAGCATCTTTTTTTTCTGAAGAAGGAATCTGGACTGGCTTGTCCAGTGGGCAATGCATGCATTGCCTTTCCTAGACTAGTGTGCCCTCGAGCTAGTGGAAAGAGACCCAGCCCCACAGACTGCGGTCCGCCGGTAAGTAGCTATATGCTCTCTGCTATTTCATTCTCATTGCTGTCAGTTTATTCCTCTGCAAAGAAAGGAAAATGATATTTAGCTGTTTAAGCTCCTGACCAGCTCTGGATTTATATTATCACACGCTGGCCATGTTTCTCTACACTCTTACAGGTCACAGAGAATCTGAGCAGTATATCCCCAGCTCAGCTTTGCATTCACCAGGAATCAATTAGTGTCAAGCACATACTTAAACACAGCAGCTTCAAATCTCCAGGGTTAAGCCAGTGCGGTGGGACATGTGCTATCCCAGCACTTGGGAGACGGAAGCGGGAAGATAAACAGTTGAAGGTCTGTCTTGACTACACCAAGTCCAACCTGGACTATATGAAACCCTGCCTCAGTGCGGGAGGGGGCTCAGAGGAAAAGGGCTCTTGACTCAAGCCCGATAAGGTGAGTCTGGTCCCCAGAGCCCATATAGCGGAAGGAGAAGATTGACACCTGAAAGTTGTCCTCTGACCTCCACACCTATTGTAAGCATGTGCACTCACATGTAAATAAATGTAATTAAAAAAACAACATGTCTTGAACACATTATCTACTTTTGTTCTTTTTTGGGGGGAGAGGCAGGATTTCTCTTTGTAGCTCTGGCTGTCCTGGAACTCCCTCTGTAGACCAGAGCGGCCTTGAACTCACAGAGATCCACCTACCACTGCCTCCTGGAGGGCTGAGATTTAAGGTGTGTGCCACCACCGCCACTGCCTGACTCGTTTAGGCATTTTTTTTTCCAGGTGCTTGCATTTTTTATTCCAATTGTACAAAAATAAAATGTATTGAAATACAAACAGACTGGAAGACAATGGCAAAAACAGTGACAGGGGCTATCTTTAGGAAGTGAAAAAAAAAGTAGGGCTAGCAGAGGTTTACTTTTCCCCTTTTCAGTGATATGTTAATTTTTATAACCAGGAAAAAACCATCAGGTGATTAACTCTGAGATTTTTCTGTTGATGTTTGGGCATCTTATAAAACATCCTTTGTTGACATCCTACAAATGATACCGTCCAATAATGTCCCAATACTCTCTTCTTGTGATGACAGTTTATATATCTTTTTGACTTCTGAGAGCTTTGTTATTTCTGGAAGACATTCCCAAGGTACCTGCTGGCCTTCCACTTGAGATATTAGGTGCTCTTGGTGTATTGGTTTTTCTCCTTCTTCAATGTAAACAATGAGAACTGAAGTGTTACTTTCTGAGATACCAAATTTCTTCAAAGCCTCTGAAATATTATTTGGGGAGAGGTTGAAGATGATTTCAGTAGACAGAGTCCTTGTCTTCATTTTTCCCAGTTTGTGGAGATGAACAGCTTTGTTTGCTGCCACAAGTATCTGAAATGGATCGACGATCACATTAGGGTTTATCAATGAGCCATTGATAGATCCTTCCATGGCTTTTTTTTTTCAAGTCTCCTGCATTTTTTACATCTTTAAATAACAGAAGGGTCACTCTGCATTCAGGAAACAGGTCCAACTGCTGTGATAACTGCATTTCATAGACAAGGAGGACACTTCAGTCTGCTGTCCGTTTCAGAAGATCGTCCCCTCGGAAACAACGCTCTGCACTTCCGGAAGTGCCCCATCGTTCCCCATTTAGGCAATTTTTACATTAAATATTATGTTTCTACTTAACATACCAAAAAGTGAATACCATTCCTACACTTACTGAGTTTACAGTTTAGAAAGACAGGCATTTGTACAGTGAAACAAAATTCAATGCTGGGGAAGCCCTCAGAAGAATGGAGAAACATGCACAAGCAACCTTTGCAGGTTTTCGTTGCTCTTGAGCATTTTCATTTATTCCATGACAATATCATAAGGCATATAATGTGTTTTGATTATATTCATTGCCCTTTTCTTATCCCTTCCTACTCCTGCAGAACCATTTCATCCTCCAAAGCCCCCCCACTCCTATGTTCATGCCTTTTGTTGTTTCTGTAACCCACTGAGTTTCCTCAGTGTACTGGCTATTTTTTATATTAACATTATCTGAAAGGGAAAGCTCAATTAAATATATCCATAAGATCTGACTTGTAAGGCATTTTCTTCATTGGTGATTGATGGGAGAGGACCCAGCCCATTGCAGGTGGGGCCATCCCTGGGCTGGTGCTCCTGGGTTCTGTAAGAAAGCAGGCTGAGCAAGTCTTGTGCAAGCCAGTAACTCCTTCATGGCCTCCACATCATCTCCTGACTCTGGGTTCCTGCCCCGACTTCCATCAATGATGAACAATGACATGGAAGTATAGGTCAAATAAACCCTTTCCTCCCCAAGCTGTTTTGGTCATAGTGTTTGATCACAGCAATAGCAGCCCTAAGTCTGTGGGGCTGGGGTCATTTATTGAAGCCTGAGAAAATTACACCCCTCGTCCATTACCTACTAATAGCTCCTCAGTGGTGGAGTCTCATGAGCTCCTTTTATCCTTGGTAGAAGGCTGACGGACCCACTATTGTCCAGGCCTGCGTAAGTAACAGTAGCTGTTGTGAGTTCATTGGTACAATGGCATGTCACATCCAGAAGACAGTGTTTCTCAGCGGTCCTCCCCCATCTCCCAGCTCTTACTGTTGTGGTCCCAGGCTCTGAATCCATCCAAGCAGACCCAAGAGGTTATTGCAAGGCAAGATTTAATGCAAGGCAGGACAAAAGAAGGGGAGGGGGCTGATTGACCAGGGCTGCAGAACAGATTCAGGAGCTGAATTGTGAAACCCCCCCCCCATGTCAGTTGAAGCAAGTATTTAATCACAAAAATTACAAACATTTGCTGTCAAGTTACAGTTACAATTTTCACCAATCAGGATTTAGAGATTAGGGGCTTCCTTGAAGATTTCATCATTATCAACTCATATACAACACAAGCTTTTCAGTCCAACCAGTCAGATCCATTTGTTCCTTCTGTTGTTAGGACCAGCTATAATGCTTCTAGAGAACTAAAGATACATAATGACTATTTGTACGGTTTTAGGAGGTGGGTCAGCTGTAGAATGTTTCCAGCTCCCCTAGGGCCTGGGAACCTGAACTTTGTTTCACCCAACAGGTAAAATGGAGTCTAAAGTCAAAATGACAGTACTTATGACAAGGTGCTTTTTGCCTGTTCCCACCATTACATTCTTCCAGTTTTTTCTTTCAAGATCTGTCCTGTACTTGGAGTGGGGTGTGTGAGATAGTGTCTTGTTCTGTAACCTAGGACAGTTTCAAACTAGCAGGAATTTTCTTGCCTTTGACTCTCTCGAGTGCTGCCTTACAAGTACATATCACCATGCCTGGTACAATTTTAAATTTATTAAGTAACTTTTTGTCTTGGTTACTTGAAATAGAAATTTTAAACAATTTACATGTATAACCCTCTTTTTATTTAAAGAAAATAAATTAAAGTAACAATGTTTAGAAATTCTTCATTTTCCTTCCTAAAATATGTACATTTAGGGCTGGGGAAATGATTCCATGAGTGACTGTGCATACTGTGCAAGCATGAGTTCAAATCCCCAGCATCCACAGAAAATTCCTGGAGTAGCCTAGCTTGCTTGTAATCCAATGATTGTGGGGTGTGACAGGGCAGTTCCCGGGGAAGGAAAAGGCAGGATTGTTTTGGGGGCTTTTTGGTAAGCCAGCCTAGATAAAAATATTGCAAGATCCAGGTTCTGTGGGATACCCTGTCTCAAGGGAATAAAGCAGAAAATCACAGAAGACATTTGGTGTTCTTTTGGCCTCTCTGTATGTGCATTCTTAAAGCATGTGTACACAAACCCCTGATGTGTGCAAACACCCATATACCACACACACACACACACACACACACACACATTCATTTAATTAAAAAAACAAACACATTCAAACATCGCCGTGTATGACAACACCTCAGAACCAAAGGGAATAGTGGTCAAATGGTTTTAATCTTTTGAAAGAGCTGGGAGACTTACCTCTTTTGTACAGCAGTTAGTAAACAGCTTACCATTTCCCCAGTTATTGTTCAGAAATGGCCCTGCAGAGGTAAAATGACTCAAAGACAATATAATTGATTCACTGTTCACAGAAAAACCTCAACTGTGTTCCACATGAAGTGTCACACAGATCACTGTGACACATTGCACAGGAACATAATTGGCTAGCACATACAGTGATATGTCAGGTAGTTAGCCAAGTAGGCTTCATTATTGTTGAGTATTAAGATAGTGACTTCCATTGTTTCCTTATCATACATGTACAATAGAATTGCAGGTAATTTAGAAAGTCTGAGGTTTTGTTCTTTGCTTTTTAAAAATGTAGGGCTAGAGAGATGGCTCAGCAGTTAAGAGCTTACATAGCTCTTGTAAGAACCAGACTTCAGGTCTCAGCACCTACACAGACACACACACAAATACACATACTTAAAAGTGTTTGGATTACAGGCTTATGCTACCATTCTTTTCTATTTCATTCATTCATTCATTCATTCATTTGGTTTCTCAAGGCAGGGTTTCTCTGTATTATTTTGGAGACTCTCCTGGAACTCACTCTGTAGACCAGGCTGGCCTCGAACTCACAGAGATCTTCCAGCGTCTGCCTCCTGAGTGCTGGGATTAAAGGCATACGCCACCACGGCCCGGCCTTATGCTACAATTCTTGATTTATATGGTTCTGGGAATTAAACACAGGGTTTGTGCATGCTAGTACCAAATGTACTCCCTGCCCCTCTCTTGGAGACAAGGTCTTGCTAAGAAATTTTTTGGCAGCAGAGACAACTTAGTAGTTAAGAGTACAGATGCATGTGTGTGGGCACAGGAGCTGTCCACCTTGTTTTTTGAGACAGGGTACCTTACAGACCTAGAGCTCACAGATTAGGCTCATCTGACTGGCTGGCCAGCAAGCTCAGAGGTCCACTTGTTTCTCCCTGCTCAGTACTGAAATTAAAGCATATATCACCACACCTGGATTGACTTTTTAGAGATAGGGTTTTTCTGTGTAGCCTTGGTTGTCCTGGAACTCACTCTGCAGACCAGACTGGCTTCAAACCTACCTCTGCCTCCTGTGTATGATGGGATTAAAGGTGTGTGCCACCACTGCCTTGCTATACCTGCCCTCCTCCCTTACCCTGCCAAGACAGGGTTTCTCTGTGTAACAGCCCTGGACGTCCTGGAATTCACTTTGTAGACCAGGAACTCATAGAGAGCTGACTTCAATGCATGAACAACCACTGCCCTACCATAACTAACTTTTTAATGTGGGTTCTATGGGTTAAACTCAGGTTCTTAGGGGCTGCAGAAATGGGTCAGCAGTTAAGAGGACTAGCTGTTCTTCCTGAGGACTTGGGTTCAATTCCCAGGACCCACATGGTGGCTCACAACAGTCTGTGACTCCAGTACTAGGGCATCCAACACTTTCCTCTAGCTTCTGAGGGCAGCATGCATGGACCAGATATACACACAAAGTCCCTCTCTTCCAGTAAGAGCTGTAATAAAAAAATCGAGGATTAACTGACTACAAAACTCAAGCTGCAGCTTCTCTACTGTCTTCTTACAAGTACAACCTAAGTGGCAGATTTATGAACTCTTGAGAATTTGAGGAAAACAATGTGGCTGGAGAGTTGGGTCAGCGGTTAAGAGCACTGGCTGCTCTTCCAGAGGACCCAGTTCAATCCCAGGACCACATGGCAGTTTGCTGCAGTCCAGAACTCCAGTTCCAGTCCATGCTCACACAGACATACATGCAAGCAACACACCAAATAAAATAAATACATAAAAATAAAAATTCAGAAAAGAACGAATATTAAAATACACACAAGGGCTGGAGAGATGACTCAGGTTAAGAGCACCGGCTTTTCTTCCAGAGGTCCTGAGTTCAATTCCCAGCAACAACATGGTGGCTCACAACCATCTGTAATGAGATCTGGTATCCTCTTCTGGCCTGTAGGGACGCGTGCAAACAGAACACTGTATACATAATAAATAAATATTTTTTAAAAAAGAAAAATACACATAAAAGGTTATACATAAAGTACTAAGATATTCATGTGTCTCCTCAAATTTAATTGTGCCCTTCTTAGTTATGATCCGAATTCACCTTACCTTGCCAGTCCTTTTCCTGTGTGTGAGTATGCATGCAGACTGCACACACATTTGTGAAGCCAGAGAATAACTTTGTTGTATCCTTTGTTCCTCGGCCATCATCCACCTTTTCGTTTGAGTCAGGTTCTTTTCCTGTCCTGGGACTCACTGAGTTGGTTAAGTTAGCCAGCCACTAAGCCCTAGTGAGTGCTAGTCTCAGCCTCTCCAACACCGGGGTGATAATTGTGTGCCTGACATTTTTAATGTGGATTCTGGGGACTGAACCCAAGTTTGTACTTTTGCAATCATGTTACCAACTGAGCTCCCTCCTTTGAGGCAGGGTCTGGAAGTTGTTGTCAGAATACCACACCGAGCAGGGTGTTGGTGGCACACACCTTTAGTTCCAGCACTCAGGAAGACAGAGGCAGGCAGATCTCTGTGAGTCTGAGGACAGCCTGGTCTACAGATGGATTTCCAGGACAGGCAGAGATACATAGATGAAACCCTGTCTGGAAAAAACAAACAAACAAACAAACAAAAACAAACAAAAAGACCCTGAGCCTCTGACCCTTCTACCTCCATCTCCCCAGTGCAGACATGCACCACTGCCCCTGGTTTTTATGCATCATAGGAATCAGACCCAGAGACCCCTGGATGCCAGGCAAGCACTGAGCTACTTCCCCAGCCCTTCTGTCCTATTTCCATAAATTCAAGTCCCCTTGAAACACTTCCATGTTTCTGCTATACATCTGCCCCCAAGGAACACATTTTCATTTCCAACTCAATGCTTTTGCTCACAGCTTCTCCTGTGTCTTTATTAAATTTTACCTTTTCTTCTGTGTCCTAAAATTTGATTCCCTCAAGATACTTCTACAGACCACCAGCCTCTCCCCCACCCAAGTATCATTTATTCCTTCAATTACCTTTTTTATACAGTTTCTCTACCCCAGCTCACATTTCAAAAGCTAAGGGTGCAACAATAAAAAATAATGTCTGTCCTCAAAACAGTATTGATCACCCTAAAAGCAAGTAAATATGTACTTAAGACAAATGTACACAAACCCAGATATTATTTGAGGGAACAATATAATACAAAACCCACAGTACACTTATGTTTCAGTATTGTATTTTAGTTTTCTTTAGGAAGACTTGGCAATTTTTTAATGCTCAGGTTTATGAAGTTCTTCATTTAGTCCTGCTAGTCAAAAATGGGAGTGAGGGATCTTTTCACAAAAGCTCAATTCCTGTGCTGTGAATTTATTCACGTGTTTAGGGGAACAAAGAAGCTGGACAATGGCTTCAATTCCTTCTTCTTTCAGTTCTCTCTACCCAGTCACTAGGCATTTGATAACGATCATTATTGCCTACATGGGCAAAGTGACTGGGTGAGGGACAGAACTTTGCATGGAAGCCTGACTAGTCAGGAAGCTACACTACAAACAAGTGCTGTCCTCATCTGACAGTCTTAAAGATGACCGGATGTGTGGGGACTGAAGAGGTAAGCTGCAACAGGGAGCTCCATAGGACTTGGTATGCAGATAAGTCAGGAGCAGGGTGTTTCTGGGAACTGCCTTCATTCCAGGTTTACAAACCACTTAGACCGTGGTGCTATCATTAAAGAGAGGGAAAAAAAGAATTGATACTTGGGGAAAAATATACAAACTCATTTTGGGATAGCTAAATGAATAACATGACAGTCCTAGGATTATGTACTCAGTAGTTTAAGAACCAATAACACCATTAGCAATCATTAGCAATAATTGCAATTATATTATAGACCAGGCAGAATAAAGCCTTTTTCTTTTTTGTTTTTGGGACAGGGTCTCACTATATACCCCTGACTGGCTAGTCTAGCACTCACTATGTAGGCCAGGCTGGCCTCTGCCTTCTCACAACACGGCTGTGATTAAGACATAGTAACTTCCTTTTGTTGTTGTTGTTTAAAAGTGGATCTCTACATATTCAAGGACAGTCTTTTTCAGTTGTGACTACAAGTGTGTGCCACCAAGGATAGTCAATTTTTATGTTACAGTAACATAAATAAAACATTTGGATTTAGGCACTAGCTTAACCATTATTCCATTTTAGCTGCCTACAATTAAATATCTAGTTTATCAGTGGCTCCAGATTTGAAGGAAAGTAGTTTTTCTGAGTTCAGAACTTTGCTCTTAATCCTACATACCCTCACAGTAGCCATTAAATGAAGGGATTTTACTCCCATTGAACAGATTTTTGTTTTCAAAATTCTCAGAGAAATTAAATGTTAATAACTTGTAAAAGTAACCAGTTAGTGAGTAGCTAAGATCGAAACCTAGTACCCATACTGTGTCATACCTGAGTATAAATAGACATAATTCTCTTGAAATATTTCCTTTATGATGGCTACTCTGGCACTGTTTAAAGAATAGTACTACAAATTCTATTAATAATGTAAGAACATTTGAAGGTTAGTGCCTATCTTCCACAGGAAGTAGTAATACAGCAAGAAGCAAATATAAATTAAGGAGGGTACTACCTATCACCAACAATACTAGATATTACTTTTTTTGTTTGTTTTTTCAAGACAGGGTTTCTCTGCGTAGCTTTGGAGACTGTCCGGGAATTTGCTCTGTAGGCCAGGGTGGCCTCGAAATCAGAGATCCTCCTGCCTCTGCCTTCCTGAGTGCTGGGATTAAAGGTGTGCACCACCAATGCCCGACTACTAGATATTACGAGAATAAAGAAAGTCACAGACAAAGGCATTGCTGCAGTCCTAGAGACTGGGGCAGGACAATGAGCTCTGAGAGGATAGTTTCCAGGCGAAAAACTTTTAAACCTAAATGCTGTCTGTAAAAGCTGTAGGGAAAGCATTATTTGAACTAGGACTGTTCATTTTTAATGTGCAGTGCTGTCACACTACGTCACTGTTCTAATAAATGTCTAAGCACCTGCTCTTTACACAGTGATACTTGAAATGCTGTTTATCAGTCCATTTCATCCACCAAACATTTTTTTAAAAATGTTGCTGGGCAATGGTGGTGCATGCCTTTATCCCAGCACTCGGGAGGCAGACGCAGGTGGATCTCTGTGAGTTTGAGACCAAGCCTGATCTACCGAGTGAGTTCCAGGACAGGCTCCACAACAATACAGAGAAACCCTGTCTCGAAAAACAAACAAACAAAAAAATGTTATGTGTCTTGGTGTTTAACTTGCATGTATATACACCAACTGTAAGTGTTTGCCCTTGGAAGTCAGAAGAGGGGTTGAATACCCTGGAACTGGGGTCACAGCTATGACAGCAGCCATGTAGGTGCTGGAAACTGAATCCAAATCTTATGGGAGAGCAGTCAGTGCTCTTAGCCACTGCCGAGCCATCTCTTCAGTCCTCATTTCATTTGTAAAATAAAGCTTATTTATTTAAATTACATTTAGTTTTAATCAAGGTTTCTGTGTAGCCCTGGCCATTCTGGAACTCACTCTATAGACCAAACTGGCCTTGAACTCAGCAATCCTCTTGCCTCCCAAGTGCTGGGATTAAAGGCATGCATGACCTCAGCTGGTTTATTTATACGCATGAGTGGTTTTTTTTTGCTCATAGGAATGTATGTGCATGCCTAATGCCTGCAGAGGCCAGAATGGTGCCAGATCATATGAAACTGTAGTTAAAGATGGTTGTGAGCGCCTTTAATCCCAGTACTCGGGAGGCAGAGGCAGGCGGATCTCTGTGAGTTCTGTAGCCTGTTCTACAGAACAAGTTCTAGGATAGCCTCCAAAACAATACAGAGAAACCCTGTCTCGAAAAACCAAAAAGAAAAAAAAAAGATGGTTGTGAGTTTCTATGTGGGTGCTGGGAACTGAACCAAGATCTTCTGCAAGAGCAGACAGTGTTCTTAATTAGAAAGTCGTGTCTCCAGCCCCATTTCATTGAGTCTGACACTTCCTTTTTCATAATTTTAAGATGGTGCATCTAGCTACAGTGTGGTACAGTTTAATTAGACTGTTTCAGTAGTATACAATCAGTATCATATTCATCTTGATGAATTCCATGCCAGTCATAGCTTTAAATGCTGTGTAGTATATACTCTCTCTCTCTCTCATTCAAGAATCCTAATGGTTTTGTGTGGCTGGTGTCATTACCGTTTTACAGAAAACTGAGACTCAAAGGTGTTAAACAGTATATTCAAAAGCTACTGTCAAGCAGCAGAGCCAGAACTGAAAACTTGGCAGATTTCAAAGGTCACCCCTGTGTCCTATCTCAACATTTACCTTGGGTGATGTACAAGGTTGAATAAAAACATACCCTTGTCTGAACTACTAACCAAATCAAGACTGAGCTCAGATATGACCTTTTTAAATCCTCTAGGAAAAATCAGTCCTGCTCTCAACCCTTTAAGAATAAATCCTATTTAACTTGGCAGTGGTAGCGCACACCTGTAATCCTGGCACTCGGGAGGCAGAGGCAGGCTGATCTCTGTGAGTTCGAGGTCAGCCTGGTCTACAGAGTGAGTTCCAGGACAGAGGTACATAGAGAAACCCTGTCTCAAAAAACAAACAAACAAAAAAGAATAATTCTATTATCTTACTACTAGCACACAACTTCCCTGGGGGATTTTGGAACCAAGGAATAGGATCTTTTTAAAAGTTTTATTTTGCATTTGGTGTTTTGTCTGCATGTATGTCTGTGTGAGGATGTCAGATCCCCTAGAACTGGAATTTACAGTGGTGAGTTGCCATGTGGGTGCTGGGAACTGAACTCAGGTTCTCTGGAAGGGCAGCCAGTGCTCTCAATCGCCGAGTCATCATCTCTCTAGTCCCAAGGAATAGTATCTTAATTCATCCTTCTGACCCTACAGCCCAGCACTGCTCCTGACACATAGGAACTCAATAGTGTCTGTTAGAAGGGCTGCTGCTAAGTACAAGGGAAGGGAAAATTTTAAACGAATGTTACGGAAGATCTATATATTCTGCTCGGTGAATTTGAAAGAACCAACGACAGAAAGCGGAAGTCAAGCTGGGCATGGTGGCACACACTGGTATAGAAGGCTGGGACAGGTGGATCTCTGTGAGTTCCACACCAGTTAGGGCTACACAGTGCAATCCTGTCTCAAAACAAACGCACATGCAGGAGAAACCAGGTGTTGGTTCTCCTAATGAGGACCATTTGTTTAGGAGCTAAACAAACGCTCCTTTCAGAGAAACCGAGCGCTCTTATCCGTCACAGGACTTCTCATCGTTTTCTTCGGCCCAGCTTGCACAAGGTAATAAAATTTGCAGTCCCTCACAGAGGACGTTGGAGTTTATGCCCCTCCCTCGAGACATTCTACTTGCGGCTCTTTTACACACCATGCATTTTCAAACACCATTTCCCCCTTCACTTTGCCTAGAAAATTCTGTGCTTTTTCTAAAACCACTTCTAACCCTCGAATACAACGTTTCCATTCCTTTCTAGCCAACTGTGGCACCGCAGAACTCTGGCCATGCTTCCGGTAAAACCTTAGCCGCGGTGTGTGCAAACACCATCCTTCCTCCGGCGTAATAAAGGTTTGTTTTAACCAGCGACCAATGGCTGTCACCTCATCTTCGCGCGCTCAGCTCCCCGACCGGGGGCGAGCATCCAACCCCTGTCGTTCGGCACGTTTTAGCCTTTTTGGCTATGGAGGTCGGGGCTGAAGGTAAAACTCAGACGCCAAACGACAGATTTCTGGTGCCGAGAAAGGTTTGTCGATCGGACTCGAGGAGCTGACAACTACGCTGCCATCCTCGGAGGCGGAGGGTTCTTCCAACTCTCGCGAGACCGCGTCTGAGCGCGCGCCTTCAGCCTCCGAGACCTGTGGGTTGTTTCTTCCAATACAAGTGGCCACACAGCGAGAGTGAAACTTGCGATTCCGGGTCGGTGTCCCGGAAGCGGAAGTGCAGATTCCGTGCTGTCAAAGTTGTAGAGTTCCTCGGGGGTCGGTCCCGCGAAGCCTCTTCCAGGTCTCTCTTGCTGGCCCTTGAGCGCTTCCCCCGTGAAGGGTGGGAGCGGGGACGGACCGGCGAGATGAGCACCATGTTTGCAGACACGCTGCTCATCGTTTTTATCTCCGTGTGCACCGCGCTGCTCGCCGAAGGTGAGAGCGGCTGTTTCTTGGACTTTCCTTTAGTCTCGGGGTGGAAGGGTGCCGGGGGCCCTCGCGCCCCCGAGGAAAGATCGGGAGCCCCACTCCCAGTGGCCTGCGTGGTCTGTTGCAAAAAGAAAAAAGGAAAAAAATCCTGGGCGCTTCCTCGAGAGAAGCGGGAGGATAGTGGGGAATCCGAATTCCTTTGGATTCATTATGTGGTTACATTTTTTAAAAAAGTGTTTTGATCTGACTTTGGAAAAAGTTAATTACTGGTATAGAGCAAAATGTTCTCACTAGCATGTTCCTTTTAATGTTTTAGGCATAACCTGGGTCCTGGTTTACAGGACAGACAAGTACAAGAGATTGAAGGCAGAAGTGGAAAAGCAAAGTAAAAAACGTGAGTATGGTACTCGTTGGTAGTTTCTACAGGTCAAATTCATTGAGTGTATGTTCACGGTAACTATTGTAGCAGCAGTAATACTAAGAATACAGAAATAGTCCAGTATCACACGCTGAAACTTGGCACTCAAGGAGACTGAAAAAGATTGTGAGTTGCAAGCCATCGTGGGTTACGTAGGGAGATCAGTCTCACATTACAAACAAAATCACAATGCAACTTGGTAAAAACAGAAATTGAAGACTTTTGTGCAGTGTTTTGTTTTGTTTCAAAAACGGGTTTTCCAGTAGTCATGGAGCCAGTCCTGGCCCTTGCTCTGTAGGCCATCTGCCTGCCTCTGCCTCCCTCGTGCTGGCATCAAAGGTGTGCGCCACCACAGCTTGGTGGTGCAGTGTCTTTAATAGTGCCAGAAGGAATCTGTGTGTGGTAGAGCTCCACTTTAATCCTAGCCCTCAAAGATAGGGCAGGCCTCGTCTGTATAGTGAATTCCAGGCTGCCTAAGGGAAGGTTTAGGGAGGGAAGGGAGTCTTGACAGATATACATGTGCAGTCTTCATGTTAAAGGGGTCCAATTCTGTTGTGAGGGACCATGGAAGGCCTCATGATGCAGGTGGTCATAAAGTCTCTTGTGGGCAAGGTACAATGTAGATAGAAAATAAGCTAGGGGGAGGAAATTCTAGGTAAAGGAGAAATCACATTAGTGATTTTACTGTGTAAGTTGTGTTTGGAGAATTATGACTGGTCATATGTGAGTGGTACCCTTTAGGGAAGCCAAATTTCAGTTGGGTGAGAAAGTTGAAAAACATTTGGAAAATTATTAAAACAGGTAAAATTCACTGCCTTTGAAGTAAAAAAAAAATCAGTGGGGTACCAACTTACCATATAAACAAGGCCTTGTATAGCCTAGAGAGACCTCAAATGTATCGTACTCCAACCTCAGCTCCCCAATTACTGGGACTTTGAATGATTCTTTTTTTTTCTGGAGACAGGGTTTCTCTGTAGCTTTAGAGCCTGTTCTGGAACTCGTTCTGTAGATCTGGCTGGCCTTGAACTCACAGAGATCTACCTGCTTCTGCCTCCTGAGCGCTGGGACTAAAGGTGTGTGCCACTACTGCCCATTGAATGGTTCTTTATAGGCACAATAGGTATCCAGTATTTTTTTTTTTTTGAGGTGGGTCCCATTTAGCCCTGCTTGGTCTTGAACTCACTATGTAGCTAAGGATGATCTCAAAGTGATTCTCCTGACTCTGTCTTCCAAATGATGGAATTATAGCCATCCACAACTGACAACAGCGGCTAGCTTGATTTCTTAGAATTCCTACAATTAGCTTTATTCTCATTTCCTTACATCTTTGTAAGTTTTATGAGTGTCCCCTCTCCCCCTTTTATCTTAGATAGGATCATAGGTAGGTCAGGATTTCTTTGAACTCTGTTTAGCTGAGGTTGACCTTGAACTTGCGATCCTCCCATTTCTGTGTACTAACTGCTGGTATTGCTGAGGTTTGTACTCAGGGCTTTGAAAGTGGTAAGTAAGCGCTCTACCAGTTGAGGTGCTTTCCTTGACTCCTTCCATCTCTCCCCCCCTACATTGTCACCCTTGAGGGGCTGGGAGTACAGGTCTATGATGGTGTTTGTGTCTGGCATGCCCTCAGCAGTGATTCACACAGTAACCACTGTGGTTGGTTACATAAACGTCTCCACCTTATGGGACAGGAGATTGAGATGCAGAAGGTTAATGATAGACTTAGATCACAAGAAAACAAAGAACTGGAGACTAAACTCAGACTTTTGTTTTCAAGCCTAGACTTTTAAAATTACTGTTCACCGTTCTTTCTTCAGTGTTGATAATGGTGACTCATCATATATAAGATGAAATTTATTATAATTACCTTCACAAACATGACTCTCTTCCAGGATTTTCTTACCTTGGTGACTTTGTGCTTCCAGCAGGGAAATCAAAAACTCTTAGAAAAAAAAAAGTCACAGATTTATTTGCTGCTTGTTTATACTTACTACCATGAAAATACTACTAGGGCACAGTTCTTTGTCAGTGTAACTTTCTTGTAATTGATCAACGATAAAGCATCCTTTTAATATATAGTTTTATGTGTTTATGTTTACAGTAGAAAAGAAGAAGGAAACTATAACAGAATCAGCTGGTCGACAACAAAAAAAGAAGATAGGTAAGATAGCAACCTAAGTAAAACTTAAGTTTTTTTTAATTAAATAGCTGTATCACTTTACCCTTTTCCTTTCTCCAGTCCCTCCGGAATACCCTCCCTCAAACCCTTCCCATACCTGCCTGTATGGTCAAATTGTTAGCTTCTTGTTGTTACATACATGTATGTATATGCGTACACAGGTATATAAATGCAGTCTGCTTTGTCTGTTTTTGTTGTTTGTGTCTATGGTTTCAAGGCTGACTACTTTGTATTGAATAACCAACAAAGGGGCACATCACTAAGCAAGGCCAATTCTCCTTCTCCCAGCCGTCATTAGTTGCCTGTAGTTCTTTGTCTAGGGGAGGGGCCCTGTGAAATTTTCTCCCTTCCATGTTCACGTGTCTATTAATATTGCCATTGTTCTGGTCTTGTCTATGCAGCCATTTCTAGGAGAGAACTTTCACAGCAGACTTCCTAGTATTCTGACTTAAAATCTTCTTTCTTCCTCTTCTATGATATTCCCTGAGCATAGATGCAGTTGTGATAGATGTAGTCACTGGGGAAGGATTATCCATGATCTTTGATCTCTGCTTTGTGTCCAGTTGTGGTTTTCTGTGATCTCCTTTGTTATAAAGAGAATCTTCTTCAGTGAGGGTAGTGACTACACTTACCTGTAGATATAAGGATAAGATTTAGAGTGTAGTAAGGAATTATTCTGGTGTTCCAAAGTGGTGGTAGTTGATTCTTTTTTTTTTTTTTTTTTTATGAGACAGGGTTTCTCTGTATTGTTTTGGAGGCTGTTGGACCAGCCCAGCCTCGAACTCACAGAGATCTGCCTGCCTCTGCCTCCCAAGTGCTGGGATTAAAGGCAAGTGCCACCAACTCACTGTTATATTTAAGCATTCTGTTAGTATAAAATAAGTAACAACCCATGGATTCACTTCATTTTATTGAGTGATATTGAAACAAAATGCTTTTATAATCTTCAAACAGTATAATTATTCAAGAATTATGCTGTGTTCAATACTTTTTAAAAGAAACTAGATAAATTTTTTTTTAAATTTTATTTATTATGTATATAGCACTCCATGCATGCCTGCACACCAGAAGAGGGCACCAGATCTCATTACAGATGGTTGTGAGCCACCACGTGGTTGCTGGGAATTGAACTCAGGACCTCTGGAAGAGCAGCCAGTGCTCTTAACCTCTGAGCCATCTCTTCAGCCCGGTTCAATAGTTTTGTACTAACCAGTTTATTAATTCTTTTCAGAGAGACAAGAAGAGAAACTAAAGAACAACAATAGAGATCTGTCAATGGTAAGAGTGGAACCCAGAGTATATCTTCACGTGAACAACATAGGCTGTTCCTTTTTGTTTTTTGTAACACAATCCTATTTGTATCAAATACATTGCATTTAAGTTCTTCTCTCTCTCTCTCTCTCTCATTCACTCTCTTACTTTATTTGAAACAGGGTTTCTTTGTGTAACCCTGGCTGTCCTTGAACTTGCTCTGAAACTTCAATTTTTGTAGTAGGCCTTACTTATTTCTTTGCTTTTAGTGTGAAATGACCATTTGTTTGTCTGTTTGTTTTCCTTGTAGGTTCGAATGAAATCCATGTTTGCAATTGGCTTTTGTTTTACTGCCTTAATGGGAATGTTTAATTCCATGTGAGTAACCTTTTATATTCTGTTATTCTATGCTTGTATTTAAGTGAGCATAAGATTTTCAGAATTTCAAAGCTATAGCCTTGTACTCAAAAGCTAAAGCCATAGCATTCTGAATTTGAAGCCTGCCTAGACTTCATAGCCAAATCTTCTCTAAAAAATAATGGCAGAAAGAAAAACAAAATTTCAGAATTAAAGTTACAAGAATACTATATCTATTATCCAAATTTATAGTTATTTCACTACAATTGTTTTTTTCTCATATACATTATTGTTTTTCCTCAAACATTAGTCACATTTTTAAAAACCCCTTTGTTGTATATATTTATTGTACATGGTACTATATCACAAATTGTACATTGAGCATATTTTCCCTATACTGTCTGCCATTTTTGTTTTTCAAGACAGGTTTTCTCTGTGTAGCCTTAGCTGTCCTGAAACTCACTCTGTAGACCAGGCTGGCCTTGAACTCACAGAGATCTACCTGCTTCTGCCTCCTGAGTGCTGGGATTAAAAGGTTGCACCACCACTGCCCTGCTTCCTAAATAGGTTTTTTTGTTGTTGTTGTTTTGAGTATATAATGTGTTTTGAGCATGTCATATAACTTTTATAATCATTCGAGACTGTATAGTAGGCTTCCTGCTTCTATATCCATAACTACTTCCTGCCGGTTACAGTGCATGTGTGTTAGTCAAGAGGACAGCTTGCAGGGATCTGTTTCCCCCTCCTTCCATCAGATAGGCCCAGGGATTTTAAAAGAATGCAATCACATAATACAATACTTCTCAACTCATGGGTTGCAACCCCTGGATTCCAGTGATCCTTTCACAGGGGTCACCTAAGCCCATCAGAAGACAGATATTTATATTATGATTCATAATTACAGAAAATTACAGTTATGAAGTAGTAACAAATTAATTTTATTGTTGTAGCATTAGGAAGTTGAGAATCACTGACATACCTTTTTTTTTTTTTTTTTTTTGGTTTATTGAGACAGAGTTTTTCTGTGTAACTCTGGCTGTCATGAATTCGCTTTGTAGACTAAGCTGCTCTTGAACTCAAGCGATCCTCCTGCTTCTGTCTCTAAACTGCTGGGACTAAATGAGTGTGCCACTGTGCCTGGCTTATAATAACATTTTAAACCTACTTTATTAGATAAAAGCTTAGGTATTATATAGTGTTTAAAAATAATTCAGTATGTTCCTCTTCTTCAATTGTTTACTAATATGCTTCGAACTGAAGGTATTCATATAAAAATGTTTTGATTCTTAAAATAGTCTTAAGAACTATAATCTTGTTCAGGGATGAGGTACTGTTTAAACAAACTTTTAGCAGTCTGCAGCAATTGTGGCACTGCTTTGACTGAGCTAGACAAACATCCAGAGTTCACCTGAACTACACCACATCAGTAGAATTGCCCTGACTTTCCTTGTTTCCTTGACTTCCTCTTTTTTTTCTCAGACTTCTTTTTTGTCTGTCCTTCTGTTTCTTCTTCTGTTTCAGTGCTATCAGAATTTTACAGGAAGGCCAGGCAGTGGTGGTGTACCCGTTAGGAGGCAGAGGCAGGGGGGTCTCTGAGTTTGAGGGCTATACAGAGAAACCCTGTCTCGAAAAACAAACAAACCAAAATATTTACAGGAAGAGAAATAAACCAATAATACATTGATGAGTATTAGGATAGAAATATGTAGAGGTATACTAGGAAAGGAAAAAGAAAGTGGTTTTTTTTTTTTTTTTTCGAGACAGGGTTTCTCTGTGGCTTTGGAGGCTGTCCTGGAACTAGCTCTTGTAGACCAGGCTGGCCTCGAACTCACAGAGATCTGCCTGCCTCTGCCTCCCAAGTGCTGGAATTAAAGGCGTGCGCCACCAACGCCCGGCTGAAAGTGGTTATTTTTTATCTAGGTGTGGGATTTGATAATGATGCATGATGGCATATGACTTTAATATCCCAGCACTGGGGAGGCAGAAGTGGGCAGATCTTTGTGAATTCATGACCAGCTTGGTTTATATAGTGAGTTCACGTCAGCCAGAGCTATGTACTGAGACCTTACAAAAAGAAAACAAAAATTCCACAAATTCTACTTAGCTAATCACTATTGGAATCATAGGCCTTTAGAACTGGAAGACATTGGAAGATTAAATAACTTTCCAGGGTATCTGGAAATCCCATGGTGTCTATCCTGTAATTCTCTTTTCCCCATTTATTGTTTTTGTGTATGGTAATGAAGGGCATGCCACAGTATGCATGTAGATGTTAAGGACACGTTTAAGAGTTGATTCTCTTCTACCATGTGCGTTTCAGGAATGGAGCTTAGCTTTTGTTGGCTCTTGTGTAGTAAGGCAGCTATGTTTACTAATTTGTTGTATATTTAAAAAATAGCTGGGGCCGGGCGTTGGTGGGGCATGTCTTTAATCCCAGCACTCCGGAGGCAGAGGCAGGCGGATCTCTGTGAGTCTGAGGCAAGCCTGGTTACAGATCGAGTTCTAAGACAGGCTCCAAAGCTACACTGAGAAACCCTGTCTGAAAAACCAACCAAATAAATAAATAAATAAATAAATTTTTTTGGTTTTACGAGACAGGGTTTCTCTGTATTGTTTTGTTTTGGAGGCTGTCGGTCCAGCCTGGCCTCGAACTCACAGAGATCCGCCTGCCTCTGCCTCCCGAGTGCTAGGATTAAAGGCGTGTGCCACCACTGCCCGGCTAAATAAATAAATATTAAAAGTAGCTGGGGAAAAAAAATTAGCTGGGAGCAAGGATCTTGAATATTCTCTCCTCAAAGAATTGATACACATTTGAGGGATAGATAGCTGATAACCTTGTTGTAGTCATTACACATTTTGTACATGTACTGAAGTGCTATACTCCCTCTGGTTCATGCTGTATAACAATATGTCAATTAGACATTTAAAGTATTGTTAGGACAGCTGGCCAGATGGCTCAGTGGGTAAACAGGCTTGCTGTGCAAACCTGGCGACTTGAGTGGAAGGAGAGAACAAATTTTGCAAAATTGTCATTTGACCTTTACACTCATACCATAGCATGCAGACCCACACATACACAATAATAGAAAAAACTTTTATAAATTAATTTTTTGGAGTATTTAACATGTACTCTTTTGTTTTTGTTTTTGTTTTTTTGAGATGGGGTCTCTTTACATAGCCCTGGCTATTCTATATTTCACTAAGTAGACCAGGCTGGCCTTAAAAGTCACAGAGATCCACCTGCTTCTGCCTCATGCTATAGTTTTTTTTTAAAATATTCTCATGAAAGAGTGTAGTATTTCTGTTTATGTGTAGTAAGTCTGTTTATGTGTATTTTGTAGTTTCTTACCAAGTTAGTCTTTCATATATCTTTTTTAAATACAATTTTTATTTAAATGTATCTTACCTTTTAATGCTTCATTCTTCAGTATATAAGTAGATTTTTGAGTGTTGTGATAGTAGTATTGTTTTAATTCTTGCTTCTAAATAAATTGAGACAGGATCTTGCTATGTAGTCCAGGCTGTCCTTGAAAATGTAATTGTCTTGCCTCTGCCTTCCAAGAGGGTCAAGGCTTACAAGTGTGCACTAACACACTTAGCAGGTCTTTTTCTTAAATCATCTGCTGTCTGTCTACAGACGTTACTACTGAAAGTGGGTACTTAAGAGACTATATTATGGCTTCAAACACAGCAGAGCTGAGGCCAGCTTCAACTATATAGTGAGACCCTGTTTCAAAGAGGAAAACAACACCCAAGGATAGACTAAGAGGCGAAGATGTATTCTCTTAGGATAGGGAAGCAGCCATAGTGCCAGAGAGTGCTTTCTTTCCAAGTTGCTTCTCTTCTTTTCATAAAGTGGATTTCATAAAGTGAAAATAAAATGTTGGAACTAGAAAGCTGTCAGCAAAGCTCTAGCAGTTAAATTTCCAAATTTTATTTCTATAAGAGGAGCTTAATGCTTCGTGAGAGGCCATATTTTGTGAGTAGGTTTTAGGATCTGAAAAATAATTACTGGGTCTGGGGCTATAGCTCAGTTGGTAGAGTGCTTGCTTTCTTGCTTGCTTGCCTGACATTGCATAAACTGGACCTGGTGGCATATACCTGTAGTCTTAGCGTTTGGGAGGTTGAGGCAGGAGGTTCAAAGTCATCTAGGATCGCCCTAGGCTAAATTAGACTGTTATTTAAGAAGAAAATAGTTCCTTTTTTGAGTCAGAATAGGCTTCACTGTACCCCTACTCCTGAGTAGTAATGTTGCTCTGGATTAGCAAAGCTTAAGTTACTTAAGGAAACAATCTACCTTGCTCCAACTCTTTCCTTTATTAGATTGGACACAATGTTTAGCTATTCTTCATAAAATCTCCTAATCCTCTGGAAAAAAATCAATTACAAGTAAGATTTTTCCATAGAGCTCTAGGGGAGGGGAAGGCAGGGGAATTGTTGGGGCTGAAGCAGAAAGATTATAAATTTGGGGATAACTTGGAGTCTTTTTTGTTTTTTGTTTTTTTGTTTTCCCAAGACAGGGTTTCTCTGTGTAACAGCTCTGGCTGTCCTGGTCTGTAGAGGAAGTTCCAGGACAGCCAGGGCTACACAGAGAAACTGTCTTGAAAACATGAGGGTTGGGGAGGGGAGGAAAGAAATCGTTGCAGTCAGAGATTTTTCATAGTAATCCCAAGATGTTATTCATTTTCATTGTCATTGCCTACAAGTGTGCTGTGGAGTTTCTAGACTGTCATGATGTGTGATCCTGCAGCACTCCGAAAACTGAGAGAACTGTGAACCCAACAGTTTCTTAGGAAACTAAACATTAGATTTTAGAAGTTAAAAAATGCCCCTCTTCTTGCTAGTTCTTTGTTTTAGAATGTATTTTCACCCAAAGTGCTTTTTAAACCTTTACATTTTTTTTGTCTGTGTATATGTTGGGGGGGTTTCAGTCATGTGTGTTGAGGTACCTAGTATGGAAGTCAGAGGACAACTTGCAGAGGTGTCTATCTCCTTTCACTATGTGGGTTCCAGAATGGGACTGAGATCATCAGGTTTGGCAGCAGGCACCTTTATGTAATGGTCCATCTTGCTGGCCCCCCAAATTACTTTTCATTAAAATATGCATGTTAACATATATCAGGTTTCTTGCTACTTAAGAAGATATAGGTGTTTTGCCTGCATGTATGCAACCTAATGTCTGTAGTGGTAAGGTGACATCTCTTGGGACTGGAGTTACAGACTGTTGTGAGCTATGATGTGGGAGATGGAAATTGAACCTGGTCCCCTGGAAGAGCAGAAGTGATGGCAACTGCTGAGCCATTTCTCCAACCTCCCCTTCCTTCCTCCCTTCCTCTCTCCCTCTCCCCTTTCTTTCTTCCTTCCTTCCTTTCTTTTCTCTTTCCTTCTTTCTGGTTTTGTTTTTTGATACTGTGTAATGTGCAACAACTCTGACTGTCCAGGAACTCACTTTGTAGACCAGGCTGACCTTGAATTCACAGAAATGCATCTACGTCTGTCTCCTGAGTGCTGGGATTAATGGTGTGTGCCATCACGCCCAGCTTAGTTCAGTTTCTGATACAGCATCTATTAATAGCTGTAATGTACATACTAGAAGTGGTTTGGGTCCTCTGTAATGTGAGTGTGTACAGGTTCTTCAGACAGAAGCATGGAGAACCACTTGTTTAGAGAGCACTGATTAGCCTGGTTTCTTTCACTCGTGACTGCACTTTCAGCCTTGGTCAAAGGGTTCTGGGTGGACAAAAACAAGCTGCCAAATGGTCCCCATGAAACTCAGCCAAGTGCATGCTGGTGGATGTCCCCAGGCTCCTGGGGCAGCAGCCTGAGGAAGGCCACACCCTGGAAAGTCACAGAGGGCCCACTGCCCCTGCTTTTACTTCACCCCTCCCATGGGAAAAGACACTCAAGTCTTCCAAGGAGGAGAAGGAGGGAGGAGATAGAGGAGGATGGAGAGAGAAGAAGGAGGAGAAGGAGGAGGGGGAGGAGGAGGGGGAGGGTTCTACTTGTGCCCCAGATTTTGTTTTTCTAGAAGTAACAGTTCTTTGCTTATTTTTCCATTTTAGATTTGATGGTAGAGTGGTGGCAAAGCTCCCCTTCACTCCTCTTTCTTACATCCAAGGATTGTCTCATCGAAACCTGCTGGGGGATGACACTACAGACTGTTCCTTCATCTTCCTGTATATTCTCTGTACTATGTCCATTCGACAAGTGAGTATCCACACCCCTTAGTCAGTGTGTATAGCGTTCCTTCCTGTCACTGCGCAAACTAGCTTTACTTCTGTTATGCTGGGAACGCTCATCTGAGCTACTGAGTTCTTTCAGTTGCTCATTTTAGAGTTCTAGTATTGTTTACAAGCATATTAAATGTCTGAAAATCTAGATTATGGACTTTAGGGATGAGGGGAATTGTAAAACCAGACATGACTTCCATACCTCATTCTTGAGCTCTGGGTTTTCTTCATTTTATCTATCTAAAGTACAGTGACTTCATTCTTTCCAGTTTTATTTCTCTATCATGTATTAGTGCCTTTTGTCAGTTCAAGAGTCTTTTCTGCTCTTGTGGCAGTGGGATCTGGGAGAATGGAGCCGAAAAATGAGACAGACTAAAGTCTCATGCAATAGCTGACTTTATTCAGAGCATCAGACAATTTATAGTCTGAGGGTTAAAAAGATTCACATGAAGTGTACAATCACAAGGACAAGCCTCATGCAGCAAAAACATATTTTTCCATAGAGGTATATCAACAAATAACAATAATCAGTGGTAATGAATAATCTGAGGTAATTGCTCCTATCTTCTACACCTGGGAAGAACACGAAGCCATATTCCAAGAACAATTTCGTGTTTTTGAAGGAACTGAGGTCACAATATTTGTCTTGGTTTCTTAGAGCCTTCTCACAAGCACTCAGGATTTCTCTTGCACTACTCCATTTTTTGGACCATGTTCTGACACAGGATCATCAATAATTTAGTACTTTTAGGTTATTTACAGTTGAAATAAAGCCTAAGTACTAAAGATTTGGGTTTTTCTGTCAGTGCCTACAATGGATTCTATCTAGGTCTCATACTATGTTATGAATTCTTTGAAACTAAGTTAAAAGCTTATGGACTTCCGGGTGGTGTGGTGCACACCTTTAGTCCCAGCACTCAGGAGGCAGAGGCAGGCGGATCCCTGTGAGTTCAAGACCAGCTTGGTCTACAAGAGCTAGTTCCAGGACAGCCTCCAAAGCCACAGAGAACTCCTCTCTCAAGCTCCCCCAACCCCCCAAAAAAAGAATGAATTCTATTCCTAATAGAAAAGTGCATAGAAAAGCTATTGATTTCTTTCTTTTTTTTTTTTTTTTAATGGTTTTTCGAGACAGGGTTTCTCTATATTGTTTTGGAGGCTATCCTGGAACTGGCTCTGTAGATCAGGCTGGCCTCGAACTCACAGAGATCCACCTGTCTCTGCCTCCCGAGTGCTGGGATTAAAGGCGACCGCCACCAACGCCCGGCTGAAAAGCTATTGATTTCTGTATGTTGATTTTGTATCTTGCTAATTTGCTGAATTGGTTAACCATTTGCTTGTAAGTATAGAGAGAGCTAGCCCGTTGTGCCACTGGGCACCCTTGCTTACCTCTTCTAAGGATTCTCCAGTAGGAATACTTGGGTGTTCTCAGCATGGGTTCACATCTGCACACAGGGATAATTTCACATATCCCTCTTCTCTTCCCTGTCTCTACTGGCTAAGATTTCAAACACTATTTTTGAATAAGAGTAATAAGAATAGCCGCTTTCTATTGTTCCTGATTTTGAAGGACATAGTTTCAGTTTTACCGCACTTAGTATGGTGGCTGTTGGTGTGCTGTCCATCGCTTTTATTATGTTACTGTTCTTCTATACCTGGCTTCTTTAGAGAGTCAGGGTGTTTTGTTTTGCTCTGTTTCCTTTTTGTATCTTTTTTTGGGGGCGGGGGTTTCAAGACAGGGTTTCTCTGCCTCTGCCTCCCGAGTGCTGGGATTAAAGGCGTGCGGCACCAATGCCCGGCCTTGCCTGAAACTATCTTTAATTCATCCTTTTTGTTGTTGATTTGAGGCAGAGTCTTAAGTAGCCCAAGATGGCGAACTTGTAACTGATGAAGTCTTTGAACTCCTGGGTCCTCTTGCCTCTACCTCCTGAATAATGGGATCTCATGTGTAAGTTGCCACACCTGACTTGTTCTCATTGCTGAAGATTTTTGTTGTTTTAAGATGGGATCTTTCTGTGTAGTCCTAGGCCAGCCTCAAAACTCACAGAGATCCTTCTGCCTCTGGTGCCCTAATGCTGGAGTTAAAGGTATGGACCACCATGCTAGGCTCAAAAAGGTTTTGTTTTTTTTTCAAGACAGGAATTCTCTGTGTAGCTCTGGCTGTTCTGGAACTTGTTCTGTAGACCAGGCTGTCCTTGAACTTGGAGATCTGCCTGCCTCTGCCTCCCAAGTGCATTAATCACCATGCCCATCTTAATATGTTTATTTCCTCAGACTTTCATATGTTACAAATGTGTTTTGTATATCTAGCCCCTGTACCTCACTTTAACTTCTCCAGACTCACCCCTGATATGTTTCTTCTCAACTTGGTGTCTCTTTCCTTCCTTCCTTCCTTCCTTCCTTCCTTCCTTCCTTCCTTCCTTCCTTCCTTCCTTCCTTCCCTCCTTCCTTCCCTCCTTCTTCCTTCCTTCCCTCCTTCCTTCCCTTCCTCCCTCCCTCCCTCCTTCCTTCCCTTCTTCCCTCCTTCCCTTCTTCCCTCCTTCCCTTCTTCCCTCCTTCCTTCCTCCCCTCCCTCCCTCCTTCCTTCCTTCCTCCCTCCTCCCTCCTTCCTTCCCTCCCTCCCTCCCTAATAGGCCAATGAGTACAGCCTGTATAAATGAGTACAGCCTGAGGCCATCCACTGGAGCACTGGAGTACAGCCTGAGGCCATCCACTGGAGCACTGGCACCTACCAGTGGTCACAGTCTACCAGTCAGCACACTTCCAAAGGAACGTGACTCTGCCTCCCCAGTACCAGCAATTGCCAGTAGCTCCTCAGCTAGGGGTGGGGCCTTGTGAATCTCTCTCCAAGCAGCTACACTGGGATCTTGACTGATTTTGTGTAGTAATAGCTGTCATGAGTGTATGACTGCAGTGGCTCTGTCACATTCAGAAAACAGCCGCTGGGCTGGAGAGATAGCTTAGTGGTTAAGAGCACTGACTGTTCTTCCAAAGGTCCTGAGTTCAATTCCTGGCAACCACATGGTGGCTCACAACCACCTTGAATGAGCTCTGATGCCCTCTGCTGGCGTGCAGGCAGAAGATTGTATACATAATAAATAAAATATTAAAGAAAGAAAGAAAGAAAGAAAGAAAGAAAGAAAGAAAGAAAACAGCCGTTTACAGCATTCCTCCCCATCTTCTTCTAAGATGTTCCTTGAAGCTTAGGGAGGAGGTTGATATGGCCATCCATTTAGAGCTAACCACTCCTCTTACGTGTCTCTATATTAACCCTTGCTTGCTTACTGCAAAAGGAAGCTTCATCAGCAGCACAAACTATGGAGGGACTTCTGTAGAGTTTAAAGGTGAAGGTCTCAGCAGTAGTATGAAACTCTTAGACTATCCACTCAGTATCTTGTCTCTCCAAATAGATTTTACTTTCCTTTCCATTTTCTACTTTGTTTCTGTAAACCTGTCATTTAAAAGCCATCAGAGTTTTTAAACTGGTTTTTATTCTGGAAAATGACAAGGGCTCATTTAATTGACCCCTGTCTCTGCCCTTGTATGTTTTGTCTAGAATTGTATTGCTATGTTTGTTGGTTGGACAAATATGGTATCATTCTGTGTTCTCTAATGTCTTATTTCAAATTGTTCTTATTTCTCAGAATCCTTAGCCTATGTTAAGTATATCATAGGTACCCAGGAGATACTTGTCAATTTTTATTGTTTTTAATTTTATTTATGACAATCTTATATATCCCAAGCTGGCCTTAAATATCTAATCCTCCTGCTTCTGCTTCCTAAGTGCTAGAATTACAGGCACATGTCATCACACCTGTCTTTTAATGTCCAAATTTTAAAAACTGGGAATTGGTCAGACATGGTGATGTGTGCCTTTAATCCAAGCACTCAGGAGGCAGAGGCAGGTGGATGTCTGAGTCCAAGTCAGCCTATCTACAAAGTAAGTCCCAGGATGACCAAGGCTATACAGAAACCCTGTCTCAAAAAGCAAAAATATCGTTTGGTTTTCTCACTTTTTGTGCAGTTTTTTTTAAAGATTTATTTATTTATTACATATACAGTGTTCTGCCTACATGCCAGAAGAGGGCACCAGATTGAATTGTAGATGGTTATGAACCATCATGTGGTTGCTGGGAATTGAACTCAGGACACCTGGAAGAGCAGTCAGTGCTCTTAACCTCTGAGCCATCTCTCCAGCCCCTTGTGCAGTGTTTTTTGTTTTTAATTTTTTTACAGATATGTATGAAGTTAATATACAGCCAATGCAAATGCAGATATTTCTTTCTCTAACCTGACCTACTAATGATTGGTCTTCCTAACTCTTTTTAAAATTTCTCATTAAAGTATGAGTTATAGTACATGTATACTATATATATTTAAATGCTCTATGATAAAAACAATTTAAGGGGGTCCTGTAAGTTGTGTTTGTATTCTGACAAGGGATTAAGAGAGTATGTACTTCTGAAGGAGCCTAAATCTGGGCATTCTCCCAGTGTTTCAATCACAACAGATAATGTAGGAGAAAACTGTGTACACTGAATATTGTTTGTTATTAAGGCCAGAATTTTAGCATAGTAAGTATGGCAGAAGAGAACCCCCAGACTAAGAATCAGCCGTATGGGTTTAAATTGTAACTGCTTTGAAATAGGTCTCATGTGGCTGAGGCTGCCCTTGAACTCTTGATCCTCCCACCTTACAGATATGTACCACCACACCCACTCTACCTCTGCTTCTAATTTAGCTTTGTTATTTTCCCTAAGGGGTTTCTCCAAAATGCTGGGTCATGGTTGGCCTTTACTTAACCTTTGCCCACTCATAAGCAAGCCCTCTCCATTCTTGTTAAAGCATATGCCAATTGATTTTTAGTCAGCTGTCTGTTCATGAGTACTCTTTAGCACACCCACGCCTGTCTGCTCCAAAAGCCCATTGTTTTTCAAAACCTGTTTATCCTACTTTTACTTGTTATTGCTGTTATGTAATTAAATTAAATGTTATATTCGACAAAGAAATCAGAACATATTTTTTTTTTTTTGAGCCAAGGTTTCTCTGTAGCTTTGGAGTATGTCCTGGTACTCCAGCTGTAGACCAGGATGGCTTCGAACTCACAGAGATCCACCTGCCTCTGCCTCCCAAATGCTGGGATTAAAGGCGTGCACCACCACTGCCCAGCTGTACTTCAGTACTTTTTACAAAACTGAATAATTAAAAAACAAAACAAAACTATTTGTTGCATTAGATACTGTTGGCAGAAGTTTGTGTCCCACCAGTAGCTCCTAAATAAGTACACTGAGGCACATATTAATTGTAAATTATATACCTCAGACTTATTACTAACTAGTTTTTACATCTTAAGTCGATTCATATTCCTTATTTACACTGTGCCATGTGGTGGTACCTTTATTAGCATGGCACATTCATCTCCTGTTCCCTCTGCATTTGTCTGGCAACTCCAGACTCCGCCCTTCTTGCTCCCAGCATCCTCCTAGTTCAGCTCTCTTGCCTAACCTATTAGCCAGTCAGCTTCTTTTATTAAATCATCACATCGGCATATATTCTGTAGTGATTTATTAAAGCTTGACTGAGGATTCAGAAAAGCAAAGTTAGTCATAAATGGTAGAAGCCAGGCACTCACCTTTAATCCCTGCAGCCTGAAGCTAGGAGGTGATGGTATATGCCTTTAATCCCAGGACACAGAATTAAGAGGTAGATATCTGTGCATCCAAGGCCACCCAGATCTACACAAGAGTGAATTAGTCTGAAAGAATTATAGCTCACACCTTTAATCCTAACATTAGGGAAGTATTTAAGACTGAGGAGAGACAGCAGTTTGAGAGTTGGTGAAGAGCTCGTTACATGGATCAACCCTTTCAGCCTGAGCTAGAGGTGAGAGCTAGTGGCTGGCCACTTTTGCTTCCCTGATCTTCAACTTGAACCCCAATATCTGTCACTGGGTCTTTTTTATTAATTTGTATTACAATATTCACACATTATCAAGGAATATTCCACAGCAAGATATAATTAAGATAAAGAAAAAAATGGAAAGGTTTTTAAAATAAATCTAAGGGTGGTGACACACGCCTTTAATCACAGCACTCGGGAGGCAGAGGCAGGCGGATCTCTGTGAGTTCTAGGCCAGCCTGGTCTACAGAGCGAGTGCCAGGATAGGCTCCAAAGCTACACAGAGAAACCCTGTCTCAAGAAAAAAAGAAAAAGAAAATGACAGTCACCCTATTGCAGTACTTTTGTATTGTGTGCATTCTCTTTGCTGAGATGGATGTAAAACACTTTTTATAGCTTATATTAAAATTAGTTCTTACTGTGCTTTCTTTACAGAACATTCAGAAGATTCTTGGCCTTGCCCCTTCTCGAGCTGCCACCAAACAAGCTGGTGGATTTCTTGGTCCCCCACCTCCTTCTGGCAAGTTTTCTTGAAGGAAAGAAAAATTCTTTATTTCTTGCCGTACTTTCTGGACATTCACATCAGACTGGCAAGGCACCTGGCCACATTCTGGTTTTGAGTAATTTCTCAGCTTTTTGGATATTATCAAAATAAGAATGGCACTTAACTACTGGTATAGTGCTTTTGGTCATGGATGACTTCTTTAATTGGACTCATTAGTTAAATTTGGGTGATTTTTATGTAACCACAAATATCTTCTTTCTTTCACTTAAGTATTCCTTGACTAATGATCAAGCCTGTGTATGTGCCATGTACCATAGAAGCAAACTGTCCATAAACATTAGGCAACTAGGAAAAAAAAAGTTTGTGTAACAACTTAATTGGAAGTATTTGTTAATTTTTAAAAAGCCAAATATGTCACTTATGGTTGATAACAAGCCAAATTTTTAGCTGTTCCATTTAGAGAGATATTTGATTTTTTTGCATATTAAAATATTTTCTGTAACCTGAAGATAAGGGTAAGCATTGACCCAAAAGAGCTAAAATAAAATTTTGTCATGTGTTCTTTTACTAACCTTGTCTCATATGTTCAAAATATAGAATTGTCCTAGTATGCAATTTTAAAGTGTTCATGTTTGCTTTCTGATGCTTTGAGTAAAGACTGATCAGAAGCAACTTAGGGGAGCAACTTATTTCAGCTTACATTTCCAGGTCACAGTTCATCACTGAGGGAAGTAAATGTTTGAACTCGAGCAGGAACCAAAGCAGAAGCCATGGAGAAATGCTGCTTACCAGCTCATTCTCTAGCTTGCCTCAGCTAGTTTTCTTATACAGTCCAGGTCCCCCTAGAAAAGACTCCACACACAATAGAGGGTTGGACTCCTATGTCACTCATCAATCAACACAGTCTCTTCCAGACATGACTATAGGCCAGTCTGATCTAGGCAATTTCTTAATTGAAGTTACTTCTTGTCAGGTGATTCTGGGTTATGTAAAATTGACAATACCAGCACAAAAAGTAAGAGTAGAAAGGAAAGAGAAAATGCCATGATTAGATAGATATTCTGAACTTATCTAGTACATTTCTGCTTGTCTTGAAAGCAACAACTTCATGGAAGAGGGCTGGTTTCTCTTTATTAGAGATTGTACTTGTAGTTTGATCTCAGAGCACTAGTGGTGCTCATGGATACTGCTCTCTGTTTCGAGACTTCTCTGTGAACATATTTGCTGTTTTAAATCAGACTACATCATGAACTCATACTGTCTGAGCTATAGCATCTACTTCTCTGCTTTGTATTTTCTTTATCAGATCACATTTTGGATTACATTTTTTAGTGCAGGAGTGCTAGTGTAAAACCTCGGCATCAAAGTGCCAGGCACCGGACTGAATCCTCTGCCCAAGGACGGGGCCAGACCACTGGATGCAAATGCAAGAGGCGATTTATTGGGTACACAGGCGCCTGCGGATGCTACTGCAACTCGGGTGCAGAACATACCGGGCTTGTAGGGAGTACACTATTTATGGAGTTTTAATGATTACATAAGTATCAGCATAGCAACAGGTATTTTATTGGCTACTGAAGCATGGGCTGAGATCATCTGGGGGGGCAGGGGTAGTTGCCAAGGACTAGATTTCCTACATGAAAGACCCCGGCATGCTTCAACAATTAGGATCCGGGTTCTATGATTGCTACAGTGATCAGACACAATTGGGGGCCAGGGTAGTTGCCAAGGACTAGGTTTTCTAGTATTGTCATATGAAAGTTCCCAGCACGCTTCAGCAATTAGTATCCGGGTCTCATGATTGCTATAGTGATTAGAGACATCCTGTTTTGAGGGTGAGACACCTGTCTGGGTTTTTCCATTTAGGCAATGGCCTGGCCTTGCTTTTCTTTTCCTAGGGGTTCCTGGGTAGGGGTCTTTCATTACCCCCTTGTTCTTGTGCATAGGTAGAATCTTTTACCTATTGTCCAGCCCTCTTTACTTAAGGTTTACTTATGGTTGTGTCTGTTTGAGGGCATGGTATTGTTGAGTTAAGACTAAGGCTTGAATTATTGTTAATCTATATTTTATAAATTGAACTAGTTTGTTGAGAATGCAGGGCCCAAAGGTTAACACAAATATGAAAATAATTAGGGGGCCCATAAGAGTAGAGACCAATGTAGCGAACCAGGGGGATTTGTTAAACCAACCCTCATACCAGTATTGTTGAGATTTAGAATTTTTTTGACGGACAGTCAGCCTCTCCTTGAGTTTATCCAAAGTTTCAGTTACTACCCCAGTTTTGTCTGTGTAGAAACAACATTTTTCTTTGAGGGCGGCACATAAGCCTCCTTGTCTAAGAAATAGGAGGTCTAGTCCTCTCCTATTCTGTAGGACCAATTCAGATAATGAAATCAAAGAGTCCTTGAGGGCTCTAACTGATTTTTTTAAGGCCTGTAGATCCTCATTCATGGCTGCCTGGAGCTGTATATTTTGATTGCTCCGAAGTAAGGCAGTGGTCCCGGTCCCTATACCAGCCGCTATCCCCCCCACTCCCAGGAGAAGAGCTAATGTTACTGAAACAGGTTCCCTTCTGAATCGATAACGATTTTCAAAGTATCCTAGCACAGTCTCTGAGGAGTGGTACGTAATGTGGGGCCATAGCTGGACAAGTATACAATAATCAGCTGTGATGTTAAGAACCAATACTGAGACGCAAGGAGTTAGTCCTGTATTGTAGGCCCAATAAGTCCCGTTAGGGCCGGTCAGGTATGAGTTGCTGGGAGTTACTGAGACTGTACGGTTACATAGTTTTTGAGACGATCTGGGAACATTTTTAAGACATAGTCCTTGCCCAGTCACCTGGGGCAGAGTTAGTTTATGATTAGGTGTTTCGCTGCATCGGGAAGGGGGAGATGTGTAGCTGATAAGGTCCGAGTCCAATGCCAAGCCCTCATAATAAGGGGGAGCCGCTGTCAAGCAGAGCCAACAATCCTCCGCCTTATCAGGATGGGTTTCGTTTAACGCTTGGTGGGCTCCTCTGATTAAGTTTAATAGTCTACTGGCAGAACTGAACTTTAGTCTAGGGGGTAGAGTGGCATTGCTATGCCCGGTAGCATGGGTAGGTAGGGTGGTGACAGATGGCAAGGGGTTTGGCTTGGGTCTAGGGAGGTTCTGGGATGGCCTATCCGGTTGGTCGAGTAGCACAGAGTTTGGCCCAATAGAGGCCATAGCTGTGGGGGAAATGGTTCTGGAGATTAGGAAGGTGGCTGCGGGGTCCATTCCAGTACGATACAGCCGTAGCCCCCAGGCCTTGGGGGCATCCCATGCTGACCGTTTAGCAGCCTCAGTAAAAGTGATAATTAGGGGGTTGTATCTTTCTCCAGGGGTGTTGCCCTGGAGTTTGGAACTTGAATCATAGCATGGTCTACAATCCTGCCCCCCACAAGTCCAGGGGCCATCTCCATTATACCCTGGGATAGTTCCTCGCTGGAGGGTGATTAAGTCCCAGGAAGAAGTGGGTTTCCAATAGGTGGTCCCAGTGGTCTCACATCCCCATTTAGCACAATACCCATCTCCCGGTTCACCACCTCTATGTTGGAGTTCTTTATCACGGTTATGTCCTGGGCAAACATATATGTCAAGTTTGCGTGTGGATATGTGCTGGCCCGTGTGTTGACAGCCATAGCCAGGGAAGAGTGCTTGTTCTGAGTGATCCCATCGCTTACCCACTAGGTCGCAAAGATCTACATGTAAAGGGGGAAAGGTTGCATTTATAACACCCCGCATGGTAGTGGAGTTAGCGACTGCCCCGGTGTCCTGATTGATAATCTTTCAAGTTATTTTATATATGGCATGGGGGCTCTCTAGTGTATCATCAGCTAGCAGTAATAAAATCAAGCATATTATTGGCGTATTAATCTTATCTTTAAAGGGTTTTGAGAGCGTTGGAGCCTCCATGACTCTGGGTTTTTTTGGGCTGGCGTATCGGTGCAGTGCTCTGGTCTGGCGGCCTTGACGTGTGAGGCGTGGATCTAGGCAGCGATGTCTACCTTTAAAGCAGTGGGGGTAGTCAGAAGTACAGTATAGGGTCCTTTCCAGCGAGGTTCTAGGTTCTTGATCTGGTGTCTCTGGACCCAGACGGTGTCACCGATTTTAAAGGGATGAGGTACGGAGAGTGATTTTATCCCTTTCTGGTAGGCCGCTGCTATTGGCTTCCAGACCTCCTGTTGCACCAACTGCAGGGCCTGTAGATGGGCCTGCATAGAAGAGGAAGTGGCAAAATCAGAAATATCAGTATCAAAGAAGGTGATGGCAGGGGGTGGAGCCCCATATAAAATTTTAAATGGGGTCAAACCATATGGGCCAGGTGTGTTTCTGGCCCGGTATAAGGCTAGAGGCAGGAGTTGTACCCAGTCTTTAGAGCCAGTTTTAAGTGATAATTTGGTTAAAACTTTTTTAATTGTTTTATTTATTTTTTTTACCTGTCCTGAACTTTGGGGTCTGTAAGCACAATGTAATTTCCAATCAATTTTCAAGAGCTTAGCCACCAACTGACTCACCTGGGAGACAAAGGCAGGCCCGTTATCCGACCCTAATACCTGTGGCATCCCGTATCTGGGGAAGATTTCTTTTAGAAGCTTCTTGGTGACCATTTTCGCGGTTTTGTGTTTGGTGGGGAAGGCCTCCACCCATCCGGAGAAAGTATCTACAAAGACTAGTAGGTATCTGTAACCATACATCCCGGGCTTGATTTCCGTAAAATCTACCTCCCAATGATTTCCAGGGCGATGACCTCGGAGGCGCTTTCCTTGACCAATTTTGGTATTCCCTGAATTGACCTGCGCACAAACCCTACAATTTTCAGTTACTTGTTGCAGCAGCATGTCTTTCTGTGGCAGGTGCACACTCATGGTTCCCCCTCTAATAGGGTTTTTATCTTTTGCTTGCTCAAATGGGTTAACTTATGAAGGCGCTCAATTAACTCTTTAGCTGCCTTTATGGGTATTACAGTCTTTTCTTGGTGGGTCCAGTAATTGTGAACTGAGTCATAGTCAGCTCCTAATCTCTGGACGAGGTCCAGGTCTTCGTCCGTATACTCCCAGACAGGGATTGATTTGCCAGTTGGCACGGCGACAGTTAACAGTTGAGGTCCCAGCGCTGCCTGCTTAGCTGTCTCATCGGCTCTGTGATTTCCTATGGCCTCAGGGCTGTCCCCTTTTTGATGCCCTGGACAGTGTATTATGCTTAATTTCTTTGGGAGAAATAATGTTTTTAAAAGGGCTAAAATTTTATTTTTATTCTTGATCTCTTTGTCTTTTGAAGTTAAAAGTCCTCTCTGAAAGACCCCGGCCCAGCACAGGTGGCTGAGGCCTATGGAAAATTCCTTTCCCCACAGCTCGGCCGAATAGTCATTTTTTTGATCAGAAAGAAGCTCAGCTCAAGGTCTTTACAGCTGAATAGTCACTACTATCTCTGTCCAGGCAGGACACAGGTGTCTGCTATCTGCATAGCGTCCGCATAGCCAGCCCAGCAAGATTGGGCAGGCACAGAGACCTATTGTTCCTTAGATAGGGCCAAGGCCGAGACTTGAGTTCTGAGAGAAACCTCAATAGCCCTCATTCTGTGAGCCCCGGCCTCATTGTCCAATCAGGGTCCTGTAACTAGGCTTCTTGCTTCTGTACTCCGCTTTTTGCTATAAAAGGACCCCTGAGTCCCCAGCTCGGGGCGCTCAGCCCCCCAAGACTGAGACGCCCGGGTACCCGTGTGTAAATAAAGCCTCTTGCTGTTGCATCCAAGCTCGTGGTCTCGCTGCTCCTTGGGTTCGGGTCTCCCTCCCGTGAAAGTCCCCCGCTTGGGGTCTTTCATTTGGTGCATTGGCCTGGAATTGAGACCCCGCCCAGGGACCACCGACCCACTTCTGGGAGGTAAGAATTGTCCGGACTAATTTTCTGTTGTTCTGTTGTCTGCTGTCTGTCTATGCCTGTTATTTTCTTGCGCCTGCGTTTGTAGTATACAGCTGTATGCATTTGTAAGCTCCAGGAGACGTCCTGGTAGCGTTTGGAGTACTCTTTTGTTTGGGGGCCCCGTTTGTATTTGGAGTACTCATTTGTAGGGGTGGATGTCAATCTGCCCCATTTGTATTTGGAGTACTCATTTGTAGGGGTGGATGTCAATCTGCCCCGTTTGTATTTGGAGTACTCATTTGTAGGGGTGGATGTCAATCTGCCCCGTTTGTATTTGGAGTTCTTAAGGAACCGTTTGTTTGGGATAGATGCCTAGGAATCTGCCCCGTCTGTTTGGGGAACCTCCACTGACAGAGGGATTTTCTATCCTGGTAGGGACTAGGGCGGGGAGCCCCCGTCTTGGAGCCCAACTGAAGTTTTGCTTTCGACTTTACGTCGAAGCCGCGCAGCGAAAATCTGTTCGTTTTTGTTACTTGTTTGTTTGTTCGTCTTAGTCATCACTCTCGAGAAGATGGGCCAGACAGTTACCACTCCGCTCAGTTTGACCCTTTCACATTGGCCACAGGTTCAGGAGTATGCTCGTAACCGGACTGTTGATGTGCGCAAGAAGGAATGGATCACCTTTTGCTCTTCCGAGTGGCCAGCTTTAAATGTTGGCTGGCCCCGGGATGGCACCTTTAACTCTCAAATTATCTTCCAGGTGAAAGAGAAAGTGATGGATCCTGGGCCCCACGGCCGCCCGGACCAAGTGCCCTACATAGTCACCTGGGAAGCGTTAGTTCATAACCCTCCTGCCTGGGTGCGTCCCTTTGTGCACCCCGGAGGGTCCCCCTCTCCCTCTTCCCTAACCCCCGCCAATTCCAACCCATCCGCACCCCCCCTTCCGCCCCCTTTGACCCCCTCCCCGTATCCTCAGTCCTCCCATTCTGGCCTGTACCCCACCGTAACTAAGCAGAAAGAGAAAAAAAGAGACCCCCAAAGTCCTCCCTCCAGAAGACGGTCTCCTGTTGGATCTACTGACAGAGGAACCCCCACCGTACCAGGCTCCTCCGGCAGGCCCAACCTTCGCCTCCCACTGACCCGGAGCCCTCACTTATGGCCTCTAGACTGCGAGGCCGCAGGGAGCAGCCCGCTCCGGATTCCACTGCCCTGCCCCTCCGGACGGGCCATGATGGCCAATTACAGTATTGGCCGTTTTCTGCCTCTGATCTTTATAACTGGAAAAATAATAACCCCTCCTTTTCAGCAGATCCTGTGAGACTGACTGATTTATTGGAGTCGGTACTTACTACCCACCAGCCCACCTGGGACGATTGCCAACAGCTTTTACAGGTTCTCCTCACTTCGGAGGAAAAACAACGGGTCCTTCTTGAAGCCCGGAAGAATGTTCCTGGGGCAAATGGACAACCTACGCAGCTCCCAAATGAAATTGATGCTGCTTTTCCCCTCGACCGCCCAGATTGGGACTTCACCACTGAGGCAGGTAGGACCCATCTGCGTCTTTATCGCCAGTTGCTTGTAGCGGGTCTCCGAGGGGCAGGGAAACGTCCTACCAATTTGGCCCAGGTAAGACAGATTGTTCAGAAGGCAGAGGAATCCCCAGCTGCATTTTTAGAGAGGCTTAAGGAAGCTTACAGAATGTATACTCCATATGACCCTGAGGACCCAGGGCAAGCTACTAGCCTGACCATGTCCTTCATTTGGCAGTCGGCCGCTGACATTAGAAACAAATTGCAGCGGCTAGAGAATTTACAGGGGTATACACTACCAGATGTATTAAAAGAGGCGGAGCGCATCTTTAATAAGAGAGAAACACAGGAGGAAAGGGAAGAGAGATGGAGAAAAGAGGACCAAGAAAGGGCAGAACGTCAGAGACAGGAAATGGAAGAGAGGGACGAGAAGCGTAATAGAGAGATGACTAAACTGTTGGCCACAGTAGTCGCAGAGCAGAGACAGGATAGGCAGAGAAAGGGACAAAGGGGGCCTCGCCTAGAGAGAGACCAGTGTGCATATTGCAAGGAGAGAGGACACTGGGCTAGAGAATGCCCCAAGAACAAGAAACAAAGAAGGACATTTCAAAGGCCAAAACCCCGTTCTCAGACCTCGGACCTCCTGAGCCTCGAAGATTAGGGAGGTCAGGGCCAGGAGCCCCCCCCTGAGCCCCGGATAACCATACCAGTAGGGGGGCGCCCAGTCACCTTCCTGGTTGACACGGGGGCTCAACACTCTGTTCTAAATCGGTCACCCGGCCCCCTGAGCCGACGAACTGCCTGGGTACAAGGAGCTACCGGTGGGAAGCAATATCGATGGACCACGGACCGCCAGCTCCACCTAGCGACCGGTAAGGTGATGCACTCCTTTTTACATGTTCCTGACTGTCCATACCCCCTCCTGGGTCGAGACCTCCTAACGAAGTTAAAGGCTCAAGTGCATTTCGAGAAAGCCAACATAAGAGTCACGGGGCCAGAAGGGGCCCCACTCACGGTGCTGACCATAGCCTTAGAAGAGGAATATAGAATACATGAGCCCAAGGATGACTCTTTTAAGGTCGAGGACCGCTGGTTGACTGACTTTCCCCAGTCCTGGGCAGAGACTGGAGGAATGGGACTGGCCCTCCAGCAGGCTCCCATCATAGTCCATTTAAAGGCATCTGCTCTCCCGGCCTCAATTAAACAATATCCCATGTCCCGGGAGGCCCGCGATGGGATCAAACCTCACATTAGGAGGCTACTGGACCAGGGCATTCTAACCCCCTGCCGGTCCCCCTGGAACACTCCCCTGTTGCCAGTCAAGAAGCCTGGAACCAATGACTATAGGCCGGTCCAGGACCTCCGGGAAGTCAATAAGCGGGTTGAGGACATACACCCCACGGTCCCCAATCCCTATAACCTCCTGAGTGGACTGCCACCTGACTATGTTTGGTACTCAGTCCTGGATTTAAAGGATGCCTTCTTCTGCCTGCGGTTACACAAAGACAGTCAGCCACTATTTGCCTTTGAATGGCAGGATGCAGACCTGGGAATCTCGGGACAACTTACATGGACTAGGTTGCCCCAAGGGTCCAAAAATAGCCCCACCCTCTTTGATGAGGCCTTGCATCAGGATTTGGCCGGATTTAGAGTCCTCAACCCTGAGGTCATCCTCTTACAATATGTGGATGACATCCTGATAGCCACCAAGACAGAGGAGGAATGCCTTAGGGGGACAGAAGCTCTCTTAAAGACTTTAGGAGACTTGGGGTACAGGGCCTCTGCCAAGAAGGCCCAAATCTGCCAGACCCAGGTCACCTACTTGGGGTACAAAATCCAGGATGGAAAACGTTGGCTAACAGAAGCCCGCAAACAGGCCATACTTGACATCCCTCCTCCCAAGACCCCCCGAAAACTGCGGGAATTCTTGGGAACAGCAGGTTTCTGTAGACTGTGGATCCCCGGGTTTGCGGAGATGGCAGCACCCCTGTACCCCCTCACCAAGACGGGGGCTGCTTTTGACTGGGGGGGAGAGCCAGGAAAAAGCCTTCATGGACATCAAGAAGGCTCTGCTCTGCTCCCCAGCTCTGGGGTTACCTGACCTGACTAAACCCTTTGACTTATTCGTGGCTGAGCAAGAAGGTTATGCGAAGGGGGTCCTAACTCAAAAACTTGGGCCCTGGAGACGACCAGTTGCCTACCTATCTAAGAGATTAGACCCCGTAGCGTCAGGATGGCCCCCATGTCTCCGCATGATCGCCGCCACCACAGTTCTCATAAAGGACTCTCACAAATTGACTTTGGGGCAGCCTTTGACTATCTATGCCCCCCCATGCTATGGAGGCAGTCATCAGACAGCCACCGGGCCGCTGGCTCACCAATGCCAGGATGACTCATTACCAGACTCTGTTGCTGGACAAGGACCGAATTCACTTCGGGGCTCCGGTGACCCTGAACCCCGCCTCGCTGCTTCCCCTCCCCGGGGAAGCAGAGACTCATGACTGCTTGCAGGTCCTGGCCGAGGTCCATGGGACGAGAGCTGACCTCACGGATCAACCCCTTCCCAACCCTGACCTTGTCTGGTTCACGGACGGAAGCAGCTTTGTACATCAAGGGGAGCGGAAGGCCGGTGCTGCAGTGACAACTGAGTCAGAAACAATTTGGGCCGAGGCCCTGCCGCCAGGAACATCGGCTCAACGAGCAGAACTGATTGCCTTGACACAGGCCCTGAGACTGGCAGAAGGTAAGAAACTCACTGTCTATACAGACAGCCGCTATGCTTTTGCCACCGCTCACATCCATGGTGAAATTTATAGGCGAAGGGGGCTATTGACCTCAGAGGGCAGAGACATTAAAAACAAAAAGGAAATCCTGGCCCTCTTAGAGGCTCTGCACTTGCCAACCGCCCTCAGTATTATACATTGCCCAGGGCATCAGAAAGGTGACAGTCCAGTCGCCCGGGGAAACCGGAGGGCAGACCTGGCCGCCCGGGAGGCTGCCCTGGCTTTGGAAAGCAGCAGTCACCTCCTCCAGGCAGCTGTAGTCCCTGTAACTAATGAGGCTTCCGAGAAGACCTCCCCGTCATGGGACTATGAGATAAAAGACATCAAAGCCATGAAAAGACTGGGGGCGACCCGAGTACGTGATGGTCTCTGGACCTATCAAGGAAAAACTGTCCTTCCCCGCCTAATGACTAGATATCTGGTTAACAGCCTACACAAACTCACTCATTTGAGCTCCAGGAAAATGAGAGAACTGTTAGCCCGGGAAGAAAATACTCGCCACCTGTTGGGAATAGAAGAAATAATAAAACAAGTGACTGAACAATGTGACGCCTGCGCCCGCGTCAATATGACCAGGCTAAAGCTACCCATGGGGACTCGAGCTCGTGGGCACCGGCCTGGGGTGCATTGGGAAATAGATTTCACAGAAATTAAACCAGGAAAATATGGATACAAGTACCTCCTGGTTTTTGTTGACACCTTCTCGGGATGGACTGAAGCCTACCCCACCAAGCACGAGACAGCAAAGGTGGTCACCAAGAAACTTCTTGAAGAAATCTTCCCCCGTTATGGAATGCCACAGGTATTGGGGACAGACAACGGGCCTGCCTTTGTTTCTCAGGTAAGTCAGTCTGTGGCCACCTTGTTGGGGATTGATTGGAAATTACATTGTGCTTATCGACCCCAAAGTTCAGGGCAGGTAGAGCGTATGAATAGAACCATTAAGGAGACTATAACTAAATTATCGCTGGCAGCTGGCACTAAAGACTGGGTCCTCTTGCTCCCCCTTGCCCTCTATCGTGCCCGGAATACACCGGGCCCCCATGGCCTCACCCCTTTTGAAATTCTATATGGAACCACCATTCCCTTTGTTCAGTTCTTTGACCAAGATATTTCTGACTATGCCAATTCCTCCTCTCTTCAAGCTCACCTGCAGGCACTCCAGCTGGTTCAGCAGGAAGTCTGGAAGCCTCTGGCCCAAGCCTACCGAGACCAGAGGAGACACCCTATCGTCCCTCACTCCTACCACGTGGGAGACAGCGTTTGGGTCCGGCGCCACCAGGCTAAGAACCTTGAACCCCGCTGGAAGGGACCATACACGGTCCTGTTGACCACCCCTACTGCTCTCAAGGTGGACGGGATTGCTGCTTGGATACACGCCTCGCACGTAAAAGCTGCCTTCCCTGAGGATCCGGACTCAGGATGGAAAGCTCAACGCACTCAAAATCCTTTAAAAATAAAACTTACCCGCTCCTCTCCCTCCTGCTAATAGCCCTCCTCATAAAATCAGACACTGGTGTGGCCTCCAGTCCCCATACCATTTATAAATTAACCTGGGAGGTTCTCTCCCAGATGGGGGAGGTCATTTATGCTGTCACGGAACCACATGCACTTGGGACATGGTGGCCTACTCTATGGCCTGAATTTTGTGATTTAGTAGCAGGGTTGGACACTTGGGACATTCCCCATTGCCACCCAAAGGCATGCGCCAGTGGTTCCCACCTTTACAGACGTCGACGTACATTCATATTCATGGACTCTAGAGAAACCACCCCCGGGTGTGTTAGTCGCAGAGCCAGAGAGCAGCTACATTCACAGGACTTCTATGTCTGCCCCCAAGATGGACGTACCTGGCAACAGGCCCGGAAATGTGGGGGACATGATTCCTTTTTCTGTGCAGCTTGGGGGTGCGAGACTACAGGGGATGCGTATTGGAGGCCATCCTCATCCTGGGATAAAATACAAGTACGCAGAGGCTGGGACAAAAGACAATCTGGAATGATAGGTATGCCCCTTGCCATTTCCTTCACTGCGCAGGGAAAGCAAGCCCCGGACTGGCAGACTGGGTATACCTGGGGTTTGCGTTGGTATCTATACGGGCCAGACAGGGGAGTAATCTTTACAATCAGATGTAAGGTGGCTCCTGTCAATCCACAGGCCATAGGCCCTAACCAGGTCCTTGCTGATCAAAAGCAGCCTAGCCTACTCATGCCCAAGGCTGATACCAGGCCCCTGACCCTGCCTAAAACCACAGCCGCTCCCGCGCCTACAGAAAGCACTCCCAAACCCCCCTCCTCGGGTCCCCCCCTTGAAGGCACGGGAGATAGAATATTAGCCCTGATCAAAGGGACATATGCCACTCTGAATTTAACTCGCCCAGATAAGACTAAGGAATGCTGGCTTTGTCTGACTCCGCAACCTCCCTATTATGAAGGCTTAGCGGTTGTGGGCGAATATACAAATCAGGCCACAGCCGTGGCTCTTTGTGGGACAGCCATGCAACATAAATTGACCATCTCAGAAGTGTCTGGAAAGGGGCTATGTATAGGTAACGTCCCCGCCACGCATCAAGGACTATGCAATGCCACTGAGCCTTTGCCCCAAAGTGGCCGCTACTTGATAGCCCCCAATGGGACATATTGGGCATGCAACACTGGATTAACCCCTTGTGTCTCCACCACGGTACTAGATGCCACCGTTGACTATTGTGTTCTGATTGAATTATGGCCTAAGGTAATTTACCACCCCTCTGACTATGACTTGATAAGAACTGGCCGCAGTGAGAGGGAACCTATCTCCATCACTACTGCCATCCTACTAGGAGGATTAACCATGGGAGGCATAGCAGCAGGAATAGGAACCGGTACTGCCGCACTGCAGGAAACTAAACAGTTCCAACTCCTACAACAAGTAATGCGTGCAGATATTCGGTCTTTAGAGGAATCTGTCGCTGCCCTGGAGAAGTCTCTGTCCTCCCTGGCAGAAGTAGCCCTCCAAAACAGAAGGGGACTAGACCTCTTATTTTTACAGCAGGGGGGAATTTGTGCGGCCCTTAAAGAAGAATGCTGCTTTTACGCAGACCATACCGGAGTGGTAAGAGATAACCTGGCTAAAATAAAAGAAAGACGCCAAAAGTACCACCAATTAATTGAGTCCCAACAGGGATGGTTTCAGAACTGGTATAACAGGTCCCCTTGGTATTCAACTCTCATATCCACCATTATGGGACCCCTGATCATTATATTGCTGATTCTGATGTTTGGGCCATGCATCTTAAACAGATTAATCCAGTTTATAAAGGAAAGGTTATCAATTGTACAATCACTGGTTTTGACTCAACAATACCAGCAGCTAAAGCAAAGGGATTTCGAGATGGCAGAAACCTCTGAATGAAAGATTTCATTCAGTTACAAGAGCAATGGGGGAATGAAAGACCCCGGCCCAGCACAGGTGGCTGAGGCCTATGGAAAATTCCTTTCCCCACAGCTCGGCCGAATAGTCATTTTTTTGATCAGAAAGAAGCTCAGCTCAAGGTCTTTACAGCTGAATAGTCACTACTATCTCTGTCCAGGCAGGACACAGGTGTCTGCTATCTGCATAGCGTCCGCATAGCCAGCCCAGCAAGATTGGGCAGGCACAGAGACCTATTGTTCCTTAGATAGGGCCAAGGCCGAGACTTGAGTTCTGAGAGAAACCTCAATAGCCCTCATTCTGTGAGCCCCGGCCTCATTGTCCAATCAGGGTCCTGTAACTAGGCTTCTTGCTTCTGTACTCCGCTTTTTGCTATAAAAGGACCCCTGAGTCCCCAGCTCGGGGCGCTCAGCCCCCCAAGACTGAGACGCCCGGGTACCCGTGTGCAAATAAAGCCTCTTGCTGTTGCATCCAAGCTCGTGGTCTCGCTGCTCCTTGGGTTCGGGTCTCCCTCCCGTGAAAGTCCCCCGCTTGGGGTCTTTCACTCTCCTCTTGTATATTTCCCCATGTATGTGGGCTGTAGCAAAGGCATACCGGCTATCAGTGTAAACATTGAGTTTCTTACCTGCTGCCATCTGGAGTGCTTGGGTTAGGGCAATCAATTCCGCACGTTGAGCGGAGGTGCCAGCTGGAAGTGCGCTGGCCCAGATTACCTGGGTGGCGTCCGCTACTGTTGCCCCTGCCCGCCGCTCTCCATTCAGTAGATAGCTACTGCCGTCCGTGTACCAAGTGAAGTCTGTATCCTTAAGCGGCTGATCGGTCAGATCAGGCCGAGTTCCGTGCGTTTCCGCAAGGATCTGTTGGCAGTCGTGAGATGTGGGCCCTACTGGCAAGGGCAGCAGGGTCGCCGGGTTAAGGGTGACAGCTGGCCCAAACTGGATCCTGTCAGCATCCAGGAGCAGGGACTGGTAGTGGGTTAGGCATGGAGGCCACCCTGCTGCAACTGGGTCCAGCTTTTTTGATAAGTATGTAATAGGGCGCCTCCAGGGTCCGAGTCTTTGTGTCAAAACTCCTTTAGCAAAGCCCTGCCTCTCATCCGCATAGAGTTTAAAGGGCTTAGTTAGGTCAGGCAGGCCCAGGGCCGGGGAGGAAAGTAAAGCTTGTTTAATGTCATCAAAGGCCTGTTGGTGTTCTTCCGCCCAAACGAAGGGGGTGTCTGATTTAGTTAGCTTGTAAAGGGGTGTTGCCATTTCAGTGAACCCCGGATTCCATAGCCGGCAAAACCCGGCTGTCCCCAGAAACTCCCGCAACTGGCGGGAGCTTTGGGGGGTTGGGATGCGGGATATGGTCTCCTTGCGTGCGGTGGTTAGTCATCTCTGACCGTTTTGAAGTTTATACCCCAAATAAGTAACTTTTTCCCGACAGATCTGGGCTTTCTTTGCGGAAGCCCGGTATCCCAACTGCCCCAGGGTCAATAGGAGGGCCTCGGTACCTGTATGACAGTTCTCCTCGTTGGTGGCAGCCAACAGAATATCATCCACATATTGAAGCAGGATCAATGATGGATGTCTGATGCGAAAATCTGCCAAGTCGTGGTGGAGGGCCTCATCGAAGAGGGTGGGGCTATTTTTGAACCCTTGTGGCAATCGGGTCCGGGTCAATTGCCCTGATACTCCTAATGTAGGGTCTTTCCATTCAAATGCAAACAAGGGCTGACTTTGCACTGAGCCTTAAACAAAAAAATGTGTCCTTTAGGTCAAGGACAGTATACCATTGATGTGTCGGTGGCAAAGTGCTCAGCAGGTTGTAAGGATTAGGCACTGTGGGGTGGATGTCTTCCACCCTTTTATTGACCTCTCTGAGGTCTTGGACTGGGCGGTAATCCCCTGTTCCTGGTTTCTTGACAGGAAGGAGGGGAGTGTTTCAAGGGGAACGGCAGGGGGTTAATATCCCCTGGTCCAAGAGTCTTTTTATGTGTGGCTTTATCCCTTTATAGGCCTCCTTGGTCATGGGATACTGCTTTATGGAGACTGGGGTTGCTGTTGTTTTTAAGTTTATAACAAGGGGCGGTTGCCACCTTGCTAGCCCCATCCCCCCAGTCTCTGCCCAGGCCAAGGGATACCTTTTGATCCAGTACTCCAGATTTTTAGTTGGTTTGAGTGGTGGATCGAAAAGTCGGTACTCGTCCTCCAATTGTAGGGTGAGGACCTGGAGGGGGGTCCCGTTAGGGCCTGATATGGTGGCCCTTGATCCTTCGAAATGTATTTGGGCTCTTAGCTTGGTCAATAAGTCTCTCCCCAGGAGCGGATAGGGGCAATCAGGAACATGTAGAAAGGAGTGGGAGACTTTACCTGAGGCCAGGTGAACTTTCCTTTCCGTGGTCCAGTGATACTGCTTTTCTCCGGTAGCCCCTTGTACCCAGGCAGTTCGGCTGCTCAGGGGTCCTTGGGTACTAGTGAGCACTGAGTGTTGAGCTCCAGTGTCCACTAGAAAGGTGATGCGTTGCTCCCCAACTTGTAAAGTTATCCGGGGCTCAGGGGGGGCGCAGCTGGCCCTGACTTCCTCAGTCTTCACCGAGGGCTAGTAACTGGGCTTGTTGGTCAGGCCTTCTTTTTGGCCCCCTTGGTCGATTTGGGCAGTCTCTGATCCAATGACCCTTTTCTTTGCAGTAGGCACATTGGTCTCGATCCACCCGGGGCCTCCTTATATCTCCCTTCCTTTCCTGTCTCCCTGTGCCTGTGTTATTCTGTACTACGGTGGCCAAGAGTTTACTAAGTTCCCTATGGCGTTTTTGATCTTTTTTTTTTTTTATTTTTTTTTTAGTCTTTCCTCTCTTTCCTCCTGTAATTTTTTAAGTCTTTTTTTCTTTTTTTTAGGAGTTTCTCTTTTGTTGAAAACCTTCTCTGTCTCTTTTAATAAATTAGGCAAGGTATAATCTTGCAGATTGTCTAGTCTCTGCAACTTATTGCGGATATCTGGTGCCGATTGCCATATGAAGGTCATCAGTACATTGCCCCTTTGTGCATCACTTTTAGGGTCGAAGGGGGGTGTACATCCGGTAGGCCTCTTTCAGACGCTCCAGAAAGGCAGTAGGAGTCTCCTCCATTCCCTGACTAACCTGTCTTACCTGAGCCAAATTGGTAGGTCGGTGTCCAGCGCCATGAAGACCCATTATTAATAACTGGCGGTAAAGACGTAGGTGTCCCCTACCTTCAGCCGTGTTGAAATCCCATTCAGGGCGAGTTAAGGGAAAAGCAGCATCAATTTCATTGGGGAGTTGAGTGGGTCGCCCATCATCGCCCGGGACGTTCTTCATGGCCTCCAGGAACACTCTTTGTTTTTCTTCTGAAGTTAAGAGTGCCTGTAAAAGCTGCTGACAATCGTCCCATGTGGGCTGGTGGGTTATAAGGATCGATTCAATCAGGTTTGTGAGAACCATAGGATCCTTGGAAAAAGAGGGGTTGTGAGATCTCCAATTGTACAAGTCAGAGGCAGAAAAAGGCCAATACTGGTATTGGTTCCCTGGGCCCCCCGTTTGGCGCAAGGGGAAAGCTCTAGAGGTTCCCCCTGACTGGGTGGGTTCCCTTTTCCCTCTCAGCCTCCCAGCTACTGGGGAGTCTGATTCCTCCTCGCCCAGTGTGGGGGTTGTGTTATCTGGTCTTTTTCCTTCCTCCTTATCCCAAGCTGCTCGGGCGGGAAGGGGTGGAGCTGGCTGATATGGTGGTGGTTCTTCTGTAAGCAAGTCTATGAGAACCGAGTCATCTGGGGGTAGTACAGGTTTAGACTTAGGGGGTTTAGAGGGGGAGTTCTTCTCTAGAACAGGATAGAGGTGATGATCTGGAGCCGGGACAGGGACCAAGGGTGAAGAAGGAGGGAGGGGAGGAGCCGATGGTTTCTCCGAGACCGCCTTCGGAGGAGGTCGGAGAGTCACAAACGGGGCTGCCCATGTCGGAGGGTCTGTAGCCAAATTTTCCCAAACAACAATGTATGCTATTTGGTCCAAGTGTCCATGGGGTTCCTTATCAAAGACCCGATCCTTAACCTGTAAGATAATTTCTAGGTTAAAAGTCCCATCCCGTGGCCAGCCCACATCAAAAGTTGGCCATTCAGATGTGCAGTAAAATTGCCAATTTCTCTTTTTGACGTTCATTGACTGGTTAGAGGCGCGGGTCTGCACTTTATTTCAATGATTTAAAGTAAGGCTCAGAGGGGTGGTTATGGTTTGTCCCATGCTTGAAACAGAAAACTAAAAACACAAAGACAAGCAGACAAACAAGACAAATATGACACAATTAAGCAACTCACGACCAGACACGCTGCGTGCTTTCGGCGGAGCACCGAAAGTAAATATTCAGACGGGCCAACGTATCCGTTGGATACGTAATGAGCTTTTAAAAAAACTGAGCTCCCAGATCCCTGGCACGTCTGCCAGGGTGGCGGGGGAGAAGTCTTGAGCTCGTCAGCTCCTTCTCAAGCCGCCTCTGATTACTGACTGGCTACGTAGCCTACCTTTCAAACGCTGCGCGGAGACAGATCAACATACATATACATAACAAAGCACAAAGTGGATTGGGTGCCGGCGGCTAGCTTACCTCCCGGTGGCACTGGCTGTCCTGGGGCAGATATCTCGGTGGGACCTCCAATGTAAAACCTCGGCATCAAAGTGCCAGGCACCGGACTGAATCCTCTGCCCAAGGACGGGGCCAGACCACTGGATGCAAATGCAAGAGGCGATTTATTGGGTACACAGGCGCCTGCGGATGCTACTGCAACTCGGGTGCAGAACATACCGGGCTTGTAGGGAGTACACTATTTATGGAGTTTTAATGATTACATAAGTATCAGCATAGCAACAGGTATTTTATTGGCTACTGAAGCATGGGCTGAGATCATCTGGGGGGGGCAGGGGTAGTTGCCAAGGACTAGATTTCCTACATGAAAGACCCCGGCATGCTTCAACAATTAGGATCCGGGTTCTATGATTGCTACAGTGATCAGACACAATTGGGGGCCAGGGTAGTTGCCAAGGACTAGGTTTTCTAGTATTGTCATATGAAAGTTCCCAGCACGCTTCAGCAATTAGTATCCGGGTCTCATGATTGCTATAGTGATTAGAGACATCCTGTTTTGAGGGTGAGACACCTGTCTGGGTTTTTCCATTTAGGCAATGGCCTGGCCTTGCTTTTCTTTTCCTAGGGGTTCCTGGGTAGGGGTCTTTCACTAGAAGTGTAGTACCACACGATTGCCTACTGGCATGCTCTCACAGACACACCCAGAAGACTCAACAGTACTGCAAGTATTAGCCAGCAATGTAATTGAAGCTTCTAGAACGGATTGATTTTGATAGGGAACAGTACGTTGCACTAGGTATTTACAATCGGATCACTGAGATTTCAAGTACTACTTCTTTGATTAATTTTCAGAGACAGTTTTTTGAGTGATTTGTGTAGTGGTGTTGGGAATCACACCTGGTGCCTTGTGGGTTTCAGATGAGCACTCCATCAGTGAGCTGTAACCTGACTCCAGAGAAAGCACTTTAAATGCACATTGTGACTCTACAGTGTCTTTCTTTCTTTCTTTCTTTTTTTTTTTTTTTTTTTGGTTTTTCGAGACAGGGTTTCTCTGTATTGTTTTGGAGGCTGTCCTGGAACTCACTCTGTAGACCAGGCTGGCCTCGAACTCACAGAGATCCGCCTGCCTCTGCCTCCCGAGTGCTGGGATTAAAGGCGTGCACCACCAACGCCCAGCGACTCTACAGTGTCTTGATGGAGGTGGCTACACTTAATGAGTGTAACTCTGTTCTTATGACTACATGTGAGAAGAGTGGGCAGGTGCTGAAGGTTACCCAAAACAATTTCAGTTTTAAACCAGGTGAGGTCATCTAGAACACCCTTGTAGTGATACCTCTGGGGAGCAAAGTCCTGAGTGTATGTTGTTGATGAGTACAGCCCTATCAAGGACCTAATGTCTCAGACGCATGTGAATGACAGGACTTTCTTCCTGCTGAGTATGGAAACTGGCTGTGTTCAGAAAGTGTCAACCACAGCTTTCTCCTCTCTGATGACTCCAATCTGAGGCCACTCCCTTACAGAGACACCCCCACCCCCAACACACAACACCAATACTAGCTAGAGATGAGCTAACCTGCCTCTTAAATAATAAACATCCAGTTTCCAGTCTGATGGTGTGTCTCCCTCCATCAGACTGCACTGCCCACCTGATCCCACATTTTCTCTGTCATTGACCATTTAGGTCAATCCTAAAAGCCATGCGTGTCTTGGGAGATATTCCTACCTTAGTCTTTCCCAATATTTGAGGGCCCACAGACTCTGGGTAAAGAAATCACTATGAGGGGGATGTCACCAACACTTGCTCATTCAGGTCCTTCCTCATCACTGTCCCTGCATTCATCTCCCGGGTCTCAAACTGGTATCCCATTCTTCATTCCGGTTTGGCAATGGTTTTTATGTAATCCACATCTGATTGTCTTACTCCTTTGAGAACAGTCACCCCATGGCTCCTACCTTCTACTATCCTTTAAGTCAATTTAAACTGTTGAGCACACTTTATCTCCTTCCTACAACTCTATTCCTGAATCTTAGGCTTCAGTTTTGCAGGCTGACTGAACTAATTGGTTTTTTTTTGTTGTTGTAGCACAAATAATAGTTGGTATTAATAACAAAAACCCAGAAACAGATAATGGGTTAAAGCTGAATGAAGATCAGAGAAGCAAAGTGACTAGCTTTAGGGAGTTCTCACCTCTACCAATGCTCAGACCAAAGGGGTGATCCATCAAACCTCAGACTCACCGAGTACTCCTTCCCTATTTTCCTCTTTAGTGCTGGGATTATCTTTGTGTGAGTTTTGTTTCTTTAGACTGGATCAATTTCATGTAGCTCAGGGTAGCCTTGAACTAACAGAGATCCATCTGCCTTTGTCTCCCAAGTGCTGGGATTAAAGATGTGTACCACCACTGCCTGGCCTCTATAGCTGTGGCTAGCTTTCCACTCTGATCTTCAGGCAAGCTTTATTTGTTAGATCATAAACAAAATATCACCACAGTTTCTTTTGTTTCGGAGGCTTTACTGCCTGCCTTTTCTGTCTGGGATGTTCATTTGTCTGATTTTCTTCTGGTGTCCTACAAGTCACCATCACTATGTCCAAGGTTTCTCTGACCTTGACATGGTTGAATTAACTTCCTTATATTTCTGTTTAAGCTTCTCATAAAAGTCATTTGTTAAACAAGGACCTTTCTAAGCCTCAGTCTCCTGATCTGAAAAATTGGGTAAATAACCTTGTGAAAGCTCTTTACAGTCTCTGTTTGCATCTTTGGACAGAGCGTGCCTGACTCTTGCCCATTGCCCACCTTGCTTTGAATATTCTCCATGCTCATGTTCTTTGGTTCCTACAGTGGTTGCATAACATTGTTTTATTTGTTATTTAAATTAAATAAGTTGGTTACATATTATATAAATGAATGAAATACACAAGTGATAATTTGCTTCTATGACTACTAAGTTGAATGGTTTAGAATGACCTAATAAATCAAACTTCCTTTGGTGGCCACCAATCGGAGAACAGCATCCATCACCCTTTGCTACTTCATGGCCATGGGTCTCAACAGGGGCTACAAGGTAACAAAGAATATCAGCAAGCTGGGGAGTAACCCATGCCATGGGGGTGGGGGTGGGGAGGAGGTACTGAACACACCAGATTCCTGCTGGACATGATCGTGGAGGCGTGTGGCTTTGTACTCAAGGTCTTCAAGGACAAGTGGGTGTTCAAGTTCATTAGGTAGAGGATGGGGACACATCTGTGCCAAAGAAGTAGGGGGACTGAGAAATGTTAGTGATGTGATGGAGGCCACGAGCTGCTGCCAAGAATTAATCACCCTTGACCCCCATAACTGTTTATGCTGTACACACACAAAATAGCAAATTGTTATTTACATGTAACTAACATAACAAAAACTTAAAACAGTAACAAAAAAATCTCGATTCGCACGCCTTTAATCCTAGCACTCGGGAGGCAGAGGCAGGCAGGATCTCTGAGTTCAAGGCCAGGCTGGACCGACAGCCTCCAAAACAAAACAATACAGAGAAACCCTGTCTCGTAAAACCAAAAAAAAAAAAAATCTTGATTCTGTGTATGATTTTCTTTCTTAGATGTTTCAGTTACTATTCCATTTTAATGAAACCAAAAATAGAAATAAGGTAATATACTTTGGGCATTATTTATGTAGAAACAGTGGAAGCCCAATCAAAAGACAAATAGATGAGCAAATAAATTGGCCCTTCATCAACTAGCTGGAGGGAACGGGAACCAGAGAGGGTAACAATTGAGAACAAAATATAGTGGCACATAGTTATGCAAATGTCATGATGAAACCCAATACTTTGTATGCTAACCTAATGTTACTTTAAAAAGAAAAGGAGTGCTGGGCGGCTAGGAGGCTTCAGTGGGTAAAACTGCTTGTTGAGCCAGGTGTAGTTTATGCCTGTAATTCCAGCTTGAGAGTGGAAGCAGTAGGATCAGAAGTTCAAGGAAACAGCCCAGGATATCTGAAGCCCTGTCTCTACAAAACAAACAACCAGGTTTAGAGATTTTTGCTTGATTTATCCCCAAATCACATACTAGCAATGGTAGAACCAGCAAAAACTCAAGATATTTGGGTTTTGGGGTTCATTGGCTTTCTATCTAGCACCCTGCAGGGCTGACTACTTTGGTCCTGTTACAGTGTTTAATTAGCATGAATCTCATCTAGACTTATCTCCCCATGTTCAAATGTCTTCATGGAAGATAAGTTGAGGTCTGGAAATCCGTATGAAACATTGTCTGTGTCTATTCTGCTAAAATATCTCCCTGTTCCTGTATCACTATTTGAATAGTTCATATTAAGAAGCCCTCTTTAATCATAAATTAAAGCTTTCTTTAGCTTGTTACCACATGGGTGAGGAGAGGATAAGTGGAAGGCTAGTAAGAGTTGATATTCAAATGGCTGGCTTTTGCAGGTGGGAGCGAAATACATTTTTAAATGCAGAAATATTTGACTCGGGTTCATTTGCTGCTGAAGAAATTATTCAATATAATCAAAGGCCTTTTGTCCCCCTTCAGCACAAAAGCAATTTTCAGGTTTATAATTATTCTAACCATTCTGAATATTCTGAATAGCCAAATTGATCTTCACAGATTTCTTTTTTTTTTTTTTTTTTTTTTTTTTTGGTTTTTTGAGACAGGGTTTCTTGGTATTGTCTTGGAAGCTGTCCTGGAACTCACTTTGTAGACCAGGCTGGCCTGGAACTCATAGAGATCCACCCATCTCTGCCTCCCGAGTGCTGGGATTAAAGGCGTGCGCCACCAACGCCCGGCCTTCACAGATTTCTTATGAAGTTAGAAACTCTGAAACTGCTTGACCTGGTAGTAGAGAGTATTCCATGCAAGAAAAATAAACATTTTTAAGCAAGACTGTGCAATAAATGCTTCAATGCAGTGGTTTTCTGTTTTTTTTTTTTAATTTTTTTATTAAAAACTACAACCCAGGGCAAAGGAATTTATTTACTATCACAATCTAAATACAGAAGTTTTGTGAAATAATATTTCCATCTTTTATGCATTCTGAATAGTTTCATTTTTCAAAAATGCAGTCATAACCCACAAATTTTAGCATATAAGTTCTGACTGCACTAGACAAGAAAAAGAAAACCCCATTCTAAACCAAGGAATTAAGAGTTTGCTTTCTCTGTGGACTTGAAGTATTATTAGAAGAACTGGGAAAAGAATGTGGTGAGTTATCCATTCCTGTAGTCCTGGCTTCTGAGACTGAAAGGGGAGGGTCACACGAATTCATGAGTCAGACACACCCCATCAATTTGTTGTCTTGTTGTTAAGTCTTGGGGCACTGGAGAACATGGCTCACCTCAGTTGGGGTAGTGCTATTTAATTAATGCTTTGAATGTGTTAATGGATAACTAGGTGAAAAGGGTCAAGCCAAAACAACCAGTTTCCTAGAAAGGCATTATCCAGGAGTCTGTCTTCTTTCCTTGAAGATGCAGTGTCTGCTTTCTGGCAGCCTCTGCCGCTGGTCGGCATCAAGGGATGATTGCATGTATTCGTTCTTTGAATGCATGGGCATCTGACACATCTGTGCAAGTGAACTGTGTAGGAATCTGCTTTGAAATTTCACAACTAGTTGCTGCTGTGAGAAGAGGACAAGGGTTCAAAGTGATCAGAATACTCAGACAAAAAACGAGTTGTGTGTCGTCTCTGCTGTCATAGTGGGTATCATTGACTCAGTACTTCGTGGCTTTTCATAAGACTTTTGAATCACAGAGTCAATCACACCTTTCCTGGAAGGGTTTAGGTGAAATTAGTAATAAAAGCAGACATATCTCCAAGAAGAGGCTCTACAGGAGAACCAAGTTGGTTCTCTGGGAATTGTACATGACATAACAAAGTATCACATAACAATGTGTCTATGCTAAGTTACTGTATCAAGCTGCATATCTGCACTCCCTGGAGGTGGACATATTTAATATGTTCTTTCTTTCCTTTCTTTAATCTGCACTAGTGGCTTGGTCCAATGATAAATATGTGCAACATTTTGGAGGAAACAAAAACAACCCAAGTTAGATATGGATTATAGTCAATTGTTCTACCATAGAGCCAACTCCCAGAGATATAGTTTGTTCAGTCTCTTTGTTTAAAAGCCTTACTCAGTAAATCTTTTTGATGAAGTGCTAGGCTTGTAAGTGTACACATTTCATTTCTTTCTGGCTTAGCTGCACTCCATGTTCACTAGATAATTTAAGACACACCATTTAATTAAAAATCTTATCTTCTTCTCCAACGATAAATAAGACCAATCCCTTATTTATCTCAGTAGAGAAGATTTACTGATGCACAATAAAGATTAAAACACCTAGAAGACTCAAAATAACAACTACTGCATCTTCTCTAGAAAAAGTTCATGGCTGCAGATCATCTCCATGACTCTTTCCTCAGCTACAACTCAGTCCTCACGTGTACTTGCATGCGAATATCACTTCTCTATGGTGATATTTCACCCTTGTCAGAGCAACTCAGCAACCATTAATAACATGCAGTGTACTGACGGGAGGGAGAGAAGGAGTAATGCTGGCAAACGTTCTGCCATGGAGGTAAGTCCATAGAGAAGGAAGCCACTGGCTCTCCTCAGGAAGTCTGTGCCAGTGCAAGTCAGTAGAAGCGTACCTTTAATCCCAGCACTCAGGAGACAGAGGCAGGCAGATCTCTTTAGAGGCTAGCCTGGTCTACAAAGTGAATTTCAGGACAGCCAGGGCTACACAGGGAAACCCTATTTCAAAAAAAAAAAACAATAAACAAAACAAAAGCTGCCTAGGAGGAGGAAAGGGATCTGTGAGGGGAGGAAGAGGGACAGGAGTAGACAAAGCAGATGGGAATGATCAATGTACGGCGACACATGTGTATGAAATGCTGTAACAAAACGCTTTATTTGTATGCTTACTAAAATGGTACAACATAACATTACAGCCAGTCTTGTGGCACAGACCTGTACTTTCAGCTCCTCAAAAGGCTAAGACAAGAAGTAAAAGATGGAAGAGTGTTTGCCTATTCCTGCTGTCCTTGGCTGTCCATCAGTTTCCTTTAGGGAACTATTGGACTTCTACATTGCCATGGCCAAAACCTGGGAGAACTTGAAAGAAGGAGAGACTCATTTGGTCTCATTTTCAGGGCACAGACACTTGGCCTCTTCTGCCTCAGCCTTGATGAGGGTTACATCATGGTAGAAGAATATGGAAGAGCAGAGGTATTCACATCATAGTGGCCAGGAAGAGAGAAGGGCAAGATGCCTCCTCAGGACACGCCCCTGGTGACTTCTCTTTCTGCTTTCACCACCTCCCAATGATGTCACCATATTATGAATCTATCAGGGAATCAATCTATTGATAACGTAGGAGCTACCCACGAGCCATTTGCTGCCCAAAGGCTTGTGTTGTGTACCATGAGTTCTCTTTAGTCTTAATAAAAACACAGAGTCAGATATTGGGGGAGGGGTAGGGAGTGGAAAGATCAGAGAAGCAAAGCAGTCAGCCACTAGCTCTTTTTTTTCCTTTTCAAAAATTTAAATCAGAAACAAGCTTGCTTCACATGTCAATCCCATCTCCCTCTCCCTCCCCTCCTCACGCCCCCCCCAGGCCCCCCAGCCCCCCAACCAGTCCCCACTCAGGGAGGGTGAGGCCCTCCATGGGGAATCTCCAGAGTCTGTCATTTCATTCAGGGCACGGCCTAGGCCCTCCCCCCAAGAGTCCAGGCTGGGAGAGCATCCCTCACTGTGGGATGCAGCCACTAGCTCAAACCTCTACCTCAGACTGAAGGGGCAACCCTGTCTTCAGACTGCATCCTCAGACTGACCACTGTTCCCGCCTTATATTCCTCCCTCTGCCTAGCCATATCCCTTTCTGTCTCTACCTCTTTAGTGCTGGGATCACCTTTGTGTGAACTTTGTTTTTCTTTAGACTGGATCAATTTTGTGTAGCCCAGGGTGGCCTTAAACTAACAGAGATCCATCTGCCTCTTGCCTCCCAAGTGCTGGGATTAAAGGTGTGTACCACCACTACCTGGCCTCTATGTCTAACTAGTGAGGCTAACTTTGCACTCTGATCTTCAGGCAAGCTTTATTTGTTAGATCATAAACAAAATATTAGCACACTGTTGCCAACACTTGACCCTGTGAGGACATTTGACATTCAAACTATGGCAGGAACCTTAACCTCCCCTACTTCATATGACCCTGGAGGGCTGTGACAGTTAATATTGTCTATCAATTTGACAGGATCTAGAATCATGTATAAGACAAGCCTCCAGGCATGTTTTTGAGAGATGTCTAGTCTAGTTTAGTTAAATGAGGTGGGAGGACTCACTGTTATCACTGAACTCAACACAAAGGCGAAGGGGAAATAATTGGGTTTTGGCTTTCACAGTTCTCTGCTTCCCGGATGCAAGGGCAATGAGACCAGGGTCTTCAAGATCCTGCTGCATCATTGATGGGGAAGTCCTGTGTATATGTCAATAAAGAACTGTTGGCCAATAGGGAAGCAAGTTAGGTGGGACTAGCAGTCCAGGAGGACTCTGGGTAGGAGAAACACAGGGAGTCACGGTGTAGGCCGCCAGAGAAGTAAGATGTCTGGAACTTTTCTCTGGTAAGAGAAATACTTAGATTAACAATTATGGGATAAATACTTAAGTCAGAGCTAGCCAGTAAGAAACAAGCAAGGCCAATAATTAATACAGCATCCTGTGTGTTATTTGGGGGCTGCAACGTGGCAGAGCCCAGGTGACTGGTGGGGAAAAACCAAAGCGGCTGGCAAGGAAATGGCTTCACTCTACACATCACTCCTCTGCCGTAACAGCCAACACCCTTGGACGTTAAACAAAACAAACCCTACCTTCATTAAGTTGCTTTTGCCAGTGTTTTACTGAAGCAACAGTTGGGTAACCAATACAAAGGCCATCTAAGTTCCTTTGTCCAGAAAGGTGGCTATGTAATCAGGGTACCAATCTTGTTCCCAGTGGCTGGGTTCTAGGATGGAAGGAAAAAGAATGAAGGTCCTTGATGTTTTATCTGGGTGTGTGTATATGTTACTAGGGGTTGAACCTCTTAAACACATTAGGCAGGTGTTGTGTCATTGATCTATATTCCCAGATCTTTGATTTTATGAGTTTAAATTTTCTTTTCCTAGAAGATGCTCAATCTTTACTACTCCTTGGCTGTTTACTAGGAGAGGTTAAATGTTATATACACACAAACACACACACACACACACACACACACACACACACACACACACACACACCTCACTCCAAATGCTGTCAGAGGTGATGGATATTTCTTAGCTTGGCTGTGGTGATTCCATCACTATCTCTGTGCATTCTACTTTACACCTTACACAAAACCAATTTAAACAAAAAGATGTATGTTGTGTGTATTTTGCCTGCATGTATGTCTGTGTATTGCCAAAAGAGACTGTTGGATCCCCTGTAACTGGAGTTATAGACAACCGTGAGCCACCATGCAGGTGATGGGAATTGAACCTGGAGTAACCAGTGCTTTTTAACAGCTGGGCCGTCTCTCCAGAGGCCCAAAACAATTTAAAGCTACAGGTGTAAAAGTGGAGGAAATTCTACAACTCTCCCAAACTCTCTTTATAAAGCTCTCTCCTTTCTGATACTGACTCACAAAGACCACCAACCCTTACCTTCCTGACCTCTGAGCTAAGTCTCCCTAATTCAGGAAAACAGCCAGGCTCTGTAGGCATTTATCCTTTTTTTTATTTCTTTTTTTCAGACTGATCACTTTATTTTCTCCCTCTATAGAGCTATCTGCAAATACTTTTTTCCTGTTTTTTTTTTCCCCCCGACTCTCCCAGCCTGTAAAATGGAACAATAAACCGGCCTTAGCTTTCTACAGTAGCTGGAACCTGAAGTCTGCTGCTGCTGAGGGCAGGTGAGGACATGGAGCACAGTCGATCAGAGAGCTCCACCCAGTGGCTGGGGCGGGAACTTTGCATTGCCTGGGTTCTCAAAGATCTTCACACACTCCTCTAGCAACCTTCCAGTCAGCCTGGAGGCCTAATCACATGGAGAATTTTTTTCTTTGCCATTCTTTTTTTTGCCATCATTTCTTTCTTTTTGGGGGAGGGGGGCTTCGTCTGCCACCATTTCTGGTCCCTATAATATCCATACACTTGGTCAGTCTATCAGGAATACTTGCCACTTATCAAGGCCACAATGCTAGATAGTTTATGCATTCAATTATCTTACATTGCTCCTTACAAATGATTACCATTTCCTCTTAATACAGGAGTGAAAACAGAGAGTGAAGGAATTAAGCATGAAATTAAAATTAAATTGTTGAGACAGACCAAGATTTTCTCTTTTCATTACATCATCCAAGTAGTCCTTATTGAAGCAATGTTCCCTCTCAATTCACTCCAGCAATTAGTTCTCATGAACTGACCTAACCACCATCTAAAACTCGGCATTACAGAATACAGAATCTCCGTGCACTGATGCCCTCCTCCTGCAATCTGGCTTCTCTACCACCTGGGAGTCTTCACAACAATCCTATTTTCTCTTTTTCCGTTTTCTGCTAACCATAGTAAAGTTAATCATTTGTAACACATTGAAAAAGGCCTCAGCTGTAGCCAGTGTACCTCGGGTGTTTGTTTGTTTTTTCGAGACAGCGTTTCTCTGTATTGTTTTGGAGGCTGTCCTGGAACTCACTCTGTAGACCAGGCTGGCCTTGAACTCACAGAGATCCGCCTGCCTCTGCCTCCCAAGTGCTGGGATTAAAGGCGTGCACTACCAACCCCCAGTGCTTTAGTTGTTTTTATGTTACAGTCACTTTGCATGCTTATTACCACATAGGAAGTCATAGACGAGGACGTTGCACAGCGGTAGAGAGAGCACTTACCTGGTGTTGACAGGGCATTGGATTGAATCCTAGTATGTCACATAAGGAAAAAAAAAGTTGTTGTAGATGCTGATTCAAAAAGACTTTTCAATTCCATCATTACAAACTAGAATATAGGGACTGGAGGTCAGTGATTAAAAGCACTGGCTGTTCTTTCAGAGGATTTAGGTTAAATTCCACTTAACAACCGTCTAACTCAGGGATCCAATGCCCTCTTCTGGCCTCTATGGGCACTGCATGCATGTGGTACACAGACATACAAGTCAGCAAAATACCAAAGCACATTATCTTAGTCACTGTTCTATTGCTGTGAAAAGACACCATCCCTGGGCAACTCCTAAAGAAAAGTATTTGACGAGGTGCTCGCCGCTTACAGATTCAGAGGCTTCGTCAATTATCATGGCAGGGTGCATGGCACCAGGCAGGTGTGCTGGAGAAGTAGCTAAAAGCTATATCCTGATGAGAGGCAGAGAGAAATACAAAGAGAGAGAGACAGAGAGACAGAGACAGAAAGAGAGGGAGGGAGGGAGTTGGGCTTGGTATGGACTTTTGAACCCTCAATGCCCCACCTCCAGGTGTTTTAGACAGGCAAAGTAACACAGATTCACAGAGTTAAAACAAATGCAACATAAAAGAATGCAATACATCTTTGCATCATGAAACAAATATTCCATAGCATAAACAAATGTAACACATCTTAAGATAATATTCCACAATAGCCTATATGTTAATATGATGTCTCTTTCTCTACCCCTAACCTCCAGCTACATGGCTTGATAATACAAAAAAAACTTAGTACAATAGTCACAATTACAATTGAAAGCAATTTTAAGTATACCTTTAATCCTCACACTTAGGATGCAGAGGCAGGAGGATTTCTTCTGAGTTCAAGGCCAGCCTGATCTACAGAGTAAGTGATGGGAGATGTCATTCTGAAATCTGTATCTTATTGGTTGTTGAATAAAGCATTGTTGGCCAATAGGGAAGCAAGATAGGTGGGACTAGAAGTCGAGGAGGATTCTGGGAAAGAGAAACACAGGGAGTCACGATGTAGTTGCCATAGGAATAAGAGGTCCAGACCCTTTCTCTGGTAAGAGAAATACTTAGATTAACAATTATGGGGTAAATACTTAAGTCAGAGATAGCCAGTAAGAAACCAAGCAAATGGCTAACAGCTTCATAATTAATATAGCGTCCTGTGTGTTCATTTGGGACTGATGCGGTTCTGGAACCAGGCTGGCGGGGAGACTTCACTCTACAAGTAAGTTCCAGCATAGCCAGGGCTACACAGAGAAACCCTGCCTCAAAAAACAAACAAAAACAATTATGAACTCCAGGAGAAACAATGTGTGTAAGAAAAGGAAATGTAGTCAAAATAGATTGGTTGATGAAGGTCAAGAGGTCAGAGCTATTTAACAAGGCCTGTTCAGAATTCTCTTGGACTCAACTTCTTCAGAAGGACATGTGCCATATTGAATCTTAGCCCCTGCTTTTTTTGTTGTTCTTTTTTTCTGGTTTTCAAGACAGGGTTTCTTTGTAGCCTTGGCTGTCCTGGTACTAGATCTGTAGACCAGGCTGGCCTTGCCTCTGTCTCCTGAGTGCTGGGATTAAAAAAAGGTGTGCACCAACACTGCCTGACTACACTCCTGCTTTTAAGCAATAGCACGAGGGTCAGAGTGATCTTTTTACACCTTCCATTTTCATCTGCTGTTATCAGTCAATGTGCCTCAGTGACATTCTCAGCTCCTTCTAGCTCTAGGAAATCTCACTTTCCTCATCTATAAAATGGCAACAACACTTCCTACCTCCCTTTCTTAGTTTCATACAGCTTTGACAAATTTCTTTAAGACTGGGCAATCTATAAAGACCAGAAATCAGCCAGAGGTAGTATACACATATGTTTCCCCCCAAAAGAAGCTGAGGCAGTAAGATCTTGAGTATGAGGCTAGCCTGGGAAAGACCCTGTCTTAAAGACAACAGCAAAATCCCAATACAGAGGTGTCCCGCGCTACCGTCTCGCCAGCAAGAACGACGCAGGACACTCGGATCCTTCTGCAGTAAAGCTTTAATACATCTTGAGAGATAGATGATCAGCTTCTGAAAGGGAGACCCCAAGCTAAGAAACCCAGCCCCTTATATAAGCCTAGGAGCTCCGAGTGAGACGTGTAGAGCCGGGATTGGTGGTTTGCTCATCACCCCAGATGACGGGTGAGGCACAGCTTAAACGGTAAACTCCAACTGACAGCGGATGTCAGCGCCATCTTCTAATGGCGATAGCGATAGCGAGGGTGGCTCCTCACACAGAGGAACCCTGTCTCAGAAAAAAAAGAGCAAAATCCAAACCCCAGAAATGTACTTTCACTCAGTTTCAGAGGCAGGGGAGTTAACATGCTAGTATCCTACTGCATCCTATCTCCAGAAGTCAGGAAGAAAAGAAACTAAAGAACTTCTCCTTCCAAGCTCTTTTAAGAAGTTATTTATCAGCTCATGAGGATGGAGACCTCAAATCACTCCCCAAGGCCTCCCCTCTTAATACAGTCCCATTTAGAATCAAGCTTCCAGCACATGGTTTTTGGAAAGGGAGTGTTAAAAGTGATGTACTCTTGGTATCACTTTGAGCCATGAGATTGTAAATGAAAAACTTAATATAGTTAATGCAGTGTGCTGGTATTAATGGGTGGGGGCCATTAGAAGATGGGTTCATCAAGAGTGTGGCTAACTCATGGTTGGGACTTGTGACTTCCTAAGAGAGTAAAGTAAGGTAAGAGCCAGGTTATAGAGCCAGCCTAGAGGCCCACCAACAGATGGAACAGTACATGCAATGGATACATAGTGGAGTAATAAAGAGCAACATTATTGCCATTTACAAAGACAAGTGGAAAAAAACAAAGATAAGTGAATGAAGAGATCATGTTAAGCAAAATAAGCCAAATTGAGACACGTGTCACATGTTTTTGCTCATATATGTAGTTGGCTGTTTTGTTGCCATCCAGCTCCCAAACAAATACATGGAGGCTTACTCTTTCTTATGAATGACTGACTTTTGCTTGGCTTTTGTCTAGCCAGCTTTTCTTAATTATCCCATCTACCTTTTGCCTCTGGGCTTTTATCTTTTTCTATTCTATAGACCTTTCTTTACTTCTTACTCTGTGGCTTGCTGTGTAGCCGAGTGACTGGTCCCTGATGTCCTCTCTCTTCCTTATCCTTCTCCTCCTTCTCTTGTTCCTCCACCTTCTCTTCCCATATTTCTCCTTCTATTTATTCTTTCTGCCTGCCAGCCCCACCTGTTTCTCTATCCTGCCTAGCTAGCTATTGGTTGTTTAGCTCTTTATTAGATCAACCAGGTGTTTTAGACAGGCAAGGTAACACAACTTCCCAGTTAAACAAATGCAACATAAAAGAATACAACACTTCGTGTATCATTAAACAAATGTTTCATGGCATAAAAAAATGCAACACATCTTCAACTAATATTCTATAACACATATATCCAATCTAGAGTTTAAAATTATATATAATATATATGCATATATCTATATATGTGTATATATATGTGTGTGTATATATATATATATATAGTTAAAATATATAACACACATCTCAATCATGAAACTATAAGTGGGACTACTTAGGGGGAAGAAGAGAACCAAAGAACAGGGACATCAACAATAGTGAAGAGTTTGGCAAAGTAGACGCTATACATCAATTACAATACCATAACAAAGCCTATTACTTTGCACAATGTATATACACAATTTTTTTCTCATGCAAAAAATTGATGCATGAGAAAATCCCCTAGCTCCTCCCTTATGCAATAAAAGAACTTGGCAAGAAGGCAGCACCTTTAGAATAGAGCAGGTACACAGCCAACACTGAATCTGTGGCTGACCTGTGTCTAGAACTGTAAGAAATCAATTTCTGTTTTTTTTTTACTTACAGGGCTGAAGGCATTTCCTTAAAGCAGCTAAACAGACTATGACAGTATGTCTAGTAAGTTTTAGCTATTAAAAACATTTATAGTCAATGAAGTAATTTAAATTTTTCTTAAAAGCATATTTTGATTACATTTTATTTAAATTAGAAACAATCTTGCTTTACATATCAATCCCAGTTCCCTCTACCTCTCATCCTCTCATGCCCCCCACTAACATCCCCATCCCATGCCCCACCCACTCACCAGAGAGGGTGAGGCTTTCCATGAGGGATCCTCAAAATCTGTCAAGTCACTTGGGGCAGGGCCTACGCCTTCCCTGTGTAACTAGGCTAAGAGTATCCCCCCATGGGAAATGGGCTCCCAAAGTCTGTTCATGCACTAGGGATACATCCTGGTTCCACTGTCAGAGACCTCATAGACTGTCCAGTGCTCCTAGCTGACACCCACATTCAGGGGACCTGACTTGGTCCTATGTTGGTTCCCCAGCTGTCAGACTGGGATCCTTGAGTTCCCACTTGCTCAGAACAGCTGTTTCTGAGGGTTTTCCCAGTGTGGTCTTGATCCCTTTGTTGATCACTCCTCCCTCTCTATAACTGGATTCCAAGAGTTTGGTTCAGTGCTTAGCTGTGGATCTCTGTTTCTGTTTCCATCAGCTAATGGATGAAGGCTCTAGGATGGCATTTAAGGTAGTCATCAATTTCATTATAGGGGAAGGGTATTTAAGGTAGCCTCTCCACTACTGCTTAGGTTCCTAGTTGGGGTCATCCTTGTGGATCACTGCACAATTCCTTAGTGCCAGATTTTTCTTTAAACCTAGAGTGGCTCCCTCTAGTGATATGTCTCTTTCTTGCTCTCCTTTATTCCTCTCCCCACTCAATCTTCCTGATCCCTCATGTTCTCCTCCCCCCCCCTCTTTCTTCTCTGTCCCTCAACCCATGCTTCCAATTTGTTCAGGGGCTCTTGTCTTTTCTGCTTCACTGAGAGACCGTGCATATCTCTCTTATGGTCCTCTTTGTTAACTATCTTCTCTGGAGGTGTGGATTGTAGGCTGGTAATCCTTTGCTCTATGTCTAAAATCCATACATGAGTGAGTATATACCATATTTTTCTTGGGTGACTGGGTTACCTCTCTTAGGATGGTTTCTTCTAGTTCCATCCATTTTTTCCTGAAAATTTCAAGATTCCATTGTTTTTTATTCCACTGAGTAGTACTCCAATGTGTAAATGTATCACATTTTCTGTATCCATTTTTCAGTTGAGGGGCATCTAGGTTGCTTCCAGGTTCTGGCTATTACAAATAATGCTGCTATAACCTTGGTTGAACAGATATCCGTGCTGTATGAATATGCATCCTTTGGGTATATGCCTAAGAGTAGAATTGCTGGATCTTGAGGTAGACTGGTTTCTATTTTCCAGAGAAACCACTATACTGATTTTCAAAGTGGCTGTACAAGTTTGCACTCCCACTAGCAATGAAGAAGCATTCCCCTTTCTCCATATCCTCTCCACCATAAACTATCATTGGAGTTTTTTATTTTAGCCATTCTAATGGTATGGTATCTCAGAGTTGTTTTGATTTGTATTTCCCTGATGTTGAGAATGTTGAGCACTTTCTTATGTATCTTTCAGCCATTTTAGATTCCTCTATTGAGGATTCTCTGTTTAGTTCGGTACACCACTTTTAAATTGAATTATTTGATGTTTTGGTGACTAGCTTCTTGAGTTCTTTGTAAGTTTTGGAGATCAGCCCTCTGTTAGATGTGGGGTTGGTAAAGATCTTTTCCCATTCTGTGGGCTACTGTTTTGTCTTATTGACTGTGTCTTTTGCATTACAGAGACTTCTCAGTTTCAGGAGGTCCCATTTGTTAATTGTTGATCTCAGTGTCTGTGCTACTGGTGTTATGTTCAGGAAGCGGTCTCCTGTACCAATTCGTTCAAGGGTACCTCCCTTTTTCTCTTCTAAAAGGTTCAGTGTGGCTGGATTTATGTTGAGGTTTTTGATCCATCTGGACTTAAATTTTGTGCATGACGATAGATAAGGATCTATCTGCAGTCTTCTACATTCCAGCATCCAGTTATGCCAGCACCATTTGTTGAAGACACTTTCTTTTTCCCATTGTATAATTTTAGCTTCTTTGTCAAAAAACAGGTGTTCGTAGGTGTGTGGGTCCATATCAGGGTTTTCAATTTGATTGCATTGGTCTGCCTGTCTTTTTTGTGCCAATACTAAGCTGTTTTCAGGAATATAGCTCTGTAGGAGAGCTTGAGATCAGGGATGGTGATGCCTCCTGAAGTTCCTTTATTGTACAGGGTTTTTTGGCTATCCTGGGTCTTTTGTTTTTCCATATAAATTTGAGAATTGTTCCTTTAAGGTCTGTGAAGAATTGTCCTGGAATTTTGATGGGGATTGCATTGAATCTGTAGATTGCTTTTGGCAAGATTGTCATTTTAGCTACATTGATCCTACCTATCCAAGAGCATGGGAAATCTCTCCCTTTTCTGGTATCTTCTTTAATTTCTTTCTTTAAAGACTCAAAGTTCTTGCTATACAGGTCTTTCACTTGTCTGGTTAGCATTACCCCCAAGGTACTCTATGTTATTTGTGGCTATTGTAAAGGGTGATGTTTCTCAGATTTCTTTCTCATCCCATTTATCTTCTGCATATAGTAGGGCTACTGATTTTTTTTAGTTAATCTTGTATCCTGCCACTTTGCTGAAGGTGTTTATCAAGACACAATATACACAAACAATGGGACACTTTGAAAGCAATGCTAGAGGAAAGTTCATAGCACTAAGTGCCCACATGAAGAAACTGAAGAATAGTACACTAGAGGATTAACAGCACAACTGAAAGCTCTAGAACAAAAAGAAGCAAATTCACCCCAGAGAAGTAGACACCAGGAAATAATCAAATTGAGGGATGAAATAAATGAAGTAGAAACTAGGAAAACAATACAAAGAATCAATGTAACGAAGAGTTGGTTCTTCGAGAAAATCAACAACATAGACAAAACTTTGTCCAAACTTACCATATGCAGAGAGTGAGCATGAAAATTAACAAAATCAGAAATTATAAGGGGGACATAACAACTGACACTGAGGAAATCCAAAGAATCATCAGGTCATACTTTGAAAACCTGAAACCTGTACTTCTCAAAATTCAAAAATCCAAAGGAAATGGACAATTGTCTGGGTAGATATCACTTACTAAAATTAAATCAACAGATACAGAATTTAAATAGACCTATGACCCCTAATGAAATAGAAGCAGTCATCAAAAGTCTCCAAACCAAAAAACACCCAGGGTCAGATGGCTTCAGAGCAGAATTCTACCAGAAATTCAAAGAAGATCTAATACCAATTCCCTTCAAATTATTCCATACAATAGAAGCAGAAGGGTCATTGCCAAACTCTTTTTACGAAGCTTCAATAACCTTTTTACCCAAGCCACACAAAGACACAACTAAAATAGAGAACTACAGACCAATATCCCTCATGAACATTTATGCAAAAATACTCAATAAAATACTGGCAAATGGAATCCAAGAACACATCAGAAAAACCATCCACCATGATCAAGTAGGCTCCATCCCAGGGATGCAGGGATAGTTCAACATACAAAATTCATCAATGTAAGTCACCATATAAACTAACTGAGAAAGAAAAAGCACATGATCATCTCACTAGATGTTGAAAAAAACCTTTGACAAAATTCAACATCCCCTCATGATAAAGGTCTTGGAGAGAACATGAAAATACCTAAACATAATAAAAGCAGTATAAAGCAAATGGACAGCCAATATCAAACTAAATGGAGAGAAACTCAATGTGATTCCTCTAAAATCACTCCACATCTTTTCAATATTGTAATTGAAGTTCTTGCTAGAGCAATAAGACAACAAAAAGGGATCAGGGGATACAAATTGGAAAGGAAGAAGCCAAACTGTCACTATTTGCAGATGATATGATACTTTACATAAGTGGCCCAAAGGATTCTACCAGGGAACTCCTACAGCTGGTAAACACTTTCAGCAAAGTGATAGGATATAAGATTGACTAAAAAAAATCAGTAGCCCTACTATATATAGACAATAAATGGGCTGAGAATGAAATCAGAGAAACATCACCATTTACAATAGCCACAAACAACATAAAATACCTTAGGGTAACTCTGACCAAACAGGTGAAAGATCTGTATGAAAGAACTTTGAGTCATTAAAAAAAGAAATTAAGCTGGGTGTTGGTGTTGTACACCTTTAATCCCAGCACTCAGGAGACAGAAGCAGGCAGATCTCTGTTAGTTCGAGACCAGCCTGGTTTACAAGAGCTAGTACCAGGGCAGCCTTCAAAGTCACAGAAAAACCCTGCCTCGGAAAAAAAAATTAAAGAAGATACCAGAAAATGGAAAGCTCTCCCATGGTCTTGGATAGGCATGATCAACATAGTAAAAATGCCAATCTTACCAAAAGCAATCTACAGATTCAATGTAATCCCTATCAAAATCCCAGCATAATTTTTCACCGACCTTGAAAAAATAGTTTTACATTATGGCATAAGCCTGTAATTTGGGAGGTTGAGGCCCATGAAAATCATGAATTGGGAGGTCAGCTTGAGCTAGAGAGAGAGCAAGAAACTTTGATAGTGAGATCCTGTTTCTGAAAAACCAAAATCATACGATTTAATTAACAACAAAATAAAAATCCACATGTATGGTTAAGGGCTGGGAACCTGCCTTTGACAGAGCATCTGCCTAAGGTGTAGAAGGTCATATCTTGGTTGTTGAACATGTGGGTTTAATTAGCAGCACCAACAAATCATACTTTAATTTTTTTACTACAGTGAGTATGAAGTTTATTTTTTAAGTGACTTATTTTGAAATGCTATAGACTTAGAAAGTTACACCAAGTATTTGCTTAACTTCTGAAATTTCTGACTATATACAAACACACACAAATTTAGATAAAATTCTTCCTGGTTCTAGAATAAATGCTGAGATGTCCAGTTATGGATATCTAACACAGATAAAAGGAATTGAAATGATGCCGGCTTGCTCAGTTAACATAGGTATTCTAAATATTTCTGGGAGCTGCCTGTGTTTCTAGGTTACTATCAGCTCTATGATCTAATTCCAAAGTGCAGGACTCTGAATTGTTTGGAAACAAACAGACAAACCACGATAGCCTGATAAACCATGGAAATTGCTTTTGTTTAAATTGTTTTGGTTTTTTGATTTTTTTTTTTTGGTTTTATGAGACAGGGTTTCTCTGTATTGTTCTGGAGGCTGTCGGTCCAGCCCAGCCTCGAACTCACAGAGATCCGCCTGCCTCTGCCTCCCTAGTGCTGGGATTAAAGGTGTGTGCTACCACCGCCCGGTTTTTTGATGCATTTTTGAGGCAGGCTCTTACTTGTAGACCCAGTTGTCCTGGAACTCAGTATGTAAAACAGGCTGTCCTCCAAATCCCAGAGGTCCATTTGCCTGTCTCCCAAGTCTGTGTGTTGCTGTTATAATAACAGTTATACAGTATTTTCCAATGTTTGGATCAGTACCAAAATCCCATCTAGTACCATGCAGTCATTAGGTATTAAACCTATCATTCAAAACTACTGAAAATAAAGATGATCTTCTCAAGTTAGAACAGCCTAACCAATGTCAGGGGACATCGTCACTAGAGTGGTGGCTTCAGTGAGTCTTAACAGACATTTCAGGTCTGTAACAACTTCTGTCTTAGCTCCTGTTCATTTGCCTATTCAACAAATATTCATGAGGGACCCGGTCCTAGTGTTCGACTTTGTGGAAACCTACTAGGCCCCAAGTAAGAAAATTATATTCTATATATGAAGAATGTGAGGACACTCACACTTAACATGGAATTTAGTATGTAAGCTGCTTTAAGAAAAAAGCCAGTGAAAATGGTCAGGAAGAGGATTTTGGTTAATCTTTTTCTTCTTGCTCTCTTTCTTTGTGAAGAATTTTCTGGCTTATTGAAGGAATAGTAAGAGTGACAGTCATTAAAATTTAGGGAATAAAGGTGTGTGTGTGTGTGTGTGTGTGTGTGTGTGTGTCCAGGTGTTGGTGGCACACACCTTTAATCCCTGAGCTTGGATGTAGAGACAGGTGGATCTCTGTGAGTTTGAGGCCAACTTGGTTTACAAAGTGAGTTCCAGGACAGTTAGGACTGTTACACAGAGAAACACTGTCTGGAAAAACCAAAACAAAAAAGAAAAAAAAAGTTGTGTGTGTTAATGTGAAACCCAACCCTCACAATAAATAGCCTGACACCAGGATGCTTGGGGATTGGGGGGAAGAATGGCCTTAGATGACAAGATGGATTCTTAAGGACCTTCTTGGGAGGCCTGGAGATGGGAAGGTGATCAAGCTATGTTTCTTCTTTATCTCTAGTTATCCAGGGAGAAAACACACAAGGGAGGGGACCCAAAGCTTGGCTTTAAGTAATCTTCTGGGTAGACCAACTCTGGAGCGCCTCTTGCCCATTCCCCATCAAATCTTTCTACCCAAACGCCTGCCTGACAACAAATACCTGCCTAAGGATGTTTCTCTTCTGTTGCTCTGAGCTCCTTTGGTCTTCCTTGTGAATTCTCAGGATGAACCTCTCTGGCTTTCCAGATGCGTTGCAGGTATTGCTAACAAGGTCAACTGCAGTAGTTACTTTTCAACTTAGGGATTTATATTGGCTTGCATTTTGAGGATACAGTCCATCATGGTGGTAAGGCCTGGCAGGGAAGTGAGGTTGGTCACAGTGAGCAGAGAGAGAAATGAATACTGATATTCGGCTTCCTATCTCCTTTTTCTTCAGCATGGGGCCCAGCCTATGGAAGGGTCTTCACATCTCATTTAACCTGGTTTAGAATCCTCTCACAGAAATGCCCAGGAGTTTGTCCTCTAGATGAGTCTAGATTGCATCAAGTTGACAATATCAATCATTATTCCTAGGAAATTTATACACTCTAAATTTCAGGGGCCCTCTTAGGAGGTTTCAAAATGCTCTCCTTTTCTTGACTTAAAAAGCAGGTTCCAAATAGGAGTGAGTTTTTATACCAACAACACTCTGGACCTGGTAAAGCAAAAGCAAATTTTGCAGGGGACTTTCATAAGGTTGGGCCACACTCTATTTTTACTGTTGTGTTTCTGAAGCAGACATCATAATATGTGTGACAAATCAACACGGGATTCTGGACAGAATACTTTAAAGTAGAACTGGCTATAAAAGGAGATGCCCGGTCCCCGTACCAGTCAATGGCCATCCTTGCTGCAGTTCTCCGAGATCTCAAGTCTTGTGTTAACCACCAAGGCCAGATATTTCCAATCTGTTTCCGATGCACACGAACATAGGCAGCCCGCTGTTTCATTTGAAGACCCAAACCCACACATTTCAGTAGCACTGAAAAGGCTAATTAGTACCGAGAGCTGGAAAAATTGACTAAAAAGTTCACTAAATTTGAAGAATACATTCCCTAGTACTGTGCTGGTGCTGTGTTGGTGAGAGAAATTAAGAACTTTTACAAAAACCTGTAGGCTCAATCGGAGGACGTCTCATTCCCCTCCCTGGAGCTTCTTGGGACTCTGGAGTGGAGGACTTGGATGGTGTGGTGCTCGGTGCTCTCAGCTAGGTCAGAAGTCTCCCCGACCCAACCCCAGAAGCCCTCACCCCGCCTGGAGCCTGGACTTTCCTTAACTATGCAGACTGGGCGCAGGATACTCACCATAGGCCCATCGCCCGCTCTCCCGCGCCCCTCGTTCCGCGCCACGCTCCCTCATGGCCCACTCTTGCCCCCCTTCCATGGCCCGCCTCCACGCGCGCGGTCCCGCCCCTCCTTACTGCCCCTTCTTCCCAGCGACCTCTACTGGGCCTTCCGTGCTCGCCCCACGCCCTCGCCTCCACGAGCCACACTTCCCCGAGGCTCCGCCCTCTCGTGGTCCAAACTCGCCCAGGGTCACCTCCTTCCACCGGCCCCGCCCCTCGGCCCCGCCTCTCGCCGGTCCCGCCCTTCCGCCCCACCCTCCCCGCGCGTGACTTTTTGGGGTTTCCCGGGGGCGCCGCGCACTCAACAGATGTTTCTCTGTGCAGTCGGGGCTGGGGTGACGTCGCTCTTCCGCACTCCCTGGATTGCAGCGGTCGCCGCCATGAGCACCGGCACCTTCGTCCAGTTGGAGCCGCTCAACTACCGCGACGGGGCCCGTGTGGAGCCGGCGGACAGCTGCGGCACGGAGAAGGCGTTCGAGCCGGCCACCGGTAACCGCGCGGGGCTGGACGCGGGTGGAGGGGGCCCTCCGGGTGGACTCTCCTTGGCCCAGTGCACCGAGTCTGCTGCCCCGTGTCCTCCTCCTCCCTCCACAAAGGGTTGCTGCAACGTGGAGCAGAGTGCTGCAGAGGCTCGTGGAAAAGCCAGGGGAGCTGGTGGATACGCGGGAGGTGGGGTGGGGGTCGGGGGGTAACTGCATGACTGGAGCACAGGAGTCGGGTGCAGGAGCTCTGGGTTTCTTGAGTTTTGAGAACTGGGCCTGCAGGAGCGTCTGTGTAAGTGAGTTTGAGGTCAGCCTGAGGTAAATGAAACATCTCAAATATTTACAGTTCATATTGAATGGTTGATAGACCCTGCCTGACCCACATGGGGTAAGTGAGCAGTCTAGGGTTCCAGGGTCTTCAGACTTCCTCTTCTGCTGAGTTATCCCCTCAGTTCCATATTATTTTGTCTAAGTTACCCAATAGCACTTAGATTTCATTTTGTTTCTTTTTAAATGTTATTTATTTTTGAAACGGGGTCTTGTTATGTGGCCTTGGCTTGCTTGCGTGGTGTTTTCTATATAGACCAGGCTGGCCATGAACTCACAGAGACCTACCAGTCTCTTGTTTTTTCCAGTGCTGGGATTAAAGGCATACACTACCATCCTTGGCTTATTTTTATTTTATTATTTATTTTTTTGGTTTTTCGAGACAGGGTTTCTTTGTATTGTTTTGGAGGCTCTCCTGGAACTCGCTCTGTAGACCAGGCTGGCCTTGAACTCAGAGATCCACCTACCTCTGCCTCCTGAGTGCTGGGATTAAAGGTGTGGACCACTAACACCCAGTTTATTTTTAAAATTATATGTGTCTGAATGTTTTGACTGCATGTGTGTTATGTACCATTTGCAACCTTATTGGATTCCAAAAGGATTCCTGATCACACAAAAGTTAAGAGCTAAATGAGTCATGGTCAAAAGGGATTCCTCAGAGAATGATAGAAACAATTGAAATGTATTGCAGCTGCTTGAGATAAAACTGACTTTCTGCTTCTTTATAGGCCGAGTGATAGCTACTTTACAGTGTTCAGGAGAAAAGGAAGTAAGTTTGGCTGTTAAAAATGCAAAGGCTGCCTTTAAAGTCTGGAGTAAGAAATCTGGCATGGAGCGCTGCGAAGTCCTTTTAGAGGCTGCCCGGATGATAAAGGTGTGTATCAATGCATTCCTTTTGAGAAAAGGAGGGTGGTTGCAGTTAGCCATGAATGCACCTTAAGGCTGTGATATTTCTGTGACATGGAGACACTCTCCCATATGCTCACCTTGGCCTGTGAAACAAGTATCCACTGAGTGCTCCATGGGACCTTGGCTCCTGGACAGCACCCTGGGCATGCTTTTTATTTCTTCTGAATTTGTTTTGAATTGTAATGTGCCCTTGATAGCTTACTTGCTTAATTTGTCATTTTTAAAGATGTGTTTATTTGGGCAGTATGTGTACATGATTGTGTGGGTGTATGCAGGTATATGTACAATGGTGTGAAGAGGTTGAGAAATAGGTGTCTTCCTTGATTTTTGTCCACCTTATTTTTGAGATAGTGTCTGCCAATGAACCTAGAGCTCATCAATTTGGCTAGACTGGCTCGTCAGTGAGCTCCAGGGGTCTGTCTGCTCTGCTTCCCTAGTGCTGGGGATACGGCTCTGGTGCTGGAATGTCTGGCTTTTTTTTTTTTTTTTTTTGGTTTTTCGAGACAGGGTTTCTCTGTATTGTTTTGGAGGCTGTCCTGGAACTTGCTCTGTAGACCAGGCTGGCCTCGAACTCACAGAGATCCGCCTGTCTCTGCCTCCCGAGTGCTGGGATTAAAGGCGTGCGCCACCAACGCCCGGCTGGAATGTCTGGCTTTTATATGGGAGCTGGGGATTGGAACTCAGGTCCTCATGTTGCACAGCGGGCACTTTACTGACTGGACCATCTCACCAGCCATGGATGTTGCTTGTTTGTTATTTTTCCTTCTGATATTTAAGCCTATCTTTCAGGTTTGTTTTCTACCTTAATTGCCTGGGAAGGTTTCAAATTCATAGGTATCCTTCTTTTAGAGAAAAGGTTATTAGAAACTTAGAAAATTCAGAGTGATATACATCAAAACATGAATTGTATCTTTGGTGGGAATGTAGGGTTTCTTTTTCTTATCAGAAACATTCTGTGAGAAACCTCAAAGAGTCTGAGAATTAACCTGCTTGCAAGTGTGTGTGTATCCAAATACCTGTATACACACATATCAGTGTTTCAGTGCACACATGTGTTCTCATCGTGGAGACTAGAAAGAAAAAGGCTCATTACAGCAAAATGTGGCAGGCAGCCTGAAGGTGCAGGGGTTGGCACCACGGGATTTGTGTATCTGAATGCTTTTCTGTGTCTCCCCATCCCCTTCTGGGGAGGTATTGAGATTAATTGCTCATCAAGCAAGTCTCTGGGACTCAGAGGGAAGAGTCACTACGGTTATTACCCTGGAGGAGAAACAGATGACTTTAGGAGCAAGAACTCATAGCTCCAAAGGTCTCTCTCTAGGGGCAGTACAGTCTCTGTCTTCCATGGCCTTTGCTCTTCATTTAGCCTGCCTGTGTTCTTTGCTCAAATACTTGGACCATGCAGAAAAGTCAGAGTATATGCTCAGATGTGTTAATTATCCATACTTGCATAATAGTTCTTAAAACTTACATTTTCTGCTGGGCACTGGTGGCGCACGCCTTTAATCCTAGCACTCGGGGAGACAGAGGCAGGCAGATCTGTGAGTTCCAGGACAGCCAGGACTGTTACACAGAGAAGCCCTGTCTTAAAAATACAAAACAAACACAAAATAAAGAAAAAAAAGAGAGCACTTTCATTTTCTAAGTTATACCTAAATGAGGTTGTGGTCTTAATCGTTGTCACCTAATGAACTTGGTGGAGAGTCACTGATGAACTTGAAAGGAAGACGAGAGTCACTCTGTGACAGCAGGTTTATCTCCCAGGGCAACACCATTATTCTGTCGAGTTTCCTTGCAAGTGCCAGCCTTTTCTAGGCGTAGAACTTAAGTGACACATTCTTTTTAAGCACTGACTGTGTTGAGACATCCTAATAATGTATTAAATCTCTTCTTCTCTTTTACCCAAAGGAACAGAAGGATGCAATTGCCACCATGGAGACAATCAACAATGGAAAGTCCATATTTGAGGCCCGCCTGGATGTTGACACTTCCTGGCAGTGCCTGGAATACTATGCAGGACTGGCTGCATCCATGGCAGGTGAGGCTCAGGTGACCATCTGATTAGAGGGTAGAAGAGTAGAACCTGGTGGTGAAGGTCAAAGTCTTAAGTTCATTGTTACCTACTTGGGTGGCTTGCTACTTTATCATTCCATAGCTAAGGTAGAGATGATAATACCCAATTTCTTGGGCTGTTTTAAGGACTCAGTGAGATAGTACATAAAAAGGCCACCCAACCCTGAACCTGAGCTTTAGACAAGTTTGTGGAGTGCTTGCCTAGTGTTCATGGAGTCTTGGGTCCAATTCCAAATATTGTATACTCTTGAGTGTGGTGACACCCACTTGAAATCTCAGCACTGAGGAGGTAGCCGCAGGAGGATCAAAAGGTTAGCTACGTAGTGAGTTTGAGGCCAGCCTGAGGTAAATGAAACATATCTCAAACATGTTTACAGCAGCAGTTCATGTTGAATGGTTGATAGAACCCACCTGAGCTACCTGGGGTAAGTGAGCAGTTCAAGGTTCCAGGGTTTTCAGACTTTATTGTTGAGTTGTCCCCTCATTTCCATGTTAATTTGTCTAAGTTACCCAGTAGCACTTAAAAGATTTCATTTTGTTTGCTTTTAAATGTTATTTATTTTTAGATGGGGTTTTGTTACATAGCCTTGGCTTGCTTGCATGGAGTTTGCTGTATAGACCAGGCTGGCCTTGAACTCACAGAGACCCGCCTGTTTCTGCTTCTCCAGAGCTGGGATTAAAGGCGTACAATAAATACCATCCTTGGCTTGTTTTTGTTTTTAAAATTATATGTGTGTGGGTGTTTTGCCTGCATGTGCATCATGTACTACTTGCATGTCTGGTATCTGCAGAGGCCAAATGAGTGTGTAGATTCCTTGGAACTGAAATTAACAAATGGTTGTCAGCCACCATGTGGGTATTAGGAACTGAACCTGGGTCCTTTGGCAGAGCAGCCAGTGCTCTTCGCTGCTGAGCTATTTCTCCAGCCCCTGCAGGAGATTCTGTGAGAATTAAATTAACTGGGATGAATTTGTGCCAGTGAAATGGTGGGAAACATAGACTTGCATCATTTCTTATCTGTTCTACCCCTAGGAGAGCATGTCCAACTCCCAGGAGGGTCCTTTGGCTATACCAGAAGAGAGCCACTTGGGGTGTGTGTGGGGATAGGAGCATGGAACTACCCCTTCCAGATTGCCTGTTGGAAGTCTGCTCCTGCTTTAGCATGTGGTAAGCTTACGTCACTCCTCCACAGCGAACCTTCCTCCTCCACTCACTTCTGTGCAAACAGAAAGACCTGCTTTGGGGCAATCAAATCTCAGAGGATGTGGGTGTCTGTTCCTGCTTCACCTTGCCCTGCAGGAATTTAAGGTTGCATACACAGGTCATGCCTTGGTGTTTCTATTTTGCTTCTCTCCAGTTTGTTTCTGTTGTAGGAACTGGCTGTGTTGTCTAGACTACCTTTCTGATTCAGCCCTCCTAGTGTTGGAATTAAAGGAACTTTTATAAAATGAGACTGATTATCCCTACTTCACCCTGAAGTTGCAAACTTTAAATGGGATAGTCCATGTGTAAAGACCGTGATACAGAGAACCCAAAGTGGGAAAACAAGATATGTCCTTTTTAAAAAAGCTAGTTTTATGTATGAGTGTTTTGTCTGCATGTATATAGTGTGCCATGTGCACCACTAGTACCTGCAGAGGCCAGGAGAGGGTGCTAGGTTCCCTGAATCTGGAGTTACAACTGGTTCTAAGTCATCCTTTACGAAAGTACTGGAAGCCGATCCCAGATCCTCTGCCTGACCAGAAAGTGCTCTTAACCACCGAGCCATTGCTTCAGTTCCAGACATTTCTATATTTAATAACATCTTTGGTGAATTTGGAAGAACAGGAACCAGGTGGGATTGTCTAGTCTAAGGAGAGCATTTGCTTTTCTACAGGTAATGCCATGATCTTTAAGCCTTCTCCCTTCACACCTGTGTCTGCTTTGCTCCTGGCTGAGATCTACACCAAAGCTGGAGTGCCTCCTGGGCTCTTTAACGTGGTGCAAGGTGGGGCTGCTACGGGCCAGTTTCTGTGTCAGCATCCCGATGTGGCCAAAGTCTCCTTCACTGGAAGTGTGCCTACTGGCGTGAAGGTACAGATGAAACTAGTTTTGTTCAATACAAATGGCTAAGTCTGGCAAAGACGATCCTGTCCACTGTGCATTTTGCTGAGTTTGAATTTCCTAGTTTATGTTGAAATAGGCCAGGAAATTCTACTTTTCCTGTGCATGTGAGAGGGGAAAGAGCATGTATCTCTGTGTGTGTGTGTGCGTGGTCTGTGGTAGGACAGGTGGGGTAGGAATTCTCTTTGCCTGCCTCAGGATAGGATGTGTGTGAGGGACTGGGGCCTGAGCTGTGCTGTGCTGTTGTTTGGTGAGTTAATTATGTTGTATAGAAGAAGACGTATTCTCTCAGGTTGCTTCAGATTTGCTACTTTAGCCTGTATTCATGTTCTAAACTCTAAAGAGCCCTAAGCATAAAAAAGCAGAATTCCTGGCTGTGAGAATCCTGGGAACTGTCAGTATGTCTTAAATGAATTCCTGTTTCATGGTTTTAAGTGAAGTTCTGTAAATTCTCAGGAGCTTTTGCAAAGAATATTCTAAGTGGATGAAGGGCCCATAGTACATGAGGACAGTCTCTGGGTGCTGTCAGACCAAGATGACCTGGTAGGTTCAGGTTGAGTTGACCTAACTTATGTTAAACTTTCGGGTGCCTTGTTTGGGTCTGTAGATCATGGAGATGTCAGCTAAAGGAATCAAACCCGTCACTTTGGAACTTGGAGGCAAATCTCCTCTTATCATCTTCTCAGACTGTGACCTGGAGAACGCTGTGAAGGGAGCGTTGCTGGCCAACTTCCTCTCACAAGGCCAGGTAAGAGCTATTCCTGGGAGGCTGGGGAAGGAAGTCCCTCTCCTCCTAACAGCATGCTGACACACTAGACACACTGAGAATTACAGGGTAGTTTCTAACAAACAGTACGAAGAGTTCCTGTGGATCTTTGAGCTAGGTCCCTCTAAAGCAGTGGTCCTCAACCTTCCTTTAATGCAGTTCCTCCTGTTGTGGTGACCCCCAACCATAAGATTATTTTTGTTGTTAGTCCACAACTGTAGTTTTTTGCTACTATTGTGAATCATAATGTAAATATTTTTGGAGATAGAGGTTTGCCAAAGGGGTCGTGACCCAGAGGTTGAGAACCACTACAGAAACTAACCTGTTACCGGGCGGTGGTGGTGCACGCCTTTAATCCTATCACTTGGGAGGCAGAGGCAGGCGGATCTCTGTGAGTTGGAGACCAGTCTGGTCTACAAGAGCTAGTTCCAGGACAGCCTCCAAAGCTACACAGAGAAACCCTGTCTCAAAAAAAAAAAAAAAAAAAAAAAAAAAGAAACTAACCTGTTCACTCTAGTATTCTCTCACTCTGTTTACATATACAACGCAAAAGTAATAAGTTTTCCTGAACTATCTGAGAGAAAGTTGTAGACACAAGGTCCCTAACTATCAAGTACTGCAGTGTAGCCAAAAACCACAATTTTTTACATAAGCACAGCGTGATGAGTAAGAGGAAACAATTTTCTCTTCTGGGACAAGATCTAGCTGAAGGGACTAAGGCTGTAGTATAGTGGTAGAGCACTTGCCTACCATAGGGTCTGAGGTAAGATCCATAATACCCCAAAAACAAAAGAATACAATGAATCCATTGAGATGACAAAGCATTGGGTTTAGTACTTTGTTTAGTCTTTTCCTCCACTGCTACTTCTTTAAAAAATTCTTTAGACTTATTTTACGAATATGAATCTTGTGCCTGAGTATGTGAATGTTCACTCCAGTTGTTCTTGGTGATCCAGGAGGCCAGAAGAGGGTGTGTGGTCCCCTGGAACTGGAGTTGTGGATGGTTGTGAGCCATTATGTGAGTACTGGGAACTGAACCTGGGTGTCTCCAAAAGCAACAAGTGAAGCCAGGTGGTGACACAGTACCAACAGCACTTGGGAGGCAGAGGCAGGCAGATATCTGAGTTCAAGGCCAGTCTGCTCTACAGAGGAAGTTCCAGGATAGCCAGAGCTACACAGAGAAACCCTGTCTCCAAAAACCAAAACCAAAAAAGGACAAAAGGGAGCCATCTCTCCAGCCTTAGTTATTATTTCTCTAAACTATACATATTTATGTGGTACAGTGTGATAATCTGATATGTGTATCATGCTAAACAATGGGTTCAATCTGAAATAATTGGAGTAATTAGCATTGTTTACATTATGAGTTTATGAGATAAGGTCTCCATATAGCCCAGGCTGCCCTTGAATTCCGAGCTTCCCAAGTCTGGGGTCACAGGCATGTGTTATTACACCTGGTTTTAATTCTTTGACCTCAGTAACTTTGATTTCTGGCACAATGAGGTATTCTATTCTAGACCCATCTCATTCTTTTTCCACCTGAACTCTGGAATTGACCATTTGTCTAGGCAGCCCTGGCTCCAGTGAGTGCTAAGTGAGACCTAGAAACTAAGCTCTAAGGATATAGTTGAATGGTAGACCGCTTTCCTGGCATTTTTGAGATCCTGAGTTTAACCCCCAGTTACTGCCAAGGGGAAAAAAAAAACCCACCAAGACCTCAGTGCCAGACTCTTGACTGCTACTCTGTGGTAGCCTTGTTGCTTGTAATTCTGAGGCCAGGGCTAGGGAATGCATATCTTGTGTGTGTGTGTGTGTGTGTGTGTGTGTGTGTGTGTGTGTGTGTGTGTGTGTGTGTGTGTGTGTGTGAGACACAGCTGCACACACTTTGTTTTGTGCTTTTCTTGTTTTGTTATTTTTTGAGGCAGGGTTTCTCTGTAGCCATGGCTGTCCTCAAACTCACTCTATAAACCATCTGGCCTTAAGTCAGAGATACCTCTATGCTGCGCCTGCTGCGCAGCCTGTATCCGAGAATGTGGTGAGGGTGTCGGGATTGACGACACAGAGACCCGTCAGTGGCTTCCAGAAGGCTCCTCAGGAAGGCTCTCTTTTATTCCTACCCTGGCTGGTTATTACATACCCTGACACCAGAGGTGGCGGTGGGTGGGTCAGGAAGAGGCAGTTAGTCTTGGAAAAGGTCAAGATTAGGGCGTTTCTGTGGGCCAACCCTTATCAGGAACTTATTGCCCCGGGGAACTGTATTTGTTTTTAGTAAACATGTTTTTAGTAAATATTGTCTTAAAGCTGCCTGCTCCCAGGCTGATGAGGAAGTGGGCCTCCAGCCAAGGTCTGTTGTTCCCACAATTCCCCCTTTTTTATTTTCTAATGAGGCATTCCTGACTTAGGTCAAGTAGGGTCACCCTCCCTTACTTGTCTTTGGGGAACCTGGCGACCCCTGTCTTAGGCAGGAGGTCTCTTCCCCACAGGTTGTCCATCATCAGAGAACCTCATCTTTCATGGCTACTGGGATTGCCATGGGCTAAGCTGAGCAATACTTGGTGATGGATCTGTTACCTATGGAACAAGGCACGTTTAAACTCGGCATAAAGCCAGAATGCCTACCGCCACTGCCACCATTTCCAGGACCCCCATTGATGTAGTGTCTCTCCATCACCATACCCATCCCCCGATCTGGGCTGTAACATTCTACCAGCCTTCCTCTGTTACATGTGATTTACAGTTACAATTTGATGATCAAAACAGTGATAAAGTTTACAATAGTTCCAAGATCCACTCAGGAAAGCATTTAGAAAGTGCACTTGCACAGATATATTAGGTACACTCATTGATGTTACACATGTAGCATGATAAAAATATGAACAAGAGGCTTGTTGCACTATCCACAGAGCACCAGTTTGTTCCTGTGATGATGCAGTTTGTTGATTTAACGTCAGCAGCCTCAGCTGAATATGCAACATGAGCCAAAGTCTCCTTTTTGTAGCATTAGGACAAGTTGCATTTCTCCAGAAAAATACACTGGCATAGGCATGATTCCAGAAACAGGATAACCCAAGGCTGATATTTTAAGTGGCAGAGTCCTGTTCAAATACTGAAAAGGGGCTTTTGTCACCATGGTTCATACCAGTGTCCAAATGTTTTAAATGGGTCCTTTTTTACCCAAAGGGAAAAACTGGCAAAATGAATTTCGTTGTTCCAAGGTGTGTCAAGGGCAAATTGCTAATCTTCCAGTTCTCTGTTGGCTTCGGGATGAAAACTCACAGGTCCAGGAGGTTGATGCAGCAGGCTTGTTGAGAAACTGGAAATCTCTGAACCAACTGTTTTCTTTCTTGGGCTGTAGATTCGATGACATCAAGGGTCAGGAACACTGATTTAGGAGATCTCTCTCAAACTGGCTTAGGTAGGCTCCCATGGTCTCAGGTCCAGTTTTTTCTCTGCTCCATGCATCTCACCAAATGTTCTGACAGCTGCCGAAGTTTTATTCTTTTCCTGCAAGAAAACAAACATGCCCTCGACCCCAAGTTAGGGTCTTCTCCACTGTCTAGTGCATGGATGTCTCCATTTGACCTGAGCAATAGTTGCTCAAGTTCCATCATACCAGAATCTATCTGAAGCAGATTGCTCACTGGCATTCATATTTAAAAAAAATTTTAAATGAGGAGTATATTATTTGATGAGTCATGTGGGGACTGGGGACATTACTTCCCTTTTTTTATTTTCTAAACATTTTGTTTGAACTGTTTGTTTGTTAACATCTGTTGATGCTGGATCATAACAGTAGAAGGATTTGTCTACCCTCCTTAGTTAACTATCTAGGTGAATTGGGATCACTATCTAAATTATTAGTAGATGTCCTTTTAAAAGGACATATCCATTAAGTATTTCCCCAAAACTTCTGAAAATCACTCAAAGATTGTAATTTTTACTGTGTCCCAAATAACTTTTGAAAATTATTTGAAATCTGTGAGCAGTCTTTCCCTATCTAACTGGTAGAGCTCTCACTAGCTGACAAGGCCTCATTTGCATCTTAACTTTTCTGTTAAGACATTAACCGACTAGCTGGATGTTCCTTTGGCTATATCTACAGCAATTCAGGTATCTTTTAAAAATAGTTTTGAAGGGATTTAAGTATCCTTTTAATCATATAAGCAGTTCACACTCACTCATTCACAATCACATTTCATATATACCCGTGTGGCCACACCATTCATTCAGAACATACATACATCTTTCGGTCATCCTTTTTCCCTAGGTCATGGTTAGTCTGTTGAAATGAAACTTCCTTAATTGAAATCTATGTAAAAGAACAACTCCAGCCAATCCTTGAACTAAAAAGGTTAAAAAAGGTCCTGTATGCCCCTCATCATTCCTCCATTTGAGCTACAGTCAGGGGCTACAGCCGTACCTACTCCTTGTAACTCTGTAGATGCAAGGTGGAGAGGCCAGGCTTTTGGCCAAAAGTTTTAGAGATTGTTAAGAGAAGCTTTTTCTTTTGCTAGCCGCTTTGGTTTATCCCCCCGCCAGTCGCCTGGGCTCTGCCGCGCCAGCCTGGTTCTAGATCCGCATGAGTCCCAAATAAACACACAGGAGGCTATATTAATTATGAAGCTGTTGGCCTTGCTTGTCCCTTACTGGCTAGCTCTGCCTTAAGTAATTACCCCATAATTGTGAATCTAAGTATTTCTCTTACCGGAGAATAGTTCCCGGCGTCCTACCCCCATGGCGTCACATGTTGACTCTCTTGTGTTTCCCCTTCCCAGAATCCTCCTCGACTCCTAGTCCCTCCTATCTAGGTTTTCTATTGGCCAGACAGTACTTTATTGACAAATGCACAGGCAAATAACAGGACTTCCCCAACAAGAGATGACTCACAAAATTGACCTTAGATGCAAACAAACTTTTTCCATTCCATATACCTTTGTCTTTTCCTTTTTCTTTACTTAATACCAGTACCTCGTTTACTGTTACCAATTTTTTTTTGATTCACCCATTTTTTTTTTTCTAGACAGGGTTTCTCTGTATTGTTTTGGACTGTCCTGGAACTTACTCTGTAGACCAGGCTGGCCTTGAACTCACAGAGATCTGCCTGCTTCTGCCTCCCGAGTGCTGGGATTGAAGGTGTGCTGGGATTAAAGGTGTGGTCCACCAACGCCTCAATTTTCACCCATTTTCAATCCATCCTCCAACTGAGGATGTTCCCTCAGGCAAAATAAGATTTACTCAGTCCACTCTCCAACTGAGGGTGATCGCTCAGGTTCCCCTTTCTTTCCTGACCTTGGTGTCAGGCGAAGGCCTGGAGATTTAATCCAATCCATCCTCCAACTGGGGGCAACCTCTTAGGTTCCCCTTTCTTCCCCGATCTTTGTGTCAGGCCTGGAGATTTAATCCAGGAGATATTAAATATTTTTAATAAAACAGAGATTCCCCTTTAGGAGGCAGAAACTCAGAATGTTTAGTTTCTGACTTTTTAATCTCTCATTGGCAGCAGCCGCTCCCAATGTATTATTGTTGCTATAAAAATCAATGAACAGGGAGCTGGAATGACTAACTGGCATCAAAATGGGGGGGTTCCTCACCAGCACCCATACTTCCCTTACCTGAATGTTCAGTGATGGTTGGACCATCTTTATCATAGTGAGCACTCCCTAGTATCGGGAGTAGTATCGGGGTCGACATGCCTGATGCACCATTTGGGGACCCAAATGGGCTTCTCACTTTCTGGAGGGAAAACACAAACAGCCCCTCGGACCCTAGCTAGTAGGGGAGTGGGTGGCTGCCATTTTCCTGTAATCAAGTCCTTCCATCTGACCCATCCCAAGGACTGGGAGGGTTTGTTCCAATGTCTCCCCATAGCAGACAAATTATTACTGTCTATGATCAAAAATTTTTAAATGTAAAGTATGGTGGATAACTGAATATTGGGGGAGGTAACATACTCCCCCTTTTTTGTTCTCTTAAAATATTGTTTGAGAACGGCATGGGTGCGCTCCACAAGGGCCTGTCCCATGGGGTTGTGAGGAATACCAAAAGAATGGACAATGTGATATTCCCTGCAAAAGGCAGCAAAGCGATTGCTGGCATAGGCAGGGCCATTGTCCGTTTTTAGGACATCGGAAATGCCCATGTAGGCAAAGGCCTGCAGGCAATGAGAAATAACATCTTTAATCTTCTCTCCTGAGTGAAGAGAGGCAAAAATCAGTTTAGAATACGTATCCACTGAGACATACATTTATTTTAATTTCCCTGCCTGCGGCAGGTGAGTGACATCCATTTGCCAGAGATGGTTGGCCCTAAGGCCCCAGGGATTTACCCCTTCATTGGGAGAATTATGATAAGGGGCACAATCAGGGCACTGAGAGGTAATCTGTGTAGCTATGGATAAGGGGCACCCAGTGTGAAATTTAATGGAGCAGGCATTTAGATGATACTGCTCATGGAGCTGGTGGGCAAGCTGCTCCTAGGGTGGTCAAGGAGCCAGCAAATTGATTGCCCTGGGCAAGGGGTCCTGGAAGGTTATTATGTGCAAGAACAAATCCCACATAAGCAGGATAGATGTGCTGCCAAATACGATGTTGGAGCTGAACTAATAAGGAACGAATATGAGAGGTTGGAAGAACATATGGAGAAGTTTCTAAAGGTCTAACAATGTTGGCAACATAAACACTATCAGTATATAAGTTAAAGGGCTCCCCCTCAAACATTTGGAGGGCCATCAAGCAGGCAAACAACTTGGCGGCTTGTGCTGACATCTGCCCTATGGGTACCCTCTTCTGCACCTGAGAAGAAACCACCACCGTGAAACCCTTGGAGGAGCTGTCTGTAAAGACTGAGTGAACTCCAAATAGAGGGTTCTCCTTTAAAATCTTGGGAAAAATCATAGGGTCTTTAAAAAAAGACATCAAGGGGCTATTGGATAATGGTTATCAAATTTGGCACTTGTAGATGTAATAAACAGGGTCCACCCATCATGGAAGATCTGTAGATGTTCTACCTCCTCCTTCTCATAAGGAAGGATAATTTTATCAGGACTCTTTCCAAAGGTTTGGATGCTAAACTTGTGTGGCTTCCACAACAATTGCAAAATCAGATCATAGTAAGGAGCCACTACCTTCTTAGGGGAGGCTGACAAATGTATCCAATAAATAGGACCAGTCTGCCAAACACTGCAGTGGGTGAAAAGCTAGATGAAAGTACAACCAGAACAAGGGGCTGCCCATAATCTATGTGCTGAAGGTGGGCTTGCTCTATACCTTTTAACAACAATTGTAGGGCATCCCTGGCCTCTGGGGTAATCTGTCTAGGGGAAGTTGGAGCAGGATCCCCAGGGAGAATATCATAAAGGGGTTTATGAGCCCCTGTTTTAATAGAAAGAGAAGGGCGAATCCACTGCACCTCTCCCAAAAATCTCTGCCAATCATGAAGCGTTTTTAAATTTGAATAATCAGTTTGGAGTCTTTGTGGCCGAAGGCCAGTTTGTTGAATTTGATGACCCAAATAAGTACAAGGGGGTCTCTTGAATCTTTTCAGGAGCCAAAATAAATCCACAGGCCTCCAGGAGGTCCTGTAGCTCTGCAAAGGCTATGTAACATTGTCTTTCTTCAGCTGCGGCCAAAAGAATATCATCCATGTAGTGTGTAAAGGGAAGCCTTCCCACCAGCCTGGTTCCAGAGCCGCATCAGTCCCGAATAAACACACAGGAGGCTATATTAATTATGAAGCTGTTGTCCTTGCTTGTTTCTTACTGGCTAGCTCTGACTTAAGTAATTATCCCATAATTGCTAATCTATAAATATTTCTCTTACCGGAGAGGTTTCCGGGCTTCCTACCCCATGGCGTTACATCTTGACTTCCTGTGTTTCTCCTACCCAGAGTCTTCCTGGATACTCCCACCTATCTTGGTTCCCTGTTGGCCAACAGTGCTTTATTGACATATACACAGGACTTCCCCCATCAGTAGTGGATAATGTAAAGATCAGGGAACTTATGTCTGAGGGGATCTAAATAGGCAGCTACATAAATCTGGCATATAGTTGGACTGTTAGCCATCCCTTGGGGGAGCACCACCCATTGGAAGCAGGCTCCCTAAAGTTAATCGCAGGAAGGCTAAACGTAGACTGAGGACTATCTTAAGAATGCAAGGGAATAGAAAAGAAGCAATCCTTCAAATCAATAACAATCAAATGCCAGTCTCTAGGAATGGCCACAGACGAGGGCAAGCCAGGCTGGAGTGCCCCCATAGGCTGCATGGTCGAATTCACAGCCCTCAGGTCTTGTAGTAACCTCCATTACCCTGAAGATTTTTTTAATTACAAATATTGGGGGGTATTCCAGGGTGATGTGGAGGTGACCAAATGGCCTGCCTCCAGCTGTTCTTGAACTAGCTGGTGAGCTGTCCGAAGTTTCTCCTCTGGTAAAGGCCACTGTTCCACCCATACTGGATCATCCAATAGCCATGTGATGGGTATGGGAGCTGGTGGCACAACAGTGACCCTCATCAAAAATGACCAAAACCCTTCCTATCCCCGGAGCCCTGGTATCCAAAGGGAGGGATGCCACCGGGCAAACCTCTCCCTGTTCTAGTTTTTCTAGTTCCCTCCCCAGACTCCAGCCCATCCCTTGCATCATCTGGGGGCCCTGCTTTTGGACTTGGGTGCCTGGGTGGTGAGGACCACTCCCATTTCTTGCAGGAGATCCCGTCCCCAGAGGTTAGTAAGGAGGCCAGACAAAATGTTTGGAAAATCCCTGTGCGGCCCTCAGATTCTTGCCACTTTAGAATTCTGAGGCTTTTTTGTGGCACAGCCTGTCCTATTCCCTGGAGGGTCACTGTCCCTTCCTGTTTAGGCCAGGCAGGGGGCCAGAATTTGTCTGAGAGGACAGAAACATCTGATCCAGAATCTAAAATGCCCTTGAAGGACTTGCCTTCTATCCTTAATGTAAGTTGAGGGCGATTCTCCATGGTGGCTACCCAAAATACTGCTGGGCCAGTACTTCCAAAACCTTGGTTGCCCCTTTTCTCTTTAATTTTTTGTGCCTCACAAGGAGCTGTAGGGAGGAGGAGTAACTGTGCAATCCGTTCTCCTGCTGGGATGGCAACAACCCCACTGGCCACTGATGTCATTATTTTAATCTCTCGCTGGCTATCCTGGTCTGCAACACTGGGGTGTACCTGGATGCCTCGAAGAATAGTACTGGACCGTCCCAAGAGTACTCCGACCGTGCCTGGGACAATGGTCCATGCACCCCAGTAGGGAGGGCCTGGATTCCCATTTCGGGTGTTACGATTGCCTAGGCGGAGGGACCGAGGTCCAATCCTGCACTCCCTGAGGTGGCTTTATGGAGGTCTTGAGATATGAAGAGGTTGCTCTGGGGGAGAAAATGAATCCTGCCACTGCCCGGAGCAGGGGTCATTGCCCCGTACACATTGGTTTTGGGGCCCTCTTCCAGTTTCCCTGATTATTTTTAGCAGGAAGGAAATTACCCTCCAGGTCAGTTTTAGAGTGGCAGTCATTGGCCCAATGATATCCCCTTCGGCAATGGGGGCATAAACCAGGTCTCTTGGAACTGGTAGTACTATTTTGAGGGCACTCTCTATGGAAGTGTCCCTCCCTACCGCAGCTGAAACATGTTTTTCTCCCTCCTTGATTAGGTCTTACTTTCCCCACTTGGGGTCAAATAGCAGCAGCTAACACTTGGCCCTGGATGAAGTTACCATCAATGTCCCTACAGATCCGGATGTAGTCATTTAGACTTTTGTTGCAATAGGGGCAAAGGGCTTCCTTACAGTCCTTATTTGCATTTTTGAAAGCCATCTGCTTGATGACTGGCATTGCAGGCCCAATGCCCCCAAATATTCTTTCTGCTCCCTGACTGAGGCGGTCTACGAAGTCTTGAAAAGGTTCGGAGGGTCCTTGAAGGACTTTGGACAGGTGATCCCCTCCTTCCTTGGAAGGCAATGCTTTGCAAGCACCTTGGGCCGCTGCTGCCACTTGGGTATAGACTGTGATGTCATACTGCATTTGTTGTTGAATGGTGGCATATTGACCACTCCCAGTAAGCATCTCCACATTTCTCTGGGGCTGTCCAGCTTGTGTATTTCTTTGGGCTGTCTGGCTGCATTTTTCTTGAAACTCACCCCTCCAAATCAAATAATCTCCCCCAGAGAGAGCTGCTCAGCAAAGCTGCTGCCAATCACTAGGTGTCAAGTTAAGAGACGCAAAAGATTCCATTAAGGAAAGTGTAAAGGGAGCCTGCACTCCATAATTTAGAGTTGCCTCTTTAAGTTGTTTTATGTCTTTGAAACTTAAAAGGTCATGACGCTGAATGACCTGCCCGGAATTGTTCAGGTCTGGAGCTTCCATTACTGGGGCTATCACTGGGCTGTATCAGACCCCTCCTCTGGGTCTTTCCTCAAGGTCCAAGAAGGATTGGGTTATATCGTAGGCAGGGTGTCTTCAGATGATTCATCCTCATTCTCTGCCCCTGAACTCAAGGAGGCTTGAGTCTCAGTCTCTTGTAACTCTAAAAAAGCCTCTTTTGTGACATGAACTACCGGTGGTGACGAACCTTATCTGTCAAAAGTGCACCCCTCACTAATCTCCATAAGGAGAATGTGGTAGGGGGCAAGGACTCTGATCCCTCTTTTCATAAAAGTCAATGAAGATCACGGCGAACCTCCTCCCAATCTGGGATATTTAAGCTTCCTCCAGAATGAACCATGGACTCGTTCGTTTGATTGATTTTAGAAAGCCTTCTAGGGTTTTAGCCTTGACTGTAGTCCCCTGTCCTTTAAGTAACTTTTTTACTTGATACTGTTATAATTCAAGATTCCCAGAACTATTCCCCATCGTTTCTTGACCCCGTCCACTTACCTCGCTTTCACAATCTTGGTGGAACCTCCAATTGCCGGTCCCGCTGCGCAGCCTGTATCCAAGAATGTGGCGAGGGTGTCGGGATTGACGATACAGAGACCCGTCAGTGGCTTCCAGAAGGCTCCTCAAGAAGGCTCTCTTTTATTCCTATCCTGGCTGGTTATTATATACCCTGACATCAGAGGCAGCGGTGGGTGGGTCAGAAAGAGGCAGTTAATCTTTGGAAAAGGTTGAGATTAGGGCATTTCTGTGGGCCAGCCCTTATCAGGAACTTATTGCCCCGGGCACTATATTGTTTTTAGTAAACATGTTTTTAGTACATATTGTCTTAAAGCTGCCTGCTCCTAGGCTGATGGGGAAGTGGGCTTCCAGCCAAGGTCTGTTGTTCCCACACCTCTGCCTCTCAAGTGCTGGGATTAAGGCCACTACTACCCAGTCCCCCCCCTTTTTTTTTTGGTACAGGCTGAATGCTATGCTCAGATGTTACTTAGATCTGTTGTTGTCCCCTGCTTTCACTATGGTTACTATGTTCAGTTAGAATAGCAGGTCCTTTGGATTCTGTTTGTTTCACTTGAGGTATCTTTTCCTCTGTCCTTTAAAGATTTTTAAAATCTGTTTTGATCAGGCAAAAGATGAACATAGTTCTGAATGTCAGACTTTTTCTTTAAGAGCCTCACTCAGAACTGTAACACCCCCTCATTCCTTCTACCTGTTACCATTTTCCCCCATTCTGCTCCTTGAACAAAATGACCAGATATTTGTATATTTCTATTTCCTCTACTTTCTGTCACAAATGGTATCAAGTTAGAAGTATCATTTTTCACTTAATATATCCTAGAAATCATGCCATTTAACTTCCTGGGGATCATATGTTCCTGGGACTTTGCTCTCTATTCTCCTGTGGTATTTGAACAGTATTCATGTTTATTTGTGTGAGAATGAGTAAGTAGTGATTATTTATAGTTTCATTGATAACACTAAAATGTCCAGTTTTAAAATTAGCCTCAAGAATACGCTCTTAACTACACTTTATTTTAGGTTCACTCTTACCTCCCACTCTTGAGAAGCCACCAGAGTGAGCTGCTGGTACTGTGTGTGTGTGGTTAAGAGGGGGTTCTGATCCTGAGGCAGAGAAGTAAGACTTATTCATCTTTCTGCCAAAGGGCAGATCATGCCTGCCGGATGTGTGTGATCCTTCTTAATCACTATGGACAGTTTTTAGAAATGAAAATATTTTTCAAAAAATGTGTTGTGGGGCTAGGGAGATGATTCAGCAGTCAAGAGCATTGGCTATTCTTGCAGAGCACTTGGGTTCGACTCCTGGGTTCGATTCCTAGCACCCACATGGTGGCCTACAGTCATCTGTGATTCCAGGTTCAGAAAATCCAGGGCCCTCTTCTGGCTTCCACAGGCACACACATGGCACACAGATGGACGTGTGGGTAAAACATCAGTATACATAAAATGAAACACTAAAAAAAATGGGTTGTGACTCATTTAAAGTTATTTTTAGATTTTTTCTCTTTTTTTTTTGAATCCTACACACGAATTCATGTCTTTCCTTTAGGTTTGCTGTAATGGCACCAGAGTGTTTGTGCAACAGGAAATTGTTGATAAATTTACAGAAGAAGTTGTGAAGCAGACTAAAAAGATAAAAATTGGAGACCCCCTTCTAGAAGATACGAGGATGGGGCCGCTCATCAATGGTCCACATCTGGAACGGGTCTGTGGGTTTATAAAGTTAGCAAAGGAGCAGGTGAGGAAAGAACGGAAGCTGGGGTGGGTTATGTCATGGCTCCTTTCCCCGTGTCCTTTTGTGCATTTACATTGGCGGTTACCATCCATGAGTGCTTTGCTTTGGGGGAGGGTAAATGTTGTGTGCCTTTGCTTGGGCAACCTTTTGCCTTGTGGGAGCACATGGGTTATATGTTCAATACAGAAGATGCCTGTTTTTTGTTTTTCACTTAGGGTGCTACTGTACTATATGGTGGAGAGCAGTATGTTCCAACGGATCCTAAATTAAAATTTGGATATTACATGACACCTTGCATTTTAAGTATGTCTTCTTGTTTGCTTTTAAATGACTTGAATTAAATAATAGATAGGTAAAAATGAATATTTATGAACTATGTAATGCCATGGAGTAAGGGTTGGCAAGTTGAATGGTTTTACTACCCACGTTTCAGAAGTGGAAAAATACTTTGTAGCTTTTGAAACCCTCTAGGTACTCCTATGCTGGAGCAACCATATGTATTGGTTTATGTACTGGAAAGGTACAACCATGAATACTGGAGACACTTAGAACAAGCTGAAAAAAAAACCAAATATGTTTGATTTAAAAAAATAATGAACTCCTTAGTAATGTAAAATGTAAAGTATACTTTTCTTTTGAACTACAGCGTATCAGTATAACAAAATCAATTTGTCATATACAATTTTATTAAGTTTTAGTACATTTTTCCACTCTTAAAACTCTACTTTGGACAGTCAAGTATACATGGGCATCATACTAAAACCCATTTGCCTCCTTCCTGCCTCAGAGGTACCCATTATTGTAAGCATTACTTTTCCCTCTCCCTTCCTTCCTTCCTTTTTTTTTTTGAGACAGGGTCTCACTGTGTAAGTTTGTCTGGCCTAGAACTCTATGTAGACTAGGCTGGCTTTTAACTTAACAGAGATCTGACTGTCTCTGCCTCCTGAGTGCTGGGATTAAAGCCGTGCGCCACCACTGCCTGGCTTTTAACTGGTTTAAGATTGAAGGATTGGTCTGTGTTTAAACAGGCACACTGCTACCTTTTATACCCATCCCTTTAGCTCTCCAGGGTAAAACTCATGGCCCACAGAGCCATTTGTGTAACCAGCCTTTGTAAGCGGATAAAATATTTTCAGAGAGGATTGGGTAATTCATTGCTTTGAGTAATTAAATAAAACTTACATGTGGATTATTAGTTTTCAAAGACTTAGCACACAGCCAACTATCCTTGAATACAATCTAACATATCTTTTAAGTACAGGTATCTTTGTGCACTGATGTAATGTGCTATGTATAGAGCAGTACCTAACCTGCCTCTGAAAAGTTGTTTTCCTCTTCTTAAATTTATTCTTCTTTCATATAATATATCCCAACTGCAGCCTCCTCTTCCTACACTCCCCCAATTCTGAAGAGATTTTAGAACTGTTATCTTTGTAAATACCTGAATTTTTGTAGACTAAGGTGTTTTTTAGACTCTGACTATAGTGTGCCATAGTGTCTAACAGTACTCCAAAGCACATTATTTGTCCGTGCAACTACCTCAAAACTGAGCATTGCCAAAACAGTGCAGGCTCATGTTCCTTTTTTTTTTTTTTTTTTTTTTTTTTTTTGGTTTTTCGAGACAGTAGACCAGGCTGGTCTCGAACTCACAGAGATCCACCTGCCTCTACCTTCCGAGTGCTGGGAACATGTTCCCTCCTTCTGAAGCTCATTGGGGATCAGTACAGGTACTTCCCTGAGTTCTAAGTACAGAGTTTAAATGTCAGGTGTGAAGTAAATGTTTTAGGGAGTTAGTCATTTATAGGAATATTTAAATGCATTTTTAACAAGGCAAATATACCTTCAATTATTTTTAAAATTTGTTTTTATATTGCATATTTAAAATTATTTCTTGTGTGCGTGCAGTATATGCATGTATGCATGCATTGCTGTATGCATGGCTGTGTGGTGCCTGTGGAGGCTGGAGGGCAGGGTATTGGATTCCCCTGGAACTGGAGGTACAGGTGGTTGTGAACTGCCTGATGTGGGTGCTAGGAAACAAACTTGGACCACCAAACCATCCACGGAGCCATCTCTCCAGCCTTTTCATTTTCTTTTCTTATAGCATTGCTTCTACTTGTTAATTGCGTAGAATTATTTAAGAAAATGTGACTATAACACACACACACATTTTGTCATAGTATACACACATGCTACATATGTAACTTTGTTTTTTGGTTTTTCGAGACAGGGTTTCTCTGTATTGTTTTGGAGGCTGTCCTGGAACTCACTCTGTAGACCAGGCTGGTCTCGAACTCACAGAGATCCGCCTGCCTCTGCCTCCTGAATGCTGGGATTAAAGGCATGCACTACCAATGCCCAGCTATATGCAACATTTGAACAGAAATGTGGTTGATGTATTTTTGGGTCATTTTCAGTGAGCATTTTATGAACATCTATTTGTTTTCTTTAAAAACATTGCTTTAAGAAAAAGCCTTATAAAAGTTGATCATTAGGGTGTGTCTAGTTTATGCGATTATTTCCTCCTCTTTGGGTGTTTAGTTTGTTGCTCTCTCTTTCATCATTCTAACTGATGATGTGGTGAAGATCTTTGTCAGTAAATCTGTTTACCTCACTGGATACTTCCATAGGAACTCTAAAAAAGTGGTTTTAGAATTACACAGAGGATGACACTCTAATATGTATTACCAAATTGCCATGCAAAAGGAAGGTCTAATTGATATTCATGGTAACTGTATCCTCTTGTAATTTTTTTCCTCTAAAGCTACATGTTTCATTGTTGACTACAGACAGTGTGTTTTGGGCATGTGAGATTATGCTTCCCTCACTGTCATTGGTTTGATTATGAATGTTGGTAGCTAATTGCAGCGATGGCATGACCTGTGTGAGAGAAGAGATCTTTGGACCAGTTATGTCCATTTTATCATTTGAAACTGAAGCCGAGGTTCTGGAGCGGGCCAATGATACCACTTTTGGGCTAGCAGCTGGCATCTTTACCAGGTATGTGGATCAGGATCCCCACAAGCATCTTTCTTGGAAGGGCAGGGTTATGGTGGTATCTTGGGTATGTAATCATTCTTACTGGGATATGTAATCATTCTTATTCCTCCTTACTTTGCTGTCATTAGAGCCATCAGCATCTGTTTTTGTTTCATGATGCTGAAGATCTGACTGAGCTACACCCCAGCCCTGTTTGGTGCTTCTTAGTTCAGAAGATGCCAAAGCTGCATTTTACAGCTTTTCATTAATGGCCAGAGGACTCTACACTGCTATGGAGTTTAAAATGAACTCTAAACTTTATTAATGAAAGTTCTGGCTTCATTCTTTCATTGAATATTTAAGATTCTGATCTATGTAAAGCTTTGGGGTAGGTATTGAAAACATTCACATCAAGGAATTTGGAAACTTTTAATGATGAATACTGGACATTGTTCTTCAAATACATCATTTTTAGTGCAGTGTAATAGTTCCTAGCTGGTGTGCATTCTAACTTACATAGACTTTGTGTGTCGCATATTTATGATGTTTCTCCAATTTTAAATATTGTGATACCATTATTAATAATCTTTATACATAAATGTTAACTACTAGATTAGAGATAAAAATGATTTTGATGCAAAACTTCTTGCTAAATAATCTGAATATGGTGGTACATGCCTATAACCCCAGCAATCTGGATGTGGTAGTACATGATTATAACTCCAGCAAACAGAGGGCTGGAGCAGGTGGACCATAAGTTTGAGTCCACCCTGAGCTACATAGTAAGACTACAGTATAAGAAAACAACACAAAAAGAAAAAAGGTCTGCAAGTCTCCATATGCAAACTTTGATTGGTTACTGTCCTTAGGAAAGTGGTTTTCTAAGGTTTCACCAAGAGTGCAGAGCATTTGGTAATAACCAAGGTCAAATGCTGTGCCTTGTGGTCAGACACCTGGGAAGGAAGCCTGAGTTTTCTTTCCATGGAGGTGCTCTGAAGCTGGCCCTCATGTGATTGCTTCCCTTTGGGCCCTGAAAAAAAGATTGGAACTCTGCTTTTATTTGGAGACTGAATGGGCTAAGTGCTCTTTGTGTGGGTGTGTTGGGGTACTAAGGATTAAACCTAGGGCCTTGCAATATTAAACAAGCATCCTACACTGAGGTGTATATCTCTAGCATCACCTGCCTTTTTTTTTCACTTTTTATTCTGAGTTATGTGCTCTACATTGCCACATATGGTCATGACATAGTTCTGTAGCCCAAGTAGGCCTTGAAAGGATTCAAAGTTGTCCTCTGGCCTCCACACATGTACTTTGGCACACACATGCCCACAGACATATACACAAAATAAAGGCTCTAATTCTTCCATACCTGCATCAGCTTTTGTTAGCATGTTTGTTTCAGCCATCTTCCTGGGTCATATTCCATAGTGGTTTTGGTTCTCATTTCTGTGGATTTTCCTTTTGCTTTTGTCTGTTACTTTTGAGTGTTATACTTAAGGAGGCTTTGTTTAATCTGGTATCAGGAAGATAAATTTCCATATTTCCGATAGTTTTACAGTTTTCAGGCCTGTGTTCTATGTGAGTACATGGTTGTGTATGCTGTAAGTGGCCCCGCCTCTATCGCCTTGTGTGAGGTGGTGTAGGTATTCCCACACCATTGAATAGTGGCACCCTATTGTTGCTTATTTGTAGATTTTTTTTTTTGACACAGGGTTTCTCTGTGTAACAGCCGTGGCTGTCCTGGAACTCGCTCTGTAGACCAGGTAGGCCTGGAACTCAAAGATTTTACCTGCCTTTGTCTCCCCGTTGCTGGGAATAAAGATTTGTGCCACCACTGCTCGGCACCATTTTATAGATTTTTAAAATCTGGGTCTTTTTTGCCTGGGTGATGAAAGGGTTTTAAACAGTTTGAAGAAACAACAGTTTGGCAGGATTTCAGGTCCTTTGAGTTTACACTCTGATGCTTCCTGTGAGGTTAGCTTGAACTGTGAATAACCAGTACTGTCTTTTCCCTCCCAGGGACATCCAGCGGGCTCACAGGGTGGCAGCTGAGCTTCAGGCAGGAACGTGCTACATTAACAACTACAATGTCAGTCCGGTGGAGTTGCCCTTTGGTGGATATAAGAAGTCAGGTAAGAGCCGGGCGGTGGTGGCGCACGCCTTTAATCCCAGCACTCGGGAGGCAGAGGCAGGCGGATCTCTGTGAGTTCGAGGCCAGGCTGGACCGACAGCCTCCAAAACAGAGAAACCCTGTCTCGTAAAACCAAAAAAAAAAAAAAAAGTCAGGTAAGGAGGTGGGAAATGCACAAACCAACCATGCAGTAGCCAGTACTGCTACAGCAGCGTTTCTCAGCCTGTGACTAGCATAGCCTCAGCAAACACAGACTCAGTCATCCCCAGCCTACTGGAGTAGGCCAGGCATCTCCAGGAAGTTCTGTTGTGTGACATGGCTTGAAAGTGTGTCTTGTGGGTTGCATTACTTTTTCTTTAGTGTTGGATTGATTGCTCTGTACGTCCCTGTCCTAATACTTGTGGCCCCAGCTCCACAGAAGGAGCAGAGCCTGCCTTCGAGCTATGTGTGACTTCAGACCCCTGTAGTAACCAGCTTACCCTGACGCCATCTCTTCTTTTCAGGATTTGGCAGAGAGAATGGCCGAGTGACCCTTGAGTATTACTCACAGCTAAAGACGGTGTATGTGGAGATGGGTAACGTGGAGTCACCTTTTGAAAGCCAGTGAATCCTGTTCACGTGGCCAGGTTGTGGAATGAACTGGCTGCCTTGATGTCAGTATAACTGAATAGCTGCTTACATTCAGGTTTTGGGTCACTCAGGATGAAAGAATGGGCCAGTATTGTCTTCCATCTTGCAGTCCCTTTCCCAGTTGAAAATGTGCACAAGTGCCTTTCAGACACTAGCCAAGGAACTTGTTCTTCCCACAAGTCCCCGTGATCAGTAAACCCCAGCAACACACTATTCAGAACAGCCAGGCCACAGCTCTGCTGGAACACATCTGTCCCACCAACCATGGCAACTTTCTAGGTTGCTCTAAAGATGCCTTCCTTCTTGGGTTCCTGATGAATCAGTAGACATATTTTCTTTATTGACTGTTAAAAAAATCTTGAAGTTTTTTTTTTCCTGAGACAGAAAAGTTTCAATGCTTGTGTTCTTTTTGGCTGGCAAGATAGCTTAGTGGGTAAAATCCTACCACAAAAGTCCAGTGACCTTACTTCTGTCTCCAGATCCCACATAAGAGGGGGCATGCCCTTCCCCTGTATCTCATACATGCATAATAATAAAATCTTTTACAAAAGCTGAGTTCTTTTGTTATTTCATTGAGAAACCTGACAACCTGGCCAGAGAAGACAGTTGATGCCTCAACAAACACTCATCCCGTTATATCATAGCAGACACTTAGCACTGGTTCTTGCACTGCAGCCTGTTGTCCTGTGTTAGAATATATGAATTACTTACATGCTACTGTGACAGTGAACTGAAACCAATCACACTGTTAGTCGTTTTGCTGTCTTAATTTGAATCTAATCACATCTCAAAGGCTGGATAGGGTAGTGGAGAAAGCACAGGACAGGCACAGGGAAGTTGAAGCATGCAATTTTTGTGACTCATCCTTCCCTGTTGTGGCCTACCCTACAGAGCTACAAGCTCTTGCAGTTGCAGACTACTGAAGTTTAAGCCTTGCCCATCCTCCTTTCTGGGGACTAGTTAAGTAATAGTGAAGGTGGCATTGAGATATAAGGAATGATTGTCATTGCTGGACCTTGATCTCTTGTCCCTGCAGGGTGAGTTAGGGTGGTTAGCACTGGAATGATTAAATCAGCCCTTCTTGGTGTTATTTGCCCTGAAATATTTATGAATCCATCCTTATTTTTCTCTTACACAAAGACCTATTTGTCTTCCTTTTCAAAGTTGCTGGGGGGGCTGACAAAAAAGCAATTACACAATGCTGTGAAGAATGATCCTGTGGCTTTTCGTGGTCACTAAGACTACAACGTGCTCTTCCTTAGGCCCAATGCAGTTTCCAGCTGCAGTTAAGATAAAGCCTATGCTTTCCAGGCCCCAACCTCTGGCGATCCCAGCTTCAGATGAGCTTGGGTCTCCGGGAGGACACTCCCCATCCCCCGCCCAATACCCACACCTCAATCTTCCAGGGGGTCTGCTCCTGGCATCCAGAAGAACCACCCACACAGGAAAGGCATCAGCCCTTCCAGGCCCCGACCTCCGGTGACCCCAGCTTCAGGTGAATCTGGGTCTCTGGGGGGCCATACCCCATCCTCCGCCCAATACCCATCCCCTCAATCTTCCGGGGGGTCTGCTCCTGGCATCCAGAAGACCCTCCCACATATGAAAAGCATCAGCCCTTCCAAGCCCCAACCTCTGGTGATCCCAGCTTCAGGTAAACTTGGGTCTCCGGGGGGTCACTCCCCATCCCCTGCCCAACACCCATTCCCTCAATCTTCCAGGGGCCTGCTCCTGGCATCCAGAAGACCTGCCCACACAGGAAAGGCATTGGCCCTTCCAGGCCCCAACCGCCGGCGACCCCAGCTTCAGCTTCAGTGTCAGCGTCCCCAGCTTCAGCTTCAGGAAGGAAGGGGACCAGTGGAGATGGAAAGACCCCACCTGCACCCACTAGAAGAAGAGATGGGAAGAAGACAGAATAAGAGCACACTCAGCAATAGAAAGACCAACATGACTCCACCAGAATCTAGAGAACCAAAAACGCCAGCAAGACCTGAAAAGCACTACATGGACGAAGCAGAGGAGACAGACCTTAAAAATTATTTTATGAAGATGATAGAGACCCTCAAAGAGGAAATGAGGAAATGCCTTAAATAGAAGAAAAAAATCCATGAAATGGGGGAAAAATTCAAGAAATAAACAAATCTCTCAAAGAATCTAAAGAGTACCAAGAAAAAACAACCAAACAAATGAAGGAAACAACTCAAACAGTTGAAGGATTGAAAGCTGAAATAGAAACAATAAAGGAAACACAGAACAAGGGGATGCTGGAAATAGAAAAGCTGGGTAAATGATCAGGAACTACAGATGCAAGTATCACCAATAGAATACCAGAGATAGAAGAGAGAATCTCAGGTGTTGAAGACTCATTAGAGAATATAGAGTCGTCAACCAAAGAAAATCTCAAAACCAACACATCCCTAACACAAAATATCTAGGAAATATGGGACACCGTGAAGAAGCCAAACCTGAGAATAATAGGTATAGAAGAAGGCGAAGAAACACAGCTCAAAGGCACAGAAAACATATTCAACAAAATCATAGAAGAAAACTTCCCTATCCTAAAGAAGGCTATGCCTATGAAAATACAAGAATCTTACAGAACACCAAATAGGCTGGACCAGAAAAAGAAATCACCTCGCCATATAATAATCAAAACATCAAACCTACAGGATAAAGAGAAAATATTAAGAGCAGCTAAAGAAAAAGGCCAAGTAACATATAAAGGCAGACCTATCTGAATTACACCTGACTTCTCAATGGAAACTATGAAAGCCAGAAGATCCTGGACAGATGTCCTACAAACACTAAGGGAACAAGGATGCCAGCCCAGACTACTATATCCAGCAAAGCTTTCAACTACCATAGATGGAGAAAACAAAATATTCCATGACAAAGCCAGATTTAAACAATATGTACCCATAATTCAGCTCTACAGAAAGTGCTAGAAGGAAAACCTAGACCCAACAAAGATGACTACACCCACAAAAACACAGGAAATAGATAATCCCACTTTACCAAACACCAAAAGAAAAAAGGGAGGAGAACCTACAAACAATGACTCCACTACCAATAAATCAAGCACAAACAAGAATCATCAATCAATGGTCATTAATATCCCTCAATGTCAGCGGTCTCAACTTGCCTATAAAAAGACGCAGACTAGCAGAATGGATACGAAGTCAGAACCCATCCTTCTGTTGCATACAAGAAACACATCTCAACATCAAAGACAGACGTTACCTCAGAGTAAAAAGGGTTGGGAAAAGATTTTCCAATCAAATGGACCCAAGAAACAAGCGGGTGTAGCAATCCTAATATCTAACAAACTAGACTTCAAATTAAAATTAATCAAAAGAGATGAAGGACATTTCATATTCAAAGGAAAAGTCCATCAAGATGAACTCTCAATTTTGAACATCTATTCCCCAAATACAAAGGCACCTACATTCATGAAAGAAACATTACTAAAGCTCAAATTGCACATAAAATCTCACACACTAATAGTAGGAGACTTCAACACTCCTCCAGGATCTCCAGACAGAAACTTAAGAAACAAAAGAACTAATAGAAGTTATGACCCAACTGGGTTTAACAGACATCTATAAAACATTCCACCCAAACACAAAGGGATATACCTTCTTCTCAGCACCACATGGAACCTTCTCTAAAATTGACCACATAATAGGAAACATAGCAAATCTCCACAGATATAAAAAAAATTGGAATAACCCCCTGTATCTTATCAGACCACCATGCATTAAAATTAGAATTCAACAATAACACAAATCACAGAAACCCTACAAACTCATGGAAATTGAGCAAGGCACAATTGCACCATCTCTGGGTAAAGGAAGAAATAAAAAAAGAAAGACTTCCTGGAATTCAATGAGAATGAAGACACAACATACCCAAACTTATGGGACACTCTGAAAGCAGTGCTGAGAGGAAAGTTCATAGCACTAAGTGCCCACATGAAGAAACTGGAGAACAGTCACACTAGAGAATGAATAGCACAGCTGAATTTTCTAGAACAAAAAGAAGCAAACTCATGCAGGAGGAGCAGACGCCAGGAAATAATCAAATTGAGGGCTGAAATAAATCAAGTAGAAACCAGGAAAACATTGAGAAGAATCAATGAAACAAAGAGTTGGTTCTTTGAGAAAATCAACAAAATAGACAAACTTCTGTCCAAACTAACCAAACGACAGAGAGAGAGCATGCTAATTAACAAAATCTGAAATGAAAAAGGGGACATAACGGGCACTGAGGAAATCCAGAGAATCATTAGGGTATACTTTGAAAATCTGTACTCCACAAAATTAGAAAATTTAAAGGAAATGGACAATTTCCTGGATAGATATCACTTGCCAAAACTAAATCAAGAACAGATAAACAATCTAAACAGACCTACAACCCTTAATGAAATAGAAGCAGTCATCAAAAGTCTTCCAACCATAAAAAGCCCAGGTCCAGATGGCTTCAGTGCAGAATTCTACCAGAAATTCAAAGAAGAGCTAATTTCAATACTTCTCAAAGTATTCCACACAATAGAAGCAGGAGGCTCACTGCCAAACTCTTTTTATGAGGCTATAATTACCTTGATACCCAAGCCACACAAAGACACAGCTAAGAAAGAGAACTATAGACCAATTTCCCTCATGAACATCGATGCAAAAATACTCAAGAAAATACTAGCAAACCAGATTCAAGAACATATCAGAAAAATCATCCACCATGATCAAGTAGACTTCATCCCAGGAATGCAGGGATGGTTCAACATCAGAAAATCTATCAATGTAATCTACCATATAAACAAACTGCGAAAGAAAAACCACATGATCATCTCACTAGATGCTGAAAAAGCTTTGACAAAATCTAGCACCCCTTCATGATAAAGGTCCTAGAGAGATCAGGGATAACAGGAACATTCCTGAACATAATAAAAGCAATATACAGTAAACCAACAGCTAACATTAAACTAAATGGAGAGAAACTCAATGTAGTTCCTCTAAAATCAGGAACAAGACAAGGCTGTCCACTCTCTCCATATCTCTTCAATATTGTACTTGAAGTTCTAGCTACAGCAATAAGACAACAAAAGGAGATCAAGGGGATACAAATAGGAAAAGAAGAAGTCAAGCTTTCACTATTTGCAGATGATATGATAGTTTACATAATTGACCTGAAAAATGCCACAAGTGAACTCCTAGAGCTGATAAACACCTTCAGCAAGTGGCAGGATACAAGGTTAACTAAAAAAAAAAATCAGTGGCCCTATTATATAGAGATGATGAAGTGGCTGAGAAAGAAATCAGAGAAACATCACACTTTACAATAGCCATAAACAGCATCAAATATCTGGGGATAATGTTAACCAAGGAAGTGAAAGACCTGTATATCAAGAACTTTGAGTCTTTAAAGAAAGAAATCAAAGAGCATACCAGAAAATGGAAAGATCTCCTATGCTCTTGGATTTGTAGGATCAACATAATAACAATGGCAATCTTGCCAAAAGCAGTCTACAGATTCAATGCAATCCCTATCAAAATTCTGGCACAATTCTTCACAGACCTTGAAAGAACAATAATCAACTTTATATGGAAAAACAAAAGGCCCAGGATAGCCAAAACAACCCTATACAATAAAGGAACTTCAAGAGGCATCACCATACCTGACTTCAAGCTCTATTATAGAGCTATAGTCCTGAATACAGCTTGGTATTGGCACAAAAATAGACAGGTAGACCAATGGAACCGAACTGAAAACCCTGATTTTAACTCACACACCTATGAACACTTGATTTTTGACAAAGAAGCTAAAACTATACAATGGAAAAGGGGAAAGCATCTTCAACAAATGGTGCTGGCATAACTGGGTATTGGTATACAGAAGACTGCAGATAGATCCATGTCTATTGCCTTGTAAAAACTTAAGTCCAAATGGATTAAAGATCTCAACATAAATCCAACCACACTGAAACTCTTAGAAGAGAAAGTGGGAGATACTCTTCAATGAGTTGGTACAGGAGACCATTTCCTGAACATAATAACACCAGTGGCACAGACACTGAGATCGACAATTAACAAATGGGACCTCCTGAAACTAAGAAGCTTCTAGGCAAAGGACACAGTCAACAACACAAAAAGGCAGCCCACAGAATGGGAAAAGATATTCACTAACCCCACATCTGACAGAGGGCTAATCTCCAAAATTTACAAAGAACTCAAGAAGCAAATCTCCAAAACACCAAAGGATCCAATTAAAAGGTGGGGTACAGAACTAAATAGAGAATTCTCAATAGAGGAGGCTAAAATGGCCAAGAGACACTTAAGAAAGTGCTCAACATCCTTAACCATCAGGGAAATGCAAATCAAAACAACTTTGAGATACCATCTTATTCCTGTCAGAATGGCTAAAATCAAAAACACTGAAGACAATTTATGCTGGAGAGGATGTGGAGAGAGGGGAACACTCCTCCACTGCTGGTGGAAATGACAACTCGTACAGCCACTTTGGAAATCAGTATGGAGATTCCTCAGGAAAATGGGAATCAATCTACCACAAGACCCAGCAATTCCACTCTTAGGCATATATCCAAAAGAGGCAAATTCATACAACAAGGACATCTGTTCCACTATGTTCATAGCAACATTATTTGTAATAGCCAGAACCTGGAAGCAACCTAGATGCCCCTCAACTGAAGAGTGGATAGAGAAAATGTGGTACATTTACACAATGAAGTATTACTCAGCAGAAAAAAAAAACAATGGAATCTTGAAATTCTCAGGTAAATGGATGGCACTAGAAGAAACCATCCTGAGTGAAGTAACCCAGTCACAAAAAGACAAACATGGCATGTACTCACTCATATATGGATTTTAGACATGGATCAGGATAGTGCCAGTCTGCACTTCTACTGACAGTGAGTCTGGGAAACAGGAGAGAGCCTAAGAGAGATGTGCATGGTACCCCAGAGAAGAGGAATGAGGCAAGATTTTCTGAACAGAATGGGAACACGGCGAGGGTGGGGTGGAGTGGGAGCTGTGAAGAAGAGAGAGGGATAGAGGAAGAGAGAGTAGGTCATGGGGAAACAGGAAGGTTGAAATGGGGGGTAGAATAGGGGGAAGAGGGAATCATAGGTTAGAAGACAGATCAGGCAACAGTGTGATCTCTAGTGATCTAAAGGGATGACACCAACTGGCAAGCTAAGCAATAGTGGAGAGACCATCTCAAATGCCCATTCCTGATAATGAACTTCATGTTTATAGCCATCCTAGAACCTTCATCCAGTGACTGATGGAAGCAGAGGTAAACACCCTCAGTTAAACACTGAACTGAACCCAAGGAACCCAGTGACAGAGAGAGAGGAGAGATGAGCAAATTGGCAAAGAATGGGCTGGAAAACCAGCACAGACAGCTGATCTGAACAGGGGGAGAGCTCTTGGACCCCAGACCATAGCTGGGAGGCCAGCATGGGACTGATCCAGACCCCCTGAATGTGAGAGTTAGTGAGGAGGCTGGGCAACCTATGGGGCCCTGGGCAGTGGATCAGTGTCTATCTCTGGCATACAAACAGACTTCGTGTGTCCATAACACAAAGAGGGATGCTCTCTCAGCGTGGACTCTTAGGGGAGTGCCTGGACCCTGCCCTGAGTGAAATGATACACTCTAGATATCCCCTATGTGGAAGGAAGTGGCGATAGGGTGGGAGGCTGGGGGGATGGTGAGGGGTACAGGAGGAGGGGAGGGAGAGGGAACTAGGATTGACATGTGAAACAAGCTATTTAAAATTAAAAAAAAAGATAAAGCCTACAGGCCTTGTCACCACCGTCCACACTGTCCGGATGGCATCTTCCCTACTTTCCCCTTTCTCTTATTTCTCTGCCAGGCTGCTCCCTCTTAACTTTAGACCATGTTTTTCAGAAATTCACCTTACAGGCTCCTTACACCACAAACAAGTCAGGCGGTGGTAACACACTTTTAATCCCAGCACTCGGGAGGCAGAGGCAGGCAGGTGGCTCTTTTGAGTTCGAGGCCAGACTGCTCTACAGAGTAAGTTCCAGGATGACCAGGACTACAGAAGCCCTGTCTCAGCAACAAACCAAAAACAAATCTGCAAATTAAAAATGTGTTCCAAGGTAATGCAACTGGCACACACTTTCTCTTTATATCCCTGCTTTACTCCATTGTTACTGGAAACTGTTTATCTGCTAGCTATCCTTTCTTAACTAGAATGCAAACTGAGAGCAAGAACTATTCTGTCATCAGGCTCGAAGTGTTGCCTCGAGCAGGTGCTGCTTAGTGTGGCCCAGGGAGCTGCAGCACCTGCTTGTTAAGAGTTGCAGACTCTCAACCCACCCCAGACCTGTCAATCAGACCTGTATTTTAGTAAGATTCTCAGCTGAGTCATGGGCATTGTAGGTTGCCAGAAAGTGCTTTGAGAGACTGGCTCTCAAGTTTGGCTCTTCATTAGCACTGCCTATGGAGCATTTAAAATCCTGAGGTGCTAATGTAATTGACCTGGGCATCTGGAATCTGAAAAGGTTCCCAGGTGGATTCGGTAGGCAGCTGGAGTTGAGACCTGCTCTGAGTTCTAAGCTAAGCACAGTAGCTGCTAGCCACCTAAGCTTAATGAAAATGAAATAAAAAGTGTGTGAGTTGCTCTAGCCACATTTTAAGTCCTCAGTAGCCAAACACAGGTGATAGTTAATTGGACAGTTGAGAATATGTTTGTCATGTCAGAAAACCCCTGGAAAGTGTTGCTGAAGAGGGATGAAGCGGAGAGACTGCTTATGTATTTGTGTAAGTAGATGTGGGTGGAGGTCAGGAGACCTACCCCGCAGGGGTTTTCACCTTCTACCATGTGGATTAAAGGAATTGAACTCAGGTGGTCAGGGTTGGTGGTAAACGCTTCTACCCACTGAGTTGTCTCTCTTTCCCAGGACCGGTCACTGTGATTAAGGTGGGAGAGCATCGTAGGGATGTAAAGGGGAAGTTAGGCACACTTTGGCAGAACATAGATAACTTGGTTACTGACTTTTGCTAGGTTACACCAGCAGGTAACACCCAAGCTTTCTATCATACCTTGTGGGAGCCTGAGCCCAGCCTCTGGTCTTGAGTGTCTTCTACTGTGCATGCATGATCATTGGATCCTCAGTAATTGTGTACAGAGGTTTCTAATATCCTAACTACTAGGGTTTGGATGTAAAGTGTACCAGGCTTGTGTGCATGAAACTTGGTTCCCAGCTGGTGATGATGTTTTAGGAGGCTGTGGAATCTTTGGGACATAACTACCCAGCACAGGTTAGGCGGGGAAACACTCTGCTGCCTCTCCTGGGTCACGTCATTATACCCAATCAAAGCTGTCTGTCCCCTGGTCTGGCTTACTTTTGGTAATGTGAGTACAGCTGGTAGCATGAAGAAAGCAGCAGAATCAGGCTTCTAAGGTCAGGCTTCTAAGGGGGTAAGGTGGCTGCCTGCTTGACACTGAAGTAGCAGCTGCTGCAGCCTGAGGAAGGCCAGGGCAGGAAGGTGGTCACAGCAGAGACAGCCAAGAGGCAGAGGGCAGAACTGAGACAGAAAGACAATGCCTATTAGGATTCAGAGATGAGAAACAGCAGTCTCTGACTGCTAAAAGTTTGAGAGAGCTGCCTTCTTTAAGGCCATGGGTCTTAACCTTGGGCCAAGGACTATAACTGGCTCTGCTCACAAGAGCAGAGGAATCCCAACATCTGGAACAGTGGTTCTCAGCCTGTGGGTCACTCACGATCCCTTTTGGGGGGTGTTGAATAACCAACCTTTTCACAGGGGTCACCTAATATCATCAGAAAATAGATACTTATATTACAATTCGTAACAGTAGCAAAATTACAGTTATCAAGTAGCAACACAAATAATCTTATGGTTGGGGTCACCACAACATGAGTTGCTGTAGTAAAGGGTCTCAACATTAGGAAGGTTGAGAACCACTGACCGAGAGGCATGCCTAGAAACTACAATGCCTGTGGCCTACATAAGGACTATGACAATAGAAGGTACCCCAGGCTGATGTTTCTACCTGCTTACTACCAGTGCTCCACAGAGGGAAGCCAGTATTCCAAAACCCAGCATGGATCATCTTGCCTTGCTGAGCGGGCAGTGAGAGGACATTAGCAAGATCTCCAGGCCCACTGGATGTGTTGTGAATATTATTTTAACTATGTAAAGATGTGTTACATTTGTTATGCTGCAGAACATTATTTTATCTATGTAAAGGTGTGTACAGAGAAGCCTTTTCCTTGCCAGCTGCTTTGGTTTTTCCCCACAAGTCGCCTGGGCTCTGCTGTGTTGTAGTCCCCAAATAACACACAAGACGCTGTATTAATTATGAAACTGTTGGCCTTGTTTGTTTTATACTGGCTAGCTCTGACTTAAGTATTACCCCAAAATTGTTAATCTAAGTATTTCTCTTACCGGAGAAAAGGGTCCGAGCTTCTTACCCCTAAGGCAGCTACATGATGACTCTCTGTGTTTCTCTTTCCCAGAGTCCTCCTGGAGTCCTAGTCCCACCTATCTTGCTTCTCTATTGGCCAACAGTGCTTTATTGACATATACACAGGACTTCCCCATCAAAGGTGTGATTGCATTTGTTTATGTAAAGGTATGTTAAATTTGTTTCCGCCTTGCCTGCCTAAGGCATCTGATTGGTCTAATAAAAAGCTGAATGGCCAATAGCTAGGCAATAGAGTGATAGGCAAGGCTGGCAGAATAAGTAGTAGGAGGAATCTAGGTTCTTGAGAACAAGGGAGAAAGGGAGGGAGATGCCTGGGGCCAGCCAGCCAGATACAGAGGAAGCAAGAAAGTAGGAATTAAAGTATAAAAGGTAAAAGGCTCCAAGGCAAAATGTAGATGAAGAGAAGCAGGTTAAAGTAACTTATAAGAGCTAGTGGGATAAGCCCAAACTAAGGCCAAGAATTCTTAGTTTAAAATAAGTCTCTGCATCATGATTTGGGGGCTGGTGGTCCAAGAAAGTCTGTTAAATGGTTGCATTTCTTATCTAACATGAAAAAAACTCGACTATTACAGAGGCTTACTAATGTCACCTTTTGTAGTCCAAATCTAAACTTTCCATCCCATCACTATCATTTCATAAACACTCCATGCTAAAATAAAGGCAAATTTAAAGCTTCATGTAGGGGGAGAGGCCCATTTTCTTTTTTTTTTTTCCAGGATACTGGTGACAAATTCTCATGACCTGAGCTGCGAGTGTCTTCTGATGTAATCCCCAAGTATGTCACAGCCATCTAGGCAAAACTAAGCCGCTCTTCAGTGTTTCCATCTCTGAAGTTGCACAGTTCAGTAGGGTGCAAAATGCAAGGATTTTAGAGGTATGTTTATTTGTGTGAATGTGTACATACATGTGCAACAGTGCACATGCAGAGGTCAGAGGACAACTTGTAGGAGTCATGTAACATGTGGTTCTCAGGGCTTGAACTCAGGCCACTAGGCTTCGTGGCAAGCCATCTGACTGGATCCCTATTACTTAACCTTTTAAACAAAAATAAGCAATCTTTAATAGATTTTTCAAGTCCATACTGTTAATTATTAGCATCAGGCAATACTATAGTTGTGTGGTGATATCTTGGTTGTACTCTAACAAATAAAGCTTGCCTGAAGATCAAAGGGTGGAGCTAGCCACTATTTAACCATAGAGGTCTGGAGGTCTGGACAGGCCGACAGGAAGTGATATGACTGGGCAGAGAGAGGACTATAAGGTGGGAGGAGACAGGGGCTCTGTCTCTTTTCAGTCTGAGGGTTTCACAGAGGTATGAGCTCTAGTAGCTGACTGCTCTGCTCTGCTCTTTCAGCTTTTACCCCCTCAAATATCTGACTCCAGGTTTTTATTATCAAGATTAATTAGAACTCATGGCACACATTTGAACTAGAGCTAAGACTTCATTTTTCATTATGAACACATCACCATAACCACACTTTTTCTCAGCTTCACAGGTGATGTGAGGAGGGAGAGGTACTCACAGCTTTACTCTCATTTAGTAGAAATGGCTTAACTATTTAAGGAAGAGATTCAAAAGGAACTGTAGAGTCAGGATGTTTAGTTATGAGGCTGATGCCAGGTAAGTTTTTATTATATTAAAAAAAAACAACAGTGGAACTGGAAATAAAGTCATTCAAAGTGAATGAGACTTGAAAGGCCTACCATTCCTCAGTGGCAGGATTTGGGCCCCTTGCCCAAGCCAGGCCTAACCCAGCCGAGATGCTGGAAAGCAGAGCACACAGTTGTGCCCATCAAGGCAAGGAGGGCAATAGACCCCACGGATCCTCGAGACCGCTTGCTAGGATCTGAAAAACAAGAGAGCAGAAGTAACCAGAAGCCATTCTGTAAGCTCAACCACCTGTTCTTGGGAGGTTGACTAACTCTAGGGCCATCAGTATGCTAGAAACTATGTGCAAAGTAATTCTACAATAGCATTGCCTAGACCTTGGAGAACTCTGTAAGTAAAGAAGTTTTGTCTTAGGACCATGAGGAGTGTTTCCTTCCAGAACAAAGCACAGCCTTTTCCAGACTACTCACTTATTCCAGCGGTGGTCAGGTTCTGCCGTTAAACCCCCTAGGGGTTATGGTTCGCAGCTCAGTATCTCTGTGCCTGTTTCCTCATCTATGAGACAGGCTGTTGGCTGTACACAGAGCTGCTGCAAGGCTGCACAGCATGCATAAAGCTCTCAGAAGAGCAACTGGCACACAGAAAATTCTCAGGGGTTTGTTATTATTCTAAGGGCAGGAAGGGCAAAGAGAACAGCCCTTTCATCTTAATTATTAAGCCACTTCCTCATTTAACATTTTATCATATTTGATACACACGGGTATTTTGTCTGCATGTGTGTCTGTGTGCCACTTGCACGGATTCCCTGGAACTGGTGTTGCAGACTGTTGTCAGCCACCATGTGGGTGCTGGGAATCAAACCTGGGTCCTGAAAACAAGCAGTTAGTCCTCTTTACAGTTGAGTCACCTCTCCAGCCTTATCCCCATCCCTTTTAATGCTCTGCTAAGAGTAACAGTAACTTCAAATTTAAAATTGGTTTGGATTAGGAGCACTTGCTGCTCTTGCTGAGGACCTGTCATTAGCACCCATGGCAGGTGGCTCACAACCACCTGTGACTCCAGCTCCAGGGGCTCTAACGTGCTCTCTGCCCTCTGTGGGCACGTGCATGTGGGTACATAATCCATAAAAGATAAATGTAAAATGTGCTTTCTTGGTAGATGTCAACATGTACTTACCTCCTGTGTAGTAGCCATAAGCGTAGAGAACTCGCCCAACAATCCAGGCCAGGCCCAGGCCAGAAGCTATGCGCTAAGATAAAATAACAGTTCAGTGTTTGCACTGAGGCAATAGAGCTTGATTAATGCCTAGAGCTGACTACGTTTGTGTTGGCCAACAGTAATTTCATGCATTTGGTAATGTATTTCCCACTAAGAAAAGAATGGGGTTACTTGTTTAGATCAGGAAAAGTCAAGACCGGTGGTTGTCTATAATTGCATGCTCAACTGAGTGGTGAGAACTAGCTTTCCTGATGGGTGGACGTTCTTGCTCTGGGCAACTGGGGGAACTGGTGCTGGAGCTCAGGTCAAGGGCAGGCAGACCTCAGGGTTCCAGGGTGAGTCAGGAGAGGAAACACTGATGTCTGAAATGGGATGCTGGGGCTGCACTGAATCCAGTGACAACACCTGCTGGAAGCGGCTCAATGCCTTAGGGGTGGGGCTCAACAAGAAGAGGTGAGAGAATGTGTAGTGAACCCCGAGTATGTGTACTCTGCGAGGAAAAAGCCTCCCCATTGCCAACACCCTTGACAGGAGAGAGTAAACCTGTGTATGATGAGAAAAACCTTTCCTTTGTTTCATGACCAGGAACCCATCTGGTCAGAAAGAGGAAGAGGGAAGAGGTTGGGGTAGGGTGAGCAGGTGACCCTCCCGCGTCCCTTTCCACTTTGGTGGTGCTGTCAGTGGTGTTGATTGCTATGGCAGGATTTGGTTTGTTTGAGTTGATTTTGGATAAGAAGTATCAGCAGGATGAAGAACTGTAGACAAAGCCCCAGTTGCTCTCTGTGTAAGCTTGGTCTCTGGAAGGCCATTCTTCACTACAGTGCTGAGCAATTACTGGCAAGTTTGGAACAATGGTTTGGTGCTGTCTTCTGTTGTACAGATGCTAGACAGTCCCGTTCACTGCCGTGACCTCAGGTAATGAGCAAACGTCTCTTGTAGCTGTCATGACTCCAGGGCCTTCTCAGTGCCAGCTGCTGCAGACAACCACAGCTCTCCTTCCTCACCTCTTGTGAGCTTTGCTTAACTATCGCCTTCTTAGTAAGAGCCCTGACCACACTATTCAAAACCCTCTCACCTCCCTTTGTTTGCTACTGAGACCTTAACACCTGTTAACATACCAAATAATTGACTTAGGATGTTCTCTATGACACCAATTAAAGGGAGGGTCTATGAATCTAGGTGTCTGCCTATCTTGTTCACTGCTATAATCTTGGGTGTGGGTAGATGTTTGTTTTTGTACAGATGAATGAATGAGGAGAGTAAAAACAGTCCCTGTGGACATGAACCTTTTAGAATTAGATAGACCTAGCATCAAAGTTCCATTCTTCTATGGCTTAACGGATCCCATGAAAGTTAAACAGTATCTATGAGGCTTTCCCCCACTCTGCAAAGATTAAGCGGAATGCTGCCTACTTTCACACATTTTGTAGCAAAATCATTAAAGAAATACATGGTGCCTTGACAGAGGCTCCTATCAATGTTCATTTGTAGCTCAGTGAACTGTATCTAAATGGACAAACAGCCCCAGGAGAAACTTACCGGGTGGTAGACACCTCCCACGGTTAGGAAAAATAGGAAGGGAGGATACATTTCCAACCTGGAATGCACAGAAAGTAACTTTTAAAAAAGTGTCTGTTGGATGGATGTCTATACAGAACTGAGGGACTTTGTATTCATGCTGGCAGGTTGGAAAGCTTGAGAGTACAAACACACTGGAGAAGACTGGCTGCCAGTACCCACCCACTTTTGCTCTGGATAGGAGTGAGTCAAAGAACTTCACATCCTACAAACTCACAGGAAGGCCTTGAATTGGCGTAGGTCTCCTAATGGAAGCATACTCTGAAACGTCCTACAAGCTCATGTGTTTCAACACCTTATCCCATGAGGTGGTACCACTTCTAGAGGCTGTGGGACATTTCTAGACAGAGGTCTGACTGGCAGGTGTAGGCCACTGAGGGTGGGCTTTGAGGGTTATAGCCCAGTGGAGGACTCTCCGTCCTGTGTGCCTTTGTGACCAGTGCAAGTCTACTCCATCACCAATAACAGTCTTGCCATTAAACCTTCCATCATGGACTATGTTTTTCTTTTTTAAATTATGAACCTACTCAGTTCTCTGGTGTGTGTGTGTGTGTGTGTGTGTGTTTGCTCACAATGAAAAGTAACGACTATAATCAGTTAGATGGGACCTGCAGACACTGCAGAGGGTCACATTAAAGACATTGTGATGTCTGCTGTTAATTGTCAACAGAATCTAGAATCACCCGGGAGATGGCCCATGGAAGATTATTGTGTTAACTGAGCTGGGAAGAATTGCTCACTGTGGGCAGCACCATTCTCTGGCTGGAACCAGAACTGTGTAAGCAGAGAAAGGAGCTAAGCAACAGCAGGGCCTTCATCACTCTCTGCTTATTTTTATTTTTCCCAAGACAGGGTTTCTCTTGTAGCGTGGCTGACCTGAAACTTACTCTGTAGACCAGGCTGGCCTCAAACTCAGAGGTCTGCCTGACTCTGCCTCCCAAGTGCTGGTGTTAAAGGGTCAGGAGTTTTTCCATTCTAAACAACCTTAGTTGGTCTTAGTATTCAATCTGCTCACACAGTAATTTTTAAAAAAGTGTTTATTTGTGCGTGAGAATGTGTATGTACCAAAGCCATGGCTCACATATGTAAGCTAGGTTTGGTTCTCTCCTTCCACCATGTGGGGACATTCTGGTGAGCAAATTTAGATGATCAGGTTTGGCAAAGAAGTGCCTTACTTTTCTGAGCTTCTGCACCCGCCCCAATAATGTTTCAATCATACTTTTAATGAGGTACCCATGATTGCCATGCTATCCCTCAGCAAATTCAGAGACTCGGGGCTGAAGCGATGGACATCTTTGCCGCCTGGCAGTGTGACACTCACGTGTTCTGGTGGGCTCGCTGGATGCAGTTGAAGATATGCCCGTTCTCAGGATCTGTGCTGTACATGGCCGGGTACTGTTAAAGCAAAGGCCAAGCAGAGTGTAAGTGTTGAGAAGCAACTAGCACTGAAACTGAGACATTGCAGAGCATCTTCCACTGTACTTGTGATGCACGAGCACTTGGCATCTGCTTCAGTCTCTTCGTAGTGACAAGGTTTTCAGTTCTCAGAAGCAGGTTTGGCGTTTTCAGCCGTCAGAGCTAGTAAGAACCTGTGACTATATACTGTGGTCGCAAAAGAGATGGGAGTGGCTTCTGCCTAGTCAGTGTTTCTCATTGATGCCATGAAGCAGTGGTGGACTGCAGATGCAATACTGAGACACCACAGAGAAATGGCTGGTTCCCAAGAGTCATCACACACCACATCCCTTTAAGGTTCCCCTTAATAGGGAACAGATAATTGAGTGTGTGAGACTGCTATTGCAAGTGCCCATTAGAATAAAAAGAGAGGCAGCCAGATATGAATCCTCGGAAAGAACCTCCACAAGGGAGTCTAATAACAAGATGCTAAATGCAAACAGACATCTAATTGCTCACCAGGGATGGCTTTAGAACCTCCCCTTCTAGTTCAGCCAGAACTAAAGGAAGTATTTAACAGACTTCCTTTCTACAACTACCAGCTAAATCCAGGCTAAGCCTAGCATCTCTTCGTGACTTGGGAAACAGGAAAATCAACTTAGGATATTGCTTGTGAAGTGGCAAACTAGGAAACAATACTGCTAACTTCATCCTTTTTAGAAAATAACACTGCCACTAGCAATTAACTCCAGGTAAAAATGGACTTTTGATCCCATTAGGCCTGGTCTTTCTACAGAGGGGCCAAAGTCCAGCAAGATGTAAACTATATTCCAGCAGTCCTAGTGTTTCCTGCTTCTCACGAACAGAATTCTGACGGGCACTATCCAGAAACAACTCAGCTCTCCTTCCAGGACTGGAAACTGGCCTTTGGATAAGCCTGTGCCTCAGGAAGTCCACACATGCACCGGGGCCTGCAACCCCCGCTTACCTCCACCTTGTACTTCTTGCGGGCTTTGTTCACGTTGAGGGCTAGGTGGAGCACCATGACAAAGCTGGCAGCGCCAGTGAGTAGCACGAACCCGTATTCCTTAGAGAGGACAGTCATCGTGGCTCTGCAGAAGAAAGGACACCACAGTGGGAAACTAACCCAACACCATGGGCATCGTGTGGTACAAGGCCTTATCACCAGCAGATGCATACAGACCAAAAAGAGGACCTGAGTGTGGACCCTTGCATCCCCTAACCCTGTGCTGGGGCGTGTCCCTGGAGCTCAGTGTGAGTGACAGAACATGCCTGAAAAATAAGGCACCGCGTGAGAGAGGACGAATACCCTAAATCAACCCCTGGTCTCTATCTGAGCACGTGTGGGTGAGAACATCTGTACACACACGTGCACACGCGTATATATCACACGGACGCCACAAATGTATACACCATACATGCCTATGACACATACGTGCTCTACCTAATTAAAAAAAAAAGGTGTTTGTAAGAGGCCATCAGAAATGCCACTGTGCATTAGATGACAGAATTAAAGATTACTCCAGTAGAGAGAATAGCCTCAGAAAAGTACAAAATCATACAGGTCCTTTCTTTCTCCCTTCTCTCGCCTTCCTTTCCCCCTCTCTATCTTCTCCTTTCAGTCCTCACAACAGATTCTACTCCACCTTTACTATTTACTTTCCTGTGTATACACACAGTGAGAACATGGCGGCTAGAGAATGCCTTGCGGGAGTCTGTCCTCTCCTACCACCATGTGGGCCCTGGGGGTTCAACTCCAGGCATCAGCTGGCACCTTTACCTGCTGAGCCAGCTCATGGGCTCCTTAATTTCAGGTTTTTTTCAAGACAGGGTTTCTCTGTATTGTTTTGCAGGCTGTCCTGGAACTAGCTCTGTAGACCAGGCTGGCCTCAAACTCACAGAGATCCGCCTGCCTCTGGGTCCCGAGTGCTGGCATTAAAGGTTAATTTCAGTTGTTGGGTCTGTGTAGCTCAAGTTGGCCTGGTACTCAAGATATAACCCACAGTGGCCTCAAACTCACAGCAATCCTCCTGCTTCAGCCTCCTAAGTATTGAGATTACAGGTGTGTGCTACTATAACTAGCTATATATTCTCTTGGACTCAACAGCCATTTACAAATTTTACCTGTAGTATTGGAGTCATTGTAGTATGCCACTAAAATTTGCATTTGAGAGTATTTAACATGACATCCTTTAACAAAGTGCTGTCTACAACAATGGCTTCTGGAGAGCACTACTGTGAGGTCAGGACCTTGTGACCACTCTTCCACCTTGATCCTGGCCGCATGCTGGCACAATTTTAGAAGCCAGAATGGAGAAACTATAGGGAAAAGGGACCAGTCAAAGAAACACACCCTGAGCAGAGCCAAAGAAACACACTTTGGCCTTGCAACCAGAACCAAAGAAATGTACCCTGACCCTGAAACTAGTGCCAAACAAATACTCTTTGTCCCTGGAATCAGAGTCAGTGAAAGAAATGCACCCTGGCCCTAAAATTGGAGCCAAAAGGCTAAAAAAGACCAGAGAAAGAAACACACTTTGGCCCTGAAACCAGAGCCAAATCTGACCCTAATCCTGTACAGAAAACTAACCAATCCTTGAACAGGAGCTCTAGCCAATTTGAGCTCAGCATTGAAATCAGACCAATCCCTACCCTGGAAAAACTTCTCCTGCCCCCAAGAATCCCTATATAAACCCTGTGTATGTTCAGCTTGGCTGATCCAGCTGCTTCCTTCCAATGAATCCTTCTCCCAGCTTTGGGTGATGATCTTCTTTTGTGGCAGTGGAGCAGAGACGACCCTGGGCAGAGCAGAGCAAGCAGGGCTGTAACACTTTTGCCTGGGAAACCTTCCCCTGGCAGAGCGGAGTTGTTGCACTCCACTTTCCACTCCTGGGAGCAGAGCTGAAGTGTAGCAACTTTGCCAGGGAAACCTCCTCCTGCCTGAGCAAAACTGGGCAAACATCCCCAGCTAGAAGACCCTCTCCTGCTGGCAGATACACTGGGGAAGCCTTTCCCCGAGGCAGGGCTGTAAGCTGCTGCGCTTACTGAGGCCTGTGGTAGTCCTTGGCTCCTGAGCTCCAGGATACATTTCCATCTGAGCTGTGTAACACTCAGTATTCTGTGACTCCCAAGTGCCAGAATACCTGTCCCATTTGGTCCATCCAAAATGCTTGCAGAAACCCTACTTGGTATTTTGGCATCAAAGCATGGCTCCTGAGTTAATGGTGTGGACAAGACAGTCTGGCAGGTTCCTGAGAACCCAGGCTGCCCATAAAATCACCACTTCAACACAAGCCCCTCAAGAGTTGTGATGTCTGAAACTTATTTTGAAATGCATAAGAAGCTGGCAACACAAGATGAACAAATGTTATCTATAGAGGGGGTGGTAGCTATGTGGTTTCAAGATACAAGTCTGAATTTTTCTGACCACGCAGGAGCTGTTATTATAAACTGCTTTGAGAAAAAGCTAATCCTGGCTCTTCTTCCAGGGTTCAGCATTAAAACTCTTGTTTCAAAGGACAGACTTAGTCTGGGCATCAGAGAGAACAATGCTTAGCAGGTGGAAGATGCCATAAGTATCTCATGGCCCACTGGGCTGCCCGTTAACCTCTGTTAGCTTTGAACATTAGATGGAAGGGGTCAGAGCATGTAGGCAGAAAGGGCAAATGCAACATTAGAATATGTTGAAGTAACTCATTAGCACATGCAAGGCTGCCCAAGCCAGGAGCTCCTGTGTGATCTCTTCAGCTTAAAAATGACCATCTCACTGGGTTGTGGTGGCACATGCCTGTAATCCCAACACTCAGGAAACAAAGGCAGGTGGATCTCTATGAGTTCAAGGTTAGCCTGGTCTACAAAGCAAGTTCTAGGACAGCCAGGGCTGTTACACAGAGAAATCCTGTTTTGAGAAAAAAAAAAAAAACAAAGTGCCCATCTCTTGCTCATTGTGAAAGCACACAGTGGTAAGCAAATGCTTAAAAGGATGAGGCAGGAGGATCGTAAGTTCAAGGCTAATCTGTGCTATACCTTTAAGGGCCGGGGAGAAGTTTTAGTTGGTAAGATGCTTGCTGAGCAACCATGGGGACCTGAGTCCAATTCCTAGCATCCATGTAAAAAGGCAAAGTGGCACAGTCTTGGGATCCTACTGCTGTGGAGACATGGAGATTCCTGGAGCATGTTAGACAGCCAGTGTAGCCTGACTGCTGAGCGCTGGGTGTCAGTGAGAGACCCTGTCTCAAAAATCAAGATGGCTTCCTCCTGAGGAACAAGAGCCACCCAAGTCGTCTTATGGCTTCCACATGCATGTGTATGCAAACACACCCACCCTGCACATCTACACACCCACCAAAATAAGCAAAGCCTGTCTCTGATGAATGTTTAGCTTTTATCTCCCCAGCAGGCAGCTCAGGGTGTTGCCCTGTTGCAGAATGTTTCTAGTCATCTTTAAAAAGTACATGATTCCAGTACCCCTACCATCAGAGGAACACCTGGAACTTAAGTGCTGCACCAGACTGCAAAGCAGCAAGGATTATGGGTGGAATTCAAATCAGATTCATCTGGCTCCAATGGCCTCTTTCAGTCCTGCTTGCAAATTGAGAGCTGAACAATGTCTTTTCATTGGTCAGTGGAGCCACAATGTCCTTTTCAATATGGAACTTGGGGGTGAGCAAGTTGTTTGTATCTTTAAAAAGTAAGTTTCTCTGGACTAGAGAGGTGGCTCAGCAGTTGACAGCATTGGATGTTATTCCAGGTTTGATTCCCAGTATCCACAGGGTGGTTCATAACCGTATATAACTCCAGTCCCAGGAAATCCAATGGCTACTTCTGTCTAGCATCCAAGGGCACTGCATTCATGCACCTCACAGACATACATGCAGACAAAACACTCATGCACATAAAAATAAATTTAAGGTTCTCCTATCTTAGAAAGGAAACATTTGAGCTTCAAGCCCCTCAGACCAGTCTCCTCCCCTGTCACAGCACACAGAAATTTTCACTAGCTTCCCCTCCTATGATCTTTACCCTGTCCTGCCCATTTGTCCTTCATAGGGGTCAGACTGTCTCCATGACTCAGTATAAGGTGCCTCTGGGTCAGCAGCCCCAGCTACCCAGCTTCAGAGAATGAGGGGGCCTGGAATACTCTCCAAGCTTCTCCTTCCTTCTCAAGTTTTAAAAGTTAACACAAGTTAGAAGCTATGATAATAATTGTATAGCAAAAATACAGTGTGAATTCTGAACAACTTCTTGAAAAATAAAAGCGACTGAGTCTACTTGACATGCTTGGAGTTAAACCACTGGGCCAAACAGGCACTGAGAATGAAGTTGCCTCTAAGGCTGGCAGCGCTGCCTTTGTAGCACCGTGAAAGAAGCATAGCCACTTTAGCTCGGTTTGCAAGTCCAGCAGCTCAAGCGTACAAGGGCAGATCTAGGACCAGGTCAGGTTTTAGACTTCAGATTTCAAATTATCAGAATGGGCTTAGTCACTGATCCCTGTTTGCCTGATTTATCTAAGAGCAGCCAGGTGGCAAGACAGTGCCTTTTGGGCAGATGTCTACCACAGGTAAGGACCATTCCCAACACAACTGTTCTGTAATCTATAACTAGAAATTGACATGGCCACTAGGCTCCTCCTTCAGAACAGAAACGTAGTCTTCTTGCAGGCACACTTGGTGAGAGTCACTCTCTTCACTTCATGAACCTGGGTATGAACCAAGTATGAACCAAGCAAGAGCCAGGGGTCAAGAGGTGCTGGTGACACCTAGGACACAGGACTTGGATGATTCAAGGTTGGATCTGACCTCAAAGCCTCTTTCCTGAACTCTAGTTTTCATGGTTCCAGAAAATACTATCTAAGTTGCCAAGGGCAGGAAGTAATTAAACAGTCCTATCCTTTGAACCACAACAATCAGCATGGTGAGATATACATAAAGGTGTAGTCAGTGTCACTCCCAGCGTGGTGGCAAACTGGACTTAAGGCCCATTCAATAGGAGGAAATTATGCCTGGTACTGGAAACCTAGCCAACTATCCAGGCTAATGAGATCATCTTGGAAAATAATCCACTACTGACATTTTGCTAGACCAACATAATTCTTACTACATTCTAAGTCTTATACTCTTATGCCCACATTGAAGTATGGACACTCTTTACAGAAAATGGAGACCACCATAGAAAACCACAGCTGGACACGGTGCAGAGACTATGGGGGAGTCCAGCCTCAACTGATATTTATATAGAAGCTCCTGCATCTATGGCTCTAGGAACATCATGGAAACAGGGGGTAGAAAGATGGTAAAGCCAGATTACCAGGAAGTCTGCTATGGAAAAGTCTCTCCTAGAAATGGCTGAGTGACAATATCAATGGATATGTTTTCATGGAAGGGAGAAACTTTCACAGGGCCCCACCTCTAGGCAAAGAACTTCAGGCCACTAATGGCTGCTGCAAGATGGAGCATTAGTCTTTCCTTGGGATGAGCCCCTTCCTGGTTGCTGAATGCAAAGTGGTCAGCTCTGAAACCATATACACACAATAAATACAGCAGATTATATATATGTATATATGAATGTATGTATGTGTATGCATACATTCACACACATGTATATTACAGTAATAAAGCCAAAGAGGCTACCAACTGGAGGAAGAGTAGCTAGGAGGGGCTAGAGGGAGGAAAGGGCAAGAAATGATATAATTCTGCTTTGATTTAAAACATACGAAAAAGAAAAAAGAAAGATGCTGGTGAAATGACTCAATGGAAAAGGCAGAGAATTCACCCGAAGTTTGGGGAGGGGGTGTTTGATACTAGAGTGGCAGGTTTGCAGAGACCAGGTGATCTACGGTGGTGCGCCCTCTTAGGGGCTCTTCTGCAGGGGCTTTTGACACTTGTGGACAGATGCAGGAACAAAGGCCTGCATGCTGCCTTCCCGCCGGCGGAAGAGCCCTTCCAACACTTCCCCACACTCCCGCCACGTGTGGAGTCCTACTGTGCATGCCAGATCTGCACTCAGAGAAGACAACGAGAGTAGCCCTGGGGTCCGTGTGAGGGGCCATGTGGTTTGGCACTCCTCACAGCAAGGACAGCTCATGGTGTGTGCGAGTGCTTACAGAGCAAATGGCACAAGTGACTTCAGGTGGCTCTCAGGAAAGCCCCCACCCCAATACAAAGAGACATTGCTCATCATCTTAGACGGTACTGGTAATAAAAGTATTCACCTAAACTATTTGCTTCTTCTTCTCTTCCTTCCAAAGCATCTCCTGAAACCATGGAAGAAACTGGATTACGAATTACATAGAAGGAAGAATCTAAAACATAGAAGTTAGCACCATAGCTCCTAAATACTCGGATCTAAGGAGTAAACATGGATAGGCTTTCAGGAAAGGATCAGCCTAATTCAGTCAAGGTGCAAAGTCACTTTATCATCAGCTAAATTCTTATTTTCTGAGACTCTAGGGAAAAGGGATGGATGGATGTTCTCAGTCCTTAGAGGGTGGCCACTTAGAGGGTAGCACTGGTGATCTAAGCCTGCACATGCCTGGCACTGATGTCAGGGTGCATCAAGAAGGGGAAGGCGGTTCAGAGTCCACACCCAGGCAGCCACAGCCACACCCTGGGTTGTTAGGAATCCAGAGCCAGCAGAAGGCTTACAAAGTCTGGCCGGGGGAGCAGATAACTGATACACAAGCCCCCTCTGGTGTGAACACTCACGTGGGCCACACATATCTAGCTGATCGCATACTTGCAGCTCTTTTATGGACCCACCAAGATAAGGTTTTTACATTTGAGAACTTTGTCCTGGACCTGATCTTCATGGTTGGACACAGAAGCTCTGCAATGAATGCTTGCTTGTCCCTGTGTTTCCCACAGACTAACTGGGCACCGTAACACATACCTGAACACAGAGAATACAAGACACAAGCCTCCTATTTGTGTTTTTAATATCCACTTGCACGAATCTGGAAACTCGTTTGAGTGCAGCTGCGGTTCTCACTCTTCACCTGGAGGGTGTGTTAAGACATGACCCTCCCAGAGTTCCTGACTCAATAGGCTCCAGTGGGGCCTGTGAATACAATTTCCAAAAGTTCCCAAGTGTGTTGATCACATTTAAAAAACTGTTGCTTAGGGGGGATGGAGAGACAGCTTGGTGATTAAGACCACTGGCCGCTTTTCTAAAGTACCTGAGTTTAATTCCCAGCACACACATGGCAGTTGTGCAACTGTCTGTAATTCCAGTTCCAGGGGATTCAACACCTTCTTCTGGCTTCCACAGGCTCCAAGCACCAACATCATGTACAGGCATAATGCAGGTGAAATACCCACAAACATGAGAATAAACAAATGAAAGTTTAAAATACTGTTTTAAGGGTAAAACGAAGTTGTAGGACATGATGACTGTGCCTGAGCCACACTCTGAAGCATAGTCCAGTCTTGGTGATCTATACAAAGCTTTCTACTGGACCCTCCTGGAACCCCCTTTTCCTGCAGCATCTCTGGACCATGAGCTTGCACATACCACAGGACTAGTGTGTCTTTTCATGTTTAACATTTGGCTCAACACTACCTAAACAAGTGCGCAAGAGGGTTCTTTTTTCTTTTTTCCTAGGACTTTACCTAGCGCGCCTGACCTGTGACAGCCTCTGCCTTCCTGGATCTCTCTACACAGTCACAATCACCAGATGCCAACAGAGCTGGCATTTAAGGCTTTGTACACTGCAAGAGTGATGGTCACTGTGCTACAGGAGGACCTTTGGGAAACTGCTGCTGCTCACACTAGGAATCGCTGTTCCTCCAATTCTAAATACCATAAGCTAAGTGAAAGACATATTTAAGGGCTTAGTAGGATCTCCAATAAACTTCTCATGGAATTTTACATTCTTTCTGGCAAAAATAGTAAAATGGGAAATTATTTCACCAATATACATTGAATATCTATCTAACTACAGGACCGAGAGCATGTCAGGTAGAGACTTTATATAAATTAACCCTCTTCACCCTCACAATCATCCTATGTGGCAGTGGCAATCGTCACCATTTTCATTGTACACAGGAGGAAACTGAGGCAAAGAGGATCTTCATTGTTTGCCTAACCCTCCAGCACTGGTGAATGCAAGTCTGGAGTCTGGCAGACTGACACCAGTGTCCAAGTTATTTGCTACGAAGTCACCCTGCATAGATTATGCCTTAAAAGTCAGAAGCAGCATTAAAGAGCACTCATTGTCCTGGGCAGTACAGTGCACCCTGCTTCTGTTCCAGGAGCAAAGGGAAAGGAGTCAAGCAGAGACTCTTCTGGTCTTACCTACGTTTTCATAGAACTGGTGATCTAAGCCTGCACATGCCTGGCACTGAGTATATACAAAGTCCCAGCCTTCGGAGTCTTCAGGATATTTTACACCAGGGTTGGGCCTGCTATGGAGAAAGAGAGAGCTACTGCTTCCTTCCCAATGAGGATGGATTTTTATAGCTGCTGTTATTCTCTTCTTGAGATGACCGGCTCTTGCTAGAACCAATACAATGTTTCATAGAAGAGGCAAAAGTGGTCACATTGTCCTGTTCCGCATGTAGGGAGGAAGCATTCAGTTCTTCACCATGACACATTGTGTTACAGGTGGTTTCCATCCATGCTTCTATTGAGAATGTGTTAGAAATCTATTTGTTTTGCTATATTTGAAACATAGTGACATTTCTATCTATAACTTTAAAATTTCAATAAAGTATCTTGTTTCCAAAAAAACAAAAAAACCCCAGGTCATGGTGGGTTTCCAGGAGAGTGAGGGTGCTCTGGCAACCAGTCATTGACATCTTAGAGGGATGGTGCAGAACAGCACTCAAAGCAATAGCTGTGCAGCGTAGCTAGTTAGCAGATGCCAGGGGACAGTAGGTATGCCACAGACACCATGCACTCCATTTCAGGATGTCAGGCAGACACATGGGGGCTTATGGGCTCTTTGGCTCGGGTGTTCTGTTATAGGAATTCTGCTGATTCTCCTGGGAACATCCTTACTCTAGTACTCCGGTTTTGATCAACCCTGTCTCTAATTCCTGCTTCTGTCATTGCTGGCCTTATCTCACTGGGGCATAGTTTGTTCATACAGAAAGGGATCTGGGCAAGCCTACATTCAATTAAACACTTCTGGTGCAACATTCTCTTTCACCTGTGTACCCAAGTCCTCTTGGCTGCCCAGTGAAATTCCCCAGGGCACAATCAGCATTGCATAAGTAGAGCAAAAGACAGGATTTATGGATGTAGGCACTTGCCCCAAATAATTTATCATTCCTGAGTCACTAAGTTATATAGTACCTGTTTTTAACTGACAGATTCATTGGAGATATAAACATCTGCCTTCTCTTTGACCTTAAGTAAATAAAACCTAGATTGGACAATAGCAACTTTTACTTCAGTTTGAGATACTGTTCTCTTGCAAAATTTTGGCTGCCTTTTCACATTAACACAACCAGGAAGTTGACCATGACAAAGTATTCTTAGCTCAACTTGAAGCCATCATTCCCTCAAAGTCTCACAGCAGCTTTTACTTGGTCTATTATTATTATTATTATTATTGAGATAGGGTCTCTCTGTGGCTTTGGAGACTGTCCTGGAACTAGCTCTTGTAGACCAGGCTGGTCTCGGACTCACAGAGATCCACCTGCCTCTGCCTCCCGAGTGCCAGGATTAAAGGTGTGTGCCACCACCGCCCGGCTGAGAAGTCTTTTATTTATAACACTTATTTAGTATGAATTAAACCCTGTTCTAAGCAGTTCAATATTAACTCATTTAACTCCTCACAGCTTGTCTACTGTGTATTACTGACTACCTCCACTCTGCAGGTGAGGGAATTAAGCATTGGAGAGATTAAATAATGTCCTTCAAACCATACAGCTACCCCAGAGCAACACCAGGATTCTCACATACCCAGGCAGTGTGCCTCTAGATCCTACACTTTCAGCCTTGGTCACAATGTCTCTGAACCAAGCTGAAGAGCAAGTTTGACAACATTTGGCCCTCTCCTGTTAATAAAACATATTAACAAGAAGGTAGAGCTAATAATTAGCTCCAAGTTCATGCCTGATTATAGACTGTGATGTTTCTAATTGGAAAAGGGGGGGATCTTGAGAAAGATCCAGAAGAGAGCATTTTCATTTTAGTGCACACAGTATGCCGAGAGGAGTCCAGTGAAGAACACTTGCTTTGGTCTCCTGGCATACAGCTTGGCAGGCAGTGCAGAAGCTGGCTGGCTTTTCATCACTGTATCATGAGCTCCACAAACCTGCCCATTAACTGACATTACACAGGAGTGTAAAGTCACAGGGCAACAAAGCTATAACTTCCAGAAGAGGAAAAAGTCTTGAATGAGTCACACCGATACTACTTAGATTTTCCATTACAAAAAATAAAGATAGCTTAGAGTTATTATAATTCTTAGCAGATGCTAAATCCCTGGGAAGATACCAGCCATTAAGTGAAGGAACTACCTAGAATTCATCTGGTTTGACACTCTCATGTCTCTTGGAACTTAAAGCATGCTTTGGCATAATTACTTGCAATTTTTTCTATGTTTAAAAAAGCCCTGTCATTCTTTATTTTGTTTTTATTATTTAATGTGTGTGCTTGTGTCTGAAAAGGCTAGAAATGTATGAGTGTATACCACATTCATGTGTGTCTGCAAAAGCCAACAGGGTGTCAGATCTCCTGGAGCTAGAGTTACAGGTGGTTGTAAGCCTCTGGCGCAGACACTGGTACAGAACTCAGGTCCCCTGGAAGAGCAGCATGTGCTCTTAACTGCTGAGCCATAGCCCCAGCCTCTATTTGCATTTCTGAAGCTGGAGAAGTATAAAACATCATTTTCTTAAAAAGAGAAAAACGCTGAGTGTTGGTGGCGCACACCTTTAATCCCAGAACTCAGGAGGCAGAGGCAGGCGGATCTCTGTGAGTTCGAGGCTGGGCTGGCTGACAGCCTCCAAAACAATACAGAGAAACCCTGTCTCATAAAACCAAAAAAAAAAAAAAAGAGAGAGAGAGAAACACAGGTATCATGGAACATGCTTATAATCTCAGCATGTAGGGCACTGAGGCAGGTGGATTGAGAATCTGAAGCAGGCCTGGGCCTATGAAGGACACTCTGTTTTAAAACAAAAGGGTGGGCAATGGCACCAGAGTATTAGAATTCATATTCCAGTTGATGAGTAGACCATGTCTAGAAGGAACTCAAAAGGCAGCAAGAGGACCTATGAATTTCTCAATGCATTTGGAAAACAATGTGATTTTCCTGCTCTAGCTGTTACATTTCTCTCCACAGGCAGGCAAATGGACTCTGAGAACTTATCTTACATAGTGATATCTGACAATGACAGCTAAGTTCTTATTCCAGAGGACAGGATATTCACAAGCAAGATCAATAAATTCAGTTGCAAGGGCTGAGGCCATGGCTCAGTCAGTTCAAGTGCTTGCCATGTAAGCAACTGAATTCAGGTCCCTGCACCGATGTAAAAAGCCTGCTGGGGCCATCCCATTGCTCAGGGAGCAAAGACAGGAGGATCCCTGGTGCTTTCTGGCCAGTCAGGCTAGCTGAATAAGTGAGATTCAGTGAGAGCACCTGTATCAAAAATTAGGTGAAGAGTGATTAAGGAAGACTCCCAAGGATGACCTCAGGTCTTCATATGTATGTATGTACATGCACATGTGTGTAAGTTCGAACACACACACACACTTCAGTTGCAGAAATAACAACTGCATACTCTAAAGAGATATTGATTTATAATTCTAAGTGGTACTTAGTCAACTGTGGCCAGCAATAGTGCTCTGAATATAAATTCAGAATATTTAAGTATAAACATAGGGAATGATAGGTTTAAAATCAGCTAAATAAATAAAAAATCACCTAAATCAGTAGGTGTTAAACTACTTTTGACATTGTTCATCTGCTATCCACTCATTCCATGGGCTTTTCAGCATCTCTTTGGATAAACATATCTTTCTTGTGTTTTTTCCCCCCTCTGTGGGACTTCACTTTCAGATTGTTTCCTTTAGAACTCTACACCAGGAGGAGGGAATCTAAGTAAGAGGAAGGCAGCCCTTGTCCTTTAACAAGATCTCAATGGCGCAGGCTGGCCTTGGATTACCTGTCTCAGTCTCCCCAGTGCTAAGATTCCAGGTGCAGGCTTCTGCACCCAGAAAGATTTTGTTAGTCTAAGGAAACCCCAGGAGTGCAGTTTCTATGGTTGGCCACAGTACCACTGTCATTTATATATAGTAACACTGGTTAAAGAAAATCACTTGACAAATTTTCTATTTTTGTAACATTGTGTCAGGGAGAAGCTTAGCAGAATGTACTTCCCAGGGAGAAAGCACTTGTTTGGATTTCAGAGGTAAGTTTTATTTAACTCCTTAGATAAATTTAGCTCCTGTGAGAATAAACACTCTGGATCCCCTGACTCAGACAATATACTCTCCTTACTGACACAGGGAAATAAAACACGACCAATAAAACCAAATAAATCCCAACCAATAACCTTGGGTGCTTCCCCGAAACTGCAGGCTGCAGGTGCCTTACAGATTTTCCCCCAGAGAAGCCCTGACTCCAGTTCCTACTGTAAAATCTGCAGCAGACTCTGCAAGACCACACCTAAGCCTGCAGCATAGTCTCTCTGGGGTAACCTCCTTTCCCGACTCAAGTCCCAACCCGCAGCGTTCCTTTCCTACCCATCCAACATCTGTCTCTGCTTTTCCTCTACTTCCTTTTCCACACTCAAGTGTACCCCAGGCTACTTGAATATTGGTGCCTCCCAAGCAAAGAATTAGCAGAAGACAAGACCTATAATGACTCACAGTTTTTACTCCCTGCCACCACCCTGCAGTTGCCCCACCCCTGTGGTTCTGGGTCTCCCCGTAGGGATACAAGATTAAGAACAGAAAGTTGCAGACACGCAAGGAAGAGATGAATGAAGATTCCCCCCCCCCCTCCGGAGAAGTCTCTTGCTGTTAGGATAGAGGTAGGAAAATGACCCACATTCAGGTTTCAAATGCAAATATTTCTGCGAGGCGAAAGGAAAACAAACATAATTCCCTCTGAGACCCTCCGGAAGGATCCTAGCAACAACACATCCACGGCAAGTTCGGCGCTTGCACGACACTTATGAAATCTGTGCCAGATCCGCATGGCCAGTTCCCACTGCAGAGCTCGGACCTCCAGTCTCAGTACTACAGCTGCAGTGGCAAAGGTCAGGAGGGTTACGGAAGGCCGAAAGAGTGAGCCCCGGATCTTTTTTTACACAGCTGGAGTAAATGAAGAGAGGAAAATAAGGAACTGAGGATGAGCTGACCTTGAGAATCTCCCTGAGTTATAGATAGAGGGGTAGGGGGTCTCACCTAGAAGCTCCAAAGCCACTCCATTAGGGAGAGGATGGAGGGCGGAAGGAGGGCTTAGAATGTAGAGCCCAAATTGACAGATAAGAAAGGGAGGTTGGGGACTCTATTCCATTCCAAGTGGCTGAGATACAGGAGGTGCGCTTGTCGGCGTTAGGTGCCCCAGCACAACTAAAGCTCCTGCAGCTGACAACTTACCTGGATCACCTTCACGCTCCTGGTGCAAACTGGAGCTGCGCAGCACTGCCAGGGTGCGGCTCCAGCAGTCTCGCAGGACCCGCCCCACTGCACCGGGGGCAGCGCGTGGCCACGCCCCTGGGCGGAGCTGCAAGGACCGCCTCTGGCTTTGGCAGTTCTGGCTGTGTCTGAAGAGAGACTGCATTTTTCTCCCTGTTCCTGATGGTCCTCATGTGTACCTTTCTGGCTCCGCAGCCTACATATTTGCTCTCCTCCCCAAGTATCTTTTCCTGACCACAGTCCCAAATTCATTCTACTTGGCTGCAGCTGGAGGAACAGTAGCGCGTTAGTAATTCGTCCCCAGCAGAGCCACCGTAGCTCTCGCTGCACATGCGTAGGCATAGAGGGTTTTAGAAGTGTTGCGTGTGTCCTGTCTTTGAACTCTCCTGGTGAGAGGCGTTTAGAGTCTGGGAGTTCCCTTCGCCAACGTTGTTGGCACGTACCTCAGCCCTGCCCACATGGTGGGCCGCACCCCTTCTCGTCCGCCCCCTCGCAGGCCGGCTCCCGAGGTTTGCTCGCCCAGGTGAGCCCCGCAGACTTAACAAAGAGCACAGGCGCACCCTCGTGTGCCACCTCGCGGCGGCCTCCAGGAGAGCCTTGGATAGGACCTTCTGGGCTGAAGTAGACCTTGGCTGCTAATTTCTGTAAGTTCTGCTTTAAACCGTCACAGAAGGCACCAACATTAGCATTTATTTATTTATTTTTGCGTCTCTTAAGTGCCCCGCTCAACATCCCTACTTACTACCTCAATACCTGGGTCAGACATTGCGTACCTCAGTCCTTCATAAACACACGGAAGTAAGTTTATTCTGTAGCTAAATATGAGTAACCACGGCCCGCGGGACACAGATCCAGGTTGCCCAAATACCACGTTCCAACTGGTATCTCATGAACTTATAGTGACAGAAAGGGAGAAAGTTATGAATCAAGTCCTCTTTCAAATACGTTTGGAGAACATCAAGCACGCAGATTATAGCAAAGCCTGGGGTAACCCTCGGATACTATCTGACTCCTAGAGGCCAGTGGCCAGTTTGTACTGTCTGAAAGGATTTGAGTCAGATGTACAAGGATAAGCTGTTCAAATACACTAGTGTATTTGAGCTTAGACAATTAAGGGTGTTAAAGATATCTCAATGATTTGTTCAGAACCTCAAGTTCCCACCCTTCCACAGTCACTGAAATCTAATCAGTCAGCATCGTGGAATCCTTAACACGGGTAGGAGCCGCCCCTCAACTTCAGCTCGCATTTCCTTCCTTTTCTCCTGTTCCTTTCTGACAGCCCAGGCTGGTCTCAAACTCAACTCTTGCCACACAGCCCAGGCTGGTCTTGAACTCCTAAGCATCCTGACTCCACCTTCCAAGTGTTGGCATTTCAGGTGTGTGCCAGCTTGCCCACCCTCCTCTATTGTCTCTTCTTTGGGGGCTTTACACTTCTAAGAAAGAGTGTTTGGGAAAGACTAGAGTCTAAAAGGGGCGGAGGCTGGATTTCTGTTCGTTTTTACTGGTTTGTCATGCCCACGAATCTGTAAGTACTTTGAGGGCTCATAAAATGTTTACTATTGCTGTTTCAGCACTTTTCAATTGTTCTCATGCTTTCTCCTTAAGTAAGGGTTCCTGGTATGTTGGGTTTAAAGGACTTGTTTTACCTGAACATTGAGAAAGCGAACAGGAAAAAAAAATTCTGCATTATTGGGGGGGTGTTCTCTTGCTTTATATATATATAAGAGAAGGCAATCTAGGCAGTAGAAGGGATGAGCAGAATGTCAGGATAAGTCTGGCTGCTATTTCCCAGATACTCCTGCTTGATCCTAAACAAGAATTGATTATATAGGAACTTCTTTTTAAAAACCTTACAAGGCCAGGGGTGGTGGTGTGTGCCTTTTTATCCCAGTGCTTGGGAGACAGAGGCAGGGGGATCTCTGTGAATTTAAGGCCAGCCTGGTCTACACAGGGAGTTTTAGTACAACTATATATATATACATATATGTATATGTATATATATATGCAACTGTCTCAAACACACACACACATACACAAAACTAACTAACTAAACAGAAACCAAAACCAACCACAAATCAACCAAAACTTTATAAAAGCATTGTTTGTCTTTTGTTTATTTTGTCCATTTAATAAATCATAGTCCATTTCCCCTTCATTGACTGTAGTTCATCTTCAACATTATTTGGTGGTTATGGTATGCCACTTTATGCCATAATCTTTTGTTGGAGTTACCTTGTTTTGAGCTTTCCTATCACAATGTACAACTTTGTGTCTTAGGGTTTTTTATTGCTGTGAAGAGACACCATGATCACAGCAACTCTTACAAAGAAAACATTTAATTGAGGGGGTGGCTTACAGTTTCAGAGGTTCAGTCCTTTATCATCATGACAGGGGGCATGGCAGAGTGCAGGCAGGTGCAGTGCTGGCTACCTCTTGACCAGAAAGCACCAAGACGTCAGCTGAGTGAAACTTGAGAAAAGAGATCTCACAACCCATCCCCACAGTAATACACTTCCTCCAACAATAGCACACTTCCTTTGACAAGGCCACACCTCCTAATAGTACCACTCTCTTGGGGGTCATTTTCTTTCAGATCACCACAGTTGGTAAATCTGTATGTGTGCTTATGATGATTTGACTAAATTCCTTTAAGGAGGTATTTTCTAGGCTGGGCAGTGGTGCCACACACCTTTAATCACAGCTCGTGGGAGGCAGAGGCAGGCGTATCTCTGTGAATTCAAGGCCAGCCTGGTCTACAGAGGGAGTTCCAAGACAGCCAGAGGTACACAGATAAACCCTGTTTAGATAAAACAAAGCAAGACAACAACAATAAGAAACAATACAAAAAAGAGGGACTTTTGGGTTAGAGAATACATATTTCTTTACATCTCCTGGTATCTATAACCACCGGCACACCTGGGAAAGAGTGAGATTTTCCTCCGGTACTGGACATTGGGTATACTTGCTTCTGTTTCTAAGTTGAAATAAGACTTTTATCCCGAGGCTGCTGTGAAGGGCAAAGGGAGCACCGCACAAGAGCCCCATGTGCCTTCCCCCAGGTTAATGTATTTGTAGGTCCCAGTAAAACAACAGGGATTTGATGTGCAGCCCTTGGCTCAGAAGTTACTGTGCCCCTGCTTCACTCACGATTAATTCCTTCTCTACTTACAATTTGCCTTCTGCTTCCAAACCTCCTTTCTGAAAGGTCACCATTGGCCTTGTAAACTCTCCATAGCATCTCAAGCATAGCTTTTTCCTGAGTCTTGCTGGCTGCTCTTCATCTCTCTTGATACTTAGCATGTGTTCCAGATTCTCTGGGGCACTGTTCCCTCTCTCTCTTCTTTGCATTCCTCTCTTCCCTGAGTCCCTTCACTGACTCTCCCTTAATGACTCATCTGCACTGTTGACTGTTTTGGTTGTAGAGAATCCACATTTCCTTTTGTTATATCCGGTGGAGGTAGAACCTAGTATTAAAGTGACAGGGCCAGTCTTGCCTCTTCCTGAGGTTGATGGGAGTGTAAGCATGTACCTTTGGCTCTGCCAGCCAAGTCCTTGCTCCCAGGATTCTGACCCCTAAGAAAATGAAGTGACCTCATTAGTTTTTATTATTGGTTTGACACAACCTAGAGTTACCTGGGAAGAGGGAACCTCTGCTGAAGAATTGCCCTGATTAAATTTATCTGAACCATGTCTGTGAGAGACAGTCTTGTTTGATGATTGATGTGGGAGGGCCCAGCCCACTGTGGGCAACACCATTCCTAGGCAGGAGGGCCTAGCCTGTCTACACAAGGTAGATGAACACCAGTGAGTTCCTCTGTGGTGTCTGCTTCACTCCTGGCCCTGATCCTTCAATGGTGGACTATGATATGAAAGTGTAAGCTCTGGTCATGGTGTTTCACAGCAACAGAAAACACAGCCAGCACAAGCAGCAATGTGAAGACATTTGGAGGGTTCATTCACTGTGGTGGCAGCTGTGGGGGAACCAGATGTCTTTACTCTTTTGTGACCACTCTTTATTCCTTCTTTTACTTCTGTATTAAAAATCAATATTTTTACAAATTAAAATTTGTAAAATTTGAAAAAAATTAAAAAATTTACAAAGGGTCTCATTGTAGCCAATTTGGCCTTAAACTTACTATGTAGCTCAGGCTAACTTTGAATTCTCATCTTCCTTCTTTTGCCTCCTAAGCATTAGGTTGGGGTGCCATCGTACTTGGTGCTATCATATATATCACAAAGTTCCTCTGCAATGTTGGGGCATCCATCTTCAGCCTACAGGCTTACAATATTTGGCATACTTTTCAGTGAGGCAGGAATCTCAAAGGACTGTCTTGCCTTGTTTTGGCAAAGTTCAGCAGTTAGTTTTCTCCTTCTATTTATTCTCTTCTGTGAGTCCTGCATGTCCGGTTTATAAGGCATACTGTCAGCTGTCAAAGCAAAGCAGTTCTTTGTCCAAATGGCTAGCCTTGCCACATTGAAAGCAAACTTGATATGGAATTTCTTTGATGCCTATCCTCCTTTTATGAAGTAAATTGGTGCTTCCAGGAGCAGATGTGTCAGTGTCATGAAAAACCTTAGGTTATTAAACATCTTAAATGCCATATTCTGTAGTTCTTTGAAGTGTTTGAAAACCATCAATCTGTCTAAAGTACACCTATTTAAACTTGAAAACATACCTAATGTGACTACAAGTTTGATTATTATAGATTAACAACTAACATCATTTCTTAATTATTCATTGAATTTTAAATGAGTTGAATAAGCACAATATCCCAAACAAGAGTAAAAACATATATAGCATAATAAAAATAATTTTAAATTTGTATCAGTGTACTAAAACCCATGCCAAAGCAAAATATTTGGGGTCAGTAGTTATCTTCTTATCCTATATTCCCCTAAATGATAATGAACATCCATAATCTACCAAATAACCAAATCCACCCACCCCATCTCTTGAGAATGTGGGCATTGTGTTCTCCACTCCTGTTGTCTGTGGGCGAAAGCATTTTTAGGGGTCCCTGAGAAAATTTGAGATAATGGTCAAGCCCTGGAAAGACCAACTCTAATCTTTGTTGATAGCTATCACCTGTGAAGATTCAGAAGCTCTTCCCTGATCAAGCCTGATCCATACCAATCCTGAAGGAATTCCCAACCTCTCGTCTCCTGTGGGAACAAAAGCAAAACCTTTTCTCCAAAGCAGTGTTATCTTTTAAATTCCATTTTGCAAATACATTTTTTGACTTCCATTTTACAGTTAAGGCATTCCTAAAGTATACAGACTGGTTTATTTCAATAGCCCCTCTTTCAGTTTAGCAGCTGTCCTTTGCTTACCAGCAGTGAAAAAATTCAAGGTCAATGCAGCAACATACAGGATCCAGACTCCCTGTGTATTTTTCATCTTAAGCACCACCTAGCTCCCAAATAAATACACAGAGGCTTATTCTTATTTATGAATGCCCGGCCTTGGCGTGGTTTGTTTCTAACCAGCTTTTCTTCACTTAAATTATCCAGTCTATCTTTTGCCTCTGGGTTTTTTCTTTCTCTAGTCTATATGCCTTTCTTTACTTACTATTCCATGGCTTGCTACGTAGCTGGGTGGCTGGCCCCTGATGTCTTCTCTTTTTCTCCCTTTTCATTCCTTAATCTCCTCTTCCCAGATTTCCCTTCCTATTTATTCTCTCTGCCTGTCAGTCCCACATCTTCTTTCTCCTGTCTAGCGATTGGCTGTTCAGCTTTTCTAGACCAATCAGGTGTTTTAGACAGGCAATGTAACAAATGCAACACATTTTTGCATCATTAAACAAATATATGTTCCACAGCATAAACAAATGTAACTGATATTACACAACACATATTAGTACCAAATATTTAAATATTTCCATGCCTCAAGAGAACATTACTTGTGGGATTAGATCAAAATTGGAGTTACCAGAGAATACACCTAGGAGGACCCAGGTCTCTATTTTTCAGATACCATTCCCACTTAAAAGACTCAGAGCTTCTTGAGAAAATGCTAATACCCAGGGCAACTATGGGAAATCTTCTATTGAAAGTAAAGACAGGACTGGAGATGCACCTCTGTTGATAGAGTATCTGCCAAGCATGCCCAAAGTCTTGGGTGTGACCCCCAGCACCACAGAAAGTCAGGAGTGGTGCTGCATCCATGAACTTAAGAGGCAGAAGAAGGAAGGTCAAGCTTGCCTTTAGCTATATAGTGAGGTTAGGGCCAGCTTGGATTACTTGAATTAAAAAAATTAGCAAAGATACATAAACCAAGCATGGTGATACATGCATGTAATTTTAGTACCTGAGTAGCTGAGGTAGAAGAATCAAGGCCACCTTAAGCTGTGTTGTGTGATTCTTTGTAAACAAAATAAAATAAAATTAAGATGTACTATGAACTTGATCCTCAATAGAAATAATAAGGCTGTTGAAACAGCTCAGCCTGTGCTTATCGTGTGTAAGGCCTTTAGCTCAGCCCTTCAACACTCACACACAAGACTGATAGAGTACTAAATAAAATAAGAATCTGTGAGCCCATACTGCTAACTAATACAGATATACATAAGTGCATACACACATGTGTATGCATAGAGGATATATAGTTATTTATAGTTTTATAACTTTTCCATATATTTAAAATTATTTCAAAATAAAGTATTACAAACTTCTATCCTTAACTTGTTTCTTATTACTCCAGTGCTTATAAATTCAACTATACTATGCATTTATAGATGCATTACGTTCCTTCATGCTTGTGCCCCTGCATAGTTCTTTGAAGAGCACACATTCCACAGTTGACCACCAGCCAGAACAGGGTCTGGCACTGACTACATACTCAGTAATGCTCAATATTGAATGCTTGATGTGTGCTACAGACGAATTTGTTTTTTAGATTGCAGAATTATGTGTATGACATCATGAATTTAAATACCAGAGAGCAGTGAGTCCAGTGGAAGATATGATCTGCTTTTTAGTAGAAAAAGATCAGAGAGTTCAAAATCAGGGACATAAGTAGATTACGTTTCAAACCAAAAGAGATAAAATTTCTTTTTTTTCAGATTCTTTAATTTAAATTAGAAACAAGCTAATTTGTTTTACATATCAATCCCAGTTTCTTCTCCCTCTCCTCCTCCCCTGCCCCCAACTAACTCCCTATCGCATCCCCTTTCTGCTCCCTAGGGAAGGCGAGGCCTTCCATGGGGGATCTTCAAAGTCTGTCATAACATTTGGAGCAGGACCTAGGCCCTCCCCTGTGTGTCTAGGCTGAAAGAGAGAGTATCCCTCTATGTGGCATGGACTTCCAAGTCCATTCATATACTAGGGATAAATACTGATCCATTGCCAAAGGCCCTATAGATTTCCCAGGCCTCCTAATTGACACCCACTATCAGAGGGTCTTGGTCAGTCCTATGCTGGTTTCCTAGCTATCAGTCTGGGGTCCATGAGCTCCCCCTAGTTCAGGTCAGCTGTTTCTGTGGATTTCACCAGCCAGGTCATGACCCCTTTGCTCATCACTCCTCCCTCTCTGCAACTGGATTCCAGGAGCTACTGGATGAAGGCTCTGCTTCCATAAGCTACTGGATGAAGGCTCTAGGATGGTATATAAGGTAGTCATCAGTCTCATTATCAGGGAAGGGCATTTAAGGTAGCCTCTCCACTATTGCTTATATTGTTAATTGGTGTCATCTTTGTAGATCTCTGGACTTTTCTCTAGTGCCAGATTTCTCTTTAAACCTATAATGGTTCCCTCTATTATGGTATCTCTTTTCTTGCTCTCCTCTATTTTTCCCCTGACTCAATCTTCCTGCTCCTTCATGTCCTCCTCTCCCCTCCTCTTTTCCTCTTTTCTTTCTCCCAACTCCCTCTCCCCTCTCCCCATGCTTCCAATTTGCTCAGGAGATCTTGTCCCTTTCCCCTTCTCCTGGGTGACCATGTATGTCTCTCTTAGGGTCCTCCTTGTTTCCTAGCTTCTCTGGTGTTATGGATTGTAGGCTGGTAATCCTTTGCTCTGTGTCTAAAATCCATATATGAGATATGAGTGAGTACATACTATGTTTGTCTTTTTGTGAGTGGGTTACCTCACTCAGGATGGTTTCTTTTAGTTCCATTCATTTGCCTGTGAATTTCAAGATTCCATTGTTGTGTCGTCCCCCCCCCCCCTTGCTGAGTAGTATTCCATTGTGTAAATGTACCACATTTTCTGTATCCATTCTTCAGTTGAGGGGCATCTAGGTTGCTTCCAGGTTCTGGCTATTACAAATAATGCTGCTATGAACTTGGTTGAACAGATGACCTTGCTGTATGAATGTGCATCTTTTGGGTATATGCCTAAGAGTGGAATTGCTGGTTCTTATTTTCCTGAGGAATTTCCATACTGATTTCCAAAGTGACTCTACTAGTTGGTACTCTGTCTAGCAGTGGAAGAGTGTTCCCCTTTTTCTACATCCTCTCCAGCATAAATTGTCATTGGTGTTTTTTATTTTAGCCATTCTGACAGGAATAAGATGATATGTCAGAGTTGTTTTGAGTTGCATTTCCCTGATGGCTAAGGATGTTTAGCATTTTCTTAAGTGTCTCTCAGCCATTTTAGACTCCTCTATTGAGAATTCTCTATTTAGTTCTGTAGACCACTTTTTAATTGGATTATCTGGTGTTTTGGTGACTTGCTTTTTGAGTTCTTTGTAAATTTTGGAAATCAGCCCTCTGTCAGATATGGGATTGATGAATATCTTTTCCCATTCTGTGGGCTACCATTTTGTCTTGTTGACTGTGTCCTTTGCCTTACAGAAGCTTCTCAGTTTCAGGAGGTCCCATTTATTAATTGTTGATCTCAGTGTCTGTGCTACTGGTGTTATGTTCAGGAAGTGGTCTCCTGTACCAATTCATTCAAGGGTACTTCCTACTTTCTCTTTTAAGAGGTTCAGTGTGGCTGGATTTATGGTGAGGCCTTTGACCCACTTGGACTTAAGTTTTGTGCATGGTGATAGATATGGATCTATCTTCAGTCTTCTACATGCCAGCATCCAGTTATGCCAGCACCATTTGTTGAAAATGCTTTCTTTTTCCCATTGTATAATTTCAGCTTCTTTGTCAAAAATCTGGTGTTCGCAGGTGTGTGGGTCCTTATCAGAGTTTTCAATTAGATTGCATTGGTCTACCTGTCTATTTTTGTGCCCATACCAAGCTGTTTTCAGGACTATGGCTTTATAATAGAACTTGAAGTCAGGGGTGGTGATGTCTCCAGAAGTTCCTTTATTGTACAGGGTTGTTTTGGCTGAGATAAAACTTTCTTTGCTTAAAGACCCTCCCATCAAGAATTCTTAGACAAAGAGAAACCAGTTCTATGGAAAAATAAGTATGTCTTCTTTCTCTACTTGTCATTAAAAATCTTTGAAGTAATGTCTCTAAGTTGGGAAAAATCTGTTGATTTTTATTTAGGGAGATGGAGAAATGGATCAGTTGTTAAGAGCAGTTGTTATTCTGTTCCCAGCACCCATGCCATGGCTTACAACCATCTACAACTCCAAGTGCACACACTACAGACAGACAGACACACACATACACACACTGAATGAATGGGTGGATGAATGTATGAATAAATAATTATAGATATATGTCTATAGTCAAACCCAAGTAAACTTTTCTATACACAGAAACTTCTTTGAGGCTGAACAGATGGCTCAATGGTTAAGAGTACTGACTGATCATCTAGAGGTCCTGGGTTCAATTTCCAGCACCCACATGACAGTTCACAATCATAGGTAATTCTACTTCTAGGCGATCTGACCTCATCTTCTTGTCTCTGTGAACAATAAATCTCAAAAATGAAGTAAAAATGTTGTTGTATTATAGATCTTTTTTTACTCTTTATACATAGACATCTGAGACATCCTTTCAAGTCAGCATTCAGGCCCATACCATTTTCTTTAAGGGTGCATTCCAATTCAGTGTGTAAATGTATTTAAATTTTGTTTAAACAGTTTGTGAACAATTTAGTTGGTTCCATTTCCCCCTCTTATTATGATAAAGGTAGGGTGAGCATCCTTGAAACTGACATATCCTGGTACATTTTGTTCTTTTTTTATTTTTAATTTCATTTTGCATTCCAACCAAGGTTCTCCCTCCCACCCCTCCTCCAGTCCCCCTCACCTTACTCCTATCCCACCCTCTTTCCTGTCTTTCCAGCAGGTAAGGGCTCCCATGGGGAGTCAAAGAAGTCTGGCACATTAAGTTGGGGCAGGACCAAGCCTCTCCCCACTGTGTTAAGGTTGAGCATCGTGCCCCCTCATAGGGAATGGGCTCCAGCAAGCTAACTCATATCAGGGATAGATCCTGGTCCTAGTGCCAGGTGCCCCTCAGATAGCCCAAGCTTCACAGCTGTCTGCCACATAAGGAGGGCCTAGTTCAGTTCTATGGAGGATCCATAGTTGTCAGTATAGAGTTCATGAGTTTCCACAAGCTTGGTTCAGCTGTCTCTGTAGATTTTTCCATCATGATCCTGACCTCCATTGCTCATTTATTCCATCCTCTCTCTTTGACTGGATTCCTGGAGCTTGGCCTGGTGCTTGGTTTGGATCTCTGCATCTTGTTCCTTCAATTACTGGGTGAAGTCTCTATGATGATAGTTGGGGTATTCACCAATCTGATTACAGGGGAAGACTAGTTCAGGCATCCTCTCTACTATTGCTAGGATCCTAGTCTTACTTGTGTCATCTTTGTGGATTCTTGGGAATTTCCCTAGCACCTGGTTTGTCCCTAATATTTTGCTAGTTCATACTCAGGGCAAATTCCTAGCAACAGGGTTGCTGTATTGGAAGCAATTGCTAGTTTTTTTCTCCTAAAAGAGATCATAATTAGCACTCCTACAATATTATCTGATGGCTTACAAGTGTGACTGTTCCTGGATGGGCCTCACAGACTTGGGACTGCTGAGCTCTATAGTTCCAGAGAAGCTGTGTACCTCCAGAGAAGCTGCGTACCTCCAGAGAAGCTGCGTACCTCCAGAGAAGCTGCGTACCTTCGAGGGCTTGGTGGCTCCTGACTTCTGCCCCGCCTGCCACTCTCACAGAAGAAACACATCTTCCATCATTTTGGTGCTCATTTCTTAGTGCCACAGGGAGTAGTTTTTTATGTTTATTTGAGACAGGATTTCTCTGTGTAACAGCTGTAGCTTTCCTGGAACTCGTTTTGTAGAACAGGCTGGTCTTGAACTCACAGAAATCCTCCTGCCTCTGCCTCCTAAGTGCTGGGATTAAAGGCGTGTGCCCCCATATTCAGTGGAGTATTACTTTTAATACACGTATTTTGTTTTAACTGCTTGTGTATTCTTTGATTTTTATATTTTGCTTTTTCCTTACTATATAAAACTGTAAATTGTGGATCTTACCTGTTTGCTTTTCTGTACCGCAAATATATTTCCTTGGTTTGTCAAAGAGTTTAAGGCTTTATTTACTTATTTTTGCTCAAAGAGAAACATATATATATATGTATGTATGTGTGTGTACATATACACATATATATATATTTAATGTAGTTAAATTTATCACACATCTGCCAAACAACTTACTGGCTTGGTACCCCCTGAAAATGCCCTTTCTATCCCTGGATCATTTGTGCATGTTTTTCCCCTAACATCCTGTGTGTGGGGCTGTGTTTTCCTTCCTTGTTGAAAATATCATGTTTTCCATAAATTACAATGCTGTACACATTTGGTTTATTTCTTGATTATCCATATTCTTTTACTGATGTCTATTTTCAAAGACTGTTTTACACTTTTCACTCTACATCCTTTACAAAAACAACTGCTAGGCATGGGTGGCATCTAAGGACAGAACACTTATCCAGTGAACGTTTGGATTGGACAGCAGCAAACAAAGAGCCCAGGCACCAGTACTCAGGTAATTTTATTTAGTTTTGCTGCTGCTGTTTGAGACAGTCTTTCTATATAGCCCAGGATAGCTTCAAACTTTTTATCCTTCTGTCTCCTTCATACCTCCGGAATGACAGGCATGTGCCAGCCATATCGTTTTGATTCTGATTGTCCTTCTGCCTCACCATAACTTCTTCAATGAAGCGTCCCAGGTAAGGAGATGTCCTTGGTTGGAGACATTAGGAAGGGCAGAATTATGGGTTTTTTGGTTTTGGTAATTTTCCCTGTTTTAATTTTCTGGAACCACCTAGAATAAGTGGCATAAACAATAGAAATTAATTTGTCCTAGTACCTACCAGATGCTAGAAGACAGAGGTCAATGTGTTGGCAGGGTTGGTTCCTTCTAAGACCCCTCTCCTTGACTTGTAGATGACCATTTTCTTCCAGTGTCTGTTCATGCCTAATCTCTTCTTACAAGACATCAGTCATATAGGATTAGGGCCTGCCCATATGACATCCTGTTTTCAAATGTAGCCACACTTTAAGATAGTGGAGGTTAGAATATCAATTCATGAATTGTGGGGAGACACAAGTCAGCCCATAATACTCCCCAACATGGGGAACTTATTCCTCAATAAATTCTGCAAGCATCAACTCAAATATCAACTCCAAGTTTCTAGGCCTTGGGGTCATGACCGTGAGTGACATGCTTTATACTTAGAACTTCACTGGGTTTAAGGTCGGCATAGAGGACTCATAGGCCAAACTGAGAAAGTAATTCTGTTCCTTTGTCCTGCCGCTGTACAGCGGGTCTGACTCTGTCTAGGAAGTGTCTAAGATTGAGGAAGTTCACTGAGACCCACACTGGGAGAATGAAGTTCAGTCATCCTTTAGAGCCATTATTGCAACATCTCTCTCAAGTTGGAGCTTTGGGCTCACCCAGGGGCTCTGTAGAAGAGTTGACTCATGTAGTCAGTATTTTATCCAGAGCATTCTGGGTACTAGCATTTGCAATATCCTAGGGGTCCTGAGAGGGATCACAGGGGCACTGACAAAACCCACAAGTGGGAAAAGCATCGCAGTGTGAGCATCTGGGTGCTCTTCCTGGGGAGGTCACTGTGCCTCCTCACTCCAAAGGATCATGTCCAAGATGGGGACCCTCCTTATATGCAGCCTTTGGTAGAGGACACGAACCTTTTCTGCTTCTTCAAGAGGTTAGGAGAGAGAATGCTTCTAGAACTATAAATCAACCCAATTTCACATTGTAATGACTCCTGTTATAAATTCAAATTAGGAGGTACCTCATTATTGGAGGTACCATTTATGTATAGTAGTTAATGAGATGTAGAACAGAATAATCCTAAAACAGAGACCTAGAATATTTAAAATAGGAAGGTAGTCTCTTCTTCATTTTGCAAATTAGGGGAAAAGGAAGAACTGATATTTATTGAGTTAGATACGTTACATGTTATTAATCGTACAAGGTAGATATTATCATTTACTTTATAGCTAATGAGATGCCATGCCAAAGTATCTAGTCTAAAGACACAAACCAGAGCTGGGACTAGAACCCAGGTCTCATAACTACTAAGTCATTTAAAATACTTATTTATAATATGTGTATGAGTGTTTTGCTTGAGTGTATGTATGTATACTGTGTACATGCCTGGTTCCCACCAAAGTCAGAAAAAGGCACTGGGTCCCCCAGGACTGGAGTTACAGACAGCTGTGAGCCATCATGTAGGTGCTGGAAATTTAATCCTAGTCTTCTGGAAAAACAGCTAATGCTTTAAAAATTATTTATTTTTGCCTCACATGCATAGGTATCAGATCCCCTGGAACTGGAGTGAGCTGTCATGTGGGTGCTGGGAATTGAACCCAGGTCTTCTGGAAGAGCAATCAGTGCTCTTCACTGATGAGCCATTTCTCCAGCCCCCATAACTAGTGCTCTTAACCATGGAGCCATTTCTCTAGCCCCAGAGCTACTTGCATTTGGGTTATAATTCTATGCAAAGTCCAATGAGGCACGTCTCTCTCAATTTTAGTACCTCAACCTCTTTCTCTGTAGGAGATCATGCAGTCTAGGAAAAAATTCTTGGCATAGCTCATAAGTAATAGAATTGTTCAGTGCTGTTGGGCTTCAACTTGGTGAAATGCCCAAGTCGCTGGAACCTTGCCACAAGCCTCACTCAGGTCCCACAGAAAGTATGTGGCTTTGAGATGTATTTTTCAGAAGGGTGATGAGCACTGGATGAGCAATGAGGGTTAGAAGAAGGAAGACAAGAGGATCCGTAATTGTACAAATGCAAAGGGATACCTGCTGAAAGGGAAAAGAGGGGAGGGGACCTCAGAAAGGAATAAACCATAGACTATGGGCTGTGGGGGAAGAGACACAAACAGCCAAAATGACTTTAGACACCGTCAAGATGGAAGAGTGAGGGCTGAAGAAATGAGCCCGAGTACAAAGTGGAGTTACTGGAGAGAGAGAGGAAGCACCCTGTGGTTGTCATCCTGTGCCACTCTGTGGCTGTCTGGTCACCCTCCATCAAATGTCAGACCTTCTCATATTCCCCATGTGTTTGTGTTTTTATTGCCCATACATCTTTGAGAATCAGTGTCACTTGAGTTGTGCCCACAAACCATGCTTAATTTTGTGATGGCTCTCAAGGAGTCACTGATATCTTTGGTCTCTCTCTGGTGGCATCAATATATTTTATTGTGGGCACTGTCACCTATAGATGCAGAACCTTCCATCATCAGCAGATGATTCACACCCACCCCTACTTTGCAAAAGAAATAAATCTATATTCTGATGCTTTTTACATAGAATCCTGCTTGGACAATATCCTGAACACAAGTTTAGCCTTTAGCAAGAAAGGAGTATTTAAGAATGTAAGAGGATGCCTTGCACCTCCTACACATGGAAGAGTGCCACTCACAAGATGGCACTATCATCAGGGCCTATTTAGCAATTCCCAAAAGCTAGGTCCTAATCTAAGGACTTTATATTATTAACTCACTTAATTTTCACAGTAAGTATGAATTTGGTACCATTATTTTCTCCCCTTTATGGACAGGGAAACCAAGTTGAGTAGCTTTCCTGGATTTGCCTAGATTGTAGGTGCTAGAGTTTGAATCTAAGTCGAGAGCTTTTGCTTAAGACCTTCTGTCTTCCTCTCACAGCTATTCTACTTACTATGTAGTTCAGATTTGCCCAGGAGCCTCACTTCTTCCTCTATATCATACTATTTCTAGAACCATCTGCTCTGCCAACTCCTTCTTGTCAGTGCGTTTGAGAAACAGCCTTCACGTATAGACTCTCTCACTCATCTTTCCCTTCCTCCCACTGCCTGTTTGCCACCCAGAGTATAAAGATTCTAGAATCTTAAGGAGAGTGGTCAGAGTATGGTGGTATTTGAAAAAATGGTCTCTGCATCAGCTCCTGCCTCCAGGTCCTGCCCTATTCAAGTTGCTATAAAGTGATGAGGAAGTATAAGGGTAAGTGAACCCTTTCCCCCGTGAGTGCTTTGGTCTTGGCATTTCATCCCAGACTGATGACCTTCATTAAGACAGATGTGAGCTGTGGGAAGTTACTTTGGGAAAATGGGACATAGCCACTGTGAAAACAGGATCCATCTAGGCACTTATCAGAAGGGGAGTGGGTAGAGTACAATGATTTGAAAGGGCCAAACATACCACACACATAGGGACTTCATAAAAAGCAAAGAACTCACAGATGTTTCTTCCAGAATAAGAACAAACTTAGAAGTAAGTACAATTTTGTGTTTTATGTTCACTTAATGAAAATCCAACCAATGAACCAACCTGAAACAAATACAAAGTCATCCCAACAAAAGAACTGGTTATCTTTCCCCTTGCCCTGAAGGTTCCCGAGGAAAGCACCCTGGGTGCTGAGGGAGTCCTTGTGTCCTCATCCATTCATCCCTGGATCTGGGAGTTGAGGAGGTTGTAAGACTGATAGTATATTAGCCTTGTCTTTTCAGAAGCAGCCTCAGTTTAAGTCTATCATGACTTTCCCCACAAGGGCACTCACCTCTTTCCTCACCATCCTGATAGTGGGCCAGAAAACACCATCATGGCACCCACTATGTTCTCTACTCATAGACAACCTTCATTCTCTCCAACCCCCTACCCCAACCTCAGTTTTCCTCTTTCAAGCATTGCAGATACATCTCTCTTCACCCATTTGCTATCTTTCACCCTTTCTCTTTCTTGCCAAACTCTAGTTTCCATGTCACTGTCTACCAGAGTGAGGCCAGAGGACTACTAACCATTCCTCTATGGTTTTCTTCTTCCCCGACAGCGTTCCCTTCCCCTGATGCCTCATTTTTTCTTTCCTCCCAGAATCTTACTTCTTTGAGCCTGCACAATCACCATTTCTTATATGACTTGGTTTTTAATTGATGCTGATGAACAAACCCTGTAGTTGTTGTGTCCCAGATAGAACATCTTGGTAGGTTTGACTCGGGGTCTCCACTTTGCCATATCCCAGCAGCCGCTCAGTGGACTCTTCCTATATCCCACAGGCAGTCAACTGAGTCTCACCTCTCTGCGTTCCTTAGAAAGTGTCTATGGGAAGCCTTGGTTCATAGCTGTGGCTTCTCAGGGATATCTACCGAGTCTCTGCACACACAAGGTAGCTGACCACCGAAGTTCAGGTTTCATGTGGTAGCCAAGGATTGGTGCATCACCAAGAGCGGCTGTGGAGACTGGCTTGGCTCCTGGGGTGGATACCCTGCACTTCGGTGCTTTGGTCTGGTCTTCAGTTGCAAAACCAATTCCAGTGCTGCGAGAGCGCTCCTGCTGGGAGCTCCAGTGGTTGGCTGGATGGCAGCTTGCTGAGCCCAACCAGAGACACAAGCCCCGGCTCGTTCAGATCTACAGAGAGATAGGAAGGCCCCAATGGCTTAGTCACTGTCAGCAAGGGAACCTCACTTTTATTCCCTATCCCTCTCTTAGTGTCTTTATTCTTCATCTTTAAAGTAAAATTGCACTTGGCCTTGGACATGGACGTGAGCAATATTTATTTAAAATAAATCAATGTTTATATAAAATAACCTGAAAATCTTTTCTTTATTCTCTACCCTTGGTCTTTTCCACAGAAACATCTTCCTTGCTTTCTAAAATACCCATTAGACATTTACAATTTGTTACTTGTGTGCCACAGTCATTTTCTCCCCTCAGGTAGAGATTCCATCCTAAATGCCTGCCATGGTCCAGAAAGTAGGTGCAGATCACCTACTTTGTGTTTTGGGGTAGGTTAAGACCAGTGCAGACTGCAGAGACATAAACTGAAGTTGTTCCTTCCCAGTGGGATTGGAGTTGTCCACCCTGATGGGTAGTTCACGGTCTCATTCCTCATCACCTTGGTCATCACCAGATCAGGTGAGGGTGCTGAGGGGGAAATGGCCGAGGAGCAGACAGAAAGCACAAGGGAAGACTGTACCAGGCATGTGTGATACCCCCAGTATAGCCATGGTTCCCTTTCCAAAGTTTCTAATTCAATGTATGTATTTCAACCAGTAATGGAAAAAGCATCTGGAATGCACTTTGGGAGAATAAGTACATCAAAAAGCTGGCCAATGCCATTTGGAACTTAGAAATAAAGTAAAAATGACTGCGAATAAATGTTCTGTTTTTCTTGTTTATCTTTGAAGATGGTTCCAACAATACATTCCACAGGTATTCTGATTACTGTGGCAGTGTCACTCGGAATTAGATTTGTAGATTTTGAAACACAGTCTTTATTTGGATTGGGTGTAAGTTGGGTGAAGGGTGCTCTCTGAGACAGAGCTTTCTCTGTAGCCCAGCTGGCCTCCAGTGTGCACTACTACTTCTGGCCATGTCTTTCTTATGGCCCCAAGTCTACAACTCAGGTCCTCATGCTTGTACAAAAGCATCTGGTTGACTGAGCTATTTCTCTAGCCCCTTGGAAAATTTAGTTTCATTCTTTTGAGACAGAGTGTCTGTGTGTAGCTCTGGCTGTCCTGAAACTCAGACGCCCCTGCCTCTGCTGGAGTTAAAGGCAAGCGTCACCTCTGCCCAGCCATTTGTTTTGTTCTTTAAATCTTTATTTCTGGAGACTGGAGAGATGACTTATCAGTTAAGAGCATTCGCTGCTCTTCCAAAAGATCAGAGTTTGATCCCCAGGACCCACATCATGGTTCACAAGTACCTGTAACTGTAGTTTCAGAGATCAGTCACACTCTCCTGGTTTCCTTGGGCACCAGACATGTGGTACATATACATATATGTGGACAAAATAGGCATATACATGAAAAATCTTTGGTACTTATATAATATAATAAAATATATAGGTTGAATCATATAGAATTACCAGAATGTGTTTTATTTTGTTTTTGTTAAAATCAAATATTGGCATTTTCACATAACTTAACCTAATATGTGAGTAGGAAAATTTGCACTAAACTATTTTTAAAGTCAATTCCTTTTTAATATTAATGATTGCCTTCTAATGTACTGATTTTATGAGTTGAGATTTTATATATTGGGCCCATTTAAATTTTACCAGACTTTCTGTTTTGCACATGTGTGGTATGATGTCCTGACTCGAAATTCAGGAATTTAAGGGCAACTAGCAATCTTTCAGCACACATCTTTCCCAGCATTAACCACAATCCTCCCTGACAACTTGGAGGTTACTGACTCTGAAACGTGGCCAGTTGCTGGGAATCCAGCATGTATTCCTTCCATGACCTTTGGAAACTGGCCTGTTTCCTATTAATGAATTTTTTTCTGTTTTGTTTGAGGCATGCTATAGTCTAGTTTTTCTGATTAATTCCCAGATCTTCTGCCATTCTTCTTGTACAACTCATTTTCTTTGTGGTGGGTCTTACCAGAAGACACCGTGTGCAGAAAAAATAGCTTCTGGAAGTTTTCATGTTTCAGCAGTGAATTGTTTAAACATCTGACAGTCATTTGCAACCAAGCATCTCTGGTCTTATCCGTGGAAAGTATCACACATAGCAAAGAAAATTGAAAAGAGCTGGCAGAAGCTATCTGTTGAGTTTGCACTGTGCAGTGTTCAGGTGAGTTCCTAGGGTACCTCAGACACGTTCCTAGGGTACCTCTTTCACTTTGGTTTAATGAGTTGGGAATGCTCCTTTTTGCATAGAGTGGGGAATTGGAGACTGGTTTTGAAGGTGTACTTGAGAAAACAGTTTTCCTATTTCAAAAGGCAGTGTCATGATGGATAGGGATTCAGGGATTCAGCTTAATTGTTTTATTTTATTTGGACACTTTGAAATATAAAACATATAAGTGTGGAACATATACTATTATGTTAGTAGACTGTAAGGGGAAAAAGGAACAACTTTAGAATTCTAAGGCAGACAGGGTCCAGTCCTACTGGCACTGGGTGTCAGGTCACCATTGTTCCAAGGGCTCCTCAAAGAAGTGATAGTGTAGTGTATAGTGTGAACTAATGGGTTAGTAAGTTTATCAGCCTTGGGACTTGCCAGCTGCACCTGCCCTTTTAACCCCTAGTTAGGAATTTTGAATTTGCATTCTATTTAGGAATCCAACAGTTTTCCAAGGTTGTTTATGGTGAGCCAAGAAACTTAGTTAGCCTGGAAAACGAGCCTTTAGACTGAACTGGTTTAACCTAGGATGTACTCAGTCTTTAATTCACAATGGCATTCTGTCTCATTTAAAGGCATCTGACCAGACAAGGGTAAGCGCATTCTATAGCCATTCTTTGGAACACACTTCTGAATGGAATGGTAATAGTTCCATTAAGAAAATCTCTGTTTCCTTGTGTGGTGAAATATGTCTTATCCTTTGTGTGTGTGTGTGTGTGTGTGTGTGTGTGTGTGTGTGTGTGTGTGTGTGTGTGTGTAGAGGCCTGGGGTTGATGTTGGAAATCATCCTCCAATAATTTTTCACCTAATTTATTAAGGCAGGGCCTCTCAATCAAACTCAGAGCTTGCAGATTGGGCTACCCTTGCTGGACTTACACAGGTGGGCCACCAGGTCCCGTAGGCATTTGTGTGGGTTCTGGGATCTGAACGCTGGTCCTCACTCTTACACTGCAAACTCTTTTACTACTAAGTCATCTCTCCAGTCCCTCCATTTTCCTTAGTGTAAGAAATGCAATGCTTTTTATTGCTCCTGTTCTAGCACATAAATTACACCGTTGTTAATGGAATCTGTAGGATGGGAACTGTGGAATAATTAGCAGACCAGTCAGCCACCACAAGAGACACAACTAGAGAAAGTCAGGCTTCATTAGTTTCCAACATGACATGAGAATCCTGGCTAATAATTATAGTTTTCTTAATTGAGCCTCAGGTGGCAGCGTTTTGTCCATCAGCTGAGTAGGAAATAGATTTCTGTTTTATGCCTGGGATCTTGTACTAATTATATAGGAAGTGCCTTTGCTTACAGAAGTATGTGTGTATATCTCTGGCCCAATAGAAATACAACAGTACTCATCCATGCAGTAGAAAACTTTCTCATTACAAAGTAAAAAGGTGTCAGTGAAGTTGATTTTGACAATATTCTTAACCTAATACATCCTAAATTAATGTGATGTTAATGTACTGCCAATATAGAAATCATTAGAGAAACAGTTTATATTTTGGTTTGTGCATAAAGTCTTAGACGGTGTGTATCAATTTGGACTGGGCACATTTCAAGTGCCCATAACTACTAGGAAGTAGTGGCTGTCAGATGGGATGGTACAGCTTTCAACTGTTCCTGAATCTGCTGCCAGGCAGAGGGTTTTAGGTAGGAAGTGAAATGGGTCAAAGAATCCAAAAGAATTAAGAGAATCTGGGGCACCTAATTTTCCAGGATAGCTGTCCTCCACCACTTAGAATATAAGCCTAATGCATTGTTTTAAAGCTTTTCCTAAGACTCCAGCGGGAAACTGGTAAGGACAAGCTCAGGTACTCAGAAGCGAGAACAACACAGGTGGTTTGTGACACTAGTAGACAGGGAACAGGGCGGATAGGCCCGAGTTCAAAGAAGCTGGACTGTGTCTCTGGGAGTAAGCGCTCTTCTCACGAGGTACCTGCTGAGTATGTATGTAGTATATGAGAGGCTTGCAGCCTACTGGTACTGTCTTCTTTTTTCACTTATCTCTCCCCACCCCAGGGCAATTTGCCTATTTTTCTCTCCCTGTATTCGTTTTTTTTTTTTTTCGGGGGCTGGAACTGATTTATTGTTCTGCATTCCCAGAACCTCATTTATGCAGCAGCCCAAACTCATAGGCCTGATTTGTAATTGTGTTGCAAATATCAAAAGCTTATTGTTGAAGCACCAGTAAAAGGGCTGTAACAATTCAGTTACAATTTCAGTAACCACTCCAAGTCCTTGGGAAATGTTCCATTAAGTCACTCTTAATTAGGGGCGATGACCAAAGGCAATTTCAGTTTTGACCTATGGGTGGCAGCATTGTCTAAGCCATGAATCTCTGAGCTGCTGTGTGATATCAGCCTGGAAGAGTCTGAATCAGGAAGAGACCTTTTCATGAACAACTCTTTAAACTCCACAGTATAAACTCAGCTGCCAACATCCTTTGTGAAACCCTGAAAACAGAGCTGCCACTGTATAGGGAAAGAATGCCAGGCCCAGAGTCAAAGAACCAATTAAGAAATCATAGGGACCATGGAAGGCCATGGCAGGAGATTCTCAAAGATCAGGATGCAAGGAGGCTTTTCTTTAAATTTGCTGGCTTTCATCGGGTAGGCCCAACTGATTGATTTAGTATGATCAAGTGACCAACAGAGACCATTTGGAAAACGTGTAAGATTACTCACAAGGAAAAAATATACGTATATATTCTACAGGAGTGCTCTTGCAGGTGACAGCTGATACAACGGACGTAGAGGTTAGACTTGCATGCACAGGCTGAGGTTGGGAGAAGTTGAGGACTGAGGCTGAAGCTCTGGGGTTGTAGCCATTTGTAGAAACAGGAGAAGAGGACTGCATGGAGATTAGGAACGAGTTACCACAGAGCAAGGGCGGAAAGGATGCGCTCCAGAAATCCAAGCGGAGAATGCCAGGAGGGAGGGGCCAACAGAGAGGTAAGACAGAGAAGGGACATTGTGTGGGTCTGTACACTCATGTTTTCTCTGGATCTAGCTTCATACTTCCAGCCGATGGTAAATATCACACATCTTTTCCTCTAAGGCCCTTTTTTGCTGATAGTGTGGTATAGGAGAGTAGGGACAAAAAGAGCTGTGAAGATTACATGTGAAAGAAGACAGTTGCACAGCATTCCTTACTGCGCCATCTAACAACCCGGCAAGCTCCACAGAAAGCCACAGAAACATAGAGGGTGGTGTCGAGGGAGGCCAATGTAATATGGAAAATAATATATTTATTTACCAGAGAAAGAATTTACACCCAAGCTGGAAGATCAGAAGCGTGGCCGGCTTCCAAGAGAGAGTGCTTTTGCTTTCTTTTATCCTTACCTGTGCCTGTACTCCAAAAGGGGCGTGGACAGTATTGTGGGCTCACCCCTACAAGGTGGGCTGCTGGGTTGTTCTGTGTGGCCAGATGCTTTCTGGGCCCTTTCTCAGCTTACTAGCCCACTTCCACTCTTGAGAATGCCTTTTCATTTCTAAATAACCTGTCTGTTTCTATTCCGTGTCTAACTTAGGAGGCATGGCCTTTTCTCCATCTCCCTTCTTTGGTGACTGCCAGGATGGTCACATAGCCTGTAGTATACATTTTTTCTTAAATGCTAATACTTTTTTGTTTGTTAGTTTTTTGTTTTTTTAAAACAGGGTTTCTCTGTGTAGCTTTGGAGCCTATCCTGGCACTTGCTCTGTAGAACAGGCTGGCCTCGAACTCACAGAGATCCAACTGCCTCTGCCTTCTGAGTGCTGGGATTAAAGGTGTGTGCCACCACTGCCCCGTGCTAATAAAATTGATTTGAGTCTGTTTCTAAATTATTTTATTAATAGGTCTAAGAGCCCCAAGAGAGAACCAGAAGACCACTTCAGGGTAATCTTTTACATCAGTGTTGCACTGGATCACCAGTGACCAAGTCCTGTGGTCTTGCCAGCATTCCTCTCATCTACCCCATTCTTTTCATGCCTTCTCTGATACCCAGAGTCCTCTCTGTCTCTGTCTCTGTCTGTCCCCCCACTTGTATTTCTCTCTTGTCTTTCCACTTGTATTTCTGCTCTGATTTGTATTCACGCCTCTGGTTGCATTCTGTTCTAACCTGCCTTGCCCACCACACCACCCACTAGCTCACAAACTTCCAATAGTCCACACTGTGTAGCATACAAATCCAAGTTCTTTTGGAAGCTGAAGCTAATCTTCAGCTAGATGGAAGCCAATGCCTTGCGCCCTGTGTGTCCTGTCCTTCCCCTTCAGTGCACTTCCCTTTTGTCGTTCACTTCCAAACTCTACCCATCTCTCAAAGGTCATTTTAAATGCTATGTTTTTCTGTGAAGTTTTTCTTGATCCCTTCCACCACCAATAATTCCAATCATCTCCAAGCTCTCCTGAGTATGGTGCTTTATTTGTATCAATCATCAATAAATTAATGATTTCTATCTTATTATTATAAGATACATATTATCTTAGCTTTAGAAGACAAGGACTGGGGACATAGCTCAGTTGATAAAATGCTTGCTTAGAATGGATGAAGTCCTGGGTTTGATCATCAGCACCACATAAAACCAGATATGGTGGTGTATGCTATAATTTCAACATTCAGGAAGTGGAGGCAGAAGCATCAGAAGTTCAAGGCTATCTTTGGACACACAGTGAGTTTAAGGCTATCCTGAAATATATGAGACTTTGCTGAGAGAGAGATTAGATAATTAGGTATGTTATGGTTATTTCCTCTCCCCTGCTTTTTTGGTATTGCTGGAAATTAAATTCAAGGATTTACTTATTCTTGGAATATATTTAATCATTGAACTGTATCTTTGGGCCCAGGATGTATGAACTGATTTTTTTGAACATTAATTTTATTATGATTTGTTTGAGAATTTCACACATTACACATTTGGTTTTTCAAGACAGGGTTTCTCTGTGTAGTTTAAATTACATGTCCGTCTACATGTATGTATGTGCATATGAGTATAAGTGTCTGCAGAGGCCGGAAGGGAGCATCAAGTTACAGATGGTTGTAAGCCATCTGATGTGGGCACTGGGAGCCAAGCTCAGGTCTTCAGTAATAGTATTATGCTCTCTTAACTGCCAAGTAATTGCTCCAGCCCTAAGAATATTTATTGAAGGAGTGACTGAACAACCAATGTCACTGTCAGGATATGTCATCCCTTCTTAATTTTCTCTTCAGCCCAAGCCTCCCTAGTATTTCAACCTCTCAGCTAGGTGGTGAAGTCCTGTAGCTAAGATGTAAGAACAGTTAGTTTTGAGGAGTGTCAGTGGCTTCGACAGAAGGGTTCAGTAGGTGTTTGGTTCCTCAGATACACTCTAGAGAAGTACATTCTTATCTGAGGACATATCTTCAGTTCTCTGCAGCATCTCCACATCCAGCCTGGTTGTCCTTATGGTGTTCAGTGAGTTCATCTTCCTCAGGGATGTTCTAACGCACTTCCAAGGGAGGGGAAAGGGAAGGTGCTGTCTTGAGGCTGGAATCCTCGATCCCATGAGAATATCTTCATGTCTGCTGGCCGTATAGCCCTTTTAGGTTTCTGACTCATAGATGGAACACGATTAGGGAATTAGAAGTCATATCCAGGTTGCTGAACCCGGTTTGATGGTGCCTGACTGTCCGCTTGTGAAATTCAATATTGAGTGTGGAGTTTCCATGGCTACTCGTTGGCCTCCTTTGGCCTTAGAGAGTATTTTCCTCACTGGCCACACATAGATGAGCTGTTTGTAAAACAAGATGTAGTGGAACTCCAAGGAGAGGTCACTAGACAGTGTTTTATGGAATTATCTTTATGTATGTTTCAGTGTCAAATTTAAATCTTCTAATTTGAGCACACAGCAGTTGGAGTTCTTAATTTCTTGCCAGCTTTAATGGAGTTAAATTCCTCTGGAATTAAAAAGAGAAAGATTCAGTTGCTTTCTTTGTCAGATCCTATACCAGACAAAGTCAGAAACAAATGTAATTTCCCTTGGTCTTCTAGAATGGAGCTAGCATACCCTTCCGCCTGCTTCTTCTCATGCTTCTCACGAGCCACTTCATTACATGCTAGGCACTGCCACTCACGGGGAGGGGTGGGTTAGGTTAACAGGATATTCAGTGCTGCCCAGGTGGGTGCTGCAAGGATTCATTCTTTCTCCAGCTGGCCAAATTCTAGAAGTGAAGCCTGAAGATCAAGAAGGTCCTAGATGTGGGTGCCACGATCCTGGTATCTTGTTTCCACAGTGTTGAAGGACTCTAGCAGGTCTGGGCATGGCAAACAAGGCACCACCAGGTCTTTCTCCCCCCTCCCCTCTCCCTTGTAAACCATAGATTATTATCCCCAAAGCTAGCCATCAAGGTCTGTTCCTTTATTTGGATACTTTCTTATTCCAGACTTGTTCCTAAGACTGATTACCAAGGTCCAGCCATCAAAGTATTGAAGTGAAGTAAATAAAAGCCCCCTTTTGCTACCCTGATTAACATGTCCAATCAAAACAAGCCATCATATCCTTTCTCATTCTAATACAGACACCCCTTATCCCTCTTAAAAATCATACTCCCAAGTCATTTGCTGATGCTTTCTGCCTGAGTTAGAAATTAGCCACTTTACTTTTCTTCCCCACTTAATAAAGGATCTGTCTGTGAAAATAGATGTTTGGGTGTGGTTTGTGCCTAATCCCGGGTACAGGAGGGGAGCAGCCTGCTGTGTGCAGGTCCTTTCAAGTGTGTTCTTTATTTTTTTTATTATTTATTTATTTTTCTTTTGGTACTCCATGTGGGACTTGAATCACAATTGCTGGCTTAGGGTGACTACCTTATCCATCAGGTGACTAGGGCATTCTTTATTTTTTAAATCATTGTATGTGTACATATGTACCAAGACATATGTGGAGGTCAGAGTATAATCTTGGATGCTGGTTATTGCTTTCTACCTTAATATCAGTTCTGTTGTTCACAACCAGGCTAACTGGCCCATGAGCTTCTGGGCAATCTCCTGCCCCTGTCTCCCAATTCACCGTGGGAACTCTAGGATTACAGATACACATGGCCACATCTGACTTTATCTGGATTCTGGGGATCCAATCTCAGGTCCCCACACTTGCATAGGAAGTGCTTTACCCACAGCCCATTTCCCCAGTCCCCATTCTGTTTTCATCACTCTCTTTTTATATCCCCTTAACACAGTCTCTGACATAGACATATTGATACCTTACTACGTAGAAACGAGGGTGCTAATTTGGAACGATTTTGCTGCAAATCAGTAGATCCCTGTGTGCTCACAAACTTTTCACCTGCTTTCTTATTTTTTAGTTAAAACTTAGTTTTATGTTTGTGTGTGTAGGTGTGTGGCATATGTGCTCATGTGCTTATATTGTGGTCAGCGTAGGATATCAGTTGTCCTGTTCTGTCACTTTCCATCTCATTCAGTTGAAACAGGCTCTTTCATTGAACCTGAACTGGGCTGGTGACTAGCAAGTTCCAGCAATCCTCCTGTCTCCATCCCTTACAAATGCTTTGGACCATGGCCAGCTTCTGTTTTTTAATGTGGGTTCTAAGGATGTGAACTCAGGCCCTTATGCTTGTGCAGTAAGCACTCTTACTCACTGAGCCGTATACCTAGCCCTGCAACCTGCTAGTTAAACGCTTTATTTATTTCTATTTTATGTGTATGAGTATTTGCTTGCCTGTGTGTACCTGCGACATATGTGTGCCTAGTTTCTGGGAGGCCAGAAGAGGCTGTTGGCTCCTCTAGAACTTGAGTTCCAGATAGTTGTAAACTGCCACGTGGATGCTGGGAACCAAACCTGTGTCTTCCGTAAGTGCGGAATACTCGGCTAGCCAGCCACTTCTTCAACCCCTCTCCAGCTATTACAGAAGGAAAGATTTTGGTATTTTTGTGTGAATACTCCAGTAACTGACTTTGATTCCTTGTTCCTCTAGTCTTATGTCCTATACACGTTCCCTTTCTAATTGGCCCATTTTATTTCTTGTCCTCCTTTAAATTTTGTGAATTTATTGTGAACATGTGTGCATAAGTACATGCATGCATTTGTGCATACATGAGTGTGTGTGTGTGTGTGTGTGTGTGTGTGTGTGTGTGTGTGTGTGTATTTTGGCATGCAATTTGCAGGAGTCAGTTACAGTGATATTAGATCATATGTTAGATCCTAGCCAATATAGAGAATTAAGGTGGTCAGGATTGGGGACTCATGTTCCTTGAATGCATTGTAGTTTGCTAATATTTATGATAAGACATGTTTTTCTATTTAATAATCATAACACTCTCATGATGAAGGTATTACTGTTAATGTGCTTTATGGTAAAGGAACCAACAGGAGAAAATTTAGGTTGATTGCATCAAAGTCACATAGAGTGACAGATAATCTAGGTTAGCTGACTTGAGATCTTAGACTCCTATATATCTGAGTCTGTATTTCAGTGAGTCAGTGTGACAAAGGAAAGAAGTGAACAACACATGCACATTCAAACCCTCTTCTCTTCAACTTTGTAAAAAGATCCGGTTCTTGTATGCATGGCAACTTTTAGGGATAACTGGATGTCTTGGTCGTTGGTGAGGATAGAGCAGCAGCAGAGGGGAAGGAGAGTTATCTCAGGAAAAACATCAGGGATGATCACAGCAAAGCAGGCTGAGATTTGAGAGACAGTTTTGGGGTATCAGGCATGAACTTGATAGTGTGTTTATGCCTGTGACAGTAGGAAGAGGATGGTGAGAGGCTTTATTTTTATTATGAATGAATGTCCCCCCCCCCGCAGTGCCTCTAAAGGACATCACCATCTCTGTAAAGCTTTCTGTTGCTTTCCTGATTTCACCAATGGCTAACTTGTTCTTTGAATTTGGTTCCTCTGCAGTTGGCCAGGCTGTGTGTTACCAGAACTTATCCCATGAGCTTTTAATCTCATCTCACTCTCTCATGTGCAGTTATGTCAGGACAGGGTGTCAGGTCAACCTTCTCTGGAGTCCAAGATCAGCAGTGCTGAAGAGGACTCTTGAATAGGCAAAATGGATGGCGTCTCCCTCATCTGCTTGGCTGTGTTGATGCAGGCCCATCTCAGATTGGCATTCAGATGGTCTTCACTAGGAAATCCTAAACTCTGGTATTCTTGGTGCTAACCTTCTTGTCCTTCCATAACTGCCCAAAGACCACAGATAATCTTTCATTCAGTGAGAGAAATGGCACAGCTCCAAAGGGAGATTTGCATTTTTTCAACAAGCTTGCTGTTAAGTGAGGTCTTGTGACCTGATTCCACTGGTGTAACAGTCTGGGCAGCTATGCCAGCCATGGCTCATGAACTGGGGATAGAAATATGCTGCCTTAGCTGAACCACTGACCTTGTCCCAGGAAAGAAACTGCAGTCTCTACAGAGTCAGGGCTGCTTAGAGGAGACTCAGGCCAAAGGTCGAGGCTGTCCTTTAACTTGTCTGAACATCTGAGGACTCTAGGACTGATTTTCGAGGGGACTGAGCAATCTGTCAGTTCATGGGTAGGAGGTTGATTACTGACATACTGATGTCCAGGAAGGACTTCTCTGAGCTAATGGACAGAGCAAGACACTGTAGTTTGAATAAGAGCAGAAGCAAATGCTTTTCTTTTTCTTAAAAATATTTTTTTGCCCAGACCGACAGCGGGGAGGCCAGCATGGGACTGATCTGGACCCCCCAAATGTGAGTGTCAGCAAGAAGGCCTGGGCAACCTATGGGGCCCTGAGCTGTGGATCAGTGTCTATCCCTGGAATACAAACAGTCATCGTGTGCCCATAGCACAAAGAGGGATGCTCTCTCAGCCTGGACTCTTAGGGGAGTGCCTGGACCTTACCCAGAGTAAAATGACAGACTCTAGATATCCCCTATGTGGAAGGAATTGGCAATAGGGTGGGAGGCTGTGTGGGAGAAGGGGAGTGCGGGAGGAGGGGAGGGAGAGGGAACTGGGATTGACATGTAAAACAAGCTATTTAAAATTAAAATAAAAATGATAAAAGAAAAAATATTTTTGTATATGTGTTTGTGTATGTGCATGTCTGTGTGTGAGTGAGGGCACATATGTGCCACAGCATGTGTGTGGAGGTCACAGGACAACCATGAATTGGTCCTCACTTTGCAGTTTGTAGCATCTCTGTTGTGTGTGCACCAGTGTAGGTTTTGGGTGACATAATATTCATGTTGTCATAAAATTTACTTCAGTGGTTCATGTGACTGAAAAGATGATTGGTACTCTTTTAGCAAGGCTTGGCTGTCTTGAAGGTTCATCTTTCTCTGCCTCACATCTTTGCCTTCCTTCAGGTTAGCCACAGTTCTGTCAGTATTGGTACTCTGACTGTCAGTCCAGAGCTACAAAGCTATGAGTTACTGTGAGGGTTTAAGTACCTGAAATCAATTAGAAATCTGAGTCCATATGTAATCCATAGTTATTTTGTATATGTACATGTGTGCATATGTACATATTTGTTTGCATGTATCTGAACACATTTGTGCATGTGTGCATGAAGGCCAGAGGTTGATACTGGATGTCTTCCTTAGTCAATCTCTACCTTGTTTTAAGACAGGGTTTGTCACTGAATCTGGAGCTCACCAAGAGGCTAACTTGATTGGCCAGGAAGCCACATTAATCCTCCTATCTCCAACTTTCTAGTGTTGAGATTATAGGTAAGTGTCTCTGTGCTTAGCTTCTATATTGGTTGTAGGAATCCAGACTCGGGTCCTCAGCCTTACTCAGACTGAGCCATCTTCTCAATCCATAATGGAGTTACTATATCATTATTTAATGAGCATGTTCTTCTTTAAAGGCATGTTCTTCCTAGGTTAAAAACTGTGTGGTGGAAACAGACCTAGTTCTATCACTTTTTAAGTGTATAGAATGTGTATAGAATGTTTATAATACTTGATCATCAAATGTCTGAGATTGAAGATGTTCTGGTGTACATAAAATATCTAATAGCTCGTCTGCCTTGTAGAACCACTCAACAGATGATAGACACTAGTTTAATAGGAATTTGAGGCATCCACCAGGCATGGTGGTACATACCTGTAATCTCAGGGTTAAACGAAAAGGTAAATTAAGACATGGGAAATGGCGAGAAAAGAGAATGGGCAGGGACTCAAAAAGGGAAAACTTGGGCTGCATGTTTATGTGGAATGTATCTCTTACCCCTATATCAGAACTGTGATTATAAATGTAAGACCCAAGACATGGTCTGTAGACTGTCAAACCAAGCAGGAACTATTATAAATGGGGAGAGATCTGGCAGTCTCAGAGATGCCATGTTCTGAATGTACTCTTGTAGAAATGCTTTGTTTTTATTAGTATGTGTTGCACTGACTCACACTGCCTCTAAAGTCAGAGACAGTCTTATTGGTGCCCTCAGCAAATATTTCTTCTATGAGGTGAATTCAACAATTCAGAGTTAAGTTAATGGGCAAAATGGGGGATTAAGATGAATAATTCTGATTCATATTAAAAAGGAAAACTAAACTAGTGTGATTATTTTTCCTCTGATTTAAACTGGCTTTTGAGAAGAACAGTAATAAGACTTTAAAATCAACTTTGTACTTTTCACATTTTACATATGGAATGTATTAACGCAACCAATTACATAATACTCGCCAGGCCCCAGGCATGCTGCTAAATGCGGGGCTTACAAAGATGATTAGTCACTGCTCTGTGGGAACCTGAGTTTGGTTATCACAGTGCAGTGAGATCTGAATGGGAAGTTTGCTCAGGTTTGATGGGCCATCGTCGACAGTGGTGTGGGTGAGCTGGTCTGTAGCTGTAGAGTCTGGGGAAGTTTTAAAGTAGCGATAAATTTGCCCGAGAAGTTGAAGGAAGATTATCGATTTGCAAGAATATGAAAGGTATAGGTGTGTGTGTGTGTTTCAGAAAAAAGTCTGAAAAGTCTTGGGGACCATGGATGTCAGCACAATAATTCCTGGTGAATGAAAAGATGAGACACTTAAGGGCACTACCTAAGTGTTCACTGGGACTGTTCCAAGAGGTGTGCAATTTCTTAAACTCACTGGAGTTAGTATTTTAGGATCTCACCTAAGATGCCTAGTTTTAAAATTCATCAGGGGGAAAAGATATGTATGGCCCCTGCATGGTTACCCTTCCCAGCCCTCCTTGAGGCCTTTATGGATGAGAAACTTACTGCTCAGAGGTTTAATTAATTTCCCAAACTCTATAGGGAAGAAGCTCAATTGAGATTTGGATTGGCATCTGCCTCACCCTCAAACCCACGTTACATTGTACTTATCATTTCCTTTTTCTCTGATGACTCAAGACTTCAGCTTACCTCATGAGTACCATTCTGGGTGTGAGGTTATCCTGTAGCTGCAGGTACAGAGCTCTGAGAACACAGTTAGGCCACAGACAGTGCCAGGACTCATGGTTCTTTTTAGGGTTTCATGACAATCCTGAGCCCAGGTTTCATGGCTGAGAGTTTGCTTTGTTTTGGAGCATACCGGGTACCTCTGATGTAAATGTGTCCTGTTTTATATTTGAATTACATTACCCTGCATTGAATCCTTATGTGGATATGGGAACTTTCCTTCCACCTCTGGAAGGCAAAGGGGAATATCAATAGCTGACATGTTTTGGGAGTCTCTTGGACAATTAGCAACAACTCAAAAGAAGGCTTCTGATGCCAGGTGTTTTGTTTTGTTTTGTTTGTTTGTTTTTAGGTGCTCTTTGATTCTTGGAGAGAGCATTGTCAATCCAGGTGACACTTTTCCAGCTTTTATTTTAAACTTATGTGGGTGCTGGTGTTCAGGCCCTCATGCTTGTACAGCAAGAATTTCACCTATTGAGCCATTACTCCAGCTGTTGCCTTCCTTTTCGTGTTGTCTTGGTGAATTCTGTGAACTTCATCTGGAGTCTCTGCTTTTCTAGCTCATCTGCCCTTCCTAGCATCGTGGAGGGTCCTGATGGGCAGAGCAAAGACACTGGGGAATCATCATCTGGCTGGCTCCCAGCCTCTCTTGAGGCCTCTGGTATATCCTGAGTATCCCCAGATCTATGCTTCCCTCCTCGTGCTCACCTATTGAACTCTCTTTCCATCTTCCTTTTCTAAAAAAATCCCCCTTTAGCTTGCTTTCTTTTGGTTCTCCTTGTTTCTGTCATATTAATAACTGGGGTGACTGCTTTCTGTCCATGATATTCCAGTTGGGCAGTTTCTTCTTGCTTCCAGTGGGAGGAACTAACCCTCTCAGAATGCTGGCATTTTTTCACACACAAGCCATACCATCTGCAAAGGCAGACTACCTGAGTTCCATCTCCAGAACCCACAGGATAGAGAATTTAGTGGAATCACCTAGAGAGGTTAAAAACAAACACTGCTACCCAAAACACATTCTGGGGAAGTTAAATTCAGGCCTTTGTGGGTGGTGCCAAGAACAGGACTTTAAAAATTCTCACTAGGTAGTGTTATTGTACATCAAGACTGAGAGCCTCTCACTACAGGGAAGTTAGCCCTGTTCACTTGGGAAAGGGGCTTTAGTTTGGATTACCTGCTCAGACTGCTTTTCTGGGAGGGCTGGCTGTAATGTTGGGTAAGAATTAAGTTTTGAAGAGCACAGGGATGTTTTAAGGTTCAAACCATGCTACTACAAGAGACAGTTATTTGCCAGAATGCCTACCACCCACTCGAGCCACTCTGCTCCCTGGCAGTCACGTGCTCTAGGCCACTGGTGCCATCGGAGATCTCCCTGGGCCCTGAAGTATTTATAACACTTACAGTGTTTCTGCAAGGTGAGCTTTGCTGCTAGATGCCAGTGCTGGCTGCTGTAAGAGGAGGCCTGAGTTAGCCACTGCAGGCTGCTGGGGAAATACTTTCAGACCGAGAGAAAGAGAGAATCATGTCCTTCCCAGAGAATCAAAAACAACAGCCCTGGGGAGGAGACTTATTAGGGAGACCTCTTTCTTAGTTTGTGATCTTTGTCACGCTCATTAATGCCACTTACAAACAGATTATAGAGATACAGTCCACAAGCCATAAACACTGTCTGTCATAACTTAGTGAACGTTAGCAAATCCACAGAGCTGTGCAATGTTAAACCATCACCACGGCCATGTTTAGAACAATCTGTACCCCCTAAAGATCTCTGTGCCTGCCTGCAGTTGATGCCTGTTTGAGCCCCAAATCCAGGGAAACTGGAATCAGCATGGTTTCTATTTGTTTTTTTGTCTTTCTAAAGATACTTCATATAAATGGAATCATACATTATATACTCCTTTGTGTCTGGCTTCTTTCACTTACAGTGTTTCTGTCATCAAAGCATGAAACAGTAGTTTGCTTTTATCTTCCCTTACTTCCTCTTCTCTCCTTCCCTTCATTGTTCTTTCTTTTATTTGAGAACCATCCACTGTGCTGCTTCTAACTTGATCACCCATTAGTCAGTGGCCATTTAGACTGCTTTCACTTTATACACATTATGAATAATGCTGGTATGAACGTTGTATATAGCTTTAAAAAGTTTTTACTGGTATCTATCAATTATGCATAAAATGGGTCTCATGGCATATTTTTGCAGGTATATACTGTCTGTGATCTTATTCCCCGAATCATCTTCCCCATTCCTACTGATCTGCTTTCTCTTCCCAATTCGTCCTCATTCTCCTTTCATGTCTGGTAGATTCATGTTTAACTTTTAAAGAAGCCACTGAACCTCTTTCCAGAGCATTCTGGATTCTCCTTCCTTCCTTCCTTCCTTCCTTCCTTCCTTCCTTCCTTCCTTCCTTCCTTCCTTCCTTTTTTTTTGAGACAGGGTTTCCTCTGTATTGTTTTAGAGCCTGTCCTGGAACTCACTTTGTAGACCAGGCTGGCCTCAAACTGACAGAGATCTGCCTGACTCTATCTCCTGAGTGCTTGGATTAAAGACATGCTCCACCAACACCTGGCTCCTGATCCCTCTATTTATCTCTAGCCTCACCAACACTCACTTTTGTCAGATGCTGACAGATGAGATGGCATCTCACCATGGTTATATTTGTATTTCTTAATTAGTACTCATGTTGAGCGTCGTTTCATGTGCCCGTTTGCCATTCATATGTATGCTTTGGCTACATGTCACTTTAAATCTTTTTAATGATTTACTATTTTATTTTACGTTTTTTGTGTGTGGTCCTGAATGAATGTATGTGTGCCACATTGGTTCAGGTGCAGCAGAAGTCTGAAGAGGTTGTTGGATCGTTAGAACTGGATTTGTAGGTAATTGTGAGCCACCATGTGGATGTTGGGAACTGAACTCAAGTCCTCTGCAAGAGCATAAGTGCTGGGCTCTTGGATGGAGGAACTGAAGCATCCCCCAAAGCTCAGCATCTTTATTATGTACAATGGAACAGAGAGGTGGGGTTAGATAAACAAGGAGGCAGGGTTTATGCTGTGCTGTTGGATCATGGAGGCCTATTTGACTCAGTAGAAGCCGTTTCTATAGGGAGCAGTCTTCAGGATGTACATATCCCAGGGAAGATGGCTATGATGGACATTTTCTGCACACACTATCAATATTCACACTCAGACAAGAGGGAAGGCTTTGGTATTTACCTGAGTCTGGCCTGGAGAAAGCTTTGCTATTTTCCCATGGGTCTGAGGCTAGGGCTCTTGACAAGGCTGTGCCCATGTCAACAGCATGCATTCACTCAGGACATCAGTCACTTAGGGCTTTCCCAGCTCCCCACAGTTCTTTATGTATCCTAGATTTTATGTCCCTTATTAGACATGCGTTTTGCAGATTATACTTCCTTTGTTCCTTGTCTTTTTGCTTTATTATTAATGCTTTTTGAAACATGAATTTTTTTGTTGTTTGTTTTTTGTTGTTTCAAGATAGGGTTTCTCTGTGGCTTTGGAGGCTGTCCTGGAACTACCTTTTGTAGACCAGGCTGATCTCTAACTCACAGAGATCTGCCTGATTCTGCCTCTCGAGTGCTGGGATTAAAGGCATGAGCCACCACCGCCTAGCACATAACTGGTTATTTTTACTGAAGTGCACTCTTCCATTTTTTTCCCTTTATGAATAATGCTTTAGAGCTTACCTGCAAGACACTTGCTTCCTTAGGCTCATGAAGATTTTTCTCCTAGGTTTTCTTTGAAAACTTTTATAGTATTAGCTTTTGTATTTTGGTGTGCTCATTAATTTCATGTTTTTTTTCAATTTGATGTAAATAGGTTCTCCATTAATTTTTATGTACATGTAAATCCAATTCTTTCAATACTCTTTTTCAAAGTGTATTTTTCCTACTTTAAATTCCTTGATACTTCTGTTGAGTATAAGTTGACCTTAAATAAAAGGGCTTGTTTTTGAAATTTCATGCTTGATCCTTCAGTATATGTATTTCTCTTTATGGTCCAGTGGAAAGGACGTAGTCTTCTCTATGTAGCTTTGTGGGAAATTTTGCAATTACGAAGTGTAAGTTTCATTGGGGAGATAGCTCAGTTGGCAGAGTGCTTGCCTTGAAGATATGGGGAACTGAGTTCAATTTCAAGAAAGCATGTTTTAAAAAAGTCAGTTGTGGTTGCACACATGTCATCCTGGTGTTGGAGAGGCAGACAGTTAGGCTTGTGGGTCACTGTACAGCCAGCCAAACATATTTGGTAAGCTCCAAGCCAGAGAGAGATCCTGTTTTAAAAACAAACAAATGAAAAAAACCAAGATGGTCATTGCCTGAATAGGGTTCTCAAGGTTGTGGTTTGGCTCTCACATGAACACACATAGGGGTGTTTGTGCTATTCTTAGTCTTTTACATTTCTGTGTAAACACTAATATCAGCTTTCTAACTTCTGCAAAATAAATTACTTTATTTGAGATGCATGTGTTGTTTCAACTTACAGATCAATTTGGAGAAACAATTGCCATGGCAACAATATTGAGCTTCTACAGAATCAAGATGAACGGGGTCTCTTTATTAATTCAGGTCTTCCTTAATTTCCCTCAGTAATGACTTGTAGCTTCTGGTGTATAAGCCTTGCAATTAATGCCTTTTTGAGAGTTTGTGCAGTTCTACCAGGAGAGAGGTTTTGCTTGTTTGTTTGGTTTGTTTTTCGTGTCTCTCTAAGAGTCTCACTGAAGGCAACTGACACAGTTATGAGATGTAGCAGCCAGGAGCTGGAGGGCAGCATGATGAATGAGAAAGTCAGTGGCCTGGGGTCTGAAGATAAGCTCTAACCTTCCTGACTCTAAAATGAGTGTACTGTAATTTATGCAACTTCAAGGTTATATAGTTAGAAGTAATATATGGAAAGGACAGAAATTGAGTATTCACAGTTCGATAATGATATGCTTGGTGCCTGTGGTGACTGCCCCTCATTAGATGAGATATTGAAAGGAAAGGTGGCAGTGAGAGGAGAGGCTGATTTCAAGGTCTTCACCTTGGCTCTGGAATCCCTCTACAGCTCAAGGCAAGTAGCTTACCACCCACAATGGATAAGTGAGTATTCTCCCTGATTCTCTCCAGACAACTCACATCTGAAGGAAGCTATTATCCACATTTCCTACCAAGAAAACTGGTGTTTAGAGAGATAAAGTCAAGGTCTCAGGGTCACAGAGCTGGGAATGGCAAAGCAGAATTTAAATCCAGATTTGTCTAATTTCAAAGTTTGTGCCTTTCCATGGTATCTCCAGAGCTTATGTAGGAATTCTAAGGGAGGATCATGGAGAGCTATGACCACTGAGCAGATAACAGAAAGTTACTTGGGCACATGACTATAGAGGAGGCGACAGAGTGCAACCTTCATTTCTGGCTTTTGGTGGCACTTGTTTGATAACAGATTTGAAGTTGTGAGACCCACCCCCTGCTTCTTCATGTGGTAGACTCTGTGAGAGGAAGCAGGAGCTCACATAGGTGAAGTTTTGGTATAGCTGTGCGTGTCTTCCTGCTAGTTGCTTGGAACTTGCTGTGTGGTACCGACAGTTCTCTAGGTTTTCTGTAAAGTGTAGTTTTCCCCACCAGCCACCTGGGCCCTACTGAGCTGCCTGAACCCCCAAATAACACACAGGACACTATATTAATTATAAGTTGTTGGCCATTTGCTGTTGTTTCTCATCGTCTAGCTCTGACTTAATTATTGATCCATAATCATCTATGTATGTATATATGTATGTATGTATGTATGTATCTATCTATATTTATAAGGACTTATCTTTTCGAAAATGCCAGACTTGAGTTCTCTTTTCTGGGGATCACTGTTGGGGCCTAGCCCCCACAGAGTCTCTGAGTTGTTTATCAGCTGATAGCCACAGGTGCATCCTGTTTTCTAGTCCTGGCTTACTGCCTCCGCATTGCCCCTGCACAAGGATAACACACAAATTGTAAAGCGTTTCATATTTTTTACTGACATCAACATCTAGCAGGAGGAAAACATGCTCTCTTCCACCTGGGGTTTTTCTACTGTGTTGTAAGACTATATATAAGACTGCTCCCTCCTACAAGAGAGAGACCTCTTAACACTGACAAAATAAAGACACTTCTTAGTACAAACAGCTGGACATCTGGTCTTTCTTTTCCTGGTACCACAGAGTTGCTTGTGTCACAGGCACCACAATTGGAGGTCCCACTGAGATGTGAAAGCGAGGCTACGCAACAGGGCACTGCAATTGGAGGTCCCATCGAGATCCAGAGAGACTTGGAAAGACTGGGAAAGATTGGCGAGAAAGAAGACTTGAGAGAGGAGAGACTCGAGAAAGAAAAGATTTGAAAACAGGTACCTCAACTTCTAACAGTAAAATTGAATGGTCAAATTCCCAGGTGTCGCACCTGTTGTGCGGCCTGCATCCGAGAATGTAGCGAGGTGGTCGGGATAGATGACACAGAGACCGGTCGGTTGCTTTAAGAAAACTTTATGCTTCCCAAGTCAGCTTAGGAGGAGATTCCAAGTCCGCTTAGGAGAAGTCTCAGGAGAAGTCCCTCCAAGAAAAAAGAGCTTCCCTTTTTAAGGACTTTTGCCATCCATTTACATACCATTCTTTCCTCTTCTCACCCTCCTGGCTGGTGGTTTAATCTCCTGCCCCAGAATCGGGGAGACACTGCAGGGGGCGGGGACAGGAAGAGGCATCTAGCCGTAGGGGGTGTGAAAGTCATGGTATCTCAGTGAGCGAGCCCTTATCTGAGCCCTATCAAGAGCTTTAAAGCCCTGAATTGTTTTCAGTAAACATTACACAGATGCCTGCTCCCAGGCCGAAGGGGAAGTGGGTTTCTGCTCAAGGTCTGGTGTCCCCACACCCAGGCTTTTGCTTGAGAGATCACCTTCTAAGGAGAAGGTGTATTGAATTAATCTCCAGCCTTTCACCTGATCCATTGAGGTCAGGAAAGTAAAGGGGAGCTGAGAGATCGCCCTCAGTTGGAGGGTGGATTGGATTAAGTCTCCAGGCATTCGCCTGACACAAAGGTTGGAAAAGTAAGGGGATCCTGAGAGATGGCCCTCAGTTCGAGGGTGGATTAGGTTAAATCTCCAGGCCTTCGCCCACAAGGTCGGGAAAGAAAGGGGAACCTGAGAGATCACCCTCAGTTGGAGGGTGGATTGAGTAAATCTTAAGGTTTTGCCTGAGGGATCATCCTCGATTGGAGAATGGATTAAAAATAGGTGAACTGAAAATTGGTAGCAGTTAGTAAACGAGGTACTGGTATTAAGTGAAAGAAAAAAAAAAGGTAAAAGTATATGGAATGGAAAATACACGAAGAGTCTGCATACTGTGTGCTGTTGTGTTGTCTTTAAACTGTTTAATTGCTAAGAAAGAAACAAAAACTACTAAAAGACATTTGATTTTCAATGCTGCTGAAATAATCCAACTTACATATCTTGAAAATGCTTTGACTTCTAAATTTAAATATAAGGACAGGTTACTTGGGAAAAATTCTGCTTTTGTTTCCACAGAAAATAAAAAGCTGTGGGTTCCTTCCAGACTAGTATGGTTTGATGAAGCAAGACCTCTGAAAGCAGTGGCCCAAGTGATTCAACATCTGAAACAGATGATACATCCTTACAAACCCCGAAAATAAGGACTTATACAGGTTTCTGAGTTTTGTCGTGATCCCCATGGTATAAACAGCACCCCTTAACAACAGAGAGTAGTTTGGAAAGAACGACACCCACATTCCCAAATATTGTTTATAAATGTTTGTTTGCATTTATACAGGGTTGGTTATTGCTACAAATTTAAGGTCAATTTTGTGAGTCATCTCTAAAAACTTTTTACAAGGAGTGGGTATGGCTGTAGCCCCTGAGAAAAATAACAAAAGCCTATAACATGGCCTAAGAGCCAAAAAAAATCTATATAAAAGATTCTATAGTGTAGCAAACTATTCAAACAAAATTTCAAAAAATAAAAAAAGGGGGAGATGTTGGGGCCTAGCCCCCACAGGGTTTCTGAGTTGTTTGTCAGCTGATAGCCACAGGTGCATCCCGTTTTCTAGTCCTGGCTTACTGCCTCTGCATTGCCCTCTGCCCAAGGATGACACACAAATTCATAAAGTGTTTCATATTTTTTACTGACATCAACATCTAGCAGGAAGAAAATGCTCTCTTCCACCTGGGGTTTTTCTACTGTGTTGCAAGACTATATATAAGACTGCTCCTTCCTACAAGAGAGAGACCTCTTAACACTGACAAATAAAGACACTTCTTAGTACAAACAGGTGGACATCTGGTCTTTCTTTTCCTGATACCTCGGAGTTGCTTGTGGCATGGGCGCCGCAGATAACATGGCGATGGCTCAGTTTACATTTCCCAGAATCCTCCTAGACTCCTAGTCCTACCTATCTTGCTTCCCTATTGGCCAACAGTGCATTATTGACATATACACAGGACTATCCCATCATCTCCTCTTTTCTGTCTAAATAAAAAGAAAGGTTTTAACTTTAACATAGTCAAATTATATATAACAGAACAGTTATCAAGCAAGAACTATAGTTACAATATTTTGTCCATTAACATTTAGTAAGATTTAAAGAAAGTATCATCTACCCTATCTTTGTGAGTTTAAAGTCTTAAATATAACTTATCTTTTATCATAACTAAGGAAAACTATGATTATAACTATCTGTCTTCAACTCCATCAAAGACCACAGAAGGATAATATATAAACACTAGAATTGACAGAAATATCTCGCTACCTGGATAGTCACCAGAGTTCCTCTGTAATATTGGGGCATCCATCTTCAGCCCATAGACCACAATGCGTCTGGAAGACTTCTCAGAAAAGCAGGAAATTTCAAACTGTCCATCTGCTTTAGCAGTCTGTCAGTCATTTTTCTGTGTCCTGCAGAAAGTCTGGCAGACTCTTCCATGAAGCAGGAACCCTTGCGGACTGTCCAAGTTCAGTAGTCACTTTTCTGTGGGTTCTGCATGTCTAGGCAAGAGTATTTCTTGCCCAAATGGCTAACCTGCCATGTTGAAAGCAAACTCCATAACGAATTTCTTCAATGTTTATCTTCCTCTCAGAGGTAATTGGTGCTGCCAGGAGCAGACATTTCTCATTGTCAAGAAAAACATTAAACTATTTTAAATGCCTTTTTCTGAAGGTCTTTGAAAGGTTTGAAGACTATCCATCTATCTTAAATATATCTCTGTATATCTAGAAAACCTAACTTACCTAACTATAAGTTCTAACTATTATAAGTAACTGTCTATAATCTATATTTAATTATGCATTACATTTTAAAAGATCAGTGTAAACACAATACTTAAACAAGAGGAGAAATACACATATCACAAAATTGACCTTGAATTTGTATCAATAAATGAAAAACCATACCAATACAAAGTATTCATTTCCATACCATGATTCCCTTTTACCTTTAAAAAGAGATTGGTTGGGATCATTAACCAATTATAAACAACCCCATTCAAATGAAAACAAAGGTTTATAAACAATATTTGGGAATTTGGATGTTGCTCATTCCTAACTACTTCCTGCTGATAGGGGGCGCTGTTCATACCATGGGGATCACAGAAACCTGTACAAGTCTTGTTTTTGTGGTCTGTAAGCCTGCATCATCTCAGCTGTTTCAGATGCTGGATCACCTGGTCCACTGCTTCGGGGTCTTGGTTCATCAAACCACAGAAGTCTGGAAGGAATCCACAGCTTTCCATTTTCTGTGGAAACAGAAATAAAATATTTTTTCCAAAGTGACATGTCCTTATGCTTAAATTTTGAAGTCAAGGCATTTTCAAAAGATATAAGTTGAATTAATCCAGCAGCATTTATAACCAAGTGTACTTTAGCAGTTGTTCCTTCTTTAGCAATCAAAAACTGAAAAACATAATAGCTTAGTGTATCCAGACTCTCTGTATTTTCTATCTTTACGTGGCTTATTTATTTATCTATTATTATTCTATTTCTTTTACATTTATTTATTTATTTCTCTGAGACAGGGTTTCTCTGGAAATCTGCCTGCCTCTGCCTCTGGAGCAAATTCTACTGGTGTGCCACCACAACTGGTTTCTCTATATCTTTTACCACTATCCTGATTCTTTTTCTCTCTCAAGCCTACGTAATTTTTAAACACACTGTAAATCTTTAGAGGTTTTCTTCATCTGAATCTGACTTTACTGTAAATCTTTGTTGCATTGACCTCCCTCATTAGTTTTCCATTTGTTTCTTTCTCCATGTGTTTAGGAAATTTAGGTTTGATTTCTAGAAAATCCTTCAATGTGACAATTTGGAGGTTGACGTGCATTGGAATTAGGTGAAATTCTGTTCTATCTCCATTATTTGCTAGCTTTGTGATCCCAGGACATGTATTAAGTGTATTTGAACCTTAGTTTGTCATGAACAATGTAGAAATAATTATCATTGATTAAAATGATATGGTTTCTAGAAAATGCATGTTAGTGCTAGATGTGCAGTAGATCTGGTTAAATATATTTTCTGTCTCTAGATTAACTTTAAGGAAATCTCATTGTGCGGGAGGATCCTAGTTAGTCAGCCTTAATTGACACAATCTAGAGTAATTTCAAGTGCTTAGACCAGAGGGACTCAGCCCACTGTGGGAAGCACAGCCTCTAAGCAGGTAGTCCTGGTTGAATAAGGAGACTAAGCATAAGCCTGTTAAGCATTACTGTGGCTCCTGCTGTACTTCTGGGTTCCCTTCTTGCAAGTAATGCTTTCTGCAGCAGTAAGCAGGCCTGCCTTGACTTCCTGTCTTGGTTTCCTCACCTGTGAGTCGTGACCTTGAAGGGTAGGATGAAACAGACCTTCCCTTCACTAAGCTGCTTTTGGCCACAGTGTTTGATCACAGCAACAGAAAGGAAACTAGACTAGAACAAGCTTTTACTGGTGCAGCAAACAACCCAATTCCAGAGGTACAGATCACATGGGTTTATTTCTTGCTCTGGTCTCCATGGCAGTGACTTGGGTAGGATTTGCTGGGGTGGGTTCTGCTGCTTGTGTCTTTTCCTCCCAGGACCTCAAAGGAAGGTGTCTGCTGTTCTTACTGTGAAGGCATTTTAGAGAGCTGGAGGCCTTCATATGGGTGTATGTGAACTTCGTGCTTGGCCATGGTGTATACCACAATCATGGTTACATGGCTAACCTCTAACTTCACATTGTCAGAGAAGTGTCCTTTGCCTAAAGGGGAGTGTGGTATGGTAGGAACTTTGTAAATGGATAAGGCAATCAATCTTATCAAGTAAGAATTTTTTTTTCCGAGACAGGGTTTCTCTGCATTGTTTTGGAGGCTGTCCTGGAACTCGCTCTGTAGAGCAGGCCTAGAACTCACAGATATCTACCTGCCTCTGCCTCCCGAGTGCTGGGAGTGGGAGCTGGGAAGAAGAGAGGGGGGAGAAGAGGAAGCCAGAGTAGGTCATGGGGGAACAGGAAGGTTGAGTGGGGGGTAGAATAGGGGGAAGAGGGACTCATAGGTTAGAAGACAGATCAGGCACCATTATGACCTCTAGTTATCTAGAGGGATGACACCAACTGGCAAGCTAAGCAATAGTGGAGAGACCACCTCGAATGCCCATTCCTGATAATGAACTTGATATCCATAACCATCCTGGAGCCTTCATCCAGTGACTGATGGAAGCAGAGGCAAACACCCACAGTTAAATACTGAACTGAACCCAAGAAACCCAGTGACAGAGAGAGAGGAGTGATGAGCAAATTGGCAAAGAATGGGCTGGCAAAACCAGCAGAGACAGCTGATCTGAACAGGGGAGAGCTCTTGAACCCCAGACTGACAGCTGGGAGGCCAGCATGGGACTGATCCGGACCCCCCCTGAGTGTGAGAGTCAGTGAGGAGGCCTGGGCAACCTATGGGGCCCTGAGCAGTGGATCAGTGTTTATCCCTGGAATACAAACAGACATCGTGTGTCCATAACACAAAGAGGGATGCTGTCTCAGCGTGGACTCTTAGGGGAGTGCCTGGACCCTGCCCTGAGTGAAATGACAGACTCTAGATATCCCCTATGTGGAAGGAATTGGCAATAGGGTGGGAGGATGGGGGGATGGTGGGGGTTTCGGGAGGAGGAGAGGGAGAGGGAACTAGGATTGACATGTAAAACAAGCTATTTAAAATTAAAATAAGAAAAATAAGAAAAACCCAGTATATCAACAGCATTTTCTTATGTGACTCTTCACCTGGGTTGCAAGGTCCTAGGGAAGGTTCTGTCTCATTCTCTAATTTTTAAAACATCATTAAAAAGTTTTAAGTTAGAATGTAATAATTGTATAAATTTATGGAATACAGTATGATAGTTCAATCAATATACAAAATATATAATGACCTGATTAGAGTAACTGGTATATATACATCATTTTAAACTCCTAATAAGAATGTTGTGTGTGTGCGTGTGTCTGTGTTTAGATGTCTGTGTATGTATGTATGTGTTTGTGTACTTGCCCACAGAAGCAAGAGATTGACCCCTGTATCTTCCTCTATTGGCTTCTACCCTATTTATGTAGAGACAGGGTTGCTCATTGTGCCTGGACTGGGGCTCACCATTTCCGCTAGATTAGATGGCCAGATAGCTCCCTGATCAGCCTGTCCTCACCCTGTCAGTGCTGGGCATGGATAGACAAGTGGATCACATGGATCCTGGGGACCTAGACTCAGGGCCTTATGCTTGCATAGAAAGTACTTTAGCCACCGAGCCATCTCCTCAGACCCCCAAATAATTTTTTAGAAATTCTTCAGTCTTAAATAAAATGGTGTAAAAACCCAGTTAAGACTTAGAGAAACCAAAGTTCTCAAGTGGAAGAGTTCTTTTGTTCTGAATTTCATATTCACAGCTGTGGAAGATGGGAGGCAGAAGTGACATTAGAGTTCGTGACCATCTCTTTACCGAGAGAAGTGATACAATGCTCTGGCCTGGTGTTCTGGAGTTGGTGAGGGTTAAGCAAGCCTGAGGCTTCCATGGTATATATAAAAGAGGGAGCTTGGGTCTGGGGTGCTGAGAAGGCTATTATCTCCTCAAAGCTACCTTTTTTTTTTTTAGGACTTACTTTTTATTTTTTTTTCCATGGATTGTATTCATCCTTCATACAAAGAATCTCTTAATTTTAACATTATAGACTGTTTGCACTGTGGGAAAAATGAGCATGACAGAGATTAGTGATGTGCTCTGTCTCACACAACTCCAGAGGAAATGCTGCTGTCATTAACGATGCTGCTCACTGTGGTAAATGTCTTCCTGCTTTTATTGGGTTGGTCTGAGGGGTTAAGACTAGATTAGCCTAAGGAGATTTTCACTGGGAACTGGTAAATCCAGAGAAGCTGCTTAGTGGGAGGCTGGCTCAGTCAGTTGCTACAGGCTGGCTTTGTGTGTCACAATCTAGAGAGACTAGTAGGGAGCTGCTGGAATTGCTCTGGCCTTTACCAACTTCAGAAGAGGTAAATAAAGAAGAATTACAAGCCATCAGCAATTCCTGAGGGAGGCTGGATCAAAGAGACAGGCCATGTTTAGTGACTGCTAATTGGGAATGATCCCAGAATCACTAAAATGAGTCCAGGGAGTGGCATGCAATTAGTCACCAAGTTGTATACCTGCATGCATTTTTCTTATAATTTAACCTCTTGGCCTCAATAATTGGTCTGCTTAAGAAGCCAACCAGTCTGCATCCTTTCATCATTTGACTCTTATCAAACACTTAGCTTTGCCTACAATTTTCTCAGATTTTCAGTGGTTCTTCAGTGCCATAAGACATGTTACTACTGGTGTTGGTGACCGGTGTGCTATCTCCACCATCTGGCTTCTTGCAAAGAACACATAATCCTTTTAAAGTCTTAGTAGTGATGATTTTTGTGACATTTTTTTCTAACAATTTTTTAGGTGCTTTGTACCAAATTTAAAGGTTTTTTTTTTTTTAACTTGAAAGTTAGGAGACAGCAGTTAGAAGCTAGAAAGAATTGAGAGTAGGATTTTATAAAATCAGATTTGGAAAACATAGTTTGTTAATTTCTCTGACAAGGAAATCTTCTTGGGAAGAAAGAGAGGGAGAGGGGGGAGGAGAGGGAGAGAGAGGGAGGGAGAGAGGGGAGGGGAAGGGAGGAGAAAGGAGGGTGAGAGAATGAATATGCATTGCTGGTAGAGAACATATCAAACAAGGTATCTGAAGAACTGGATGAGTGCTATTTCAGGTTTGCAAAGTGCCCATCCGTTGAAATGGGATATCTATGGTTTGTCTTATCGGTAGAGTGGGGAGGGACACTAATGCCTTTCCATCTGTAAGTCACCAAGGGGAGTTAACACTCTGCTTAATTCCAAGATACCATATTACATAGATGTTAGATTTCAAGGAGCCAACATCCCATTAATCCATATAGCAAAGTTTTTTCTCTGCCTTTTTCTCTAGAGACAGAATCTGCCAATGAACCTGAAGCTTACTGACTTTTTGCTACACTGGTGACCTGCAATCCCCTGCAGTCCTGTCATCCCTGCTTGCCTGCACCCTGTGCTGGGGTTATAGGCATGAACAGCTACACACATCTTTTTTATGTGGGTGCTGGGGATCCAAACTCAGGTTCTCCTGCTTGTGTAGCAAGTGTTCGTACCCACTGAGCTGTTTTCTCAACCCCAACACCTCTTGCTTTAATGTGCATTTCTTTGGTTTCTAATGAGACCCTAGTCAATGTTTCTGCAGAGTTCTCTATTTTCCTTTTGTTTTTCAGCAGCCTCTTGAACTTCTTGGATAACCTTTGATAGTAATCCATAAGTTAGATTTAGAGGTGACCTTGGAGATATATAATCTCCCATCTCCCTCGTTTGAGGACACTGAGTTCAAACACTGAAGCTCATATGCAGAAGAAAATCTGTAGCTTGAACTCAGAGCTCTTCTACCTTATCTTATGAAGCAGAAATCTATTCACAAGGCAGCAATTGCAGAAAGCAGTAGGCAGGAATGTCTGGGCATTGCTGATCTCAACACCTGTTACTCTTTATAGGCAGGAGGGCTGCTTGGCTTGATCTCTTGGTTGGAGCCTACTGTGGACCAAAGAAGCTCTTGAAGCCTGTGAGGCCCAATGTCTCATTATCCTCTTACACAAGTGTTTCGCAAAAACTTAAGAACATCATGGAATATGCATGATGACTACCCTTTCTGGGGATAAAGGACTGAAACCCGGAGGACCCTGGTACAGATGGGCTAAGGGCTTTACTTGGAGAAACACTCAAAAACCGTTTCATAAAGCTGTCTGATCAGTCTTCTGTCCCAACTCTGAGTGAAACTCCAAGCAGCCAAACAGAACTGCAGGTGTCCTCACACACCTACCTTCATTATACTTCTAAGCTTTCACTCGCAGCATCCAACTGAAATGGTTCCAACGGCATCAAAGTCTATGATCTTTTTAAGATTTTTAAGATTTACATTGCCTCCTGTACAAAATACCCCATTGATTTTTCTGGAACTCAAGTTCAGGGGCCAAGTGCCAGTGTAGTACAGTGAGTAGTGTGAGCATGGGCATACCACCTTTTGAAGTCATGATGGCTGCCCCCAGGGAAGGTAGGTAAAGATACCTCTTGGAAGACAGCAACTTCCTAGACGAGGTCATCTATCCTTTCTATTCTTAAACATTCATTTGAATTGAGTATACATGCCCATCTTTATTTAGAAAGCAGCAGCTGTACACTAGTAGTCATGACAACAACAGTTTTCTATCCTGCTTCATGCATCTGCCCCTAAGAGACAGACACTTGAAACCCATTGGACGGACTCTTGATATCTCCAAAAGACACACATTGGTCCTGTGTGACTTCAATTTCAGATACTGTCTGTTTCTCCACTGAGAGGGAGCAGTTAGTTCCGTCTTGCTCCTCGGCCTTCCGCACATGTCCCTTTCTCTTCCCCACATTGTGTGGATTATCCAGGTATTTGTTTCTATGTTTTGTCTCCAGTATGCCGTGAGACTCTCTTAGTGACTTGTGCTACCAGCTACCAGACAGTCCAAATTGGAACTTTGGACACCCTTGTTTTTCCTAATCTTCCCTCCAGTAAATTCTACCCCATCTTCATGTTTAGCCACTCATCAAACTGTACTTCTGGTCTTATTTCTAAAATTTCTCCAGTTCTCTTTGTCTCCAAGTCTACTGCCCTTGGCCAGTTTCCCTTACGTCCCCTGTGGGAGATGCAGCACAGCTGGTCTCACATCTTCTCTCATGTGCCTTGCTTGTCTCTTCTTTACCTTACAGCCAGGGTTAAGTGTGGTGAGCTGTCCTCTCCCTCCTTTTCTTTTTTCAGTGATGGGAATTAAACCCAGGGCCTCAAGTATGCCAAGTAGTGCTCTAGCCCCAGTATGAGCTCTCCAAAGGAAAAAATAATTACATATCACTTTTGTAAATAAAATTCTCCAGTGTATTTCAGTAGGAAATTAAAATTCCTTATTTTGATGAGGTAGAGACAGTTTGTTTGTTGTTTTGTTTTTTGTTACCATAGCATTTTTATCTTCCTGGCATATACTTTTACTTACAATAAGGTTGGGACAGCCATATAAAGTTACATGTGTCATTAACTGCTTATGCCCAGAAATGTACCTTTGTTTTCTTTTTCCGGGGCTCATGTTCTAGGTTCTGTAACTATCGGACAGGGAAGAGGCTGCCCTGCCCACATGATTTTACACAAATAAGGAAGAAGTGTGCTAAGTCAGTGATACATTGAAGTTATCTGTTATGCAGTATAGCATATCATAATACCAGCTAATGGAAGGGATCTAAGGCCTGTGGGGTCTGGTTCTGCCTCTTTCTCCAGCATTGTCTCCTCTTTCCCTTAGACTTTATATTCTGACTGCAATGAAGTGCTAGGCTATTCCCATGTCACAGTCATTGTGTGTGGAGTTCTTGTTGCTTAGAGAGCCTTGTTGTCACCTACCTCCCCATTTTGCCACTTTGGATAATCCTACCTTGACCTTTAGGCCCATGTTTAGAGGTCTCTTCTTTCTGGAAAGCTTCTGAAACATTCCCTACTACATACTGGGTGTGCGTGCACCCTTGAACTGTGTGCCTATCTCCCATTCAGCACTCTGTTGCCGTGTGTCTCCAGCAAGAAGTACCAGAACCCCCGTGCCCCATGGCCTTCTCAGGGCACCTTAGACCAGCTGCTCAGTCCACTCTGGCATGATCTTCATGGAAAGCTATTGTGAAAACAGCGGTTCCATTTCTTCTGTCAAGACTTTCTTGTTACTCTAAATTTCTGAGGTAGTATTGAGTAATAGTTTGGTACTGGGGGTGAATGTGCTAGAAATATATGGTAAGAAATTCTCAAAGGATTAATAAAACACTGAAAAATATCTTGGAGAAAATTATACATAATCAGATAGAGCTGGTTTGACTTCTGGCCTTGTTAGCTGTGTAACATTTAGCAAACAATTTTCCCTCTTAAGTCTCAATTTCATACTCTAATTGAGTAATACTGACCTCATAAGATTCTAATGATTTAATTATGTGTGTGTGTGTGTGTGTGTGTGTGTGTGCACGCGCCGGCACACACACACACAAACTGAAAATAAACATCTGGCTTCTAGAACTACCTAATATATGCTAGATATAACTACTATTATAAAAATGTTCTAAATGCCAATGTGGTATTCTGCATTGGATCATATAATAGAAAAAGGGCATTAGGAGGAAACTGGTAAACTCCAGATAAGTCTGGAATTTAATTAAGAGTGATATTCTTGCTGGGCTATGGTGGTACATGCCTTTAATCTAAGCATTTTGGTGACAGAGGCAGGCAGATCTCTGTGAGTTAGAGTCCAGTCTGATCTATAGAGTCAGTTCCAGGACAGCCAGTACTACACAGAGAAATCTTGTCTCAAAAACCAAAACAAGGCCAGGCGTTGGTGGCGCACGCCTTTAATCCCAGCACTCGGGAGGCAGAGGCAGGCGGATCTCTGTGAGTTCGAGGCTGGGCTGGACCGACAGCCTCCAAAACAATACAGAGAAACCCTGTCTTGTAAAACGAAAAAAACAAAACAAAACGACAACAACAACAACAACAACAAAAACCAAAATAGTGATATTCCAATATGCTTGTTAGTTATCAGGAAGGGCCAGCCTCAGAAGTGACCATGAAATATACCATTGCAAAGGAGGTGGCATTAGTGGAAACTGGAAGAGGTACTCGGAGACTTTCAAGTTGTCTGTAAGTCTGAAGTTACTCTACAACACAAATATTTACTAAAATGGATTTTAATGATTAATATTTTTTATTCTCACAGCTTTCTTAGATGACATAAACCATGATTTATGTCATATACAAAGGAAGAAACTGAGGCACCATACAGAAATGACATAACTCCTCCATGGTCACTCCTCACTTCAGGATCACTAAGTAGGAATGGTTGCTTTGAGTGGAATGCAATTGCTAACACTGAATGCCTGCTTTGTATGAGGCACCATCATGTGTATTGTGTAAGTAGAGAACAGAGGATATCGAAAGAAGATGGTCTCTACATATGAGTAGGAAGCCTGAAGTTACTTAGTGATTAAATACTAAACTGGGCATAGGATCTCAGCTGTCTCATTAAAGGCCTAAGCTCTAAACCATTGTGCTTAACAAACTGAAGGACAGTGGTGATTAGAGATTTGGAGGTAAGAATAGGTCTAGTTGGGGCTTTAGGGAGCCACCTTCATGGATAGAGATTATCATCTGAACCATCATCAGGAGTTTGATTATCTGGGTAGCAAGCAAAGAGAAACCTGGAGTGTGTCTTTGGCCTGCATCGAGCGCTCTTCTCTTTTAGTTTTTTCCCTTTATGTGTGCATCACCGACAGTGGGACCATGGCTTGTGCACTTCGCTGCTCTGCTGAACAACTCAAGCAGGACAGCAGCTCCCAGAGCACGGAGGCACAGGGCATCTGTTTTGGTGTCAGGCAGCCAACAGTTCAACAACTACTCCTTATCACACTTCTGCAAATTGGAGTTTGCTACTGTATGGCCAAGTACCTCAGAAATACAAGGGTCACATTGACCACTTGGCCCTGCTGTTGAGAGAATTAACCTGTGGGTGAAATGTGTACAGGGCTGGCTACCATACTAGGCACTTGGTAAGGGTTCTGTTACTAGTGTCACCTCTGTGTATCTCACACCCCTGTTTGGCCAAGGCAGTGTAACGTAGTTATTGTATCTAACTATATTAGATGATAAACATTTGGTTATGTTGCTAAGTGTTTGTGGACAGTGGTTAAATATGCCAGTCCTCATCTTACTGGTAGGCTATACTAATATCATCTGATAGTCAAGATAATTATGAGATGGCATGTGAAGGTAACTCATGGCCACACAGTACTTTGGACTTCTCTGCAGATTGTTTGCTCTTTGAGAAAGATTTTAAGTCTTGGATTTTTCCATCTCTCTCCAGCATTTACTTTTGAGACATAGTAATTAGATACAAGATCATTTGCTTTTAGGGTGGGCTTCCTTGGCATTTAGATGACTCTAACAACTTTTCTTGAATCTGGTTTACTCCATTCCGCTGAGCTCCAGGAAGTGTGTGTGGGCTGGTATAGCAGGAAGGGACCAGCCTCAGAAGTGACCACCAAATACTTTATTTTACCGAGAAGCTTCAATCTCCAAGACAGTGGTGGTAAGATGGGAGGGTGAGAGAGAAAGCAGGGAGCCAGACCAGGGAAGGCACAATTGGTAGTGCTCTCTGACAGCTAAATCAGATGAGGGAATCGACCCTGGTTGAAGTAAGCCTTGCTTCGGAAAATCTTGTTGGTGACCCTATTCCCAGCCTCATCTTCGGTGTCATCCCCACCTGACTTTCGGTGGGTACTCTGGTATAGCACAGCACACACACCTGTGAGCCAGGCAGCCACAGTGCCTGCAGCGAAGATGCAGAAGCCGATGAGCAGTAGGAAGATGTAGTCTTGGTGGTTCAGGTGTGTGAGGCACATGTACTGGAGTGGGTTCCCCACCCGTGCGATGGGCCACCCAGACAGCTCAGTGGGCTCCGTACACGTTGCATTCTGACCATCTAGGAAGAGAAACACAAGCAGGCAGGGTGCTGAAACAGCAGGCTTCCCAGTGTCCTAAGCCAAAGGGAAGGGTGTTTGGAGCTCACAGCCCCAAGTGTAGCCTATGGGCCAACAGCACTGGTGTCGCCTAGATCTTGTTAGAAATGCAGAATTTCAGGCCCACACCAGGCTGGCTGAGTTCTCTGCTTCTCAACAAGAGTCCCAGGGTGTTTGGTGGCATACTAAAGTTTAAAAAGTGCTGTACCGAGGACTATATCTTACTCCCAGGCTTAGCTACATTCATACCATGATAATGGCCTTTGCCTAAAACCCTCTTTAAGGAAAGGAGAGACCCCAACAGAAAGTTGGAAACTTAAGCATGGAATGTTGGGACATTGGAACTAAGGTTTATCAGCTTTCCCCTTTCCCTCCCTTTTTCAACCTACATTTCTCCATTTCCTGGTCCCCATCTCTGTACTAGTGCCTGAGCCCACTTTATGGTTTGAATGTTAATTGTCTGCCTAAAAGATGCATATTTTGAAACCTTGGTTCCTGGCTGCTGGTGCTATTGCGTGACTGAACCATGAGGGGTTAACCTTGTGGAAAGTACTCATTAATCCATCAAGGACTTCACAGCAATGGGCTCTTAGTAGGCAGGGCTTAGTTGGAGGAGATAGGTCATTGAGATGTGACTTTGAAGGTTGTATCTTTCCCCTGGACCCTTGCTTGCTGTCTGATCCCTGGCTGCCATGGGTGAACAGCCTTGTTCCACTCTGTGATCTCTGCCTTGATGCTCTGTTTGAACACAAACTCACAGCAATTGGGATCAAGCCCTGTAGGCTGAAGGCTCTGAAATCATGAGTCAAACTAAATCTCAGTTTCTTTAAAATTGTTTCTCTCAGGTATTTTGTCACATTGATGAAAAGCCAATTAACAGAGACCATTAATATCACCCAAGAGAACCAGAAACCATGTACCTCACTTCAGGGAGCGACAGGATTCCTATGAAAGTCTCTGGTGTATTCTTTATATGGAAGTCTGGGAAGCTCAGTGTAAAGACTTTGCCACTAGGTGAAGCAGTTCTACATGAATAACTTGAATTTCAGTCACTTTTAGCAGCTGATCCAGCTTCCTGGCTGCTTCCCTGAGTGCCTCCCCATATCTGGTACCATGAACTTTAGTATATAGCAGAAGGAAAGGAGGACTCTTGAGCTATACAGAACAGGGATCCAGTCCGAATCATGCAGACTTTGACAGGATACTCATTTCCTTTCTGAGTCCTGCTTTCCCACCCCACAGGCACAGAGCATGTGTGCTGTGCATTCTCAGGGTAGTTAACAGGATTAATAGGCACGGCTGAGAAGGCAGGCTACTGTGCAATACTCAGAGCATTATCCTCAGCTCTGTTTCTGAAGCTATGTGTACTCTCCCATGCTGTGTATGTTGTGGTACCCAGGTAAACATACCCAGCATATTTATGATGAATATGAGCTATAGCTCAGAGTCAAGACCAGGGTTTTCGATGACCACTGACCACAATTAATCATAATCATAATTACTATTTTCTAAGCTTTTAGTGTAAAGCTGACCTATACATTTTATCTCATATAATGCTTATAACCATCTTGATGTTTATATTTTCATCTTTATTGTATAAAGAAGAGAATGGAGATTTAGGAAGTTTCATGGATTTGGAGGTTCTAGATAACTCAAAGTATCGAGCCAGGAAACTACAGACAGAAAATCAGGACTGAGCTGTTCCAGGAAGTGTAGAGACATGGGGACTATAACCAGAAGATATAACAGAGAAGATTCTTCTAACTTTAGAGTAGGAAGTATGCAACTATGTTGTGACATCACTGTCCTTGGTGACAAGGAAATTATGGAAGAAGGCTTAGCTAGGAAATCCTAACAGAAGCTAGAGGTAGGAGAATTATAGAGGAGTTGGCTGGAAGGATGCCTGGTGGGTTTGAGTGCATGGAAAGAACAGTGGAAGGGGTACCATTCTTGCCCTTCTTCTTGGTGTTCTGGTAGGAAAGTTACAACTGCTATGTGGTGGGTAATGGTACTGCAGATGGTTGTTGAAGGAGGTTGTAAACCTAGGGAGTACAAAGCCTGTACCCTATTCATTGCTTGTGGTGATCACTGAGGACAGGGGAGGAAGCCATTTTCCTCTAGACTGAGTGTGGCCAGGTATTCCTATGGGCCACCCTGATGGTGTAGAGGGAAAGGGACTGTGGGCTTGAAGGGGCTGAAACAGTCATGTCTTGGCCTAACTGAAGGCTTTTTGGACTCTGTCTGAGAGTTCAGGAATGGAGCTAGGAGGAAGCTCCTGACACTTTGAGGATTCCATCCAGACAAGATTCCCAGGTCACCTGCACAGACTGCCAGAGAAAGTCAGATTTGAAAAAGGAAAACGTGGGATTCTGAGGGTCGGAACTGTGTCTAGGGGTTTATCTCATTCTATTTTTAAAAAAGATTTGGCTTTCAAATTGGGGTTTGGGCGGCAAAGATGAGACTAAACATTAAACACACACTTCCCCATTTCAGAGCATTAACTTTGAAAGGAGCAATTAGGCGGTGATTTTAATGCATTGTTAGGCTGCTGTACAAGTGAGGGATGTGGGTGGCTCTGTTAGGAGGGAGGCTTGGGCTTTTCTACAGTTCCCTTCTCTCCCCTTCCCCCATCACATCAACTGTCAAGGCTGAGCTTCTCTCTCAGTCTCCCTGCTCTGTGATCCTAAGTTTCCCAGCTATAGCTCATGTCACAGACAAACGCCAGACTTAGCTTTTCCGAGACTCATACGATTTAAAAGGTTCCTGTGATCCCCATTGTGGGCTTCAGAGTAACACCCACAGCACTTGTCCTGGCTCTCAGCATCTGTCCCCTTCATCCTTTCTTCCCTGCTGCACTCCTGGTAGCTCACTTTCTCACCAGTCTAAATGTCTATAGTTTTGATTACATCTTGGCCTGGCCCTCATCTGTAGCTAGCTATACCATGTAATACATGGCATCCACAGCCTCTCTCTCCAGTCTTCTGATCAAGCTCTAACCCTAAAGCTCCTCTTCTACAAGACCTTCCCTGGCCATCAACCCTCACAGGTCATGCCCTCGTTCCCTTCCTGAACTCATCCACAGCTTTGCCTGATATCCTTATAATATACATGCCACAGTCTACCCTGTGTGCAATGTTTATTTCCATGACTGTTTTTTCTATCCTGCCAGAGCAAGTTTTAGCTCTTGAAGGTGTAAAGTATATCTGATCATTATTTTTATTATTATGAGCTATTATTCACTGCTATTTGTAAGTATTTAGAGTTTTTTTTAGTAATTTTAAAAGATAATTGGATTCTAGTTAAATTCTTAAAGATAATTGGATTCTAGTTTAATTCTACTGTGGTTAGAAACATGTTCTGTCATTTTGAAAATCCTTAGGAAATTTTTTTGGGGGGTTTTTTGAGACAGGGTTTCTCTGTGGCTTTGGAGGCTGTCCTGGAACTCGCTCTGTAGACCAAGCTGGCCTGAAACTCTGCCTGCCTCTGCGCTTGAATGTTGGGATTAAAGGTATGCACCACCAATGCCCAGACAAAAAAAATCCTTAGAAATTTCTTGATAACTTGCATTATGGCCTAGCATCAGGGCAATTTTAGTAAATTTTCTTGGTTCTAAAAAACACATATTTTATCTTTTTTTTTTAGTATATTGTTCTGTTTAATGCCCCTTCAACTGTGGTATTATAGAGATCTACATCTTGCTGACTTTTAAGTTTAATTTACATTTTATCTTTGTGTGTGTGTGTGTGTGTGTGTGTGTGTGAAAGCTCGAGGTTGATGTCTTCTATTAGTCTCCCCTCCCCTTACATATTTTGAGACAGTCTCTCACTGAACCTGGAGCTCACTGTTTTGGCAGGACTGGTCTGTCAACAAGTCTCAGGAATTCACCTGTCTGCACCCCCTCCAGTAGAAATGTATGGCCATGTCTGGATTTTAACATGGCTGCTGGGGATCCAGTCTTAGGTCCTCATGAGTCATTAAGCATGCAGTCATCTCTCCAGTCTCCCCTGCTTACTTTATAACTATTGATTGTTCTTGAGTTCTTGTTAGTCTGTTGGTTGTCTATTTGTTCCTGTGGGAAGGAATTGTATCTTTTATAGACACATTCTAACTCCAAACTTTCCTATAAAAGTCAGCATTCCATTTAATTCTGTCATATTTAACCTATGTTAAATAGATACATAGAAAGTTACAACTGTTGCCTTCAGTTATTGACTAATAGCTGTAACTGTCAGTAATGTTTCTTGATGTAAAGAGTGCCTTCATCCTAGGGTGGTTGCACTGAATTCCTTTTGGCTAGTATTTGCATTATTTATCTTTTTCACTCTTTTGGTGTATCAATTTCCCAATATTTAAGGCATATTTTTCTGAGCAACTTATACCTGGGATTTTTTCCCCCAAGCTAGTAAAACTTTCTGTTTGTCAGTCACTTGAAATTTTGTATCTAGTAACTTACTTGTTTTCCATTTATTTCATTTTTATGTCCCATTTCTTCATTTTGCCTTCTTTATTATTTAAATCCATTCTCTTAGCTTGTTAGTAATATATTGTTTTTTCTAGTCAGACTTGGTGACTTCAGAGACCCTGTACTGTGTACTGATAGTGGGGTATTTGATGGGTGCTGGGTATCACATGAAGCATTTATAAAATTAACTGTGAAACCGACTCTGAATCAGCTTGGAGGGTAGTTTTAAATATTGTATATGTATTCTTCCATCTTATATAGGACTACCATATACTATTCTCGGACAACTCCAAGGGGCTCCATTCACATTTTATGTGTGTCTACGCCCCTGACATCCCTTCTTTCAGTACTACTCCAGTGGGCCCAGAGCATCTGCCCCAGTTAAAACTCCCAGGCACAGTCACAGATCCTATTAACGTTTAACTACTTAACTATTAAGTAGTTAACTTAAACGTTAATGGCTCCTAAGGAAACAAATTATCACCTTGATTATTTCTGCACACAGTATCTTACTCACAGGCAGTAAACATGTCTTCCAGAAGCATGTGTATGCAGAAACCAGGCAGTCTGTGCTGCAGAACCACACATTGGTTTTAAAAGGTTCTGGCCTCCCTTTGAACTCAGGGCTCCTTCTAAGAGGAGCCATTCCTTGGTCTACAGAAATGTTCTGCGTAGTTCTGGGCAAAGGCCATTCTCCAGATGTCCCAGCATTTGGTGCAAATGGAAGCAGGCCTGTTCAAGCTGCATCCTACTGTGTGCTCAGAGAACTCTCTGGGCTTTGGTGGGGGGGGTGAGCCTCAAGGGTACAAGGAGTGGAGGAATTTGAGGTCACCCCTTCAAACATCAATATTCTTTCCTTTTTACCCTTTCCTTTCCTCCTTTCCAGTCTCTTCCCGTTCTTCTCTGCAGTATTTAGGATTCAGTGTAGGAACTAGTGTACAGTAGGCAACATTTATCACTGAATGAGATTCCTGGCCTCTTTAAAATGGTTTGAAATAGAGTCTCAGTAGGTTTCCCAGGCTGTGAGCTCATTCTATTCCAGGCAGGTTTTGAACTTGGGATCTTCCCACCACAGTCTTTGGAGTAATTGGAATTATAGGTGATCCCCATCAGGTCTGGCTCAAACTCCTATTTTTGTTGGTTTACGTGGTTTTTGAAGAACTTCTTAACTCTCTTAGTCTCCATGTCTTTGGCCTATTATTTGGAACAGGTCCCCTAGGTGAAAATTTGGGAAAACACCATGGCATCCTTTTGTCCAGTGGATGAATCCAGAGGAGATGGTTCCTTTGAAATGAGTCTACCCTGAGGAGCTTAGCAGTCTAACACCACGGCACTGGCATTTTATGAACCTTTTTACTTCTGACATGGGTTCTACTTTTGCATTATCCAGTTATCTTCCTGTGATGTCCCGAGTTGTTTTCATATTTTTTGGCATAATCACTCTGTGCTGGCTAGTTTTGTGTCAATTTGACACAAACTAGTGTCATTTTGGAAAATGGAACCTCAGCTGAGAAAAGACCTTACCAGATTGGCTTATGAGCAAACCTGTGATGTATCCTCAAGGATAACACACAACTTATAAACTTTCAGCAGTGAAGGACACTACTACACACCAGTGGACCAGGAAAAACAAGGAACTCTCCTTGCTAACATCCCGTATTTAATGCATAAGCAAACACTGTGGGTCCTACTTTCACTATTATGTGCCTTGATCTTACTGTGCAGTGTTACCCTGATCTGAGTTACCATCTCCCCTCACTTACATACCCCTTTCTTGACCACCCCTCTTCCATAGAGCAGTAGGAGCCATGTGTCAATCACAAAGCATGTTACTACTTTGCCAAAAACCCTTCCAGGCTTCCTTGTCACATTAGGATAAAACCCAATACTTCTGTGGCTTATTTGCTGTGTGGTCTGGCTTCTGACTAGTTGCTTTGGTCTCATTTCTTTCCTTTTTTTCTTGCTTCACTCTGCTCCAGCCATTCATGTCTTCTAGTATGTCAAATTCATTCCATCCTAGTGTCCTTACCTCTGCTCATTTTCTTGTCTAGAAAGGCGCTCCTTTACCTTGCTTCACATTTACATGGCTTTTCCCTCACCTTATTTGGTTCTCTGCTCAGAAGCCACTACCTGAATACCTCCTGATCTAAGCTTCTACCTGGCCATGATGACATAGGGGCCAGGCATGCTCCTCCCTTGGAGCAGTTATTGCTGGGTGGCATGATGTATGTTTGCTTACAGTCTTCCTCTCACCTGAAAATGTAAACTTCACACAGTATGTCTTTTCCACAGGAGTTTGTTTAGTGCCTGACCCAGGCCTTAGCATCGAGTTGGCATTTAGACTCCAGGCTGGGCTTCTTGTACTTTAATAACTGTCACTTGGGGGTAACAATGGTATGCCTTACCTAGACCAAAGACTGGGGCCAAAGATCTTGGCTATTACAAGAAAATAAACTGAGAACAGCAAGAGTTTGCCTCTAACATGATTTCAGTTCTAGTCTTGGTTGATTGGTTGTTTTGGGACAGATTTGAACCATTCTGTAGCCTAGAATGGCCTGCAACGCACAATGTAGCCTAGGCTAACCTTAGATTTCTACAGTCCTCCTGCCTCAGACTTCGAAGCTCTAAGATTACAAGTATAAGCCACCACATTCAGCTCGGTTTGATCATAGCTATATTTTAATTAGATGTGTCAGGTATATATCAGTTATTCCTTTAGGTTGAGAGAAAGGCCAGATTTTTTCAGGATGTGGCATAAGGGCCAGACACTGAATTTGATGCTTTTTAGTGTGATACATTTGCAAGAGTTTACACCTCTTCCCCAAGAGCTCTGGCACCTCAAATTCCTTGTGTATGAAGACCTTAGTAGAACAGTGCCGGCTTACCCTGCTTCTGTCTGAACATCTGCAACTGTACCCTTTTCTACATCCCACTAATACTTGGCATCACCACCAGGAAGCAGGGGTCTACACTAGAATTGAAGTGATAATGATAGCTAGCACTGGTCAGCACTCACAACTGCGGACTCATTTTTAGTTAACTTCTACAACAACACAAGGGATACGGTCTCCATTACTTTTCAGACAAGAAGACTCAGATCATGACGATTTTTTTTGGCCCCAGTGAGGTAGATTATTTAAAACCAGGCAGTTCAGGGTTGAGTTATGTAGCTTGGTGGTAGAAGATTTGCCTAGTCTGCCTGAGGCCCTGAGTTTGATCCCCAACACCATAGAACAATGCCAGCAGCCAGAGCCCAACTTAGTTTCATAGCTCAATCAGCACTTGGTCATTTCAAGAACAGAAGATCTGTTATCATCTGATGTCTTGGAAGTGTCATGGAAAGCATTGTGTGAAACTATACTTGGAAAGTCACTCTCCACCTGTACCTCACAGAACACAACATGGAAATTCTCGAAGTCACTCTCCCACCTGTGCCTCACAGAACACAACATGGAAATTCTCGAAGTCACTCCTCCACCTGTACCTCACAGAACACAACATGGAAATTCTCGAAGTCACTCCTCCACCTGTACCTCACAGAACACAACACGGAAATTCTTGAAGTGAGTCCCTTGGCTGCACTTGCCACATTTAGGGTTTCCTTCCACTCCTCCACAGCCCTATGAGACAGAGGAGGGACCGTTGCCTGGTTCTAGAGACCATTTGCTCCCTTCTTCATGGGACTCCCCTCGTTAGTCATTCTCCCCGATCTCCTGAATATTTTCTCTTTCTCTCTGAATTATCACATTAACTAATGATTGGATCGATTTTTCTCTTAAAGACATACTTTTTCTGCTTTATCACCTGTATCCTTCATTCCACAACCAGACTTCCTAGACGAGAGATTTATATTATATACTCTTCTCTCTGCACCGTCCATGGCCCACCCCTGACTTCCGTCCAGTCTCACACCAGGGACCTTGTGGTTAAATAGGCTGGACAGCTTTGGGTCTTTCAGTATGCTGCTGTTGAAGACTTCGGCTTTTTCAGATGTCCTCCTTTCTGCTTTCCCCCACTCTGTGCTCATGTTCAGCATGCTTGTTGAGTTACGTCCCCCTTCGGTAAGATGGCATTTTCTCTTTGTCAGACTTTGTGCTATTTTCTAAGGGTGCAGGCATATTGTCATAGTGCTCCCAGTATATTAGAAAAGAGGTTAAAGTACAAACTGATTACTTACAGTTTTGCTTACAGAGAGAAAGTATAAGGGACCAGGAGAAGGCCAGTTCAATCCTAAGTCCTATTGTTTCTACCTTCCAAATTCTTCTGTCCTACCTCTGTTTACCTCCATCCCCACTGCTGCTATAGACCACTATTCTCTGACTCCTGCATGTCTACAGGAACTTAATTCCTAACTCTGTCTCCTAACTTGCCTGCCTTTCAGGGCTTCACGTGATACATAGCATGGTCCTCATTAATGGTCATTTAGGATAAACCTTCATCTCACTTTCTAGTTGCATTGGTCATGCTGGATTCCTCCAGGATAAGGTGCTCTTTATCTGGAAAGATGAGCAAACTCCCGTTGGCTGTTCTAGACAGTCTTTTACTGATGCTTTCCACAAGCCTGAGTTTGCAGGGTGGTTTGAGAAACCACAATGAGAACTCTGGTGCTTTACCAGTTGAAAGACCTTTAGACACCTTCCTCTCAGGGATCCCCTTTGGGTTGAGTAAAGGAGCCTATCAGAATCACTGGTTAGCCACTGTTTTGGGAGGTGGTTTAGTCACCTCCCTTTCTGCCCCTTCACTGTCCTCAGAAAGATGATCGTCTGGCATCAAGGCCAGGGAATATTTTGTAGGATATGACAGCCAGGCTGGCAGAGCAGTTGACAATGTTTGAACCATCTGCTGCACAGAAATTAATTCTCATTTTCTCTCAACTTCTCTCCCCATCTCTGCTTCTAATCTTTATTTCAGTGTCTTTGATGGAGGAACTTGGAGCTGGGTTAACATTTATAGTGAAATGGTGAAAGACCTGAATTCATTCTGGAAATCTAAGTTTTGGCACAACTGAGGGTGACTTTGTACTTGGTGTGTTGAAATGGGGCCCATTATCCTATTACAGCTGCCTGGATACAGGATGAAGTAGCCTCAGATTGAAACTAAGATATTCTCTACTCAGATGCTCTCAGAATGACTTGGACCTGAAGCAGCACATGACCCAGCCCATCTGCTCCCTGCAGATGTCCCGCAGTTGCTTTGTGTACCCACCTCTGTGGCATCCTTGCCCAGATTCCTCCTTAACTTTTGGGCCCCACCACTGGGCTCAGTTAGAACTGCCTAAGGACTGTAATTTAAGAGCTGACACAAGGAGATCCTCTGTCCTAAACTGCTTCATTCCTATCTCTGGTAGCCAGTCACTTTCGGAATTCTTAATTTCTGATTGTTTCCTGTCAAACTGCAAATTCCCCATGAGGGAAACATTTCAAATGTTTACTACCCATTAACATCTCAGTGTGAATTAATTTGTTCTCTACTTGGAACAGCCCCAGAAGCTCTAGAACACAGGATATTGCCATAGACTCTCTGAGAAGTGGCCTAAGGACACTTGTATTAGTAGTTCAATGACTCAGAATCTCAGTGTGTGTGGTTTTATTTGTGCTCATTAGAGTTTAAGGACCTCTGTCTGGGTGTGTCAGGCCTGGAAAGAAAGACTGGGGGCACTGACTCCCTTGTGGTGAAGGATAAGTTGACAGAACTTAACTCAGGCAGGAGAAGAATGCCAGAGTTGTGGCCTCCTGCTTCTTAATTTCCCTTCATAACTATAAGTAGCCATCTTTACTAGGAATACCTCCATCTCCTCTTTTACCCATCATGCACTTGTTTTCCTGGGTTCCTATCTGTTGAGCATCACTCTCTTCTTCTACATGGATGTCTTATTTTTCTATTTAGCTATGACACCTGTCAGATACAAGGGTTCTTGGAGAATTTCACATCTTTTCCTCCCACTTTAAAGACAAGAAAATCTAGACTCAAAGTGAGGGAATAGCCCTCCTTAAGTCACACATCAGGGTTGCTGCAACCAGGGCAGGGCTTTCTGGCTTTCCACTCTATTTTGCATCTCTTCTATCCATAGATGGTCTTATTAGGCAGGAATTTGGACTTATTTGTCTGTGACACAACAATCTTCACATATTTTGAACTTATAAGAATATAATAAGTGTTCTAGAGTCAAATAGGTTGGTGTATGCAATAACAAAAAATAGTATAAAAATGGAGAACAACCTAGAACTTGGATGTCAGAATATAAACATCCTGGGGCAGACCTATTAGTCATTTACCTGTGAGGACACTTGCTATAGTTTGGGTATGAAATGTCCCCTCAGAACTCATGTTGACAGCTTAATCACCAATGTGATGTTCAGATGTGGGGTCTTTGGGAATTGATGGAATCATGGGTTCTTTGACCTAATCAGTGTGGGTTAGCCCATTGATGAATTAGTAATTTGAGGTCATTATTGGGAGACAGTAGAAACTAAAAAGTGGGACCTCATTGTAGGAAGTAGCTTACTTTGTTGCGAATCCTTCCTCCTTTATCTCTCTGCCATGAGCCTAGAAACCATAGAGCCAGCCAACTGTGGACTTAAGTCTTTGAAACAGAAACCCAAACAACCTTTTTGTCCTCTAGGTTGTCTTTTTCAGACATCTTATCACAGCAGCAGCAACAACAACAACAACAACAAACTCCAAATACCAACAAGCCAAACAAACAACTGTCCTCTCCAACACAAACTAACATACTACCGATTCTAAAGCTTCAGTGTAAGGCTACCCTGTTAAATGGCTTCTCCAGCGCTGTGAGAGCCACTGTCCTGTGTGGCTGCTTAAGTGGACAGGCATGAAATGACAATTAGAAATGCAGGCCAGTGGTACTCTAGATTTCAAGAACTCCATAGCCACATACAGCTAATGGTTACTGTATTGGAATCACATATAAAATGTTTCCAATGCTGCAGAAATGTCTGTTTGGGCTGTCCTGGGCCAGACTTTGCCAGTAAAAGGGAAGCAGACATAGAGATTGGGAGCTCAAAGATGGGTGAGTTTTTGAAGACCATCACAGGAATATTTAACCCTGTCCCTCTAGGGAAAGCAAATATCCCGGGAAGAATTCAACTGCCACTCTCACCTTCAGATAGCACTAATGACTGGAAAATTACAACTTCGGCCAGGAATTAATTCACCTACTTGCTGACCTGGGCTAAAAAGGAAATGGAATGCATGCGTCTGTTTTTAACCCTGTACTCATCAAGGCTCAGCAGGGTACCTGACATCTGGCATATCATAACATACTTCTGTTTCTGATATTCTCTGCATTTGGAAAGTGAGCTGTGTAAGACTGAATACTTTCATGTATCCGGGTATAGTGTCACTGTAGGATTTTATTTGAGTAATACTTTAGATAATAGTACCAAAAGTCTTGTTAATTTGGGAAACTGTTGTTGGGGAATATCATTTTTAGGTGTGACTTTTGTTTATACTGCATTTGTTTAACTCTGTAAAGCTGTGTTACTGTGCCTGTCTAAAACGTCTGATGGTCCTAATAAAGAGCTGGATGGTGAGGCAGGAGCAAGGGCAAGCAGGGCTGGCAGGCAGAGGATAAGTAGAAGAAGAAATGAGAAAGGAGGAGCAAAGAGAGAACAAGGATAGGACATCAGGGGCCAGCCACCCGGCCACCCGGCCACCCGGCCAGCTATGGAGTAAGAGTGCAAGTAAGATTTATAGAAGAGAAAGATAAAAGCCCAGAGTGAAAAAGGTAGAAGGGTTAATTTATAAGAAAAGCTGGCTAGAAACAAGATAAGCTAAGGCCAGGCATTCAGAAGTAATAATAAGCCTCCATGTGTAATTTACTTGGGAGCTGGGTGGCAAGGCCCCTCAAAACACCAAAAGAGAAAAAAAATCATACAACTACAAAGTTTCAATATTCCTGTTATGTGCAGGATTATGATGAATTGAGAGGAGCGAACCATGTCAGTTTCCTGTACAGCACCCCCTCCAAGGGTCCCCTGAGCCCAGGATGTGATATAGGAGAGGGGCATATCCTCATGCTTTTTCTTGAGTCCCCTTCAGTTTTTTTCAGGACCTCTGTTTTCTTCAAGATTTTCTACTGTTGCAGAACTCATCTTAGTTAATTAGAGATCCCAGTAGTTTACCCACTCCTCTTACAGGAGAGCTGATAGCCGTGCAGGGATATTTGTATTATTCTCCTCAGGAAGTTAATATTCTTGCAGGGACCTTTTCAAGGTCATGGCATTGGGGGCATGAATATCCTGTGTCTAATTTCAGCTCAGTAGTAGGCAGCAGTGGGGAGGTATTGGAGTAAAGCTTTGCTCATCACTTGGAAATCACAAGGGTATGCCACCCCACACTCGGACTGACTTCTTGCCTTCTTCCTTGGAAAGCTATACATCCATACCTGCCTCTGGAAGTGGATTCTCTTTAGGTTGAGCTTTAAGCCCCAGATTAGGTGAGGCAGGCACAGCCACCTTGGTGCTGCTGGTCTACCCTGAGTCAATAACTCCTGATAGGTAACCAAGTCTTGATTTTGATCTCAGTTTGACTCTCCAGGGTTTGAGAGTCTGTGTGCACAATTTATCGAAAATCCATACCTTCCAGGGGTCCCCTTGCCTGTTTCCTCATGTATTGTAATTCTAGGATTTAATAATCACCTTCCCATATTCTATGCACAACCCATTTATATATCTATAGTCCTGTTTCCTAGACAGTATTTTGTGTGTTGAGCCTTTCTGAAGTCCACCCCTTGTTCAAGGAACCACATGGCTGACATCTTCTCTATAGTATTGTGCTTTTCTCTTATATTTATTGAGCAGTTGTTTACAGAATGCTTATAAAGTGTCAAGCTTAATGCTAATAGCAGTTCGTAGATGTTCTTGTTTCATTATGACAGCCCTAGGTAGGCTGGTTCTATTATTATCCATGTCTTAAAGATGAGGATACAAATTGAAGGTCAGAGAGGTTAAATGACTTACCTGATATCTTATAATAGTAAGTGTTGGGCTAGGGTCATAACCCAAGTCTATTTGTCTTCAGAACCTGAGCTCTTAGCACTGGGCTCTGCTGTCTGCATGGTGGCTGTCCATCACTTATAGTTAAGGTTGACATAAGTGTGTGTCTAGGAATATATTGGCTCCAGTTTTATTTAGCTCTGCAGTGTCCCACATATTGGGACACATAATGATGGTGCTGACCTCCTAAAATCACGAGTCTCTGTATTACAGCTCCTCTGAGCCTGGATTAAAGTTATAGGCACTGGCAATTATTTTGTAGTGGGAGTCACTCAAAATGCATTTAAAGGGATGAAGAAATGAACTAAATGGTAGCATGCAAATATGTTACTTCACTGCTTTAATTTTTTATTCTTGTTTTATGTATATGGGTGGGTGGTTTGCCTGCATGTATTGTGAGTACACCACATGCATGTAGTGCCTGCATAGATCAAAAGAGGGTGTCAGATTCTGTGGAACTGGAGTTATAGACAGCGATTAGTTTCTGTGTGAGTTCAGGGAGCTAGGGAACTTAACCCAGGTCCTCTGTAAGAACAAGTGATCTTACCTACTGAGACATCTTTCCAGCCCCTCACTTCTTGCTTTATAAGGGACATATAGATTGACATTGCAACACCATACTGCCCTTAATACCACACTACAGGAATCATACTAATGCTAAAGGATGGTATCTCCTTGCATCAGCATAACCTATTTACAAACTGGATTCTCCTTTACAACCAGGCTACTTTGCTTATGTCATTGAAATTCCTCCTGTATCCTGAACTGTGGACATCTGGGGGCGGGGCAAAGGGTGAGTTTCATGCTAGAACATGTCAAGCTCACCATTTTCACAGCAAATGTAGGATATAAGTAGGATAGTTTGCAATTGAGAGTTCACCAAGAATGTTTGTGTATAGAAAAGGTATTTCTACCCTGTAGAATAATTACTGTGTGTTCAATTTGGTGTATGTTTGTATGCATGAGTAGATACATGTGCATTTATACATGTATGCATGCTATGCAGATGTAATTTATAGGCATAAATATGTATATATAGTGATACCTACCTCTGTGTGTTATATGTTCATATGTTTTTATGTGTGTTTGCATACATGTATGCACATGTTTCTTGTTTTATTTTTTGTTTTTTGATTTTGGAGACAGGGTTTCTCTGTGTATTTCTGGCTGTCCTGGAACTCACTGTAGACCAGGGTGACCTCAAACTCACAGAGATCTACCTGCCTCTGCCTCCTGAGTGCTGGGATTAAAGGAGTGTGCCATTACCTTCTGTCTAATGGTCCTGTTTGGGTGTGTATGTGCATATATATGTGTGTGTGTGTGTGCATAGGAAAGGTAAATATGAGATTGGATAAGAACCAAATGAAGAGCAACACTAAAGTAGATTTGTCCTTTTAGAGTTTGGGTAGATTATGTGAAATCTTTACAGGTAAAAGAATATTGCTCAATTACTTTTTGATAGTACCTGTTAAACAACAACAACAAAGATCTTTTGTGAGTCTAAGTAGTAGACAGATGTGGGATGAAACTGGTTTAGTTATATTTAACTAACCTGACATGATAGTGATAGGATTTTCAGATTTAAAAGATAATACTGTCTCACAATGACTTCCCTTGCTGTAGTTTGCACCTAAAATGTTTCCTGAAGGTCTGTGTATTAAAGGTTTGATCCATGATCCATGAAGCTATTAGTAGGTGGATGAATCTTTAAGAGGGGATGACTAGTTGAGGAGCTTGTGCAGCTGTGTGCATTCCCTTGAAGGAGATTTTGGGACCCCAGTCCCTTCAGTAGCTGCCTCTGCCGTGGGCTTTCACTGTGACATATTGCTTTGCTGCAGGCCCAAAAGCAGATCATGGAAGCTTCAGAACTCTGAGCCAGAATAAGTAGATTTTCTCAGGTATTTTTGCCAACTTACCCTAAATTGTATAGCTCAGACCTCAACTTGAAATCAAGTTTTTAAAAATATTTATTAGTGGTGTGATTTTAGTCAAGCCAGCCTATGTCCCCATCCAGTGGCAGGATCAGCAATATCAATTCTAGTCTCTTCCACAGGCTAGTGGCACAGAATTTATTTAAGATTTGGTGTAGTATCTGAGTAAAGAAAATGAGACATGCGAGGGAAAACTATTTCAGAGATTTATCTGCCCTTGGCCTATTCATTTTTTCTGAGAGATCGGCAATGAACAGGAATAATATGATCATATTTCTCCAAGAAGTGGTCTAGAAGGCTCCTCTGTGCCTCTGGACAGCAGAGTAGACGAGTAGACCAGCAGTTATGGGTTCTACTGGCTAGTAGAGCAAAACTGTGTCTGCCCTTTATCCCTGAGGGACTTATGAGCTTGGCAAGACAGATATGCCTTCTACTGTCTTTGAAAACATGCAGTGAAACAGACCTGTTTTATAATCTTGTTCAATTATGGATTGAATTGAATGAGTCAAGGAGTCCAAAGGAGTCAGCCTGGAAATTCTGAGAAGACACAACTGTAAAAGCAGAAATTTGATTAAGGAAAATTGCATGAGGGGTGAAAGCTTGGTAAATTGCATGGTAGATTTAGAAGCTGGAATAGAATGCAAATTGCCATGGTATAGTCATCTAGGGTAGGAGGTTGCTCTGGCAACCTGGTGGCCACTACTCAAGGAAAATTTGTATGTATAGCTGGATCATACAGATACATGACTTGCATGAGGTTTGGCCTGTCAACATTCTGTGGTGGAATGGGGGAGGCGCTTATAAAGTCTTGTCCCTACCTGAGGAACTTTTGGCGGTTAGTGGTTACCAGGGAAGGGGAAGATATTTTCTTCAGTGATGTAGCCAATGGCAAGTTGCCTATGATCCTGTATTCCTGTAAATAACACCTTGCTTATATTCACGTGAGTGAATGTGTGCTCGCCCACATGTCATGAAAGAAGGGAGACTAGTTGGAAAAAAGAGAATTAGTAGAGATGGAAGGAGGGTAACAGGTATAGTGGGGAGTGACTATAACATGTTATATGTAATTAACAAATGCTAATTAACACTGCTGAGCTCTGAAAATGTGTATGTGGGAATTTGGTTTGGTATAATATCCAAGCAAAGAAAATGAGATGTGTGAGGAAAAACTACCCCCATTGCAGAGGTTTATCTGGCCTTGGCTACATAAATGTGGGGATGGGCAGAACAAGGTGATATCTTTGCACCAGATACATATGTGAAGTGATAGGAACAATCCTATTTAGGAGCTACATTTAATCCAGGGAAATTGACTCTCTGGTAGAGAACTCTTTAGAAACCACAGAGCACCAGTGATGGATACAAGACATTCTCTGACTCCTAGAAAAGATGGTTCAGATGGTATCATGCCTCCTGTCTTCAGTCTTAGTGCTTTTGAGAAGCTTTCTGACAAAGTTACAGTTTCTTTTTGTTTATTCTAACAGTTCTAGCTGAAATCTTTGGCAGCAGAGCCAGATGCCCAGGGCATAAAAGTTAAGGAGGCACTCTGAGTGCTCACTCTCAGTGCCTCCTTAAATTGTATGGAATCCTGGTTTGCCTCACTCTAGTGTCCTTTCTGCCTTTTCAGATGGCCCCTGGGAGGTCTGGAGGGTAGATTGTTACTTGTGACCATCATGACTTTCCCTCCACTTGTTCTGGCAGTGTCATTCTTGGCTGGGAATTGCCAAATAGGACAATACCAGTGACTCGGGCTTTCTGTAGGGGGCCTCATTTCTCTAATTTCCTTGGGGATGAAGGATACAGCAGAGTCCCTGGGAAGAAGATGTGAGATGCTGGATACTGAAGGAGCCATGGCAGAGAGGCTTGGCTCAGTGACTGGAGTGGCAGCAGCTAGCTTGGAACTCTCCCAGGTAAGGAAGGCTCTAACACTGGACTCACGCAGCTTGACACTGAACATTGTCATCTGTCCTGTGATTCATGCCATCCTGTCCTTCCTTGTGAGGTCAGCATTTCAGAACAAATCAAAGGCTTCCCTTTTCCTCTGTCTTCTGCCACCCTGGGAGCTCCCATGCCTCTCTCCCTGGAAACATCTCATAGTCCACTTGGATTCTCTCTCACCTCTGAATGACTGAATTTATTTCAGACCGTGGAAAAATTCAGTCACTGTATTAATCAGATTAATAGTTTGCTAGGGGAACCCGCTGGTACTCTGTTACTTTACAACTATAATACTTATCATTTACATATACATTTTATTGGTTATAATTCTGCAAATTATGTAATAAGTATCAGTTTTATGGATAGGAAACTGAGGTGCAGAGAAATGAGATTTTCCTAAAGGCAGACAAATAGTAGATGACACGTCTGGACTCTGAATTCTCATTCCAGAACCTTGGCTATTAAGCCTTAATGCCTCTCCAGTCAACCCAGGGGGGACCAGGCCAAACAATACCAGTGCTTTTAAGTATTTTCATCTGACTTTCTCTCCCATTGTGACCATCTTTGAACTTACCTTTTCCCAAACCAATTCCTTCTATTCCATCACATCCTTTTCCCCACTCCCAATCAGTCCCTCACCTGGGTGTTCCATTTCGGCCACTAGTAAGTGGATGGCGAACTCCAGGAAAGAACAGTTGCACTTCCAGGGGTTTCCACTTAGATACAGCGTCTGGAGTACCACCAGGTGGTGCAAGGCATCATGGTCGATGGTCTGCAATCCTGTGTTTCTGAGGTCCAGGTACCTCAAAGAGGTGGTGTTGGCAAAGGTGTATTTGTCAAGAGACAACAGATGAGGGTTGTTCGAAATGTTCAGTCGCACCAGGTTGCTGAGCACTGAGAAGCTGAATGGGGAGATGGAAGTTAGGTTGTTGGAGCTGAGATCAAGGTAGATGAGTTTGAAGACTCCGATGAAGGTATAATCCATCAGCTCTCGAATCCGGTTGTTCTGACAGTCCAGGTAAACAAGGTCACTGAGGAATCCTAGCTGCAAAGCTGGTAAACTAGTGATTTTGTTATTGCTCAGGAATAGCCTCCGGGTGTTCAGAGGGATGTTAAGTGGGTATTCCATTAGCTGCATATTTGTGCAAGATACTTCTTGGTCTTGACACAGACAATTGTTTGGACACTTGGACCCTGATACCAGCCCCATTCCTAGAGAAAAGAGTAACAATTGGGGGCCAGGGCCTGAAGCAAGGGACATAGTAAGAAGCCACAGTTCCCCTCCTTCTACCTTCCTGAGGGCGGGCACAAGCTGTCCTGATCTGAAGTCTGCCAGGGGGTGGGGCAGGACAGGGGATGGGTGCTGGAAAAAACTGTAACACTCTAGCTTTGTGCAAAGCAATTTTCCATTACAGGAGAACTGAACAGAAGTTGAAACGAGAGGCCCAGTGCTGGCTTGGTGGCTCTGCCGCTTGCTCAGTCCAGAGTGCTGTTGGAAGCTTGCCCACTTGGCGGCTTTGAAAGGTCTCACCCTTTCCCTGCCTTTGTAAGTGAAGGGGAGCCAGGGGAGAGCCACATGACAATGAGGTTGCCAGTTGACACTTTTGTGATGTCAGCAGCCTCAGGAGACTGCCAGGTGAGGGAAAGGCTTCTTAGCTTTTCTTCTGGTGGTGTGGGGTGTTGTGTGTGTTTGTAGGTAAGCTTGCTCTCTGGAGGATTTGGGCATGTGGGTGCGGGGGACACGCATGAGGGCACTGTGTGCGTGTGTACCAGTGCATGCTTGGACTGTTCATACCAGCTCCTCACAGAGTGTCATAGAGGATTTGACTAGATTGGAGGCCCTAACTCATGGGGGGACTTGGGGTTTCTCCAGCCCCTTCAGACTCTCTGATGATCGATTCCCAGAGTGGATATTTTCTTAGCTTCTGAATTTTGAGGGTACCAGTTGTTTTAGGAAAGGGGTTTGCCTCTTTTGTAATAAAGGAACGGGGAAGCTGTCTCTGGGATGTGTAATTCACTCCATGGGGGAAAGCATGAGGTCAGAAATGAAGATAAAGCACCTTGGGAGTAAAAATTGTATATTTATGGAAAATAGAATCTTACTCTTTAGAAAACTTCATATATAATATAGGTGGCAATATTAATAACTCAATGAAATCTATATTTAGCTTAGCATAGTGCCTGGCACTAGGCATATAATAAATATTTATTGAGTGAATGATGCGTGAATGTCTCTGATGGTTTGCTTCCTTTTCTTGCTTCTCTGCCAAGAGAGAAATTAATAAAGTCAAGTGGATTCATGGCTAGTTAGCTAATGCTTTATTTTGTTTACTGACTCAGCATTTCTTGGGTGGCTGGCTGGGAATTAACATGATGACTTAGGGATGTTTACCAAATTGAAAGTGACCTTCTTTAAGCAGAAATTTCAAACACTTAATGGAATGACCTAAATGATAGTTGTACTAATTGAAACAAGATTTAATTGATAGGGAAGCCAACCTTTCTTTATAATTAAAATAAATTCTGTTTAAAAAACATAAGCAAGCCCCTCCCTATAGCTTAGACTATTGCTCAAAAGATAAATTTAGAACATAAAAGTCTATAGCCTGAGATTAATCTCCAAAGTGGCTATTTCCTCTGGGAGTCGCAGTGGATGGTGCTGCTCAGGCGGGGTCTCCTAGGGACACTTTATTAGGTGTGGGTCATGTGTGCTGGCTGCTTTGTTTTCATGAGTGATGGTCACCGGCTGACCTCCAAGGCTTTCAGAATGCTCTTACTGACTTTCCACTCTCTCTCTCTTTCTCCTTTTGAAACTTTTTAATTACACTGTTTGATTTATATGGTGTATATTTGTCGTGTATATGTGTGTGGGAGCACTTTCCTATCCTGTGGGTCCTGGGGATGGAACTCAGATCATCAATCTTGATAACAAGTGACTTTACCCACTAAGCCACCTCACAGCCCTTCCTCCTTTCTTTTAACACCATTCTGTCTCTCTTAGAGTCTTTCCTCAGAGAACCACCACTCCAGGTTTCCTCATTTAGTTTTCCAGCATTCTTGACTTCTTCAGGACAGTAGCCTCAGGCCTGGCCTTACCTGTTTGACCGTACTATGACAAGAATTCTCACCAACAAAAACTTTAGATAAATACGTTGTGCTAAAGGTTATTGAGTGGCACTAACAGGCTGCATCTAACTCCCTGGAATTGACAACCTCAATCATCCCTTTTGTTTGAGGTAGCTATGCAGTTTCTAATCTTGAAGCCTCAACACCCATGGGTGCATTGCAACTTTGAGAGGTTTGACCTGCTTCCTAAAATGCATACATTTTGATAGCTGAGTAAATGTTGGTAGAGGGCTGGGGAGGTGGCTCAGTCAGTAAAGTTCCTGTCATGCAAATCCAAGAGCCTGAGTTTAGTCCCCAGAATCCCAGCATTCAGAGGGCAAACACAAGTTTATCTCTGGGGATTGCTGACTGGCTAACCTAGCACACTCAGTAAGTCTTCGGTAACTGAGAGACCCAGTATCCAAAAACAGGTAAGAAATACCGGAGGAATGGCACTGGAGGCTGACCACTGTGTGTGTGTGTGTGTGTGTGTGTGTGTGTGTGTGTGTGTGTGTGTGTGTGTATACACACCTACAAGATTGTTAGAGACTAAATCAGACAGATAAAAAGAGAAAAGACAATTAGCATTTCTTAAACTCTCTTGTCTCTGAACTTTACTTTTGTTTTTGTTTTTTTTTCCCTCAAAAAATACTCTGTGTAACAATTATTTCTTAGTTCCCACTTTTGGATAGTCTAGACTAGGCTGTTTGCCATTGGCTGAGTTGCTTAACTTCCCTGGGCTCTGTTACCTATTTAGAGGTGGATTAGAAAACATATAAACCTCATAACTTCTAAGCCTCTTTCATGATGGAAAAGTTTCAGGTGCTGAGTTAAGGACAATGCGGAAGTGTAATGGGGCCAAGAGAAAAGTCTCTGTTACCTCGGAGTGTACCCACAAAATGTACCCACAGTGTTCCCTCAGAGTATACCCACAGGGTGTTCCCTCAGAGTGTACCCACAGAGTGTTCCCTCAGAGTGTTGCCTCAGAGTGTGCCCACAGAGTGTTCCCTCAGAGTGTACCCACAGTGATCCCTCAGAGTGTAACCACAGAGTGTTCCCTCAGAGTGTACCCACAGAGTGTACCCTCAGAGTGTACCCAGAGTGTTCCCTCAGAGTGTACCCACAGAGTGTTCCCTCAGAGTGTACCCACAGTGTTCCCTCAGAGTGTTCCCACAGAGTGTACCCACAGAGTGTTCCCTCAGAGTGTACCCACAGAGTGTACCCACAGAGTGTACCCACAGAGTGTACCCACAGAGTGTACCCTCAGAGTGTACCCACAGAGTGTTCCCTCAGAGTGTTCCCACAGAGTGTACCCTCAGAGTGTACCCACAGAGTGTTCCCTCAGAGTGTACCCACAGAGTGTTCCCTCAGAGTGTACCCACAGAGTGTACCCACAGAGTGTACCCTCAGAGTGTACCCACAGAGTGTACCCTCAGAGTGTACCCACAGAGTGTTCCCTCAGTGTTCCCACAGAGTGTACCCACAGAGTGTACCCTCAGAGTGTACCCTCAGAGTGTACCCTCAGAGTGTACCCACAGAGTATACCCACAGAGTGTACCCTCAGAGTGTACCCACAGAGTGTTCCCTCAGAGTGTACCCACAGAGTGTACCCACAGAGTGTACCCTCAGAGTGTACCCACAGAGTGTTCCCTCAGAGTGTACCCACAGAGTATACCCACAGAGTGTACCCTCAGAGTGTACCCACAGAGTGTTCCCTCAGAGTGTACCCACAGAGTGTTCCCTCAGAGTGTACCCACAGAGTGTACCCACAGAGTGTACCCTCAGAGTGTACCCACAGAGTGTTCCCTCAGTGTTCCCACAGAGTGTACCCACAGAGTGTACCCTCAGAGTGTACCCACAGAGTGTACCCTCAGAGTGTACCCACAGAGTGTTCCCTCAGAGTGTACCCACAGAGTGTACCCACAGAGTGTACCCACAGAGTGTACCCACAGAGTGTACCCTCAGAGTGTTCCCTCAGAGTGTACCCACAGAGTGTTCCCTCAGAGTGTTCCCACAGAGTGTTCCCTCAGAGTGTACCCACAGAGTGTACCCACAGAGTGTACCCTCAGAGTGTACCCACAGAGCGTTCCCTCAGAGTGTACCCACAGAGTGTTCCCTCAGAGTGTTGCCTCAGTGTTCCCTCAGAGTGTTGCCTCAGAGTGTGTCCACAGAGTGTACCGGGTAGCCCTTCTCTTAGCTGCAGAAACAGAATTCTCTCCCCAGAGAGTGGCTAACAATTCCCGCTACAGCTGGGCTGCCCTCTCAGTGTGTGCTTCACCAGCCCACCTTTGCCCCTCAGGGACCCTTGGGCCATTATTCCAGGAGGACAGAGAGGGCTCAAGTAAGCTGAGTGGTCATGGGCAGGGTCCTACTTTTATCTGAAGGAACATTCCCAACTTAATGCCAGAAATCCTCCAAACAGCTCCAGACTAAAAGGCAGCTTCTGTCACGATGGCGGGGCAAGGTGACACATGGTAAAGGGTGTTTCTGAGACACTGAAGTTCTCTCAGGGTAAGAGGTGTGACTTATAAGACAGGCTGCTATGGGCCCTCACAGGCTGAGAACTGCAACAAGAAGCAGTTGTAAAAGTGGAGACCATGGTTGTAGAAGTTTTTCATAAGTATTACCTGATTTCCTCCCCTGCTTCAAGTTCCTCTACACTGCCATGGAAATCAGCATGAGCACAATCATGCTATAATTCAGATGTGTCAATAAAAGCACATACAAATGTTACACGTAATACATGTTGATCAATTAACAACTCTAAAATGTTCTGAATGCTGAAAAGAAAACAGGAAATTTGTTTAGTAAAAAGATTACTGTTTTAATGCTGCTGATAATTCAGAAATGTGTAATATGATAAATGAAAGACTCAGAGAGAAAAAAATGGAGAACACGGGCTTGACGCCTAAGGCCAAGTCAAGCACATCCACAAGGTAAGTAGCTCTACGTGAGGGCTACTGAGAACTCTGCGAAGCTGCCTTGCTTCAGGTGGTAAGGGAAGTTGACCTGGCATACTTTTATTTACCTAAGAAGAAAAGAGCAATGATATATATATATATATATATATATATATATATATATATATATATATGCCGTTTTATTAAAAGTGTAAATGGACTCAATGGAGGGCTCAAATGGAGTTATCCACCAGTGGTACACAGGCCAATACTTTTTTTTCCTTTCCTAGCAGTTAAACATGGGTCCATATCTAAAGAAGGTAAAATATCTATGACTTTGGTATAAGAGCCACTTAAGGATATACAGTTTACCTCAGACTTGCCCAGCCCTCCTTCTTCAACAGAGTCCTCTCAGTGAGGCCAAATCAGTGTGTGTGTGTGTGTGTGTGTGTGTTTGTCTGTATATACTTTGGGACTTTTTTAGTACCAGTTTCTATTCTATAAACTACCATTATCTTTTCCCTCAAAATTGCCTGAGTTCCCCTCTCAGGAAACTAGACCCTTATGAATAAAAGTTGGAGGAGCTCACTCCAATTTCTTGTGCTCCCCAGGAATGCTTTTGTTTTCAGGATTCCTCCATATTGTGCATTTCTGCAGCATTCATTGTTCAGCAGTGACCAAAGGGGTGCCTCAAAATTGCATAAAAGATTTAGTGGAGGAATTAGATCCCACTTCTAGCTCAGAACAGATGGGTCTTTGTACCATGGCTAGGATCATTTAATGTTAGTAGGTCTTGTGTAGCTTTGAATGTAATTGGCCCCCATCAGCTCATAGGGAGTGTCACTATTGGTGTGGCTTTGTTGTATTAGGGATAGCCTTGTTGGAGGAAGTGTGTCCGTGTGGAGGCAGGCTTTGAGGTCTCATATATGCTCAAGACATGCCCATTGTTTCAGACCACTTCCTGTGGCCTGCAGGATCAAGATGTAGCTGCTTCTTCACTCTCAGCTCCTCCTCCAGCACCGTGTTTGTCTGCATGCCACCATGTCCTGCCGTGATGATAACAGATTAAACCTCTGAAACTGTAAGCCATCCAGTTAAGTGTTTTCCTTTATAAGAGTTGCTGTGATCATGCTGTTTCTTAGATAATAAAAACCCTAAGGCAGGTCTCAAAGTGAGGTTGTGATTTACAGCTATCAGTGAGAGATGGCTTAGTTTTCCAGGTGACTTGTAAACTTCAGTGTGGGAGATGCCTGTGTAATGTAAACTTTAAGATAAGATTTTATTGATCTGGGTGGTGATAGACATACATCTTTAATCCCAGCACTCAGGAGGCAGAGGCAGGTGGATCTCTGAGTTTGAGGCCAGATGGGTCTACAAGAGTGAGTTCGAAGACAGCTAGAACTGTTACACTTAGGAGGTGTGACCTGAAAAACAGAAGATTTTATTTAGTGACTTGGATATGCTTCCTTCTGTGGATATGTTTCCCTTTTGGTGAAAGGGTGATGGACATTGTCTTTCAAGGGTTGTTAAAAGGACAGCAACTGCTTTTTATCATCTGCTAGTGTCAGGTACATGCTCTTCTAGCCACCCAGTGAGTTCTGTAGTGTGATTCCCACACCTTACAAGTGAAGGAACAGATTCTAAGGGGTGCCAACACCCAAAGTTACAGAACAGGCAAGTAACAAGAGCTGGAGGGGTCCAGGCACAAGTCTTAACTACCAACCACACAATCTGTAAGTGCCCTGAGCACTCACTATTTTTCATTCATTCTGTGGAATAAATTCACCTACCAGATCAGATCACTGGTTCTAATTGTGACTAATTAATAAGGAGGTTGGGGTCAGGGACAATGACACTGTCTTTCAGAAGGCCCATGGCATTGTTATCTTTGACATTCTTTTTTGTTGTTATTTGATTGTTTTAGTACTAAGGATTGAACCTAGAGCCTTGTGCTTGGCAAGCACTCTCCCACTGAGTTATAACCTAGCCTTATCAATCAATCAATCAATCTATCTATCTATCTATCTATCTATCTATCTATCTAGGTTTTTGGAGATAAGGTTTCCGTAGTTCTGGCTGGCCTTGAACTAGCAGAGGATGATCTTGAACTTCTGATCCTTCTGCCTCCATGTCCTAAGTGGGTTTAATGTGGTGCTGGGGATAGAACCCAGGGCTTCATGAATGCCAGGTGAGCACCCTACCAACTGAGCCACATCCTCAGCCCCACCCAGCTCCTGTTAACTTCTTACAGTAAGCTTTGAGAGTATTCAGTAAATGGTCTTTCTTATGTAGGGGAAGAAACTAAAAGGAAAATCAATTTGTCTACTTAGAGTAGTGGAAGCTGTACATGGTAATTAATGTATGCAGCCCAGCACTCAGGAGATGGGCAGGAGGATTGCTGCTAGTTTAAGGCCAGCCTGGATTGAAGCATGAGATCCTATCTCAACCTTCCAGCCCTCCAAAAATGTATAAAAGAAAGAAAAGAAAAGGAGTTCAAAGATGACAATAAGCTTAGCAGTGGATATCTGGGGTGACTCAGTTTCCCTGTAGAGCCTTCACCCTCCATATGGCAGAATTCCTTCCAGGATAATCTAGAACTTGATGTGTCTAGTGGGAAAACTGGTGTCTATGTGGTGCATAGTTGCCCTGGTAGGAATCTCTCTGTAATCAGGGATGGCTGCCCTATCACCTGTCTCCAAAGTAATAATACCTGAAACGGTGAGATCCTAAGGCAATATAAACCTCTGTGTAGACCTTAGGTGGGATCTATTCCCTACGAGGCTTGTGAAATCATATCTCAAGAGGGGGACCGGAAAAACAAATCAGTCCTGCATATTTTTCATTGGCATTCTTTAAGATTTTTGGAAAGAGGACCACTTTGAACATAAGTGTGGCCGGCAGATGTTAGGTGGGGCTTCCTCTATCTGCTTCTGTGTGCAGCTATCAGGTGTGCATTTGATTTAGAGTCTAGAAAGAATAACACTTACTTTGCTTGAGTCTGATGAGAGTCTTTATGTCTTCATTTTTCTTATGTCTTTGAAGGGCTATCCTTTTTCTCACTGGGCTGATTGTGAAAGAGAGAAGTCAACTTGCTAGACTGTCTTGCCCTGGTACCCTTGATGGACAGAAGAGCCCCAGGGTTACCCTGACTGATACCGTGGATGGGCAGGAGAGCACCCTGGGCACCCTGACTTTAGGAAGAAGGCGTACTCCACCAGAGGTCTTATACAGAGCAGAGCATCAACTGCATCTTAAGTGGTGCTCAGGACTCCTCTTTGCATGGATGGACTTTCCCACACACCCTCCTTGGAGAGGTTGGAATGACCTTTAAGACATTAAAGGTCCCAGTGATAGCATAGTGGAGGCAAACTGAGTTCATGGTCAGCTTTGTGGTGTTTTGCTTCTTTTGCAAGGCATGCCTTCAAAGGAACCTTTCTATGTGAGAGCTCCCATGATGGGGAAGTGACCTTGTCTTCTTGGTGTCCTTAGATTGGCCTATGTTCTAGGGATCTAACTGGAGATCAGTCATGAGGTTAAACAGTTTCTGCTTCGTGGGTCTTGCTGGCTGCCTTCCCACCAAGTCAGCGCAGATGTCTCTGCTCTCCACAATTTAGAAGGCAGAGGCCAAGGAAATGCCCTATGAAGTCCTAGTTCCTCCTGCTGCGTTATTTGACCACTTGCTTCCCCCTATTTTCTCAATTCAGAGCCTCTGTACTTCAGTGCACAAACACTGTGCTGGGTTCTCTCTGAGATAGGTTCTTTTACTGTTGCCCTAGTAACAGAATTATTAAGCTGAGTTCCAGCCTCGGGAGTATGTGTTTCTGGTGAGGTAATGTCTGTCGCATTCAGCATTTTTCCTTCTTACTCCCACTCCCTCACTTCAGTCCTTCTGTCTCTCACACTTAGCCTGCTGTCCTGTCCCATCCCTGGCCTAAGTGTCTCCTGCCCTGTCTCCTTGATGGGGATTTCTCAGGCTCAGGAACTCTTCTTTGGCCAATTCCCCATCAAGCTGGCTTTCAAAGCTCCTCAAAATTGCCTCAAACTATAGCCCACCGTGCAGCTGTGTTTTAAGAAGAACAAGTCATTGCTAAAGGGGATGGTTAGGGATAGAATCAGTAAAAATTAGAAGGGAGATTCCCTAGACCTAAAGAGGCAATATAGTGTAAAGTTGAAGCATGTGAGTTTTATCTACATAGTGTTTCTAAAAGTTCAGCATCCTATAGCTGGATGGCCTTAAGAAAGTTTCTTAACCTAAAATTCACTTTCCTTAAGTAAAAAATGGAGATAATACTAGTAACTTCATCTGAGCTTGTCTTCTAGTGTTGGGTTAGGGTTATAAAGATGACTCACAGTAAAGTATTTGATGTGCAGCTATGAGGATCCAAGTTCAGATCCTTAGGACTGGTGGGAAGCTGGTACAATGGTGCACATCTGTAACCTCAGCCCTAGACCATGTACACTGGGGCAGGAACAGGCAGATTTGGAAGTCTTTCTGGCTATCCAGTTTAGGTGAGATGGTGAGCTCCATGTTTACTGAGAGGTCCTGCCTCAAAAAACAAAGTGGAGACCGGGAGGCTCAGGGGTCCAAAGAAACATATCAGGAAAAGGCTTTGAATCTCCATTTTCCTATATACCAGAACCCCAAGAACACAGACTGCAAAGACCAGGGGTTTCTATTCTCTCTACTTCACACAGAGGTGAGAGCAAGTAGCTGTGACTGCATTCCCAGTTAATATCCCACTCAGAGAATAATATAGAGCTCACACCAGGTACTCGGAGCTCCTATACTGAGGAATTATTTTCTCAATTACATGCTCATCCAAGTCCCATTTGAACATTGCAAATACTTTAACTGAAGGAACATAGCTGATTAAAAAATAAAACAAACAACAAAGTAACACCAGATGCATAAATACCAGCACAGTAACATAAGACACATGAAAAAAAACCCAAAATGCACAACTCTTCCAAAAATTATTGACCTTAAAGGAATGGCATCTAGTGAGAGTCAGATGAAGTCTCAGAGAACTCATAATAGAGATTTTAAGTATGTGTAAAGACACAGACAGCTGGACAAAATAAGGAATGCAATGGGTTATAAGAAGGAAGACTTCATCAAAGAGATAGAAATGCTGGAGGAAAAAAAACCCCTGAAATTCTGGAAATAAAAAGCACAGTACAACAGTACATCAATTAAAAAACTGTGTCAAGTCTGATCTATAGAAGCAAGGAGAGGATAGAATATCTGAGCTTGAAGATGAAGTGGAGGAACTGGACATCCCGTAAACAAAGATAAAATAATAGTAAGTTAACAGTGGGATCTTAAAATTGGTGGCACACGCCTTTAATCCCAGCACTCGGGAGGCAGAGGCAGGCGGATCTCTGTGAGTTCAAGACCAGCCTGGACTACCAAGCGAGTTCCAGGACAGCCTCCAAAGCCACAGAGAAACCCTGTCTCGAAAAACCAAAAAAAAAAAAAATATATATGTGACACTCCCTGAAAAGGTACAGAAAAGACTTTTAAATGAATCATAACAAAAAATTTCCCAGAGTTATGAAAAGAGATGTCAATCTATATACAAGACATTCAGGACATTACACAGACAAAACCAGAAAATAACTTTATATCACATTATAATTAAGCGCTAAATATATAGAGTAAACAAAAACTGACAGTAGGGAAACACCAAGTCATATATAAAAGTGTGAGTATTAGAATAACATCAGATTATTCAACTTGAATATTAAAAGCTATAAAGGACTTGAATGATATATTTCAAGTTCTGAAAGATAACAACTGCCATTCTAGAATACTATACCCAGTAAAGCTGTATGTCAGAATGGAAGGAAAAATAACTTTCTGATAACATGGGTTAAAGGAATTTATGAGCACTAAGTCCATTCTACAGAAGTTACTCAAAGGAATAATGTAGATTTAAGAGGAAAACAAATCCATCCATGAAGCCACAGAAAGGAATAAGCCATGCCAGAATGATAGAGAGAAGGGGGAGGGACCCACACACAACACAATGAGCAAAATGGTGGCAGTCACTACAAAATTTTTCATAACTCTGAATATTAATAGTCTCAATTCACCCATCAAAAGGAACAGATCAGAAGACTTTATAAAGAAGTCAGGAACCACCTATTTTCTGTCTGCAAGAAATGTGCCTCACTACTAAAGACAGACACTATCTTAGGGAGATAGAATGGACAATGTTATAACAAGCAAATGGACCTAAGAAACAAGCAGGTGCCACTGCTCTAGTATCTCACAAAATAGACTTCAAACCAAAACTAATGAGAAAAGATAGTCACTTCATGTTGATTAAGGGAACAAATCCATCAAGAGGACATTATTATCTAAGACTCTATGCCCCAGCCTCAAATACTCCTAGATATAAAGTGACAGATTAACTCCAGAAAAATAACAGTGGATGACTTTAATACTCCCACCATCTGACAAGTCATCCTAACAAAAAATTAATAGAAAATTTTTATTTAAATTAAATCATAGATTAAATGGGTTTAACAGTTATCTACAGAAAGTTCCATCCAAACATTGTAGAACACATTTTCTTCATAAGCAACCCATGAATTTCCTTCCTTCCTTCCTTCCTTCCTTCCTTCCTTCCTTCCTTCCTTCCTTTCATGTTTTTATTTTTGCTGTTTTTCAAGATAGAGTTTCTCTGGGTAGCTTTGTAGACCAGGCTGGCCTCGAACTCAGAGAAATCCGCCTGCCTCTGCCTCCCTGGTGCTGAGATTAAAGGTGTGCTTCACCACTGCCCAGCTGCCCATGAACTTTCTTTAACATAGATCATATATTAGGACATGAAGTAAGACTTAACAAATATAGGAAAATAGAAATAAGTTCTTGTATTCTAACTGACTATAATGGGATTAGACTGCAAATCAACAGCAAGAAAATCATGAGAGCATACACAGTCATGGGCATTGCATTAAACAATACAGTAATGAATGATGAATGGAATCATGAAGAACTCAAAGGAATAAAAACACTTCCCAGAATAAAAGAAAAATGAAAACAGAACATACCAAGTCCTATGGGACACAATGAAAGCAGCCCTAGGGGTGAAGCTTGTAACCATAAGTGCTTACTTTAAGAAATCAGAGATGAGTGAGGTGGAACACACCTTTAGGAAATCAGAGATAAGATAAGTGAGGTGGAACACACCTTTAAGAAATCAGAGATAAGATGAGTGAAGTGGAACACACCTTTAAGAAATCAGAGATAAGATGAGTGAAGTGGAACACACCTTTAAGAAATCAGAGATAAGATGAGTGAAGTGGAACACACCTTTAAGAAATCAGAGATAAGATGAGTGAAGTGGAACACACCTTTAGTCCCAGTGCTTGAAACCAGTGGATCTGAGTTTGACGAACCCTGGTCTAAAGACTGAATTCAAGGACAGCCAGGGCTATACAGAGAACCCTGTCTTGACCCCCCCCCCCCCCAAAAAAAAGGAAAAGAGAGAAATCTCAAGTAAATTGATTTAAATTCCTGGAATAGAGCAAGACAACCCCAAACTAGTAGACAAAAGTTAAAACCAGGGAAGAAGTTAATAAAATGAAAATGAGGCTTTACACTGTTAGTAACAGCACTTTGAGGCAGAGGCAGGCAGATCCCCGAGTTTGAGCCCAGCCTACAGCATGGATGATGTGAAGAACATGAACCCTTAATTACTGGTGGGGGTGTAAATTGATGTAGCCTCTATAGAAATCAATGTGGAAGTTTCTAATAAAAGCTACCATATGTCCATATGTGAAGGTGAGGAAGTAATTATATCACTAGACCAAGATAAATGTTAAATGGGTGTTTATTGGGGAACAATTACACAGAAAAATACAAAAAACTGCTGGAGCATTTCCCTGCCCCCCCTCCTCTGCTACCAGATCCGCTGGCCCTCCAGAAAGGAGCACACCAACCCACACCTCAAACTCTTCTCCCCTCCCATCTGCCTAAAACCACACCCAAAGGGGTGTGGTCACCATTAACAGGTCCGCAGACCAGATGCTCACACATGAGCAACTGTTCTACTGCTGGGCGTGTACTCAAAGCATACAGAGATACCGTGTACATACATGTTTATTGAAAATGCCATGTGAGGTAGGCCAAACCCACAAAGACAGATGCTATTGTTCTATCTCATAAGTGGTTCCTAGATATGAATTTTGCATTTTTGTGTTTAACATGGAGTGTCTGTAAAGGTCAGGAAGCCAGAAAGAGCCCATGAAAGGAGCAAAGGGAGAATGGTCATAAGGCAGGGAGAGGATAGTATAATGGATATGAAATAAGGGGGGAACACTAGGGGCTAAAGGTTTAAGGGATGAAGGCAGGGGATTAGGGAGAGGAGGGGATAGGGAAGAGTTAACTAAAACTAAGAATTGTGGGAAAGCCTTATGAAAAACCATGGCTGTGTAAGTTAATCAAAAAGAAATAATTAAAAAAAAAAGGTTGATAGGGAGTGGTGGTGGCCACATACCTCTTTAATCCCAGCACTTGGGAGGCAGAGGCGGGTGGATCTCTGTGAGTTCAAGGCCAGCCTGGTTTACAGAGTGAATTCTAAGCTAGCCAGGGATACACTGCAAAACCTTATCTCAAAAAACAAAACAAGTAAAAGGATGATAGGGGGTACCCAACATGAGTTGACAGTGCTGCTTCCAGAAGACACAGGTTATTAAACAATGTGATATCTCCCTACAAGTTACTGCTCAGAACAACACAGGCTGTGGCTCTTGGTCGTGCACCATAACTATATGATAAGGCTCTGTTGCTGAAGACATCACATGCAAAGGTTGCAGGACACAGAAGAATAAATGTCTCAAATTGAAACAGAAAAATTTCTTCTCTGTTGTTGAGCTCTCTCAGTACCAGCAGTTCTACTCAGTTTTCAGGGAAGAAAAGACACGAATTGATCTCTCCCTGCCTGGACCCTGAACTCGACAAAACTGATCTGTCAGGTAAAATGTGCCCACTGGTGCAACAGTGGACTACTGTTAGAGGATAGCTAACCACTTTGAGGCCTGACCCACGTGAGGAACTCATGTGCGATATTGTAGTCACATGGCTTGGTAGGTCAGAGAACCCAGAAATAATAGGAGGGATCCTACTATTAGTTCACTGAATGATTTGTTCTGTTCTCAGCCTTGGCCAGAAGAAATTCTTTTTGCATTGTGCAGTAGTTAATACAGAGACTCATACTTGCTGAGAATGAGTGACTCTTGAGTCACTAAATGAGACATCTGTTATCAGCCTGACTCCAGACTCAGAGAATATCACAGAAGATGGGATGAAATGAATGTATGAGATGGAGGATGGGGAAGTGTTGTGAAATGCTATTTTCTGGATATGACATGGCTATTGCACTCAAATCAGAGCAGTTATGGAGATCTACTCAAGACCTGCCCAGAAAACAAGCTTGTCAAAATTCCAGCATGGATGTATGTATGTGTGAGGACTCTCACAAGGTCCCATTCTTAGCTGAGGAGGTATTTGACGGGTGATGGCTCCTAGAGGCGAGAGAGTCATTTTCCTTTGGGGTTGTGGACATCGGTTGCCCATACTTCAGTGGAGGGCCCAACCTACGTACATATGGGCAATACAAATGGGATTCTGGGTTATTAAAAACAAAAGGGAATGAACATGAAGTCGGGAGGGGTGTGTTGGGACCTGGGAAGAGTTGGAGAGGGGAGTGGGGTGTGGATATAATCAAATGCATTGTAAACATGTATAAAATTCTTAAAGAATAAATAATGTATTAAAATAAGGTGGAGCACAATTGAGAAACATACCTGATGTGGACCTCTGGCCCTACAAGCACACACATAGTATAAATACCTGCTTATACATTCACACACTCACATGAACATGTCCACACATACCATATCCCTTACAAGACAAAGTAAAACTACATAAATACATCTTACTTTAGCATCTTTTAGCAAGGTATGTGAGTTGTGATGATGGTGATGGTGGAGTCTGAGAAGTGAGGAGGTATGCGGAATGGAATTGAGACCTGTAAGTGGGTGGAAACTACAGATGGAGGATACAGGTGCAGGAGAAATGAGTTTAAGAACAGATAATGACTTTGTTTTGGGGCTTAGTGCATTTGACATGTCATAGCTCACTTTTATTGACTCACTGAGTGCCAGGCACTGCATGGAGTACTTTACATATGTTATCTCTTATATAATTCCCCACTAGCTTCTTGCGGAAGATTATTAACCCCCTTTACGGTTGTATAACTTGCCTACAGTTACTGAATCTCAGAGCTGGGGATCTTGAGTGTAGCACACTTTTTTGCTAAACACATGGCCTCCTTGGTATCTTAAGAAGAGTATCTTTTATTTATTCTTTGGTAATTTCACGTAAGTAAACAACACATCTGGATCATGTACACCTCCGACTCCTCCTTTCCACTCTCCCCCTTCCAACATGTCCCCCTCTTCACTTCATGTCCTCTCCTCTTTTGTTAATAACTCATCAGGTAAGGGAACTTCTCTTATGACACGTCCTCACTACTTTGCCTCCGAGTTTGTGGCTCAGACCATACCCTTCCCTTTGGTTTTATTCCTTATCTCAAATCTGCCCTGCCTGAGATTTTTAGTCTTTAAATGACTAAACTTTTCTCGATCTCAGGAACGTTTTTCCTCTGAACAATTTATGCAGTACAGAATTGTGGGTATCAAGAGATGGAGTTCACTGAGGGTAAGGCCATTTGCTACTTCTCTTAGGATTTACAAGTGTTGGGCTAGAGCTAGGCTTATGTTGGGTGCTCTGTAATCTCTGGTTGAAGAGATGGCTGCGAGTGCATATGCTACTATAAATTTGGCAGCCTTTCGCCTTTGCTTGATTCTAAAGAGTTTTCCTTCTCAGTTACCCTACAGTCTTGGCAATGTTTTTGTATGTGTGTTGTGCGGTTTGGGGGTAATGTTTTGTGTTTTGGTTTTCAAAAAAATCATTTTTTTTGAGAAAGGGTCTCACTATACAGTCCAGACTAATTTCAAATCTGGGATCCCCCTGCCTGGAGCTCCTAAGTACTGAGACTATATGTGTGTGTTCCTGAGCCTAGCTTTATAAAAGCCTTTTAAAAAATACTTTAGGGGTTATATATGCCATGGTTATATATGCCTGGGTGAAAGGTGAAGATCTTGGTCAGAGGGGCAGGAAGCAACCTAGATGATGTTTTCTCTGGGAATGGAGAGAGATGCTAAGACATCAAGCAGTAATCAAGAACCCAGGAAGTGGCGAGTTTTTAGCTGTCAATTTTCTGTTCTTTTAATAACAGTGGTCCTACATAACAATTTTCTAAGTGTTGCTCGCTCTCCTATCATTGCAGGTACTTATATTTGATTAACCTGTATGTGGATTTCAATGCTATTTAACTAAGTTTTATCTATAAGATGTATATTTAATACTCAAAGGAAACTCTTGTTCTTTCTGAAGATAAACAGGTAAGTTATATGCTTGAGCTTGGAATTCTGAGATAATTAAGGTTAGTTGCCATAGAGAGAAAGGGAGAGTAGCACATTAAAATGTATCATACTTTCCGTGTTTAGGAAATTCATTTAATTAAATATTCAGAGCCACCAGATCTACCTAGACCCAGATACCTATTCATCTGTTAGCTGCAAGGAGAGGAAAAGCATTTCCTCAGGTAAGCTTCTGCATAGCTCCCTGCTTCTGCTGGGACTTCAGTGGATCACTGTTGTAATATATACCAACAATATACGTGATGGTGCATACAGAGCCCATATACAGAGCCTCCTACCGAGGCTTGCCACTGCAGGCCCTTTGGAATTTGGGCCTTCTTTCTCAGCCTCATTGTTTAGTTGCAAGGGTGATGGGCTGCTGCTGACCTCATTAATTATCCTTCACAGTTCTCTTTTGGTATACTCTGTTGGCTCCACATATTTCTAATCATAAGACCCACTTCAAACTCTGTCTCTAGTTCAAATGCCAGGTCTTTCTGGCGTCTTCTACACATAATTACTGTCAGCTTTCTTAAATCTTTTATTTTCACAAAATTTCTCACCACACTGTGTTATAGTCATAAATCTCTCCCATTAGAGCATGGCCTCTTTGAGGTTGAGGTACTTTTATAATTTAATAATCATGTACTATGTCTGGTTCATATAGCCATTTTTAGCTTTTTTGAGAATTATTTATTTTTATTTTGTGTATGGGTGTTTTGTCTGCATGTATATATGTATACCACATGTGTACCAGACAAGGACATCGAATACCCTGGAACTGGAGTTACAGACAGCTGTTAACTATGAGTGCTGGGGATCAAACCTCGGTTCTCTGGAAGAATAGTTAGTGCTTTTAACCATTGATCCATCTCTCAAGCCTACCCATAAAATTATTATATAAGTTAATAACATCATATAAACAAGTAACAGTACACATATCAAAGTGATTATTTAGTGCATATATGTACGAGTATGTATGTAGTTTATGTGTATGGTATATATATGTGTGTTTGTGGATGCCCATCCATGTTTACCTGTAGAGACCAGTGAAGGACATTGGTGTTATTGTCTACTACTTGCTGTCTTTTCCCTGACTTTCTTCTACTTCCTCAGAAACCTGCAGTTAAGGGGTGTACTAGTTTGCTTTTTCTTGCCATGGTAAATGTCAAAAGCAACTCTGGGAAGGAAAGGGTTTACTTTAGCTTACATTTCCATGTCCATGATGATTCATCAAGAGAAGCCAGGCCAGGAGCTCAAGCCAATATAGAGACCATCAAAGGATGCTGCTTACTCCTCCATGACTTGCTCAGCTCCCCACCCAAGACCACCTACAATGGGCTGGGACCTTTTACATTAGTCATTAATCAGAAAAATACAAATACTCCATAGATTTGCCTATAGACCAGTTTTGTGGGAGCATTTTCTTAATTGAGGTTTCCTCTTACCAGATGACACTAGCTTGTGTCTAGTTGACAACAATCTAACCAGTCAGCATAAGGGGAAAGATAACTGGGATGGATTTAAAGTGTGAATGGGAGATGTATAAAGAACAGAATTTTAGTCCCAGGGCTTTCAAAACCTCACTGAGCAACCTTGGGAACATGTTTTGCTTTCTGCTTCCTGCATATGGAACAAGATAGCTATAGATCTCTGGTTCTGTGGAGCCAGGCAGGAAAAGCAGTGGGGCAGGACTTACCACCCCCACCTCCTGTAGAGAGACACATTCCAGCTGTCCTTTACGAAGGGCTTCATTCAAGCTAATGACCCATGAGGATGAGACTGGCACAATCTAGAACTGGCCTTCTGGAGGTCACTAGGAAATCAAGGAACACTAGCCAGGGAACAGTACTGCTTTCAACTTCACTGGGAAGGGAGCAGAAAGGTGCCCTTCTGTAAAGGAGACACTGTCATCAGAGCCCATTAGAATAGTGTAGTAATATGGCCTTGGGAAGAAAAAAGAGAAATAAAATCAAACCAAACCCAAATCCTTCAACATGTGATGGTCCCCATTCAGAGAGCTGGAAAAGCTTAAGGAGGCTGGGTAGGCACTGGGGAAAATTAAAGGTTTTATTACCAAGATGAATGTGGCTAACCAGCTGGACCAATTAGAATACAAGGGACCAGACAGAAGGATTTTTTTAATTGAAAAGGCAATTCATGCTCATGGAAATAATTCAAACACTATAAAAATTGCCACTGAAAATTGTTCCCCACGTGCCTCCTGGCCTCCCAAAAGCCACCACCTTTTAACAATTCCCGTGTAAGCTTCCAGAAGTATTCTAGCTGTCCTTTGCACTCTGCTTTTTTTGAATGTGGCAATATATTTTAGAAATTGTTCTATAACAACACATATATTCATTAATCATTTCTGAAAATATTCGAGTGCCTCTTGAGAGCCTAGCACGGAGTGTTCCCGGCACCAGGAATAAGACTCACCCTCCTGAACATTCTAGCGACAGCACCAGAAAACAAACAAGTAAATGATCATTACATAATGTAATGGCAGAGTGATAAGAGCTGCTGAAGGAAAATAACAGCACTGGGAGGGCAGACGTGGTGGGGAAGATGTGTTTGGATGAGGTGGCGAGGGAAGACTGCCTGGGAGATGACCCAGAAGAGAAGACTGGGGGATAAACTTTCCGGGTGGAGGGCATGGACAGCGGATCTGGTTCGGTTTCCTTTCTGTTGCTAGGATGAACACTGGCTGAAAGCAACCTAGGGGATGAAAGGGCTTATTTGGCTTATACTACCATGTTTCAGTAGCTTGAGGGAAGTCAGAGCTGGAACTTGAAGCAGAGATTATGGAGTGATGCTCCTTGCTGACTTGTGCACTGGTTCACAATTAGCTAGCTTTCTCAGACAGCCAAGGCCACCTGTTCAGGGAATGGTACAGCCTACTGTAGGCTGGGCTCTCACCAGCTAACAATCAAGACAATTTCCCAACATGTCCACAGGCTAATCTGATTTAGGCAGTCGCTTAATTGAGACTTCCTTCTCTGGTGACTCTAGGCCATGTTAAGTTGACAGTTAAAGTTAATTAGGGTGGGCTTCTGAGGGTTTGAATGTGTGGCTGAGGCAGAGTGAGACAGAGCAGAGGTTATACAGGCAGATAGGGACTAAGCTCATGAGGACTAGAAGCCAGGGTAAGGAGTTTGGTTTGTATTCTTAGTGAGTACGAAGGCACTGAAAGTTTGGAAGAGGAGATTATAGCTAATACATGTTTTAAAAAGCTCCTACTGGCCACTGTGTGGTGAACAGCTAAGAAGGAGCAAAAGTGGAATTGTCAGAATCAAGAAGCAGGTGACAGGGGTTGGGGGAAAAATTAAAAAAAAAAGAAGCAGGTGACAGGCTTGGTCCAGGGTGGTAATGTAGGCTTCAGTTTGGGGGTACAACCACAAAAAGTAGTTGTAAGAAAAGAGTATAAATGATCCCATGAATTTTGGCCTGAGAGACTGAGCAAAAAATTTGCTTTTGCTAAAACAGGGTGCTATGGGCAAGGAGGAGATAGTATGGTGCCAAGTGTTTTTTTTCTGGATATATAAAACTTAGGTCACATGTGTCATGTCTCAGTACCAACTTTCAGAAGCACAATAATGTCTAGGTTGGAGCACATGGCTTACATCTGAACTGGAGGTAGAGATTTGGGTATCCGTGGATGATGGCTTAACTGTGGGCAAGGTTGTTAAGAGACCCTAACTGGGAACAGATTCCTGGGTCATTGTTTTCAACATTTAGAGGTTGGGACATGGAAGAAGGGACAACAGAGGAGACTGAGATAGGACAGCCGAGGAGGGAGGAGTTCCTTGTGGGAGCCCACCGCAGTTTGTGGAGCAAGGCTCAGAATTCCCTCAGTGTTTGCTTGTTATTCCATACCACTACACTGATTTCATCGGTGTGTGGATTGTTACCAGTCCTCTGCTGGCGAACAATGCTGTAGGTAAATGCTTCTCTCCTTATCATTAGTTCCGGTGGGAACACTTCGAAGACCTCCATTTTCCATGGAATCAGAATGAGTACACGAATTACTGAGTTATTTGGAGGTCATGTGGCAATAGTGCTTGCAGAGAGAAAGAATGAGAACAGCTCATGCATATGTAAATGGATATTGAGAGTAAGGACAGAAAAGTCCCTTTGAAACCACTAGTCCTGGCCTATGGGTAATAATAATAATCAATAACAATAATAATAAAAATAAAAGATAAAACCTTGACATTAATACTGTTGTAAAACAGCACAATTTTTGCATAACTCTACATTGTATAAAGAGGCATTCTGATTATGTTTCCCCAAATTTACCGAGCTGCAGTATTGGGCTATATTTTGATTGAAGGCAGAGAGTAGATATGGAGTATAGACTTGGCCTAGTCCTCACTAGATGTGTAGCAATGTGTTTGAACTTCCACTTTGTGTTTTGTAGAATGCTGATTGATAACATCAAGAATCACAGATGAGTTGATACTGCATAGCTCCTCCTGCCCCGCATGAATAGAGTGTCATCACCCTCTGCACAATCTTCCTATGCCATCTCAGAATGGGAGAGAAGCTAGGGACTTCCTTGTCAAGCTCAAGGAAGCAAAGATCTCATAGAGAACCAAGGGAAGCCATGTAAGTGTGGGGGCTCCGGTTCATATTTCCAGAACCTCCATAAAAGGCTCGCTGGACCTGGTGGGAGGCACAGATAGGGAATCTTTAGAGCAAGTCGGCTAGCCAGACAAGCCAAAATGGTAAGTTCCAGATTCAGAGTGTCGACCTCAATATATACAGAGGAGAATAATCAAAGAACACACCTGATCAACCTCAAGGCTTCCACATGCATGTGTACACATGTGCTTGCACATCTGCCCAAGCACACATACCCTACATACACTTGAATACACATGCAAAACACCCCTAAACCTCCCAAACAAATAAAAACCATTTCTAAACATTTTTATTTGGTATGGATATCCTAGAATGTAAAACTATGCAAACTATTACTGCTTAAATATTCTAGAACGCTGACACCTCTGAGACTATCTGATTGTTCCCAGGGGAAGATCCAGAGCAGATTCACTCCACTGGTGTGTGTATTTTAAGCTCTTGGTAGGTTCTTCTCATCTAATCTAGCAGGTTCTTCAAATTCTCACATTGGTCACTGTGATGAGTGTCCACTTCACTGTGCTGTCACCTGCATTGTGAATTACCATCATGATTGTGTTGACAGCTAACAAGTGTCCCTTGTTTGATTTTGCACATCTGTGACTCTTACATAGAAATGTTAACTATATAAATATGTTTACTTTTCTGCAAGTTCTTTATTCATTTGATTTTGTTAATGTCTACTCATTCTTAGGGAGATTAAAAGATAAACTTTTATGAAATTTGTGGTGAGGAAAGCAGTCCTTTCTCAAACAGTAACTTCTCAGGCTGCTGACGGCTTCCCTGTGCTTGGATGTATAGAACTTTTACTTTAAAATCTATTTACTATTTTTTCTTTAGTGATTTGTTGCAATATTTTGTCAGTACTTATTTATTTACAGATTGTTCTGTCAGTATTTTCATGGCTAACAAGTCTTTCTACACCCAGAGATAAACCCAGAGATGAAGCTGAGCCGACCCTTAGCTCTGTGTTCTGCTTTTTGTCTTCAGTGCTTTGTTTAACCTTTTAATTCGTGCAAGATTTATTTTGTTTTATTGCTTCAGGTGGGAAATCTTCATGGAATTATTTCCAAATCAATCTCAGACACCATTTATTACTTGACTAAAAGCAAGTTATTCAATATCATTCAACTTGCATTTCCTTTTTAAGAGGTTAATGCAAATACGATGTCTCAAGGTCATGTTAAAGAAAAAAATAAGGCCATGGATACAACAGTGTTTCATAAATGCTTTAGAGATGTTGGTTCTTACAGTGTTTCTATGTCACCATTCCCAATGCCTAAGCAAGGAAACATAGTGGGCTTCTGGTTCTACTCCACACATTTAACCGACTGCAGTGCAACAACATGTTAACTAGATCAACATGTTTACTCTAAGAAAAATCCTGCATCAACACCAAACACATGTTGGGTTTTTCTTGCCATCATTCTCTAGTCACTATAGCACAACTATTTACATAAGATTTCTGTTGTTCAGGTCTTATTAAGTAGTTCAGAGGTGTTCACAGCCTTCAAGCAAATGCCATGCCAGATTACACAAGGGGCTTGAGCATTTGCAGGTTTTGGAATGCAGTGTGGAGTATTCTATGAATAAGTGGTTGTTTCTCATGGTCTTGTCTCAATTCACTGAAAAAAAAAAACCTCAACCAAGGCTACTTCCTTGATCCTAACAAGCCCAAGATTGTTTGGGCTGACAGAAAGGGTTTACAACACCATCGATGAGTTAAAGTATAGGCTATTTATAGCTAGTACAGTTCAAGGACACATATGTTTAGGGGTAAGGAGAGAATGCAGAGCCTGAGTTGGGGTTTGGGTGGTTTCAGGGAAGGGGGCCAGAAGCCTTTCATGAGGAGACAGGATCTGATGAGGGGAATGGTTTGTTCCTCTCTGAAGTCATGAGGGACCACAAAGAGGGTGGGATTTGGGGATTATTTAAATGATAGGAGACACATGGCTTGGCATGGGGAGTGGGGTGGCTTTCCAGACATGCTGGGCTGTTTGGAGACTGTTCAGAAGCTGGTCCAAGACAGGCTTGGAGGGGTGAGTTGGACTGCTCCATCTTGTGAGGCTATGATTTCAACTCTTCTATTAGACAAGAAGTGACATGGAAGAGGGAGGTGCAAAAGAATTTTCTGGAAGATAGAGCCAACTCTAAGTCACTGAGGGGAGGATAGCTAAATAATTCTAACCTTATAATAAAGGAAGCGCATAAGCCTTAGCCATTTAGCCTCCAAATGCGAAATAGTTGTTAGCTTGGCACTCCCATTTGTTTTAGTCTACTGGAACAAGCAAATGGGGCCATAGTTTCATGGCAAAGAGCACTGGCTGTGTAAGCATGCAGACCTGAATTCAGATCCCCACCGTCCTTCAGTAACGCTAACACTGGAGGGTAAAAAGGGACATGCGGATTGCAGGGGCATGCTGGTCTCCAGGTTAGCCTAAAAACTACAGGTTCCAGATTCAGTGAGACCTCATCTCAAGGGGAGAAGGGAGAGAGAGAGAGGAGGGGGAGGGAGGAAGGGAGACAGAGACAGAGAGAGAGATAGACAGAGAGAGCTGATGTCTTTCTCTGACCTCAACATGTCCATACACATACATGTGCATGCATGTACTCTACACATGTGTGCACCACACACAAACATACCAAACGTGTTTAATATGGACTACAGAGGTCCAGTCTTGGTGGAAGCCCCAGGAAGGAAATTACAGCCTCCAAGAAATGGAAGCAGAATTTGCAGTTATAGATGAGGGATGGGTAAGAGTACTTTCTTTGAACTTAGGAACTGCCACTACTTCATTTTTGAGGAAAGCAGGGAGATCAACGCAGGGATTGCACAGTGGGTGCATATCCCAGATGATGGGGGGAATGAGTAACCCACAGACCTCAGGGACAGACTGTGGTTAGCTAGGAGTTAATTAGCATGGAGCTCTAAAGAATAGCCGGTGGTGCCTGAATTATTGTAGTACTGCACATTCTCAACATAAGTGCACATTTCCTGTTCAGGACATGGATTTAATGGGGCCTATTAAAAATAGGTAACTAAGGCAGTTTCTTTTTATTGAGAAACAAAATGAAGATTATTTGTCTTGGCACTGGAACCTAATTTCCCATTTTCCTCAGCACAGGGTTTTATCCCAACCAGGCAAGCCTACTTACTATTCTCTTAGTCTGAATAGACAGTGCCAGCATGCTCAGCCTTTTGTTAGGAGGTTCTGTGAAAGGACTACTGCTGCTCTCCTTCCCTGAGCTCTGTTCCCTTTGGAGTCTTCAAACTGGCTGCTTTCTCAGCTAGAGCTGCCCTCACTGGCGTTCCAACTCTAACTCTCCCCTTCTCTACTTTTCTCTCCCAACCCAAACACTTCCTCTACATAGTATTGTGTTCCTAATTGTTTCTAATTTATTTGGCACTTATACAGTGTGATACAAAGTTAGTTCATATTGTGTACACATATTCTATATGTAAGTCTCCATAAAATTAACATATTTTCTTCTAGTTTTGTATTTCCTTATGACCTGGCTCTGAAGTTCTTAGTACAAATATGGCCTGAAATCAGGAGCCTGAGGATTATTGCAAAGATTATTCCAATTTTTATTTGTTGTTGTTTGTTTGTTTTGTTTTGTTTTTTAAAGAGGAATCTAGGTCCTCCATCTCCAGGTAAATCACAGTGTCTCACACTTTGTGATGCTAACAAGCTAGGAACAAAGGTGATGACCATTAAGGCTCAGTTCCTTGATGGAACTGGAAAAGGGTACATAATGCTGCTCTGAGTGAAGGTGGGGAGAGGTCTGCAGTGGCCCTCCAGTGGTAATGGTACTGATGGCTCCTGTGCCTGCAGAGTCTCCTCCTCAGAGGATAAGCTTGGGAGATGGTAAGGACTTCTTGGGAGAAGACTTCTAGTGGAGTGGGTACAGTGAATGAGAGGGGAAGAAAGGCCAGAGACAGGAAGGAGGAGGGAGAGGGCATCAGGAGAGTGGGCAGAGTACTCAGAGAGGACTTCCTGGAGGAGGTGGGGCTTGTCCTGAATTGCCATGTAGAGGAGAAGGAGGGGAAGATTCTGATGACCACCCAAGCCAGAGTCAAGAAAATATTGGGAGAAATCCAGAAGGAAACTTTTCTTAAAAAAAGTTATTTTACGTCTCAGAGTCATTGGGAAATCAAGGAGATTTAATTACAACTGCCTCATGAGCGGGATTTGAAAAGGAGTGGGAGGCTCATGGAAACCTTAATTGCTGAGAAAAGTTAAGAGGAGAAATATGACAGAAGTAATGGGTCTGTATGTATGTCATGTCTGATTTGTCATTTCTCTAGACAGGTATTCTGCCTCCTGCCTTCTAGGTTAGAGGAGGGGAAGATCCTTCAGCTGTTAAGGTGAGCATGCCATTCAGGGTGCAGAGATGGGACCTGGAAACACTCCCATACCTTCTAGGGAAGAAGAGGTCCATCCTGAGTCACCTCATTGCTAAGAATAACAATAACCATTTGTTCAGCAATAACAATGTGTGAGGTGCCCAAAAGAGCCCCACGTCTGGCTCACTAGTTCCTTCCTTCCTTTAGAAAATAGAAAACAGCTTGCATAGTTTCTTTTCCAATTTATTCCTCTGGCTTTCCAGTCCTTGGGAAATTTAGGAAAATGCTTACTTCATAAGCCTTTGTAGCCCAGCCCTTCAGTATTCAGAGAAGATGCCATTGTGTGCATTAAGCTGGGTCTTTAAGATTAATGCAGTGTGTAGGAAAATGTAATAAATGATCCTGCATTAGCAGCTTTTAGCTTGTCAAAGTGGCTGCATGCTGAATGCATCTGGGAAAAAATTGCAAATCACAACGCAGAGCATTGCTGACAGATGTCAGCATGGAGAAGTGGTGGATTGAGGACGGAACTGGACCCAGCCTCCTGTCTGCATAGGGAAGAGGGCAGGATTTGTGGATGATGGCTCAAAACTGTTAGGGGGAAGGGGTTCTTGAATGAACAAATCTGTTAGTACAGACAAAAAATGTGAGTGGAAAAGAAAGAGGCCCCATGACCAAGAAGAATGATAGACTAGATTGTATCCAAGGTCTTGCTGCCCAAATTAAAGTTTGATTCTGTAACCCTCTGAAACATTTCAGAGTATAGCATATCACAGGATAAGAGATGATACATAATCAGAATTATGTAGCATGTACATCCCTTCCCAAGTGTTAATAGTACAGTACTTTTCAGTTTGTGAGCACAGCCTCACAGTCTACTGGCTATCTGCTGTACAAATAATGTTGTATAACCACTAAATCTCAGTGACACATGATGATGCATGCTTATGTCTAGAGGTCTGCTAGGTGGCTTTGTTGATCTTGGGTAAAGGCTGTTTGCATATCTGGGGATGGGTGGGCCATCAGTTTATCTAGGGCAGCCTTGACTGAGATGACCTGGGTGACTCAGCTCATGAAAGGTGGTCTAGAATTAGGAAGAGGAAAGAGAAGAGCCTAGAGCATGAGGATATCTAAGGAAATATGTAGCCCTGACTTCAAAATACTGTGCATATTGTAGGTTGCATGATCTGAAATTAAGATATAATAATTTAAATCTGAGCACACTCACCCTCTACTTAAAACCACCCAACATGTACCCTAACAAAGGACATTTACTGTGGGTTACACAGCCATCTAAACCACCCAACATATACTCTAAGGAAGGACACTTACCGTGGGTCACATAGCCATCTACAATGTGTCTCCACTTATCCAACTTTATCTGCTGTTCCCTCACTCTTCTTTCTTTTCAAGAAAGGTTTTGCTATGTAGCCCTGGCTGGCCTTAAACTTGAGGCAATCCTCCAGGCTCTGTTTCCTGAATGCTGGCATCCTAGGCATGCAGCTTTTCAAGAAGGATCTTAGAATGGTCTTTTTACATTTGTCTAAACCATGGGAACTTCTCTGTACTTCTAAGGCCATTAGCCATGCTGTTTCATCTCCTGAGCTCTTACCTATGAAACTTCTTACCCCTTCTCTGTCTGACAGACTTAGTCATTCTTCAGTTCGAAGTCTAAGCATTACACCTTAATGACAACCAAAGAGGTCTAAAATTTAGACACTAAACTACAGATCCAAGAAACCTAGAGAACACCAAATGTGGTACATATCAAAACACATACATATCCAACCACTAAAAAAGATGAAATCAAGGTAAGCAGAGGAAAAAGACACATGGAATTACGGGCCTTTGCTCAGTGGGTGAAGTGGTTACTGCCAAGCTTGATGATCAAGGTTTTCTCCCTGAGACTTACATGGTGAAAGAAGACAGCTGAATTTTGTAAGGTGTCCTTTGACTTCCACGTGCATATTGTGGCATGTATGCACATATACGCATGCCCACACACACATGCACACACACACACACACATATCAATGTAAAAATAACAAAATAAGTTACAGTAGAATTCTTACCAGAAACTATCCAACCAGAAGACAAAGGTATGATGTTCATACACTACTAGAAATAAAACCAAAAGCCAAAATGAAACATCCTGTCAGCTCAGAATTTTATACTCAGCAAATCCATCTTTAAAGATGGGAGAAGGGCTGGGGAGATGACTCAGTGAGTACATGCACTTCTGTGCAAACATTAGGACCTCGGTTTGAATCTTTGCACTCAAATTAAAGCCATACACTGTGTGTAGCTATGCATGCTTGCAGTCCTAGCACTGGGGCCTGCGGTAGGGGTATCCCGGGAGTCTGCTGGTCAGCTAGCCTTGCTGAAAGGTCCAGCTTCCAATAGTAAGCAATAGAAGAGTCCACCTGTTGCTCCCCTCTGGCCTCTGTGTGTGTGTGTGTGTGTGTGTGTGTGTGTGTGTGTGTGTGTGTGTGTAGTAATGCTCCAGCATGTTCACATGCATGCAACACACACACACACACAATGGCAGATAAACACTTCATCAAACAAAAATTGAATTTATTACCAGAAGACTTGCAATGAAAGTGCTATTAAAGGATGTTGTTCAGGCAGACAAAAATGGAGTCAGACAGAATCTTTAATCTGCAAAAGAAATGAAAGGCACTGAAAAAAGAGTAAATGAAGATAAAATTAAATACATTATTTCTTTCTGCTTGTCTCTTGTCTTGAGAGTCCGTTTATACTATGTGCATGTTCTACTACTACTGCTCTACAGTTCCTGAGTGCTCCTCTCTGTTGTAGGTACTTTCTGTATCACCTACTCCTTTTTTCTTTGAATTTATATTTGATAGTTTCTATCGGGCTGCCCTCAAAGCCACCTCTTCTTTCCTTGGTCATTTCAGGTCCACTACTACATCTGTTGAGAGCATTATTCCTTCCTCTTCTTGGCTTTTTTATTCCTAGTGTTTCACCTGATTCTGTCCATACTTTCTATTTATCCATGGGAATCAACTTTGTTATCAGTTGAAGACTGATGTAGTAATTACAGTGTGTTAAGGTCTCCATTTTGATGGCCTCACACCCGTGCAAATGTGCCTTCAGTTCTGCTGATTGCCTTACCTGTGATAATGTTTTTGTTTTTTCTTTCCTTGCCTTTAAATTTTTGTTGTTGCTTTGCTTTTTACAAAAGTCAAAAACATCTTGTGGTGGAGCATGGTGGGGACAGATTAGATACTCTTGTTTTCACTGAGTCTTAGTCACAGGCAGGTATCACAGTGCTGGACCATGGGATTAAGGGCTGTCTCAGTGGCCAGCTCAGCCTATATTGCTACTCCTTCCTATAGCTAACGAATATGTCCTCCCATCTTACCCCTTCTGCAAGCTGCAATGTTGGTCTTCTGGTTTTGTGTTCCACTAGTACTAAGACTGATAAGGTTTGTTACCTCCCCCCACCTTCTTTAGCTCTTTTTTTTTCTTTAGCTCTTTCTTTATCTCTTGGGGAGATACAGAGGTGAAGGTCCAGCCCTGCTCTCTGCATTTGACTTAGTGGTTGCTGCTTTCCTCTTGGCTACTACATATGGGTGTTGTTGAAGGCTCACTCCTCTGCTGCCTCCTCTTTGTGTACCAGTGAGGGCTGTAGAAAGAGCCTGTGAGAGGGTCAGTTCTAACATGGGTCTGGCAATCTCTTGCTAACCTAAACCCAAACCTTACAATTTGTTAAAAATTTAAGCTTAATTTTCTTACTTGGGATGAGTGACATCCATCCTCTGTAATCAAGTGCTCATTATTTGTCCCTTTTTTGCAGGGGTTTGTGTTTTCTTAAATTTGAGTTCACTGGTTGCCTGCCAGCCTCAGTTCTCTGATGGATTCATAAAAGAAAAAATACACATTATCCAATATCTGCCGTATGTGTGTGTGTGTGTGTGTGTGTGTGTGTGTGTGTGTCTGTGTGTAAGAACAAACAACAGCCGGGCGTTGGTGGTGCATGCCTTTAATCCCAGAACTTGACACCACTGGTCACATTTTATCCACAATCAGGAAGCAGGGAGTGACGAATGCCTGACACTCCTGAGCTCCTTTTCTCCAGTTAGGCAGTCCAGGAGTCTATCCAGGGAATGGCACTGCCCACAGTGGGTAGGTCTTTCTGCCCCTGGCATTCTGAAAGTCTCATTCTCCCAGGTGATTCTAGATTCTTACCAAGTTGACAATGAACACCAGCCATCATGAAGAGTTTCCAGAAGCATTTGTCCAAGTGCCATATGTGGACCATCTGTAATTAGAGTGGCAGACTTACTAAGTGACTGATTCTGAAGTTATTTATACCCCAGACTCAAGAATCTGAAAGGTCGGAGCATTCATTTTCTTAAATTTATTTGGTAGTATTTGTACATTTCAAAGTTTGAAATTTGTTGGCTCTGTAGCAATGTCAGGACACAGACCATGACATCCCAAAGAATAGCACCTTGTAATACTGGGGTCTTTGAGGAGACTGGAAAGCATCAGAAGCAAGGTCAAGGTCTTTTAGACTTTCTCTCCTCCTCTGTGTCATCCATTCTTGTAGTTTCCCCACTTCCAAGAAAGCAGGTCTCAGAAACCTGAATTTGTCTCCCCCAAGGTGGGTCATAGAACCTGGAATACCTCTCCCCAAAGCAAGCCATAAAATTATAAAAGGTCATACCCTGGCCTCTTCTCTCTCCCAAAGATCCCTGATATAAGGGTGCCTGCCTTGCACTATACTGGTAATCAGAGAGGCCAAGAAGAATCTGAATGACTGGTCATGCTAGGTTCACTCTGAGAATATTATTATGAAGTCAAACATATTTCTAGATGGCTGCCCATTCTTCATTGAACCTTAATACATGTTTGTCCTGTGTGTGTGTGTGTGTGTGTGTGTGTGTGTGTGTGTGTGTGTGTGTGTGTGTGTGTTTTGTTGGGGATGAACCTTAGGTCTCATGCATGCTAGGCAAGGGCTTTCCCACACAGCTGTATCCCTAATATTGAGGATTCTCATGTCATATATAACTCTGGTGTTTAACAAATCTATTCCACTATTCCACTATTAACATTTATTTTAGGAGGAGTCACCGTGCCCCTCATGATGGTAAATGGCCAGGTGTTATACGCTTTTCACTCCATCAGCAATGAACATTTGTCAACACTTATGTAGGAAAAGAAAGAAAACAAAACAATAACGTGTTTTTCTTTCCTCTTCTCAGCCCTTTGGCTGGTCTACACATGAAATGGCCTACAGCATTCATGAGAGAAAACCCATTTTACCAACATATGACTGCATAGGAGGAGTCTCACAGAAGTGGCCAGTGAGCACCCAGATAACTAAGGCCTGTAAAGCATGCAGAGCTACAGTAAGGGATGGCGCTTGAGAAGTTAGAAATAAATTATGAGAGGGCAAGGGAAGGAGAGAGTGACTTAATTTGCCTTGTTAAGCAGCTCAGAGTCTCTAGGGTAGTAAAATAGACTTTGGATAACTCGTCCTGATGTAGACCTTCATTTGTGAAAATTTCCTTTGTAGATAAAAATTTCCCTTACAGAGGGGCAGCCTTACAGAGCTGTGTCTGCAGTTTCTCAAAATAACTGGCTCAGAATAGTCAATGTCTAAAGAGGTGTATTTTGGGGTGGCACATTCTGGTCTCCTGATGTCATATTTTAGGGTGATTAGATTTTGACCCCAATTCTGAACATTTTTTTAAAACTGGAAACAATTTCATAAGAACCCTAGGAGATATACCTATACTGTCTTTTTAAGTAGACTATGAAAGGTTAATTAGCTTATGTAAGGTGATATGACTACCATTTGGCAGGATCAGGATTTGAACTTATTTCAACAGGTTCATTCTAAAGCCTAAGATCTTCCTAAAACTGATACATAATTTAAACACTAGAAATTCAGTCTTTCAAAATGTGTAAGCCAATGTGCAATTCAGTTTTCACATTTGAAACATCGAGGGATTTTAGTATATTCGTGATATTGTGCATCAATCACCACTATAGAATTCCACATTATATTTTCTTTATCTTAAAAGGGAAACCCCTGTACCCAATACCAAATGCTTCCTATTTCATTTTCTGTGTCTATGGTTATGCCTATTCAGGATATTTTATGCAAAATAATGTAATACAATGCATGACTTTTATATATAGTCTTTTCTAGTTAGCAATGCCAGTGGTTAATTGTTTTTATTGTGGTGCAGGGAATTGGATGTAGATCCCAAAGCATGCTGGGCAGTACTCCACCATTCAGTTACATTCCTAGCCCAGCCAGTGATCTTAACGTTTGTGAGAATATTAGATGTGAGTCTCCTCTCTTTAGATGAAAGGAATATAGGAATCCCATTTCCTTTAGCAAATGCTGAGTCCTGTGAGCCAGACCGAAAACTGGACACTGGTAACTTTGGTGCATTACCCAAAGGGTGTGGTAAAAATAGATGGCTGGGTTTCAGTCCCTGGAGACCCTGATTTCTTAGGCCTGCACTGGATCCTTTTGGGTTCCTGAGTGTGTTCAGGAGATAGTGTTGTAATTGCTCAGGAACCTGCTGGCAAGCATATATGGGGAGTTGGGCTTACTTTAATGCGCACATAAATCACCCAAGTATCTTGTTAAAACCCAGATTCCACTGCATTCAGTGGGGCTGGGGTGGGGCCAGAGAGTCTGTGCTTTTGATTAAGTCCCATGTGGTACTGAGTTCTTATTCTGGAGGCCATCTTTTGAGTGGTAAGCGTGGAGGATGCAAAGTCAAGGGTAGAAGAGCCTAGTTCCTGCTTAAGTGAGGTGCAGAAAGAGAACTGAATAGCATTGCAGCTAAGTCCAGGCAAAGCGGGCCACCTCCCTAATAAGACTTCCATATGTAAGAGATGGGGCCTCCTCCTCCCAATGCTTGAGTGCATGCTTATAATAAGGCATCCAGAAAAAAAGAGTTTTGCATAGTGTTTGTTACACTATTCAGCAACTTAGGAAGGTGTACTACATATTTGACATGTCTTTCCACCTCAAATGGTTAATATGTTCAGAAAAAAAATATTGAAGCTAAAGAGGTAAGCCCTAATTTTCCAGAAAACTCACTGGTGTGGAAAACTTCATTTCCCGGCAATGCTGGGTGAATCTGTGTTTTGTAGGGGTTCCATATGCTGTGAGTGCTCGTGAATCGTTCTGTTTTATTACCCTCATTAGCAGGGATAATGGTTGCTTTTTAACAATCATTATCACCATCTGGAGCCTAGGAAACCGTAGTCTGTGGCTCAGGTGGAAGGAGGAGACCCTCCCCCTGGGGCCCCACCCTCACTGTTTCCCACTGCCCAGGCCTGTCTTCACCCAGGAAGTAAGGCACCGAGAGCCAAAGGGACAGACGTGATGTTTAGTTCTGCGCCAAGAAAAGACAGAAACAAAGAACATCATAACCACACTCGGAGAGCTTAGCGAACACCAGCTCCAACTTTAGTGTCTTACCACATTCTAATCTTAAATATCTTCCAAGCAGCTTTCCATGCGTGTTCCCTTCACTGCCCTGGTGGCCCCTGACTTTGCTGTTTCTGTGACAAACAGTTGATGTGGCTAAGTCCTTGCTCTATCAACTCATGTGGTGCATTGGGTATGAATACCTGTGTGTGTCTCCTTTTGCTTCATAGAGAAGGGTTTCCGTGTGGGAAGGAGATGGCTAGAGCATCAGGCTGCCTAGTAACCATAGCAACTCTGCCGCCTGGCTGCCCTTGTGCCTTCTTCAAGACTTCTCTCCAGACCTTTCCCAGACCAATTATTTTAAACTCTTCCAACCTGAAAAAAAAAAAAAAGCACCATCTGAGACCAGCTCAGCCCGCACATGCACAGGTAGTTGAGTATGGTCCGTGGGCGGCTTTTCCTGCTTGGGCTAAGGCTAAGGGGAAGAGCAGGAAGAATGGAGTGATGAGGACAAAGTCCATCAAGGAAAAACAAAGATCATCTTTTGATCAGTTTAGACAGGAGACAGTACAGTGCTCACAGGAATGCACTGAACCTGCTATAAAGAGTCGCAGCTACATGGGATGCCAGGATGAACCGGGTCGTCTGAAGAGGTGTTTAGAGAAGGAGAGCTTCTGGCTGAATTCTGGAGATTGTAAAGGTGTTCACAGTGTTCTCCCAGGGTGAAGAGTTGCTTTAGGAGTATGGATGCAGGGAGAGAGTACTTCGAGGCAGGGCAGCGGGAGCATCAGGCTGATGCTGGCCGCAGAATCCACCATCAGCTCAGCTGTTCCCGTGTGCAGGTGTCTGCTTCCTGCAGTGCTGTCCTCCATGGAATCCAGCCTTTGATCAACCTCTTCTTGTTTTACTCTCCACTCCCAAGCAGAAATTCTTGCACATCATTTCTGAAATAAAATAGTCCTATCAACTGGAAGTACGTTAGAAAGGGACTGAGACTCAATTTGGGCATTGCTTAGGATACTATTGGCAGTCAATCAAATCAATTATTTTGTTATTTCTTGACCATTTCTCCCCTGGTAATATGTAAGCATTGTAAATGGATACACCCAGAATGGAGATAGAGAGCCTTCTAGTTGATCTGAGTTTTACATGTTCCCCCATCACCTACAGACACAGTGGAGATGGGGCTGGCAGTCAGATATTTAATATGTGAAGTATAAGGGTTATGTTGCCGGGCAGTGGTGGCACACACCTTTAATCCCAGCACTTGGGGGGCAGAGGCAGGCAGATCTCTGTGAGTTTGAGACCAGCCAGGTTTACAAGAGCTAGTTCCAGGACAGCCTGAAAAGCCGCAGAGAAACCCTGTCTCAAGAAAATCAAGAAAAAAGAGAATTATATTACCAAAAGGGCATGAATAGTATAGTGTGTTTTTCTCCTGCTATGCCCCTCCAAGTGTGTTTAAAATTAAGAATATTTTCTTGAACACTCTCAGACATGATTCATTGCTCTGTCTTAATACCCATTGCTGACTGGGCCTAGGTTGAGAACTAGATATTCTATGATGACTAAAAAGGTCGAGAAATAATACTCTTCAGCATTTTAAAATTAGCTATTTTTTCTTTTCAGTTTATTTTTATTGTTTTTAAAAGCATATTACATACTATCCCTGTCCATTAGTGCTGTTATTTAAAAACAAAACAAACACCAGAGACAGAGTAGTTCAAAAAGAGCATATGTTGATTTCTGGGGAAATTCAAGGGCAAGATGAAGACAAGGTTGGTGCCTGCTGAGGGGTGTGTGGTGTTTCCAGAATGGTACCTTATAGCTGTGTCCTCCGGAGGGGAGGGGGATGCTGTGTCTTCATGTGGTGTGTGGGCTAAAGAAAGAAAGGCTGAATTATACCTCTCTATCCTTTCCCTAAGGTTGACAATGTTATTCAAGATTGAATAACTTTCTACAGGTCCCAGCCCTTTGTCTGTCTGTCTGTCTGTCTGTCTACCACACTGGGATTTAAGTTTCAGCATAAACACTTTTGAGATACACAAGAATTAAAGCCATGACACCTACTTAGATTGGTTTGTATTTATATTTTTAGTAATTGATTATTGCATCCAGTGTGCTGCTCTGAAAGGTGGCAACACTACCACCGCTATTATCCAATTATTTCATTCATTCTAACTGTTCTTAAAGCTATTTTCTCACGAGGACAATTCACACGAGGTTACCCAAATCTTTGAGATAGAGTTATTGACTAGTTGTATTGATCATTTTAATAGCAAAACCATGTTTTTCTGGGCTTCTCATGTACTTTTTCCCTAATTGCTCTGCAGAATCACTGTGAAACAGGACTTGGATCACAGCTTGTATCCAAAGAAGCCAGGTTTGATCACCAGCCCTCCATAAGCCAGTTAAAACAGCTAAGTTAATACTGAAAGTCAGAAAGGGGAGATTGATTCAATGTATCTGCATTGGGAAGAGGGACAAAGAGACAGAATGATCCTCCCTAAGTCTGTCTTCTGGATACTGAAGTGAGGTTGAGGTCTAAGTAATGGCCCATGATATACATATTAATCAGTCTCTAGTCAAGTTGTGATTCCACACATCAAGTCTTGTTTGGGCTCCAGTCTCTCCAGCAAGGTGATGTAACAAGTTCTCAGCACTGTGTAAAATCCCTTCCTGGGAGACAGTCCTTCTCTGCCTAGTGTCATGGTTTAGACTTTCTCTTTTCTCAGCAAGAGATTCTTGGGGGGGGGAATTCCAGTGTTCTGCAGTCCATTGTGTCTTTAGTATAGTAGCCAAAAGAGGGGGACAAATGTCTGTTTCTTCAAAATATCTTCATCCTTGCTCAGCCAGTTACAAGTAGAACTATCTTTTTTTTTTTAGTGGATGACCACTAGAATAACAAGAGTGAACTGGTGTAGAACTCAGACCCTCACACATTCCACTAAATGCATGACTGAATATTTTAGTCTCTTTCATTTTGGTAGCATACTGTGTGGTGGGAATAAACGTCACATTGGTAAATCACTATGAGTTGAATTTCTTATGGACACAAAACTGACTTTTTAAGAATTATCCACCCCTCTAATGATGATATAGAAAGAAAAGAAGCATGCAGCGTAGTTTCACCATGTGGTCTCTGAGGAAGAAGCATATCATAGTAGACCTAACTCATATGGTCTTGGTTGGATCAGGTCATGACCCTGTATTCTCTTACAATTTATTGTGTGATTTTTGAATACTTCTTGGAACATCTGTGGGCACTGATTTTCTCAATTAAAAAGAAAGATTTATTCTATATTTTGTGTCTGATTGTTTGCTTTGCCGGCGTGTATGTAAGTGCTCCACATATGCAGTGCCTTGGGGCCAGAAGACCGTATTGAATCCCCTTGGACTGGAATTACAGATGTTTGTGAGTTACCATGTGGGTGCTGGGAACCAGACTCAGGTCCTGTGGAAGAGTAGCTAGTGCACTTAACTGCTGAGCCATCTCTCCAGCCCCCTGAGTTTGAAAGTAAGAAGAGAGTGGAGGGAAGTAGATTTGATGGTGATGAATGTCCTTCCAACTTTAACCTTCTGTAACTCTCCTAAGTGTTAGGCAAGGCTCAAGTTCAGTCCTGGATTCCCATGAGCTCTTCCAGTCGCATTTTTTAGCCCCATACATCCTTTGTAGTTCTGTGTGTAAATCAATACATTCTGCAGTGGGAGCATGAGTGTGGTCATGCATATTAACAAGACAGTGACATTATAAGGCTGTCTTCAGAGTACTTTCCCCCCACTTTCAGCACACTGCTGGAGTGTGTAAGACTGCACTGTCCTGTGTATGCAGCTCAAGAGGTAGAAAGCTTTCCCTGAGCAAAGACAGTCTGTAGCAGAGAAGATGAAGTGTAGGCATAGAAGACAGGACAGCTGTCTTAGAAAGCCACTCAGTGAGCCTTCTCACCAGCGCCTCACTTGGGAGCTTGTTGGAGGAGACAAGGACTCTCCAGCTCCACTACCTGATGAGATGGAGATAAGAGGCCAGCAATGTGAGTTTTAGGAAGTCCTACAAGTGGTTCTGGTGACTGCTAAAATTTAAAAACCCCTGGTCTAAAAGCAAAGACTGTTCTATTGTGGAAAAAGATGTCTGGAAGAGGGCTGTGTTCCACTGATAGAGTGACACTAGGCACCCACCTGACTGCCCACATCTGCTTTGTGTTAGATTTGGTTCCAGATGATCAACTTCCCCCTCAAGTGCCAATGCTGTTTTTGAAAGAAGGTATATGTAGCTCAGGCTTTTTTCAGACCTTAAACTCCTGATCCTCCTGCCACCATCTCTCAAGTGTTAGGGTTAAGACACGAGCCATATCCCACTGCTGCTACTCCTTTCATCTGTTTATTTTTTAATTTTTAAGACAGGGTCTTTCTCTCTATGTATCCCTGAATGGCCTGGAACTCACGGATCAGACTAGCCCCAAACTCATAGAGATTCACCTGTCTCTGTCTCCCACATTGTAGGACTAAAGGCACTTGTCACCATGCTTAGCTTTTCTGATGCTACTTTTAAAGTAAAAAGACTGTCTAGTCATTGAGTACATTCAGTATGGTTTTACTTTTGTTTTCACCAGTTAAAAATTAATCCTCAAGCAGGTAATGGTGGTGCATGCTTCTCTCTGTGAGTTTGAGGCCAGCCTGGTCTACAGAACAAGTTCCATGACAGTTAGGGCAGTTACACAGAGAAACCTTGTCTTAAAAAAGTAATCCTCAAATATGAACCCCTAATAATTGTGCCTAATAAATATGCCATAACTGGAAGCACTTCATAAGGTGACATGACACTCAAATGGACATAAAGCCATTGTTTTGTTTGCTTAGGGATTAGCCCTATAAATTCATGGTTCTGTAAATTAACAATGCAGCAGCATTAGAAGGTGATGTCTTCTGGCCCTTGTGTCTCTCACAGAACACTGTTGGTCACTGAATACACTTTTAATGGCAGTGCTGGGGATTGAACCCAGGGCTTCCTGAATACTAGGCAAACACTCTGTATAGCTTCCCAGGCCTACAAAAGTTCTAAAAGATTATGGTCAGATTAAATGCATGACTTCATAGAGGCCTAGGAAAGCATTGGTTGAGAAAATGAAATAAATTTGATTCTTATCTGGATAGCTGAGTGGAGACAATGACTTGAGTGGTTTCAGTATTTCAAACGTTTGGTTTTCAGTGGTTGATTGAGAATTCGCACTTGTTGACCTGAAGGGACATGACCTTGAGCCAAGACCCACCTTTTAGCTTGGCCTCTGTTCAGAATCAGGCAAATAATTTAGCTTAGTTTGTAACTCACTTCTTTTCCTATAAACAAAGGATGGTTGTAAATGCAAGAATTGGACCTAGTCCATTGGGCTCTCTTCTCCTGATTCAGTGTGATTGTAGTGTCTCCCCTTGGGAGATAATGGGTTGGTGGCCTAATCAGAGCACACCAGGTAACCACCATGAGCTACCATGATTCCTTCCTGTCAGCCTGTGTGTCTCTGTGAGCAGAAGAGTCAAGGCTTAGACTATGGCATGGTGCATTTTCACCTCCAATCAAATGGAGAAGTCCTGGTGGTTTTGAAAATTGAAATAACTTTTCCCATTTTCACATATAACTATAAACTTCCAAGAGAAGATATCAATGCTTCTGACTAACTTGAAATTCACAAAGACTGGAGAGAAAATTTTTATTTACTTATTTCCTGTACCTTGGACCAGCCTATCAGATGCTTGCTTATGCAAGCTGAAAACAAACCGGCTCCCAGCCAGATCACCTGTCTACTGGCAGGCATACCAAACCAACGGTATTTAACAAGCTCTTCTGGGAGTTTAAGGTTCCCCAGGAAACACAAGGGTGGCATGGCTGGCACTGTAGATTGTCTACCTGGCATTTGTTCTGTGTTAATCCCAAGCTATAGAACCCTGGCCTTATTGAAGGCAGAAGTGCACCCTGGTGTCAATGAAGGCAGAAATGCACTCATGTAAAAGTCACTTTTCCTAAGTGTCTGGCACTCATGTGTAGTCTTGTATATTCTGATAAGTAAAAACCAAATATACCATCTATGAGGATCTCTAAGAAGGCTTGCTAATGGGGGTTGATACAGTGAGAAAGCATGCTTGTTAATGGGGGTTGGTTGATACAGTAAGAAAGCATGCTTATTTTAAAGCCCTTTTCTTTCCTTTCCCTTATGCCTGGAACTTGAATGCAGCATCTTTAGTTTCCTTAATCTTCCTGCACTGTAAGTATGGGAGCCATGTGCTACGGAAGGTCAGCCTGAACTTAGAAGGACTTTTCATCTTGCTGCTTTCATGTCAATCAGGGACTCCCTCCCTTCAGATAAGTCCCTGGGGGAGAATAAAGTTTTGTGCTTAAGCCATGGTTATTTTGAACTTTCCATTATACACTATAGGTGATACCATATGTCCCTGTTCTTAAGTGCCTTTGTGTCTCCTAGTGGTATGTGGCACTCAAGTGATCCTTACTATAGATTTGACCTAGCCCAGTGGTAGGGCACTTGCCTAACAAAGCTCTGGGTTTGTTTTCCAACACCACGACAAACAAACAACAAGATAGACCATAGTATTCTTCAATAGAGCAATGAAAGATGAAGGTAAAACTGACGATAGGAAAGACATAGGTGATTTTATGATTAAGTCTGGAGGCTTTCTCAGCAACTGTTAGAATTACAGGCTAACAGAACTGAAAGGAATCTAATGATGAAAGCATGTAGCTCCTCCCACTCTCGCCACCTCTTTGTAAAGTTGAGAAAACAGAAGTCCAGAGATGCTAAATGAGGTGCCAACAACCAACCAATAAACGATAGGAGAATTACCATCTAGGCACAATGGGAAGGTATTATACATGGCACAAGTAGAGGACTCTTAGTCAGTGGAATAGGATGGCATTGTCTAATAAGGGCCAAATCCTAACACTAGGACTTTTGTATTATAAATAGATTGCAACACATCTGATTTGCTGATGTGCTTTTAAGCTAACTCAACATCAGTTCAGATGAGAGATCTCAGAATGTTTTAGCAGTGGCTGGTTCCTGTATCTTTTATCCTCATTTTTGTCCCCAATGTGGAGAAGATATTGCAAAGAGACATGTGAAAAATTTGATTGACACACAGAGTCACATAAAAACTTCATGAGTTTCTTATTAAAACAGACTTCTGGGAATCAGATCTTTCAAATTAGACTCTAAAGTGAATGAGTTTTTGGAGACAGATTCAACTGTGTTTGCGCATTAGTCATGGAGAAATTTTGGCTTTAAAACAGGGTTCTTTGACAGAAAATACCTCTATGAGCCATCCTCAGAGGACAGACCAAGGAGCACCAGTGGCTTTAGGGATATAATGGTGGCAGATTAAAGACAGTCCCAAGGTGGGTGGAGTCAAGTGAAGAGAAGAGGACAAGTGGGTGGGTGTGGCTTCTGTAGTTACTGTTGATATTAGCATAGGAGTATAAGTTTAACTGTCTTTGTGGCATCTCTTTTTCTTTTTTAAGCAGTTTTAATTTATATTATTATTTGTGTGTATGGTAGAACATGTGTGCAGAGGTCAGAGGCAGACTTTTGAGAGTCAGCTCTTTCCTGCTGCCAGGCTTGTTGACTGGTAAGAATCTAGATTTTACTGTCTCTCCTCTCCTCTCTTCATAAGAGTGCTGGGGTGATAGATGTGTGCCACCATATCAGTTTTCTTATTTGGGTTCTGGTAGTTGAACTCAGGCTTTTGTAGCAAGTAAGTGCTTGTACCCTCTGAGCCATTTCACTGATCTTGACTTAGCATTAAGTCCCATCCAGTTACTGGTATCATACAACCTGCTAGGTAACCTCTCCACACTACCCACTGAAACTCCTACTTCTCCCTGCCATTCCTAATCCCATGACTAACTCTAATTACAGAGAGTTTCTGCAAGAATTATTTTGCTTACCTGTGGTTAGCCACAGCCTTGGAATTCTAGGGCTCTTGGGTCTCTCCCAGACAACCCACTGCCTAGATCTCCTGAACCTTCTTGTTCCTACTTCTCTGCTCCAGGCTCTTTTCCAGTTTTGGAAGCTCTCGGTCTTTGGATAGCAGGTGTATCTGGACCCCAGTAGCTGGAGTCTTCTGCTGCCCTCTTGGGCCTCAGGACGCTGAAGGACCATCTCTACATTTTCTTGGCTAATATTTCTATACTGTGTCATTGACACCCTCCTCTCCTCTCACCAAAAGCTGCCCTGCCATTCAGGCCTCTTATTTATAAATATGCAACTCTCCATAATACTACTTCCTATTTTCAAGTCTTCCTTCCTTACTCCCCCCCCGTTCCCTCCCTCCCTTCATTTCTTCCTTCATGACAGAGTTTCTCTGTGTAACAGCCCTGGCTTTCATGGAACTCACTCTGTAGAACAGGCTGGCCTAAAATTTACAGAGACCTGTCTGCCTCTGCCTCCTGAGTGGTGACTGACAGAGGCCTGCCTTTTCAAGAAAAATCAGAAAAGTTGAAAAAGTCTTGATGCCAACCCAGAGTTAAGCCTTTATTCCCTGAGACCTACTAACAGGAGATTTGCTGGGAGTAAAGGTGTCTGTGACCACACCAGCTTAAAACATTTTCCAAGCAATATATTTTGTTCATCTTCCTTTGTCTTCCCAACTCCTCCCAGATCCTCCCCCACCTCCCTATCCTCCAACTTATTTATATTATTTCTGTTGCTCTTTCAAAACAACAACAAAAAAGCAAAAAAAGAAAATCAAATAAACCCCACAAAATGAAAATCAAAATAAAGAAGCAAAAGACCAATAAGATAAAAAAGAAGTCAAAACAAAACAAAAGGTTTATAACACACACACAAAACAAAAGGTTTATAACACACACACACAAAACAAAAGGTTTATAACACACACACACAAAACAAAAGGTTTATAACACACACACACAGACACACACAAAACAAAAGGTTTATAACACACACACACACAGACACACACAAAACAAAAGGTTTATAACACACACACACACACAAAACAAAAGGTTTATAACACACACACACACAAAACAAAAGGTTTATAACACACACACACAGACACACACAAAACAAAAGGTTTATAACACACACACACACACACACACACACACACCGTTGAGTTCATTTGTGTTGGCCATCTACTCTTAGGCATGGGGTTTGCCCAAGAGTGTGGTTGACATAAGCAATGACACTGTTGGAGAAAACTCATTTTCCTTTTATCAGTGGGTGTCAGTTGCAAACAACTTCTTAGTTAGTGGTGGGAGCCTGGGTCCACTTCCTCCTCTCAGTGCTGGTACCATGTCTGGCTTGAACCTGTGCAGGTCTTGGGTGTGCTGCCATAGTCTCTGTGAGTTCATACTTGCATCAGTCCTTTTGTATCTGGAAGACACTGTTTCCTAGGAGTCATCCATCACCTCTGGTTCTTGCATTTTTTTATTTTCTCTTCTGCATGGGCCCCTGATCCTTGAGGGGAGGTGTTTCCAGAGTCTCTCACTCTTGGCACATTGTTCATTTGTGGGCCTCTATTAATTCCCATCTACTGCAAGCAGATGCTGTAGAGGGATTTGTAATTAGCTAATCCAGATCACTTGAAGCTGATCGTGTATGCCAGCTTGTAGTTCCAGCTGAGGCTTCACATGGAAGCTTTTTTTTTTTTTTTTTTTTTTTTTTTTTATATTAATATTTTTTTTATTTTCCATTTTAAATTTAGATAAGAAACAAGGTTGCTTCACAAGTCAGTACGAGGTCCCTCTCCCTTTCCCTCCCCTCCTCCTGTGCCCACCCCCCACATGGAAGCTTTTACATATATTTTTAAGCATACAGTTATATGATTTTAACACCTGCACAGAGTGTTGAAACTTCACCACCATACACAGGCTGTAGGACAATTTCAACACCTCAGAGGATTCTTTCATGATATGTTACTATTTTTTTAAAAGACAGTTTCCTTTTTCTGATGTTTGCTATTGTTTTACTTGTCAGTTTGGGGAACTATAATTCACATACAGAAAGTTGCAGCTTTAAAGTGTACAGTTCAGTGGTTTTTAATATATTCACAACATTATGCGACAGTGACAGGTGTTTCATTCTAGAACATCTCCACCATCCCATTGAAGCCTTCTACCTGCTAGCATATAGGATCATTCCTGTCCTCTGCATTGCCCCACACTGATTAATGTATTTTATGATTTTTGCCTATTTTAGAGATTTTGTATGTATAGAATCTCTCCCTCCCCCCCCCTTTCTCGCTCCTGTGTATGTAGGCACATTTGCCTCTATGCATGCACACAGAAGTTGGAGGACACTGACAGATGCTCTTCGCTTCCTCCCACCACACATGTTATAGACAAGTTCAGTCACACCTAGCTTTTTATGTGGGTGCTAGGATCTGAACTCAGGGCCTCACATTTGCATGGCAAGCACTTTTACCCATTGAGCCATCTCTCATGGAATCTTGCAGCATGCTGTCATTTGCAAATAACTTCTCTATGTAGCGTAATTGTTTTCAGAGTTCATCTGCACCACAGTACATGCCAATCCATCATTTTGTTCTTTTTTGGGGAAGCAGTGTTGGGGATTGAACTCTGGACCTTGTACATACTAAGCACATGCTCTGTCACTGAGCTATACACCAAGCCCCAGCACCTCTCTGTGTGGGCGAATAGTATTCCATTATAGGAATGTTTTCTTTATGCATTCGTTAGCTAATGGGCATTTGATCTCTAGTTTCAGTTGCTGTACATATAACACAATGAGCATTGAGAATATGTATTTGTGAACAACAAAAATCCATTCTGTTCTCTTGGGTGTACCCAGCGCTGGGATTGCAGTATTATCTCCTAACTCCCAATGCCTTAAGGAACTTTCGAAGGGCTTGACCATGTGTCTTCCACCGTGGTTCAACTGTGTGCCAGAGATTCTTCCCCACCCATGCAGGCAGAGGAAAACCCATTAGTACTCTTTCTCAGAGTTCACAAGTCCTCCTTGACAAATCCAATTCTATGGGTAAGAGGAGTGTGACCGCAAATGACTTTATTAAGATGTAATTTTATTAAGATGTAATTCCCATACTGTGCAATTCAACTACCATCCGTGTTGTTGGAGACCAACACAGATCATTTTCATTACCACAAAGGGTCAATCCTTATTCTTTAAATATCCCCTGCTCATCCTTCCATCCTTTCCCAGGCTTAAATTATCTATTCTTTGTATGGACTTGCCTGAATTGGATGCTTACTGTAACTGGAATCATGTAGTGTGCAGTCTTCTATAATTGATTCTGTCAGCAAATCATTGTCTGCAAGGCTGGTTCATGCTATAGTACACATCACAATCACATATCCTTTTATGACAAAATAACATCCCTTTCTGTAGAGATCATATATTTGTGATTCTGTCTTTTGACTCTGACCATGTGTGGGAACCTTTGCTTGTATACCTGTTTCCAGTTCTCCCAGGCGTGAATCTTGGAGTAGGATTACTGTTCATATATTACCTCCCTGCTTCACTTGTGAGGAGACTGCAGAGTGCTCCAACAAGGAGGCTGTGTCACATACTCCCTTCTCCGGCTCTCCACATCTTCACCCACACTTGTGATGCTCTGTTGCCTTGTCAGTAGATGTAAAGTCCATGGCCATTGCATATGTGGGGGTGTTGGGTGACTGTCTTAATTTCCCAGTCTAGACAACAATGTACATTTTGCCCTAGTTTTTCCTGCTGATCCAAACTAAGGAAACCGCAGATCCTGAGAATGAGGTCTGTGAAGTGGGGTGGGTAGAGAAAATAAGCCGCAAGGAATAGCCAAAGAACACGGTATGCAAAAGGGCAACTGTTGGGATGAAAAACCATGAATCTGGTTTATACTTCATGGCAGCACACATTTTGTTCCCTGCTGTGTGCCAGGCTCTGTGACAGGCACCAAGGTTTTCATATTCAGGAATTGAGCTGATGACATGGACTGGGAGCAGAAGGGAGTGTATCTGCCAGAAGGCTCCCCTGAGCCAGAACACAGAAAGGAAAATACTCATCTAGGAACAGGGGACTCCAGAGCTTTATGTGGAAATGTGCTACAGAGTTTGGGAAGTGGCCTCTGGGTGGCCTACTTTTCTTTGGTCTTTAGGTATTAATTTTGATTAGAATATTATTATTTCTTTCATTTTCTAACCAGTGACTGATGAGGCTTTTTCTTGATTTAGAAACATAAATCACAGGTAAGACTTTTGTAGATATTGCTAACTTTTATTCATGTGGGCTAATTAAAGAGGGATGCCTAGCTAGGATGGCCACAATGTAAACAATCACGTTTGGAGAACAGGTTTTCCTGTCGATGCTCAGATGTTGCCGGGCCAGACTCCCAGAACTCACAGATCCACCTCATCACCAAGCACTAGAACGAAGTCTATGTTCTTGTGGGGTGAATCACTGTCCTGGAGAATGATTTTCCCCTGAAAATGTCTCTTATTCACACCTTCCCTGTGGTGAGAGATAATGACTTGGGTTTCAGTTTTCTAACTTCTCTTATATTGGAAGAATAATTCTGAAACCTTTTGATATATTTCATAGGTGGTTAGGAAGAAAGAAAGAAAGAGAGAAAGAAAGAAAGAAAGAGAGAAAGGAAGGAAGGAAGGGAAAGAAAAGAAAAGGAAAGAAAAACCAGATCACTTAGACTATCTTTTCTCCTCTGGTCCCTTAAACACTTTTTGCTAAATTCATGGGAGGATGAAATAATTTTTGATGAGATAAATTCTTTTAAGAAGACCAGGTAGATTTTAAAAGTGTCTTAAGTGACTTATTACTCCATAACTCAAATACCCAAGCTTAGGAAGCATCATAAAATATACACAAACACACAGTGAACCAGCTTCTAGATGTCTCGTCTCTAGGTTGGTCAGAACAGACCCACATCACAAGTAAATAATGTCCCACTTGGTCCAAGTGAGAAACAGATTCATACAAGTACAATAAAGCCTGGAATTTTTAAACAAAGAATTAGCAAGTTTTTATTATTAAAGGTATTACTATTAAAAGTTTTGGAAAATAAGTATCCTTGGTTATTTGAATGAAAGATAAAGCCAGTTTACAATTAGCATGTGCTATGTGTGTTTTTCAACACTTCACAACAAATTACCCCATATTAAAGGTTTAAAACAGCAGCAAGATTCATTTTTTGAGTGTGTATACATGTTCATGTGCATATGTATATGTGGATATACGCACAAATATGTGCAGAGGCTGGAGGTCAATCTTGAGTATCAGGTTTTAGGAGCATTGCCTTCCTATTTTTTTTTATTGACCTAGAACTTTCCACACAAGTTAGCCTGGTTGGCTCCTGTGACTCAGCGAACTGCTTGTCTGTATCTCCCAGCACAGGTTATACAGACATGCACTGTCACACCTGGCTTTGTTCACATAGCCAAACTCAAGTTCTCAAGCTTACGAGGATCACTTTAGAGACTGAGATCTCTTCCCTTTGTTCTTAATGGCTTTTGAAAAAAGACTGGCCAGGTGATTCTGGCTCAGGGGCTTTTGAGATGGGGTCAGGATGCTAACTTGAGCTACAGTCATTTGAAGACTTAGTTGGGGCTGGACGATCTGCTTTCCAAGTGGCTCATTTGCATATCCAGAAAAATTCTTCAGTTCTTGTTTCAGTGGAACTTATTGGAAAGCTACATTGCTCCTGGCCCCTGCCAGACAGCTGATCCTGGGGACAAGCAGAAATAGCAATGCCTTTAATGACCTGTTTTAGGAAACCAGACATCTTTACTTAGGTCACATTTTATTTGTCCCTCACACCAAGCCCAGTACAATGTGGGCAAGGGTAACATAGCCATGAACACCCAGAGGCAGGGATCACTAGGTGCTGCCTTGGAATCTGGCTGATAAAAGTTACTAATTTCAGTGAGTCATTCAGAAAGGGAGAGAGTTAGCTTTAAATATCTCTGTTCTAAGAAGCCACAGTTGATTCCTGCTGTCAGCAAAAAGTTCCAAAGTAAAGAAAAGTTAGACTACTATTGGAGCTCTCTAGGGAGATTCAGGAGCAGCATCAAAGCGGACCAATAGCCATGAAGAAAATGAGTAGCATGGTTCTTTGCTTTACCACAATAAGCAGAGAATCCTTGGGCTTTTCTATCTTCTCAAGATGCTCTGGCATCTATTATGGGCCTTCCACAATCACAGAATGTTGTCTCCCAGGCCATTCCCAGGAGGCTACTTAGCGTGTTTGTCTTGAGCAGAGGTTTCCAAACATTTCCCTATGTCACATCACACTCTTATGGGTAATCCTTGGGTAATGGGCACATCCCATGCCATTGGCTGTTCCTATGTCTCTTATTTTGTTTTTAACCCAAGTCTAATGTAGAGCAGGCTGGCTTCAAACTCATCCTGTGCAACTCAGGTTGGTTTTAAACTCCTGATCTTCCTGCCTCCACCTCTTGAAAGCTTGAATTATAGATTTACCTCCACACTCAGCTTCGTGTGTGTGTGTGTGTGTGTGTGTGTGTGTGTGTGTGTGTGTGTGTGTGTACCAGAGGTTGACAATAAGTGTCTCCTGGATTACTTTCTACATTATCTTTGTCTTCAGGAAAGGGTTTCTCATTGAACCTGGAGCTCACCAATTAAGCTAGACAGACTGGCCACCAAACCCCAGGGATACTCCTCTATCTCTGCCTCCCCAGTGAAGAGATTACAGGCACTTGCCTCTGCCCAGCTTTTATATGGGCAGTGGGGATGAAGCTCATATTTTCATAGTTGTGCAGCAAATACTTTGCTACCCCTTCTCCTTTCTTTTCTAGTGTAAGAAAAACAGCAACAACAAAAGAATATCAATGAACAAGAGAAGAGTTGACAAAGGGATAAACTCACACCAGTGTTAACCAATAAGAATATGTAAGGCATATGTATAAATAAGGAATTTTCAGCCTGTAGCCATCAACCACTACTACTCACATGTCTCTTGGCCCTGAGGTGGCCAGCCCCAGCAAGGACACCCATTTAGAATATCCAAATTTGAAACTCAACTTTTGTTCTTGTCGCTTCTTGGCCAGTTGGGAGCACCTGCCACTAATTGTAAGGCAAGCTGGGTGAGAGAATTCTGTGATTCTGCCTTTCAAACAGGTCTCACTCCTCAGAGCAAACAGACTGTGAGATGTATTCCAAGCCCAGCTGTAGCGGTTGGCTTGCTGCCTCCAGATTTTTCTTGCAGGATGTCTGCTGCATTTCAATTTCAACTCTGCTTTTATTCTCAAATCTCCATGTTCTCCACAATTGTTTCTTTATATTGGCTTCTGATATTCCCTAAATCTCATACTTAAATGAATCTGGAGATATTATTGCTGGATTCACCCTCTGGATTGGAGCAAGCCTGGCTGGACTGTGAAGAAGCATTTCTGTTTTCTATACTGTCCTTCTCAGTGGGCATTTTCCCCTTTCCTCATGTAGCCTTGGTGGCTGCAGGTGGATATCACACTATTCATTTCACACCAATACATACTTACTACTAAGGGAGACAAGTCCACTGGCCATGAATTAGGATTATTACTTTACCTTCAGTAAAGAATTATTATAGTTAATATTTGTTCCTTCAGGTTTTTTGTTCCTTTTTGTTTGAGACAAGGTCTCACTATTTAGCCTTGACTGGCCTGGAACTTCCTATGTGGAACAGCCTGGCCTCAAACTCACAAAGATCTGCCTGCCTCAGCATCAGGAGTATTGGGATTAAAGGTGTGCACCACCATGCCCAGCTATTCTTTTCTTAATAAATAAGACGATATGGGGGAAAATTTTCCTCACAAAATAAACAAAAACAAAAAGAAACAAACAAAAAACAAGCCAATCACCTTGTTTCTCTCCTATTTAATGAATAGGAGAAGCCAGGCTAAGAAAAATAAACTGCAGGTGTCTTAGCTACTCTTCTATTGTGAAGAGACTCCATGACCAAGGCAAATCATTTAACTAGGGGCTTGCTTACAGTTTCAGAGTTCATGATCATCATGATAGGAAGCAGGCAGGCATGGCACTAGAGCAGTAGTTGAGAGCTTTGCACCCTGATTCCCAGACAGCAGGCAGAAGGAAAGAGAGACTGGTCTGGTATGGGCTTTTGAAACCTCAAATCCCATTCCCAGTAACACACTTCCTCCAACACAGGCCACACCTACATCAACAAGGCCACACCTTCTAATTCTTCTCAAACAGTTCATCGACTGGGTGCTAAGTGTGCAAATTTGTGACCCTGTGAGGCCCATTTTCACTGAAACCACTGAAACTCGCTGGTCCCCATAGGTTTGTAGCCATATTGTAATGCAAAGTGCATTCAGTCCAACTTCAAAATTCCCCATAGTCCTTAACAGTCTCAACACATAATCCAAAGTCCCTCCTGAGACTCAAAGCAATCTTTTAATGGTAATCCCCTATAAAATTAAAAGCATAAAGCAAATCATATGCTTCCAACATACAATGGTATAGAATATACATTACCATTCAAAAAGGGAGGAAATATTAGACCAATACAAGACTGAAAACCAGTGGGCAAACTCCAACATTTTCATCTCTGTCTTATGTCAAAGTACTCTTCAGATCTCAAGTTCCTTTCAGTATTGTTGGCTGCAACACGTTTCTCTCTTGGACTGGTTCCACATCCTTTGGGCAGCTCTTCTGGCTAAAGGACTCTGGCATCTCCCATATCTTAGGGTCTCCAATGCAATGCTAACTTCATCTTTATAGCCTCACATAGTGGCCTCTCTGGGCCTCCATGTAGGGACTGCCCTGCCAAATGCCTGGCCTCAGCAGCTTTCCTTAACCTCAGAGGAAGACTCCATAACCCTTTCCTGAATCCTTCTTGACTCTACAGCCAGAACCAGAAGGGCTGAAGCTGCCAGGTTCTTCTTGCTGAAGCTGGAACCCAGTCCCTTCCTTGAATTACCATTTGCGTAGTCTTTCCACTGTTTATGCTTTCCTGTGCTACTTAAACTTTCCTTTAGTTCCTTTTGACAGGTTGGAAGTTAGGTCGGTGGGGTCTATCCTGAGGTTCCCACTTTATTTCATTTAGCATCTGAATTTTCTTTTAAGATTTTTAATCTCCTTGAAAACAGAACTTGCTCCAAACATTATATTTCCTAGTACTTGTTTTCTCCTCAAACTGTACGTTTTCACTTTTTCCTCACTCTTCTTACTCCTTTTCATTGTAGATTTGCATAAGAGTGGTGACTAATAACTACATGACACAGTCAATACTGTGCTGACTTGAAGAAATCTCCTGCACCAAAACCATTAATCCACAACTCTTCAATTTAGCCTCTGGCAGATTTTTTGGACAAGGGCAAAACCCAGCCACATTCTTTGCTAAAATATCACACAAATGGTCTCTAGGCTACTTATTAATATTCTTCCCCGCTGAAACTTCTTGAACTAGGCCTTCGTTGTCCAAATTGCCCTCAGCACTGTTTTCTAGGATGGCCTATTAAGCCCCACTTGAAAGCCTTTAATCCTAGCACTAGAGAGGCAGAGACAAGCAGATCTCTTGAGTTCAAGGCCAACCTGCTCTACATAGTGAATTCCAGGACAACCAGGGCTACAAAGAGGAACCCTGTCTGGAAAGACAAACAAGCAAACAAGAAGCCCCACTGAAAGTGTTCATCTGTTTTTTAGTTGAAAGTCCCAAAGTTTTCCGTAGTCATCTAAACAGCAGAATGGTCAGTCCTGTCATAGCAATACCTCGGTCTCTAGTGCCATATTCTGTTTTAGCTCCTGTTCTATTGCTGTGAAAAGACACCATAACCTAGACAACTCTTATAAAGAAAGCGTTTAACTGGGAGCTTGCTTAGAGGGTTAACCCATGATCATGGTAGGAAGCAGACAGGCATGGCACTGGAGCAGTAGCTGAGAGCTTTTATTTCCTTATGTAGGAAGTAGGCAGAGGGAGAAGGAGGCTGGGGGTGGTGTGGGCTTCTGAAAGCTCAAAGCTTACCGTCAGTGGCACCCCCTCCAACAACAGTGACACCCCTTCCAACAAGTCTATACCTATATCAACAAGGCCACACCTCCTAATTCTTCCCAAAAGGGTTATCAAATGGGGACTAAGCATGAAAATGCATGGCCCTATGGGGGCCCCTAAATTATGTGAATAGGATTAGAGTGAATCTGTGACTCTCAGGTCTAAGTGGTTTTCATTATTCTACAAGTGGAACTGGGAGATGTCACAATACAGGGTGCCACAGACCAAAGGCAACCGATGGATTATTTGGTTAGAGTGTTTGATGAAGAAATCTGTTAAGAACAATCTTTTGAGGAAAACTGGACATTTGTAAAAGAGAATGGGTGTTGGCTTTTGCTATAGCACTCTAATCTAGTAACAATCTTCACATTTCAGAAAACAAGTCCAAACTGACAAGTTCAGCTGGACATTATCAAAACTATCAGAATCATCAGGTTATTTGGATGGCAGTATGCCCTTCAATAATAGGAACATTTCTTTCTCCCCGCTCTCTTTACCCCCCCCTCTCCCTCTCTTTCTCCTTCCCTCTCTCCTTTCCTTTTTTTGAGCTCTGTAGTGCAAACCTTTGATCTTCATGGCTTAGCCTCCTAAGTGCTGGGAGTACAAGTGTACACCACCACACATCTCTTTGATTGAAGTATTTTTAGATCTCCAATATCAACAAGCTTTTAAGAAACTGAAAACCTCAGAGTCTGATGTATTTCTTTATTTTTCTTGTGCTTGCATTCTGAGTTGAAATTTTAATCTTTGCTTTGATTTCCTGCATAGAATTTGCATATGCATATATGCATGCCATTGTCATGGAAATTATACTGAAGGGAAGAGATAAAGAAACATGTTTAGGACTCAACATGGGGATATATGACTTTACAAACATCTGTAGAGGAACTTTCAGCAAACTCATGAGACTTGTTTAATAACATTCAATTGTTCAGAAACAATGTCATAGTAACAAAATGCTGAGCTTAGGTGGTAGGAAGGAGATGGTAGAGCCTGGCTTCTACTTTCCAGTCATTGGTCATGAGTGATGCCTGGGACAAGACTGGGATTTGCTCTTAGAAGTCTGACCGAAGTGTCAACATGATGTTCTCTGGGACTACCTCAAAACCTCCTGAAGTGTGTCTGGGTGACTATGCTCAGATTGCTTGGAATAAGGGATGACCGTGTTCAGTTTTGTTTCCCTGTTATATGAGAGGGTGGGAGGAAGGGAGGGTTTTCTCCAGGGAGGAGCAGCAGAGATGGTTCTTCATGTGTGGTCCAGCAGTGTCACCAGGGATCATGCTAGAAATGTCTATCCCCACATCTCACCCAGAGCCATTGAGTCAGGATCTCTGGGTGTGCAATTCAGTGGATGGGTGCTTATGCAAACATTTCAGATCTGCTGAGATAGGATGTTCAGAGTGACTACAGGCAAGGTAATAGCTGCAGGTTCTCTGTGTGTGAAATGGAAGAGCAGAAGGACCACCTTCAGAATGTTGTTAGAGGGATGGGTTAGTACGCTTTGAGGAGTGTCTGTGAATGTTCAATTGATGTGACCCCTTATGACCAGAAGACCTGCTGCCTTGGAAGAATTTGGGGAGTTTCACTCTCTAACTCCCCTTTTCTATAAGAATGCTTGAGCGTCTCTGGGGACCATGAGCCTCTAGCTCCTCTCTGGAGAGCAGCTCTAAGCTGGTACTACTGAGGTAGGACCAGAACTAAGAGTGTGTCCAAAGCCCGTGCCACATGAGTCACCCTCGAGGGAGTCTTGAGTTATGGAAAAAACTGTGTATAAAAGTGAGATGTGTGTGCATGTTGTATGTACACATATGTGCCAGTCAGCATGTAGTGCTGTGAATGATAAATGTCCCCTATAGCCTTGGGCATTTGAATACCTGATCCCCGGTTGGTGGTGCTGTTTGGGAAGTTTAGATGGTACAATCTTGCTGGAGAAAGTACACTTTGGGAGCAGCATTGAGACTAAAAAGCCTTGCCTACCTGCTTCCAGTTTCCTTTCTCTGCATTGTGTTTGTGGTTCAAGATGTGAGCTCTTAGCTTCCTGCACTCATCTCCATGCCTGCTTCTTGCTGCCATGCCTCCCCATGGTGATGGGCTCTTCTCCCTCTGAAACCATAAGCGGAAATAAATTATCCCTTCTATAAGCTGCCTTGGTCACAGTGTTTTATCACAGCAACAGAAAAGCAACTCTACACAAGGTCTCTAACTGAACTCAGAGGTCACTGGCTCAGCTAGTTTAGCTAGCAAGCTTGTCACAGGGATCCTGTGTACTGAGATTACAGGTGGGCTGTCATGTCCATGTGATGTTTATGTGGATGTTGGAGATCTGAACTCTGTCCCTCATGTTTGCATAGCAAGTGCTTTACCCATTGAACAGCCTCCTTATCCCAGAGGCTCCAGCATCCCTGGATTTTCTGAAACTGCATTTAGGTGAAGAGTTTAGACAGAACCAAGTGGTTGGTTGATATTATACCCTTATCCTAAAGTTTGACAATCACTATTGTAACATTCAAATGTATTATGTGCCCTAGAGTTTCTCTAGGCACTACTTAGCCGTATAGTGCCGGGCCCAAGTGTCCCGTGGAATGACAAGCACTGAGATTCCCTTGCTTTCGATGTTTGAAGCTTTCCCAAGACACAACGCAGCTTGACTCAATTAAACTGTTGTCAATAAGATGAAAAACACTAGACCAGTTGGACCTTACCTTCTGGCAGCCCCAGCAGCCAGCCTGGCTCATCTGCATGGTTGATCCGTTCCATCATAGACAAGGAGTTGCTGATGTAACCAGAAAGAAATAATTTATATGTGGAAAGTGACTGGAACGAGAAAGAACTAGGATTAAGCTTGGGAGTTCAGAGGTTTCATGCTGTACCCCACAACCAAGGGGCCCAGGCAGCCTGTTTTCCTGTCCTCAAGTGTAAGATTGTATCCTGGAGACCAACTCAAGAATCCTTGCATCTTTTTCTCCTCGTGTTGCAAGCCTGGAATGAATTGTTTGGTTTTTGTTTCTGTTTTTGAGAGCCTCTGGTAATTGCTCTCTAGTCCTGGCTGGCCTTGAATCTGGATCTGCCCTACCCAGCCACCCACCCACGCCCACACCCCCCACACACACTCCAAAGTGCTAGGATGATAGACATGTGCCACCACTCCCAGCTCTAAAAGCTTTTGAGACCAGAGAATGCATTCTGAAGCCAAGTTCCCTTCCAACAACACAGTGGAAGCCTGTGCCACAGAGATAGAGTGTCCTTCAGTCCTGTGTCATGGAGACACAGCATTCTTTAGTCCTGTGTTCTGTGAAGACCAAGTGCTTTTCTTATCTCAATACATTTCCCTCCCACTTCACTATTTCTCATTGAACTTCCAGTGAATTAGCCTGTTGTTGCTTTGACAACAGGTGGGAAAAACTGGGGAGGGGCGGATGGTGAAGTGGAGGACTGGAAAATACCACATCTCTCTGTAGGGAGCCTGCCAGAGTGAGATGTCAGCTTGTGGTTTGGAAACAGCAACACAGGCTTGTTTGCTTGGGTCTGGAGGGGCTTCGTTCGCTTCTTTGCCTGCCCCCTCGGAATCCTCTAGAACTCTGAAAATAATTCATTTATCTCAGGGGACATAGCTGGTGTGTTGCCAAGAGAAAAGCTGATGGCAACAGGTTGAAGCCTCCAGTTGTGACATAATTTATGGCAGGGGGACTTATCACACTGAAAGAGGCAGTTTGGGGGAGGCCTGGCTGGGGTCTCCACCCATAGGAATGCTCGACTTGATCCTGCTGCATGAAAAATGAAGTGCGGTGAACTAGTGAGGAGACCCTCCGATGCTTGGATGATCACACAGATGTGGATGCAGAGTATATCAGAAATGACCCAGGCCATACCACTTAAAGGGTGTGGAGATAAATAATGGGCAGTTCACATAAAAAGGTCAAACGTCTGACTCCAGACTGTGTGTTTTCTTCCTGAGCCAAGTTGCATTGAGTTAAATGCAGGTCGGATTTGCATTCACATGTTTCTCTGCGTCAGCTCGTAATTTTCTATGTTTTCTCCCAAGGGGGTATTAAAACCAGAGCTGTTTCACATGGATGTGATGGTTCCCATTCAGAACCCTGTCACGACTTTGTCTTTTCTCTATCATCTTGATGGGAAAAATATCTCCCATAGTTTCAAGGTCAGCTATGAACTATCTGGGCTTGGAAATGAAACAGTGACCCTTGGGCCCCTTGTCCTTCTTGCCACTTGTCTAGTGTGGACATTTAATAAGACACAGTCATTCTCCAGCCTTGGGTCAGAGGTCAGGCTGCCATCAGCAGCAGCTATAAGCCTGCACAGAAATTTCATCGGGACAGCAAGGTTTTTGCTTTATCTCTTGCAACAGATGGAAAGACTTTTTGGCCTTTCAGTTTTGTTTGCTCTCAAACTTTTGCTTCTGCTCTGCGCTTCATTTCTGTAGCCTTTTAGAGCTGATTTGGAGGGGAGCTGAGGGGAGCTTGGAGACAAGCACTTCATTTGCCTGTAGCCTGAGAGCTGGGTTCCTTGGCTCCCTAGAGGGCAGACCTAGCCTGACCTTGGGTTTGACTTTATTTCTGGCCCAGGTAAAGCCAAGCACAGGACCACTTCCTGCTGCTGCCTGGGGTGCTCTGAATGGTGCTTTCAGTCACCAGTTGGGCCTTGTCCTGATATCTTTTGTTTTGTTAATTGTTTTTTATTTTGTTTATTTAATTGTATTTTACGTGCATTTGTATGAGGGTGTCAGATTCCCTGGAACTGAGTTACAGACAGTTGTGGGCTTCCATGTGGGTGCTGGGAATTGAACCTGGATCCTCTGGAAGAGCAGCCAGTGCTCTTAACCTCTGAGCTATCTCTGATGATCTGTTTGCAAGTCTCCAGTACTCTGTCCCATTTGTTCCCTATGAAGCACAGGCTCTATTTGGCACCTGCTCATCCAGTGACTTCTAAGTAGACACTTGCTTCCTGGTGTCATTACTCTCTCTCAGTGCTGCCTAGTTCCTCCTCAGGCTCTCCTTTTATGCTCACCCTGGAAATGTCACATTGCTAGGCTCTGTCTGTCATTTTCTCTTGTCTGGATAATTAGATACACTTGCAGCCTTCATCACTACATTGAGACTTCTGGATACTAAGCTGCTAAGCATCAGTTTGCTGGGCTTTCAAGCCATGTCTATCAACATGCAATATGAAACGTAACTCATCTCTGTGCGATCTCATCCTCTTTTGTTCCTTTGCTACAGTTCCGTAGGGATGCTGTGACTAAGCACAGAGGCTTGTGTGTCTTCTCATTGTTCTCCAGGCTGGAGGTCGCGGGATGAAATGCTGACAGATTTAGTGTCTGCTCAGACACCTGGTTCCCAGGCAGATGTCTCCTCCCTGTGCTCTCACATTGTGGGAAGGCAAGAAACCTCTCCTGGCACTAATGCCATCCCCATGGCTGCTTCCTTAGGACCGAATTACCAACTGAGTCCAGATACCACTACATGAGAGTCAGGATTGCAATATATGAATTTTAGGTGAGGGGCCACAAGTATTCTTTAGCACCTCCCAAACTAAACTTTCTTTCAGTCTTGATTTTGACTTTTTAAAAAAATATCTACCCAGTCTCTCAGGTTAAAAACAAAAACCCAAAGTCATCCTGATGCTTTCATTTCCTCATTCTCCTCATTCTATCATCTGCTACGTTAGGCATTTTTACTTTGGAAATTTTTCTTAAATCCTGCCTCTCACTTCCATTTTTACTGCAACTCCTTTGGTCTAAACTCTTCAACTTCATTTACCTATAAAAACAAAACAAAAACATCACAGCATTACAACTCTTGAACAGGCACAAGTTCAACAAGCACCGAGTGTATGAACCCCACCCAGGCAGCCTATTGGGAGGCTTGAATGAGATGCTTTACAGAAAGGTACTTGTCACAATGATTGGCACATAGTAGTAGCTCAATAAATAGGACTATACACAGGATATATAAGACTGGTTGGCAGCCTGGGTTCAAATCCAAGTTTAATATGTACATTTACCACACATATAATCTCCATTCTCCACTTATCATCCCTATAATACAGAGGATTATAAAAAGCTATTGTGAGGATTAAAGAGATTTATGTGAAGCACTCAGAACACTGCCTGGCGCATAGCAAGTGTCCAACACATTCAACTATTATTAATTTCCTTCCCTCCCCACCTTTCTTTTTCTTTTGAGACAGGATCTCACTACATAGCTCAGGCTGTCCTGGATCTCACAATGTAGATCAGGCTGGCCTCCAACTCACAGAGATCCAGCTGCTTCTGCCTCCTCTGTACTGAGATAAAAGGTATGCCCCTCCACACATGGGCTTCTTCCTCCTTCTATCCTTTGTAGACCAATAGTATCATGGGTTTGTTAGAGGAAATGTTCATGGTTTGAATTCTTGTTCCAACACCCTAAGATCACATGGATATAAAGTCTTCACAGTGATTTAGGGTAGCTCTTAAAGTGTCTGACCAGGACTGTTTCCCAAGGACTGAGGGTCTTAGGGGTTTGAGAGATTGACTTTCAGCTAGAAGGCTTCTGGGCAGATGAGGCCACAACAGGACAGTTGTCACCCTGTTCTTCTCCTTCTCCTTCTCCTTCTCCTTCTCCTTCTCCTTCTCCTTCTCCTTCTCCTTCTCCTTCTCCTTCTTCTCCTTCTCCTTCTCCTTCTTCTCCTTCTCCTTCTCCTTCTTCTTCTTTTTCTTCCTCCTCCTCCTCCTCCTCCTTCTTCTCCTTCTTTCTTCTTCTTCTTTTTGTATGTATGTATGTTTGTTTGTTTTTGTTTTTTCAAGACTGGGTCTCACTATGTCGCTCTGACTATGTAGACCAGACTGGCCTCAAACCCACAGGGATCAGCCTGCTTCTGCCTCCCAAGTACTGGGACAAAGGCATGGCTATTGCACCCAGTAGTCACTCTGCTCTTTATTTATCATGGAGACTGCCCTTCTGAAGCACACTTGCCAAACACCGTTCACAATGTGAGGCTGGGGCTTTATTCGGAGCCCTCAGATATGACCTTTATTGATTTCTTAGCCATCAAAATGTCCCCTTGGTAGGGAGAGGATGATCGAGGTTTGACCTTACTGGTGAAAAGAATAAGTCTTGGTTGCTGGCATTCTCTCCCTAAAAGTAGTTTTATTCGGGGTACAACATAGGCGCATTCTCACACAAACAGCTCAGTGACTTGACAGACATTCTATCCCTGTTTTTATTGTCATCCTCCCCTGGCCACCTACTGACCAGCTTCCTGCCATTGCAGACCAGCTTGCAATCTTAGAATTCACAGAAATCAAGTTGGACAGCATGTAACAGCAATAGCTCTTTCTAACCAAGTTAATTTTCAGCATTCATATGTGTATCATCTACTTTGCTCATATCTTCCCCATTACCCCCCTCTCACGGGCCCTTTACTCCCCGTTTCTGCTTTCACACACACACACACACACACACACACACACACACACACACACACACACCTCTGCTACATGAGAGAAACAGGAGCTATTCGCCCTTGTTTGTCCCTCCCTCCCCCACAAACACAGTCCCCTTCTACTTTAATGTCCTGTGTATATATTTCTAAATCTATATGACATTGTTATCAAACACTGTGTATCTCTCCTCTCTCCTGCTTACCCTCCTCCGCCAAGATGTCTCCTCTCCACATGGACCGGAGAGGGCCTTGAACCTCTGGCAGCAGATGACCAGCTCCATGCGCAGCCATTGCAGAGAAGGCTCAACTTGCAGTGAGTGGGTGGGTTGGAGGCAGCTACTTTCTACTAAGTGTTTCTCAACCTTCCTAGCAGTTTGACCTTTTAATACAGTTCCTCATGTTGTGGTGACCCCAACCATAAAATTATTTTTGCTGCTACTTCAAAACTGTAATTTTTCTACTGTTACTAATCATAATATAAATATCTGATGTGCAGGATACCTGATATGTAACCCCTGTGAAAGGGTTGCTTCATCTCCCAAATGGGTTGCGACCCACAGGTTGAGAATCGCTGTTGAGCAGTGTGTGGGTCGTCTCTGCTAGACACCTGAGATCCTCCTTCTGAACTCCAGTTCCTTCATCCCAGAATAAAACAGGTCACATTCTTTGCCCACTAAGTCTGTTGATTCTTGTGTGTTCCACTGGATCAGTGCTGACTCATTGGCTTAATTTTTTTCTCCTCATTTCTCTGTGGAATGTTCTTCGTTTCTCTTTCAGTTTTCAGATATTTTTTTTGAAGCTAAAACACAGTCACATCATTTCTCCCCTTCCTTTTTCTCCTTCCAACCCCTCTCATGTTCCTCATTCCTTTTGTTCTCTCTCAAGTTCATGGCCTATTTTTCTTTAATTGTTATTGTTATATAAGGCTAACCAATTAGGGGGCTCATCCCTAGGGGAGACTATTTCACTTGCTCTCAGCATTTCTTAGTTGCCTGTAGTTCTCAATCTAGGAGGGGGCCCGTGAGATCTCCTCCTTCCATGTTAGCATGTCTACTGGGGATGTAATTGTTCAGCTCTTGTTCAGGCAGGCATATTGTTGAGGTAGCATGGGTGAAGCTTCCCTGCCGTTTCTAAGAGATACAGTCTCACTGCAGATTTCCTGGTCCTCTGACTCTTACAATCGTTCCATCCCCTCTTCTGCAGTGTCCCCGAGCCTTAGGTGCAAGAGTGTTGTGTGTGTGTGTGTGTGTGTATCCACTAGGGTTGGACACCCCACAATCAGTTGCTCTCTGCATTTTGACCTGCTGCATTTTTTTTTGCATTTCTCTGTCTGCTACAAAGAGAAGTTTCTTTGATTAGGAGTGAGAACCACGCTTATCTTAAGGAGCAGTGCAGGAAGTAGTGCAGGCAGACCACAAACACGTTTTCCTGGGGCCGGTTTGATGTTTAATGTATCCCACAGTCTGGCCTCCAGCTCTCTGTCCAGCCCATTTGGCTGACAGTTTGGGTGACATCTACCTCAGAAACAAAGAACTTAGCACCGTTGGTGAGAGCCTGTCATACGTCTCGCTAACTCAGGCTTCTGCACACACTTTTCCCTTTACCTTATGAACCCTTTGTCTTCATTAGGCCAATGCCTCCTCATTTTGTAAAGTCTACATAACTATCTCCTCTGGGAAGCCTGCCTTGGTTCTCCATTGGGTACCCATAACATTTTATTCAGATCTTAGTCAAGAAGTAATCACTTGAGAACATACTGTCATGGCTGTCCTCCACTGTGGTCGTCTGGCTTCTTGAAGAAGGAGCTGCAGTGTATTTCTTTTGACATCACCATGTCTAATGCAAGTGTGGTGTGAATTCTGTGGAATGCTTGAATAGCAGCAACAACAAAATCACAAGTCAACTTTCCTGGGGAGCATGAGTACCACACAGAGCCTTCTGTTGATTACTTTCCAAACCTCATCTCAGCCCTTCAAGGAAAGGGAATGAGTTCATCTTTATCCTGTACAGGAGGGAAAAGCCCATGAGCAGGATCAGGCACATAACCAGCACATGTCTAATAAAGCTCTCACTCTCATCCACTGAGATCTGCTAACCACAAATTAAACCTAACTGTTAAAGCTACCTCTATAAACTGCCCCAACGTGGTGTCTCCTTAAACCAATGTCACGCTGAAGCTTGTATGTGAAAGTGAAAAGGCTGGTTTTATTTTAGAAGTACCTTAAGACATTTGGTAAAGCCATATCGGCCTTGCCCAGTACCGTGAACTGACTGGGTTTAAGAGCCACTCACAGCCGCATCTCTTTCTCGTTTCCCAGGCAATGTCCACGTTGGCTTTAGCTGATGCTGGTGCTTTGTTTTGCAAAGCTTTGATGTAAAATTTGAAATGCTAAAAGCACTCACTGAAAAAACAAGCCATCTACAAAAAACGTGGTCAGAGAAAAGATCTCAGTTTTCCAAATGCTGCAACCCTTTAATGCAGTTCCTCATGTTGTGGTGACCCCCAACCATAAAGTTATTTTCATCAATATTTCATAACTGCAATTTTACTACTGTTATGAATTATACTGTAAATGCCTGTTTTCCAATGGTCTTAGGAGACCCCCAAAGGGATCACGGCTTACAGGTTGAAACTGCTGTGTTAGCAGGATAGATTGAGCTGTAGCTTTGGTTTCCTAGGTAACTGAAAAGGATAGGCAGCTAACTTCTTAAGATTGACCTATGTTTTGGGATTCAATATCGCTATGGTAGTCAAGTGTGTGGAATTTTCTTCATCCTGTAGTGGAGGAAACAGGTTCTTGAATTGTGTAACTTGCTCAAGATCTTCCTGTGGTAAGTGAACAAAGTCTTGGGGATAAAAGCCCAAGTTAGCCTATATACTGTTGTGGAATAATATTTAAATATTACATTATTTAAATGTAAGGTGTGTTACATTTGTTTATGCCTCAGAACATTTGTTTTAATGATGCAAAGATGTGTTGCATTCTTTTATATTGCATTTGCTTAACTCTGTGAAGCTGCAATTCTTTGCCTGTCTAAAACACCAGATGGTCTAATAAAGCACTGAGTAGCCAATAGCAAGGCAGAACTGGCAGGCAGCGAGTATAAATAGAAGGGGAGATTTGGGAGGAGAAGAGGAAGAGGCAAGAGAGAACAAAGAGAGAAGGATGTCAGGGGCCAGCCACCCATCCAGCCATGGAGTAAGGGTGAAAGTAAGACACACAGAAGAAAAGGAAAAAGCTCAGAGGCAAAAGGTAGATAGGTTAATTTAAGAAAAACTGGCTAGACACAAGCCAAGCTAAAGTCAGGCATTTATAAGTAAGAATAAGCCTATGTGTGTGATCTATTTGGGAACTGGGGCCCCCAAAAGAGCCCAAAGAGTAAGAACAAAGAGAAAAAAACCCAAAAACTTTATGCCTTTGTTCCTGTTCTCCAGCAATAAGCCTTACAGTGCAGAGAACACACCATGTTTGCAGTCACTGCAGATTTACAGTATCTGTGGTGTCACCAGCCTGTGTTCCCAAATACCGTCAGGTTTCTGTTGATGGCCTCAGTGTTTCCAGAGGACATTCCATTCCTGAGTTACAAGAGCAACCTTAATCCTAACCACTTGGTGCTTGTTCACTGTTCTGTGAGGCTGGAGATGGACACATTCTAGGCATGGGGAGTGTGAGTCAGGAGGAGTCAGTGAATGACAGCTAGCAGAGTAGCAAAACTACCCCAACCACACAAACAAACAACAATCCAGCTGGCCAGCCCGGTGGGACATGATTAAAGCAGCCCCTGACTTTTGCCCAGAAACTCTGTTTCTTAGTTTGGGATGTGAAGGATCCAATTTCATGATGGATAATGATAAAACTCAAGAAATAATTTTAGTAAGAAATAATGTTACTAAATATGATTTTTAAAAAATCTTGAGAATGAGGAGTGTTTTCAACAAGCAGATACTAGTCAAATCCCATATAAGGACCTGCTGGACCTCGTAACTCCTTTGTGCACTGAAGAAACCTTGATAGAGTTTCTACTATGTTTTACAAAGTTGGTACAATTGACAATAACTCTTCAGGAAACCAAAAGGACCTGCATTTAAACCAGCCTAATGTCCCTTGAGCCAAATGTCCCTTTCTGCCAGATGTGGTTTCGAATGACTGTGTTAACCTGCAGGTTGAAAGGCAACTGTCAGTTTTAACATAGAGAAGCTGTATCTTTATTGCCAAAAGGCAGAGGTGCAGTTTGACGTAATTAACCGGATAATAGAGTCAATAAACATGGACATTAACTGACCAGAAGGTCAAGACCTCCCTTTCTTTATACTGCCTTTAATTGGGTAGCTGATCACTATGTCCTGAAATCTAGTGAGTTCCTAACTTCTACAAATTTTATCTGGAAACGTGTGTTTGTGAAATGGTCTTGGATTATTACTTTGAAGTTTACTCTTATCCACAACTGTACTAGCTAGTGTTTAAACGAAACGCAGGAGCCATCTATCCATGTGCTTCAGGGTGGCCCTGTGGCTGGGGCAATACAGTGGCGCTGAGGCCAATGTGGTCACAGTTCTCACACCCTGGCTGGAGGATTCCCAGTTTGTTTTCATGCTGCTGTGATGAAGGATCAGTACATGGCAGACTGGACTTAGGCTAGCAACCATCCAACCCCAAGCAGGAACCAAGCCAGGCATGGTGACACCTTCCTGTGATCACTGCACTCTGAAGGCTTGAGGCCAGAGCCTTGTGAGTTCAAAGCAGTTAGACTTTATCTCTAAAATCCACAAGAACTAGGAATGGGGATTCCAGAGATGACTCAACTGTTAAGAGCAAATACTGCTCTTCTATCGGACCTGAGTTCAGACCCCCAGCATCTACATCAATCAGCTCACAAACTCCTTACCTCCAGCTCCAGAGGATCGATCACCCCCTTGGAAACACACTATACATACATCTAAACACACTATATACACATTCACACATTATATATGCATACATTCACACACACATCTTCTTCTACTCTTCTTCTTCTTCTTCTTCTTCTTCTTCTTCTTCTTCTTCTTCTTCTTCTTCTTCTTCTTCTTCTTCTTCTTCTTCTTCTTCTTCTTCTTCTTCTTCTTCTTCTTCTTCTTCTTCTTCTTCTTCTTCTTCTTCTTCTTCTTCTTCTTCTTCTTCTTCTTCTTCTTCTTCTTCTTTAAGGCAGGTTTTCTGTGTCACTTTGGAGGCTGTCCTGGAACTAGTTCTTATAGACCAGGTTGGTCTCAAACTCACAGAGATCTCCCTGCCTCTCCCCTCCCAAGTACTGGGATTAAAGGCATGTGCCACCACACCCAACCCACACAAATCTTTTTAAAGAGATCTAGGAATCATCCCTTATATGTGGCCCATGGCCTCCATGCTGAAATGACATTGGGAATGGCTGAAGCAGAAAGCAAAAAAATTGATGCCATTTAAATCACCTTATAGCTAACTTGGTAGGTTTTGTGTGCACGCTCACGTATGTGTGTGTGTTTGTTTACATGGAAGACAAAAATTGATGATTTTAGGTGTCTTCCTCAATCATTCTTTACATTACTATTTTTAAAATAGTATTTTCATTAATTCTTTGAGAATTTTGTGCAATGTATTTTTCCATATTCTTTCCCTTCCTCAACTCTCCATCCACCCAACTTGATTTTTCTCTCTTTATCTCTTTTTAAAGCTCATTGAGTTCAGTTGTGTTGGCTGACTACTTCTGAGAATGATGGAGTGTGGTCCATGTACCAGGTGTCACACCATTAAATAAAACTGATTTCACTCTCCCATCAGCAAATGCCAGGAGCTCCATATTGAGGGGGTGCTCCATATTAAGGGGTGGAGCTCCGTATTGTGGGGGTTGCCAATGCTACCATTTTAAATTTTTTTATTTAAATTAGAAACAAGCCTGTTCACATGTCAACTCCCTCTCCCTCCCCTCCTCTCCTCCTCCCCGACTCCCCAGCTCCACCTCCACCTCCCCACCTCATCCCCCCTCTCAGCATCCCTCCATGTGGAATGGGCTCCCAAAGTCCATTTGTACATCAGGGATAAAGCCAATGCTGCCATTTTAATTGGCTTGATCTTGCAAAAGTCTTGTGCGCAATGTCACAATTGCTGTGTCCGTAAGTAAATCTTCCTTGTTGTGTCCAGAAAATAGTTTCCTTGAGATAACCTGACACCTCTGGCTTTTATAGTAATTCCACCTCTTCAGCATAGATCCTTGAGCCTCAAGAATAGGAAGTGATCTATATATCCATTTAGGCCAGATCACTCTGAAGTCTCTTACCTCTGCTTGTTGACCAGTTACTTTCAACATTTTGTTTTTGAGGCACGGCCTTAGTATTCATCCATGACTGGTCTGGAACTTATTGTAGCCAAACTGGCCTTGAACTCACAGAGATCCACCTCCCTCTGCCTCCCAAGTGCTGGGATTAAAGGTGTGCGCCACCATGCTCAACTTTCACAAAAGTTTTTGACTCATTGACATCTTTCTATTTTGTCTAGATTGGAAACTATGTTTTGTCTAGTCTTTCTCTCTCCATATTTGTTTTACTGCAAATAAATTCATAGCCAAGCTTACACACAGAACCACTTGTCACATCTCACAAGGTCTCCAGGTACACTGATGAAAAATTAAAAAATCCTTAGTGTTTAAGGGGAAAAAACAAGGAATAATGATTTAACTTTGAGATATTTTAAAAAAATACTTATATTGTGATCCTCAACTGTGTCCACATTAGATTCAACTTGGAATAAAATAAAAATATGGCCTCCTAGGCCCCACCCTGATGACTCTGATGGGATTGAATCTTCTGGAGAGGGTCCAGCACTCACATTTCCTACAGCCCTTCAGCTGGGTCTCACATGCAGTCTGGCTGGGGCTCTGCACTGAAAACATCGTGTAAATTGGGGCCTCGGGCTTGGTGCTCTTCACTATGCTCATTATCACAGCAATTTCATCTCACTATCCAAAGAGGGCAAGTCTTCTGAAATACATCTCCGGCCATCTTTTCTGCCAATATCTACACCCCCCACCCTTGTAGCCGTGTTGTGGCCAAGGCAGAGATTTATCACCTTGGGAAGGGGAAGGTAGGCACAGTCAAGAACTGTGATTTGTAACCCTAGGTGGCCTTTAGAATCACCTAGGGAGCCATAAAGCACATCTGGAATCTACTCTAGACTTATTAAGTCAGAATTTTGGGGGATGGGCTGATTACTAGGGTACCCTAGGCATAATTTTTTAAATTATGCATCTAATATGGAGAACAATGGATCTAGTAAGGAACGGCTTGTCAAATGAAAATGAAATTCTGCTTCCCAAGATCTCGCTTTTCCTAAAATAAGCATTTGAAATTTCAAGGAAAATCAGCCACTTAGAGAGATTGAGGTGAGCTTTGTTATTGATAATATGATTGCATTGCTCAACCAGTATTACTAGAAAAAGAAGCAGCGAGTAAGAACAGCTATTGCTGGTTTGCTTAGGGCCAGAAAGGAGAGTCCAAAGCAGAGATAAGGGTTGGGGTTCCGGTAGGAAAAAGAGGGCACAGTGAAGGTGCAGACTGAGCACGACCTCTTAAGGGGTCTCTTTGTGGTGCGTGGGTAAGACTTGGAGCAACAACTAGATGCACTGTCTGGTCCATTCAGACCCGCAAGAGCCACTGCATTCCCAGGCCTGAAGGGGGAGGAGTAAAACCTCATCAGAACTGCATCTGCAGGACAGCCTGGCAAAAGCAGTGAGCTCCCAAAGGAAGCAGCCAGCCCCAGGGCCCACTTCTTGCATAGGAACATTTCAGTTGAGTTCCTGGCTCATGTGGCCAACAGTCCTAAGTAATGCAGAAGTTGTTTCCCATGAGCTACAAGAAGCAGAATCTACGTTTGGGCTGTGGATAAACAGAGAAAGGAAGTGGTCAAGAGACCCTAACCATTCCGTGAAACAGCACAGAGGCCCTTGCTCACAAGTTTGCTTTCCATGAACTCAGTCACACATGACTAACCATGGTCTAGCAATAGTAAAAGGAAAACCCCAGAAACAAGTGTTAAAGTCGGAGGTTGCTTTCTTCCCACATGGGCTGGAAAAACAAAGGAGGAGCGACAAAGAATAGCGAGTAGCACATGGCTACCCTGAGCCACAGTGTTCACAGAGTCAAAGATCTCTTGGACAATCACCAGGGCGTCTGTTCTCTGCTGTTAACTCCATCTCCATTTCCTAGCTACCCTTGCGCTTCCTGGGATTCTCCTGTCTCTGCCTCCCATTTGCTGAAGGAGCCCTGGGATTATAGATATGCTAGACTAATGCATGGGATTTAGGGATTGTAATGCAGATCGTCTAATGGCTTTCCCCACTAAGCCATCTTTTAAAGGATGCCTTTAATTTATGACAAATATAATAAAGAGAAAAGGCTTCATGATAGCTCACTGTTGGAATATGAATGTGGCTTTGACACTAACTAGACTATTGTTCCTTTGGAAATTTCTGCTTTTGTTTTTCGTTTGTTTTTTTGTTTTTTTTTTAAGCTATAGAAATACAATATGGGCACTATGGTAGTTTGGATGAGAACTGTGCCCCATATGATCATATATTTATAGAGATGTTATTAGGAGGTGCCCTTGCTGGAGGAAGTATGTTACTGGAGGTGGGTTTTGCGAGTCCATAGCCTCTCCAGACTTGTAGTTTTCTCTCTCCGCTTCTGTGGGTAGCCAAGGATGAGCTCTCTCAGCTTCCTGCTCCAGGCAGGAAGTTCCATAAGTTGCCTTTGGTTAAGGGTGTTACTTGATACTCATCTCACCTTTCTAATCTGGGATTTTTATCTGACATAAGCTTGCACAGGTCTTTTCATGTTGTTGCAACTGCCCTGTTGTGTCCCAAAGGCACTGTTTTGCTGCAGTCATCTACAACTTCTGGCACTTAGAATCTTTCCACTCCCTCTTCTGTAATGTTCAGATGTTTTCAAAAGAAAATCTGATTATTTGCCTAATTCCACCCCTAAAATTTATGACATGCACATTTGTGTGCATTTGTATTCCTATGCAGAAGCCAGGGAAGAGAAGGGAAACTGTTAGTTGTTGTTGTTTATTCCTTAAGGAGTGTGTGTGTGTGTGTGTGTGTGTGTGTGTGTGTGTGTGTGTACTAACACAAACTCAACCTAACCCAGGCAATGAGGGAAAGGAAACTCATCAAGTCAGCTCTGCTTTCTTCTGGCTCAAAAACGACAACAGGATGTGGAGTTTCAATATGAAGCTGGGGTCCAGTGAAGTGTACTGAGCTCATGACTCCTTACAATGGGACATGCTTTCCCTCTGAGTTTCCCAACAGGTCAGGGGGAGCCAGAGGCAAATGGATTTAACTTCTCAAGTTTCCAGTTAGCTTTGCTCTTCCAGCAGTTGGCATTTGTGCTAAAGTCTCTGAATACAAATGGTTAGCTCAAAGCCTAGGAGGTGGCAAGTGCCTGCCAGCAGGAGGAGGTCTAGGAGGTTAGTGTGGGACTCTGTTTGTCATGCTTATATTTAACTGCTATGGAATTTATTTTGAACAGAGTAGCAGTTACAGATTCAAGGGAAACTATCTGGCTAGCACTAAGTTTTTGTGAGGTAAGAATGACACCCTGGAGACAGAGTCTCCAGGAATGGGTATTTGGCCATTGCTTGACCTCAAGTGCAAGTCAGAGACTCGGATGAGTCCAGAAGAGGGGAGTCACTTCGAAGGGTCTGGTGGCCGATCCAGTCGGTTCCTGGCATTTGCTAGGACATTGCAGAACTGCCTTTTAAAATTACTTTGAAAAAACACCGCAAGACAGCAGGAGTGGGTCCTTCGATGCTCTGAGCTTCTGGGTATCTCATTTCCTACACACAGAAGGGCCCCTTATTGCTGTGGTCGGAGGCCCCTTTCCTCTGAAAGCCGTCTTTCTGGATGCTTGAAGAGTGACAGTGGGGTGTTAGTATGGCCCACAGGCCAGGGTGGATTACCAGTGACGCCTCTTTCAAGGTAATCTCAGCATCTCCAACTCTGGTTTTCAGTCTTTGACCTCACTGTGCTTCTCTTCTGATCTGTATCTAACTTCAAGTGACCTAGATATAGGAGATTGTGTTAACTGGTGGGAGTCTGCCATGCTGGGTGCTGCTGCTTTGCTATATCCAGGACTACACTGGTCGTCAACTGTGGTACCTGTCTGAGGCCTGCTGTGTGCAGTTCACCTTTTGCCAGGACCTTTGACTGCTGCCAGGATGCTAATCTTTTAGCATCTGACATTATTTTCTTAATCCCCAAAGATAAAGGATCAGAAATTTCAGGTTCTGACTCACAACAAAAGCTTTAAAAAATATAATATGAAGATTGACAAACCTTAAGACAGTGATACAGGTGGACTTGGCATAGCATTGTGTTCAGCCTAAGCCTTCTAGAAAATTCTTAGAATCAGCTAAATTGTGATAGAGCTGGGAGAAACGCCTGTTTGGGGCAAGTGACCCTCCAACAAACACAGGTGCTTATCTCTGTGTGCTTTGAGAAATTCTAGTTACTTATTCTTTTGATTTGCTCATCTTGATTTTCCCCCTGGCATTCAAATAAACAATAAACAAACAAACAAACAAACAAAACCTTAGGAGCTTGGGATCGGAGATGACTTAGTGTGTAAGTGCTTTCTGGGCTATCAGGACTGGGATTTCGATTCCCAGAATTTACATAAAAGCCAGGTGAGCATTGCACTGCATGAAATCCCAGTGTGGGAAACAGAGCTAGAAGGTGGGCATTGCACTGCATGTAATCCTGGTGTGAGAGGCAGAGAAAATTCCTGCAAAAAGCTAGGTAGTCATACTAGCGGAAAGGTGAGCTATAGTTTCAGGGAGACTCTGCCTCCGCATATGGTAGCAGTCAAAGAAGACATATAATACCAACCTTAGGCAGGCCTCCATATGCAAGTAACATGTCCATATGCACCTGCACACACGTGTGCCCACACACATGTAAACACATAGACACCATACACACAGACACATGCAAAAAAGAATTCTTCCTTGTGTTCAGCTAGAATCTTTGCTATTTGATTTTTAAAAATCTGTTTTTCATCCCTTATTAATTTTGGTTATTTTCCTTGGGTTCCAGATGTGCACATGCCTTTCACAATGTGGTGAGCCAGCTCTGATCTGGTGTTCTGATAAAGACGTGACTGCTCCCAAGCACACTGGAGCCACTGGATCAATATGCAGGGAGACCCTGTTCCCCTGCCTGCCAAGAACTTGGATAAATCCCTTCCCTATGAAGTCTGCATTTCATGTTCCTCACCTCTGAAGGGCCAGGATCAGACTACAGATTGTTAAGATTTCTTCTAGCAAAGAAAGGGATTTAAGAGGAAATTTAAAACAAATTGCTCAATAATATTTTAAACAAATGGCATATCTCAAATGAGGAATCTGTGCTTTGTACTAGGTGGATAATAAATACTAGTCAACTTGATTTAATCGTAGGGATTTCCAGAGAAGGTTCCTCTCCGTACACACTAAGCCTTCTAGTCACCTCAACACTCTGTCTCTCCCAGGAGTGATGAATCTCTTGCAGAAACAGGAGCCAAAGCCCAGGGGTGCACTTACTTTCTTCCTTAAGTGTAGCAAGGCCCCCAACAAGGAGTAGCAGGCTTCTCGGGTTCCATAGACAACTGGGCACAGCTGTTTCTAGTCATTTCTCTGCTGCTGTAGCCAATCTATTAAAATACCTCTGTGATTCTGGAAAGAAAACAAATGCTCACGAGGAGGTTATAAATAATCTAATTATAAATATATCTCATTAAAAATAGATATTGACAAGGCTCTCCAGAAAGTATGGTCCTCCTTAAGCTGAGTTGAAGTGACAAACTGGCCCATTGCTCGGTGAGTAATAACAGTGCCGTAGAGGACTCCCCAGTTGGCTCTTTGGGATGTGTTTGCCTCTTCATTAGCTTCTCAGTCATGTTGGGTGGATTAAGGATTTGACTGCTAAGGACCCAGTAAACAAATAATCAGGCCTGAATATATATATTTCCCTCTCTGCATCAAGGACATACACACACACTAATCTCAGAGATGTGCTGCTGGAAGGACTAAGATGACTTTGGAAAGGACTATAGCAAACAGACAAAAGGTTCCTGGTCTTTAGAAGCTCCTACAGAACCTCTGGCATGTTTCTGGGGAGCTGAGGCCCTGAACCTGGCTTCTACTCTGGATGCTACATGCTCTGAGTAACCTCAAGGACACAGATAACTTTTCTTCTTCTTTTTTTTTTTTTTTTTTTGAGATAGGGTCCCATTGTAGCCCAAGCTGGCCTCAAATTTGTCATGCAATCAAAGATGACCTTGAGTGTTTGAGTCTCCTGCCTCTACCTCCAGAGTGCAGGTATGACAGGCACACACTACCACACCTCATTTTTTTTAATGGTGCTGGGCAATTGAAGCTCCCTGCATTTGAGGCAAGCACTCTACCAGCTGAATTATATCCCTAGCCAAGTTAATATCTTTTGAGTCTCATTTACATTAACAATTCAATGAAGTAATCGGCAATAAAGCTGCATATAGCTTCTGGCATGTAGGAAAACCTCAATTACGGCTCTCTTTTAATGACTAAGTGAAGGGAAGACACAGCAGCAAGACATAGCAGGCATGTGCTGCAGCAGGGAGCCCCCAGGGCACCTCACTCAGACGGGGAGGAGTTCTGTGCCAGGGTTAGCTTCCCAGGCTGCCACACCACAGTGTTGCGGGACTACGTGGTTTAAATAATAGGACTCGGTTTCCTCCCCATTCTAGAAGGGCCAAGATCAAGGTGCCAGCAGACTGGTTCCCTAGAAGGCCTTTCTCTTTGGCTTGCAGAGGCCACCCTTTTGCTGTCTCTTTATATGGTCATCCCTCTGTACACATTTGCCACTGGTGTCTCTCCTTTTGTATGAAGACACTAATCAGGTTGGATTATGGAACTCTTAATGGCCTCGTTTAAAATAAAAGATTTATTTATTTTATTATTTTATGTGTATATTTGTTTTGCCTTTTTGTATCTGTGCACCATATGCATGTAGTACCTGAAGAGGGCATCAGATCCTCTGGAACTGGAGTAAGTGATGACTGTTAATTGTGATGTGGGTGTTGGGATTCAAACTCAGGTCCTGTGCAAGAGTAGCAAGCACTCTTAATCAGTGAGCTTTTTCTCTAGCCCCAACTTGATTACTTTTTAAAAGTTGCTGTCTTATTTAGTTTTCTCTTGTTGCAAAAAGACACATGACCAAGGCAACTTATAACACTTAATTTGGGGGCTCACGGTTCCAGAGTGTTAGAGTCCATGATCATCATGGTGGAGGGCATGGCAGCAGGCAACATTACAATGGAGCAGTAGCTGAGAGCTTATATCTTTAGACATAACCACGAAGCAGACCATTCCACCAACTTCGGACCAAGCACTCAAATATATGAGTGCTGTGAAATGATTTTTTTTGTATACTATGAAGATGCGTCTTTGCCAACGCACCTTCTTATTTGTTTCATAAAAGCTAAATGCTCAAAACTAGGCAGGAGGTATAGACAGGACTTCTAGGCACAGAGAGTATTCTGGGAAGAAGAGAGACAGAGAAGTCGGCTGGATTCAGAATGAGTCAGACATACAGAATGAAATAGAGGTAAAAGTCACATGATAGAATGTAGATTAATAAAAAAAATATGGATGAATTTAAGTTATAAAAGCTAGTTAGGAACAAGCCTAAGCTATAGGCCGAGCTTTCACAATTAATAAGTCTCCATGTCATTGTTTGGGAGCTGGCTGGTGGGACAGAGAAAGGCTTGTTATATGTGAGCCTATGTGGCCATTCTCATCCAAACCACCATCAGGCTCCATCTCCATAGTCACATTTAGAGATAGTAGTTTTGGGTGGGGAGACAGAGTCCACTCCATTACACCCAGGAACTTGCTGAGGCTACACAGGATGTCCCAAGCACACGGCCAAGTGTATCTCTTCAGGCCAGCTCCTGGATGGTAGTATCAGTTTTTATACCTGAGGGTCTGTCTTCCCTCATTTTCTTCTTTCTAGTAGAAAGAGTGAAATTAAAGCCCCCATTTTTGGCAAGTAACCACTTCTCCCTTCACTGCAGATTCTTTGCCTGCTCAGCTTCACAAAGAAGGAAGCGTCACCTTTGTCTCTCTGCATATTTGGGAGCAAACGCCACCCCATAAAGTGACTTCTGAGTGCTGAAGCCAGCAAATGATGTGAGCTATGTGTGAGGCATGGGACAGATGCCAGGGTCTCACCCCAGGGACTGGAGGGGCTTCCCTTCCTCTGTAGCTTTCTTCTCCCTTCCTGCCGAGCCTTTCCCACATGATGCGTCAGCCCACACTCCAACCAGCCAGCCAGCTGTCGACTTACTGGTTTACAGGAAGTGTGTCCATAGCCAGAGGCATCTGGGATCCAAACACTTCCTTAAGTCTTTCCTTCCCTCCTGGCTCCTCGCTCCTCGCTCCTCCCTCCTCCCTCCTTCCTCCTCTTCAGTCTTCACCCTTTGCTCATTTCTTAAATCACCACCCTCTGTGGCCAATGCTTTATACACAGTAATGCACAAAAACTTTTTGAAGAAAGCAATGAAACTCTGAAGAATAATATTACTCTTCAATAGGTTTGAATATGCTGTTAGCTAAAGAAACTTGAGAAAAGCCCTAGAGACCCTGGAGTCAATGTGCTGCCAGTTACTCTGGTGACATGATCGGAACCGCTGAGCTTAGCCACAGGTATAGCTTATTTTAAGAGCAAAGCTCTATGGCTGTTTTTGATGATAAAATAAAAAGCAGATAATCATCTAAAGTAGTTTACATGAACAGAAGTGTCTGCGAAGGTGTAGTACTTTACTAATGATGAATTTATTATATTTACCTGTTTATTCAAACATTGTTTTTCCTCTGAGATTCTAAACTTTGACATTCTCTCTTAAGTACATGTTCTAGTATGAAAGTCCTTGCAGTCTCATTGATATTAATGCGTCCAAGCTTTCTTAAATAGTGGCATCAAATCCTTTTATTTGTGTGTGTGCATGTGTGTGTGTTTGTGCCAGTACATGCATGTATGTGCACATGTAAGAGTGTGTGCATTTGAAGTCCAGATAACAGTCTTGGGTGTCTTCCTTAATCACTGTCTGTCCTTAGATCACAGCTCACCCATAAATTAGACAGACTGGCCACCAACCCCAGGGATACTCCTCTCCCCCACCCCATGCTGGCATTACAGGCCTATGCTACCATGCCTAGCTTTTCTATATGGGTTCAGGGGATCAAACTTGGGCCTCCATACTTGCATGGGAGGCATGTTACCAACTGAACTATCTCCCCATCCCCACAATCCTTCTCTGTTTTTCTGAGAAGGAAATTGGATGATCCACCAACTTTTCCTATACTCCTCTCCACTCAGTAGACTTTCATCACGAAAGTATTTAGTAGGTACCTACTGCATGCCAGACATTTTAACCAGGTTCAGGCACTACATAGATAAGAAATCCATAGTTACTCCTTCTAGAAGCTCATTCTGCTGGGGATATATAATGTAAGTCAACCATTTTAATATACTGAAATAGAATGTGTATATATGAATGTGTGTGTGTTTTGTGGGGGGGGGTGGAGAGGGCTGTGGGATTCTCAGAAGATATCTGTCTCCTAGCATGAAAAGAAGAGTCCTGGGGACGTTGGAACAAGGCTTTGAAGTATGGGGAGAGTTTTGGAGTTTTGCTAACTGGTGAGATGTGAGGAGGACCATCTAGAACCATGCTATCTCTTATGGTCACCATTACATATGGTAATATAAATTTAAATGAACTAAAACTGAGCAAAAGTTTTTAAAAAGTGAGCAGTTGCTCTGGCTGTACCTCAAGTGCCTGGTAGCCATGTGTGCCTGTTACATTTGGCATTACAGAGAAGGACATTTTCCATGACTGTGGCAAGTTCCACTGGACAGAAGTATTTTAGAGCAAGGGGAAACAGCATAGTGTAAATGTTTGAGGAATGAAAACCTACATCATCTTTGGGGAACAAAGACAACCTAGGAACCAGACACAATCATCCACTGAGCTTGACTTTGAAAATTGCAAGTCCCTCCTCCCCAGGAGTGTAACAGATGCAAGTTTGTTGTACATTCTGGGAAATTTCCACACAGTGGCCTAACAATAGTACTTTTCTTAGCAGCAGACGGTGATCTTTAAGAAACCTGCAGTTTTATAGGCTACCGGAATGAAAGGGTAATTTATCTTACCTCAGAGCAGGATTTTGGAGCAATATTTTAAAGGGAAAGAGCTTCTTTTTAAAGGTTTGAAGATATAAGGACACATTTAGTCTTCGGAGTGAACCTAGAGGAAGGCACTATTTTCTTATTTAGTAGATGAAAAACCTGAAGATAAAAAAGAGATACCAGACAACCTGCTGACTTACTTGGTGCCTCTGTCAAGATGCATTTTAGAAGGGGGCTGATAATTGAGCACCGAGTCTTCCTGCTTCAGGATTTGTACTTCTTCCTCAAATGGTTTCAGGGCATTTAGAACAACCCTGGGTTTAGTTCCACAAAGAACAGTTTCAGTTCAACTGTCACCATGGTACCCCTCCAGCACATAGTAGGACTCTACCTCAGCACTTTTGGGAAAGATTCCCCTCCCTTCTAAATGCAAAGGTTTCCTCACTGGAGCTTTCAGGTCTCCTCCAGAACAAAGATTCTCAAAGTGAAGCCCCCAAACAAGTAGCACCACCTGGAAACATGTTAGAAACACAGGTTACCACCGGTGCAATAGTGGCAAGGTTGTTAAGGAGTAACCAACTGCTTTCTGATTGGATTTGATGCTCAATCCACAAGAGGGAATTCACAAAATGTACTGTAAATTCAGTCAGAACCTGGGCTCAGAGGCTTTAGTGGGGGGGGGTTACTGCTATTGTCTTGCTGACAAGACAGGAAGTGCCTGTCAAACCTTGTCATGGCTATACTTGTGCCCATAAAATGCTCCTGAGCAGCTGCTTTTTGCAGTTTCCAATGGTGTCTTTAGAGACTCTCATAATTGGTCAAAGTTCAAATAGCAAAAACTGTTGAACACTCATTCATAAATGGAACATCTAAATTTTGTTTTTCAAGGTCCAGGGAATATCATGGAAGGAGTGGCAGAATGGAACAGGCGAAGTAATGGGCAGCGCTGACTTGGGGCATGGCAGGCGGCTCCACTTGTAAACTCATAGCAGCTGTGATTACCTGCACACGGTTCCCAAAAGACTGGGCCTGCTAACACTCTGTCAGGGAAAGGCAGGGCTCATGGGACAGTACCCCTCCCTGAGGATTTCTACACACTTAATGGTTGACGTGGGGATGACAGAGATTTTCTTCAATGGTGTAACTACTGGTAAGGTGCCCATGCTCCTGTACACAAACTGTCACCTACCTCCAGCAACAAAAACCCCACTGAAACTCATCTTGTCAAAAACAAAAGAAAACAACAACAACAACAAAAACCCCACCACCACAAAAAACTTACATGAAAATCAAAAGAGGCTAATTGAGAAGAGGGTTAGGAGAATGGAAAGGGAACAAGAGGCTAACAAGGGGTCAGTATGATGGAAGTATTTTATGTACATGTATGAAATTACCATAATGAAGCAAATTATCACTATAATTAATATATGATTAAAAAAAAGAAAGAAACAAACATAGGCTACTTGGCCCCTGCCAGATATACTGAGTTAGAAACTCAGGTTGAACCAGCAATCTCTGTTTAAAAGTGGTTTTTATTAGTGTGTGTGTGTGTGTGTGTGTGTGTGTGTGTGTGTGTGTGAGTGTGTGTGTGTATGCTCACCTGCATGTGGGGGTCAGAGGACAACATTTTTTGAGAAGTCAGTTTTCTGTAGGTATCAGGGATTGAACTCAGTTGTCAGACTCATTGGCAAGTCCTTTTTACTGCATTGAGCCACATTACTGGTCTCTGGGGGATTTTGGTACATATCAGAGTAGAAATCTCTGTTCTACCCAAAAGCATTTTACAAGCATTTAAACTTGAACGCAAGTTTATAAAGCAGTAGAATGTTAGCAAGTAACTCCTCCCAAAGAAAGGGAGCAAAGGCAGACTAGTAAGAAATTAGAAATACGTGGGGGTGGGGGCTGGAATTAACCTTATGGTGCTGACTAGGGCTAGAAAAATCAGTGTAAACTCATAACGCTGTCTGCAGGCAGCAGACAGGGACTGTATGGATGTATACTTACTGTAGCCCAAAAGTACATTTTCTACCTCTGTCCTCTGGCAAGGCCTAAATGCAGTGACACACCGCTGAACTGAGCACAGCAAACAATCAGATTTTGACCTCTAATATTTATTGATCAATAAAACAAATATAGGGCCTCTGAAGAAACAGTAAATCCCAAGAAAGGAAGGAAGAAAATACAAGACAAGCTTGATGTATCTACGGATTCAGAAAGTAAATAAGTACTGAGGGAAACAAAGATGGGGGCATGCCAGCAGGATGTGGGTGCCAGATAGGAAGGGCTCCCAGTGGCTAGAATTGGCACAATATAAGCAACACAATGGCCAGTGACAGTCTCTTACTAGATAACATAAGGGATACAAGAACTGTCCACACACCTACAACAATTCAAATGGATGAATACAACACAATACGCAGGAGGACGGACAAATACTCCTTACAGAAGTATTTTGAGCCATCTATAGAACCTTTTTTGCTGAGGGGCAGGAGATGGAGCTTAAGTTCCCTTCCCTGGGTAGGGTTGGTCTAGTGATTCCCTTCCAAAGAGTAGCATAGGTACAAAGAGTTACTCTGTGGAGGGATGTGGCAGACCGATCTGATCCACGTAAGGGGATTTGATGTCTCCAGTGATGTCATATAGTAGCCATATGGATTACACATACCCGTTATAATGGGGATAAGGCACCACAAACACCCCAACCCCAGCCTAGACATGAACATACATCGAACAAAGGTACATAGTCTACAAAATATCTGGCATGCATTCCTCAAAAGTGTCAAAGTCATTTAGAACCAAGAAAAACAGAAAAACTGTCCTAGACCAGATGAGACCAAGGAGACCCAATGACTAAGTTGGATCCTGGAATAGAAAGAGAGCACAAATGGAAAGTTTGTAAAAGCTGAAAAGGGTCTGCAGCCAGGGATGAATGTTAAACCCATGCTGATTTCTTAGTTTGGAAACATGTACCAAAGCCATATAAAATGCTAACATTAGTAGGAAAGTGAGTGAGGGGTATAGGGACTTTCCATATTGTCTTTGTCATATTTTGTAAGCCTGAAAATTCCAAGATAAAAAATTAGTTATAAGTAAGAATGGTTTAGCACAGGCTAGCAAGCTTGGGGAAAGCCAATATTATAAGCTGCCTTGCTTTCTGGTGAGATTGCATAGCCTATCTGAAAGCTCATCTCCCTGATTCTGCTCCTGCAGGCAAGACCCCATAGACAAACAATCCCCTACTGAACCCTACTGAAGGGACCAAGCAGTTTGCCCTGAGTAGCAGGTTTCAGCTCCATATCTGACTGCAGAATTATCCCAACAAGCCCCATCACATTCCCCCATGGGAAGCCAGGGTCACGCCACCATCTTGACACTAGGGAGCTTATTCCTCTAGGTTCTGACTGCTCACTTGGCAACCCACGTGTAGGCAGGTATGAACTCCTTTTCTGGATGGTGAATGTATGTCAGCACAGGGCCATCTTATACCCTAGGGTTCAAACCTTCTACCAACAGGTAAACAGTAATGAAAACGAAGTGTGTCATCTGCCACCCTGTTTCCCAGGTGAGCTATGAGGCCCACCTCCCAGAGCTACTGCCTAAGTTAGATCTTCCTTTTGCTTTTCTGACCCCTCAGCCCTGGGCAGGGAAAGGACAATGGACAACATGGTAAAAAACAGAGATGAGGATGCGGAAAGTGGTGATAAGGAGGCCACTCTGGTTACTAAGCAAGGCTGGCACTCAGTGTCTTCCATGGCTTTGCAACATTGGGACTGACTATCTCTCACCTAGAACCTTACAGCTGCTAACTAGGCAGTTAGCCCCATCTCTGCCCCACACCAAATCCATAGCCTCTTCACAACAGGGTGCAGCCAAATGATCCTCAAAAGATGAGGTCACTTCAGTCTTCTGCTTGAAATACTGCATGTGTCCCCAGTTTCCTTAGAGTGAAAGCTAAGGTCTCATGACATCCTCCAGGAGGGCCACAGGAGACCCCAGGGACCACCAGTATTGTTTCCTTCCAGACTCCATTTCCTGCTGCTCTCCTCTCTGAGTCCCTCTGACTCTGCTCCCTCCTCCCTTCTCTCTGACTGCACCCCCTGATTGGAAAGTCTTTCCTGAGGATATCCACATGCAGCTCCCTCCCCCCTTCAAATCTTTGCTGAGTGTCAGCTTCTCAAGGAAGCTTCTGACAATCCTTTTAAAAATAGTAGCTGCACACCCCCTTCCTCAGCATGCTGCACCCCGGTACCCTGCGATTCTCTTTTATACAAGCATTAATTCCATCTCACCTCTTCACTTGCTTAGTGTGCTCCTTGTGTCTTTCTCTGTCTCTTGGCACCAGATGGTAAGTCACATGAAGGCAGGGACTTCGGTAGATCTAATGTATCCCAAGTGCCTAGAACACTTAGTGCCTGGCAGAAATACTCTCAAGTTGCCTTTGACTTGGCTCATTTGGAATGATGGGTGAAGCAAGTCTACTGCCCAAGGGTGGTGATTGCTCGGTTGGCAGCCAGCTTACAGGTAGGGTATGAGTTCATTCCGAGGCTGCAGCAATTTACCCCCATTCTTGGGCTGCAAGTTGAGTCTTAACCTTGCCCAAAGCTCAGGTAAGCTGATTACTGGTGAGTCTTCTTTTCTGAGGGTCTCAGGTTAGGAAAGGGTACTGTAGCATGGAGCAAGGGCTGCTGGGAATGCAGGTGGTTGGGAAGATTCCCCACTTTGAGTTGAGTGGGGGAGTTGTGCATACCTGCAAGGTGGCCAGAGTAGCTATGTGATTTCAGAATTTTGTCCTGAGCTGAATGTAGTGTTGCACACCTGCAACCACAGAATTTGAGAGGACGAAGCAGGAGGATTGCCTTCCGTTTGAAGTCAACCTATCCATGTAGTAACTTTGATGCTAGCCTAAGCTATAGAGTCTATCTCAAACACAATGGGGCTAGAAAGGCAGCTCAGCCAATAAGATCACTTACTGCTCTTACAGAAGACCTATGTTTGATTCTCAACATCCACATGGTGGCTCACAGTTAACTTTGCTTCCAGGGAATGTAACGACATCCTCTTCAGGCCTCTGCACACACCAGGCATACCCATGGTGTACAGACATACATGCAGGCAAAACACCCATACACATACTTTTAAAAATTAAGATATACAGATTCAAGGCTAGAAAAATGGCTCAGTGGTTTAGAGCATTTGATATTCATGAAGGGGAATCTGTGTGGCTCACAACTACCTGTAACACACACACACAGACACACAGACACACAGACACACAGACACACAGACCAAGAGTTCAAGGCATCTCCATTATATACTGAGTCTGAGGCCAACCTGAATTGCCAGAAATCCTGTGTCACAAACAAGAAACAGTAAAAAGAATGTCTAAAAACCAAACAGCAACAACAAAAGCCCTGTTCACCCCATCCTATGCTGACCCCAGTTGCTTAAGCCCACAGGCTTTTATCTCTGATGAGGCAGTGGCTGTTTGGAAGAGAGGAAGATTTTGGACATTGGTACTGATCTTGCCCGTCGGTGCCCTACACTCTGAGCTGAACCTACAGGAGAGGAAGCACCACAAACAAGGGACTGGGTGCTCAGCCCTGTCCTGTCGGCCCCACCTCCAAGCTACATTGTTGTCTGCCCAAAGGGAACAGTTAAGCCTGCACTGTCTCTCTTTCAGTGCTCAGAGGATCAAGTGAGATAATGTATATGAAAATGTTCCCTAACAGAATAAAGAGCTTTGTAGGGATAAGAAATACTTTGATTCCAAATGATGTCAAGGGTGAGATTTCTAAGAAGTAATTTGTGTGGGTTGCTATTTGAATCCTGTTCTCCCCCCCCCACACACAACAAATCTCAGAGCCTGCTCTATCCAGAACAAGAGGAAGTATGCTATGAACCACCCAACTTGCTCTGAGATGGGGACACTGATTGGGTGAGCACCCTCACTAGGTTCTACCCTTCTCTGACCTGAGTGAGACCCTACTACTTAATCTTGAGGCTGGGATCTTTGGCGCCACCGGAGGGAGGGGCAAATTGGGCCAATAACTCGGTTTGTTCAGGACCTGAGTAGCTATCAGTAGAAACAGATCTGTTCCCTGCCCAGAGCCATCATTACCAACTTCCTCTCCGCAACTTGCATGCCTCCAACGTCTTATTATTCCTAGCTAAAAAATGAGAAAACTGGGGGGGTCAGAGAGGTTAACAACCTGCTCTAGCTCATTGGCAGTATTGGCCTTGGAGCAAAAACGACTGCTTTCAAAACCCACAGACTTTCCCTGTGCATTAGCTGTTTGCCTCACTGTGGCAAAGGACTGGCTGTGTAGACTAGGCTGACCTCAAACTCAGAGATACACCTGCCTTCCAACTACTATGACTAAAGGTGTGGCTACCCCTTGGGTAGTATTTATCCCTGGCATACAAATGGACTTTGGGTGCCCATCCCACAATGAGGGATGCTCTCTCACCTGGACTCTTAGGGGAGGGCCTAGGCCCTGCCCTGAATGAAATGACAGACTTTGGAGATCCCCCATGGAGGGCCTTACCCTCCCTGGGAATTGGAGTGGGGATTGGGTGGGGAGCTGGGGGGCTGTTGGGGGACAGGGGAGGAGGGGGAGGGAGAGGGAGCTGGAATTGACATGTGAAGCAAGGTTGTTTCTAATTTAAATAAAAATTGGATTAAAAAAAAGATGTGGCCTACCTATCTTCAAATGATAACCACTAGCAAAGGGAAATTAGCTTTCTCCAAGGGAGTATCTCTGGGTATAAAAACCACACTTAAAGGCAGGTCTGTGCCCGGCAATAGATGCTGAACACAAAATGAACTCAATGGCATTTTTTGAGGCTTAAAATTTATTTATTTATATATTTAGTCTCAGTGCTTTGTCTGGGTGTTTTTTAACCTTACAGGTCTTTTGCTTTTAAGTGTGTGTGCAAGTGTATATATTTCTGTGTTTCTTGTGCTTATTCTTTGGTGTTTCCCTTACCTTTTTTTTTCCTGTGTGGTTTGTATTTATTATTATTATTATTATAGTTGCCTGTTTTCTAGTGAGAGAAGGAAAGAGTGTGGGTAGAGGTAGGTGGTGAGGTAGGGAGAATCTGGGAGGAGTTGGAGGAGGGCAAACTGTAATTAGGATGTATTGTATGAAAACAATCTGTTTTCAATTGAACAAAAAAAGATGTGGGCTAACACACTCAGCCTTTTCTTCCCTTTGAAACCTGATGCCATGGTCCACTACCTCTTGGAAGTCCCCCTTGGTGGGCGTGTCTGGCAGTTCCATGTGCTTCCCGAAGCTTCAGATGCTCCCTTGGCTTTTCCCTAAGAGCCTACTCTTCTATTCAGGGAAGATATCCTCACAGGGTCTCCTGCAGTACACAGGATCCAGGAGACAAGCATTGGAAAGTGTTGCCTGCTGGGTGGTGGGGGTAAAGTGACAGATGTTAACAAGAATTTCATTTGAAGGAGCAAAGTGACTGAACCCTCTTACACCCCATGGACTGGTTTGTGGTGTCCTCTGACCTCAGGGCACCAGGCTGTATCAGTCTTTTTTCTTTTGGGCCACCAACCAGCTCCCAAATCATGACACCGAGACTTATTAGTTCTGAATGCTCAGCATAGCTTACGCACATTTCTGGCTAGCTCTTTTAACTGAAATTAACCTGTTCATCTACCTTTTGCCTCAGGGTTTATTACCTTTCTTACTTCAGTATGTCTTATGTTCATTGGTTCTCTATGTCTGTTGTCTGCCTGAATTCTTGACTGGGCGTGTCTCTCATTCTAACCTCTTTTTTCTCTCATTCTTTCAAGCCTAAATTCCTCCTATTTATTCTTTCTGCTGGCAGAGTGAATAAATATTCTTTCTCTGCCTAGCTGCTAACCATTCAGCTCTTGATGAGACCAATCAGGAGCCTTAGGCAGGCAAGGTGAAACAAAGGCAACATATCTTTGTAGCATTAAACACACATTCTTACATTGTTAAACAAATACAGCACAAACAAAAGTAACACACCTTTACACAGTTAAAGTAATATTCTGCAACATAAACAGATGTAACACATCTTTGCCCAGTTAAAATAATATTCTACAACACCCATATGGATGGGCCTGGACTGTTGTTCCTAGATGACACCTAGGAGCGTTGTATGCACAGGCTTTTCTGACTGTAGTCTATCTGTCTGCCTTCCCAGGATTTGGGTGGTTCTAGACCTGGGTGCCCTGAGTCTGTCTCACCTGTGACCTACTGAAGAGGATGTAGACCAGTTACCCTTCTTGCCTATGGCACTGCACAAATGAGATGTGTGGGTGAGTACTTGTGTTTATTTAAAAAGTATTTCGAGAGAAGAAAACGGGGGGGGGGAGGACACAATAGAACAGATGGAATAGAGGGACAATGGCAGAGAAAAGGGAAAGTGAGAACTGAGAGATGGAGACAGAAATGCTAGTTTAGGATGGCAGGTCATTTTGACATTCTAGGAAGAGGGGAGTCATGGGAGGTGGGACTTCCTGTGTCATAGCAAACATTCAGCACTTCCTCAGGTAAGTTAGGTCTTATCAGAAACACTGATTTGAAGGGGTTTTCCCCAAGAAGGCTTGTGCTGAAGTCTTGGTTCCTAATGGAGTTGGGACCTTTAGGAAGTGGGACTTAGTGGAGGAGGTCCTTAGGTCACTGGGGCACACTCTTGAAGGGGATCATGGTCCTTAGGTCACTGGGGCACACCCTTGAAGGGGATCATGAGCCACAGTCTTGTCCTCTCTTTCACTTGCTTTCAGCTCCCAAAGTGAGCAATTTGCTTCATCTCTGTCTCTTGCTCCCAGAAGGCTGTGCTGTCTCAACAGAGAACTAAAGCAATGGAGCTTCAATCTTGGAAACTCCAAAACCACGAATCACAGCAAATAGTTTCTGTCTTTGTGAGTCATCTTGGGCTATTTCCTTATAGTAATGGAGAACTGACAAACACACCTGGTGTAGGTTTGTTGTAGCATGAAGGCAGCATAGCTAATGGACCATCTTGCACCTTCTAGTGCTTTCATGGTGTCTTCACTCATTCTCTGCTGCTGTAGCAAAGTATCTGATACTAGGCAATTTACAAAGGAAAGAGGATTATTTGGGGTAAAAGTTCTGGAGAGTAGGATACTCAAGAGTCTGGTGCCAACATCTGCCACCTCTCTCCTGAGGATCTTGGGCTGCTCCAACTCACAGCAGAGAGTAGGAAAGCAAGTAGGTGCAAGCTGGAGAGGCAGGACACAGGTGTGACCTGGCTTTACAATAACCCATTATTGTGACACCTAATCTTGTCCTCAGCATTAATCCCTCTTACAGAACTAGTCATCTCTGACAGGCTTCATTACTCCTCAACACAATTAGGCTAGGAATCAAAGTTCAACATGCATTCCAGAGGAGACAAGCCATATTCAAACCAGAGCACCAGGATCTGAAGCAAGAACCATCTGTGTCACACCCACACTGCAGAAATAGAATTACCCAGGCTAGTGGCAAGACTGGCCATGTCTTCCTCATGTGTAAAATAAGAATATAGGGTTGGGTAATGTCTGAGATGCTTTCTAGTCCTCCTGTTTTTGTAGGGTAAGGAACGAGTGACTTGAGATGACTTAATGGTTCTGCCTGGGGTCAGCTAGAGAAAGAAATCATTCAAGCCTCTAACGAGAGGGGAGACTCTTTTGGGAAGGACTCCTACTTGGGAAGACAAGACACATGGTCAGTCATAAGAGTCTAAGTGGATGAGAGATTGTGAAGCAATAGGCTTGTCATCCCCTGAAAACCCTGCAACCTAAGTGGAGGTCTGGACTGGCAAAATACTGGCCTAACCATAAGGAGACATTAATCTATGGGGACTTGAGCAGCTGACCACATGGCAGGGACTAGGAATGGCAACAGCAGGGAATGGGCTAGTGAACTAGTGGGGTTCTTAACTCTGCCTTTCCCTTTCTGGTGTGTACATGTTCATGTCTGTATGCAGTCATTCTTCAGGAGCGGGCTAGTACTAATAATATTCCCAGTGTATCTTTACACTGATAATGTTCCCAGCCATGTCTTTCTTTGACTTTATCTTTTCTTTCCTTGTATATACGTGTGTGTGTGTGTGTGTGTGTGTGTGTGTGTGTGTGTGTAATCATTCTTCAGGATAGTGAATGGATGATGCTCCCAGTCTGTCTTTCTTTGGCTTTATCTTTTCTTTTCTTGTGTGTGTACGTGCATGTGCCCATGGAGTCATTCTTCAGGAACAGTCTTGTCTACCTTGTGTTTTGAGATAGACTCTCTCATTGGGTGGGATCTGGGGCCTGTTGATTAGGCAAAGTGACTAACTAGTGAGTCCCAAGGACCCATCCCTCTCTGCCTCCCCAGGGCTGAAGTTACAAACAGCACCACCATGTTTCCCCTCCCTTTTAGATGTGTGTGCTCGAGACTGATCTTAGGTCCCCATGCCTGCACAGTAAGACTTTACCCTCTGAGCTCTCTCTCTGGCCTCCTTCTCCTCACTGTTTTCTGAGACTTGTATTCATGTTGGCCTCATACTCTCTATACTGATGAAGATGACCTTGAACTTTTGGTCCTCCTGCTTGCACCAATACACCCAGTTTACATTGTGCTGAAGATAAAACCTAGGCCTTCTTGCACAAACTCTGCTGAACTATAGCCAACTGAACTATATTCTGAGCTCCCCAACTGTTTCTTTTTTATTATTATTAATTTATGTTTGCATTCCAATTCCCCCTCCCACCTCTCCTCCCACTCCCCCTACTCCCCCCCATCTGCTGCTGAGCAATTTGGGCTCAGTGTGCACTGGGGCTCCTTAGTTTGGGGGGAGGGAATCTCAAGAGAGACAACACTGCCATTCTTCATTTTGAGGAGGTAGGCTTGAGTGATTAATATACATATAAAAACAGGTATAATTTTATTTTCTAAATTAGCCTACCAGGGCATGGTAGTTACTTAGTTTTTAAAAAAGCAAGATTAAAATGATATAGAGGGGTTTGTGGTTGTGCTCACATGTGTCACAGCTTGTGAGGAGGTAGCTGAAGTCCCAAATCAATACGGTGATTGAGTTATTTCCTTGAAGTGTTTCAGGCTATTACTTTAAGTGAATACGGGGCAGTTGACGGTGTTTGCTCAGCTTTAATCAGCTTTGGACTCGGTGGGCACATTGATCTCTCCAAGCACCATTTGGTGTTTGCCTTGAACTGGGAGAAGTTGTCTCTGTCTCCCTCATTCCCTTCTCTGATGGTTTCCTCCTGTCCTTTCCCACCATTCCCCAGGCTTCTAAAAAAACAAAGCCAAACTGCGCTTCCCTCTGCCAGCTGTGCTAGAAGCTTTCTGCTCCACATCACCACTGCTTGTTCTAAGAGTGGAATCAATTTTCCAAGACTCTTAACACTTACACACACACACACACACACACACACACACACACACACACACACACACCGCCTCTGCTCAACAATGTGCTTTTTAATTGAGAAAAAGCGTCAAAACAACAGTCTACTATAGTTCTGCAGTGTGTCCTAGGGCAGGAAAGTGGTTCCCAATCCAGCAAGAGACATTGTCCTCATTGAAGCTGCTCCCAACTCTGGCCAGCTCACAATCCCAACCTTTGTGATGACCAAAGAATCATGGCCTGTCCCCTTCCCTTCAGCTCCACCCTGCTGGCTCCCAAAGGTCACCATCAGTGATGTCACGGAACAGTATGTGTTAAGAGAGTCTGTCCTCAGAAGCAGCCTTGGAAACGGTCGGCAGATTCCAGAAAGCTGGCAGGGTTGCCGCCTTCCACTAAGCCCTGGCCCTGGGAAATGTCTTGGATGCAGGACACTGGGGAAGGATTCCACTGAGGCTCATGTGGCCTGGGTGGGAAATCCCACTGTGAGGATGCAATGCCCTCCTCTGTGGTTTCCATATCCCCTCCCCAGGCAATCCATAGAGGATGAGCAGGGCTGGGCCTTGATGCCTCCTTCCAGCCCAGGCCTCTCCTTGTCTCTCTACTTTTGTCTCCCCCTTCTCCTTTGGAGGATTCACACACAGGGATGCACACTCAATCCCATCCCATCCTGCTTCACTCATTCAGCCCTCTCTTGTTAACACTCTAGCTGGGCACCGGAAAAATCCTGCCAAAGCCTAGCCCAGCCATGTCAGCAGTGCCTTTAGATAGAGCCCACAGAGTCTGCTTGCCTATCAAGAGCATCTCCCTCAGTTTAGGGCCGCAGAGCTCAACGGACAATGTAGAAAGAATCTCAAACTCCAAAACAAAATCTCCACCAGGATTTTACTGTTTACTGCATGGGACACAACTGTCCTGTGTATCCACATGATGCTCCAGTTGGAAGCTAAAAAAACTTAGGGCAAGGGGGCATTAATAGCCCAGTCAGTAAAGTGTTCACCTTATAAGCTTGAAGACCTGAGTTTTGATCCATAAAACCAATGCAAAAAAAAGCCATGTACAGTGTCTTGTGCTTGTTGTTTCCAGCCTGTGTAACAGGACAGAGACAGGTGGATCCCTGGGACTCCCTGTGTAACAGAGACAGGTGGATCCCTAGGGCCCCCTGTGTAACAGAGACAGGTGGATCCCTGAGGCCCCCTGTGTAACAGAGACAGGTGGATCCCTGGTGTTCCCTGTGTAACAGATACAGGTGGATCCCTAGGGCCCCCTGTGTAACAGAGACAGGTGGATCCCTGGGGCTCCCTGTGTAACAGAGACAGGTGGATCCCTAGGGCCCCCTGTGTAACAGAGACAGGTGGATCCCTAGGGCCCCCTGGCCATCTAGCCTTACATTTTGTTGTTGCTAAAAAAGAAAAAGAAAGAACAAAAATGGTGGTAAGTGTCTGAGTAATGAGGCTAGGTTGTACTCTGACCTTCACATGAACACACACACACACACATGCACACACACACACACACACACACACACACTAATATCTGGGGCAAAGTGGTGCAGCCATGTAGCATGTTTGAAAGTAGTTTTTTTTACTTGAAGTCTAGAACTCTTCACTACCCTGTGGTTTAGAAACTGCAGTAGGTAGCTGAGATTATTTACCCTACAGAACGGAGGGATTTGCATACGCTTGCACACACAGGGACTGCACAGACACAATGGCAGGAACTGTGTAGGTGGTGTCGGGAACCTAAAGCTTGGTGACAGAAGTCAGGGAGCACTCTTGCATCCTCTGTTAGCACCCTCCTACCTGATGCATCTTCTCCTTGGAATCAGTCTTTCACCTTAACACTGCCCAAGGCTGTTCCTGAGGCTGCCACTGCCCAGCACTCCAGGTCCAGCAGGGAGAAGTCCTGGCTTCAATCAGGCCCCACCCTACTTCTGTCTTGTGTGGGCACCTCCCCTCGACTTTGCTGTAAGCTCACTCTGTTACACACTCCTCCCCTTGAGGACTCAAGCCGTTGCGGGCCATGCCCCCTTCGCTGCTCTGTACCTTCCCATCACTCTTTTGGATGACTTCCTGTGGTCTTTGAGTCTGACCCTTCATTTCAAATGGGATCAGAGCTGAGTGTTAGAACAATCTATATATCAGTGGGTAGAGGTTGGTGGGTGGGAGGCTGGAGGGTGGGAGAGCATCCAGATTCTGTTTCGATGCCCCAACCATCCCAGAGGGACCAAGAGGAAGAGAGGATTGCAGAGATGGGTTCTGCAAGGGGTGAGTCTCTCCAGTAGACTCTGATTTCAGAGCCAGACCAGCAGAGGTGATCACTTGCTTAAGGGAAGTTTCTGGAAAGTTTTGCCTCACTGCAGGAGACTTTCCTAGAAGACCTTTTGACGACTCTTTCAACCCTTTACCTGATTCCAATATAACCGTGGTGTTCCTCGGGTTGTGCAGAAGGCAGGGGCTCTAAAAATAGAAAGCATTATTATTACCGATTAAATTTCTTTCCACCTACAGAATTTTCTCAAAGTAATAAGAAGAGGAAGCCGGCGTGTGCTGAGGCGTTCAGGGAGCAGGGATGTGTGATGAGAGTGGGGAGGCAGCACAGCCCAGTGAGGCCAGGCAGGTAAAACGCAGGTCAGGGTGAAAAGTACTGGGTAAGGGGACCTTTCTCGTGCACCAATGTTTAAAGGGCCCTGCGTGGAGCTCCCAGGACCCTGTAGAGCTGGAGCCAGCGCTGAGCCTTCAGGGTGGAGCTGGTCTTTGTACCTGTCTGCTCGGGTGAGGCAGGAGTGCTCCCAGAAACTCAGGCAGTCCCTGATGTCTTTGCACTTTTGCCTTCTGAGGCATTTCCTGCTCTCTGAAGACTGACTGGGCTGGTGTGTTTCTGAGGACACCCTTGGCGGCTCAGGAGCTAGACAGTCACATGCAGCAACAATGGGAAAATATCCCATTTTTATGTTTCTCTCAATACCTGCCCATCCCTGTGGTGTGTGTGTGTGTGTGTGTGTGTGTGTGTGTGTGTGTGTGTGTGTGTGTGTGTGTGTATGTTGCTTCTTCACTGAACTGGAAAGACTAGCCTGCCAGTCAGCAGCTCCAGGAGTTTGTTCATCTTGCTTCCCTCAGAACTAGATTACAGACATGCATGGCCACGCCTGGCTTTTACAAGTGTGCTGGGCTCCAAACTCAGGTGCTCATGCATGGAAGGCAAGCGCCTTACCCACCTAGTCATCTCACCAGACTCCCCTCTTTTTCTCTTCCCTCCCCTTCCCTCTCCTCCTCTCTGTTCTTCTCCTTCCCTCCTTCCCCTACCCCTCCTCTCCCCTCTCTCCTTCTCCTCTTTTTCCCAGTATCCCTCAAACTGAGACAGCATCAAATTTGGATTCCCCTTGTCAGCCCACTAGAGTAATTTAGGACAATTTAATGCCTCCTTCAGCCAGCACCACGAAGTCCAGCTGCCCGCATGTGTGCACCTAGCCCTTCTTCTTTCTAATGGGCTGTTTATCATCCCAGGAGCCTCCTCACTCTTCAGGAGTGATCCTATCCTTGTGAAAACCAGTGGGGCCAAGCCCAAAACCTGGTTCGGCTGGTAAGTGGTTTGGGCTACTTGCCTCTGAAACAGAATTATACCAAAGTGTCACTTGTTTAAGGGTTAAAAGGAGGTGTATGACATCTTTTTCATGTGGTTTCATATAATCCCTCTAAGTTTTCTTTTCTGCAAGATAGAAACGGACATGAAGTGTGTGTCATCTGGTGGTGGTGAAGATGGGATGAGGTAACCTGTGTGTACACTTTACACACTTCTAGTACAATGCTTAATGTGTGCTAGCAACTAGCATTAATATGGATACTAATATGGCTATTAGTAAGGGTCACCAGCTTGGGGAATGTCACTTTCCAGCTAAAATCAGTGGCCTCTATTGGTTATGGAGCATGAAGACTTATTTAGGGAGCTTGCCACGTTGCAGGATGCCCAGCACATTCTTGGTCGTCCGTAAGTTTCCTCTTTAACTACAATGCATAGTTTAATTTAATAAAAGAATGGATTCTCATCTTGTGCATTGTTCTAAGTGTTTGGTGAAAATGAGCTTTATTCAAGATAAGACACCCCTAGAAGGCACATATAACTTTCCACACTTGCCTGATGTCACAGAGACTGTAAGTTACTGTTCAACAGGGCTATTTTTGTTTGTTTCCAGTTCATGATTTCAGCCACTAAGTCAGATGCTCTGTATTCAGCTGTTATGACTGTCCCCTCTAGAGCCAGCTTCTTAAGCTGTCTGTTGGAACCGATGTTGAGTGGAGATCATGTACAGTCTGGCAAGAGGTCACGGTTTCTGAAAGTGAAAACCACCAAAAATCAACTCAGAATCCAATGCATATGAATCTGAGTCATTTCTGGCAGTGCTAACCCAGCCATATCATGACTTCCCCAAAGTCTTGGTTCTGGACACACAGTATACACACTGTGACAACTGACACTATCCAGAGGACATCAGCTCAGATTCAAGGCTGTTGTATGCTACAAACTAGTGTATTTAATGCTAAGTTTTAGTGCTCATTTTTCTGAACAGTGCTAAGAGGAAATTTCATAGCACTAAGTTCCCACATGAAGAAACTGGAGAATAGTTACACTAGAGAATTAACAGCACAACTGAAAGCTCTAGAAAGGAAACAAACTTACCCCAGAGGAGTAGACACCAGGAAATAATTAAATTGAGGGCTGAAATCAATAAAGTAGAAACTAAGAAAACAATACAAAGAATCAATATAACAAAGAGTTGGTTCTTTGAGAAAGTCAACAAGATAGACAAACCTTTATCCAAACTTACCAAACGGCAGAATGTGAACATGCAAATTAACAGAAATGGAAAGGGAGACATAACAACGGACAGTGAGGAAATCCAGAGAATCATCAGGTCATATTTTGAAAAGCTATACTCCATAAAATTTGAAAATTTAAAGGAAATGGACAATTTTCTGGATAGATATCACTTACCAAATTAAATCAAGAACAGATAAGCAATTTAAATAGACCTATAACCACTAATGAAATAGAAGCAGTCATCAAGTTTCCCAACCAAAAAAAGCCCAGGGCCAAATGGCCTCAGTGCAGAATTTTACCAGAAATTCAAAGAACAGCTTATACCAATTCTCCTCAAAATATACCATGAAATAGAAGCAGAAGGGTCTTTGCCAAACTCTTTTTACAAGGCTTCAATAACATTGATACCCAAGCCACACAAAGACACAACTAAGAAAGAGAACTTCAGACCAATATGCCTCATGAACATTGATGCAAAAATACTCAATAAAATACTGGCAAATGGAATCCAAGAACACATCAGAAAAATCATCCCCCATGATCAAGTAGGCTTCATTCCAGGGATGCAGGGATGGTTCAACATATGAAAATCCATCAATGTAATCCACCATATAAACAAGCTGAGAAACAAAAATCACATGATCATCTCACTGGATGCTGAAAAGCCTTAAACAAAATCCAACACCCATTCATAGTAAAGGTCTTGGAGAGATCTGGGATAACAGGAACATACCCAAACATAATAAAAGCTATATACAGCAAACCAACAGCCAGCATCAAAATGAATGGAGAGAAACTCAAGGCAATTCCTCTAAAATCAGGAAGAACACAAGGCTGTCCCTTCTCCCCATACCTCTTCAATATCGTACTCGAAGTTCTAGCTAGAGCAATAAGACAACAAAAAAAGATCAAGGGGATACAAATTGGAAAGGAAGAGGTCAAACTTTCACTATTTGCAGATGACATGATAGTTTGCATAAGTGACCCAAAAAAACTCTACTAGGGAACTCTTACAGCTGATGAACACCTTCAGCAAAGTGGCAGGATACAATATCAACTCAAGAAAGTCAGTAGCCCTACTATATACATATGATAAAAGGGCTGAGAAAGAAATCAGAGAAACATCATCCTTTACAATTGCCACAAACAACATAAAGACCTTGGGGCAATGCTAACCAAACAAGTGAAAGACCTTTATCACAAGAACTTTGAGTCTTTAAAGAAAGAAATTAAAGAAGACATCAGAAAATGGAAATATCTCCCATGCTCTTGAATACGTAGGATCAATGTAGTAAAAATGGCAATCCTGCCAAAGCAATCTACAGACTCAATGCAATCCCCATCAAAATCCCAGCACAATTCTTCGCAGACCTTGGAAGAACAATTCTCAACTTTATATGGAAAAACAAAAAACCCAGGATAGCCAAGACAACCCTGCTCAACAATGTCTGGAGGCATCACCATCCCTGACTTCAAGCTCTATTATAGAGCTATAGTTCTGAAAACAGCTTGGTATTGGCACAGAAATAAACAGGTAGACCAATGGAATTGAATTGAACACCCTGAGATTAATCCACAAACCTATGAACACCTGATTTGTGTCAAAGAAGCTAAAATTATACAATGGAAAAAAGATAGCCTTCAACAAATGGTGCTGGCATAACTGGATATTGGCATGTAAAAGACTGCAGATAGATCCATGTCTATTTCCATGCACAATACTTAAGTCCAAATGCATCAAAGACCTCAACATAAATCCAGCTACACTGAATCTATTAGAAGAGAAAGTGGGTGGCACCCTTGAATGAATTGGTACAGGAGACTGATTCCTGAACATAACACCAGTAGCACAAACACTGAGATCAACAATTAATAAATGGGACCTCCTGAAACTGAGAAACTTCTGTAAGGCAAAGGACACAGTCAGCAAGACAAAAAGGCAGCCCACAAATTGGGAAAAGATATTCTCTAACCCCACATCTGACAGAGGGCTGATCTCCAAAATTTACAAAGAACTCAAGAAACAAGTCTCCAAAACACCAAAGGATCCAATTAAAAAGTGGGGGAAATAACTAAATAGAGAATTCTCAGTAGAGGAGTCTAAAATGGCTGAGAGACACTTAAAATGCTCAACATCCTTAGCCATTAGGGAAATGCAAATCAAAACAACTCTGAGATACCATCTCACTCCTGTCAGAATGACTAAAATCAAAAACACCAATGATAGTTTATGCTGGAGAGGATGTAGAGAAAGGGGAACACTCCTCTACTGCTGGTGGGAGTGCCAACTTGTACAGCCCCTTTGGAAATCAGTATGGAGATTCCTCAGGAAAATGGGACTCAGTCTACCACAAAACCCAGCAGTTCCACTCTTACGCATATACCCAAAAGATGTCCATGTTCATAGCAGCATTATTTGTAATAGCTAGATCCTGGAAGCAACCTAGATGCCCCACAACTGAAGAGTGGATAGAGAAAATGTGGTACATTTACACAATGGAGTACTACTCAGCAGAAAAAAAAATGGAATCTTGAAATTCGCAGGCAAATGAATGGCACTAGAAGAAACCATCCTGAGTGAGGTAACCCAGCCACAAAAAGACAAACATAGTATATACTCACTCCTATGTGGATTTTAGACATGGATCAGGGGAGTGTCAGCCTACAATCCCAGTGCCAGTGAGTCTGGGAAACACGGAAGTTCCCAAGAGATATGCATGATACCCCAAAGAGGTGGAATGCTGCAAGATCTCCTGAGCAGATTGGGAACATTGGGGGAGGGGAGAGGGAACCAGGAAAAAGAGAGGGGGATAAGAGGAGGGGAGAAGAAGGCATGGGGGAACAGGAAGGTTGAGTAGGGGTAAGAATAGAAGAGAGCAGGATAAGAGATACCATAATAGATGGAGTCATTATAGCTGTGAGGAGAGAGCTGACACTAGTGAGATTTCCAGAGATCTACAAGGATAACACCAACTGGCAAACTAAGCAATAGCAGAGAGACTACATTAATAGCCTCTCCCTGATGATAAGGTTGATGACTACCTTATACACCATCCTAGAACCTTCATCCAGAGCCTGATGGAAGCAAAGACAGATATCCACAGTGAAACACTGAACTGAACTCCTGGAACCCAGTGACAGATGGAGGAGTGATAAGCAAAGGGGTCAAGACCGTGCTGGTGAAACTCACAAAGACAGCTGACCGGACAAGGGGGGAGCTCTTGAACCCCAGCTTGATGGCTGAGAGGCCAACCGGGGACTGATCCAGACTCCATGCATGTAGTGTCAGTGAGGAGGCCTCAGAAATCTCTGGGGCCTTGGGTAGTAGATCAGTGTTTACCATGCCATAGGAATGAACTCTGGGAGCCCATTCCACATGGAGGGATGCTCTCTCAGCCTGGACACATGGGGAAGGGCCTAGGTCCTGCACTGGATGAAATGACAGACTCTGGAGATCCCCCATGGAGGGCCTCACCCTCCCTGGGGAATGGCGTGAGGATTGGGTGGGGGGGGCTGGGGGCACTGGCAGAGGGACAAGGGAGGAGGGGTGAGAAAGGGAGCTGGGATTGACATGTGAAGCATGCATGTTTCTAATTTAAATAAAAACATATATTGAGAAAAAAGAAGCATTAGGGCATAGTTAGGCAAACAAAGGCTTTTTGATATTTTCCCATTATCATTCCTCAGTATGAAAGCATCACATCAGTATTGGGATTGCATTGTATTAGAATTTTGATTTTAGGAATCACTCAAGTTTTATAAAAACCTGTTGAATGGATTTTGGCTTGGGATTAGAACAGGATGTCTGACAGTTACTGAATGGCTCTAAACAGACTTATGCCATTTTGTGCAATGTTCTCAACACTGAGGGTCATAAAATAAAAATATCAACCGACATCACAAAACGGTGAAGATTCTCCATATCCATGTCCACTCTTCTACCAAGATTTATTGTTTGTGTAAAAATAAACAAGCAGATCTCATTAGCATGCAAATTTGCTTCTAGATATATATCTAATATATATGTATATAAACCAAAGAATGACTTTAAATAAGGTTCCTTATAATTTATTATCAGTGAACTCTTGATACCTATTTTGTATGCTCTGTGTTCTGGGTCATGTAAAAAATTGTTGGGTGTCACATTCCAACAAATACTTCTTAACTGGTGCTCATGCAAGCAATCCTAATTAAAATCAGAGGACAAAAGAATTGACATCAGGTTAGGAGGGGAATTTATGGGGAGAAGGTGTCAACAGGAGAGCAAGGCCTGGAAGAAAAAGAAGGAAATGGGATTAGAGTCTCAGCATATGCATGTAGGAATTTGTCAAAGAATAAAAGGTTCTTGGGCAGGGGCTGTAGAGCTCCGTGAGTAAAGCACTTGCGTAACATGTAGGAGGTTTGGTTTCATCTTCACTACCACACAAAGCAGGCACAGTGGCACACACCTGCACTACCAGCACTTGGGATGTGAGACAAGAGAATCAGGAAGTCAGTCATTCTTGGCTCCATAGCAGACTGAAGCTAGTCTTAGATACATGGTGCTTCATTCAAACCAAACCAAACCAAACCCTGAGTGTCCCTTTCTACCCCCTCACTTAGCCCCACAAGTCTGTTCCTGGCTCTTCTGGTGACTGTCCCCAAACCACCTAAATACTTATCTATCTTTTCCTTAGTTTTTCTATTTCAAATTGTGTTGGCTGGCATTTTTTTTCTATAGGAGAGGAAGAATGTAACTCATTTACAACATCTTCCTTGTTTTGCTTTTGTTTCTTCGTTGCTTATCCATGCAAAACATTTGCTCTACCACTGAGCTGCACACCTCATCCCCAAGCCACACAATTTTAAGCATTTATTTTATATTTTTGAAGGATGATTTTTTTTTTGGTTTTTCGAGACAGGGTTTCTCTGTGGCTTTGGAAGCTGTCCTGGAACTCACTTTGTAGACCAGGCTGGCCTCGAACTCACACAGATCCGCCTGCCTCTGCCTCCCGAGTGCTGGGATTAAAGGCGTGCGCCACCAACGCCCGGCCTGAAGGATGATTTTTTAAAAGAATTAAATTTCTATTTCAGACAATATTTCCTAATTCTGCACTATAACAAGGATTCCCCCATCACCACAGCAGATTCTTGTCTGCCTTTTTATCACTTTCATGTTTAGGGTGTGCTATTTGCATTCTGTCCCTTAATTGTTATTAGTCCTCTGTTTTATTTATATATTGAGTTTTTTAAACTTGGAACTCAATGTGTGTTGACAGTATGATTATGCAACTATTCTCTTCAGAACCAAAAAAGTGTGATTAGACTCAGAAAAGACACAATTGCATACAATTAAGTTCCTTTCAGGGGAGAATGTTTGAAGAGTCAGTAATCCATGCTCAGAATTGCGGTGCCGATTCATTTTTGTATATTTTAACTGTGACTTTTTAAAAATAGTTTTTCTGATCTTCCTTTCTTCTTGTTTATAACATAATGCTATTCTTTCATCTTAACCCCACAGTCACTGGATGAGATCTAAAGTCACCGAGGACACAAGCCTCTGGTTATGCCTGTGTACGATGCTCTAGATTAGGCTGATTGACTTGGAAGACCCACCTTAACAGTGGGTGGCACCACTCCATGGCCTGGGCTCCTGGACTGAACAGAAAGGAGACAGTAAGCAGGCAACAGCGCTCAGCAAGCTCTACTTCCTGTCTGCTGATGCCATGTGACCAGCTGCCTCTGATGCCATGTGACCAGCTGCCTCTGATGCCATGTGACCAGCTGCCTCTGATGCCATGTGACCAGCTGCCTCTGATGCCATGTGACCAGCTGCCTCTGGACCAACTGCAGTGCCTTCCCCATTGTATGTGATCTCAGCAGCAGGAAAGGTCGTCGATGCAGTCTCTCAGCAAACGCCTATTTCAGGGCTCTGTTCTTCCAAGGATTCAGTTCTCTAGTTTGCTAGAGAAATCCTGTGGGACTTCAGTTCACTTCCTGTCTTTTGTGACCCCATGTTCTCCTCTAGGACACCTGCCTTGCTCTTCTGCAGGGTGTGTTTAAGTGGTACAGGAGGGGTCACAAGAGGCTGACTCCCAGGGTCTTTTGTACATGTGGAACCCCCTCTCCCGTCTCTGATTAGTTTATCTAGAATTTCCGGTTTGCCGTTATTTTTCCTGAGTGTTGACTCAGAACATGCTGTTTTAGTGGTGACAACTCAGTCATGGCTCCTTTGTGGGTGGCCAGCTTTGTTTCTCTCTGTTTTGGGAGCTTTTAGTGTCTCTAAAGCCCTCAGTGTTTCTCAGCTTTAACTGGGTGAGGGGGGTTTTGACCCAGCTTCTCAGCTTTAACTGGGTTATATGTGAGTATATGGGGGTAGGTGTGGTCTCATTTATAGCTTTGTAAGTTCCAGACATATGTCTTTCCTTTTATTGTTATCTTCTTTTCATATTCTGCATACTGACTTTCTAGACTCTCTAAATAGATGGTCCACCCACTGCATCCATCCTTTCTGGCCATTCACACCCCTACCTCCTGATGTTTTCTGTCTTCATCTTCGGTGTTGCTCTTGTTGGTAGCCTTTGTAGGGTAGGTCCTTGTAACTTGCTTTGTCATAGTTCAGGTTGGCCTTGAACTTAACTTGTGGCAATCCTTCTGCCTCAGCCTCTCAAGTGCTGGGATTGTAGGCATGTGCCACCACACAGGCTGCCTCTTTTCCTTCCTTCCTTCCTTCCTTCCTTCCTTCCTTCCTTCCTTCCTTCCTTTCTCCCTTCCTTCATTCCTTTCTCCCTTCCTTCATTCCTTCTTCCTTCCTTTTCTTTCTATCTGTGTATCTGGAGTATTTCTTTGATTTTAATTTGTAATACCTCTTTCTTGCTGTCTGAATGTTACATATTTACAGCAGTGGTTTTTGTTTTATGCACGTGATGTCTAACTGGTGATGTCTAACACCGGTTAGAATTATTCAAAAAGGTTTGACTTTGAGTGCTTGCTGAGATGGCTCAGTGGCGAAGAGCAGACACTGCTCTTGTAGAGGACCCAGGTTTGGTCCCCAGCGCCCATGTTGGGTGGCCCACAACTGCCTGTAACTCTGGCTTCAGGGGACCCAATACCCTCTTTGCACCTCCTTTGGCAGCTGAGCTCATACATGCGTATATACATGCACAATTAAAAATAAATTTAATCTTTAAAAAGATTTTGTTGTTGTTGTTAGGGGTGTGTGTGTGTGTGTGTGTGTGTGTGTGTGTGTGTGTGTGTGTGTGTATGTGATACTGCTTTTCCCTGTACACCTAACAGTCCTTGGACACCTATTCATAATTTTTGATTGACAGAGTAAATTGATCCATTCATTTCTTTCTTTTTTTCTTCTTCTTCAGTTTTTTTGAGACAGGGTTTCTTCATGTAACCCTGGCTATCCTAGAACTCACTCTGTAGACCAGTTTGGTCTTGCCTGTGTCTGCTTCCCAAGTGCTGGGATTAAAGGCATGTGCCACAACCTTTCTTAATTCAGCACAAGTTCTTTTGTGGGTATGCAGTACTGTTTTCTTTCTTTAGAAAATTGTTTTTTAGATGTATTTATTTTCTTGTATATGTATGAGTGTTTTGCCTGCATGCATGTATGTATACACACATGCATGCATGTGTGTATCAGATTCTCTGGAACTGTACTTATGGATAGTTGTAAGCTACCATGTGGGTGTTGAAAATCAATCCTGGGTCTTCTGCAAGAACAAGTATTCTAAACTACTGAGGCATTTCTCTGGCTCCAGTCCTATTTTCTTAACAGGATTTTTTCCTAAATGGAAATCAGTTAAAATCACAAACTCCCTGCATCTATTCTAAGAATTCTTTATGGAATAATTAACATAAATCACTAATAATCATGAAAGGAAATAACTAGTATAGCTGGCAACACAGCTTGGAGATCTAATTTACGCTGAAGTTTCTGATTTTTTTTCTGAGGTGGTAGACATTTATTTTATGCTGTGGCTAAAATGGTTGACTGAAGCTGCCTGGCAGAGTGAATATAAAAGCCTTCCCAGCAGAGGAAAAGCACATTCAAAGGTCCTGGGGCAGGAAAGATCATGGCATGTTCTGGGAGCTGAAGGGAGGCTTGTGTGTCTATGAGGCAGTTACCAATGGCACAGATGTACACATTTCATGTATGTATGGGGTAGAGTGTGTGTGATAATGGACTAGCCAGAGGTCACAATGTGAGAGCATTTGAAGATCAAGTTATGGAAATTTTAAGAGATTTTAAGCCTTAGTGGAAACACAGAAAGAAGTTAGGAGGTTTTTGTGGATGCCCAGGTAGAAGACAAAACCAGGTGGATTCATTACTGATGGAGAGGTGGTTAGATGAGGAGTGAGAAATGAGAACCAAAGAGGAAAGAGGTACCAGGGATGAGACTTAGATTTCTGACCTGAACAACTTAGTAGAAAAAAACGGAGTGGAGAACTCTGAAAGGCTTATTTGGATGGGAGCGCCTGAGTCATCCAAGTATACTCACCCCTTAGTGTTGATGGTCCATGTTTAACCAGGAGTCATCCAAGTATACCCACCCCTTAGTGTAGATCCTAAAATTCAGATTTATGAAGGGAAATAACAAGGAGTAGAGCTGGGAACACAGCTTGGAGAGAAGTGAGTCAAGGGGTCGAAGGGACCTGTGTCAAAAGGGATGACCAGACATGTATATTCAAATTTGAAAGTAAAGGACACCCTTGGAGAGACTGGCATGGATCATTGGATGTCCATGCCAGGCCACGGGATCAAGAACACAGAGGCAGAGGTGGGAGGGGGTGAGTATTGTCTGAGCGGTTGCTGGACTGTGTGGTGGTTTTGTTTGTTTGTTTGGTTTTTGTAGAAACTTGTGTAGTGTTTTCCATAAGGGCCATGTCACATACTCAGCATCTTTGGCTATCTTGTGTCCTTTGGTATCATTTGGCTTTAATTTTATGGGGTTTTTGTTTCTTGTTTTTGGGATGTGAACCTCATAGGCCATTTGGTTGGTTTGTTTCGCTGTGCCCCAGCTGCTTGCTAGTGAGATGAAACTTATGGAGAAATAGGCTGTGACCTATGATACTAATAGTAAATACAGGCAATTCAGAAAATGGAAGAATATTTTTGATTGAAAGTTCAAAGTGTTTAATTATTGCTATTGTAAATATAGTAGGTAATATAAACATAATGGAGATATATAGTAAATACTATAAATATAATATGTAAATTATTGAGAGGCTTGCAAAACAAAATGGAAATCAAATAAAAATCAAGTGACCCTATGTCTAGGATCCCTGTCTGACTTTGGGAAATTCACTTTTGTGTTAGCATTTTTATTAGCATAGATAGTCTCTTTGTACAAAACGATCAGCTTCCTCAGAGCACTGTTGTACGTGCCTGTAACTACTTCTATGAGGGTCACACCCTCTTACCATCTCTCAGCCTTTCTTTCCCTTCTCCCCATCCCCTGCTCTTTCTATAGAATGTACCTTCTACTTTCCTGTCTTTTTTGTTTTTTTTTCCTAGTCTACAAGTGAGAGAAAATATGGGCTACTTATCTTACAAGTGGGTCTAATTTCACTTAACATGATCTTCAGTTCCTTGTGAACATTTCATTTTCTTTTAAAATTTTTATTCATTTATTTCACATCCCAATCACAGTTTCCCTTTCCTCCTCTCCTTCCATCCTTCCCTCTACCTCCCTTTGTCCCCCCTAAATCCATTTCTTCCCTGTTTCTGTTCAGAAAGGGGCAGGGCTCCCATGGGTATCAGCAAAGCATGGCATATCAAGTTGCCATAAGACTAAGAACCTCCCCTTGTACTTTGACTGGGCAAGGCAATCTAATATGACAAATAGATTCCCAAGAGTCAGCCAAAACATTAGGGACACCCCCGCTTCCATTGTTAGGAGTCCCACAAGTAGACCAAACTACACAAATGTCACTGAGAGCAATGATAAACTAACTGATAGAATATCATTTGTAGAAGGCAGTTTACATGCCATTGAGGTACTTTCTAAGGATGAGAATATTAAATATTTGGAATCACGTATAAATGATGAATGTAAAAAATGAAAGATTCCATGACATCCTTAGAAAATTATTTGTCCCAAGAACTTCAAGAGCTCAGAGAAACAATGATGAATAGACTGCAGGATTTAGAAGACGTTCAATCTGATACTTCAGAATCAGACATACAGGCAACAGGTCAGGACAAGAGTTTCCCAACACCTCTCAAATGCCGGAAAGATCTCCCTAAGGTTGCTATGCGTTCACCTATGGTTTTTCCCAGTATCTGTAACAGAAAAACCAGCAACGAAAAAACAATCAAATGGTCCCATTGCTTATCACTGGGAACCTATACAGATGAAGGATCTAAAGGGAATTAAGGAGGCCATTGTTTCGTATGGTCTTCATTCTCCCTTTGTCAGAGAGCTCCTAACCTCATGGGCTACTGTAAATAAAGTAACCCCAAAAGACTGGGCCCGATTAGCCTCCGCAGTGCTCGAAAATTCTTGTCAAATTCAATGGAGAGCTTTATGGAGGCAAGAAGCGAAAGCCATAGAGATTCAGGAATTAAAGAATGGTCATGAAGTACCCCAAGACAAGATTCTTGGGGAGGGTCCTTACGCTGACACACAGGTTCAGTCTGTATATGACGAACACATGTTGTCTTTATGCCATACAGCTCCTTTAAATGCCTTGGATAAGGTTTGTGAAACAGGAGATATAATGCAACCCTATACAAGGTATTACAGGGCCCAAGGGAAAGGTTCACTGAATTTTTAGAGAGATTATCCAGAGCAATAGACGTACAGGTAGCAAATCCAGAATCCAGGCAACTCCTTATAGAACCTTTGTCATATGAGAACGCGAATCCTCAATGCAGGCAGGTAATCTGGCCATTAAAAATAAGATCAGCACCATTGGAGGAATGGGTCCTACATACAGCGAACCTGGAATGTAAAAGTCAGGATACGGGAGCTTGGGTAGGTGAAGCTATTTCTACAGGCTTGAGGAAGCACCAGGATGCCAAATACCCTACCTGTGATGATATAGAGGCCTGGGTAGGGAAGGCAATCTCCAAGAATTTTAACAGGCATAAAGATGCAACATGCTTTAACTGTGGTAGAATAGGACATCTTAGTAGGAACTGTAGACAACGCAGTCCTAGAAATAATGCTTTTACCAGGAATGCATCAAACAGAAGGCCTCAGCCTCCTGGTCTCTGCAGGAGGTGTGGAAAGGGCCGACATTGGACTAATGAATGCTGGTCCAAGAGATAGACAAGGTAGATCTTTAAAGCCAGGAAATGGGGATCAGGGGCTCAAGCGAGCCCCCCCAGAAAGAAAGATTATCCGGTCATTCCCAGTGACAGTGGAGGACAGCCTCTCCCAGGACAATTAGAAAATCCACTGCCCATTTTAAATAATACGGCACTGGATAATACATTAGCTCCAGAGGATGAATCAATTATATCAGGAGGAGATTCAAAACATGTATTTTGGCAAACTTCTATACAATATCATAGACCCAAGTTATCAGTTAAGGTAAATAATATGGTGATTAATGGCATTTTAGACACTGAAAGTGACGTCACTATCATTAATCAGAAGTCCTGGCCCCCCAATTGGGCTTTAAAAGAGGTTAATGTTCAATTCTTAGGGATTGGAACCCTATCTGAAGTTAAACAGAGCGTTAGATGGATTGACTTTATTAGGCCAGAAGGACAGAGAGGAGGGTTAAAGCCATATGTTGCAGATATTGCTATAAACCTCTGGGGTCGTGATCTACTCCAGCAATGGAATACGCAGATTAAAATTCCTCCTGTATCAGCTAGGAATTATAGACAAGCTCTTAGTGGTAGTAAGAATATAGTAAGACAGTACAGAAAACAGATGCCAAATGTACAGGCTGTACAGAAGCAGGATGCTAGTGCCAAGCCAACAGAGCAACCAAAAGCTCTACCCTTAAAATGGCTGACAGATGAATCCATCTGGGTGGGTCAATGGCCTATGACATCTGAGAAGTTAGAGGCTTTGGAGAAGTTAGTTCAGGAACAGCTAGATGCTGGACATATGGAGGAATCAACTAGTACATGGAATTCACCTGTTTTTGTTGTCAAGAAGAAGTCTGGTAAGTGGAGAATGGTTACTGATCTTAGAGCCATCAACAAGGTAATTCAGCCTATCGGGTCTCTACAACCTGGGATGCCATTACCTTCTCTAATTCCTAAGGATTGGCCAATTATAGACTTAAAAGATTGCTTCTTCACCATACCATTACAAGAAAACGACAGAGAAAAGTTCGCCTTCACAGTACCTACCTATAATAATTCCCGTCCAGTACAGAGATTCCAGTGGAAGGTACTACCTCAAGGTATGTTAAACAGTCCAACTTTGTGTCAGTATTTTGTGAATAAACCTCTAGAAATAATTCGTAAAAAATTTCCACATTCGTTAATATATCATTATATGGATGACATATTACTATCTGATTCAAATAAGGATACTTTGGAAAAGATGTTTGAAGCAGTAAAGGAAACTTTGCCTCGCTGGGGATTACCAATTGCCCCAGAAAAAAATACAAAGAGGAGATTCTATTAACTATTTAGGTTATAAAATAGATGCTCAGAAAATTAGACCGCAGAAAGTACAGATCAGAAGAGATCGTTACCGGGCTCTTAATGATCTTCAAAAACTATTAGGAGAAATCTCTCAATTACAGACAATTATTGGTGTAGAAGGGCATGATTTAAAACACCTGAAAATGGCTTTTAAAGGAGATAAAGACCTAAACAGCCCACGAGTACTATCAGCTGAAGCTGAAAAAGAATTAGAATGGGTAGAAAAGAGAATATTAGAAGCACATGTGGACCGTGTGGATCCAAAGCTGGACTGCATTCTGGTTATTTTACCATCTAGAGAATACCCCTCAGGAATATTAATGCAGAGGGAAGACATCATTCTAGAATGGGTATTTCAGCCACATAAACAGAATAAAAAATTGAAAACATATATAGAAAAGATCTCCGATTTGATATTAAAAGGTAAGTTAAGGCTTCATCAACTGACTGGGAAAGACCCAGCTGAAATTATTGTACCTTTAACGAATGAGGAAATTTCCTCCTTATGGAAGGATAATGAGTATTGGCAAATAGCTTGCAGTGACTTTTTGGGAAGTATTAGTAATAACTATCCCAAAACAGAGAGAATCAAATTCATAAAGAAAACAATTTGGAATGTTCCACGTATCGTGAGGCAAACACCTATTTCTGGAGTTCTTACCTACTACATGGATGCAAACAAATCAGGTAAGGCAGGGTATAAATCAGGAAATATAAGTAAAGTAGTTCAAAGCCCTTACAACTCCGTACAAAAGGCAGAGTTATATGCCATTCTCATGGTACTTAAAGACTTCACAGAGCCTCTCAATATAGTCATGGATTCTCAGTATGCACTCAATGTGCAGTTGTCTTGCACATTGAGACTGCAGAATTTGTTCCTGATAATACAGAATTAACCTCATTGTTTTTACAATTGCAGGAAATCATCAGAAACAGGACTTATCCAATATATATAACACACATCAAATCCCATACAGGTCTGCCAGGTCCGCTGGCACAAAGCAATGATGAAATTGATCATTATTAGTAGGTAATGTGTTGGAAGCTTCAGAATTTCATAAGAAACACCATGTTAACAGCAAAGGTTTAAAGAAGGAATTTTCTATCACCTGGCAACAAGCCAAAGAAATAGTAAGAAATTGCCCCAGTTGCTCATTCTACAATCAAACTCCATTACCAGCAGGTTGTAATCCTAAAGGTATTCACAGAAATGAACTTTTGCAAATGCATGTATTTCACTTCCCAGAATTTGGCAGTTTGAAATATGTACACCATACCATAGACACATTCTCAGGCTTCCAATGGGCTACTGCCCTCAGCTCTGAAAAAGCTGATTCTGTTATTACACACCTCTTAGAGGTGATGGCTGTTATGGGTATACCTAAAACAATAAAAACTGACAATGCTCCAGCATATGTCTCCAGTAAATTGGAACAATTTTTCAAATATTATAATATAAAACATGTAACTGGTATACCTTACAATCCCACAGGACAAGCAGTAATTGAAAGATCTAACCCAACATTAAAAGAGATGCTTCATAAACAGCCAGGGAAAACAAAGACACCTAAACACAGGTTATATAATGCTTTACTAAAGTTTAATTTTCTTAATGCTGATGAAAAAGGACAAACTGCAGCAGAAAGACACTGGACTACAGAGAAGACTTCTGAACTGAACCAACCGGTGTATTTTAAGGATGTTATGACCTCAGTCTGGAAACCAGGATATGTGTTACATTGGGGAAGGGGTTATGCTTTTGTTTCCACAGGAGAAGAAAAGATTTGGGTTCCATCAAAATTAATTAAAATTCGATCAGAACAGAAGACATCTCAGGAGGAGGAAGATAACAGTTCATCTATGAATTCATATTCTGCCATGGGTAAAGTGACCTCCTAAAAGGAAAGAGAAGTTTTTTGTTTTTTGTCTTCACAGGTAAATTCAGCAAAGAATACTGGAAATATGGATTCCTGAAGAAGAATGAATAGCTACCCTGAGGACCATCAAACGAACAGTAACTCACTGTGTGGTATCAAAGTCTACATCTCTCTATACTGTTTTTTCATAGTACCCTTTTATCTTTATTTCTTCACATACCTCAGTCCCCAATCGTTTAACTTGAAGCTGGCTTTGGAGTTGGATTGGCTCTCCTACTCTAAATTCAAGCATATTATTTAAATAAAATTCAGAATTTCTGTATTATATCAAAGAGCCATTGATATAAGACAGAAGAAAATAAAATTAGGGACTGTTATCTGTGGATTTCTTTTTCTGAAAAGTCTAATTTCCTTCAGGTTTACCATCTTCCCTATTGTCACCTCTTCCAGTATGCATACATATAAAAGTTAAAATATTTCTTTGTTAACATTAATGTTTGAGTTTTCCAGAGAACAAGGGATTTCCTGACAGCAATCTTCAACTGCTTCAGAAAGAGAATGAGGATCCACTTCCTTGACTTCACCTGATTCGACTGGAGGCATCTGAACTGCCCCACATCATTGACTCCACCTGACAAGCACTATCCTGAAACTGGCTTGAAACTACATCACTCTACACAACTCCGGACCAAGAAACTGAAACAGCACATCTTCTACAATCTGGCCAGAGCTTCAGATGAGAGCTTCAATCAACACTAGAACCCCAGTCAGGAACTTCAATCAAGCATCTCCTGCCATACAGAGACTGTCTGATCTACTGAGATTTTGTTATACTAACATTTTTCTTCTCACAGGTCCCCATGAGATTATCATCGTCCCATCTCAGCAGGAAGTAGTTTTGAGAATTCCATGCCCCCTCTCCCTACTATTGATATTATAGATAGTTTGTACCTGTTAGTGTTAGTTTTCAATTATTTTAGAGTTGGGATTGGAAGGAGGTGTTCAGATTTGGGTGTTTCTTTCAGATAAGTTTAGGTTTAGATAGAATAGATGTTTGATACATTTTGTTCATTGACACAAGTTAGTTGTCCTTTTTAGACTAAAAGGGGAATTGTAGGAGGAAGCCTGTATGCTGCCATTAACCATGTGACTTACTAGAGGCGCATACAGATGAGGTAAGAGCGGTTTACCACACCGCTAACCACACCTACTTTAGGCATGACTAAAGACGTATAAGGACGGACATAAAGACGTATACATAAGTAGGCGGTGAACTATGTCACTAGCCAGGCCCACTTTTGGGCATGGCTAGGGGACGTTACGGGGGAAGGCATAAAAGACAGGACACAGGAAGTCTTGGTCTCTTTTCCCGGAGTTCAGCTTCCGGTTCGGCAGCGGGAAAACTACTTGGCTCATCTGGGTTACTTGTTTGGTATCTTGTGAGTAATTTCTACAATAAATACTTAGTTTTACTTTCAGTAAGTGTGTCGCTTATCGTTACAGCGTCATTTGGAGCCACAGGCCCTCCTTGTTACTATCCTCTCTGGGTCTGTGGATTGTAGCATGGTTTATCCTTTACTTTGCAATTAATATCCGCTTATGAGTGAGTAAATGTCATGTTTGTCTTTGTGGGTCAGGGGTACTTCACTCAGGATGAGTTCCATCCATTTGCCTTCAAGTATACTGATGTCAATGTTTTTAACAGCTGAGTAATAATACTCTATTGTGTAAATATACCACATGTTTTTAAAAATTCATTCTTCAGTTGAGGGACATCTAGGTTGTTTTCAGGTTCTGATTATTATAAATAATGCTGCTATGAACATAGTTGAGCAAATATCCTTGTGGTATGATTGAGCATCCTTTGCATGCCTAAGAGTGGTATTGCTGGATCTTGAGGTAGATTGATTCCCAGTTTTCTGAGAAACCACCATATTGATTTCCAAAGTGGCTGTACAAATTTGCACTCCCACCACCAAATGAAGGAGTGTTCCCCTTGTTCCACATCCTCTCCATCATGAAACTGTTGCTTGTGTTTTTGAATTTAGCCATTCTTACAGGTGTAAGATGGAATCTCAGAGTCATTTTTCTTCACATTTCCCTGTTGGCTAAGGGTGATGAACATTTCTTTAAGTGTTTCTCTGCTATTTGGGATTCTTCTGTTGAGAATTCTCTGTTTAGGTCTGAACCCTGTCTTTAAAATTGAATTACTTGTTTTTTATGTCTAGTTATATATGTATTTTGGGGATCAGCCCTCTGTCAGATGTGGGGTTGGTGAAGATCTTTTCCTATTTTGTAGGCTGCCATTTTGTCCTAGTAACAGTGTCCTTTGCCTTATAGAAGCTTTTCAGTTTCATGAGTTCCTATGTATTAGCCGTCCATCTCAGTGTCTGTGCTATTGGGAGCATTTTATTCTTAATGGCTGAATAAAACTCCATTGTGTATGTACCACTGTGTATGTGACTGTGTGCATGTGTATGGGTGCATGTGCGTTTTCTGTTCATCTGCTGATGGGCACCTGGGCTGATCCCTTAGTGCTACAGTAACCATGGGTGTGTATATGTCTCCTTCATAGGTCACCTTTGATTCATTTGGGTATATACCCATTGGTGGTATAGCTGGGTCATTTGAAAATTCTATATATATTTTCTTGAGGACTCATGTTTTTCATAGTGACTACACTCATTTATATTTCTCTATTTCTCCTCACCAACATTTTGTTTCTTGTTTGTTTGCTTTTTTGATGGACAAATCCACTTCTGGTTCCACTTTAAATTGATATGAAATATTAAAAGAGCCACAGTCAGTTCTTTTTCCTACAGACACAATTAATTAATCTTATGCTAATGGAGTATGGAAGAGTCTAGTTCATTTTTTAAAAAGGAAATCTACAGAAAGAGAACACTTTGAGTTGCCCATAGTGCTACATTCCCTCAGACCTACAGCTTGGTGGTTGGGAGACTCCTCCAGGTTCCTCGTGGAAGACCCTCTTTTTAATACTCTTCTATGGACCTGGCAGTAGAAACGCCCATGTTATTCAACTAACTAAAAAGCTAACTGCATTCAACTTGCTTTTGAGGCAACTAATATTTTACCCATGCCAGGACTAAGAAGGCTCCAAATCCTCTTGGTTGTTGTGATTGGCCCGGGGCCTCAATTATGACTGAGGAAATAGCAGGAAGTAGAACAAAAAGCAAAGGTTAATGAGGACACATTTGGGACTCTGTGAAGACGATCTTTCAATAACAGGGTCATTAAAGCCGTCTGTGAGCAGATGTGCTTTTCCTTAAGGAAACCCTAAGCTCTTACAGCTGGTCTGTCAAGCAGTGTCCAGACACCAAGCTCCCAGACCCTCAGGCAGAAGAGGATGAGCATGAGTGGTGAGACCAATGTCTGGAGCAAACTCATCCGTTCCTTCCCCAGCTCACTCTCACCTGCTTCTCACTGCACTACCAGGCTCCTGTGCCCTGCAGTATGTCCTCATGCTAACAGTATTTTAACAGACGGAAGCCTGGCGACATCAACACTGCCATCGCCATTGACCTCCTAGTCACAGTGCACAAATGTTCTGGTCCAGCCCTCTTGGTGGGTGAGCTGGTTAGTTTTAATTATCAACTTGACACAGCTGAGAGTCACTGAGGAAGTGGGAACCTCAGCTGAAGAACTGTCTGGAGTGGATTGGCCTGGGGCACCCTTGTGGAACCTTTTCTTGACGTAGTAGGGTCCTGCCCACGATGGGCGGGACCATCTTTAGGTAGGTGGCCCTAAGCTGTATAAGAAAGCTAGCTGAGAGTCAGCCAGTAAACCAAGTTCCTCCAAGGTTTGTGCTTCCAGCTCCTGCCTTGAGTTTCCCTCAATGAGGAGGTATGAGCTGTAACTCTAAATCCTTTCCTCCCCAAGTCGCTTTTAGTAGGAATGTTTTATCATTGTCACAGAAAGGAAACTAGAACAATAAGACATGGAGAGTACACCATCAGTCAAGGGCTGTGGCACACTGACTCATAAAAGAACTTGTTAAACTTGTCATTCGCTGCAAATTTAAAACAACAGCAATAACTTGGGCTTCTAATTGGTGATATCACACTCTGAGTTTATGTAGATTTTGCTTGCATGTGCTTATGTCCTTAAGAAGAAAAGCAGCAGAGCTGCCATCTTACACCCAGGGATCTGCAACTGTATTGGCACCTGGGATGCTCAAGCCCTCCAGCTGGCAGGTCCCGGACGGGAGGGGCCACCTTGTGAGGAAGGACCGGCCATCCTGCGTGTTTATTCCTTTGGGTGTTTATGCTGTGTCTATCCAATTTGCGCTTCCCTCCACCCCATCCATGTCATCCCCACCTCCTTTTCCCATCTGCAGCCTCCCTATTCTTATCAAAAGCTGCTCCTCTTCTCTAGATCGTGTAATGCCCGTTACCATAGCACCCGGGTACTTCACATTATTAAGACAATCTCTTTATTAGTAAGCCTGCTCCTCCCAGGGAGCCAGACACTTAGAACCCTTTTGAGGAGATGATGAGGTTTAGGGATTTGTCAAGGGTCAGGACAGACTGGTCCTGAGTTGTTGGGCTGATGCCCTGCTTCTGGCTAGAGCAGCATTGCTGAGACTTCGGTATTTGTGTTTCTTCATTCCGTTTCCTTCCCTTTTCCTCACACACTCAGCATAATTGTACATGTTATTATGGTTTGCATTGTACTAAAGGCTTTCAAATGCAGCCTGGCTTTCCATCTTCATAATAAACCTTTGAACTCTGAAGTTTGTGCTCATTTTAAAGGCTGCGGAGAATTTTATACTAAATTTAAAGACTGAGGAGACTGTAGGGATGAAATTTGAAGGGCTCTGACTGCTCATAGTCATATAGTTATTCAAGGCTAAAGCTAGGACTCAAAGCCAGACTCAACCCCAGTCTGATGAATGCAGGGCTATAATCCCAGATACTCTAGATGCTGAGGGAGGAGAATTACAAACTCAAGACTTGGACAATTTTCAGAGTGAGTTCAAGACCCACATATGTACTGAGATTCTGTCCTAATTAAAAAAAGAAAAAAAGGCTGGGTGGTGGTGGCACACGCCTTTAATCCCAGCACTCCGGAGGCAGAGGCAGGTGGATCTCTGTGAGTTCGAGTCCGGGCTGGACCGACAGCCTCCAAAACAATACAGAGAAACCCTGTCTCGTAAAAAAAAAAAAAAAAGAAAAAAAAAAGAAAAAGAAAAAAAGAAGGCTGGGGATATCATTCAGTGGCAAAGTGCTTGCCCAGCCAGCAGTCACAACCCCTAGGTTCGATCCCTATCATCAAAATAAAAGCAAAAGGAAAACTAACAGATCAGCATGCCTTGTGCCCCAGAAGAGAAGTGAGCCCCCTGCTACATAACAGTTAAATCACCAATTACAAAGACAAAATCAAAGGATGTGAGGGAGCAGGGTTAAATGACATCAGTTTGTGAGTATGCACCATATTTGGAAAATTCAAAGACCACATTAACCAAGCTAACTGCAGATCAGAAACATAGGTACAGGATGCTGGCAGGTGACAAGAAGTGGGGTTTTTACGCTCAGGGTGATATAGAAAGAGGAGATACACAGAGAGTGCCTGGTTGGAAAGGGCCAAGGAGAGGTGACATTTAGGGTCTGGGGAAGGGCTGGCTGAGATTCAGTAGATTACAGTAGGTAGTGGGACCAGAGTAACCCTGGGGGGGCGGGGAGCAGCTGAAGTAAATGAGAAGCCAAGGGCCAAATGGCATGAGCTATAACAGGGTTCTGATAGGAGCTCTCTAAAGGGCTCAGAGAGGCGGATGGGAGGGAGTGGGGCTCACTGTATAGCAGAGGAGAACCGCTGGCAATGTTTAGTTTGACACATTGCATCTGAGCTACGCATTAGAAGGATGAATGTATCTGGAGTATTCGGGATAGGAGGGAGAGGGGCAGGGTGGTAATCTCTACCTCACTCACAGCATCCTCCTGGATTACCGCAGCCAAACTGATCAGTAAGTGGAAGTTTTAAAACAGCCCTCTTCCATCCTCCAGTGAGAAATGGGCCATTCGTTCTCAGAACTAATCATTAGTGCTTTTCTTAATTAGCAGAAATGAGTGATACCTCACTGGACTGTAGTGAGGGCATGACCCTGTCCCTCAAACAGCCACAGAGGCAACGATTGTTCAAGAACTACTTGTTGGATTAATTGAATTTCTTCCCTTGTTGCTTTTGCTTTTGGTGGCCCAAAGACCTTGGAGACTTTTCCCAGTATCAGGTGAAGTCTGCCCTGCTGCCACTTACCCTCTGAACCTCAACTTTCATGGTCCTGCCATGCTTGGTGCATTGAAGCCTAAGAAACTAGAACAAAAGCATCAAAGAGGACCAAGAGGTGTCTCCTAGAGGAGAGTGGGCGAACAACAGTAATCTTGCACGTGGACTTGGTCTTGGCGTCAGAAAGGCTCCAGTCCCTAAATATCTGGTCGCTAAATACTAGCCTGCTGATATGTCTGAAATTCCTCCACGGGAGTCGGTGATGTTTGGGTCATTTCAGAAATAGCACAGCATCCCAACAGCTGCTCATGGGTGAAGTCACAGGCAGTCAGAAAGCCTTTGTCTCTGCATACCGAAGCACCAGGGACTCTCTCTAGATCATCCCTCTGCTTGTGGTTCAGTCCTCTGGTTCTCTTCATTAAGATATTCTGGGACTACTCTGGTTGAGCTATGCTTACCTCTCCCCTCCCTCCAATCTTCCAACGAAGACTTTCCAGTAGCGGTAGTTGCAGACCAGCAGTGCATTGTTTCTACCTCACCCCTACACTTACCTCACCTTCTAGAACTTTCATCTGACCAGAGCCTAGACCACTGGATGCCAGGAACTAGAGTGTGCACAGTTCAAGGACTACAGGTGTAGAAGGAGGAGTGGGGAGAAGAGAGCACAGAATTTGAAGTCAAAAGAACTGGCTTCTAATCTCACTTTAGATATGCAGTGTCCCTCGCTTCCCTCGCTCATGTGTCAAAGGCTTGGTGCCAGGGAAAGCTTTGGGGGAGTGATCGGTTATGAGTTCCCTGACTCATCAGTCACTAATCCACTGATGAATTTATAATTTGGTGGCATTATTGGGGGGGCAGTAGGAACTTTGGGAGGTAGGGATTACCTGGATCGAGGACTGCCTTTGGATCCAGGGATATCTCCCTTGTCCCTAGCCCCTTTCTTGCTGCCTTCTGTTGCCCTGGGGTGAGTCACTCTGCTCTACCGGTTATTCTGTTTCAACAGAGCAGAGCAACCATGGACTAAATCCTCTGAACCTGTGTTCCCAAATAAATACTTCCTCCGAATGGTTTCTCTCATGTTATTTGTTATAACATGGGAGCTAATGTAACTATCTAAGGCCTTAATACCAGCTCTATGGAGGAACAAAAAATTACCTATGACCCTGTAATGGAGCGTACTCAGTTAAGACTTTAGACTTTTGAAGATGTCCTCAAGAGTGGGATTTATACCTGGCATGACATAGCAGTCATCTGTGGAGCTTGTTAAAGATGCATGTGTGCAGAAACCTCCCAGGCCCAAAGAATCTGACTCAGAAACTTAGAGCAGGGTTCAGGAATCTCTTCACAAGCCTTCCTAGGAGGCCCAATGTACAAGGTGCAGCCCTGCCTAAGAGCACACCTCAGATCCTTCCTTAGTTCCCAGAGATGTTATTATGTCTCTTCAGTGTCCCATCAGATACTAGCCCTACTGGGTCTAGTCCCTTTTGTAAAGCTTATTTATTTACCCAATGGGGAATTGAACTCAGGAACTCCTGCCTGACAGGCCAGTGCTCTAACCCTAAAGCATATGCCTAACCTAAGGCTAATTTAGCACATCAACTGCAGAGCTTTCTCAAACTCTGATGGTGCTAAACATTCCGATTTCACTTACTCCACCCAAGTATTTCTCCCCTACAGCCATTTCTGCTTTGGCTGTTGAATGTTGGTTGTTAATAAATGCCTCCTTCAACTCCTTCCAAGACCAGATGATTCTTATCCCTTCAGAGTTATTTCCCTGATAGAAAATAGCTGCTGACAGAGGGGGCTCATATAGTGTGTGAGCGTGGGCCATTTGTCTCATGGTGACCTCAGGGCAGTCAGAGGACAACTGCAAGTGTTGGTCATTGCTGCCTTGCTTGAAATGGAGTCTCTTGTTGATGAGCTCCTGGGGAGTCTCCAGTCTCTGCTTCTTTTTTGCCATGCAAACACCAGGATGCCAGATTGTGCTGCCAGTGTCTGGCTTTAGGGGAGTCAAACACAGTCCGAAACCCTTGTACGGCAAGCAAGTTCTTTACCCTCAGAGCCGTCTTGGGTTTTGTTTTTAATAGTAGTTCCTGCCCTACTAAGAATGGGCAATGACATGGTATATACTGTCAAGTGTTAGACACATGAGCAGTTTCATGACTACTGTTTATAGACTTGCAAACCTTCGTGTGGTGTAAATATCACAGAACAGAGCAAAATGGGCTTTGCCCCCTGTCCTAGCTTGTGACAGCTCCATGATTTGCTCAGTGGATCTTTTGAGGACTACATAGTAGCTTTTCCTGCCACACAGAGCTCATCTCTACAAGTTCCTAAATGGGAATCAAATCAAATGCAATAGCCATTTGCCTCTGTGTAAATATAGCTCTGCAAGTGGTAGGACTTTTGGGTTGTGCTGAGGCTAATGGTGGCACTTCTGATGTCCCTGTCTGCCACACCCTGTTCAGCTGCCAGCCATGGTAATCTGCCTCCTGCAGTCACTGGATAAGTATATTTAGAGCCTCTTCCCCAAGAGTAAGAGGGATCTGAAAATAGACTGCTTTGCTCGTGTGCGATTGGGTTGCAGCCTCCAACCTACACCTGAGTATGTGAATACATGCAGCCAGTAGCCAGCACGGGCAGCTCAATGGAATCTGAGTGCCAATGGCTTCGGCCTAAGAGCAATGCTACACTTAAGAACTTCTTCCTCCATTTCAGGGACTCGAAGAAGTTTCTTGCATGTGATATCCACCTCTTTGGCTGAGTTGTCTTGCATCTGGACCCAGTCTGGAGTAGAGTGTTCCATATTTGCCCCGATGGCTCCCCTTTGGAGGGGACCAGATGTTTTCCCCTGGTCTCAGCTCCATTCTTCTCCCAGCATGATCCCCGTTGTTCTGCCTCCTCGGAGCTGCCATGTGCATTGCAGCTGTGGCTGGGCTGTTTATGACAGGAGAGCTTTGTGATCATTACATGGCTGGGAATCAAGAGAAATAGGAGCCTTCGCAACCGTTAATTCTACTTTAAAGAATTTGTGACAATCTCATTCCATTAGGAGTAAGTTTCCCTAGCACTCGTGACTTAGAGTAAGAAACAGCAGGGTAAAGTCTGCTCTGTTAATAATTGTCATATCAGGCTGTAGAAATGGCTCAGTCAGTAAAGTTCTTATTGTGTAAACACGAGGGCCTGAACTCTTGTCCCCAGTACCCACACAAAAAGTGGAGTGTTGTGGTGCATGCCTGTCATACCAGAGCTGGGGAGGCAGAGGCAGGAGGATCCTTGGGCTAGCCAGTGTACCCAGTGAGTGAGTCCCATATTCAAGGAGAGACTCTATCTCACAAAATATAATGGAGAGCAACAGAGGAAGACACTCAGTAGTAACTATAGTCCTCCACATGAGCATATACACACATACACATGTATACATTCATGTACCACACACAGAGAGACACACAAAATAAAAAAAGATTATGATGCTAATAAAAAATAAACAAGGTGGAGAACAATTGAGTGGCATCAATTGCTGGTCTGCATAAGTACCTGCACATGTACGTACACAAATACACACACATGCACGCACACCATTAATATTATAATCCTCACCATTATCTACTGCCATACTCTCTACAGACATTTATCAATCTATAAAGCAAATGGTGGATTCTTTGGTAATACAGATGTGAGATTGTCTATTTGTGCATGAAGACTACCGTTTAACAACTAGTTATGATTCCAGTGTAAAGTTAGAGCTGTAAGACACTTGACCATGCCTTTTTTTAAAGAGCAGTAGGAACATTAAGTACTTTGAGGGAAGATTTGACAGAGGAACTAGACTTTAATAAGTAAGATTTTGACAGCAGAAGGAGTAGGATGGGACCATGGTAGGTTGGGGTTGCAGTGCTGACGAACCATAGGTTAGAACCTGCTAAGTCTGCACACCCAATGGGTACAACCAGCCACACCTCCAGATCAGCAGGAGCCTCTTGGGTTCTTCAGGCCCCACTATGCGTTCTGGCAATGCAAAAGGGATCTTAGTGGTTTCCCAGGATTATCCCAGCATGCTCTTTGCCATCTCCTGGTGCATTCTTCTGAGTAATTCCCAAACTCAGCTCCTCAGCAGACTCCCCTGGGATCTTGGCAGCTCTGAAACCCAGGCTTGCACCCCACACCAGCCATATCATCTCAAGTAGTGAACATGTGAACTAGTGTTTAGTTTCCTGGGTGAGTCGAATGTCAGACAAGTGCCAGTAACTTCCTTGCATGGGAACAACTCAGTCAGGTCATTTCACTGGTGACATGGACAACTGGCCGTAGTACAAACTAATAACTGGTTTCTAAGCTACTAAAGACACTATAGCTATAATTTGCACCCTGAACATATTTAGGCCATTTGTATTTTTTATTATAACTGAGAGAGTTCTAAAAAAAACTAATCAGCACTGTGCTATAGGTACCTAGTATCTGTCTTCAGATTATCTCAATTACTGATACTGCTGTACTGTAGCACTGTCCAGATAAGCCTGAAATTCCAGGACAGTAATATCAGTGAATGGCTGGTGAGATGGTTTAGTCGGGAAAGTGCTTACAGTAGAAGGATGAGGACCTGAGTTTGGATCCCCAGCCCCTAGGTAAAACCTGGGTGTGGTGGTGTATTGGTTCCTACTGCTATACTGGAGGAGTAGAGACAGGTGGATTGCTCAAGCTTGCTGCCCAATCGGCATAGCCAAATTGGTGAGTTTGTGTTCAATGTGTTCAACGAGAGACTGTATCTCTAACAATAAAGATGCAACAACATGAAGATACAAGCTATCAATGACTGGCCTCCACATGAGCATGCACATGCATATATGTGCTAACCAGTATGTCCATTTAAAAAATCCAACTGTGGAATCTTTTCAAAGCCACACTCATTCCTCATGCTCAGCATCCTGGAGTTGATATCAGGAGATCTTGCTGTACTCAGCATATGGTCGCATTTATCATATAGTTACTAGGTTTCTGCTATATGTAAGATTCTGTTGTGGGGGCTTTGTGAGCTACAGAAATAACTCAGACTTAGTTGCCAGTCATCCAGGGTTTGCCATTCATTAAGAGTTTTCAGAGACATTTATGATAATGCAAGGAGAATCATATCGATATAACGGTGGTGCCAGCCACAGCTATGGCAGTCTAGAAGCAAGATGGTGGGGGGGAGAGGAAGGGAGGGAGGGAGGGAGGGAGGGAGAAAGTGAACTCAGAGAGTCACCTCATGTGAATGGTCTTTAGGGACAGAGTTTGAACAGAGAGCAGAGGTGGGGATTACTCTTAACGGAGGAGCAGAAGGAACACATGCATGAGGGGATTGGGGGTGTCACTGGAAAATGACAGTTCACCCATCTGACCAGCAGTGAGGAGAGACAAAGGCAAGAAAAAAAGATTCTGCACAGCACCCAACATTGGTGTGGTCCATCCAGTCCAGAACCATGGGAGAGACAGCCGGAAAATGGAGCTCTAGGATGCTGGCCATTTAACAGGAGGGAAAGAGTATTTCACCCCCAGTGTCTGGATCCCACGTGTTCACTCCCTCCTCAGTCATCAGACAGACCTGCCCTTCTCACTGCCTAGACACTCCTCCCCACCTTCCTGCTTTTTGTTCTGTTGAATACTGATGCCCCTTCAGATATAACTATAGTTTCCATTGCCTCAGAAGTTTGCTATGACCTTTCAATTTAAATTAGAGTCTCCTGCTACAGCCACTCATCTCATCCAGCTTGTTTTCCTTCCTAGCACTTATCATGGTTTCTAATGGCATATGTGCCTGTGGATACCTGTTTAATATGTGTCTCCTCCATCAGACTGCTCATCAGGGACAGTGTCCATCTTTTCTATTCATAGACCACTCCTGATAATTAGAGGCCAATGAGTATTGGATGAGCAATGAAAAAGAGCTAAAGCAGTATGTAGGAACCTCCACTTCGGACCACACATGTGTAAGAAAACCATTCTGTGATGATTCACACTGATTTCCAACTTGGCAGAATCTAGAAAAACCCAAGAAACCAACCTCTGGGCATTTCTGTGGGAGATGATCTCCATTACATTAATTCAGACGAGAGACCCGCCCTAACGGTGGGTGGTACCATTCTATGGACTGGGTTTCTGAACTGACTGAAACATACTGAGATGAGCACTAGGCACTTGTCACCTTCTGCCCCCTGACTGTGGATGCAATGACTAGTGATGCAAGCGCTGGACCACATCCTTGAATTGTAACACAAAGTAAACCACTTTCCCTTGAAATTGCCTTTGTCGGGGTATTTAATCACAGCCCCAGGAAACTCAGACACATATCAATAGTGACAGGAAGACAATGGTCTGGAAAAGTCACTCTGCCCAGGAGTCAGAGTTGGGGATATGGATTTTTTAAAAAAAAGATTTACTTAATTTTAGTTTAAGTTTATATGTATTTTTTCTGTATGTGTATTTGTGTCCCATGTGTGTATAGTGGCTGAAGAGGCAAGAAAAGGCATCAGATCCTCTGGAACTGGGATTCCAGATGTTTGTGAGCTGTCATGTGGTTGCTGGGAACCCAACTTCGGTCTTCTGCAAGAGCAACAAATGTTCTTAACCCTTAGCTGTCTCTCCAGCTCCAGGAATCTGATGTCATATCCATTCTGTTACTGATGGTTATGAGATCACATTCCAAAGTGTGTGTGTGTGTGTGTGTGTGTGAGAGAGAGAGGGGGGGGGGAGGAAGAAAGAGAAATTTGAGTAATTATCTTTTGTTCTCTGATTTTACAACTTGGATGTTCATTTATTCATTTATAAAATAAAGATAATAAAGCCCTTCTTACTTAATTCTAGTATTTTGGGACACAATTGGAACTTAATACACTATTGCACAGGTAAAGTTCCAGAAGACATAAAAGCACCAACCCATCACATCACTATGAGATTGGGCACATCAACTTCTGTACCTAATGTTTATTGGTAATCATCAAATGAGTGACTTTAGGTTTTCATCTGTGTTTGCTGCAAAATATTATTTTAGCTCACCATTGGTCAAAAACAAAACTACCTAGAGATAAAGCTGTATCCTTTGATTACCAGGCTTTTAAATATAAGATTTGTTGGCTGAATTAATGTTTAATGTTATAGTGCAAATGCATGTCCTCATTTAATCAAAAGCTCTACTCAGAGCTCGTTAATACAAGTTCAATGCATCATTTAAGAGGACATTTAACCTTGGCAAAAAGTAAGCTCAGAATTTTCATGAATGAATTAGCTAGTTCCTTCTACAGACAAGGAGCATGTGGTCATTTATTTGACATCTTGATGAAAATTCACTAACAGATGGAGACACTGGAGTGACTGAAGTTTGTGGAGCTGTCTGGGGAGGGCTTATGTTAGACATACTGGACAGTCGGGATACTGTTGTTACATCACCAATGGTTTGGGATAAGACATAGTGGTGCTGTGAGACTGAAGAGAACGTAACTGGATGGTTTGGGTGGATAGCAAGCCTCTTGGAAGGGGTCACAGGGAAAGAGCCCTTATGTATTAGTGGTACACTAGGGCTATTACAAGCATGGCAACCACTTTTTGATGCAGCATATTTATTGGGTATCTATTACATTTATGTTGGAATCACTTACAAAATCCACTGTCACTGTCTGCAGAATTAACAGTTATGCAGTGAACACAAGGTAATGTAAAGGAAAGCTAGTAACCACTCAGTTCCACTGTACTGGAGATGTGGTGAGGCCACACCTAGGAAATGCCACCTGAACATGCGTTTTGTCAGACACAGGCTGGGGGAGATTTTCTTATAAAGGTGTGAAACTGAGCTGGAACTTGGATGGGTAAGAATTTGGCAGATGGGAAAAACTAAATGAAAATGAATGATAAACCATATTGAAGGAATGTACAAAAAAGGGGCAGGGGTAAGAAAAAACAAGAAAGCATCAGTTTTTGAATTTACAATATAAAAACAAACACATGCCCAGTTCTTATCATACATGATACATAAAACAAAAACAAAATACAGAGGCTTCAATGAGATGGACAGCATGTGTATATTTTCCCCTTGGAGTCCCACTTGCCCCAGACCAGAAAGCTGCAAAGTGGCAGAGCAGTATGGAGCCAATGCTTTGTGACAACTGTCTCTTAATATTTTCCTCTATCTACAGTTCAAAGGTTCTGTTGAGATACAATGGTGGGGTCTTCATGCTGGATTAAGAAATATGTTTATGGGCGGGGTAAAGAGACGGTTCAGTGATTAGGATTACAGACTGCTCTTCCAGAGAACATGGATCCAAATCCCAGAACCCACATGGTGGTTCACAGCATCTGTATCTCCAGTTCCATGGGGCCGTATGTCCTCTTCAGATACCTACAGGTACTAAACACATGGTACACAGACATAACATGCAAGAAAAACACCAGTACACATAAAATAATAAAACATTTTTTAAGTAACTTGCTTATTCTGTAAGGAAAAGAAGTTGAAAACATACCTAACAGTGACAAGAGATGTAAACCACCAATAGACCATCGCAACTTTAACATTGGGCTATGCTCTCGAGTGGGTATTTTAAAAGATGGCTTTTGAGTGTCTGAATACTTAGACCCCCTGCAAGCATGGAATCATCAAACAGTCAATTGAAACAACATGTTTCCTTTCTGACAGGCACATCCTAGAAAATGTGGTTTGTCCTTGATGGAAATGCTTGCTGCAGACACCACAGTGAAGAAGGCAGGCAATTGGGAGCAGGTGGTGGGTTAGACTGCATTCCTGCTGCTCATTGAAGTGGATAGTGGATGGAGTAGATTTGAAGAAAGTGAACTGAAGTGCCTCACTGGAGTTTTCATGCCATCTTCCTTGTCATCATCAAATTAACTTGTACATGAGGCACATGTATTATGCCTCTGACATAGTCTAAGTGGTGGGCATTTGTGGGTTCACTGAATACTCACAGCCCAGAGAGATCCAGTAATTTACAGGCACCACTGGTCTATAGTAGTAAAGTTGGGATTTGCAGTAAGACTAGCCGCAGACTTGGCACCAAGAGATGAATTTTCTAGTGGTACAAGAAGCTATCTTTGTTATATTCCTTTCAACATTTTGATTAATGGGTTAGATAAGACACGGAGGCCATCTGTTGTATTTTCAGAAGTCATGAAATGGGGATATATATAAGAGATACACTGGCTAACAGAAACATGTTCCAAAATAGTTGGAATGAAGAAAGTATACCCTCAAGATTTTCATTTTAGAGGGATACAGGTAGACAACGCAAGAAAGCCCCCAACCAGTCACCCAGGAACTGGATGAGGGATCAACATAAAGTTAGCATAGCATGAGTGGGGAGGGTTTGTCAAGTTAGCTCTCTGAGAATTAGCAGGTAGAGCCTGGACGCTGGCTCATGTGAGCAGGTGCACTCCCTGGGAGCTATACTGTACTACTTACATCAGCCGATCCTTGATTAATGTTTTGAGACCCAGTGTCCATCCGCAGGAATACCAGAGTTCATACAGCTCACAGTGTCACCCTCTTTCTTGGTTCCTGTTGATCTGGTCCCCTTCATGGCCTCCCTTTTATTTTATTTTATTTTATTTTAGCCATCTTGACTTTGTTCTCACTTCTGGCACTTTTTTTTCTTAATTTTCAGTTTTGTTTCTTGTAGAGTTCAGATGTTGGTTTTGTCCCTGAGCACTCTGGTTTGATTTACTTCTTTGCCCATCTGTGTCTTGTTCGGTATCAGAAGAAACCTTCATCCTTTGTGTGACCCCTCAGTTCTCATCCCTTACATCATGCCAATCATCTTCCTGTCACAACTTGAAGAACAATTTGGCCCATACTAGAGTAATCATGCAAGTCTGGCCAACTTCTTTCTCTTCCAGGAGTGCCTATAGAAATGACATTATTAGAAACAAGGTGTGTGTGGTGTGTGTGTGTATGTGTGTATGTGTGTGATTGGTTGGTATATGTCTGTATGCAAGTGTGCACGCCCATGCATGTAAATGCGGAGGCCAGAAAAGAATGTCTCCTATCAGTTTCCACTCTGTTCTTTTGAGACACGGTCTCTCTCTGAACCCAAGCTCATCATTTTTTCTTCAACTCAGCTGGTAGCTAGCAAGCCCATCAGTCAACCTTCCTGCCTCCACTCCCATCCCAGTGCTGGGGTTATAGGTGCACTTGGCTACATTCAGCTTTGTTCCATGAACACTGTGGATCTGAACTCACATCCTACAACATGTACATCAAGCATTCTTACCCACAGAGCCATCTCCCCAGCCCCTTTCATATTTTAAATAGTTGTGAAGCCTGGAAGAACCAGGAACATCTGGAGAAGGCATGACTGTGTTTGGTAGATCTTTGTCAGAGCTAGCAGATGATCCAGTGACAAACCCCATGGGCTTCTCTTCTGTAGTTTCAAAGAGTAGCTGAAGTCCTGTGTGCTGAAGCTGTAGGGAGAAGAGGTAGGGTGATGAACGCTCTCTAGAAATGAAATGGGATGGTAGTGAGTTCCCCAACACTGGAGGTATTCAAATATAGGCTGAGCAGTGCTTTCCCAGGGAATCTGTACATCAGACCCAAATACCAAAGGGACTTAGACTTCCATCAGTGGTTGGCTCTATCCAAGGGATTCTGTGTCAGTGAGGAAGTAGGGATAATATTTGAGCAGATGGTAGGTTGATGATTTGCAAGGTGAGGTTACCTTCCTCACCCCCACAGTGAAACATCAGCCTGAATACCACTTTGTGGAGGCCACATCCCTTTCCTACCTGTAGGAAACCTCCTACCTGTAGGCTTCCCTGTGAACCTGCCCTGGTCTTGCCTGCTCTGTCAGGCTTCCGTTGTTAAGAGTATGGACCACTGTGGGCTGGCCTCCCAAACAGGAGGGGCCCAGCCCAAATCTAAAGGCTGCTCTATTTTAGTTTTTCGTCTTTGGGCATCTAGTCTCATGCTTTTCTAATTTTGTGCTTATGAAAGGGCTCTGTTCTCTCTTGGCCCCCACTCCCCGCCCCCTTTCACAGATCAAATAACAAGTGCACTGGACAGAGAGGAGCCAGAGTGAGAAAATGCATTTTAATAAAACCCCATTGATTTTTTTGTGGGTGCAAGTCAAGGAAAAGGCACCTAAAGAGTCTTCTATCGGCTGCCTCCTCCCCCTCTCTTCTGACCTAGTAGGGCACTCACACATCGATTGGTTCCCAGCTAATAGATTGTGCCACCCGGTAGGGACCTCTGGGGACTAGTGGGGAGCTGGAAGAGTCGCTCACAGCAGCCTAATCCAGAGTTAATCAAACTAGCAACAGGATCTCTGGCGCGGTGGTGGTGGTGGTGGCGGCGGCGGCAGCAGCAGTAGCAGCAGCAGCAGCAGCAGCAGCAGCAGCAGCAGCGACAGCGACGGCGGCAGCGGCAAGAGGCAAGAAGAGTAGCAGTGGCGGCAGCATTATGCGTGATTACTGACAAGCACCAGCTGCTGCGGCCGCCACGGCCTCTCAACACTATGTGGACTCTCGGATCTAGAGACAGATTCCTGACTAATCCCAGAGGGCTGGCCCAGCCTGCGCTCCCCCGGCTGCTAGCAAGCGATGGCCACTCTTGTTAGCCCAAGTTGAAGGAAGCCGGGCTGCGCCTGGGAGCCGGGAGAGGCTGTACTCTTTTAGAAGCGCGGCAGAGGAATGAACTGAACAGCAAACATGTATGGAAATTATTCCCACTTCATGAAGTTTCCCACCGGCTTTGGTGGTAAGGACCTCACTTGGGCTTCACTGTGTGAGTGGGAACCTGCCGGGGAGAGGCAGGGAGGAAACAGGATAATGTAGCTTGGAATTGGAAGGCGGGCATGTATGTTCATATGCATGTGCAGTGCGTGTTCCGCGTGTTTCGTGGGTGCTTTTCCGTGCAGAAGAGAGAATGGTCCCAAGGTGAAGGCATGTTTGCATATCAGAGGGGCCTGGGGGTATTCGGAGAGTCTAAAGGAGCGTGTTGGAGAGGGACTGAAACAAAGATAAAGAGCTTTGCTTACCCCCCCCCATGTCCTGTGGGTGTGAAAAGTGAAAGAGTGAGGGAAATTGCAAAGATCTACCTATTACTTAATTCGTAATGAGGGAAAAAAGTGATGTAAAAGGTTTTGCTTGGGCAAAAAGTGCTGGAAATACTTTACAACACGGGCAAGGTTGTTTTTACTTAAAAGCTGATTTCTCTGCAATGGGATTTTCAAAAAGGAAACATACCCCTTTAATTTGCCACCTTGCTTTCCTCCCTATGGTTCCCCCTTTTGATTTGCTAATAGCCTCTTCTCTCCTCCCCTGCTGCTGCCCCCAATTCCACAGCCAGGGTTGCTGTCATCATTTCCGCTCTAGGGGTCGAGATTTAGGGCTGGGGGTAGGGAAGGCCAGGCTCTTAGGAGACCGGACCTGCAAACTGAGGCTCTAAGTAGCCAAGCCGGGCAGGGTGGTCACTCACTCCCCAGAGAAGCTTTCAAAGGCCGAGTTCATGGACTGGCTGCCTGGCCAGGCACATCTGTCCTGAGGGCTGCTCTCCACCCCCAACACACACCTCTTAGGGACAGGAGTTGTCTGGACACCCTGTCATGTGTACATGCAACCAGCAGTCAAACCAATTGACTTCTCATGTGTCTGATGGTGGCATAGAGTTCACCAAAGTCAGAGCCCATGCTGTGTGGGTTCTGGCAGGCATGAAGCAGACAGATTTGTAAGATCTTCAGAAGTGAAGTCCCTGCTCTCTTGACTTCCTCTGTGAACAGAGCCAACTTGTCCAAAGGCCCGGGAAGAAAGTTTGTCACTTTACCAGACTGTATCCTCTGTGAGGCACTGTGACACACAGCTGTCCCTTGTTTGGAGGCTTTGGGCGAGGAGGTCTCATTCCTTCAGAATGCTTCCAGTGCCTGTGTGAGCCCAGCGGGGCCAGGAACCCAGAGGTTGAATGTGAATGGCAATGATACACTACCCTTGGCACTAGGGTAGGCTCCTTGGTTGTATACACAGTAATGCTGTACTGTGTTCAGTGGCTGAAGCATTTGATGATTGCTGATTGGGCCCAGGGACAAGGGAACATGGGAATGGGCCCAAGGTAAAGCTCCAGGTTTTTGGGACAGTTTGATGGCTGAGAGTGGTGGTCAATAATATCACCTGACATGTTGCCTCCAGGCTGTGGTCCGGCCTTCTCCACTCTCATCTCAGTCCCCTTCAGGGCTCAGAACAGCATTTTCCCCTGCTCATGAGCTTGGCTGTTTGAGGGGCATGTTTACCTCAAGGTCTGTGAGATGATGGCTTCAAAACAGAAGAAGAAAGAGGGGCTTGCACTAAGATTCCTTGGGGGCTGCTAGCTGGAACTGTGAAATGTTAGCAAGGACCATAGGGAGAGTCAGGGATGTCCCCTTTGGATAGACACCAAGCTGAGGCCTGGCAGAAGGTCGACATTAGTCCAAGATGATGAAGGGTAGAGTTGCAAAGTGCTTTCAGAAACACCTCTAACTCAAATTTAGAGTGGAATTGCTTTTACTGGATGTAGCACAGAAACACATACACATACGAACATACATACAGAAAGAGAGAGACAGGGACACAGAGAGAATGACATGCTTTGGTACTTAGCTTTTTATCATCTATCTGTGTGATCTTAGGCAAGCTTCTGAGACTCTACACCTTCATTCACATCTTCACTCTCTAAAGTGGGATTTGTAATCTCATTCTTAGATTTTTGTTTTGAGAATTAAATGAGATAGCTAGCAGATGAAAAATGTAGTGTCTGTACATTTGGTACCAAATACAAATTAGTATTTCCATCCCTCCCATTTTGCTCAGAAGCCAACATGCAAATCAATTTAAATACCAGATATTACTATAGAATAATGAATTGGGGATCTGGAAAAAATGTACAACTAAATCTGCAAAAGCCCACACATTTTTCTGGCTTCATTGTTAATAACTGTGGAGGCTCCAGTGTTTAGTGTAATTGTTATATCAGATCTGTGTAACATTGGGAAGGGTTGTTTAAATGCTTGCTTCTAGTGGTGCTTTTCATTGTCATCCCTAAGGAAGGAATGACTGCTTTTGCTTGGTTCTGTTGATGTTTTCCATTTTGTTTGCATGAGCCAATTAAGAGGAGGTCCACACTCAGCCAAAGGACCCTGCCCCTTCTGTACTAAGAATCTGCAATGCAGGAGGGGGATCCCACTGCCGGCTCAGAAAACTGAGGGCATCACCTGCACCCATAATGCCTCTGCCTTCATAATCACAGTGATAAATGACGCCTGCCTTTTCACATACCAGCAAATGGAGCCACAGAAGGTTCTGGGGTCTTGTAAGAATCTCCAGGGCAGCAATACCACTGTTGGGGAGTAGCATGCATGTCTGGGCTGTGCTTATGATGTGGCTGAAGGCCAGTTCCTACAGGGATCTGCAAAGAAAGTGCCCACTTTCTGGACTTGGAATGTGTCCTGGATAGTAGAAGTGTTTTCTCCTTCTTGGCTAAGTCTTGGGTTTGCCACCTGAACTGGGAAAAGACTTGTTTGCCCAGTATGCTTCAAGACAAAGCTTGTGATAACCCATCCCATTGTGTGGTACTCCCAGGGGAGAGAAGAGAAGGGGCAGAGGGTGAAACACCTACAAGACAGGGACCAGCAGTCAGTGTGAGTACTCTGCTGGGGTCAACCCAGCAGCAAACTGATTGCTGTTACGGTTCTTTTTGAGAAGAGTAACTGAAGGCTTTGGGAGGTAAAGGACCCTCACAAGTAGAAATGACACAGCTATCCTTTGAACCCAGGTAGTCAGGCTACAGGTCCATGCTCTGCAGATCTGACTCACAGTCTTTGAAGCCAGTGTAGTCACTTTGTAAGGACAGGGACAGCAGTCTATCTCACTCCAGCCCAGAAAAGTGGGCTGCTCACTGACTGGTTGGTGGCTGCTGGCACAGTGGCCTGGCCATTGCAAAAGAAACCGTAGAATAGCGTATGAGCAACAGTGAACTCTGGGACATTAGCTGGTGGCTTTAAGAATCTTGCCCACCTGACCTGGCTTTGACATAGAAACTGCCCCCTTTCAGGTTGAGAATAGCCATGGAGGAGAGTCAAGCTAGCAGCATTTGTGTACGTATGTATACACACGTGTGTATTTTCCAGAACACATTTTTCCCTCCACAGATGTGTGGGTGGTGAATTGAAAGTTACCATGGGCATAAGTGGTTAGGGTTTGTGTAGGAAGAAATAACTGTTTATGAGATGTAGGAAGGAACATATTTAGGATAAACTTTTCTGAAACATTTACAACGTTACAAAGAGGTAGATTGATCAGTAGCAGCCAAGAGAAGAAACTATGCAAAGAGAATCTTTCACTTCCCCCAAAGACGAAGTCTGTTGAGCGCTGTGCCTCTAGCCCTGGGTGTATGATGTCAATGCTACTGAAGGGAGCTGCTGTGTTCTCCTCTGGTGCGAAAGTGGGTGACACAGAGTTCAGGAAATGGAAGGCATTTACTTTTTGGAATTCCTGGGCTTGGGTGGCTCTCATGAGATGGACCCCATCCTAGCTTAGTCATCCTCACGAGAGTAGAGAGTGAGAGGAATCAGTATTTACGTGGAACCTGTGTGTGCCAAGCACTCTTTGGGCCACTACATGGATGTGTCATGTTCTCTGGGGTCCTTGGAGGTAAGATACTATTAACATTTCCCCCATTTTACAGACAGGAAAGCAGAACCCTAGAGAGCTTGAGCAAACTATCCAAGGTCATGGCTGCCAGCAAGGAGTAGAGTCTAGGCAGGATCTAAGTCTACCAGGGCCGCTGAGCTTACCTTTATACTGTGTGGCCACACCCAGGGCTAGAGGGAGGGTCGGGTAGGAGTTAGGAAAGAGTCCCAGAAATGAAATGGATGAGTTATTTGTAAGAACAACTTACACAGCTATTTTTCCTTATATTATTTACAACTTACTATGGTTCATAGCACTTACTTTTTCTCTTTTGAATCATTGTAGCAAAAGAATAAAATTTCTTAGGGAGGGAGGAGGCAGGCGACAAAACAAAGGCTATTTTTTTCTCCTAGGTGGGTCACATTTTATTTTAATATGTGCAGGTGTTTTCCATTCTGGGGCAGGGGTGGGCTGGACAGGGAGCAGCGTACACTTTTGCAGGCCACACCGAGTCCATGAGAAGTGCTCGAATGAATCCTGGTAGTGAGAAGCAGCCATAGCAATGGCTGTGCTCCAGCAAGGCTGATGGTCCCCAGGGCATTCCTCTGGAGAAGTTTTATTACCATTTCTGATTGCTCTTCTGTTAGTTGAGATTCCCAACACCCTGCCTGCAAAACACTTTTCTTCTGGTTTCTCCGCTTCAGAGCTGAGCTCTCATAATGGAACAGCATCCCTTAGGCTCTGTCCTGACTGTCCAGTGGCTGTTGGAGATGCTTAGAGAAGCACATGCAGCTTGGCCAGGATGCAGGGATGGACGTCATCTTCAAACTCATTTTCGCAGCTCCATTGGGGGCAACTCTGAGTGGGCAGGAAGAGGACTGGGGGCAGCTAAACCACAGGGTCCCCCCCTTCCCTACTATCATCCACTTTGAGTAAGCAGTGACCTACAGCTGTAGGGGTTAGACTTTTTTAGCATGGAAATTTACAAATACTCTAAAGAAGTCTGTTCCCTCTTTCCACACAACACTTGGAGAATGAGCATTAAATGTGACTGGAATTCTGTATGTACCTCCCCCCACCTCCCTTAGAAGAGGGGTATCTGCCTGAAAGTATGAGACTGTACACTGGGACACGCTGAAGTAAACATCACCTGGATTTGACTCTTGGAGGGTCACAGCTTTCAGACAGTCACAGGTTAGCATGTCATTCCGGGGGAGGTGCTCACGAGTCGGTCATGATCAGGGACCTCCTACCCTGGCTCTTCCAGAGCCCTTTGCACCAGGGCAGGGACCTTGCTAACTCCTGACTTCCGTTTTGTCACCCGTGATTTAAAGAGCCTGGAGCCCCTTGCCTCCCTTGTCAAAGAGGGCAAGGGGTGTGCACAGTCAGGATTTCCAGGTTCAAGGTCAACTCAAGCTCCTGTTAGGATTTCAGAATTAATATTTGAACTCTAAAAATGGAAAAGGCTGTGATTTTTAATCAAAAGAACATTTACAAGAAGTTAGAAGACTGGCAGGGAACACACTTAATAAATATTTTAGGCTGTTTGCCCGAGTTTTATCTCTGGGACTCCACGTCTTTGTCTCTCTTTTCCAGCGTACTAGTCTTGAGTGTGGTAGGGAGGCAGCCTCATGGAGGGCTGGGCTTCATAGTACCCGCGTTTTCTCGGCTCTGGCAGTGAGGGGAGCAGAGCAGAAGTCAGTGAGCAGGCAAGTAGTTCCCTGGACTGTGAGAGAATGCCTGTTCATTCGTTCATTCATTCATTCATTCAGCTTAAGGGCTAAAAACCTGGTTTGTGTAGGACCTGTACCCTGTTTGCTTCCTGTAGTATACACACAGGTTTCAAATCCTTCAAAACATTTGAGGCTTCCTTATTTCTGGAAATTTCTCTCAGGCTGTGTTTGAGTATATAAATCTGAAAAATTCAGGTATGTAGAACCCAAGAACAGATAAAGCCAAGGGTAATATTGTATAGAAATATAGTTAATTGTAATGTAAGACAACTCCAGTGTTTAGAAAAGGCTACCCTTGTTCTGAGGCTGGGAGAACCTGAACAAGAAGCTCAGAGAGATAAAGGCCATGGGTTAAAGAGCTGTGGTGAGAAGAACTGATGTTCAGAGACATCAGCAATGAAAAGCTATTCAGTGGCTCCCTCAGCACCTGCTCAATCTCCCTCTGGTAGCTGGCTAGAAGGACTCATAGAATACATGGTACCTGGCTTGTGGGATAGACAGTTTTGCTAGTGGGATCCCCACATACATCTCATTTGTTAGGTGGGTAGCATCATGCCCATCTGGGTCAACCAGGCTTATAATTGGTCCTGGGTGGAAAAATAGTGTGTGAGCAGAAGTATCCAAAGAGGCGGACAGACACGGTGTGAGGTTAGATCAGACTTCTCCGTAATATACAGCACTGACTGCAGTAATTCACAGCAAGCCCTCTTGAAAGAGCCACTTTGTCATCAGGAACCTCTGTTGCCTGATCTGCCTAATGGGGATAAGTCTTGCCTTACAAGCCACCCTGTACCAGCCCGTAGCTGAAACAAAACAGACCTTTCCTCAAGGGGTAATGGTTCTATCTAAAGGTTTGTCATGGAGCCTGGCACATAGCACTTTTTTGAAAAAGCCAGTAGTTGCTATGAAAATAGCAGCATAGATTCACTCTTGGTTCCAGGGATCAGAAAGCCTGGAGCTTTGTCCTACATGGCCCCAAGCAGCTCCATCTCTGTTCTCATCCCCTCTTTTATAAAGCAAGGTGGTCCTTGAAGTCTTATAAATCTGTTTCCTAATCAAAAGAAATATAGTTTTATTAACTTATGACTAATCAATTAAGAAAGGTGATTGAATGGTCACAGAGCACTGGGGAGATGGCCCAGTGGGTAATAGAGGGAGGATGTGAGTTTGAATCCCCAGAAGCCACTTGGACACAGAGAGTGTCTACCTGTAGATGGAAGGCGGAGCCAGGAGAGGGAGGCAGAGCTGAGAAAGGGAGGCGGAGCCAGGAGAGGAAGCTAGCCACCACTTCCATCACTGTCACCACCACCAAAGAGAGCTTGTCTCAAACAAGGTGAAGTTGAAGACTGACACTTGAGGTTGTCCTCTGGCCTCCACATACGTGTGCCTTGGCCCGTATATACCTGCATTCATACACAAGAATCTGTATACATTCTCAAGAAATAAATATTAAAACAAAAACTGGTCATGGTATTATGAACTAGTTTGTATTTGCTAATTTACAAAAAAAATAAAGTCTGTTAAGCAAATAAGCTGGTGAGAGAAGCACTGAGCCTATTTAAGATACATCTGTTTTCAAGCAATTTAAAAAGCATAGTAGGAATGTCATTAGCATATTAACGGGGCGTTAATTACAAAAGAGTCTTTTAAAGCAGGTTTTATAAAATCCCCACTTAGTAACCATTAGCTTATGGTACTTGAAACACAAACTATTCACGTGTGTTACTTAGAAGTAATAAAATTGCAATTTAAAAGTAATCTGCCAACTTGTCAGGAATTTAAACTGATTTTCCTCTCAATTGATCCAAATGAGTGAGGTTTTGCTATAATTATATGTAATGCCGGTAATAATGAGGCTGATTATCAATCTTTCCCTGCTTTTCACCACTCCCTCATCACAGATTTTAGGGTGGGAGCAGAGGGAGGCTGAAGGAATGGGGAGGGGGAGGGGAAGTGGGGGAAAGAGAAAAGATGACAAAAAAAGCACTCCCCCCAACCCCCCCTTGAGGCACTGCACTGGAAAAAGTCACCGCACAGCCTCTTCCTGAACTGAGTCTAGGCAGAACTCAGTTCTGGGGAAGGCTGTCTGCCTCTGCATCCCGTCCCAGCCCCACAGATCATCACAGAGCATCTTTTTTGGCCTCTCCCTTCCTTCCCTCTCAGTGGCTATGGACATAGCACAGGACTGAGCACCCCAGAGGCAGAAGCAGGGTTGTTTCTTTCTCTGTGTTTTCCACTCTAGACGAGTTCTTGTTTCTTCTCTCTTAAAAAATCCAGGAAAGGCTTTGGCTGCAGAGGAGGCTTCCCTGCTGGGCTCACTTTTAGGTGGGCTCCCCATCGCCTGCCCTCCCGGTAGTCTCCGGGGAAGTCTTGTTTCTAATACCATATTTTCCACTCTTGTTAAAACATCCAGCTCTGCTCCAGTCAAATGCCATAAAAAAACCTTTCCATCCAGCCCAGATACTAATGTGAAAGTGCTTTGGAAAATGCCAATAATGATACAAATATAAAGAAGTCTCTTAGCAAATCCTAGTGCAGGATGGGCCTCCCATGGAAGGTTGTGCTGGGCAAGGGTCTTGCAGAAGGGAACCATAGCTTGGGTTTGGACTATGAAGGGCTGGAGTCAGGACTAGGAGGCTCCTGTTAGAAGGATTCAGGGTCAGGATCCCGAGACAGGCTAAGAGCTGAATCAAGAAGAAAGACAGGAAGGACCATCTCAGGAAACTGCCAGAAGCTACTGTTGTACAACCAGAAGGACTGGGATTAAACTCGATCTCTGTTGCTCTCCTTAGTCTCAAATGCCCTGTTCCCTTGTTTGATCCCGCTGTCTCCCAGGTTTCACATCTGCCCAAGTAGGGACAATAAGAGTACCAGCCTCAATGTATACGACACATGTGTATGAAAGTATCACAGTGAAGCCCACTAATTCATGTAATGAATATGTGCTAATAATTTTTTTAAGTACCAGCAAGTACCAGCCTCCAAGTGCTGTTGGCATGAGGGGAGTTAATATATGTAAAGTGTTGAGAACTCTGTCTGCCTCATGGCAATTCCTCAATAATATTAGCTATTATTGTTATTCAGGAGAGGAGACAACACAAAAGTGTCAATTAAAGCCCTTCATAAGGCAGTCCCCCTGCGGAACTCGCTCAAAAGCCTGCCAGAGCATTCAGAGCCAAGTAAGGAAAGGATGTGTAAAGTTTCCCTTAAACAAAGAACAAGCCAGGCACCGAATATTGTGATTGTCAGCTTAGGCACAGTATCTTTCTACTGTATGAAAGGAGGGAGACTTGGGTGTGGGGTTGTCCCCCACTGTGGGAGAAACCAGAGTGGGATGGGGCCTCAGGATGCTCCCCCTCACTCCAACTCATTGTGGAGAATCCAGTACTGAGAAACTGTCCCCTTCCCCATGGGTGGGCATTAGCCATTCTCAATGACTCATGACAAGCCTCTTTGCCCTCCTGAAGAGGGTTGCCAGTGGGAAAACAAACTCTCCACCCTGGCACAGCAGCAAAGGGGTGGACACGCCAAGCCATTTGCTCCCTTGTCTGGCCAGTCAGAAAGACTGCAGGCTTGACATTTCACTTTCATTGGCGGAGGAGCCGTTGCTAAGCAACTCCTTACCTTGGTAAGAATTCTGTACATCTCAGTACTTCCCTTTTCTCTTTCTCAACAACTATCTGTCTCTTTCTCCTCCCCCCTTCTCTCTGTTTTCTATTCCTTTCTCCCTCTCTCCTTTATACATGCACACACTTCGTGTATTGTTTAGAGATTCCACAGATTTTGCTTTTCATAACTGCGAGTAATTTCTTATGCAAGTAATTTCTGTTGATGTGTTCTACATCTCATTATATATAATAATGAACAAATGCTTCATGCCAATAGTTAGCCAACAAACATTATATTGAGCAAAGTGCTAGGAACCATGATGACTGTTTATAGCAGGGGTAGCTAACCTTCCGACAGACATTGTTGCATGATGCTGTAGTCTACAAATGTGTTGAATCCCATTCACAGTTAGTCCAGGATGCATGTGGCCTGTGCTGGCTGGACAAGCAAAAGGGTGACTGACTACTGGTCACCAGGAATTTAAGAAGCATCAGCAAAGAGGACCTGTGTGTAGGCTGAATTATGAGATGATATGAGGGGACCTAAGGATGGCATTGGGGTAGCTGGGGTGACAGAGGATCACTTTGGGCTATTTATGAGCCAGTCATTTAGAAAATCCAACACTAAAAACCCTGCTGTGCCTGTACCAAAATGCTTAATAGTTGGAATCCTCATGTGAGTGTTCACTGCTCGCTTGGATTGGACTAATTCGCTTTTCAGTGCTAGATACTGAACCCAAGGCCTTATGCATTGCAGGCAAGTGCTACCACTGAGCCACACTTCCCACAGCTCTTCCATCCTTCCTAAACTAGTCTTCTGTCAACTCACATACAGCCCCTTCCTTACCCTCCCTACAGAGTAGTGAGTCTTCCAGCTGCTGGGTCACGAGTCTCAGGCATTCTCTCTGGTTCTCTGAGGCAGGCATGGTTGTCTCACTCCATACAGTTTCACAGAGGAGTCAGCAGGACATGGGCTGTAAGGAGAGGAAGACCCAGGAGCAGGCATACATGGAGGACACAGCAAGGAGGGCGCCTGCAAACCTTAACACCACAGCAGCATACAGGTGTTGGGCTTTCAGCATGCAGAGCTCTGATGAAGTAAATTTTGGTTGTTTAAGAAAATGAAAGTCTACATGGCTGAGAAAGTGGAGTCAGGGGTTAACCTAAGGCATTTTTCCATGTCAGAGCTTGTGTCTCCTCCTCTATAGGCTTGTTCTTAAAGCTACAGTGCTACAACACACTTCAAAAAGTGATGGTGTTTTTTCTGCATCATACATATTTTTGTCACAGTCTGGGCTCCTGATGATATTCAGCATTTCAAACTGTACCTACCAGACAGCTTGAAGGCCTAACAAAGTCCAGCTGGTGATAACAGTCAGGGGTTAACCTTGGACCATTTCACACTACCATTGTCTGTCCTTTCTTCTCAGTGCTTGAAGGCTATGTTCTGGGCACCATCAGAGAACAGAGCTAGCTGGAAGGATCGTAGAGGCTACCAAACTCCTTGCTGGGAGAATGAGGCCCACGAAAAGAAAACACTTTTTCTTGGTCTATTGTCAGGAAAGATGAGGACCTCCCAAGGAATTTCCAACACACACACACACCTGCTGATTGAAGAAAGAAAATGAATGCTGTAGAATAGTCCATGGGCATTTTTGAGGTTTCTAGGCAGTTGGCATATTACAAATGATGTAAGTTCAAGATGCAGGGTCAGGGAGCCAGCAAGGTAGACAGGATGCAGAGGCAATTGTCCATCCCCACTGCTATAAGTACTTCAGTCTGGCTAATTCATAAATAATGACTTTTTTACTTATAATTCCCAAGGCTTCAAAGTCTAAGATCAAAGCCCTGACAGGCTCAGTGTCTAGTGAAGGCTGGCTTTCCACTCTGATCATGCACCCGCTGTGAATTCTGATCCTCTATGAAGGAAGAAGTGGAAAAGAGACAAATGCTCTTTCCTCACATGCACATGAGATCTGGAAGGGCTCGTAGCGTTCTGAAGCTTCTTTCAGAAGGGCATCGATCCCTTCACGAGGGTGCATCCGAGGCGCTCTTCACCTCCTCAAACCACGGATTTGAGTCCCGAAACGAGTTTTGGAGGGACATAAACATTCAACCCATAGAAGAGCCCAATATCCTTGCTAAAAGCAAAACTACCTTTGCTAAGAACTTTTGCTAAGGACAGAGTTTCAAAAAACATTTGTGCAAGATGCATTTGTCTCTCTGAACTTGATTTCAGTTTTGAAAATCTGGTCAAAAATTGTCTTATCTTCTGTATTTACTGACACATCAAAAGTCAGCCACATTAACATTTTTAAAGTAAAAATTGTATTTATTTATTTGCTAGTGTGAGAGTATGTGTGTGTGTTTATCTTTTGCATATCTGTGGCATGGCATATGTGGGAGATTAGAGGATGACCACAGGAGTTAGTTCTCTCCTAGTATGTGAGTCCTGGACAAGATCCACAGGTCATCAGATTTGGCAGCAAGTAATGTTACCCATTAAGCCATCCTGCTGGCCCTGTACAATTGATAACTGGGTATATGCACTATTTAATTCTGTTTCAACAAAGAACCCTTCCCACCACTGCACTTCATAGGCAGATAGCCTTCATTTTTACTAGCAGCAGTAACAATATGCTTCGATTTTCAAATTGCTTGCACGTTACCATCAGTTTATCTCTGAAATACCTAATACATTATCTAGGATCTATTTCTGTGTTTCTGTGCAGGCCAGTCCTTCCCTCCCCTCCCTTGTTCTCCCCTCTCCCTCCCTGCCTCCCTCCCCTTCCCTCTCTCCATTCTTCGTTTTTTGAGACAGGATTTCTTTGTGTAGCTCTGAATATCCTGGAACTTGCTTTGTACACACCAGGTTAGCCTGGAACTCAAAAAGCTGACCACTTCTGCCCCTCGAGTGCTAGGATTAAAGGTTTGCACCACCACATCTGGTTTTCTTTTTTCTCGTTTTGGAGAGAAGTCGGTGTTTATTAAAAATCATTTGATGCTGATTTTTACAGAGAGAGAATATACTTTGTATTGGGCATATTGTTCCTTGGCTCATTTCCATGACAATGAATCTGAGAGAAAGTAGCTTGAGGAGAAGGATTTATTTTGGCTCACCGTTCAGGGGGTATAGTCCTTGGTGGCGGGGGAGGTGTGACAGCAGGACTAGCCTCTGTCTGTGGTGTGGGGCTGTTTGCTGACATCTAAGCAGATCAAGAAGCCAGTACCCATCTGCCATTGTCCCTTGGCCCCTTTTATTCAGTTCATAACCCCCATCCATGGGGTTATGATGCCTACATTTAGGGGGGGTGCTTCCTCCTCAGTTAAACCTATCTGAAAACAGACCAGCTCAGGTGTGTCTCCTAGGTGATTCTAAATCCAGTCAGGTGCACAATGGAGATTAGCCATTACATTTGGTATTTCTCTAAAATCAATTTATTGCTTAAAAAGAAGTTTGAATAGTTCCCTTCAGAATGACAGTTTTAGACAAAAGTAGGATGTTGGGTCCAGGTGGGATGAGTTTGGGGTCCTGAGATGGTTTTCTGTATGAAACAATTGTTCCTGCTTTAGTTTGTTGCATTTACTTATTAATTTATTTGTGTATGTGCGTGTCTAGATGCATGAACACTCATGCCACAGCGAATGTATGGGAGTCAGAGGACGGTTTGTGGGAGCCGGTTCTCTCCTTCCTCTATGTGGGTTCCAGGGTTTGAACTCCAGTCTCTAGACCTGGATGTTGGTACCTTTACCCACTGAGCCATCTTGCTAGCCCTGGAGTAACTCTTTTCCTCAGGTAGACCTTAACTAACGTAGCAGAAGGGCCAAGAGAAACTCCTGGCAGGCATTTAAGATCAATTCCACAGTTAATTTCTGACACTCCCTGTTCGGCCCCAGAGTTTTAAGGGAGAAGTTGTTCCCTGCCTCTCTTAGCACGTATTGCTCCCACAGAGTGTGATCACAGGTGTTTGAAATTGGGCAGCTTCTCCTATAGGCCATACTCACTAACCACTCAGTTTCCTTTTTCTGTCCCTGTGTACAACAAGGTGCCATGACTGATCTAAGGGCAGGATTTTGCATACTTCTTGGCATCTGGTCTTTCAGATTAGCTGTTGGGGGACAGGGCTGCCCTTGCTATGTTTTCTAGACTGTTTTGCAGAGACTGGGGCTTATAATCCCACTGGAGAGAATGTTCCGTGGTGGGCTTTCAAGATGACGGGAGGACACCCACCCATCTCTCTCGTCTTGTGTACTGGGCACATGGGCCCAACTGAGCTGCTGGTCACTGCTCCTGTGCTCTCAGAACCTCTTCCACAGGCACTAGTGGTGTAGCACCCTGTCCCTGGAGGAGGAAGTGCTGTCTACAAGCCTGTGTGCACTTACTTCCTGTGCTTCCTGGGCTCCCGTACCTGCAAAGCCAGTTCAGACATTCCAGTTTGCCTGTGGTGAGTGGATGTTGTCCCGCCTCGGTTCTCACGGACCGTATGAAGCTGAGGTAGGGAATCTTGGTAAAACTTGGGCACCTGTTTGCTCTGTTCCTCACACGGGCATTGACTTGCTCTTCCTGACTGACTGGCCCAGGACACAGTCACAGAGGCCTGGGGACTTGTGAGTCGTGCCATTGTTTACTTGCTGTGCCTCTCACTCAGGCCACAGTGAATGCAGAGAGAAACTCAGAGAACTAAGGCATCCATGACTCCCTCTTCTAGGCCAAGCCCTCTCCTGTCCCTGCACTTGGATTGTCTGAGTAACTAGCATTTGTAGGAGTGTCCAAATAGAGGGGAAGGACCCAGGAAATGACATCAGGGGTAAGCTAGGCCTCTGTCTCCACAGGAACCCTGTCTTTGCTTCCCTAATCTCTCATGACCTATGCTTTTCCTTTCACAGGCTCCTCTGCCCACACTGGCTCCACATCCATGAGCCCATCAGCAGTCTTGCCCACAGGGAAGCCAATGGACAGCCACCCCAGCTACACGGACACCCCAGTGAGTGCCCCACGGACACTCGGTGCTGTGGGAACCCCCCTCAATGCTCTCGGTTCTCCCTACCGAGTCATCACTTCTGCCATGGGTCCACCCTCAGGAGCACTGGCAGCCCCTCCAGGCATCAACTTGGTGGCCCCACCCAGCTCTCAAGTAAGTGTTATTTCTCTCCAAGGTCAATTTAGTGATCTTCAAGGTCTGAGGCTGCTCCTAGGGTAGCCCGCAGACCAGACTAAGAGCTTGAACTGGAGCCATACTCAGGGGCTTACTGTGGGCTTTCTGAAGCGATTGGATTACCTCTATAGACTGACTGTTTTCCTTCAGGACCTCGCTGCTTTTGCCTTCAGTCTGAAAAGTCCTGGGGACCTAACAACGACTTGTGGTCCAAGAGACTGTGGCCACAAGGGCACTTCTCTGGTGGGGTTAATGGGTGTGATTTCAACATCTCTCTGTGGTATTTGTAGACCCCTTTCATTTTTCATATTTAAAAATGAGTATCTAGGGCAGTGGTTCTCAACCTGTGGGTTGCGACCCCTTTTGGGGCCTCATATCAGATATCCTGCATATTAGATATTTACATTATGATTCATAGCAGTAGCAATGAAAATAATTTTATGGTTGGGGGTGAGGAACTGTAGTAAGGGTCACAGCATTAGGAAGGTTGAGAACCACTAATCTAGGTGGTTGGAAAAATGGCTCCACCAGTGTAGTGCTTACCATACGAGCATGAGGAACTAAGTTCAGATCCCCAACCCCTACAAAAAGCAGGGCATGGCATGTGCCTGTAACCCTGGTGCAGAGAAGAGAAACAGGAGAATCCACAAGGGCTTCCTGGCCACTCATGTCATCCTCTTATCTCAAGACATATGTGTTTATAACATGCATACTTATGTACACACAGAGGAATGAGTGTCTAGGCAACGAGATACCATATGCTTTTGTTAAAGGGAATACAGAAATGATCAGGGAAAGTCTTTGCTAACCATTTTCAACTGAGAGGGGAAATAGGCAGGCCCAGCACATAGACAAATCCAGAGCTAGGTGTACATATATCCACATTGTGTCTGAGACTAAGGGGAATCAAGGAGGAAGCATGACCTGAATTCTGAGTGTCTCCTGACACCGTGGAGAAAAGGTGTGTGCACAGCAGACCTGTAGCACTGTTCTGTGGAACCTGCAGGATGGCCAGATGGCTTTGCCTTTCTTGTAGGATTGGTAGTTTTCTCCTCTTGGAGTAATAATGCTATATAAAAATATAATCCCCAGGCTGGAGTGCTAAGTGATTAAGAACACTTACTGCTCTTGTAAGGACGTGGGTTTGGTTCCTAGTGCCCTTATGGTTGCTCACAATTGCCTGTAACTCCCATTTTGGAGGATTCAGTGCCCTCTTATGGCCTCTGCAGACACTTCAAAGATAGAAGTACAAATATACATGCAGGCAAAACACACATACACATAAAATAAAGCTTAATAGAATTATTTAAAGAAAAACAATCCTTAAGTCTTCCAAGCTTAGAAAAACAAGTATTTACCTTCCTCTTGAAGATGCCCGTACTTCATAAGGACCAGAGTATGTATGTGTGCATGCACATGTGTGCTCATGCCTGTGGGTGGGCCAGTGTAGAGACCAGAAGTCAGCTTTGTGTGTCTTCCTCAATCTTCTCCCAGCCTTCTCTTTTGAGACAGGGTCTTCCACTGAGCCTGTAGTGCAATCCCGGAGCTAGACTTGCTGGCCAGTCAGTTCCTAGAATCAGTCCACCTCCATCCCTAGCACTGGGAATTCGGATACACAGCACCACATCTGGCTTTCATGAGTGTCGGGGATCCAAAATCATGCTTACACAGTGGTTCTTATCCACTGAGCATTCTCTCTAGCCCTGGGCTGTATGTGTGTAATAGTTTCCTGCCTTTGGTCTTCAGCTGAAGCATTAGCTCTTTCTGGGCCTTTGTCTTACTGCTCTTCAGACTGTAGCATCATCATTCCTGGAGTTCGTGTGTCGACTTACTATGCAGGTCCTGGCACTGGTCAGTCTTCAAAATTATGTGAGAGAATATCTTTATATCCCTTTACTCTGACACCCAAGAAATCATGTACAGGATGTGCTTTGCTACATCATACAGTGTAACCATAGCATGTTGTGTGAACACACATGCAAGAGCAAGACACCAGGGGAGCAGAGAAGGGACCTGTGTATCACCCAATCATGGGTGCTAGGGCCTCAGAGGCCTTGGGTGGAAGTTGCAATGAGGAATATGTGTGCCTTATATTTCCTGCCTGTAAGAATGAGAGTGCTTTGTTTACTAAGTTTCTTTTCTACCAACATGTTCAAGGGAGGAGAGTCAAAGCCTGGTAGCTGGAAAGACACACTGTGGTGTAAGGGTGAAAGTTGGGTTTTGCAAAGGGTGTTGCCATTCATTTAAAAAAATGGGTCATAGTGGTTCATATCTGTAACTCTAATGCTTGGCACTCTGAAGCAGAGAGATCCCTACAAGTTCAAGGCCAACCTGAGAAGCTATAAAATGAGTTCAAGGCTAGCCTGAGCTACACAAGAACACAGGACTGGAAGATAGCACAGTTGGTAAAGTACCTGCTGCACAAGGATGAGGACCTGGGTTCGATCCCCAGAACCCACATATAAAGTTGCATGTGGTGGTTGTGCTTGTAATCCCAACACTGCAGAAGTAAAGACAGTGGAATTCCTGGGTCTCCAGGCCCCAGTGAGATAACCTGTCTGAAAACACATGGTAGGTAGCTACTGAGGGATGCTATCCGAGGTTGACTTCTGTTTTACACACACACACACACACACACACACACACACACACACACACACACACACACACCTAGTAAGTTCATGAATAAATGCGTACATGAGTAAAAACTGTGAAGACTTACAATGCCTGAGTGTTATCTGACTCCACCTTTGTTTGGAGGTATGGCAGCGCTATAAATGTGGCTGGACATTCAAAACAGACAAAAACCTAAGGAATAAACAAGATAGTTTAGAATAACAACCATTGTATCTGTGAAGGCATATAAACCAGGGTAAGTCCGGAGAGTGGCCAGACCTCTGGATAGGAAGCAAGCAAACACTGTCTCTTCGAGGCTGCTTTTAGTAATCACAATGGAGACATCTGACTAAGCCAAACCTGGCCAATAAATTCATCTTCAGAGTCGTGTGTCAAGGCCGCTATTCCTGGACCATATGCCTGTACAGAGGGATCGGGGTTGAAAGGTCAGCTGAAAGCTGCGGGCCTGGCCAACGGGGCTGTGTGCAGAGGCTGAGCCAAGTTTGGCTTTGGTAGCTATATTAAGCTTGCCAAGTGCTGGTGAAGCAGCCTCAGACAGCGAGCTGTGCTCTGGGCTTGGGATCCGGAACCAGCAGCAGAACTTTGCCCAGCTAACCAGGTGACACAAGGCAAAAGGTCTTGGTGTTAGCCACGGAGACTTAGACTCTGAGGCCTTGGGCAGGGATTGTTCCTACATCCTGTCTTCTCTGCTCAGCACTGGGTCTGTGGGAGCTCGCCACTGAAGCATGCTCTTTCTGTGACCTGTAAGTACAATTCGGGAGTTTTGGGGGAAGGAAGTGCTCGGTGCGGCAAAGCAGACGGGGTCTCCCACCCTGCCCTGTTATTATTCTCTTAGAAGTCCTCTGAGTGCACCTTGGGTTTTCGATCTTGAGGACCAAGGAGAACTGAGCTGGCCCAGATTGGAAAGGACCGTGTGACCTTTCACAAACCACTTTAGCTCATTTCTGTTTGACTTTCATTTTCTCTACTGTGGGGCACAAATGCTTGCCCCGATTTTCCCAAAGGGATTTTAATGAATGTCAAAGGAGATATGGATTTGAAAAATGCTTCTTGAGTTCTGTAATGCCCTGTGGCAGCCAGAGGATATTATTATTACTGTTATTATTATTATTCCTACATGGTATATATACTGTACAAACTGATCCTTGATTTAGGTACATGGTGTTGCTGAAAGTTTCTGGAGAAGTTTGTTTCAACCAGTATTCACAGAGCCATGCCCAATTCCAGGTACTAGAGGTTGTTTATATATACATACACATAAACATACATGGCTGAATCACACATATGGCATATATGATGTAATGAATTATATATACACATGCACATACATGAACCACATACACATAAATGTTACATATGAATTACATATATGTATATCTATATGATTCAGTCCCTTTTGGGAACATCTTAGTAGAGTGAGCAATTTTCAGATACCAGAGCTATACCCAAGAGTGCACCTGAACACTTTTCATGTAGTTATTTAGGCTACAGATTTCATTGTGTGTGTGTTCACGTGCATACTCGTGTGTGTGCCAAGTGCTGTATATTTTCCAGTATAACTCTGTTGTATAGATTCTGGAAAAGTTCTAAATAATATATATTTGGTGTCTTCCTCCTCACTCCCCTACCGACACTTGCTGCCTGATCTGGATACTATCCTCACAGATTTTTTTTGTTTTGTTTTGGTTTTTTGCTTGGTAGTTTATTGACAATTGAGTTCTTACCCTCTCAAATGTTTGCATTTTTATAGAAAATATTTTCATAAAACTGCAAATATTATTATTGGGATAGATTTAAAGATTATCCAATCTGATGATAAAGAGAAATTGAACTATAAAATCTTCAGTCAAAATTATATTTGGAAGTCTAATATTCATGTCAATTAAAAAAAAGACTTGGTTAGCTGGGCATAGTGGTGCTTGCCTGTAATACCAGGGCTTGGGAGGCAGAGGTAAGAGGATTGATTCAGAGCTAGCCTGGGGTACAGAGTGAGACTTGTACACATCAGATTTGGTTGAAGAATGTTCAGAAGATAAGTAGCCTCGATTATTTCGTGTCTGGGACACACAGCCATCATTTGAAAAGCACTGATCTGGTCCAGATGTGAGGATAACAAATTGTGCTGAGTGATAGGACCTGGTCAAGATCTACAGCGAGGAAGAGTAAGTCCAGAAGAGAATCCAGGTGGTGGCCAGGCCTTACAAGGTTAGAGATGGGGTCTGCACCCTGGAGTAGGAACAGAGCCCCAAGTCTGGGTGGAGTAACTGAGGCTGAAGGCCGCTGGGAAATGGAGCCGGTGTTCTGAAATGGCTCCAGAGGTATTCAGGAAGCGCCAACCACTGGCCGAATCTGCCCTGAACAGATGAGCCGGTGTGCTCCTGTCCCATTCTGAGGATGCAACCAGCCTGCATGCAGTGGCAGGTCAGACCGCCCGCTGAATTTCAGCTCTAAAGTGCCTGTTTCAGCAGAGCTGCCTCTAATGGAATGAGACAGCTAAGGTTCAGGGACTTTGGGGCCAGGCAGCTAATAGGTCTGTTTTGACAACAGCTGCCTTCCATTCCCTGCACCATTGTCTCATCCCACACAAAGGCCAAGCCGGTCAGACAGGTGGATGGAGGAGAGAGCATCGACTCACTTGTCCTGACCAATTTGTCCCACGACCACTGGAATTCATGAAGAAGAGAAGTGGGAGGGGCTGCTGACTCAGGTGGGCAGAGAATGTATATAACTGCTTTTCTCCCTCATGGGTCAAGGAGGTAGGGCAAGGGCAAGGGCAGGTGAGGACTCCTACCAGGCTGGCCTCAAGCTCACAGAGATCCCCCTGCCTCTGCCTCTCAAGTACTGGGATTAAAGGTGTGCGCCACCACTGACTGCCCAGTGCCAGTGATTTATTTTTTTACCTGTAAAGGTGTATCAGTGTCATCAATGACTTGATAGAAGTCCTCACTGCATGATCAGTCCTCAGACCCATCATGTGAGGACCTCCAGGCACCAGCCATGGGCATCATTTTCTCTCCAAGTTCCCAGGTGCAGAACTTGTCTATGCTACACAGATGCAGGATGAGATACTGGGTGTGGGCTCCAGATAGCCTGCCTTAACCTCGAATGAAAGAGGAAAGGAATTCTTCCATCACACATTTTCATCCATTATACAAATTAATAAAATATTTACAGCCTTTAACCCAGAGGCTCTGTCTGTTTCCCATGCTCAATAAATATTTGCTTAGTGAACTGAAAGCCTAGTGTTTTTTAAAAAATTTACTTATTATATATACAGTGTTCTGTCTGCATGTATCCCTGCAGGACAGAAGAGGGCACCAGATCTCATTACAGATGGTTGTGAGCCACCATGTGGTTGCTGGGAATTGAACTCAGGACCTCTGGAAGAACAGCTAGTGTTCTTAATCATTGAACCATCTCTCTAGCCCTAGGCCAGTGATTTTAAAAGGAACCTAACTTGATGCTATTGTAGGTTATGTTTTATTGGTCTTTATTCCTATACCAAAGTCCCAGAACAGAGGGAAATCCTACTTCTGGTTCAGTTTGGAGTTGCAGCTACATGGCTTGACAACATAATTAAAATTTGTGAAGATCACAGGAAGTCTGTGGACCCTGTGTTGGCCCTCAGATATTTTTCTCATGTTTCCAGCTGATACACTTGTACAGACTTAACTACCTTCCTTTCTCTCAAGTTTCAAGTGTGTTCTTTGTGTGCATGCGTGCATGTCTGTGTGTGTGTGTGTCTGTGTGTGTGTAAGTGTGTGTGTGAGTGTGTCTGAGTATGTGTGTCTGTCTGTGTGTGTGAGAGTGTGTGTGCATGTCTGTGTGTGTCTGTCTGTCTGTGTGTGTATGTGTGTATATGTGTGTGTGAGCATGTGTGTGTGAGTGTATGAGCATGTGTGTGTGTGAGTGTGTGTGTGTGTGTGTGTGTGTGTGTGTGTGTGTGAGCTTGTCTATGGTGACCAGGGGACAACTTCAGTTGTTCTTCAGGTGTTTTCCACTTCTGTCTGTCTTTGCTTTCTTCTTTCCTTCTCCTCCCCGCCTTCTCTCTCCTTCCCACTCCTCCTCAGCCTCCTCCCCCTTCTTTTGATGCTGGTCTTTCATTGGCTTGGAACCTGCTGCTTTGCCTAGGCTGGCCATCCAGAGGGTCTCAGGAATCTACTTGTCTCCACTCCCCAAACACTGGGATTCTGAGCATATGCCAGCACATTTTGACTATCTATCTATCTATCATCTATCTATCTATCATCTATCTATCTACCTATCTATCTATCTATCTATCTATATCCTTTTATAGATTTTACTCAGGCACTCATGCTTGCACAGGAAAGTACTTCACTGCCTGAGCCTTCTCTCCAGCCCCTCTTATGCGGGTTCTTAATAGTGCATATGCTGATTCCTCAAGGAGACCAAACATTTTTGAGAACCAAGAGACAGAATGTCTAGGTTTTATGTCTTCCTCTGCCCAGCCAAGAACACCCACAAACTGTTTCTGACTGGATGACTGCATCAGAGTTATTCAACCTGTTTTCTCTCATGACTACAAACACTGAGCTTCAGCTTCTTGGACACTTTACGGGCACCAGGATAAGTGGAGAGGAGATGTTCACTTTTGACAAGGGATGTGGACCAGGAAAGTCAAGCTGACCTACTCAGACATCATTATATACCATCTCCATGCCATTGGGGGGTAGGGGTAGGGTCTTACCATTGGGGGGTAGGGGTAGGGTCTTTCCATTGGGGGGTAGGGGTAGGGTCTTACCAGGGGCATTGAAGGGACAAAACATTGGGGCTAGAATCATCAGTGAGCTCATAGAAGTGAGCCATGTACCTGCCCTTCTCTTCCATTTTTTTCATGAACCCCCAAATATGCACTTTTATTTGCCTCTGTGTCTCAGTCCTGGGGAATGTCCAGTGATTGACTAATGAATTGTTTTTCATTTTGGGGTGTGGGGAGAAGGCTTGGCTTTTAGTATCTACACGTCTTGCCCAAGGGCCATAGCTCCTTCAGGTGCACTGCTGCATCTGCAGTCAGTAGCTGATAAAAAATTTAAAGTCACACAGCTGACATCATCTTATGTGTGCAGTACAGTTTAGCTCAAGTAAAACCACATGAGTAAAAGAAAGAAACACAAACAGCTTAATAGAGGTGTGTTGTGTGCTCTGGTTATGTTTTAGCTTCTAGAAATGATTTCTTTTGTCTCATGCACTTGTCCCATAACTTTACCTTCCTGTCACAGATGAGCAATTAGGAAACTCTATACTTGGACGTTACTACTTCATGAAATGGAGCTAATTACATGCTCCTTGCAAGAGGCCTGGGAGATTGGGCTAATCCTATGTCTTATTCTTTGTCTTTGTTCGCATCTCTTGCAGCTAAATGTGGTCAACAGTGTCAGCAGCTCTGAGGACATCAAGCCCTTACCAGGTCTGCCTGGGATTGGAAACATGAACTACCCATCTACCAGCCCCGGGTCTCTGGTGAAACACATCTGTGCCATCTGTGGGGACAGATCCTCAGGTATGGTTCCCCTGAGATAGAGGTCCAGGGAAGGGTTCCCTCTATGTGTGTACTGCACCCGCTGAAATGAAAAGACCCTTTAGAGTGGTTCAGCATGGGGCCTAGCCTGTAGATTTCATTCATGGGGCCCAAAGCCTGCAGGTTTCTATCTTGAAGGATTAGCTTCAGTGGAAATGTTTCAGAGGCTTGCCTCTGGAGTAACACAATTGCATACATGTCTGGGATTGAGACATCAAAGTGACGATCAAATATCCCATGCTAGATTTTCTTTAATTTTTTAAAAAATTATTTCTTATAATCATAAAATGTCCCAAATATATGATTATAAAACCAATTTAAAATGGAAGAATCATAAAAGTACAAATAGAAAGTAAAGATTTTTCCATAATATCCCCATGAAAGAGAAACTCTTTAATATTTGAGCATGTTTCATTTTATCCTTTCACAAAATGCTAGATATTTTTTAAAGTGTGCCTTTATGGGCATGAATGTGTTTCCATTCGCTTGTCCGCTTCCATCTTACCAGAATTGCTTTTTCCCCCCTTCCTCTCCATTCTTTCTGCTCTGGCTTCTTCCTCCATAGTTTTTACCACATTTGAGTCTGAGAGTGAGAGCGACAAGTGTGTGGGTGCCAGCGTGTAACACCAGCACTCAGTGGTGAGGCAGGGGAATCGTGAGTTTGAAGTGAGCCTGGGTTACACAGTGAGACCCTCTGTCCCCACTAATTAAAATACGGAGAAGACAGAGCATGTCCTGACTGTGGCAGAGCACGACGGCTGACTTAACGTCTCCCCAACCTCTAAGCAAAGCTGCTACGGCAGGCTGTAACATGGAAAGCCACAGGTGCCTCAGACTTCCACAGCTTCGTGACCAACATTTGCTTTACAACTCGTTTTCAAATCATGAAGACATGGCTGTTTCCATGACGAAATGTCAGTCACAGACTGACAAAACATTTTCTGTTTTGGTTGCTTTAGTTGAAGGTGGTAGGTCCCTTCATGTGTAACCAATCCGTGGGATGGCTGTCATTCTATGATCAAATTAGGTCCTGCTTCTCAAAATTAGATATTTCAGAGCTGAAAGTATTAAGGTATCTGGGGCCAAGACTAAGGCTCATGTTTATCATCGCTGTGAATTCAGAAAGTTAGTCTAGCCAGCTAATTTGGCACAACTTATCATCAAGCCGGCTGTCTCTAGGTACCACTTCATAGGGTGCTCTGCACTGACAGGTAAGTTCTGGGGCGCATGAAGTTATATTTGTGACTTCACATGGATTTTAGCATCAATGGAAATAAAATGGAATTAGATAATTGGGTCTGTGGCTCTATGGAACCATATTTTGTATTCTAGAATCAGACCTAAAGTGTTTTAAACAATCTGCTTCATTACATTTTCAAGTTCTGTGACTCCAGGCATGTGACCACAGCTGCCTAGTTAGCGTACAGCGTAGAGACTTCCCTTGTGGCAGTGGTTCTCAACCTTCCTAATGCTGCAACCCTTTAATACAGTTCCTCATGCTGTGGTGACCCCCAACCATACAATTATTTCATTGCTATTTCGTGACTGTAATTTTTGCTGCTGTTATGAATGATAATATAGATATATGATATGCAGGACATCTAATATCCCCCATGAAAGAGTTGATCGCCCCCCTCCCAGGGGTCGTGACCCACAGGTTGAGAACCAGTACCTTAGAGCAAGCACTGATTGACTCAAGGAAGCTGTTGGAGACAGGTGTGGCAGGCAGCTCTCTTGACACAAATTATCCATTCTTTCCAGGGATAACTATAGGACCTAGAGACAGTGAAGCATACAACCAATTATTCTAGATGAAGCAAAATTACCTTCTATCAGAAACTTTGCCCTATTTAAGATTGAGTATAGTGTTACAATGTAAAGATTTTATAGCAGGTTTTTTTTTCTTTTTTTCCACCAACAGCAGTAGCTCAGGAATGTTCATAGTTTATGGTACAAGATGATAAGTTTAATGGGTTTCCTGAGACCTTGGGCTCGCTATGAGAAAAGTCAGTTAAACCAAGGTTCTTCTCCTGCCAGATAGTACATGGCAACTAAACATCTTTTATTTGTTATGTACTCTAAAATATTGAGCTGAGGTAGGGGGCATTTGCTTATCCAAATCCAAGAGTTGATTTGATAAAATGTCAGTAAAATCCGAGGTCAGGAATGTTTTTAATGATGCTGTCTGGAGTTGGAGATACAGAGGGAAGACACAAAAAAGGTTATTTATGCTTACTTTGCATCCTGTGGTGCAACTTGCACTCTTTGGGAGTTGTTATTTGTGCTTTGGGGCTATAGCTGTTTCCCCAGTGGGTAGTCCTGGGCTTCTTTGCCATGAGAAACCCGAATAAATACAAACAATCTATGGGATGCTCTCTTGTAACCAGGAAAGCACTACGGCGTGTACAGCTGTGAAGGCTGCAAAGGCTTCTTCAAAAGAACCATAAGGAAAGACCTCATCTACACCTGTCGGGATAACAAAGATTGCCTCATCGACAAACGCCAACGCAACCGCTGCCAGTACTGTCGTTACCAGAAGTGCCTGGTCATGGGCATGAAGAGGGAAGGTGAGGTGGCCTGCTGCTCCCCTCTACTCAAGGAGAGCAGGTTGCATGCAGAGAGCTATGAAGACAGAAGCATAAGGAAGAACCGGGCTGCTCTGGACTCTGGGAGGGAGAGGTTTGATATGGAGGCTAGGATGAGTCTAGGTGCCACAACTTCTCAGGTCTTTTACCTCCAGAGCTCAGAGGGCCAGAGACATCTTTCCCTCTGTCATCTCTCTTCTCTGAGAGCCCAAGGACAGGTCTCCATTTTCGTTCCAGTAAATGGGCAGTGGGTCTCGGATCTGTTAGAGGCCTTGTTCTCTGTGGCTCCCAAGGAGCATCAGGCTGACCCTCCAGTGGAGGCTTTAGTCTCTTTTGTAAAGAGAAGCTTTTTCCTTGTGAAAAGCCTTCCCGCCAGCCTGGTTCCAGAGCCGCATCAGTCCCAAATAAACACACAGGAAGCTATATTAATTATGAGGCTGTTGGCCTTGCTTGTTTCTTATTGGCTAGCTCTGACTTAAGTAATTACCCCATAATTGTTAATCTAAGTATTTCTCTTACCGGAGAATAGTTCTGGGCTTCCTACCCCATGGCGTTACATCTCGACTCTCTTGTGTTTCTCCTTCCCAGAGTCCTCCTGGACTCCTAATCCCACCTATCTAGATTCCTATTGACCCAACAGTGCTTCATTGACATAAGACTTCCCCAACAAGTCTCACTGCAGGCTTGTTGATGCCATCTAGGATTTATAACCCTGGTGTGCTGTCCCTTCATGTTGGCATATTCGTCAGTCTTTGTGGATTATTGGCATTACTGGCAGACTGGCCTTCTCAGTCCCAGGAGTGTCACTGGGCATTGAAGTGATTTCATCTTTTAATTTATAGTGTGAGTTAGTGGGCTATCCCTGTGTCAGAGAGTAGCAGATTGAAAGTGCCTTGTTGTTGTTCTTGCTTTAAAAGATCGAAAGTCATCCTGCTAAGTAACACAAATAAATTGAAGTGGGCAGTTAATTAACTAGAGGGCTTTGTGCAGATGCCTGGTGTTACTGGGGAATCTTAGTGCTGGTGCAGGAGAGATGTCCTTCCTTTACAGTAGGACGACTCACAGAGTGATTCCTTCAACACCTCTTGTGAAAGAACCAATGAAGGAAAGGTCACTGATCCCATGCGTAGAGGGAATGCCATCAACAAGGGAATATGACAAGAGAAGAGTACCTTTCAGAATCACCCAACCAGCAGGGACCAGCTCACAGATGAGGAAAAGATCCTGGGAGCCAAATGGTGTCCTAAGTTGCCTCCCTGCTTATCTCTCTGTGGCTTTCCTTAGTAGGGACACCAGTGTGAACAAGATGGCCAAGTCAAGCCATTCCCCCACTAAAACATCCAGATCTCACTAAGAGAAAGGGAAAAATTCTTGCTATGGCTTCAAGGATGCACATGGTATAGACACCCCTTTGTCCTACTAGTTCAGCCTATCCTAGTGCCCTAGGAGCAATGTGGAAGGTCTTTAAGTAGGCTCTGGAGGCAGCCAGCCTGGCCCTAGACTAGCACCAGCACGTCCTAACTTTTGACTTCAGACAGGTTATCTAGTTTTTCTGTGGTTTATAGTACCCCAGAGAGTTATCGGAAGGGGTTATATGAGATATAATAATCTAAATAAAGTATTGAGTATGTTATCAGGAGGGGTTAAGCGAGATATAATAATCTATATAAAGTACTGAGTATGAAATATAGCTTCTGATCCGGAAAGTGCTCCATTAATGCCAGCCGCTAGAGAACCTGAAAATACACAGTAACTATTTACTACATGGATGGATGGAGCCTGAAAAACTGGAGTCTGGGACTGTTTTAGATCAGCTAGTGTCCTGGATATATCGTGATATATATTAGAGCAGTTATAACAGTGAGGCTTATAGTACTAATAGGAAGAGGGAATAGCCAATTCTTACTCAATTAATGGCAAATGGGAATTGAACCTATTTTCCTGAAGCCGAGACTTTCTTTGAAGCTTCAGGGTTATTTTCCTTGAGTGTCACAAGTCTGTTAGAAGACGATCATAGAAAGAACTTGACTCAGTTGGTCTCGGTTTTTAAAATTCAGGATAAAGAGAAATGGATTGATTTCTTAAAGATAAATGCAAGAACATTCAAGAAAATCTGACTGAGATAAAAATATGCACTGTAGTTCCCACAGGTTATCACTGAACAAAGACTGACAGCCTGAGCCGAAAAAGAATGAGGAAGGAAAGGAAACACAGAAAGAGGGAGGGGCTTGGTGGGAAGGCTGGGGGAGAGACACAAGCCCATAGGGCAGGAAGACAAAGGGAAAGGGGAAATAAGTATTCCACCCAAACTTTTACAGTTGTTTGGTAATTCCCACAAATCTGTCTCAGTCAATGACTGCAATTCCAGCCCCATGGACAGGGAAACAAGGCTGGGAGGAGCCTGAGTGACAGATCTGGGGACATCTGCATGCACGTGGCTGACATACATTTGAAAAGATTTCTTTAGCTCTGGGGTGTGTGTTCACTCTTCTCTTGCCTTTTTCCATCTCTGTTCTATTTCAGTTTCTTCTTCTCACCTCCTTGTTTTTTATCTCTTCCCTTTCTTTTCTCCTTTCTTCCTATACTCTTTCTGTTTCTCTGGGCCATAATATTGCTACCCGGTAGGGATTATTGGTTCTGGTTTTTAGGCCTCTTCTCTGGCATCAGGAAACCAGTCTCATTCTCCACAAGAGAGACTCCACATGCAGCACTCCAGCTCCATCCCTTCAGACAGCCTCCAGGGCTCATCATATCCTCAGAGGATGAGGGCTCCTTGGCCTATCGGCTGGGAACAGTGAGGGAGAGACCTTGAGGGGAGGCTACTTGGAAGGTGCTTTACCAAGTTAGAATTTGCTCCTTTGTGGGAACAAACTATCTTCTAATATTGAATTCTGCTTATCGCTGCTGGAACTAAACTAGAAACAGCAGCCTTGCAGATGGAAAGGAACCCAACAGAAATTCTTCACCTTGAGAGGGCAATGTGGAGTGTGGGGTCTGCCTTGCACCCCGATGTGTAGACCAAGGGAGAGCTAGAGTGAACTTTGATGAAAATCCCAAGTTTGGGGAATGCAGAAGTAACTCCAGCCTCCACCTTTGCCTGTGTGCCCTCCCCCACCCATGAAATCAGTGCACATTCTGAAATGTCTTCTAGGTGACATCCCTCCACCCCTTCACTTACTAAATCCCCACAGCTGGTTCCCTGAAGATCTTCCCTGACAAGTCGGATCAGGTGATGTTGTGTTCAGGCTGGTGCACAGGGGGCCTACCTAATGGGACGTGAATGCCAAGGCTGATGCATAGGATCTGACAAGGGGAGATTTTGCAGTAATGGGCTTGCTCCTTAACCATTGCAAGCTCACCGCTTATCAGAGCCAGCAGAATAGGAATGATAGTGTACGCAATGGGGTTAGCAAGGAGATGGAAGCTCCGTCAAAGAAGGGTGGAGTTGGACCTTAGTGAAGCTAAAACAGCAAGATCAAGAGGGTCTTTGTAATGCATTGGAAACAATATGACTAAAGGCCCACCTTTGTCCCCACAAGAAAACAGCTTTGCTCTCTTCACCCCATCTGTCAGCATTTCAGTGTTGCTGGTTCAATACCATGATGAGTCCGTGTTATTCAGGAGAAGCTTTTGGTAGGTGACTGTCCCACACTGGTCCTTGGCACTCTGTAACCTCTGTCGGTCTTGCCACATGCCAGCTGTGCAAGAAGAAAGGCAGAGGAGCCGAGAGCGAGCTGAGAGTGAGGCAGAATGTGCCAGTAGTGGCCACGAAGACATGCCTGTGGAGAGGATTCTAGAAGCTGAACTTGCTGTGGAACCAAAGACAGAATCCTACGGTGACATGAACATGGAAAACTCGGTATGCTGTCGGATGTCCACCCAGTTTCCGTTTCCTGACGGGGGTTGGAGGTCAGAGATGTGTATTCCGAGTCCCAGGACCTCATGGGAATTTATTCCTTTTTCAGACAAATGACCCTGTTACCAACATATGCCATGCTGCCGACAAGCAGCTTTTTACCCTTGTTGAGTGGGCCAAACGCATCCCCCACTTCTCAGACCTCACCTTGGAGGACCAGGTCATTCTGCTCCGGGCAGGTAAGACATTGGGGTTCCTCTTGTCCTGAGGCAATTCCCTAGGCTTCTATTTTGAAATGACCCATGGGACCCCAAAAGGAGCAACTCACAATCAATATATTTTTCTTGAACTCATTATGTAAACCAGGCTGGACTCAGAGCTCTGTCTACCTCTGTCTCCCAAGCACTGATTAAAGGTGTGTGCTACTGTGTCTGGCCTTCATTTTATGTCATTTACAGACTTTTACATTTGAATACTCCTCCCGTAGGACTTTCATTCCCAAATGAAACCTCATTCATGGAGGAGTAAGGCTTTTCCCCAATGCAAATGTTTCTGTGGTTTTATAATTTACATTTAATTTCAAAGACTCATAAATAGCTTTATTGAGGATAATTTGAAGCAGTGTCTTACAACTCTAAGACTGGCAAATGGAGATATTCCCACTTCACAGGTGAGGTAAGAAAGCCAGAGATTTGGGGGCCTAGGGAGATAGTATGGTAGGTAAAAGTATGTGCTGTACAAGCATAGGGAACTGAGACAGGATCTCCAGGCTCTAGGCGTTAGAAGTGGCATGGAGATGGGAGGGTTTCGGGGCCTTGCTGTCCAGTCAATCTGCAGGTTCACCGAGGGGCCCTATGTCCTGAGAATGAGGGAACAGTGATAGAGTAGGGATACTAAATGTCTTCCACTGGCTTCCACACCTGCATGCATACATATGCACGGCGCATGTACACACACACACACACACACACACACACACACAGAGAGAGAGAGAGAGAGAGAGAGAGAGAGAGAGAGAGAGAGAGAGAGAGAGAGAGAGAGAGAGAGAGAGAGAGAGAGAGAGAGAGAGATTTCTGCTTAGGCTGTGTTACCTGGGGTACAAGGTTTCCTCCATTTTAAGATTCTTTGTGCTGCAATCCTGTCGCCTGTATTGGAGACACTGCAGTCTGTTGACATCTGCTGTAGCTCCTCTTTGTCACAGAGCCATCAGGGAGATTTCATGAGGACTGGATGAGCATTGGGAACCAGTCCACTCACACATCCTTGTTAGATGATGAGTGATCACTGAGTGTCCCTTGAACGCGACATACTGTGCTGTTACTATAGATGACACCAAAGAAATACAACTAGGTTGTCAGGTCCTGGAACAGAGATTATGAGGTACAGTCACTGGATCCATCATTCAGCTAACAGTGACTGTTGTCTGGTAAAGCTCCAATTCATATTTGTTGTCAACGACGACGACAAAAAGAGTCCCTGTTCTCAGCTGTCATTCTAAACTGCCTCTGAGAAACGGCAGGAGTTTATGCAGAGCCACGAAGTCAGGAAACTCTAGCCCTGTCCTTTCTTTTGTCACTAATTACATGTGTCACCTTGAGCTGTGTCTTAACCTCCCAGGATTTTCATTTCTGCTTTCATTACATGGATAATAATCCATGCATTGCTGACTATCAAGTAGGGATGTGGGTGCTTTTCCCACAAGGTCTCCTCTCTACACTTGCAGGGTGGAATGAATTGCTGATTGCCTCCTTCTCCCACCGCTCGGTATCTGTCCAAGATGGCATCCTGCTGGCTACAGGCCTCCACGTCCACAGGAGCAGCGCTCACAGTGCGGGTGTTGGCTCCATTTTTGACAGGTTGTGATTCCCTTCTGTTTCCAGGGTTTGCACATGGTGTCTGTTTGCACATTGTGTGTACACACACTCCCCTCCTCTCCCTCTGTGTAATGCTGATATGCAATAGGCAGTCCAAACAGGTTTATGTGATGATATCAAAACAATTCCTTTTTATACAGAGACAGCGTCTCATTCTGTAGCTCTGGCTGGGCTCAAGCTTGTGACAATCCTCCTGCCTCAGCCTCCTGAATGCTGGGATTATAGGTGTGAGTCCAGTTTCCAGAGACTATTAAGCATGTGAAAATATAAATCTGGAGACTGAGAGAGGGTTTTTGGCAAAGGTGATTACAATAAAATAGAGCCAGTCAGGGGCCTGCGTCATTGCCTGGCAGATGGAAGGGTCTGCTACCCTCATGCTTTTGACTTAGGTGGACCATGACATCAGCTAGTATGCTGCAGGTGTTGAAGGAGAACAGCATATCACAGGGGCCAGGGATGGAGAAAGGGTCTAGGATGCGTCTTCAAGAGGCCTGGTGTGTTGGGCTAACATTTTTTTTTCTGGGCCCTTTCTGGATGCCCGATCTCTAGGCTACAGCAGAAGCAAGTTCAGTCAGAAAGTGACACCATGACAGAGACTCACTCCCTTAAATGTACTAAAGTGCATTAAAAATAAAGAGTAATATAAATATAATATAAGGTACAATATAAAGTAAACAGTAAATAAATAAAGTAATGAGTAGATTGGTTATTTGGAGATGAAAGAATGGGCTTCTGGTAACAAGAAAGAGAAATCTGAAAATAGCCTGCTGAGTTCCAGGACCTGGCCCCTTTCCTCCACCCCCATAAGTAGTCTCTTTGGGAGGCAGACATGCTCACTTTAGATGAGTCTGCCTCTTCCCCATCCTTTTCCATGATGTGCACTTTCATGGTTCCTGGAGCTACTTGCCCTTTGACCTGTGCTGCCTTCTATGTGCGCAGTGCTCTGGGCTGGCTTTTCCGGCTGCTGTTCTCTTGCCTTCTGTTCCCTGCTGGGAGATCATGCCCCCTGCCGGGTGAGCTCTTGAACTCTGGAGGCAGTAGCTCACTGGGCTTTTCCACACCAGAGTCTTCCTCCACACTGTGCGTTCCTTAGGATGAGGGGCTTCGTTGTCTTCCTCCCTGAACCCAAACACCTTCTGCAGGGTCTGGAACTGAGTAGGCCCATCAAAGTAGTGGTGGAGTTCATCGCTGGTCCTTGGCCCGCAACTCATGCTGCTCTCCTTCCCTGTCCCTGTCCTGTGAACAGAGTCCTCACGGAGCTGGTTTCCAAGATGAAGGACATGCAGATGGATAAGTCAGAGCTCGGGTGCCTGCGGGCCATCGTGCTCTTCAACCCAGGTGACTTCTGCTTCGCTCCAGCCGCTGTCTGGGGTCATCCCTCTTTCAGGGTTACCTCCAGGGCTCTGCTGTTGCTGTCCACCCCTCCCTCATACTCAAGCTTGGCTCAAACAGGGCAACGTGAGCCCAGAACCCATCGGCATATAGAGCCCTGCCCTCTCCAGAGCGGTCCTGAAAGTGTTCTGTGTGTGGAGTTTCATTAGGTGTGTGTGGAGGTGGGGGGGGGGGCAGCTGATTCACTGTGAAAGAGAAGGGGGGGTAAAATGTGGTCAGATTCTGAGTATATCTCTAAGTCACTGGGATCTACTGGTGAAGTAGATGTAGGGTATGGAAGAAAGATAGAAGTCAAATATGTCTCAGGGGTGTTTCATTTCCCAGAACAATTATAGACATGGAATACCAGTTCATTTGACATGGTTAAATCCCCAGGGGAAGCAAGTTCTAAGGGTGAGTGGGTTGGAACCAGGATTTTGTCTTTGGACAATGAGCTTGGAGATGGATAGTAGACATCCAAGAGAATGGATTTCACAGGAGAAGCCGGGACCAAAGATATATAAAGATATATAGGCAAGAGCTGCCTGCCTCCGGCTGAATTGGCAGGCAGCCTCAAACCTGATGAGAGATCAGTTATGAGCAAAGACTGTGGAGAAGAGGCCTGGGAACCGAGAGCCTCACAAGCTGGTGGGAGAAAGAACTGCCAAAGGAGCCTGGTGTGTGGCCAGTGGGAAGGGCGTGGCATCTTGGAGGCCCAGGTGCAAAGCTCCTCAAGAGGAGGAAGTGACCAACTTCATCAAATCTGCTGTGTGTGTCCAGTCTTCTGAAGTGTGATGTGACGTGTGGGCACCTGTTAGCCAGGATTAGGGTTGCTCTGACACAGGACATGTGTAGATTTAGTTTTCATACCCCATCTCACCATGGAACCATGCTCAACGTATAGAAAGCATTCAGTAAGACAGGTCTGGATATAATTAAACCCTCCTTAAATCAGAAGAAGGTTCATTCACTATTAACAGTTGAAAATCTTAAAACTGAGCATTTGTTAGGGAGCGTATACACAGAAAGGTCAGCCATCTGATGCGGGTGATCTGCTTACTTCCAAGTTGTCCCCATGCTTGGATTCCATGTGTCTCTCCTAACGCTGGGGGAGCGGGGAGGCCAGCATGATAGGGACCCTGTCTGGAGGAGTGTTCTACTGAGGCATTAACCAGAAATCAAATCCATTGCTCTCTGCAGATGCCAAGGGTTTGTCCAACCCCTCTGAGGTGGAGACTCTTCGAGAGAAGGTTTATGCTACACTTGAGGCCTATACCAAGCAGAAGTATCCAGAACAACCAGGCAGGTGAGAAAATGATGAGAGAATGGCAATGTTAACAGCAGCGCAGCTCCTCCTCATCCCCATTGACTGAGCTCCTCCCATGCTGCAGGCTTATCCCCATTGACTGAGTGCCTCCTGTGCTGCAGGGGCTCGTAGACCTACTGTGCTTACATCAACACAATAAGATAAATGCTTGGGTGAGGTTAAGGTCTTATCTGTCTAGATCACTTCATCATTCACCTACTAGCATTAGTGCATAAGGCAATGGCTGTAGATGAAACAGCATCTTGCCCTAACAACCTGTGGATTTACTTTGTGCTGTTTGTTACCAGTAGTCAAGCAAAGTTTGAAAACACTAAATGGAAAGTTTCAGAAGTGAATTAATGACTTTTTAGTAATTTTTATTACAATGTATCATTATGATGGCTGTGCTTTTTTACTGTTGTCCATCTCTTACTGTGTTTAATTTGTAAATGTAATTTTTCATTGGTACATATGTATATATATATATATACACATACATACATTTTTCTGCATCTATGTATAGGTTTGGTGGTATCTTCAGTTTCAGGAATGCGCACAGGGCATTGGGACAGATTTCCTCAGATGGAGAAGGGGACTAGTGTACGTATTTTTGAATGTTGAATGAACAAGGAAACGCATAGATTGGTATGGGAGTGTGGTCTACATTCTACCAAGTGACAGACTCGGAAGGGAGTCACTTACTCGAGATCACCAAGCTGGTCACTGGTATAGAGGTGAGATATGAATTCCAGTCTCTGTGAAGTGACAGCATTGCTCTCACAGCCTCTGCCCCACGGTGAGTCTCATGCAGTACAAAGGACAGGCTACAAGAGCTGATGGTCCTAGGCATCTGTCTGTGTGGCCTTGTTACACCTCCCATAGCATTATTACTTGGCCTAAACAAGACTCTTAAAAAGTTTCCTACAAAGTATGGGAAGCAAAGAGTTTTCCCTTTCTGCAAACTGACTACAATGAAAACTGTGATCCTCACATCTCATAGAAAACAAGTGAAACAGGAGACTGTATATAACACATTAGTTCTGTCTTTAGGGTTAATTGTATACCCCCCAACACACACTAGTGAATTATTCCTCTGAGATTTCAGATTTGCATTTATCCCTGATCCTACACTGATGTCTACCAAATGTTCAGCAGAGGAAAAACTGTTTTGTCAGAGGTTGTGAAAAAATCAAGTGGGTGGGTTTCAGCCCTCAGTCAATTAATAATCAGGCTACTGTGTTATTAGATGTTAAGTAGTGACAACTGACTCATCAAAGCCAGTAACTCAGCCCAGTGGAAGTTCTTTCTCATGCCAGAATCTAGGTGGGCACTCAGTACATAGAGGCAGTTCTCTTCCCTGCCAACCCTCAAAGGTCTGGGCTCATCCCACCTTGTGGCTCCCGTATGCCTCAGAGCCCTCTAAATGATGGAGGGGGAGGCAGAGGAACAGAGAGGAGAGGAGCTCTGTGGAGGAGACGTGGATCCTGAGAGGCCCTCTTACTTCTAGTGACTAAAACATTCCTGTGATCTAGCCAGTCATGGAACATCAAGGAAGAGTCAGGGGCACTCTGTGGCCACTTGGTAGCCATTGGAGAGAATCATACGGGCCTGCCCTGAGAGGTTGGTTGAAAGGGCCCTGGCCCTGCCTCTGGCAGTTGCAAGCTCTGGACTAGCCACATTAACAGGAAGCTCTGAGCGAGTGCTCAGTACCAAAGTCTCCAGCCCCCAGATCCTATCAGACCTGCTGGCCTCTTTCGGGATGAACTCTGGCTTCGACTATTAATTATTAAGAACAAAAGCACATCCCAGGTAACCTGACTCTCTTTCCTCCCAAATACAACAACAGTGTCTGCTTTATTAGAAGAAATAGTCATTAGAGTCAGGTAATAAAATTTTATTGTAAATATGTATTTTGGATATGTTTTGTTCTAGTGTCCATGTGATTTCCTGTGTACATACATAGAGATTGTAGTGACAGATGTGAGATTGTGCCTTTTATTGCAATGTTTTCCTCCTTTGATCATCCTTGGGATTTTTTTTATCAGATTATTGAAAGCAAAAAAATCATTTCCCATAGTTTTGTCATAATTTTGCAATGTGCTTATATTTTCAGGTGTTTAGTCATTGCCCTGTGACTGTCATCAAACTTGTTTCTGAATATCACTTAAAAATTTTTTAGAACTGGTGTTTTCCTGGAAGAGACTGCCAAGGATCTGGCTACCTCTAGGCCAGTGATTCTCAACCTTCCTAATGCTGTGACCCTTTAACAACAGTTCTTCATGTGGTGATCGCTACTTCATAACTGTAATTTCACCACTTTTATAAAACATAATGTAAATATCAGATATGCAGGGGTTGCAACCCAGAGGTTGAGAACCATTGTTCTAATTGCTGGAGAGAGAAACCAACTCTCAGCTGGGAGTTCAGGAAAGGAGTAGAGGCTGTGTCCCCCGTGTATCCAGGGCTTTTCCAGCATACCCTGAACAAGGGTTGACATCTGCCTGAGCTCCCAGGAGGTTTGGCAGGTGCATGAGGGGCATCGCGTGGCTCATTAGGCAGGTAACTAGCCTTACTTAGGCTGGTCACCTCTGACTTGCATGCCTGCTCTTCCCAGCAGGGGCTCTTGTCAAAGTGGTGGAGTGCTGCCACTCTGTGGACAGGACTAAGCAGTGCACATCATGGGTCCCAAGGTCTTTGAGAAAGTTGAAAGCAGAAATCAAAGCAGGGTGCAGAACGCACACACGTCTTGCACACACAAAATGCACCTTCAAAGGCTGCCTTGCTGCCAGAAAATCAGACAGGAATGCAGTGACAGTGTCTATTGATGCATGGGTGCCTTCCGTTAGCCCCGGTCTTAGTTCCCAGACTCAGCACCGACAGCATGGCTAGCGACTGGAGAACACTGACAGCAGTATAGGATGCCAGCATCAATCTCAGTCCAGCCCTGCACGTTAAAGGCAAACTCTTTGTCGGGAGAGCTGGGCAGGAGGGAAGCCTCCTCCTTGATGCACTGTCCCTGTGCATCAAGAGCTCTGAAGTTTGTGTTGACAGTGGCATAGATCTTTATTTTCTTCATGTAGAAAGAAGTGGTCTCTGCTTCCCTGATGTTTTCATCTGGTGCCAATTTGTTTTCTTATATTGATTATTTTTATCTTATTTGGGTGTATGTTCATATAGGTGTGTTCTTGTATTCAGATGTGCATGCATGCACATGTAGAGGCCAGAAGTCAATCTCAGATGTCAATATATAGTGTTGGCCATTGTTTTTTTTGTTGTTGTTGTTTGTTTGTTTTTTGAGACAGGGTCATTCACTGGTCTGGAACTCACTGATTATGCTGGGCCAGCTGCCCAGTGAGGCTCAGGGACACTCGGGTCCCCTACTTTTCAAAGCTGTGATTACAAACTCACACCAAAATGTTTGGCATTTTTCTGTGAGTACTGGGTATGGGATTCAGGTCTTCAAGTTTATATGACGAGTGGTTTTCCGACGGAACTATTTCCTCAACCTTGCTGCTGTATTTTTAAATGCCATGTGAAATGAATATAGACGTGTGCACATTTGCAAGGGACAATGAAATTCCAATTCAAAACTTTTCCTTGAAATGAAAATTTCAGGCCACATAGGCAAACCGAAGAACGTTTCAAATCAAGGGGCCAAATGGTCAGACAGTACAGATGCCACACAAACTTCCCATGTCACTTCTTCCCTTCCCTGGTCTCACAGTGACTATCCCCATTACAGAAAGTATGCGCAAATATTAAAGTGTGTGCGAATGAGAGTAAGGAGGTTTGTGCACATATGTATGTGTGACTGTGCATGTATGGCAGCCTGAGTGTGCATATGCAATAATCTGTGTATGCACATGTATGTATGTGTGTGTATGTATGTATGTATGTATGTGTGTGTGTGTGCATGTGTAAGTGAGCATATGCACAAGCCCATGTTGGGATGTCTTTCTTGTTGCTGTGATGAAATGCTCTGGCAAAAATAACGTAGGGGAAAAGGACTTACCTTGGCTTACAGTTCCTGAGTGGCACTGTCTCTCATGATGGAGAAGACATGGTGGTTGGCAGAGAAGCCTAGTGACAGGAGCAGGGGGCAGCTGGTCACACTGTATCTCACTCAGGAAGCAGAGCAAACACGAAATGGGGGTAGGCTGTATGTGCACCGCCCCCATGACTCATTTCATCTAGTGAGGCTCCACATGGAAGTTCCATAACCTTTCCAAACAGCACTTCCAGCTAGGGAACAACAGGCTAAATACATGAGCCTACGGGAGACAGGCATACTCAAACCACAATGGGGGAGGTGGGAGGGGGTATAAGGGTGGTATGCACGTGTGAGACTACGGGACGAGCACGTATGTGGGTCTCGGGTGTCAGGATGTGAGGTCAGTGTGTGCATATTTTCTCCCCAAACAGACTGGCTCCTCAGAGGCTATCTCTCCTCCTCTCTCCTCTCAATCTAGGAGAAGCTCAGAGGGGGAGGCTGGCCATATAAATTATCAGTGCCTGGTTGATTGAAAGCAAAAGCTCGGTTTTGGAAACAGACTGAAGTCACACAGCCTGAAGTGACCAGCTAGACTGTGAGGAAAAGCAGGGTCTCCCCAGAGCAGGGCAGGGTCCATGATCATGCCTGGTACATGGCAGGTCCTCCATGTGTTCATCTAGTGGTGATAGCTGTCCCAGGAATAGCACACATGTGTCACGCCATGTTGCCAGGGCTCACACTAATCTTAGAGGACCCCAAGGAATGCAGGGAAATGGCTAGCAAGGCACACCATGTCAGCCATACAGTTCCATGATTGATGCAGGACTGAGGGCTATTCTGGAACATGTAGAACTCAAGACTGTCCCCATGTTATAGGATCCTGGCTCCTCTGTTCACATGAGCCAGCCCTGTAGCTGGCTTCTGAAGTTCTCAGAAGCTCTTTGGGTTGCAATCCTCCAACTCCTTCATCTCTGCTTCTGGGCTTTTCTATGGCAGCTTGGTGGAAAGCCATCAGACAGCCTTTACCACCACAGCCAGGTGCCTCCCCTGGCCATTCGCTGGTCACACTGTCCCTTGGCTTCTCTGCAGGTTTGCTAAGCTGCTGCTGCGCCTCCCAGCTCTGCGCTCCATCGGCTTGAAGTGCCTGGAGCATCTCTTCTTCTTCAAGCTCATCGGGGACACGCCCATTGACACCTTCCTCATGGAGATGTTGGAGACCCCACTGCAGATCACATGAACATCCTCAGCTGCAGCTTCCCCACCTGGGTGACTGACCCCTAGGCTGATGTGTGTGGAGCCCTACCCTGCACACTGTCCCCCGCCTCCCACTCTGACCTCCCTTCCTGTCCCCAAAATGTGATGCTTGTAATAAAGACAAACTTTCTACACATGCAAGTTTTCTAGGTGGAGTTTTGTATGGATGTTAAAGGTGACCTTTCTTCGCTATTTAAGGGGCTGAGGTTTTTCTGGAAGTTCTTGGGAAGAGCAACCAAGCCTCTGTACATATGATTGGTTTAAATTATTTTTTCACTTGCCATGGAAAGCAAACAAATGGAACAGAAATTAATAAATATGATATTGGCACTGCTTGGAGTGTGTGGTGTGTTATTGTGCAGCTGGGAAGTTCTCTGGGCTGTGGAGAATGGGGACCTGGATGTAGGTTAGGTTAGGACTGGCTCTGTGGTCCAGGGCTGGGGTTAGGAGCTGAGTTGGGCGGGAGACACAGCTGTAGTTGCTGCTGGGAAGAAGGAGAAGGCATCCTTTAGAGACAGACAGCTTGGCTCTCCTCTTCCCTCTCTTTCTCCTCCTTCTTTTCCTCCTCCTTCTCTTGTAACTCCTCTCAAGCCTGTAGTCACAGATGTGGAAAAGGAAATGGAGACTATCTGGGGAGGAGTGCTAAGGTTTTACTGGGGGGGAGGGCAAGCTGAGTGAGAGAGCACAAAGACTCACTCAGTCACTGCCTGCCTATATAAGAGAAGGTCAGGGCTTGAGCTTCTTGGCTAGCTACCCATTAAGCACAGACCCGTGAACAGAGCAGACAGAGAGGTGTTGGACTATTATAAGCATAGAGACAGATGCCTTTCTTGAAGCCTCTAAAGACAGGGCTCCATCTTGAATTTGCCCTTGGGGTTAGGAAAGAGGGAAGCATTGCACGTCAGCCGTCTATGTTGAGCAACTATTTTCTAACCTCTGTGTGATAGAGGTCTTTGGGTGATTTCTGAACAAGTTAGCACCTGCTCATGCACTTAAACCTGTTTCTTGCCATCCCTTTTGTGATTGATGGTCAGTGTGAACTGCCAACTTGACACATCTAGAATCCCCTGGGAAGAGTCTCCGTAGCAATTGTCTGAATCGGGTTATCTGCGGGGAGATTGTCTTGATTATGTTAACTGATGTGGGAAGACCCAGCCAACTGTGGGTGGTGCCCTTCCATGGGGCTGGGTCCCGAAGTGTGGGAGTAGAGGTGAGCCGAGGATTAGACATACATGCTTTTATCCCCTCTGGTCGTGACTGCCATGTGACTGGCTGCCTCAAGTTCCTATTGTGACTTCCCCAGAGTGATGGACTGCTACCTAAGTTGTAGCCAAATAAACCTTTCTCCTTAAAGTTGCTCTCCTCAGAGCATTTTACCACCACAGCCGGAAATGAATGTAGGTCACTTCCTCAAACACTCAATTCTCCAGTGGACGGAGGAAAGGAAGGCCCGAAAGAGAAACCATGGTGATGAGAGTGGAGAAAGATGAGTAGAATGGACCTAACTTTGGATGAGACCGGAACTATTTTGAGCATCACCCTAGGTACTGTCAACAGGCCAGGCAAAGGAGCATAATAGAGCTTGTCTGAAGAGTGAAGTAGGAAAAAAATCTTTTCCAATTCAGTCTTTGTGTAGGAGGCACAATATACAGAAAGAACTAGAAAAAACAGAATTGTTAGACTGTGCAGGTTTTTTCTCCTTCAAGGGAAGAAAATGGCTAATGCCTGTTCACTCTGAAACTTGGAGTGGATGTTGTCTAACAACCTGGTGATCCTTTGCTATTCCATGGAGCCAGCATCCCCCCCCCCCAGCATTGCTTAGGTCCTAATCCTGAGCTTTCCCCTAATGAATAGAACCCATCACAAACGGAGCAGTCCCATTGCCAGGCCAGAACTTTTCAGGGGCATGGTGGGCAGTGACTGAATACACTCAGGCAGGTTCTTTGCCATAAAGGAATTCATGCACGGAGCAGGCAGAAAACAGTCAGATCAAAGATAATAACAAGTTACGTATCTAGGGTTGAAATGATAGGAGATGGCTTGGCAGATAAGGTGCTGGTTGCTCAAATACAAAGACCTGATTTTAGTTGTCTAGCACCTACACAGAAGCCTGGCTCGCCAGGTGCATCTGAACCCCGGCATGGTGAGGGGTATACAGGTGACTGTGAGGAGCAGACAAAGTCCTGACTGGATGTGTATCGTTGTCATGAGCTCAGTCCTGTCAAGAACCCCAATATCTCAGACACGTGGGAACTGGCAAAGTCCTCCCCATGTCAGGCTCAGGGAGCTGGCCAAGCCTTCTCTGGTTCCAATGTAAATGTTGACAATGTGTGTGGAAATGGTCTCCAGGATGAATGCAGCCTGAGACTTTTCCCCTAGTGACTTCCTACCAAGATTAGCTAAACCTGCCTCCTCATTCAGCTGGGTACCAAGAACCCAACCTTTTTATTCAGCTGTATACAAACCAGCTTCTTGATTCAGATGTATAAAATAAACATGTTGAGTTTCTGGGGTGCTGCTGTTACTGTTTCTCTGTCAGAGCAAGCACAGCCCACCAAATCCCAGCTTTTCTATATGTGTGCCTGTGAGTCTGTCCATTCTTCGTCCTCTCATAGCCCTAGTTAGAGATCCCTGAGGTGTGGCGGAGTGTGACCGTGGATCCCTGAGGTGTGGCGGAGTATGACAGTGGATCCCTGAGGTGTGGCCGAGTGCGACTGTGGATCCCAGACACTCACAGGCCAGTCAGCACAGACCAGGTTCAATAAGAGACCCTTTCTTATGGGGCAGGGACAAGGGGCAATGAGAGAAACACACACACACACACACACACACACACACCTAAAAGGAAGAATGATTTGTCTATAGCACTTAAATTTACAACACCCACAAAAACCTGGGATTATAATCTGGCCTTGGAGATGAAGGCAAAGAACCATGATTATATAGGTTTTTTTAAAAAAAACTTTGAAATTTAAAATGTTAAAAATATACATGTACTTTTGAGACATCTATTTATTCTAAATATGAAGAAACAAAGATTCCTGAGGTCAGTGTTGGTCCTCAGTGTGAGGGGCGTGGACTCAGGGCGAGGGGTGTGGTTACAACCACTGTAGCCGCTGATCTTCAAGACCTCTATTCTATGATGGAGAAGGCTCTGCAGATTGAGGTACTAGCAGATGCAAGGAGTACATACAACATGAAAATAAATGTGGAACTTGGACAATCAAACAGTTAGCCAACGAAAGTAAGAACTTCAGCTCAGGGGCATTTTCTTTGGTTAGATATCTTTTAGACTTTAAAGCCAGTTTAGAGGCCACCTAAGAAAAGTGACTGCACGATACTATACTACAAACTCATCGTATAACCACAATAACCCACGTGACCCAGATTCTCGTAGCATCTCCATCTACCCAGCAGAACCCTGCTGGCTCTTTCATATCCTAGCTTTCTTCCTACAACATTTAATGCATTTGGGGTTGAGTCGGACTTGACAGTTTCCAAGCATCAAATCTTTTCTTTGCGTGATCATGCTCCTACCACTGTGCTTCTAACAGCCGGCTCGGCTCTGGAGGGTCCTCCCTGAAACCGACCTGAAGTTTTAGTTATGTCCTTCCACTTGGAGAAAGAGTGGGGCCTGTTATAGGATTAATTTAGGGCGTCGCCAGGAGGGGCTAAGTGGGGAGAGGAAGGGAGGCTTAAATTCTTCCCCTTTCCTCACAGCGCCCAGAAAAGCGGATGGAAAGAGCCTCAGCCAGCTTGTGAAGAGACCTTGACCCCCCACCCCCACCCCGAACACTTCCAGCCAGGGGAGAGCCGCTTTCACTCTCCTGGAAAACTCCATGGAAATGTCTTCCGTGGCAGTTTCGGAGCACACAGCCGTCTCTGACCACAGACCACAGAGGAACTGGCCCTGGGCCCGGAGTCCCCACCGGGGAAACTTCTTGGGTTGTGCAGCTGCAGCGCGGCCAGGATCTCGCCCACCCCAGCTGGATGCTGCGGCTTGGAGACGGTTAGACACGGGCTCCCTCTGCTGCTAATTCGCGGTAATAGTCGCGCCTGTCTGGGAAAGCATCTTCCAGAGTCTGGGAGAGCCTCCAACCCTGGCCAGAAGCTCCTGAAACCTGGGTCATTCAGTGGAATATTTGTTTCAGACTCTGCAGAAATGGGCCCCGAAGAGGAGTCAAGGCGAGAGAATGGAGACGACCACGGAGGGAGTGCAGGTTGGAGAGAGTGAACCCTTCCTCTGCAGCTGAAGAAGGCACAGACTTTACCTGCCCACCTACCAGTGGGGCATCCGGTTTTCCTTTGCCCCCATACCCCTTTGGCCAAAGCCATGAGAGCATAAAAGTGCCAGGACCAGCACTTCCCACATCTGAGGAGCCAGATGAAGAAATTCCAGAGTCATTTACATCACACTTAACACCTGGCAGAGATCAGAGTTCTGGTGGGAAGGGCAGAGGGCAGAAGGAAGGGTGGAGGGTCCTCTGCGGGTAATGTGGAAGCCTATTATGGCATCTTGAACAGTTCCTGGATGTCACAAGGCTTTAGAATCCTGTGTTGCGTGATAGAAGATTCTGGTCAAATCGCCTCTAAAACCTCTTTAATCTTAGTGAATCAGTAATGTCTACTAGAGTTCGTGTCCCTTGACCTCACGTGGAAGCAAGGGACCACACCCAGCCCTGGGACAATGACTGGTTCTGGAGAAAGCAGAAAGATTTCTTAGCACAGAATCTGAAGGGTAAAACACACAGATTAAACAAGATTATTTAACATATTATGGGTCCGGTGCTTTTAACCGGCACAGCTGTAAAGGGGCTGCCTAGAGCTAGGGAGAAGATCCAATCAGTAAAATGAGTTTGATTCCCCAGAACCCAAGTAAAAGCAAAATCAGGATGTGGTGGTCTGCATTTATAATCCCAGCACTGAGCAAGCTGAGGCAGATCCTGGAGAGTCACTGGCCAGAGCCTTCAGGCCTCCATATGCATGACAGTGCGGGCTAACCCCAGGAGAACAGAACTGAATTCATCCTTCTAGTTCACTGGTTCCCAACCAGTGGGTCACAACCCCTTTTTGGGGTTGAATATCAGATATCCTGCATATCAGATATTTACGTTATGATTCATAACAGCAGCAAATTGCAGTCATGAAGGAACAATGAAATAGTTGTATGGTTGGGGCCACACATCACGAGGAATTGCATGAGAGGGCTGCAGCAGTAGGAGGGTTGAGAACCACTGCTAATGGCACAGAACACTCAGAGCACCTCTTCTCTCTCCTCCTTCCCTGCTGTTTCATGTTTAAATCTCCTTAAGTATTCGTTTCCTTCTTTATTTCTTGTAAGTCCTTTAAAGTTACTTTACACATGTTTATCTCTACATATGACCTGCATAGAAAGAATTTACTCCTACTTTTTTTTTTGAGACAGAGTTTCTCTGTGTAGCTTTGTAGACCAGGCTGGCATGGACTTTTGAAGCCTATGACCAGTGACATCTCTTCTAACAAGGCCACACCTCTTCCAACAGGGCTACCCTTTCTAGTCCTAAGACAGTTCACCAGCTGGGGACTAAGCATGAAAATATGTGAGCCTACGGAGGTATTCTCCTCAGATGTATGAGCCTACGGAGGTATTCTCCTCAGATGTATGAGCCTATGGAGGTATTCTCCTCAGATGTATGAGCCTATGGAGGTATTCTTGCTCAGATGTATGAGCCTATGGAGGTATTCTCCCTCAGATGTATGAGCCTATGGAGGTATTCTCCCTCAGATGTATGAGCCTATGGAGGTATTCTCCTCAGATGTATGAGCCTATGGAGGTATTCTCCTCAGATGTATGAGCCTACGGAGGTATTCTCCTCAGATGTATGAGCCTATGGAGGTATTCTCCCTCAGATGTATGAGCCTACGGAGGTATTCTTCCTCAGATGTATGAGCCTATGGAGGTATTCTTCCTCAGATGTATGAGCCTATGGAGGTATTCTCTCTCAGATGTATGAGCCTATGGAGGTATTCTCTCTCAGATGTATGAGCCTATGGAGGTATTCTCCCTCAGATGTATGAGCCTATGGAGGTATTCTCCTCAGATGTATGAGCCTATGGAGGTATTCTCCCTCAGATGTATGAGCCTATGGAGGTATTCTTCCTCAGATGTATGAGCCTATGGAGGTATTCTCCCTCAGATGTATGAGCCTATGGAGGTATTCTCCTCAGATGTATGAGCCTATGGAGGTATTCTCCTCAGATGTATGAGCCTACGGAGGTATTCTCCTCAGATGTATGAGCCTATGGAGGTATTCTCCTCAGATGTATGAGCCTATGGAGGTATTCTCCTCAGATGTATGAGCCTATGGAGGTATTCTTTCTCAGATGTATGAGCCTATGGAGGTATTCTCCTCAGATGTATGAGCCTATGGAGGTATTCTCCCTCAGATGTATGAGCCTATGGAGGTATTCTCCTCAGATATATGAGCCTATGGAGGTATTCTTCCTCAGATGTATGAGCCTATGGAGGTATTCTCCTCAGATATATGAGCCTATGGAGGTATTCTCTCTCAGATGTATGAGCCTATGGAGGTATTCTTCCTCAGATGTATGAGCCTATGGAGGTATTCTCCCTCAGATGTATGAGCCTATGGAGGTATTCTTCCTCAGATGTATGAGCCTATGGAGGTATTCTCCTCAGATGTATGAGCCTATGGAGATATTCTTCCTCAGATGTATGAGCCTATGGAGGTATTCTCCCTCAAATATATGAGCCTATGGAGGTATTCTCCCTCAAAGCCATGCACCCTGGGAATGAAAGCGCAGGTGTTCACTTGGTCCCTATTCTGTGGCACTTCAAGTCGTTGCCACGCTCAGCCATGAATGGGATGTCTTTGTCAAGGCTTAAGGATCTATGGAGAAGAGGAAGAAGAAAGATTGTAAGAGCCCAGGGTGATAGATCACTCCAAGGAAACAGCGTCTTCCAGATACTGAACTGACTCACAGGGACTGTGACAGCTCACCCAAGACCTGCACAGGTTCAGATAAAACCCCAGCACTTAGACAAAGAAGTGAACACAAAGTCCCACCCCTAACCAGGAGGCTATTTGCAATTGATATCTGCTGGGAAGGGGGATCACTTTCCTGCAATAAAGTGTCAGTGGGTATATCAAGTCTCACTCCAGGACAGGCTCCAAGACCAGGAATACAAAACAAATGGACTCCAGTGTGTGTGTGTGTGTGTGTGTGTGTGTGTGTGTGTGTGTGTATGTGTGTTACTGAATTTATTTTGTTTTCTTTGTTTGTTTATTTTTTTGCATAGACAGAGGGGCTGGGGGGAATTGGTGGGAAAGATATAAGAGGAATTGGGGGGAATGACATAATACATGTGATCAAATGTATACTGTATTAAAAAGTCTGCCATTTGGGGCTGCAAAGACAGCTCAGCAGATAAGAACCTGTTGCTCTTGCAAAAGATTTTGAGTTTGGTTCCCAGCACCCATGTCAAGTAACTCTCCAGTTCCAGGGCATCCAACACCCTCTTCTGGCTTCCACAGGCTCCTGGAGGCAAGTGGTATACACTCACATAGACACATACATATAAACAAGAGTTCAAAAAAGACTGTGCCGTTGTTCTGTGGTGGTTTTCCACTTATTCCCACTGATCGTCAGAGGTTCCTCCATCAGTCTCTAGATTGGACCTCCCAGAGCAATAGATGTTGCATATAGCTTCTCCCAGTCCAATACCATTGATCAGCTTGCGCTCAGTCCTCTGTTTTCATGTGGTCAGATCCATTCACTTCTCACTTTGTGGCTTGTGACTGTGGAGTCTGAAGAGAGAAGTGGTGTAATTTTCCAGTGTCCCATAATCATCTCATTAATCCAACAACTGACTCAGGAACCCTAGAGACGAGAGACACCTGAGGCCGGAGATCACGACAGGCCATTGGACCACCTTTCTTTCTAAATTTAGTCCTGCCCAGAGTCCAAAGCAGACTGACCTGATGGCAAGGCTTTCCCGGTGAAGATTCCGGAAGATGGGTGTCCTGGGGTGCTCCTGTGACAGGCATGACCCTGGCAAGCATCTATCCTGTGGATTCCAGAAGCTCCAGCTTACTAAGCTAGAGTATGCGTAGGTCTCCACAGCATGCCTGACCTTCACCCACCCACCTGGCCACGGGAGTGCATGGTCCCTCTCCCCACCTCACCAACATGACCAGCTATCTCTAGTCTACAAGGTGGAAGACTGGACAGAGACACCAGCAGAATTCTCCAAGCACTGTTGGCTCCTGTTGAAGACCAGAGTCCATCAACTTTGTACTCACATGGGAATGTGGGAGTAGGAAAAATGTAACAATTGTTTCCATTATCTTATCTCAGTAACTTCATATCATAGCTGATAAGAACAAGGTTCAGAAAGGTTGAGACACTTTCCCATGGTCATGCAGTAAGTAGTTCAACCAAATTTCAAAACTACAGTTCTGCTTAACACAAGTTCCTTACTCACAATCCCACCCCTAAAACCTAAAAAACAACCTCTCCTTCAAGCCAAAAAAATCCCAACATGCTGGCTCTTCAGTGGCTACTGTAGCTACCCTACTGAGATAATGGCTAAGGTCTTGTCAACTTCCAAGTTGACAAGCTGGCATCTTGGGGCTATTCACCCTCACTGGAAGGGAGCAAAAGTGCCTGAGTTCTGACAGGAACCTGCTTGCAGGGATCAAAGCTTGGGTTGCTTGGAATTAGATGCCAGGTACACCTGTGGGGATGGAACACTTAATCCTATGGCTGAGGCAGGGAGAGACAAGCTTCCTGAAAATAAAACAAAAGTGTGGCCACCAACACAGATGGGAATTATCTGGAAAACAGAGCCAAGACATCCGACATAGTTGGCAATGCTGCTGTACCTCCTACCTGCACCAAAGCATTCTGTATGAGTCCTCTCCATTTACCCCCAAAGCCCTTCTGGGAGATGGGGACTGTCACTATTCCCATTTCAATGGTAAGGACATCAAAGCTCAAAAGTGGTATTTAATTCAATTAGCTATTCAGGGTCATGTAGCAAGCCATGGGCAAAACCCATAGTCAAACTCAAAAATATCTCTTATTACTTCACATACTTTTTTGTTTTGGGTTTCTCTGTGTAGCTTTGGAGCCTATCCTAGCACTCACTTTATAGACCAGGCTGGCCTTGAACTCACAGAGATCCACCTACCTCTGCCTCCCATGTGCTGGGACTAAGGGCATGCACCACCAACGCCCAGCATTTCACATACTTTTAATCACAGCACTCTATTACAGATAGGACAGTTAGTGCAGGACGTAGATAGTTCTGTGTGAATCCCGCTGCCTCCGCTGGCATCCCAGGACCACCAATGCTATCATTGCCTCTGGCTTAGTTCTTGAAACCACTATTTCCACTCTGAGCATGGATACTTTCTCCCCTGGATGAAGCTGACCACCCACATGGGGGTGTGGCAGACACGATAAGAGGGAGTCTATTTTGGGTGTCCACAGACAGGGATGCATGTTGTTTTGTTTTTCAGCTGAAGATGGATATTCTCCTCCCAAGCTGCTTGATTTCAAACTGGCCAACCACTTTTTTCAGACTTTCCAAGCAATTTCATCCCTGGGGTGGAAGCGGAGCATGGAATGATTTGGAGCAAAAGGACAATTTTTGGACAATTATAAGTGAGTGAAAACAGGAGGTTATAATGGAAGCTGTCTCTCAACCCTTAACTTTTAGCATTTTGTGACCAAGAATTCTGTCTCTCAGGTTTTGGTGGTGGGAACACAACGCTAAGCAGCTGTCTGGAACGGCTTCTAGAAAGTCAGTAATTAGAAACAGCGACGCTGACTCAGAGCCCACCGGTTGCACTGCAGAGCATTGCTGTACAAAGGGGGAAAAGGAGGAAAAGGCTGGAAATGTGCAAAAATAAAAATCCAACAAAATATGGCAGATGTGTTTTTAAAGTGACCATTTCTCTTTCCAAAGTTGCAATGTGTAATGTCTAATATTAATAATTCTTGTGTGAGAAAGGGCTGGAGGAAAAGTCAAACTCTTCACAATAACGATGAGCAGACCCGATCTGCTATTTGGCAGCACGTGGTCAATAGAAGGAGACAGTGTGGTTAGGAGTAAGTCAGGTGACACAACTAGAAAGTTAATTTTGTTTGCAAAAAAAAAAATTTGGTTTGAAACTTGGTGCTAAGGAGACTTGTCATCTTCCAATTTCCTCTAACAGATTTAAAAGCTGGAAAATACCCAGCTATTGCCCGGGCCTGCAACACGGGCTTCCTGGAGACAGATAACAAGCTATTTGGGTGTCCCTGTCTACTCAGTGGTTTTTCGGGGCTTTTGTCTTTGGTCTTACAATGGGTGAGATAACATGGACCATATGGAGAGGCTATGTTTGCATATATGGAGAGTGTGGGATGTTGTAGGCAGACAGGCTGCAGGTATATGGCAGAAGCAAGAATAGAGGGTAAAGGTGGAAACAGTATTTCCCACTGTAACGTGATAAACAAAAGACCCAGAGACTGATATTGGGGTGCAGACTTCAAGCTGAAGAACAGAAAAGCAAAGTAGAGGCCACTAGCTCTCATCACTACCTCAGGCTGAATGGGCCAATCCTGCTGACTCTCCTCAGCACGGCTGGAGAATGAATGCCTGATACTGAGACCTTGCTCCTGTCTTATAGACCACTCTAATGCTGGGATTAAGGCCTGTGATTCAGGTGCTGAGATCATCATTGTGTGAGCTGTTTCTCTTTAGGACTGATTCACTCTTATGTAGATCTGGGTGGCCTTGGACTCACAGAGATCGGTCTACCTCTTAACCCTGAGTCCTAGGATTAAAGGTGTGTGCCTGCTTTGCTTTCTGAATCTTGACATGCTTTAATAAATCATAAATAATATATCCCACAGCATGGAGGGGCCTGGATTTGGGAGAAAGGAGATGTCTCCGCTTATCCGAGTGCATCCACCACAGGAGCCTTGGACATCCCAGTGCCTATCACCTCTGCTTTCCCAGTGTGACCAGGGCAGGTAAAGCCAGTGTGGGTGGCAGCCAGACTCCTGGTTTCTACTCCATCCTTGGAAGTAGTCTGGTGGTGGACCTGGCTGTGACATGGTTCTCTGTCTGGCATGTGAGTCTACTCTTGGAATGTTCCTTGAAGGACTAAAACTGCCTCTCAGATGAAGGGTAAGGAATGGAGCCTGGGACTATCTTAGATCTTGAACAAACCTAGGATATATTCTCTGAGAACTAAGGAGCTTTGTGCCTCTCCAGGAAGAATGAGGTAATAGAAAGCAAGATCTGGGGTTAAAGACTGTCACCTATACATTGGACACCTGGTGCCCTGGGGAAGGTGACACTCACATTGTTGTACAATATTAGTTTAAGATGTGTTACATACGCCGGGCGTTGGTGGCGCACGCCTTTAGTCCCAGCACTCGGGAGGCAGAGGCAGGCAGATCTCTGTGGGTTCGAGACCAGCCTGGTCTACCGAGTGAATTCCAGGACAGCCTCCAAAACAATACAGAGAAACCCTGTCTTGAGAAAAACCAAAAAAATGTGTTACATTCATTTATTCTGTGGAATATTAGTTTAATGATGCAAGGATGTGCTGCATTCTTTTATGTTGCAATTGTTTAACTCTGTGAAGCTGTTTTACTTTGCCTGCCTAAAACACCTGATTGGTCTAATAAAGAGCTGACTGACCAATAAATAGCAAGGCAGGAAAGAAAGAGAGGTGGGGCTGGCATGCAGAGGTAATAAATAAGGAGGGGAAATCTAGGGAAGAGAGCAAGGAGTGAGAAAAGGGGAAGGAGAGGTGGATGCCAGGGGCCTGCCACACAGCCAGCCACAGAGTGAGAAGGAAAGAAAGATATATAGAATAAAGAAAGGCAAAGAGCCCAGAGGCAAAACGTAGTTAAAGAGAAATGGCCTAATTTAAGTAAGAAAAGCTGACTAGAAACAAACCAAGGCTGCTTTTAAGGCCAGGCATTCGTAAGTAAGAATAATCCTCTATGTATTTGTTTGAGAGCTGGGTGATAAGCCCACAAAGAGTAAAAAACAAACAAACAAACAAAAACTACATGCAACAGCACAGAGCTGGCAAACAGGGCCCTTTTTATACCTCTCCTGTGTGCCTGGAGTTTACTAAAGCACCCTAGCATTAACAAAGGGAGCCAGAGAGCATGCCTGCCCCCATCCTGGGGCTCAGCATGAGGTGGACTTTGTGGGAATCCCAGAAACTCAACAATTACCAAATATTTACTGCATATCCAAAACAGATATCTGTAGTGATATACAGATATCACTCTGAGAGTCTATGCTGAGTCACGGGTCAATGAACACATGATATATCTATAAACACACATATACAAAGGATATACATTACTAGTGATGGTTATCTTTGTGAGGACAGTGGAATTCAGGCTGGCGTTTGAATATACTTTCTCTTATTTATCTATCGGTCTTAAAATTTTAAAACAAGATTCACTTATTAATTTTATGTATATGAGTGTCTTGTCTGCATGTTTGTGCACTATGTGTATGCCTGGTGCCCTCAGAGGTCAGATGTGAGCACTGGATTCCTTGAAGCTGGACTTATGAATGGTCATGAAAAGCCATGAAGTGCTGGGAACCGAACTCAGTTCTCCAGCCTCTTTGTCTTGTTAAAGTGACTCTGGGTCCTAATTTGATTTCTGTTGCTGTGTGATAAAGCACTTGACCAAAAGCAATTTGGGGAGGGTTTATTGCTTTAACATTTCCCAGGTCATAGCCTATCACTGAGGGAATCCCAAAAGGAACCCAAGCAGAAGCTTGAAGTGGAAACCATGGAGGAATACTGTTTTCTAGCTCACTCTGACTCCCTTTCAGACTCATGTGTGATCAGCATTCTTATTCAGTTCAGGACCACGTGCCAAGGGAAAGTGTCACCTAAGGAAGGGCTCTCTGTCATCCACTTCAATCAAGACAACTTACAGTCATGTAGACAGACTAACCTGAGAAAGACAATTACTCAAATAAGACTCTTTACCACCCCCAGGTGACTTTATGTCAGGTTGGCGAAGATAAACAGGACAGTACGTATTCATATATTATCTCTGAAGCTCTTTTAAAACACCTATCACTTCTGATCATCACACACATGCACATACTGAGAAATGCACTCTTGGGCAACGGTGTTATTCTGCTAACAATTACAGAAAACAGCTACACAGACCTGGTAGCTGACTATATAGTGTGCATCCTATTGCTGTTAGAACCATGTTTTAGCCTATTGCTTCTAGGACCACGATGGACAAAATAGCAGGAGGTTAAATCAAGCGCAAGAGAAGCTGGTGGCATCTAGACACCCAGTAAACACATAACACACAAGGCTGTCAGTGTAGGATGCATACTGCTAGGCAGGAAATCTTTTGTAGGCACAAGGAATCCACTCAAAAGCATTAGTAAATGACTGTAGTGTAGTGAATACACAAGCAATGCCATGTTTGTGGAGGTGTGTATGCCTTTACACAACTGGACATGTAGTGGGCTTGTTCACACCAGCACCTTCATAAATGCATGTGAAATGCATTGGGTTTGTTTCAACATTCCCTGGCTACGACGTGGGCAGGGGGATTTTCTACTCTGTTACAGTCTTATGGGGAAACCCCAGTGTTGATCAAAGGGTCCATAGGCAACTTGTTACTGGACATATCCTTTTTTATTTCTTGCATTGCCTGTGAGGATGGGGACTGTTTTTGAGATATCAAATTCTCAGGGCATCCACTTTGTTTACCATTTTATGCTTTGTGTCTGGCACAGAATAAGTGTCCAACAGACACTCGATTAATTGAGAGAGCTAGTTCTCAAATAAAAACTTGGAAAATATATACGCTCCAACCTGAATGGGTATCTGGGGCAGACATACATACCTATTGTATGAATGTAATTGTCATATGTTAATGAGTAAGGCTTGTGGTTGTGGATTTAAATATGCTAATGAGTAAGGTCTGCCCCAATTTAATTCAGATACTCACATTTTTAAGCATACTAGAAAACAAACTATAAAAAGACATAATGAGACATAGTGAAGAGTAAAAGGATGAAGTTAAAGTCTACAGTGCCCGTGAGAGGCAGTCACGGCAGGCTGTATGGATGTGGGGTACCGAGAGACTGAACATCCTTGGCGTCTTAGTTACTTTTCAGTTGCTGTGATAAGTTACCTTGACAAAAGCAACTTAAAGGAGAAGGGGCTTACCCTGGCTTACAGCTCCTGAGGGACACAATTCATCATGACCACAGAGATAGGGGGCTGGCTGGTCACATTGCACCCACACTCAGGAAGCAGAGTGTGGACAGGAAGTAGGTTCAGCAACGACCCACCAACCCGGCCCCCAACCACGAGAGGCTCATTCCCCCGGGTGGTACCAGCTCCTGTAGCTTCTGAGGCCTTCCCAAACGGTACCACCAGCCCCTCGGGGGCGGGGCAAGAGTTCAAACACACGAGCCTGCGGAGAACAACTCACTTTGAACCACAGCATCTGGCATTGTGCATCAAGAAACAGACTGGAGGCTGGGGGGAGTGGTCACGCTGTGAGAGGGGCAGTGGCAGTCAGAGAATGCACTAGGTAGCCCCAGGCCTTCAAGAGAGTGGTCACCTGCCTACCCCCTCCCTGGATGTCCCCGCGTGGCTCAGAATCTGTGGTAACCAGGTGAGGCTTTTTCATCCCCTGGTTAAGTCACCCAGTACTCATAACAAAGTGGGCTTTCTGACGGCCTTAATTGGGTGGCTAATTTGCTGCGTGTCTCATTAGACTCCCAGGAACCGGAATGTGCACGCCAGCTGAAACAGCCACACACCCTGTGCTGTGGAGTCTGGCACAAGGGCTGGGCAAGGACCCAGCTGCCCGCCCACAGCACAGCAGCTGAGCCGCTACCCTGACTTCTGCCAGGAGGCTTCTGGGAAAGATCGAGTTCTTCCTCCAGGTTCCTCGGGGGTGGCTGCAGTTTCTCTTCTCATCAAGCCTGCGGATAATGCCCTTAATGGTGGGGGCATGGATCCAAAGGACTGGGAGGTTGTGGAGTAAAGGTCTATATATAGAGAAGAGGTAAGAAGAAGCCTTGAAGAGGGGTTGGACAGGTGTGTGGGGGCCAGGAGAATGTTGTGGAGTGTGTATCATGGAGAGTAAGAGCAGTGTCCAAGACAGGAGTATGAGGACTCCCTGGTGACGGTGATGAGACTCCCAGCTTAGAAGTGCTGTCTGCCATGATGCCTAGGGAGGCCTTCTGCACCAAGGCTGCCCGGTCTCACCTGCTCCGCAGCAGCAATGGAGAGAAGGAAGAAGATACTTGCCAGACCTATTGTTTCAGAGCCACACAGTCCTGGCAGAGGCTTTGGGCACAACTCTCCTGAGAAGCAACCTGGACTCCAGGAAGCAGCAGACCTCCACGACATTGTGCGCCAAACATGGAAGCAAGAGAAGGGTACCCTGTGATGTCCTAGCATGCGGCACACCGGTCTGCCTCCGGATCAGTTCTCTTCAGTGCCTACCCTTGGCCCACTGAATCAGACCCTCTGGAGGTGGGTAGGCCCTGGTCTCTTTAAAGCTTCCAGGCACAGGATCTTTGGGATCTGCTTTTGCATATGAGCTGTGAATCCAGGCTATTCCCTTCGTCTGTAAGATTAAGCTCCCAAGGCTGCAATGGTGACGACAAGAGTGTGGGAATGAGTGGGGAAAGTGCCTGGGTACAGTACAGGCTAGGTTTGCTGCCGTGACACTCAAGCCCCGAAATCTCAGTGCATAATGGAAGCCCCACAGTACGTCATCAAGGATGGATTAGAAAGAGAATAGAGGTCTGCTGACAGGACAGTCTGAGGCTCAAACTGCTGTCTCTGCCAGTAACACCAGGCTCCAGGTTTCCAGTGACAGGAGAGAAAAGGCGTCACATATCAGCCCGAACATGTGCGCCTCACGGAGACACCCATTATCCCATGCACATCTCACTAGACGTTCATAACTCCAAGAGACATATTCCTAGGAGAGGAAGGGGTCTGGAAAGCATGTATGTGAAGACTGGTCAAACAAGTGTGAGCAAGGGACATCGACACAGGAAAACCAGAGGCCAGGTCTCACATCCCGAGTCACACAACTACCAAGAGACACTTTTCTATTGTATGGGAGTCATTTGCCTTTCTAAACAAATACTGAAAAAGAAACACTTTCAATGGGTTAACAATGTCTGAGCAGACAGTGAAATTCCATATCAAAGCCTTCTAGTCCGAGAATTGCTCCTTGGTCAGGGCTCATGACGCCTGTCATATTTCTAAGTGGCTTATGGTTGTCAGCAACAGTACTTCCTCTGTAAACAGTGGAATCCAAGGTATGACTTACAGAAGATATATTGCTCTTCAATACATGCTTGTGACTTGGGGGTGTACGTTTACTTCCCGGGTCTCTGTGGTGTCGTTGGCAGAGAGTTTGTCTGTCAACCAACCTCCTTCTGAAGCATCTTCATTAGTTTTACTGGGGGGAGCCCTGGTTTGGGGGGATATCCCAACTCTGCAGAAGTAATTAGACAGCAAGTCCACGGAAACTCGTGCGTGCGTGCGTGCGTGCGTGCGTGCGTGCGTGCGTGTGTGTGTGTGTGTGTGTGTGTGTGTGTGTGTGTGTGTAGCATGTCTGCAGGTGGGGCAGGTCATAAACCCACCAGGCCTTCTGTAGGTCCATTGGTACACATTTGGAGTGCTGAATCCAGTGTCCATATAAACAAGGTAACACACTTTCTGCTATTTTCTAAAGCTCTCCTCTACCTTGCCTTCCTTGCTGAGGCAGAACAAAGCATGTGCAGCAAGCAGCAGGCAAGAGGAATTAGCTCCTGGTGCACAGGAAGAGAGAGAAGAAGAGGCAAGAGCTACAGTAGAACTGACAGTCTGTCGTATTGCATCTCAGTCATTTCACAGCCCATGGTGGGTCATCACCCACACTCCCATTCTGCTGTACCAAGGGGCAAGTTCTAAGAGGAGATGCTGAGGATACCCTAGTGCTCACAGGATCTGGGGGATGGGCAGGATGGACCTGAGTCCCTCTCTGGGGCAAAGAGCATCACTGGCTGGCTGGCGTGGGAAGAAGGCAGATCACATGTCCTACCCCCACTCACTTGTGCCCACTCCACCACCCAGCCTTTTAATTGGTTTGGGGTCACTGAGTTGGGTAGAGTCTGGGGCTCTCACTGAACTCTTCTAAGAGCCTGAGAAGGGATGGAAGGGAAGATCTCCTGCCTCTTAGGAATGGGTCATAGGACCCTGATTAATTCAGTAAGTGGGAGCACTGAACAGCCCCCAGAAGCAGGGCCTGCTGGTCAACCGTGCGGAGGAGCAGGAGTTCAGAAAGCAAGCCTCGCACCCCCACATCGGCATCTGCATACTGTGCTCCATCACCCTGGTTATTGTTTTTCTTGGCATCCTGGGGTAGTAGGTCAGGTTAGATTCTTTTCTTGCAAATATTCTACTGACATCAAAGTGGAAGGGATGGAAGGTAAAGAGAAATAAATCGGGGAGGATCTGCAGGTTTCACAATCGCTTTCATGTCCAGGATGTGGAGGAATGCCGGGGTGGGCACAGACTCCCCCAGCTCACGGAAGTGTTGGGTGGGAGTGTGGGGTCCAAACACAGAAATGATCCGGACTGATATGAGGGCAGCAGACTGCACAAAAGCAAGAGTCAAGGGCAAGGTTTTTCAAGTTGAGATAGTGTGGTGGATAACACAGGGCTTAGATAGGACAATAAAGCATTCAACTTTGGGGAGGACACCTGATAAGACAGGAGGTATGAGGAGACTCGGGGTGCAGGAGGGGGAGATGCATGCTTGATGTAGGGCCCTCTGGAGGGACAAGCCTCCTGGGGTCTGGATGCGCTTCCTGGTGAGTGGTATCTCTAAGTATACTCAGTGTTTCATGTTTTAGATTCCCCTGAATTCTTGCAACCTGATTTGCTTTATTTCCAGCAAATTAACTAAAAATGAATCAAAGGGAAGGAGGGAAGTGGTGCAGCAGTGAAGTGTTTGCTGTGTAAACATGTAGACCTGGATCTCTGGGTCCCCACACCCATGGAAGTCGAATGGGCACTTGTCTGTTACCCCATCGCTGGCAGAGGCAGACAGGAGGGCACAGGGGTTGAATGGTCAGCAAATCTATTCAAAAGGGACATCTTCAGGCTTCAGTGAGAGACCCAGCCTCAAAAAGTAAGACGGAGAGTAATGTCAGGAATAGCTGACATCCACCTTGTCATCGATTACACACACACACACACACACACACACACATACACACACACACACACACACTTCACTTTTGTTACCCAGTCTTAGCCACTGGACTTCAGGAGGTTTGAGTCTGAAAGAATCTGTAAGCACAAGACATCTCAAGTATTCAGAACCTCTTCAAGGGGAATGGTCCTTATATAATCTTTTTTGTTTGTTTGTTTGTTTGTTTTTTTACAAGACAGGGTTTCTCTGTTTTGGAGGCTGTCGGTCTAGCCTGGCCTCGAATTCACAGAGATCCGCCTGCCTCTGCCTCCCGAGTGCTGGGATTAAAGGTGTGCGCCACCACCGCCCGGCAGGGGAATGGTCCTTGAAGGAAGTGCAGAGCGCCCACCTGGGGAGCCTCCATCCAGGAGAAAACTCTTAGGGGGGAATCCCTGGAGCTGGCAGCAGTTGGTGGGAGAGTGGGGGTGGGAGGGGATGAAGGAGTGGGTGTTACAGCCAGAAGGCAGAGGCAAATTACAGCCATGCATGCAGATGGTGTCTTCTCACCTCGTTTCCCCAATGCACCTGTTACAGCCTGGGCCCCTGGGGACCCAAAATGAAGCTCGGCTTTTAAGCCTTTGACTTGATGCCCCCTTTTGAATGGAACATACATAGTTTTTCAGCAGTGTGACTTGGCAGTGTGCCTAACAACAACAGTGAAGATAACACATTTCAAAATGGTGAATTTCTTTACCCCAAAAATATGTATGCTCAGAAAATAATCAAGGCTAATATCACTGTAGATTGAGGTCTGTGAACCAGGCATGACAAAAACAATTTAGGCTATTTTATTTCATTCTCATAATAACCCTATCAGGATTATATTACTATCCCCCTGTCCACAAAACCTAGGAAAATGTAGTGAATTTGCCCACAGTTGTGTCTAACAAGTGATAGTAGAGGCAGAATTTCAGTCCAGATGATCCCACAACCCATTCCTAACTCTAGTAATTGTCTTCCCCTTAGGGACATGCATGACATTTTATGTATAAACACTGACTAAACTGGTGATGATTCATTCCTGTGAAATATCATGAAGGTGTGAAAAATATTGTTGTATGACATGTCAGTGTCATGGAAATTTGTTCACCATAATCCATAAAAATGTAAAGTGTGAACTCAAAATATAGTAGTTGGTTGTTAATAAAACAAAATGTTGGCATTGCAGTAAAGTAACATCAGGCTTCTAGATATTTTTCTTACTAGTGCATTCTGCAGTTTTGAAATTTTCCTAAGAGAAATGGTGTTGCTTTTTGTTGATCATTTGGTTTTTTGTCACTAAAATTGGTACCTGGTCAGAAATTTTGGGAAGTACTTTAAAATAGGAATGAGGTAGGAGCCCTATTTTTGTTACCCAGGATAACCGTTCTGGCGACGGTCCGTTCAGTGTTGCACCTGGGCTATCTGTTCGTTAGTTGATGCTACAAGGGTGTGTTCAGGTTTAAATGTGAACTCTGTTAGGTAACTGGCAAATAGGAGCGAGGAAATTCCATTCCTATGTAACTATCTCCCTCACTAGAGCGTGAAGTCAGTAAGGGCAGGATGGTTCTGCTTGCGATTGTATTTGCAGTCCATAGCTCAACGCCTGGCACATTATAGACACTCAATAAACACTTGTGGAATGACTAAGTGGGTGGGGCCACTGTAAAGTTTCACATCATCTCGGCAGATCTTTTGTATTGGGAGAAGACCACTGATCCCACAGGCAAGATGGGGGGCCATGGGAGGAACCTTAATGTTCGTAGTTAGAAATTGAGATTTGACATATGAGGCCATTGGGACTCACTTTGGTCTTCCAAGGGGGGGGGGGGCGGGGAGGATGTTGCATGATCAAAACCGTGGAACGGAAACGCGATTCTGGCAGCTGTGCCGGTAGATGGTTGGGTCAGGGGCGAGGCAGAGGGGAAGATG